>NW_026294562.1:118408056-119608056 GCF_007827085.1 Peromyscus californicus insignis
AACCCTTGACAGTTATGATGAGTTCATAGATGATGAGATGGTGGTTGTTCCATGGACTACAAACAGATCAAATTACAACAGAATAGTAAGTACCCTTAAGAACATATGCATATTATTTTGAGTAGCTGAATTACTGTCTGTTGGTCATTCTTTTTTTTTTTGTATGAAGGAGGCTCACATCTCAAGGGTCATGAGCACAATGCATTTAAGTAGTGACTATTTAATGAACAGCAACAAACATGTGCCTGTATTAGGACTCAAAGGGATATAAGCATTCAGAGAATTGTAAAAAGTGAAAATGAATGTGGTCGTACTTTATAAAATTTAAGTAATCAACTGATTACAAATTAATGAATTCATTGACATATTTCTTAATCAAATCAACAGAAAGGGTAATCAGTGAAACATAAATTTAAAAAGAAAATCTACTCTGTGGTCATAGATTTATATACCAAATATGGCAAATAACTACCTATACAGTGTGAGCAGCTTTCTGTTACTATAACGAAATGCCCGAGATAGCCTGCTGAGTTAAAGCGTGTTTTTGGCCTCATTGTTTCTGAGTTCTCAGTCTGTGATCAGTTGGCCCTGTTGCTTTGGGCCTGTGGTGGGGCAACAACACATGGTGGGAGCTTGTGGCAGAACAAACCCACTCATTTCACAGCCAGGAAACATGTAAGAGTAAAGAGAGGGCCAGGCTCTCACAATGCTCTTCAGGGGAATACCTCCTATGACCCAAAGATCCCCTCATAGACCCGACTTTTTTACAGGTTCCACCACCTCCCACAACTCTTGGGGCCCAAACCTTTAACACATGGGCCTTTGGGGAATATACAACAGCCAGTTAGAGTGAGAAATTCTACAAGCCCATTCCAATTTTGTTTTTCACCAGCTGCAAACATCTGTTTGAAAATTGATTCAGCAAAACTGGAACACATCCTGGATGATTCAGTTTTACCTGGTGTTGAATGACAATTTGTAGAAGTGCACAGAAAATGCCTTCATTATTGAACAGAGGGTCCAGCCTGCGGGCCCTCTCAGCACACTGACAGGCGCACAGAATACACACGGGGCGTTGGTGAATGGTACCCTGCTGCCTTTGATTTCGCTCTTTCACAGTGGCTACACATCTTCAACTTCTCCTGAGAGATGAAACACTTTGCCAACTAAGATGATCTCTGTCAGAGATCCACTGTGACAAGATGATCTGCCCAGGAGACATTGTTCAAGCCCTGAAACGTGGTACGGGGCCATCTTTGGGAATCCAGAACAAAACTGCAGAAACCTACAAGACAAGCCGATCACAGCACAATGCAAAGGCATTATTAAAAAGGAGATGCTGGCGCACACCAGCACTCAGCACTCAGGAGGCAGAGGCAGGCAGACCTCTGACTTTGAGATCAGCCTGGTCCACAGAGTGAGTTGCAGGACAGCCAGGGCTACACAGAGAAATCCTGTCTCAAACCAAACCCAACCAAACAAATAAATAAAGGTAAAAGCTATTACATTACTGATATGCCTCACCCAGCAACACTCTTCACTGCTGGAAATGGAGTAAAATGTGAATTACAGCCGACACGGTAGGAAGAGGCTCTTGCTCACCCTTTCTTCCTGCTCTGTCTCTTTAGGCTTGCTCTACCTGCCCTTTAGCTGTGTTGAGTTACTCTCTCTTCTCTGCACCTTAGGCCTTCCTCTGAAAACTCGACGTACCCACAGCTGCAAACAGAGTCTCTATCACGTTTGACACACTCATCTCAATCCTGGATGTTGTGTTGGAACTTCTACCTCCCTGATGACCTTCCCACAGTGACTGTCCCAAACTCAAAACACCAGGAGTCACCCAGCCAGTACCCATTGTGGGGACAGCTACTATGTGGCAGGCTTTTTCTTTCTTTCTTTTCTTTTTTTTTTTTGGTTTTTCGAGACAGGGTTTCTCTGTGTAGCTTTGCGCCTTTCCTGGCACTCACTATGTAGCCCAGGCTGGCCTCGAACTCACAAAGATCCGCCTGCCTCTGCCTCCCGAGTGCTGGGATTAAAGGTGTGTGCTACCACCCGCCCAGCTGTGGCAGGCTTTTTCATTCTGGAACAAAATAAGGTTGTTTGGTCCCTGCCCTCAAAACGATAATAGTACAGGGAAGGTAAGAACTTCAAGGATCAGTGAGGCGGTGCTCACACAGATGCAAAGGAGTGTCCAGCTCCCTGGACAGGAATATTTTTACTTTCTTTTCCTGTCCCCTGTACACAGGCAAAGAAAGACTTATTTTTTCTTTAAATATTGATAGTTATTCAGTTTTTTTGTTTTTCTTCTTTTTTTAATTATTAAATTTTCTATTCACTATACATACCAACCACAGATCCCCACTATTCCCTATTCCCATCCCTCAGCCTTCCCCCACAACCCACCCCCCATCCCCACATTTCCCAAGTCAAGGTCTCCCATGGGGAGTCAGCAGAGCCTGGCACACTCAGCTGAGGCAGGTCCAAGCTCTTTCCCACCCCTACCCCCCCCTGCACCAAGGCTGTGCAAGGTGTCACCACCCTAGGCACTGGGCTCCAAAAAGCCTGCCAATGCACCAGGGATGGATCCCCATCCCCCTGCCTGGGGGCCCCCCAAACAGTTCCAGCTAAACAACAACTGTCTCCTGTATCCAGAGGGCCTAGTCTAGTCCTATGGGGGCTCCACAGCTATTAGCCCACAGTTCATGGATTTCCACTAGTGTGGCTGGTCATCTCTGCACATTTTCCCATCATGACTTATTTTTTCTTATACATTTATTTTATTTGAGAATTTCATACATACCTATTTGGATGAAATCTACCACTCCTCCAACTGCCCCCCTTCCAACTACTTCCCAGCTTCGTGTGCTCTTCTGTCAGAACCCACCTCTATGTACGTGGATACAGGACAATCCACTGGGGTGTGAGCAGCCTCTCTGGGCAGCCTCATCCCTGAAGAAAGGTGACTGTCCCTCTCCCAGCAGCCAGAGCTCCTCAGAACCAGGAACTTCATGGGCCCCTTCCCCACTGGTGCTGAGATGTTAGCTGGCCCTTGTGAAGGCCAATTTCAATTTTCAATCGAGATCCCCTCTTTCCCGATGACTCCAGCTGAAGCAAGACTTATTAATTGCACCACCATGGTTTTTTTTTTTTTTTTTTTTTTGGTTTGTTATCCACCACTGTCCTTATTTGCATCCCCATTAAGAGGTCCACATCAACCTCTAATATGGGATTTTCTGGCCTCAGCTTTGCTTCATCTGTTTCATTCAAACAACAAGGGCATCTTAATGACTTTTCTGTTGCTGGGACAAAACACTACGACCAAAAGCACCTTCTGGAAGGAGGAGCTAATACTGGCTTAAGGTTCCAGAGGGATGACTCCATCGTGTCAAGGAAGCATGGCAGCAAGTGGCAGGCACGGTGGCTGGTGCACAAAGTTGAGAGCTCACATGCTTTACTGCAAGTGCCAAGCAGAGTGACCTAGAAAGAGGGTGACTCGCATGCTCTCAAAGCCTGCTCCCAGTGACGTTCTTCCTCCCGGAAGGCCCTGCCTTGAAACCACCGAACACAGTACCACCTGGGCGGGGGGCGGGGGAACGGACCAAGTGTTCAAATGCCTGCACCTGTGGGAAACATTTCTCCTTTAAGCCACCACAGAGAGCACATAGGAGATATAGTCCCCGGCTGTCAGCCCCGGCCAAAGTACATTCATGTACACGTGTGTCCTTTACCATGTAAACTTGGGGTCAGGCTCACAGGGCACTGAGTCTCCTTGAGTTGCACCCGGACCAGTATAACCACATCCATCATGGATCCAGATACCACAGGAGCAGAACACACGACACTGTAGATTTCCCCTTCGAGCAGAGCTGAGAGCACAAATATGACCCAACAAGTGCTTTCTGAATGGACTGGTGTGCTTTACAAGTGTCAGGGCCTGAAATCAATGAGAGGAATCCAACAGAGTGCTGGGCAACACTCGGTACGTCGTGATCTGCAAAGATCAGCCAGTGTGCCATGTCCATCAACACACCAGAGCCCAGAGGGCAGTCCCGCCTGCCTTCCATGAGGAGCAGGGAGGGGGCAGCCCAGGTGATGGAGTGTGGCTCTGCAGCTGCAGCTTCCTAGTCTCTCAGTACGACGCGGAGCTCTAAACACCCCGATTTCTGCCACAGGCTATTTTGTGACTGTATTGTTTCAAATCTAGTTTGGTTGCTGTGTGTTTCTAGGAAAGCAAACAAATTATCTTAGTTCTCATATGAAATTTTCATAAAATCCCGGAATCGTCACCTGAGGGACATTCAGGTATTCTAAGAGAGTCAATAAGGATTTAGCTTTGGGGATTCAGGAAGCTGGGTGGGCCCATTTTTGTGGCCTAGCCACCCTCCATTGGAAAAGGTTCAGTTGCTTTCTGTCTGAAGGACCTCTAGTGTGTGACAGACTGGGGATCTTCGTGTAAACATCACAAAAGCAGTGTTTGTATTCACCCCAATTTTCTCATCTGTGAAATGGGGTGAGAGTAAACATTCTAGAGATATCCATAGCTTTGAAACCCTAGCATCCGGCTGCTTCTGTGACCAAGACAAGCTGAGACCATACATGATTGCTGAGTGGTTCCAATGGCTGGATCTGAAAGTATGTCTGTGCTTTGGGCAGGAAACACCTTCACACAATGCGGTGAGACTCAGTGAGTCAGGAGCGGCAGTCTCTCCGGTGACTGCTTGCCAGCCCTGGGCACAGTGCAGTCTGTTCATCCATGGCCGCCCTTGAGGAAATGAAGCCTCTGGGCCCAGTCTCCCTTCTCTCCTGAGAACTGTTAAGTCTTTACTTACACCCTGACACAAACACTGGGCCTCGGTCAGAGATGAACAATGACGTTGGATTGCTCAGACCCTGGTGGTGGCAAAGAGGAGACACGCATCGGACTGATTTCTTGCTTTGCAAAGGCCTCTCTTCTGCACTAACAATGGTGAATTCATTCAACCTTTGCCAGGAAGCCTGTGAGCACCGGCTGCATGACCCACAGTCAGAGAGGGCATGGAGAGCAGGGACCTTTGAACTTTGATCTCTCAGATGAAGGTTGCTACAAGCCCTCTTGCCTGATTGGGTTTCTTAATTCCTGTGGTAAGACTTCCACAAAGGGACCTGCGACCTCAGATTGCCCTCTGGTGAGGTGCCCCGCGGATGACAGCACACCACCACCTACTGAGAACCAGGTAATGAAAGTGTGGGATTGGTACTTCATTCCAAAATGAAATTCACCTTTCAGGCCACATTGCCTGGATAATGAAAGCACCACCTTTCAGAATGGACCATTTCCCTTGGAGATTACCCTCCATCCACGCTGAAAGGGCACCCGGCGCTCACCTAGACTAAGCGCTAGCATGTGTGCTCACCTTCATCACACAGTGGACATGTATGGGGAGAGAGTCCACATTGTCCCCAGTGCCCCAGCCATTGCACACCTTCTTTCAGAAAGCACAACCTGTAACTCTCTGCACTTCATAAGTGAATACTCGGAAGCTTAAAGAGAGTGAGCTAGGCCTTTCTCTACACACAGGCAGGATGCTGCAAAACTAGCAAACAATGGAACCTCGATTTGAAATTAAAGCTTGGTGAGACGTGGCTTGCAGACAGATCCGTAACCTGGGACTCCTGTTCCCTCTGGCCTCTCTAAAGGCCTGTGAATCTGAGGGGGTTTGTTTGTTTGTTTTGAGATAGGGTTTCTCTGTGTAACCCTGGCTGTCCTGGAACTCACTCTGTAGACCATGCTGGCCTCAAACTTGCAGAGATCTGCCTGTCTCTATCTCCCAAGCAGTGGGATTAAAGGTGTGTGTCACCGCTACCCAGCTTGGGAGCCCGAGGTTTGAAGGGTTTGCTTTTTTGTTTTTATTCAAAAGAATGAGGTATTTAATCCCACTAAGTTTGTAACTTTGAGTACGTTAGTTTGTATTTCTAAGCTCCACCCTTCCTCCTATCCAAAGGGAATGATACCAACCTACGGAGAACTTACGAATAGTGTTCAATACAATTATTTAAATCTTTAGAACTGCAGGATCCTGCCTTGTTGAGGGAAACAGCCACGGCTGTGCGGCATGGAGAAGTGCTTCGTCACAAAGGCAGAGGGTGGTTTAGAGAGGAGGAAAGAGTTGACCACGCCGAGCTCTAGTGCAATGTGAACTAAGGTAACAGGAAAAGCAGACACCAGATTGCTACAGAGAAACAGCAGCCTGAGCAGGAGCGTCTTCTCCTCCTCCTCCTCCCCGTCTCTCCTCCCCCTCCTCCCCTTCCCTCCTTCACCTCCACCCCTCTTTCTCACTTTCACAGCGTGTAGAAATAGCCCTCTTAGAGCAGAATAAGCAGGGATTGGGACACGAGGCAATTTGTGAAGAGGGAAGATCAGGAAGATGGCAAAGGACCGAAAATGGTCTGTTCAGGAATGGAATTCTTTATTTTTTTGAGGATGGAAGCACAACTGTGTTTAGGAGTTGAACCAAAGACAGGAAGATGGAGGTTTCCTGCAAGGGCTGGGTGTGTCAATCACGACACACTTTTCAGAGAGGAGCAGACAATGTCTTAAATGCCTCATAAAGGGGAGAGACCCCTACATCCTGTCCCAGGGATCCTACTCACAGCTGAGTTGACATGTCCTTTATGTATATCTGTGGTGTCACTGTGACTTTAAAGGGATCTGACTCCTAGAACAGGAGAAAAGACAGGCTGCCCTCAGGAAGACAGACTTCCCTCAGTCTCAACATTGAGCCACCTTCCAGCCAACTTGCCAGTGATGGCGAAGGGGGCAAGTGTCATGCAGACGTGGAGACTATGTGAGATGTGACTTCAGACCCAGCTTCTTTTGTTCACTAGCCCTGTGATTTATGGATGTTCTCGGGTTGTCTGAACCTCAATCACACAGTGTAGAATGACTGTAATAACCCCCCAATAAGCTGCATGTGGTAGCACGCCCCTATAACCACAGCACCAGGAGAAGCAAGAGAATCAGAAGTTCAAGTCTGGCTCGAAGTCTGTCTCAAGTCTGCACTATGTGACACTCCACCTGAAAAGAAAGAAAAAGGAATAGAAAAAAACTACTAACGACTACCAACCCCCCTACTTCCTGGGTGGCTTTGATAATCAGATAACACATTTCACACACATGGGCACTAAATAAGTGTCCTGTGTCACTTTAAGAAGTTTGAGTCTGTCGATGATTAGTACTTGATCCTTAACATGAAGGTTAACACGAAGGGTGGGACACACACTATACCTGAGTATCCCGAGGTCATGCTGAGCGCCGGCGTACTCATCATGTCACTCCTATGTCGTCACTAACCACAGTGGGTTTTTCTTTTCTTCTTTGCAGTGTTGGGGAGTGAACTCAGGACCTTGTCGGTTGGAGGCAGGTCTCTACCAACTGAGCTGCATTCTAGCCCCTGCCCCAGTTGGTAGAGACTTGCCTCCAACACACGAGGTCCCACTGTGGTTATCCGTTGTGTAAAGTGGGTGTTCATCAAACTTAGATTGTGGGTGAGCACAGGGAGGATTAGCCTAGATGGGTTACATGGAGACAGGAAGCCCCGTGGAGAGCAAGAAGGGATTCCTGCCACTCAGGAAACTAATTATATTCCTGTCCCTTCTCTGCAATGAGGTTCCCATTGAGTGATATGCTCTAGGAGGCAGGAGGTTGAGAAAGAAAGATCAAGTTTGTGACTAGAGAGAAAGAGTCTTGCATTGGTCACAGAATGGGTCTCCTGGCAGGGCTTCTGGTCTGATTGCCCCTCATGGGACAGCACCATGCTGTTGTGAGTGTGAACAGAGGCAGAGAACTGAAGTTCTGCAGGTGGCTAATCCAAAAGGAGGGAGACCCAAGGGGGAGGTGCAACACCCACACCTCATCAGACATTACTTACCACACACCGCATGTAACACATACCACACATACACTGCATATCCCTCACACCACACACATAACACACTACACACATACCATACAACACTAGCACGCATTGACTACACACAGACACACACTCCACATACATCACACACAGACACACACCATACACACTCTCCCCACACACACCATGTAGCACATGTGGGCACACACACAGTCAGGTACATAAAATACACAATACCCTCATATATACAACACACAACGTTGGCACTGTCCCCCACACCACACACACCCACACACCATATATGTACCACATACCACTCGCACACAGACACACTCCCCCATACACACACTGATTCTTCCATTTTGTCACTCAATGTGAATTCTTTGGGCGGTAGCAATGATAGAAGTAGAAACGGATAAGTTTTCTTTGAACAGCTTCATCCTGGGCCAGAGTTCCCTCTTAACCGCAGATGAGAACAAATACTCTCTTTTGTCCCTCCTCACTACAGGCTGAAGAACGTGACTGAATGTTTCCACTCTGGACCTGTGAATGGGTGTGATCCAGGTGATGATGGTTTGGAATAAAGCGTGACATGTACAAAACACTCGTCAGCATGCCGAAAGCTCTTGCTGATCTTGCAGTTGAGGCAATCCAGGAAAAACAGAGAGAAGATGCACGCTGAGCTTGGGCCAGGCCAGAGTCCCCAGGAAAAGAGGGAAACAAACCATGCAAGCTAAAGCATTGTAGTCTTGACATGTCCTGCTACTGAGCACGTTCCTGTGGTGACAGTCCCATGCAGGAGACTTAAACCAACAAGCTCAGAGGGACAAGAGCTGCTGGGGTCTGGTCATCAGAGGCCTGAGCAAAGAATGACGGAAGGCAAGGACCCTGGAGAGCACGGAGCCAGTTATTGACACGATTTGCATGCACCCAGGCAGCCTCTGAGACAGCTACAGTCCAGACCTTTACTTGCCTTTGACATCCACTCTCCTAGCCACCACTCCACACTTCCCCTTAGATCAAAGATCCCTTCAAGAAGTTCCCTGGGCTTCAAAGTATGAAGCAGACACCATGCAGATCAGCGTTCCTCCCAAGGTCTTGGGCTGATTAACTTGAAGTCAGAGAACTGAGATCATCAAAAGCTGTCCAGGAGATTAAATTCTGCCCACGACTTTTCACTGCTGTCCCTCTTCTTTTCCTGTCTGTTTGTTCTTTCTGGAACACCTACAGTTCAGATAGCAATAACTCCAGCCTCTTTTCCCCCAAAAATTTTGGAGCTATTTGCTTATTTCACATTTGTCCCTTTGTGCTGCACTTGGGAAGTGTCATTTGGCTTCAATGTTCAGACTTGCTATTCGGACTCTGGCTATTTCAAGCATAGGAGCGTCTAATCAACTTTCAGAGGTATATTGCATGGCTGTGACTCCTGGAAAATATTGACATATTCACTGCCAAGCCTCCTGGCTGTTTCCCCACCCCAGGTTGCAGTTGTTCCCATTGTCAGCAAGCCTGTGGATCTGCTTCTGTGTTATTCCACATGCTCTGAGGACTTGTAGATCTTAGTCTGTGCCTATCTGGCCATGAGGGGAGCCTTATTGTTCACAGATTGTTTCAAGAACACAGGGGGGAGGGATACTCTTCACATACTTGCTGTTAGCTGTTCCTTCTGGAGACTCCCTTATACAGGGCACTGTCTTCTGTCTTTCTGTCCCTTGTCCCACTCATGCTCTTATCTCAAGGCACCTGCCACTGGTGTCCACTGTCTGATGCCAAAGCACTTCCTTTGTACACCATGAACTCTTGTGGTAGTTTGAATGAGAAATAGTCCCCATAGTCTGGGCATTTGAACACTTGGTTGCTAGTTGGTGGCACTGTTGGAGAGGTTATGGGGGTTGCATTCTTGCTGGAGAAAGTCCATCACTGGGGACAGACTCTGAGATTAAAAGCCTCAAACCACTTCCGGTTTACTACCTCTCTTTACTTCATGCTTGAGTCTGAAGATGTGTGCTCTCAGATTCCCGCTCCTGCCCCTATGCCTGCATCTTGCCGCCGTGCTTCCCTGACATGATGGACTCTCATTCCTCTGGAAGCATTAGTCCAAAGACAGCCTTACTTCTGTAAGTTACCTTGGTCATGATCTTCTACCACAGCAACAGAAAAGTAACTAATAAAGCTTCCAAAGTGTCTTCTGGAGGTGCCATGAGGACATGGCCTCCTGCTGGTGGCCCCCAGACCAAATGGTGCAGATGCAGAGTCCTGGAGAGCCAGTCCTCCGGAGCAGCTGTGCTGGTCCACCCTACACCTCCCCTCTGCCTTCTCTCTGATGGACACCTGCCTGCTCTGACATGAAGCCCTAATGATGCCTTTGTTTCCTTCTGAGCCCGTGCTCTTTACACTCTCCTTCTAAGTGAGGTGGGCTGCCAGCTGCGTTACAGTCAGGCTACACAGGCAAGAGGAAGAAGAGGCTCTGGGCCAGTGATGGCATGCTGGCACCCCTGCCACCCGAGTCCTTGAGGAGTGTATGTGAGCCGCCATTGTTCTTGCATGTGTCCTTGATCCTAATGTAGCCAACTGTATCATAAAGATAACTTCTCAGGCCACCTGTAGACAAGGAGCTAAATATGAACTGACCAAGAAAGATTGCAAGTAAATATTGGAGGCTGGGATAAGATTAGCTCTGCCATGTAAAGCTGTAAACTGGTCTTGGAATCCTGAGGACAAAGAGACCTTAGTATGATTAGCAGCTTTAAGACACCTGCAAGGTCACAGAGTAGCAACAGTGGCCAAGTGACTCCTAGCTGATAGACAATCTAGGTCCACAATTAGCAAAACTGGAGTCAGAGACAGACAGAAGAGGAGGTACAGCCACCTCAACTGTCTGGGCAGCACATAAACAACTCACGATCCTCTGTCTGGTTGAGCCAGAGGGATGGTCACTGAGTGTGTGGTCCCTCCATTGACTCAGCCTATGAACCCGGAAGAATTAGCTAATTTCGGTAAAGATTACCTCAGCCTCTGTCATTTCTACCATGGCCCTATAAAAATTCCATATAAGGAAGTTCAGCAGCATTTTCCTGTCTTGAAAATCCATTCCACTCATGGGAATCCCTCTCACGCTTCTGTAAGTTCTCATTTTCCCTCCATTCCTCACTTTTCTGTCATAATTCTTTATAATGCTTACTTCTGCTCTGCCTACTCCTGTGAGAGTCCATGTCCTTAATGTTCATTAGCAGAACACAGTAAACTCAATGTTTGATGAGCATACGTATCTGAAATTTTGGGTCCTTGAGTCAAGTACAGTTAGTCTGTGAAATGGCCTATGGCTTTCTGAATATCTGTGTCAGGAGAATCCGAATTCAGGGCCAACCTGGGCTACATGAGACCCTGCCTCAAAGAGAAACAAAAGAAAAAGAATTTAGATGAGGAGGGGAAAGAGAAGAAACAGGAAGGGGAGAATTTAGAGGAGGAGGGGGAAGAGGAGGAGGAGAAGCAGGCAGAAGAAGATAAAGGAGGAAGACAGAAAGAGAAGGA
This sequence comes from Peromyscus californicus insignis, assembly GCF_007827085.1. NCBI lineage: Eukaryota > Metazoa > Chordata > Mammalia > Rodentia > Cricetidae > Peromyscus > Peromyscus californicus. The sequence continues at coordinate 118,419,480 of NW_026294562.1, forward strand.
GGGAGACAGAATGCTGGTGAATGGAGGGGGACATCTCAAAAATTTGAAAAACCAATGATGTAGACTTAAGCGTCTTTTAAGTATTTGATTGCCAAATGCCAAACCCCAGGGTCTGCTCTTCTGAGGCAGGCATCCTAATGTAGTGATACTTAACAATAACTCACTTGGTCAATCCTGGCTACTGGCTAGCAGCCTCTGAGACTCAGTCAGAGATGGACAGCATTGTGTTGCTCATGGCCACTGACCATCTGAACAGCTGCAGGGAGTCTGAGGAGAGAGCATCTCCATGCCTCCCAACCTTAAATGATGACTCTGCTGCAGAATCCATGGCCAATGAACAATGGGCCACCTATCCAGCTTGCATTCAAAGTATCCCTACAGCCCCTCCCCAAGAAAGACTGTGCCTTATGTGTCCTTTAGGTGAAGTCAGTGTATTTTCCAAAATTCAGTCATTCCTCCATTTTCAAAGCTCAAAGTCAAATGTCATTTATGAGACCTCATTTGACTCAATATATTATCTACACTCAAGAGGTTGACTGTGTACCAAGAAGAACAGAAAATAATTCATTTGGCATTTTCGTTAGTTTTAAAATGGTTATACAATTTTCCATAAAGGGACAAATGTGCCTTTTGATAAAATAAAAAAACCAGTTCATGAATGTACAGCAGGGCAATCTGCCAGCCCTTTGAGTCAATCAGCCACCCAAACCCAACAGTACTGACTTCTGACTGTGCAGACAAATGAGAAGAGATGCTGGGGGGGGCAAGGATCACTAAAAGTGAAAGGGGTGATGGGGACTCATCAGAAGAGCCAGATATGAGACTGGTATCTACAGAAAAAAAAATTGACCTGAGGGTTCAGTGCTGGACATGCCGTGGTGTGTGTATAGAGGTCAGGAGTCTGTTTTCTCCACTCTGTGGGTCCCAAGAATCAAGATCGGGTCATCATCAAGCTTGGCAGCAAGTACCTTTACCCACTGACCCTCTTTGTGAGCCTCCACACTTAAATAGTTTATAAAATATTTATTTTAATTCAGATGTGGCCACTGGGAATCTTTCAGTTGGCTCCTGTGTTCCTTCAGCACACCCCCATCAGTGGGCTTTTGTTTTTACTTAGCATTCTCTTACCACCTTGTATATTTCTTATCCCAAATCTAACATCTGTTATTTCTTCAAGAAGCCATTTCATTTAAATGGAGAATATTACCAGAAACCAGACAAGGGTGAAAGGTAAACTTTATTCCTAGTGTGGTATGATTTCCTCTGTGCTAGTTTGGCTGACAAAACAAGATGTATGTGTGATATGGCTAGCCCATGGACATGTATCTCTGTAATATATATGTATATATGTGTGTGTGTGTGTGTGTGTGTGTGTGTGTGTGTGTGTGTATGTATATATACATTCATATATGTAAATCTAAGTGTGAGTTTAGACTGTTGTTTAGATGTAATACATGATCACATGGGTCATTCAAGATTATCCATAAACTCCCAGTATGACAGTGAGAAGCCTGGTTCTTACCACCATATTCTGTGGCATACAGCTTTATCAGCTGTCCCTAGTGTGACTATGTTACAGATTCCCCTGGGTTCTAAAGTCACCTTAGTCAGTGTCTTAATCCCTCGTCATCTTCAGGGAAGTTCTTCCACACATTTGTAACACAGCTAGAAGGCTCCATCACAGTCTGCATTCAGTTCTGAAATTTCTGCATCAGAAATGCTAAATTTATGTGCATTAGGGTTCATTCTTTGTGTTATGAAATTCAGTGGTTTTAAATCATGCACAGTATCATTTAAAGACATTAAAATACTATAGAACAATTTTCTCACCTTAAAAAAGAAACCTGTACTTTCCCAGTCCAGCTCTTCCTCCTCCAGCACTGAATCGCTGTCAACCACTAATGTTTTTACTTTTGCTTTCTCTGCAGTGGTACCTTTTCTAGAATGTCATAGAAAGGAACATACATCATGTTGTCTTCTGAGACGGGCTCCTATATGTAGCAGCTCATCTTTGTTAGAGTGTGAATAGTGTGTCTCCTAAATGTATACATTGAACTCCTAATCTTCAGCATGACAGTATTGAAAGTGATCCCCAAACCTAGCTGAGAAGCCTTTGACGGTTGAGGGCTTCCAGGGGAGGGAGAGTCAGTTTCTTTAAGGGCATGGCCCCTGGTAGGTTAACCAGATTCCACTGGATGGCCCCACATTAGGGGTGTGTGAGTTGGACAGCATACATTGGACTGGGTGGGTTAAAAAAAGACATAAAATTGGAAAACTGCTGGAGAGATGGAGGATGGATATGGGAGGGGTTGAGGAAAGAGTAAGAAGTAGACAAGATAAAAAAATTCATTGTATGTATTTATGAAGTTTTCAAAGAATTAGTGAAAACACTACATTAAAGAATATCTTCTCTCTTGGGTTGTGTTTCAATTGAAAGACGTGTGGGCACATCTTACATCTAGTCTCATCTTCTCTGGTATTTCTCCAAACAGAGGCAGAGCCTCACTCACTTCTTATGCAGAAGCACACTGCTCTTCAGCACAACATCCCTTCCTGGTCTGTGGCTACAGAAGGCACCCATGACCCAGGTGTCATGGAACATTCCTGGTTCAAGACTGCAGTCCTCAGGTTCTCTATGGTATGGCACTTGACATGTTTCTTTCTCCCTCCCTCCCTCCCTCCCTCCCTCCCTCCCTCCCTCCTTCCTTTTTGAGAAAGGCTCTCATGGATCTGACACTATCACTGACCTCATCTTCCTGACTCTGGCATTATAGGTTTATGTCACCAGGCTCAGTTGAGATATTTTGTCTTGTATGACAAGACTTTTCCTGAGGAGACACTCATACATGTCCACTCACCCCAGATAGGGAGCTCACAACACAGCAAAGTATGGCTACCACCAAGGCCCCGTGTAGTGAACCAATGAGTTTTATTGGGGTTACTCACAGGAGCAGAAATGACTCAAAGACAGATGTATCATCAAAGTCCATGCCAGCATGGGTGACAGCTCACAAAGCTGGGAACCTGGAGCACATTATACAGCCTGCAGACAGCTCAACAGGTTGGAGAGTGTCCTTTCCAAGTGACTCTAAACCCCTTTCAGGCAGTTCAGCTGGTTTCTGCTTCTTCCAGGCAGCTGGTCTCAGAGTTTTCTTTGCAGTTTGGCTTACCTATTTATGACTCTCAGAAGTCTTTACTGCTTCCCCTGGGAGGAAGAGGCTTAGTGAACCTGGTCAGTTTCAGGGACTTCCTGAAACTAGTTTGAGTTGTTTGCTGTATTTAGGAACTTCCCAGCAGGATGGAATGTTTCAATCTAGGAAGAAACTGCTACACACCATGTCTTATGGTGTATTTTTTATTTATAGCTGAATGAAATAAGTGGGAGTAATTTAGTCACCCTCTGCTTTATCTTGCTTTGTCTTATTCTTATAACATCTTCTAGTAGTGTATAAAATGTATATACAACAAAGAGTTCTCCTCCTAGCATATATTAAAATAGCAAAAAAAATTTCCTGTAAATTAAAACCTTTAATGATAAATACATGCACATGGTACAATAGTCCAAAAATGTGTTAGGGCACAGCATGGTCTTTTCTTCCTTCTATGATTACTGATTTTACAGGTAAGATATTATTTTTTATTAACAATGAGATAAAGCACATTGAAGTATTCTACACAATCATACTCATTTTTGATAGGAAATCTATTTATATCTGTTGAGCTAGTTGGCTTTACATTGCTATGACAAAACACCAGAGACAAGCAACGTTAAAAGGAAGAAAAAGCATTTTAGCTGACGTTTTCGGGTTTCAGCCCACATTTGCTTGGCACCATGGTGTTGTGTCTATGGTGCGGCAGAACATGTTGGGTGGGAGTACATGGCACAGCAAGGATGCTGCCTTGGTGGCCAAAAAGATCCCAGAGAGAGGATTAGCAGGGATCCCAATGCCACCTTATAGGGCAGGCCCTCCCCAGTGACCTGACTTCCTTAGACCACGTCTTTAAAGGGTCCAAGACCCCCCAAAAGCTGGGAGAAAGCCTTCAAGACATGAGCCTGTGGGGACATTTAAGAGACACTTTCTATTTTTAAAGTGAGGTTTTTTGCTGGTATGCCGTGAATTTTTCTAAGCCACTTCTGTGTGGGAGGAATGGCTCATTTTATCCATCCTTTGATTGCTTCCAGTGGCTCTCGAATGGTGGAAGGTTTGTATTTGTGCACAGCAAAATTGGTCAGTGATTGATAGTGTCTATCTGTTCTTTCTTGTCCTAAATATTCAAACTTATCTGTAAGTCTTCCTTACTGAACCATATTTTCCCTAATGATTTTAAATTCCTCCTCATGAAATACTAAGTTTGTCTTATGTTTTGTTTCTTTTCTGCTTCCCAGAGGCATTTTTTTTCCCAAATGCCACTATCATGTTGTTTATTTAATGGTTAGAAGATGTGTTTTCATATTTGAAAAGTATAAGTACCACATACTATGCAGAATCTCTGGGTCCAAACCAATAAGCATGCTAACAGCTGGTGACAATGAATGGAATGGTGTGGTCCTCTATCAGTGTGTCAAAGATTAGTGTCAGGGCACACAGCAGAGGCAGAAGAGTGTCTAAACCCTTTGGTTTAGTCACATCATTGTTGCTAGGGATCCAGAAGTGTAACTCAGACTGAGGAATGCCAGTACATGTGGGAACATTGTCATTTGTATTAATTATGACAGGGAAAATTAGTGAGAGCCCAGTGGTCAATATTAAGCCAATAATTCATTTGTAGAAGTAATATAAATGGAAAAAATCCACATATTAAAGTAACAATTGTGAAACTATACAGCATCCTATAAAATATCATCCTATAAAATGTAATAAGTTCCTGTAGGAAAACTGAAACACCATAGTAATATGCATAGGAAACATGTCTGCATATGGGTGGTTGGCAGTGATTAATCTGAGCTTCCTTGCAAAAGATTGAATTAGGAAGTTTTTTCCATAGTTTTAAATAATGGATGTTAAATATTTTCATGACCCTAAATAGTTTTCATTTGGAGGTTTTCCAAGAGTTATTATTTTATAACATATTTAACCATTATATTTTATTATGTTATTTTTCTTTTGCCATCAGTCAGCTTAAAGCACTTCAAAGGAACACTTTAATAATGCACTAATTATTTTGCTAAGAAGTGCCTAATGCACTGTTTGCCATGGCAGAATAATATTAAAACCTGAGTCACTTAAAAAAAAAAAAAAAACCTTTTCAGATCCATCTTATTGTCAAGCCCAGTTATAAAAACAGCACCACCATTCTAGAAATACAAAATGGGTGGGGGGTGCAAGGAAAAGGGGATCACGACGTGGTCCCCGGTTGCAGGCTTCTCCTTTTATCCATAGCGGGTGAAAAATCTTATTTTCCCCTATTCTTGACAGAATCGTTCCAAGACTCAAATAAAAGAAAACATGAGCTTAAATGTTATTATTTCTCATAATTATAAATGCACTTATTAACATGCCCCCACCTCTAAACTTGATGTGAGACTCCACCTGCTTTGAGAGAAAAAAAAAATCAGCATTCCCCTCCTCCATTCGGGGGTTGCTGACACCTTGCAGAGAACTTGGTTAAAGATAGGCCAATTATGTGCAGCTCCATACTACCCAGGGCACTGGGGCTCCTCCCCCTAGCCCTTTTCCCAAAGATCATTGCTTCACGAATCTTGACCTCAGTAAAGACTGAATGAGAAAATGCACAGGCTGACACTGACTTTGAAACATCTGAGAGGACACAGAGCTGAAAGTGTCTATCAATAATTCATTTCAGGTTACCGGGCAGAATAGGATTCCTGCTGGTTTTCAAGCCATTAATTGGTTGTTAGGCGCCATTAAGTCATGGTGGATGTGGAAGCGTGGTCACAGTTGAAAAAGACACAGATTTTAAAAGCAACGCTTTTCTTTGCACAACTGCTGTGACTTCTTTGACAATGAGATAGAGAAAAAAAGGCCGAGGTCAAAGGGGGCTGAAAAACTGAGATTTGACATTACGTTTCTGTGGGGTTTGTATCTAAAAACTTAAAAACAGGCTGGCCCGTTGTTCTCAAACCATTGCCCTTTCTCCATGCAGAGACTCAAGTCAGCTTTCTAAAAATATTATTGATTCTCTTCTTGTTCATCAAACACTAAGATTCCTTAAATATGATCCAGACACTTTACAAAGCCATCTGACAGTTAAAGCCAGTGCGATAGCAGAGTCTGGGCACCTCCGTGGACAGGGGTGCAAAGTGGTACAAGATGGAAGGCCAGGGATGATTGCAAGCATTGGGCATAATCATTTGACAGGGCAATAAGGAAGTGAATTGGCCGTTCTGTACATTTGTTTGGGGCCAATTTTGGGTTTTAGAAATCAATGGTTTTCTGCCTCATTCAATCAGTGTCCCTCAGCAAGTAGCTTCTTCCTCTGGGTTACAGGAGTCTTACATCAAATGAAAGGGTGTTGAGAGAGGTCTCAGGAGTCCAGTTTAAATATCATCTTTATCCCATCATGTATCTTCCAGAAGAACCATACTGAGTCCCATTAGTCTCACTCATAAGTACATGTGCTTAGGGCTGACCACTTGGAACTAGATAGCCTATCAGGGGGTTGTCCCTGGAGAAAAACTGAGTCTCTCTCTCTCAACAGTCATCGATGGTTCCTGCTGGCTCTTTATTTAAGTTGGGGCCTTGGGAGATAGATGTCCCCTAATCATGTAGGTATGCCAGTTAATATTTCCCATTATGCAAGTCTTGTTTAGATGACCATATTGTTGTGATTTTGTTGGTGCATCTTCTCTGTCTTGTCTGGAAGAGACTGTCTTGAAGCAAGTATGGTGGTTCCCTGGCTCTTATAATCCTTCCAGCTCCTCTTCCAGGATGTCCCCAAGACTTAGGTATAGAGATTGCATTGTAGAAGTATCAACTGGGACTGGGCCACATTGTCCTTTGTTTCCTAAATTTTGACCATTTGTGGATCTCTGTAATATTCACCATCTGCTATAAAAAAAAGCTTCTTTGATGAGGGGTGAGGCCTACACTTACCTGTAGGGATAAGGACACACATTTAGAATATACTTAGTAATTATATTGACTTAGGAAATGGCAATAGTAGGTTATCCTCTAGTATCTATGACCTCTCTACCCATGGATTGTTGGCTAGGTTTGTAGTACCAGGCATGAATTCCCTCCTATTGATTGAGCCTTAGGCACATTTATCCAGCTGTTGGTTACCTGCAAAGGGATGTAGCTCAGTGGTTGAGCTCATATTTTTCAGAGATTTTTAATCCCTATTCGAAGTGTCCGTGTATATGTATGATGTCCATGAGTGTTCATGGGGGAGGGGCATGTGTGTCAGAGTACATATATGAAGGAGAGGACAACTTCAGAGGTTGGTTCTCACCTTCCACCTTGTTCAAGACAAGGTCTGTTGTTGTTTGCACTGGGCTAGCTGACCTGTGGTCTTCATGACTTCTCCTGTCTGCCCCTCATTTCACCCTACAAGCACTGAGATTAATGGTGTATGCTGCCACATCTGGCTTTTATGTGGGCTTTGGAGATCCTAATTGCATTGTATCTTAAAGTTTCTATTGCTGTGAAGAGACACCATGACCACAGTTACTCTTATAAAGGAAAACATTTAATTGGGGCTGGCTTACAGTTTCAGAGGTTTAGTCCATTATCTTCAAGTCTATGTGCAGGCATGGTTCTGGAGAAGGAAGTGAGAGTCCTACATCTTGATCTGAAGGCAGCAGAAGCAACTGTGTCAGACTAGCGAGGCTTGAACTTATAAGAACTCAAAGCCCATCTCCACAGTCACACACTCCCTCCAACAAGGCCACATCTACTCCAACAAGGCCACAACTCCTAATAGTGCCATGCATTCAAACACATGAGTTTATGGGGCCATTTCTATTCAGACCACTGCACATGACAAGCATGATATCATAGATCTACCTCCTCTGCCTTATTTTTTTAAATCTAGATAGCTATGGTGGCTTGCATGAGAATGCCCTGAATAGGCTTATATATTTGAATTCTTAGTCACCAGGAGTAGAACTGTATGAAAGGGTTAGAAAGTGTGGTCTTTGGGGTGAAGATGTGTCACTTAGAGTGGGCTTTGAGGTTTCAAAATGCCATGCTAGACTCAGTCTCTTTCTTATTGCAGATCAGGATGTAGCTCTCAGTTACTTTTCCAGCACCATGGCTGACCGCCACCATACTCCTTGCCATCATGCTCCCAGCCATGATGATAATGGACTAAATCTCAAAAACTGCAAGCTAGCCCCCCAATTAAATGTTTTCTCTTATAAGAGTTGTCTTGGTCATAATGTCTCTTCACAGAAATAGAACAGTGACTAAGACTGAGGTTGGTACCAGGAGAGGGATATTGTTGTGACAGGCTTGATTATGCTACTTGTTGGTAGACTGTGGACTTTGGGACTTTGGACTGGAAAAGACGTTGAACACTTTAAGAGGAGCTTAATGAGCCATCTCAGTAGGAACATGGAAGACAGTGGTGCTGAGAACAATATAGATTATGACAGCCTGGCTTAAGAGGTTTCAGAGGGGAAGAATATTATCAAGTGGCCTAGAGTCCCATTCTTGTGATATTTTGGTGAAGAATGTTACTTCTTTCTGCCTTTGTCCAAAAAAATCTGCCTGAGGCTAAATTGAAGAGTATTTGATTAGTGGTATTGGCAGAAGAGATTTCAAGACAGCCTACTATGGGCTCTTGTTGTGTGGCTATCAGTAATCACGCTTATACAGGTCTATAATGAAAAGGAGTGAGTGGGCCAAAGTGAGATGCAAAATGTACAGTTTGATGAGAAAAGGAGCACCAGGAATTGTAATGGAGCTAAATCCAGTGCTCAAGGTGATAAAAAGTTTAAAGAAAAGTCTGATGCCAAATGAAGTAAAGGGAGTGGTGACCCCAGGGCAAGACCCTATGCAGCTAAGCCTTCAGCCTGTGAAAGGGAATTAAAGAAAAGCTTAAGCAGGGAAGGGAACTGTCAACAACAGAAAGCTGATATAAATGTAATTGAAGGAGGGGGGCAAATTCCTGTCCCATCATGGAGCAGAACTTGGCAGCTTTGGCCACATGGCTCTGCCTTTAGAGTCAAGGATACACGAAAGAGGTTGTGGAGTCTCCCTCTGCAGCTAAGGAAAGCTGCTTAGGCCAGGCCTGTGTCAGGGATGTCCCTGCATGTAGGCTCAAAAATGCCATTGCATGATGACAGTGTATTCACTTATCTGATTACTGGGTTAAGCCAGTTTAGGCAACCTCTCCACTATTGTTAGTAGTCTAAGCTGAGGTCATCCTTGTGGATTCCTGGGAACTTCTCTAGCACCAGATTTCTCCCTATCCCCATAATGTCTCCCTCTATCATGGTATCTCTTTCATTGCTCTCCCACTCCATCCCTGTTCCAGCTTGACCATCCCTTATGTTCTCATCCCCCATCCCCTACCCTCCATTGCCCACCCCTCATACCCAATTTACTTATGGAGATCTCATCTATTTCCCCTTCCTAGGGTGATCCATGTGTCCCTCTTTGAATCCTCCTTGTTGCCTAGCTTCTCTGGAGCTGTGGGTTGTAGTCTGGTTATCCTTTGCTTTACATCTAGTATCTACTTTTGAGTGAGTACTTACCATGTTTGTCCTTTTGAGTCTGGGCTACATCACTCAGGATGATGTTAAATGATGGAAGCAGATGCAGAGGTCCACAGCCAAACACCAGATTGAGTTCCAAGAGTCCAGTCAAAGAGAAGAAAGGAGGGTTCTCTGAGCAAGGGGCATCAAGATCATGATGGGGAAACCTACAGAGACAACCAAACCAAACTAGTGGGAACTCATGAAATTTAGACCAACACCTGTGGAGCCTCCACAGGACTGGACTAGGCCCTCTGCATAATCAAGACAGTTGTGTAGCTTGATCCGCTTAAGGGGCCCCCTGGCAGTAGGATCAGGATCCATCCATGGTGTGAGAGCAGGCTTTTTGGAACCCACTACCTATGGTGGGACATCTTGCACGGCCTTGAGGCAGGAGGAGGGGCTTGAACTTGCTCCTACTGGATATACCAGGCTCTGCTGACTCCCCATAGGAGGCCTTACCTTCTTGTAGGATGGAATGGGAGGTGAGTTGGGGTGAGGCTGGAGGAGTGAGAGGAGGGAAGATGGGTATCTGTGACTGGTATATAAAATGAATTAAAAAATTTCTTAATAAAAAAAGGCCATTGCATAAAGCTATGAAGGTAAAGCCTGGATTATGTTGGAAACCCAAAGGTGTTGGAGATGCCAGAATTGTGGGATACCTTCCAAATAAAGCCGCTAACAGGGAGTAGAACCAGCCCAAGAGAGAGAGGTGTGCTGCAGTCAGCAAAGCTGAGAGGAGTTGGAGATCTGAAGAACATTTTGACATCAGACATGAAGATATAGAATTTGGAGTTTGCCCTGCTGGGTTTTGGTCTTGCTTTGGTCCACTATTTCCTCACTATATAGACTTTTATCCCATTTGGAATGCTAATGCATATTATGTGCTACTGTAAGTTGAAAGCATGTGATCTGCTTTTGATTTTGATTTTACAAGGAATTACAGTTAAAAGATTACCTTGAGCTGTAGAGCAGATTTTTGGAATTTAAAACAGTGTTGAGACTATGGTAGACTATGGGGACTTTTGAAGTTGGACTAAATGCATTTTGCATTATGCTATGGCTAAAAGCCTGTTGTGGGGGCCAGGGGGGAGAATGTCAGGCCCCCATACGCTCATATATTTGAATGCTTAGCCACCAGAGAGTGGAACTGTTTAAATAAATTAGAATGAGAGATGTGGCCTTTTTGAAAGAAGTGTGTCACTAGGAGTGGGCTTTGAGGTTTCAAAAGCCCACACCAGGCCTACTTTCTCTATCTGCTTGTGGATCAGGATGTAGCTCTCAGCTACTTCTCTAGCACCAAGCCTGCCTGCCCCCCATGCTCCCTGCCATGATGATAATATACTAAACCTCTGAAATAGTAACAAGTCCCCAGTTGTCTTGATCAGTATTCTATTGCTGTGAAGAGACAGCTCTTATAAAAAGAAGCATCTAATTGGAGCTTGCTTACACTTTTGGAACTTTAGTCCATTATCCTCATGGCAGAGAACATGGTAGCATGCAGGCAGACATGATAGCTTCAAGTTCTACATCTGAATCTGAAAGCAGTAGTAAGAGAGGGACTCTGGGCTTGATATGGGCTTCCGAAACCTCAACGGCTCACCCTCAGCGACACACTTTCTCCAACAAGGCCACACCACCGAACCCTTTCAAATAGTGCCACTCCCTGGTGACTAGGTATTCAAATCTATAAGCCCATGGGAGCCATTCTTATTCAAATCACCACACACATTAAATATTTTCTCTTATAAGAGTTGTTTTGGTCATGGTGTCTCTTTATAGCAATAGAACAGTGACTAAGAAAATAGCATCCAGGAAACTTGCAAGTCCTCACCTTATCCTTGTGTTGAGGACACTAAGACTCCATGAAATACGCACCAAGTCCAGCAGTGCTTTCCTAGGTCAAATTAATAATTAGAAAACACCAGGAGGTGACCCACTTGTCTTGATAATGGTGAAATAATCTTCATAGGCTTTCTTTTCCCCCCATCCATTTAGGGGTTCCTACATTTCTTCTTTCTTTTCTAGTTATGTATCTTATGTACTTTCAACAAATGAGTACACAGAGACACTGATGTTCAAATTGTTTTGTTTCATTTTGTTCTAGAACAGAGTTTCACATAGCCCTTCCTGTCCTGGAACTCATTGTACAGTCCAGGCTGGCCTCCAACTCATGGCATTTCTCTTGCTTTAGCTTCCCAAGTATCGGTTTAGAATATGTTCTTTCCCTAATTGTCGTGCTAGAAACCTCATCCAACTACTGAGGGATCTGGATGCAGAGATCCATGACTAGGCCATGGGTGGATCTCTGGGAGTCCAATTAGTGAGAATGAGGAGGGTTTATAAGAGTGAGAATTGTTGAGACCAAGGTTGGATAAAGCACAGGGACAAATAGCCAAACGAATGGAAACACATGAACTATGAACCAATGGCTGAGGGGTCCCCACTGGATCAGGCCCTCTGAATGGGTGAGACAGTTGATTGGCTTGATCTGTTTGGGAGGCATCCAGGCAGTGGGACCGGGTCCTGTGCTCATTGCATGAGTTGGCTGTTTGAAACCTGGGGCCTATGCAGGATTGCTTGGCTCGGCCTGGGAGGAGGGGACTGGACCTACCTGGACTGAGTCTACCAGGTTGATCTCAGTCTGTGGGGAAGGCTTTGCCCTGGAGGAGATGGGAATGAGGGGGGAGGCTGGGGGGAAGGTGAGGGGGGCGGGAGGGGGGAGAACAAGGGAATCCGTGACTGATATGTAGAACTGAATTGTATTGCAAAATAATAAAAAAAAAAAGAATATGTTCTCTCATGCCTAGCTAATGACCTTAGTTTTTTTTATTGGACACATATAAATATTTTAATTTTAAAAATACATTATACCTTTCCAGTGCATATGTACTGCATTGTTCATAAAAACCAGAATCACTTGTCAAGAATGACCAGTCTACACATCCACGTGATGCACCTGCTGCATCCTGTCACATGATAGGCACCCTGGAACAGTACAGGAAGTGCAAGGTCATGCTTGCCTATAGAAGTTACTGCAAGGAGTCTTCTCACAATGTGATTCAGGGTCTGCTGCTGCCACTGCACAGTCAGAATTCAAGAATTATGAAACAGATGATAACCTTCACCCCATAACCTACAACACAGGAGCCTTTAGTAATCATTTTGGTTTCTCCATGACTATGGGTTTTATTTTAGGATGTCTTTCAAATGCCATTTCAAGGAATTGTACCAAGCATATAAAACTCACCTCAGAAGGGAGTTTACTTTTGAATCGAATGATTTTGAAAAATACTTTCTATGGCTTATTTTCTTCAAAATAATTTTTGTATGTATGTATGTATGTGTCCAGTGTTTCCTGTGCCTCCCATTTCCTACTAAGAGTGCTGGGATTACAAATGATCATTATAACACTCTATTACTTGGATTCTGGATATTTGAACTCTGTTCCTCATGCTTACTCAGCACATGCTTTTACCCCCTGACCCATCTATAGGTAGTACTTATTTTTCTCGTGTCTGTCAACTTCAAAATCATCATCATGACTATAGAAATGTGTGCCTGAGCATTCAATTAAAGCAGAGACCATTGCCTTAGCTAACTCCAGTCACAGGGGAGAAAATGGCGCCCAGAGGACTTTAGTGGATCCTCCAAGCTACGTGTCACTGGTGACAAAATCTCAGAGTTTGCACACTCATGTTCTTCTCTCATTTGAGTTACCTCTCTAGTCTTCTTGAACTTCAGCTGTCAGACAAGACATGCTAACATGCTTGCAAAGTAGTAGTTCAGTTCACTCCACGGTAATGTAGTTGCTTTAAGTGATCTGTAGGGCTGTGGACGTATGTGTCTGTATAAACTCAGTTATTATAAATATCATGTCATTACAAAATCAGTCTCTGGTCTTTATAGAATGAGAAGTTGTATCATCATCATCATCATCATCATCATCATCATCATCATCATCATTTGAGATAGGGTCTAGTTATGTTTCCCAGGCTGTGCTCAAGTGATTCTCCTGCCTCAGTCTCTCCAGGACCTGAGACCACAGTATGAATAGGTGGCACTTTTAGCAAAGACAGTTTCCTCACTCACTGTTCTTTGCATTAAAAAGGCAACTCTTCACAAAAGTAACAAGATATAATCATTAACTAGTCCCAGTATGAAACTGTGTTCAGAGATGCTGTCCAAGGAAAACACAAAGATACCCACAGACTTTCCTTGTGTGTGAGGTGTTGGAAGAAACCAGCTGGCTCCTGTTGGAACCTGTTGGATACACAAGGAAGTTCTGAACCTGTTGGAAATTGACTCCAGGCCATGAAAATCTAGAGAAGTCTCTTTTAAGGCCCTTGAGCACTGGCTCTGAGCTCTGATATGACAGAACTGTGAAAGAGAGACAAGTTAGGCAGCATGAAAACTTTCTTGATTAGAGAAATTACACATCTTTTTTTTCCAGAGTCAGGAGATTTTATGCAGCACAAATGTTTATCATCTTTGCTTTTTTTCAACTTAGAAGAGGGAGAGGAGAGAAGGAGGAGGGAGGGAAGGAGGGAGGGAGGGAAGGAGGGAGGACAGAGAGAATTTTCCCAGGGAACAAGTCAGCAGTTTTTCACATAAGAACACTTAGAGAGGTTAGGAGCCAGCAAGCAGCTCTGAATGTGCTGAAGTGATTGTTATGTCAACAAGGGCCAAGCAGAGCAGAAGCCATGGGATGCCAAGCCACGGATGGGTACGGAAGCATCACAGAGAAGCAAGAACACCCAAGGAAAGTTTTGCTAAGCAACTGCAGCATCTCAAATAGTGAAACCATTTCCCGAGAACCTGTGGCTGTAACGGTGCTCATCCAGCTTCGGTGTGTGTTTGTCATGTGCTCTGTTTAAGGTTTCACCCAAACATTTTCCAGTGCCCTCTTGTGAACTTTTCAAGACGTTCTTACGAAGGCCCTTAGAACCAAATCGATCTGAAGCATCTGAAGCAGACTAGAATCAAGATTGAGAATGCTTTGTTCTTTTTCTGACATCTGGTTTGGGGTGCTTTAATGTTTATTTTCTGCAGAAAACTGTTTATTGAGTTACTAATTCCAAGCCATGGATTTATCAAATACAAGAAATTTTATTTTCAAAACCATAATGAATTAGCAAATTATATGAATGCCATTTGTGGAATGCTACATTGCTAATATAATTTCACTGTTTCTGCATCTATTCTGAGGTCCCATGCATACATCATGGGCATGTACTCTGTCCCTATTCCCCCATATCCACCCCCACAACACATAACCACCCATGTGGTTCCAACTATTTTGTTCTCTGCATCGTGTTAAAGCTTGCCTTTGTAATTCAATGCAGATTGCAACCTTATGCATTATTAAACATTTGGTACTATGTTTTTATACGGACAATCCACAGTTTGAACAAGCAGTTCCCCACTGTAAGATGCTTGGGTCCCTTCCCCAAGTTTCACTTCTAAAAATAACCGAGCTGTGATGGCTTTTGTCTACACGTAACTACAAATATCGCTGGTAATTTTCTTAGGATAAACGGGTGGGTTTTAGTTAATGTCCCATCATGCTTTCCAGGATGTCCCTAGTAATTACCCCATGTGTACTTCTGCCAAGAGTACAATTATGGTCTTTTTGCACATCATTATTACTTTGAGATGTTTAATTAAAAACAAAAGCCTTGATGACTATAAAAACAGAAGAAGAATCGAACATTTTAACAATGTGTTTGCGAGATTAAACACTGTAGGCTATTCCTTATCCCCACTCATCTTTCTCTTCTTATTTAACACAGGGTCTAGATTTCTTTTAGCATTTTCTAATGTTTTAAATCCTAACATTTTATTACATAATGTGGCAGTCTGAACAGGGAACCTTAAAGTCTCTGTCCATGAACCTGAGAGTAGCATATTACATATGTAACCTCATATCACAGAAGAAGTGATGAAATTAAGGCATTCAAGAGGAAGAATTTATTGGTGAATTATCTAAGCGAGCCCTGAATCTAGTGAAAAGTGTCTTTATAAGAGAGGGTAAAAGGAGATGGAGACACACAGACAATACAGTGATGTGAAGAGAGACAGAAAACGGAGCCGAGTACTCACAAAGCCAGGAAAGCCATCAGGATAGCATGTGCCAAGGAGGCCCCGCAGCGCTGAGGCTAGGGGCCGCTTCTTATGGACACTCTTTGAATACAAGACAAGTCACCCATTTCCAAAGTCCCCAGTTGCTTAAACCATGTACAGTTGACCAATTAATTTTGCCACTTTTTTGTCAAACAATGAAGACTTGACAGTACAGCCAAGCTAGACTTTGAATTTGGATATTTTTAAAGATTTATTTTATTTTTAATTTATGTGTGTGTATACATATATCTGTGAGTGTATATGTGCAAATGAATGCATTTCAATGCCTACAGAGGCCAAAACCCAAGAGTTGGAGTTAGAGGCAGTTGAGTGTTGTGAAATATTATTTTAAGGTGTGTTACTTTTATTTATGTTGCATTTGTTTAACTCTGTGAAGCTGAGTTACTGTGCCTATCTGAAACACCTGGTGGTCTAATAAAGAACTAAACAGCCAATGGCAAGGCAGGAGAAAGGATAGGCGGGGCTGGCAGGCAGAGAGAATAGATAGAGGTAAAATCTGGGAGGCGAAGGGAGAAAAGATGGAGGGGTGAAAGGAAGTAGTAGCCAGAGAAGGTGGAGGACTCCAGGGGCCAGCCACCCAGCTACACAGCAAGCCACAAATAAGAGTAAGATTTACAGAAATAAGAGAACAAGAAAAGCCCAGAGGCAAAAGGTAGACAGGATAATTTAAAGTTAAGAAAAGCTGGCTAGAAACAAAGCCTAGCGAAGGCTGGGCATTCATAATTAAGAATAAGCCCCCATGTGTGATTTATTTGGGAGCTAGGTGGTAGCCCCCTCAAAAGACCAAAAAACAAACAATGACGGTTGAGAGCAGCGCAAAGGGGGGTGCTGGGAACCAAACGTGGGTCCTCTGCAAGACCAGTAAGCATTCTTGACTGCTGATCCATCTCTTCAGCCCAGTACTTGAACTTCTAGAACTGATAGGGAAGGTCTGGTTTTAAGCCACGGAGAGTGTCAAATTTGTTCCGGGACCTTGAGAAATAAATAAATTAATATACAGACATAAATATAAATAAAAATCCTTCTCTTCTCTGTTATTTTTGTCCCCATTCCACAATAGTTTTGGTATCATTTTGAGAATGCATAATGAAAAACAGAATCTGTTTTTGCTGCTGTGCAGAAGCACACTGCATGTGTGAAGTTGGGTCTGTGGGTCCTGGAGAGCTCACATCCTCACTCCATAGCCATACAGCTGCTCTCATTCATGCTTTGCAGTAGCAGTTTGACTTTTCTTCCTGTGGGCTTTGTCATTGAGCTCAAGCATTTTGGTGAGTGGACTACCCTGTGATGCCAATGTAATGAGTGTGGTTTGTGTCCCTGGAACCTATGATGTTGAGACCATCCTTTGCCTGCACTAACCAATATGGCTGCCACTATCCACGCATGCTTATTGAATGCCTGGAATGGAGTGAATACTACTTAAAAAAAAAAAAGAATTTGACAAAAAAAATAATGGAATTTGCATTGAGTTGGAATTAAGCTAATTGTGAACAGCCAATGGCTGTTTAATGGAAGTGGTTATAATAAAGGATGACACAATAGAAGTGAGAAGACTAGGGCAGCATAGAAAATGGCTAGAGCCTGGGCATGCTACAGTTCCAGGGCTATTAGCTTGAGGACTGATGCTAGGAGATGATCTAACTGTTGGTCAGTAGTTCCAGGGGTGACATGGGAGAATTGAAGGGAACCTATGTTGTTTGAAGTTCCATTATAGTCTTTGAGGCAGATGTGACAGATGTTGGAATTCTTCATCCTCAAGGGTTTAGAATCTGGGTTGCAAGGTTCTTCTTTGTACTTGTTCAAATAACACTGTCTCAAATCTCAAGGCCCCAGGTCTGAGGCCTTCGCACTCACCACGTCCCTCATCATCTATGAGTTATATGAAAACTCTCAGGGGGGTTCTAGTCCCTCACTGGGCACTGTTACTGGTACTTACAATAATAGTGATTGACTTTTTTCCAAGCATTGCTGCTGCAGTAGATTAATGTTTCAACCACCACCCTTAGGAAGAATTTAGATATGTAAAATTGTTAGTAAGGTTAGGTTCAGATGTTTTTGTTAATGGGTTTGAGGTAGAAAATCTTGGGGAAGAATTTAAAGTTTAGAATGACACATAGTTGAGTGAGGGACTTGTTGAAGTCAAGAAACAAGAACAGCAGGAGGCTAGCTATTGCAGGCCAATGGACCTTTCTTGCTAGGATGGGTTGGTGATCAAAGGTGATGATTAATTCCTTGTACTACTTTCTGTCCTCAGCTTCCTGATGTAAAGAAACTGTTGATGAGTAGATATGCACCCTAAGGATTTAAAGTAGAGCTGATTGTTTTTCATATATAAAAGTTTAGATTTATGATTTTTTAAAAGATTTTTTATAAGATTACCATTTCAGAGAAATAATAAAGTGATTGATCCTTTCTTTGTAAAAACAAAATGCAGCCTGCCAGTAAAAGAACTGGCTGATAAAAATATCTCTGTTAATCTACAACAAGTTGCTTAGGTATGAATGTATGTGGGTTCTTGGGACAATTTGTTTTTCACCTGTAATATGTAACATGTTTAATCATGTAAGGGATTTGGAAAATATGTTGTTTTTTTTTGTTTTCATGGTAGTCATTCACTTAAAAATAAAATGTAACCATATTGTAGTTTGTATACTGCTTGAAAGATTTTGCTGGGGTATATAAGCTGTAAGGGAAAAAATAAAGTTAGAAGGAAGACATCAAGATAGACAGAAGAGAAACATCAGAGGAGAAAAACAGAACAGAAAAAGAACAGAGTAGAACAAGCAACAGAAGGCACAATAAAATGAAGAACTAAGCCTTGGCCCTCAGAAAAGTCCTCCTGTGTCTGTCTGTCTGTCCAGTAGTTCATCTGCTCTGCATCTCCTCTTCACTTTCTCTGACCTGCTGAAGTCTTGCCTTTCATCAGCACCCTAGGTGAGATGCTGGAGATGAGTGTGTGTGTGTGTGTGTGTGTGTGTGTGTGTGTGTGTGTGTGTGTGTGTGTTTCCCCTTTTTGCTGGCCCCAGAGAGTTAAGTTTTGCTCCCTCAGGCAGAAAAGTCAAGCTGAGTGATTAGTTTGCCAATTCCATGGATCCCCTTCAATCCCTGAGCTGATGAAGGCTGGTCCTCATGGCAGCATTACTATTCCTCCAATATCTCTCAAATGCCATGGAGAAAATGCCCAAACTGGAGATTTGAATTCAAGTCATCTACTGAGCACGTGATAATAGAGGGCAGAGAATGGGGGAAAGAAAAAACAGGGTATCATCTGGAAGCAAGCTCAGACCTGTCATGCTCAAGGTCAGCCCCATTGAGAGCCAAGGTGGTTTTATTTTTAGTTCAGATTGTAACTGGGGGTGGGGCTCAACAACTAAAACAGCCACTGAGGGAATTCTAACTGTCTGAGGAGAGAAAACCTGTGCTCCGTGTGGGGTACCAAGTATGTTTATTCCCCTCATTGAAAGAAAGGAAATTTCATTCAAAGACTTACCTTCTAAAATCCTCATGTGGTTCCCACACTACCCTCATTTAAACAACTTGTGTGTTTTGTACTTCAATAGTTATTGGTGGGTTTTCTATTCATATTTTTTAATAGTTGGTCTATTTCCACACCACTTTATTCTATCTTAGTCATGGTTGGCTAGCATTTTTATATGACTATTAAAACCAATTCATAAATATTTTATTTAAGTTTCTTTTCCTGGTGTGCAGAGGTACAAAAAATAGACTCTAATGGAAGGCTTAAAGTTGCCACAACCACCTGCTCTCAGTTTTAGGCTTGTATCTGTTTTACACTTGACTGTAGTGATGGGATATTTAAGACAGTCTCTCCAGAGACACAACTGAAGCCTCCCTTGAGTATGTCTCTCTTTCCCCTAAGCTTACTCTGCCTGAGTGACTTGAGCTTCCTCACAGCATGGCATATGGTTCAAGTGAGGAGTGTTCAAAGAGGAAAAGCCATAGTGCCTGCATTAATTCTTTGCTTGAGTGACGTGTGCTAACACTCTTGCCGGAAGCTGGTCACACAATCAGGCCCAGAGTTTATGTAAGATTACGGAGAGAGAGTGTGGATATTTTGCCTGCCCTCAGATGTGACATCCAATGACGAGGTAGGAAAGGACACTTCGATAGACAGTACCAACAAGGAGAGTGAGAGGTCCTCAGGTCACCAGCACACAGAGCTTCCACAACCCAGCTGTGCTCACACTCCAGTCTCTAGCTTGTAGTCCCTTTCCCAGGGAGAATCCATGAGATTCTGTTCTGTGCCCTTTCTATGCAGCCCCAGATAAACCCTTCAGAAGTTTGCTTATATTATTTTAATCATTCTGTTCATTTTTGTTGAGATTTCATGTTTATTGATTTATTATAACCATATTTTCCTTTAGATCCATGAACATAATCATAATAACTCATTTACTTTTTTGGTCATTTCAACATGTGTCTCACCTTGAGTTCAATGTCTTCTGAATGTGTTCCCTCTCTGGCATGAATGACTTTCTGTTGATTCTGTGTGTCAGTTATTTTATGTAGTATATTTGACTGTGTTAGGATACCATCCAAGATTGTATCCTGTTACATTCCTCTGAAGAGATTTGGGTCTTTATTCCATCTGTTTTAGTAGTCATTAACTTGTCTGAAGTCATTTTTCTCTGGAAGGCAGTTAAAAATCTTTTTTGTAATTTTATTCTCAATTGGCTTATTGGAGTTACTCTGCCCATGTGACATTTTGTATATGCTCAAGGGCCCATTTTAAAAAGTCACTTCCCTTGTCTGGGTCTCTCCTCTTCGGGTCTTCCTGGTCTGTTTTGGGCTTCCTCTCATCCTTCCATCAGCATTAATGACAATCCTGAGAGTTCCATGATAGTTCATTTCTGTACATTTCAGCAGCCTGGTAAGTCTGAGGTCTCCTGTAGGTACCAAATAATGCTAGATGGAAACATCTAGTAGAGTTTGTCTCCAAATACTCACTCCCTGCATTTCGCCCTGCATGGGGAGTCTCTATCATACTCTTTGAAGTTGTTTTTAATTTTTTCTTAGAGTTTACCATCACTATCTTTGGGGAACTTTGTCCATTGGGTGATATTCTTCAATTTCTTGGGGGTGGAATCTGTTTCTTAAATGAAAAACATAACACATTAAAAAAAATTACTCAGTTTCAAAACCTAGGTTAGGAGTAAAGTCACTGGAAAAGGAAAAGGAAAAGTGATTGTCAGAAAGAGGGTCAGTTTTGAATAAATATATCAGTTTCTTCCTAATTAATAGACACAGATTTTTGTACTTCAGCTCTGATAGCATACGTTTTCTGTCTTAGACCTTTAACTAGATCCTTCCTCTTTGTAAATGCAACCTAACACCTTTGTGTTCCATGTTTCTCATCTCTGTGACTTAGTTGATCATGTCCCTGTGACATGGAGACCGAGGTAACACACTCTCGATGACTATTCTTTGTCCTAGCACTCATTAGAGAGTGAGTTATTCATGGGTAAGGCCATGCTTTATTCATGTCTGAATCTATGGGTCCAAATTACTTTTATTGTAACATGAAGTTTTGTTCAACAAATTAATAAATAAGTAGATACCCTTATGAATGTGAGGGTAAGACTTATATGCTGTCATTGTTTTCTGTGGGAATATTTTTCTACTCTGTCCACAAACTGAAATACTCTACACCATGTTTTAATGAACATGGAATGTGAGTTGTGACATTCTGATGGTTATCTGCTTACAATCTCCATTTCTGTTCCCAAGGCCTTTATGCACTTGTCGTTACTATATATATGAGCATAACTTTCTGTACTTATTCAAAAAGAGTTATGTGAAAAATGTTCTGTGTTGAAATACCTTGTTTTAAAGTCATGTTCCTTTACTATGTAATAGGAATATTTTCAGTGAAGCTGGTTCTGGGAAGGTACTATGTTATTCTAAAAATAATACCAACGTAGAGTATAATACTATAACTAATAAAACACTTTACAATTGTATCTCCTTGTGCAGGAAGTCAATTATATTGTCAATAACGTTTTCCTTGGGTAAATAAAGCCTTCTGTCTAACTCGAGTCTGAGCTAGTGAGAAGGCTGGGTAGACCTTGGCTGACAGCAGCAGGTTGTAGCCACACCACATTCTTAACTATTGGGGCTTTGAACTTGCTCTCAATTTTCCTGTTGTTGTTCATCTAAATAATTCAAATGTGGGTTTAGGTCCCACCAGCCTAAAGGAACAGAAGTCATTAGTATTAGTCAGAATCAGGACCTCTTTCCCAATTCCATTTCAATGTGAAAATAAACTGGGGCAAGGAGGGCACCTATATTGCTCTGTCCCAACCACCCATTTCTATAGCCATCATCTTGTGCATCTCGCTCCTGTGAGACCTACCACAGTACTGAGAACAAAGTGCCTACTGTGTACTATGGTTTGTACCAGGTACTATGCAGACAAATGAATAACAGAGCATAAGCCTTCTGTGCTGGCTAGTCTTATGTCAACTTGACACACAAACTAGAGTTACCTGCAAGGAAGGAACCTCAATTGAAAAAATGCCTCTATAAGTTCCATCTGTAAGGCATTTTCTTAATTATTGATTGACGGGGGAGGGCTCTGCCCTTTGTGGGTGGTTCTATCCTTGGGCTGGTGGTCCTCTGTTCTATAAGAAAGTAGGCTGAGCAAGCCATGGAAAGCAAACTAGTAAGCAGCACCCCTCCATGGCCTCTGCATCAGCTCCTGCCTCTGAGTTCCTGCCCTGTTTAAGTTCCTGTCCTGACTTCCTTTGGTGATGAACAGCAGTGCTGAAGTCTAAGCCTAATAAATCCTTTTCTCCCCAACTTGATTTTTGGTCCTGGTGTCTCATTTTCACCAATAGAAATTGGTGATACTAACTAAGATACTTCCTCTTCCGTGAAGTTGGGAGAAAAGAATCTCAGAGTCAAGAAAATGTAAATGTCAACTTGACACACCAACTAGAGTTCTAGAGTTACCTGCAAGGAGGGAACCTCAATTGAGAAAATGCCTCCATAAGATCCAGCTGTAAGGCATTTTCTTAATTAGTGATTGATGGGGGAGGGCCCTGCCCTTTGTGGAGGGACACAAATGTTATAGTAATGGAGATAGCAGAAAATTCAGTCCTTGGCAGAACTCTGAGGACAGGAGGATCTGTGCTTCCATCCTCCCTGGGTGATAACACTTTGCAGGGTGTTTCTGGGGCCATCTGTGAAATAGGAACCCAAGAACAGCATGGCTGGGTTAAAGCTTCCAGTTGCTTTCTGATGTAGCCTCTACTGTGGTTTACAGGAGCGTGGGCTAAGCTCTTCTTGGGTGATTACAGGGCTCTGCAGCTATGTGCTTGTGCTCACATTGTTTATTTCAGAACATCTGGGCCATCATCTCTGGTCATGCCTGTGGAATAGATGAGGTCATCTCTTTGGATGCTTATATTGCTGAGGAATAATCAAAACCAATCGCCAGAGCTGGAGACCTTTTCCCCAGTTTTTGTCAGCACTTTCATATCTTCTTATCACCTAATGCTGCTTGGTCCAGTACCTTGAATGGAGTATGCACTTGCCAAAATGGTTATTGAATTAACTTATGAGTATAATCTATCTCAAACTTTCCAGTGTCTCCCCTGCTTTGATGCAGAGAAAGAGAGAAAGAGAGACAGAGACAGAAAGACATAGAGACAGAGATAGAAGCAGACAGAGAGACAGTCTATCAGACCATTCATCTTGCAGCCATTACTTCCCTTTCTAGGAACATCTTTCACAACTAGATGGAAATGGGCTGTGCTCAGAACCACCTGTCCTTGCAAGGCTTACCTCCAAGGCTTGTTTGCAGTTGCTGGATGTCGTCGCCTGCTCCCTTTGCCCTTCTTCAGCTCCCCAGACACATCCTGAGTGTGGCTGGCTAGCTGGAGCTGCAGTGGTCCCCAGGCAGCACAGGGCCAGGGAAAGAAGCGAGTCCCAGACATGGGACAACAGAGGCAGCTTTCTTTTCCTCCCCGCTCACAACCTCTTTTTGCCTAAAAACATTTTTAGGACTCCAATGATATAAGCATAAAAAGGTAAACAAATCAAGCATTTACTAATATTAAATCATGAAGAAAGTTATTTCATTAAAGTTTTTAGGTGTACACATAATTTGTTACATTTTTATGCTGAGATGGGTATGCGTGCTCAGTTTTATTTATTTATTTATTTGCTTATTTATTTATTTTGAGACAGTTTCTCTCTGTAGCCTTGGCTGTCCTGAAACTCACTCTGTAGACCAGTCTGGTCTCAAACTCGGAGATTTGCCTACCTCTGCCTCCAGAGTGCTGAGATTAAAGGTGTGTGCCATCATTGTCCAGTGTACTTGTTTAATTTAAAATAAACTATTGAATTTTATATTAAAAATATTAACTACTAGATATTTCAGAATGTAGCCTCACAGGCACATCTAACCTGTTGACATTCTAACACGGTGTGTTCTTTTAATTGTGAGTATTGTGTGTACATCTGTGTGTGGAGGGTGGGGGGTAGATATGTGTGCATGAGTACAGGCACCCTCAGAAGCCAGAAGAGAGCTTTGGATCCCCTGGAACTGAAGTTACAGACATCTGTGAGTTTCCCAAAGTTGGTTCTGGGAACTGAACTCAGGTCTTCTACAAGGGCAGTTCTCTACCTTTAACTGCTGAGCCGTTTCTTCAGGCTTTTCTAACATGAATCTGTCATCTACAGAGTTGATGCTTGAGAGCTGCCCAGCAGAGTCATAAAAGCAAACAAATAAATGTCTCCTGATGGCTTAAGTAAGTTTTTGACTTTGTGCTAGACTACATTCGTAGCTATCCTTGTCTGTATGTGGCCCATGTTGGACAGGCTTGATCGGACATCTATAGTGTTTGCCCAAGATGATTGATGCTTAGATTTTATAGTAATCAATGTTGAGAATTACTTTGCATAAATATATAGTATAAAACTGTAGAAGTATATTTAAGGCCATTTCAGAAATTCTTGACATTCTGCCCTAATCTCAAGCCAAAATTCATTTAATGACTTTAAAAAAAAAAATGAAATTCAAGACAGCAGTTCAAACCACAAATTAAATATTCTAACACAATACAATTTTAAAAATGTACTAATTTGATACTTACATGCTGAAGATTGGTTGTAGGAAAACATTCAAAGGCTTTGTTTTCCCCCATTAACCACCATGTTTCTATAAGAGCAAAAAACTGCGAATGCAGTAATAGCATTCTGAGGTCGAGGAAACATGGTTTGGAATCTGAGTGGAGGCATTTCAGGCAGCACTTGATGATGTTGCACCGGATGGTGGGGTGCACAGTGCAGAGCATGCACGCTGTGGTTCAGAACCAAGGTGGCAGTGAAGTCACGCAGAGCCAAACAGCTGAGTTCTGCCAGAAACACTATGCATTTGATTGTGAATTGAATTTCGGTCATTATGTCTTCAAAAAATACTGTTGCCGTATTTTTCATCACACCCATTCAGTTACATGACCCTGTATGAGGCAGGGACCCACAGTTTAAAGGATGGTAGGTAGATTGGACTCTCAGGTGACAGGCCTATGCATCACTGAACAGTAGAACTTGGAACATCTCTCCTTGGTAGCTCTGTCCTTTGGTGTCTTTATGATCATCCTCTGCTTTCAATTTACTTATTTATTTAGTCTCCAGTCATGTGGCCCAGGAGCAGCACAGGCAGGAATAGTCTCCTGGTGGCAGCATATGGCTTGTGGTATGCTTGGGTGCTTTCTTCTCCATCTCAGGCTTGTCCAGTAGTCTCTTTGGGAAGAACGTGTCTGAGGGCAAATTGATCCTAACACTCCTGTTTACATCCATCCTGCATCTGACTCCACCCTCCTAGAAAATAAACCAAGGGAAATTCCAGCAGCAGGGTGCCATCCTTGAGAATTTAGAAGGGCTCCCACTGAACGCCACATCAGATGAGGAATTACTGCTTCCCAAAGTAAAGGCCATTGTCACATGACACATAACTTTTTCACTATATCATATAACAATAAATTAGTTTTAAATTATAATCTTTGGGTTTCATTAATAATACAAACTAATTGTCTTCTACTAAATGTCACTGTACTGCACTCTAACCCAACCTAATGGACTAACTTGTTTTTAAAAAAATATGCACTAGATATGATCTATTTGCGTTCTTCTACATGCTCACATCCAGTTATACCAGCAACATATGTTGGAGATACTTTCTTATTCCCATTGTGTAATTTTGACATCTTTGATATAGAATTAGGTGTCTATATCATGTGTAGAATTATTTATGGATCTTTGATTAAATTCCATTGATATACCTTTCTCTCTTTAAATAAAAGGCCACAGAGAAGAGGGGCTAGAAGGTACTTCACTGGCAGCTCTCACTAGAAAGAGGCAAGACTTCTGGGAGAAGATGGAGGCACAACATTGCTAAGAGAACCAACAGTGCTGGTGGTGACTTCTGAAGGGACACTCGGAAGCTCAAGAATCAGAAAGTCAGTGGGTGGAGGACTGTCTGCAGGCCCAGCTTCTTGCTGATGTCAGGATGATCTCTTAACATGTTTGGACATTCCTCCAGTTTTAGGATGGCAGGAACCAGGACACATTCTTGGAACAGAGCACTGAATCCAGGGAGGAAAATAAACTAAGGTCCAGCAAACTCAATGAACCCTAAAGTAGAACACTGAAAACCTGGCACACCCCACCTAGCCGGCTCTGACTTCAGCCTTAGCTTCAGGGCTGTATGGTCCCACTGCCAATGTGTTTTGTAGGGCTTTGGCCTTATGACCAAAGGAGGATTCCAACTGGTAGTAGGTGAATCACAAAGGCATGTGTCCTGGCTATTTTACAGGGCAGCGAGCTAAGATAAGACCATGTGCGATCACGAAGTAGTAGCATTGTGGGTAGAAACAACCCCACATCCATCAGCCATTTTAACACGAAGAACAATGGGTTCAATTTCAGTCCCACTCACTCTTCAGGCTGCACATTGCCTTTGCTCAGGGCAACTGTGCTGGGAAGACCTTCTGTCTGAGGAATGTAAATGGAGAGGAAAGATAAGATAGATTCTGCCAAGGATTGTCTAGCACAAGTATAGGCTACAATGTTGCCCTCGAGTGCTAGAATATGAACAGATCTTCACAGGAGACTATTTACACATCTATCACACAAGCAGCTAAAACTTGAAAATAGTATTTAGGGAGAGTGATAACCTGAAGAAAATCTGCACAGGACCAACCTCTGCAGTTTTGTGCCCATCGCCATCATGTTCCTCATTTGTAGTAACCCCTCTGTTAAAGAACTTCCCATTCTCTCACATTCACTTTGTCTAACTTCTATATCTGCTCTTTTTAAAAAAATCATCATCAATTCCTGATTTTTATTTTATCCTTAAAAAGTGACTACTGGTTATTATGGTGTTGATACAGTGACACCAGATGTGGCCGAGGGGAACCCCTCCAGTCTGGCCACATTCAGATCTTTTGAGCACTTCTGGCATGACAAGACGCTTCAACTTCCTCTCCTACTCTCCCAACCCAGCCCTGGATGAACTCTCTATCCCAGGGAGCATTCATCTTCTCAACTTTTCCATGTATTATTTCTCCCAGCCATCTTTCCCCTCTTCTCTCTAGGAGGGCTACATATTCCTGGCTTAGGCTTAGAGAAGATTCAGACATTTCTTAGCACTTCAGGGAGCTAGGGGCAGATTTCCCTGGAAAAGTCCCAAGTCTTTTAGACATTCTGAAGCATTCTAAGTGGTGATAAAACAGACTCACCTTCAACACCAAGAGCAGCCAGCTGGGAGCAAAATGTAACTCCTCATAAGCCTGCAGCTTTTCCGGTTCAGACTCCTTTGAGTCCTCAAGAGATCATGAGTCAAGCTGGAAGAACCCATCGCAAGCCACCATGAAGCTGTGGGACACAACAGTGTCAACAGGACTCAGAGAGTCCCTTCCCAGCAGCCCCAGGCAGTGTCAGAGAAGGACTCTAAATTCCATGTCATCACAAACTCCATGGAGCTTTGAAACCTGAGACATCATTACTGTGCTTGCAGGGGAGTGTGGCTGTTGGACACATTGGAAAGGACCACTGTGTTCTGGGAGTGTGCTGGCCTGGAACCAGGTATGGACCACAAACTCAGGGGCCAGACAGCAGCAGAGGGTGGGGGGAGAGAGATGAAGAAGGTCAAGAGCTGGTGAAGGTTTGGTTATTGCCATTGTTATAGCTTCAGCAACAGAAATATGGAGCATTTCCAGGACTAGGAATTGGAAAATGAGTGAGGGCAGAGATCCATCTTATTTTAAATCTACCCCCTCACTCTGTCAGAGAAAAAAAAATCATGAAAATTTCTTTCTAGACCAGTATTTCTTGACTAGGAGGAGTTACCGTGTAGCAGGGACTATGTGACAAGTTCTGGACATTTTTTGCTTTCCACAAAGATAACAAGACTGCCATCACTGTACTCAAGATACCCACCCCATCCCTCAAACAAGTACCTGGCTTAAAGTGTTCATCTATTTTTCCAAGCTGGAGAAATAAGATTTTAACTGCATGGCTCCTGTTGATTTAGAAAATCGGTCATAAAAACATGAGCATGTCTTTGTCTGTGGTATATGCTGCAAACCCTTTGCAGTTTATTTTTGTGATTATGTTTCATACCTATGAAACTGGTGTTATGTATTTGAATCTGTCAATGTTCAGATTATGTCAGAATGCTCTTATTTCTGATGTAATTACTGCAGTTTTTTACTACTCTAGACTTGTATAATCACTCACTTCTCTTACACTATCTTCTGTTTTAACTAACTGGAGTTTATTGTGTGATGGGTGGATGGAGGGTTTCAATTTATTATTTTTCTTAAAAGGACAGTGGTTGACCAACGTACACAGAAACAGCTCTGCCCTCTTCCCACTTTGCACTTGGTGAAATGGTAAAATTATCATATCTCAGTTTAAATTCCAAGGTAGAATTACCTCGAGACTCTTGTTTGCTCTATTGGCCTGTATATCCTAGCAACAGTTCCTTCCTTCCTCATGTATAGAGAAAATGGATGTAAGATTTTCAAAGAGGAAAAGAAAATAGAAAATTCACTAAAACTTTGATTAGAACATTCATGTCAATTTAAGAGAACTGATGACTTGTATAAAGGGTGATTTTTGTCACTGGGTTACATGTCACATGTTAGGACCTGTTACTGGGTCCTAACAGCCCCCTCTGGGGAGGGGATGAGAAGATACAGTGTCAACAACACAGACATTGGGAGTCAGGTGAAGGCAAACAGCAGACTCATTTATTCAATAATGGGGAAGGCCTTATATACCCTCCTCCCAGCACCCAGGCTGAGTCCCAATCTTGTGACATTGTGTGGGGTTCCTCATTGGCTGGGTATGATCAGGAACTCTGACCACACCTGTTGCTAGGCCCTCAGGCAGACTCCAGGTTGGCTCATAAGGAAGTACATCATCTTGGCAACTGGTTTGAGCCAATTTCCTTGACCCTATGGGCCTGTCTTGCTATAATTACCTGAATTTTTTTTTTATTTTTTAATTGCATGAGCATTTGAATTGGTGCCGGAATTGGCACTTCTGGAGCTGGTGTTACAAGTGATTGTGAGTCACCCAAAGTGAATGTTGGGAACCAAACTCAAGTCTTCTTCAAGAGCAGCTAGGGCTCTTAACTGCTAAGCCATCTCTCTAGGCCTTAGCTTAACTTTTTCAAACCCGTTCTATATGCTACCTTTAAATTTGCTGCTGTCTCATTGTTTAGCTTGAACTGTTTAGGGGGCACCTAGGCAGTGGGATTGGGCTCCATCCCTGGTGCATGAGCCAGCTTTTTGGAGCCCAGTGCCTATGATAGGACACCTTGCGCAGCCTTGGTGCAGGAAGGAGGGGTTTGGACCTGCCTCAACTGAATGTACCAGGCTCTGCTGACTCCCCATGGGAGACCTTGCCTTGGAGGAGGTGGGAATGAGGGGTGGATTGGGGAGAAGACTGGGAGGCAGGAAGAGGGAGGAGAGGGGAATCTGTGGTTGATATGTAAAATGAATAGAAAATTTCTTAATAAAAAAATTTGCTGCTGTCTCAGTTAGTGTGATAAAACATCATAACCAAAAGCAACTTGGGGAGGAA
This sequence comes from Peromyscus californicus insignis, assembly GCF_007827085.1. Lineage (NCBI taxonomy): Eukaryota > Metazoa > Chordata > Mammalia > Rodentia > Cricetidae > Peromyscus > Peromyscus californicus. The sequence continues at coordinate 118,449,403 of NW_026294562.1, forward strand.
AGGATTTATTTTGCTCACAGTTCCATACAGCAGTTCATCATAAAGAGCACTAAGGGCAGGAACTCAAACAGGGCAAGAACCTGGAGACAAAAGCTGATGCAGAGGCCATGGGGGTAGCTGCTTATTGGAATGCTTCCCCTGGCTTGCTCAGCCTGCTTTCTTATAGAACCCAGGACCACCAGCCCAGGAACAGCACCACCCGCCATGGGCTGGGCCTTTCCCTATCAATCATTAAGAAAATGCCCTACAGCCAGGCAGTGGTGGCACATGCCTTTAATCCCAGCACTCGGGAGGCAGAGCCAGGTGGATCTCTGTAAGTTCAAGGCCAGCCTGGGCTACCAAGTGAGTTCCAGGAAAGGTGCAAAGCTGCACAGAGAAACCCTGTCTAGAAACAAACAAACAAACAAACAAAAATGCCCTACAAGTTTGTGTACAGCCAGATCTTATAGAGGCATTTTTCTTTTCTCTGTCTCTCTCTGTGTCTCTATCTGTGTGTCTCTGTGTCTCTGAATCTGTCTCTCTCTGTCTCTGTCTCTCTCTGTCTCTCTGTCTCTCTGTCTGTCTGTCTCTCTCTCTGGTTTTTCAAGACAGGGTTTCTCTGTGTAGCCCTGGCTGTCCTGGAACTCACTCTATAGACAAGGCTGACCTCAAACTCAGAGACCCACCTGCCTCTGCCTCCTGAGTGCTGGGATTAAAACCCTGTGCCATCCCAATCCAGCTAGGGGCATTTTCTTAACTGAGGTGCCTCCTCTCAGATGACTTCAGTTTGTTTCAAATTGACATGACACTATCCAGCACAGCTGCTACAAATTTTCTATTTCTACCACTGGTGTTTTTACATTATTGCTTGTAGGAAGTGAAGGATATGAATGTGTAAGGAGCAAAGGAAGTCCCAACTGGAGATCCAGTCCTGACATCACCAGAGATGTAACAAAGATGCCTCAGACCCTTGAAGTTGGCAAAGCCTTCTCTTGTGTGAAGAAACACTGACAGAGTGTACAGAAAGCATGCACTGCTGCTTCCTCCTTCGGATGTCTACAGCCTGAGATTCCTCTCTACAGAGACCTCCCAACCCTCCTCCTGTGTTGTACATAATAACCAGGCTGAGTTTCCCAGTTGTTACGTAGAAGGTACTGTTCCATCAGATGGTGCACAGCCCACCCAATCCCAGTTTTCCTGCATGGGTCGCTGTCCTTTCTTCATTCTCTTGGTGCTCCAGCCAGGCTTCCTGGACCGAACAGTGCTACACTAGGCAGCTCTTCTCCTTTGGGGAAAGCCATTACCTTCTCAAAATGTCATTGTGTAACTGGCTTCTTTGGCTTTTCAATGATTTATGTCTAAAGAACCCTGCCAGACTGTAGTGGCCACACCTTTTCCACTCCTGGTTGCACAGTGCCAGGGGCTGTGTGGTGGAGATGGTGGTGATGGTGGTGATGGTGGTGATGGTGGTGATGGTGGTGGAGGGGTAAGTGAGTGGTAGGGGGTGTGGGATGGGGTAGTGGTGTCCCAGGCTGGAAATTGGAAACTCCTTAAGATTCCAGCACAAGTCAGCAAACTCATAGACAAGGCTTGTCTGGTGCTATCTTGAGAAGTGAAAGTGACTTTAAAATCCTGTTGCGACTCTGGAAAGTTCTGTCACTCCTTCCTAGTCACTCTTCGTTCTCCCCTAGGCTACTGTTCCACTTTCTATTGCTGTGTACTGATTTTGCCACTGTGGAATCTTATATAAAGGGAACCACAGTGTCTCCTCTCCTGGTTTAGTTTGCTTGTTAAAGCCAGGCTGGTTTTAAGATGAAGCTACATTGTCCCACAGATCAGCCATTCACTCTTTCCTGTTGCCAGGCAGTGTGTTAGTGCGTAAAAACACAGGCTTGTAGATTCGTTCTTCTTGGGTGAACATTCAGAAGTTTTTTCCCATTTTTATTATTATGAGTACAGCTAGTGAACACTGCTGCACAGGTCTGTCTCAATGAAGCACAATAATATAGCTCCTCTTCCTTCTCAAAACACACTGAGTGACGAGCCACGTAAGTCACTGAGACATGTTGGAATTTAACAGATGCCTCCGAACACTTCCCATCTGCATCTAGATCTAAAGATTTGGTGAAAATGGTATTTTAAGAAGTTTCCAGTTGCATGTAGGCCGTCTCCCTGTTTTAGCACTGAAGTTATTTCTAGGCTAATGCAGTCAGGATAACTCATAGCCTTTGTTAAACAGATTTTGTAATGTAGAATGCTGTTGAAAATCATGTTTAAAGCAGGGCGGTGGTGGTACGTACCTTTAATCCCAGCACTCAAGAGACGGAGGCAGGCAGATCTCTGTGAGTTCGAGTCCAGCCTGGTCTACAGAGGGAGCTCCAAGACAGGCTCCAAAGCTACACAAAGAAACCCTGTCTCAAAAACACCAAAAAAAAAAAAAAAAAAAAAGAAAGAAAGAAAGAAAGAAAGAAAAGAAAAAAAAGAAAAGAAAAAGAAAAAAATTGTGTATAAAAACACCATTCAGGACTGAAGAGATGGCTCAGTGGTTAAGAGCACTTGTTACTCTTTCAGAAGACCTGGAATGTGTTCCAGCACCTACATGGCAGTTCACAACCATCCTAAGTGCAGTTTCAGGGGACCTGGTGATCTTTTCTGATCCCCTCTGAGACCAGGCACACAGGTAGTACATGTACATAAATGCAAGCAAACCAAGTACTCACACAAAATGAAAATGAATACATCTAAAAATAAACATAATTTAAAACAAAGCAAAAACATAACTGGTCATCAGCTACTGCTCTTTTTAATGTTGAGTCCAAATAATATTTCAATTACAGTCTGTGTATTTGCATCATGCATTAAACTCACCAGTATTTTCTTCTCTGTGTTATTTTTTTGTCAGCTTTCATCATGAGGCTGATATTAGCATCCTAAACTGTGGATGTTTATTTTCTGCTTCTCTGTAGGAGCTCAGAGAGCACAGAAATCATTCTTTGAATATTTGAGAGATTGCAATTGTGAACCTCTCTGTGTCTGGCTTTTAAAAAAGAGTTCTGTGATGGAATTTTTAAGTTGTCAAGGTCACTGCTCGGTTCAGATTTGCTATATCATCTCCAAGTAATTTATCCCATGACAATTTCCTTGAAAAGTATAGACTTCACCAAGGTCACCTAATCTGCTGGCTTAGGTTTGCACAGGACAGTCCCTCATCCCTCTGACATCTCATTTGCATTCAGGCTCATAGCCACCTTTTTCATATTGCATATGGATATTTTAGGAGCTTTTTGAACTCACGATATATAGTGGTTATAGTCTCCAATTTTTCCATTTGTTTGGATATGATTCCTTTTTCTGTTTGCTCCTCACAGATCAAGCTCTTACATGTATGCACTCTCGCTAGTTTCTGGTGTTTTAAGTTTGTGGCGTTCCTGCTTGCACACTTCCTCCCACCCATCTACCTTATGACACACCCTCTGACTTCTGGCACAGACCGCCGACTTCAGTCATTTTAATTCTTCCTTGCTTTACAATAGAGGATCTATGCTCCAAATTTCCAATGAATTCATCCCTGGCATGTTTTGATGTAATCACCCTGCTGTGCTATTACCAGAACTGTTCTAATTGTACATTATAGAGCCCCACAAATTGTTATTGAACTGCTGTGGGTGAAGATAATATGCATGAATAAGTACTAAAGATATTTGTATTAAATAAAATAGTAACAATCTGACATCTCCAAAATCAATTGAATTTTATTGACTTAGTCATTCATTCAGCAAGTGTTTTCAATTACCTGACAAGTAGGAAATTGGTTGAAAAAAAAAACATTGTTCTAGAGAGATATTTAAATACATGACCAAAATATAGATTGATGTATAATAAAAATGATACTTAATATATTTATATGCATACAGGTGTGGGAAAAATAGTGAACCCATACATGACTATAAACATATGATAGAATAATAATTAGTTTTCAACGTGTTGTTTTCCTTTTGGTTATTTCTATTTCTTCATTTTATACAACTAAAAGATATTGAATTTTTAATATTGATCTTTTTTAAATGTGGCTTTTTTATCTTTTTTTAAACCCCAGTATCAGACATGGGAAGCCTCGTGTTGTAGTTCCTTCTTGACATGGTATTTACACTTCAAAGAATGTTGTTTGAACAAGTAATTCAAGATACAGCATACACATAGGAAAGGATTATTTAATGCAAGGTTACAAAAAGATAATGATGCTTTAACCACAATAAGCAACAGATAAAATGTACAAAGTGTTTGTACATTGTGTTATATCCACAATAACACTCTATCATGAAAATACTTAGATGAAAAGAGTTGTTAACAAATATGAAATGTTTATACCTAAAATCAAACGTGTGCTTGTATCATTATAAAATGCTTGAGCAATATCTGGATCTTATGCCTCCTTTGAAGTGTTTATTTCTTGGCCACATCATGGGTTTCTTGTCTTCTTTTGTTGACGCTGCTCTTTAGTTTTTACTGTGAGCTTGCGTTCTTTGTACAACTATCACCTCCTGTCATCATTCTTACCACTGATATTATTATAGGCCTGAGCACTAAATCCAGGGTTCCAGGCACACTGGGTTCCACCACTGAGCTCCATTCCTAGAACTTTATAATGCTTTGCTTCATTAAGATTTGATTGATATTGATTGATTGATTGATTGATTGATTGATAGTGAGCCTCTCTGTGTGAGTGTGTGCACACAGGTGAGTGTGAATGTACACACTGATGCATGCACAGAAGTCAGAAGATGATGTGGGGTCCTTCAGAACTGGTTTCAGGCTTTTGTGGCTGGCTTGTTATGTAGGTGCTTGGATCTGAACTCATGTTCATGATGCTACAACAAACACTCTTAATCTCTTCAGCTCTGCAATGTGGTTTAAAAAGACTAATTCATCCTACTAAGGATAAATAAGTGGTGACAAAATCTGGATACTATTAGTCATTGACTTATTTTTAAGATTCATTTTTAGTCTTAATTGTGTGTGTGTGTGTGTGTGTGTGTGTGTGTGTGTGTGTGTGTGTGTGTGTATGTGTGTGTGTGTGTATCTATGGAGACCAGAGACATCAGCTCTCCTAGAGCTGGAATTTCAGAAGGCTTTGTGCCATCAGACATGGGGTCTGGAAACTAAACTCAGATCCTCTACAAGAGCAGTATGTACTCTTAACAGCTGATTCATCTCTCTAGGCCCCGACATTGACTCCTCAACATTCATTTCTCATTTAATCCCAATTTAGGAGAAGGCTTTTAATTTTTCTTCTAACTCTCATAAAATTTAGATAAAATATCAATATACAAAATATGAGACTATGGAAATTTTACTGTGAGTTTGAGCCTATATATGTATGTATGTAGACCTTTCCTACAACAGATTAGGAAATTTTTAACTTACGAGGCAATCGTTATTACTGCCAATGAAGCAGAAGAGATGCATCTTTTTTCTTATTACTGACCAAATATCTTGCTGTTAACTAACCCAGAGACACACCAGCTGGTGTCCACTGGCCAGCCTACCATCACCCAGAGCTGGACTACAAAGTCTTTGATGGAAGGAGAGTGATAATGAGTGGATCCACACAGATTTGTCTTGGGAAAACTGTAGTTTGGGTAAAGTTATCATGGAATTATGATGACATCAAGCTGACTGAAGTTTCCACATTGTTAGTTATTTCTGAGAGGTGTTTGGCGAACCACATCAAATCGGTGTATCATTGGAAGTAGCATCCATCTATCCACCCTTGCTGTCTGATTGTAGGGCAAGTCAGAACAATATGAAGGTGATGACCAGAATGGGAAGACTGGATATTAGTCTAACTCTACAATAGGTGGAATTTAATAACTTTGAACTATTTTTTATCCTAAAAAAAAATTAATGCCAATGCCACTAGTATTTATCCAGAGAGTCACTGTTGGGATTCCCTGAAGTAGTAAATACCGTGTTAAATCTTTGTGTAGCTCTGCTGATGAGTTTTGACTGTCAGCTTGACTCAGCATACAATTCCTGGGAAAAGGGTCTCAATGAGGAGTTGTCTAGATCAGGTTGGCCTACTGGCATGTCTGTGGAGGGCTGTCTCGACTGCTAATTGATGTAGTGATAGCCAGCCCATTGTGGGAGACACCATTCCCTAGACAGGGTGTCCTGAAGAGCAGGAAAGAGAAAGCTACCTGAGAGTAGGCATGGAAGTGTGCATTTATTCTCTCTCTCTCTGCTCTTAACTGTCTTAACTGTGAATGTGATACATTAAGTTTCTATCTCGACCTCCACACAGTAACGAACTGTAACCTGGAACTGATAACCTGGAAAGGATTAACCCTTGTTTCCCTGAGTTGCCTTTTGCCAAAGTGTTTCTCATAGCAACAGAAACAAAAGAAAGACAAAACTAAAAGTATAAAAATCATATATAGTTGAGCCCAAAGGTTCAATATTTATATCAAAGGATATAAACAATATTTGCAAATGTGGAAGAATTTTCAAAACAGCCTCAAATAGTCTCATAACTGGATCCTAATTGGTTAAGCCACTGTATGCATGCTCAATGGAGTATTACCTAGCTTACCAGTGAGCTATGGGGCAGAATTTTCAGTAATGGCAAATTCCAGAAATATAAAGTCAGATGGGCACACAAGGTGCTAAACCCTACTGGTAATACAAACACAGAACAAAACAGACAAAAATAAAACTGCATAGACTCAGAGGAGGGAAGTGTATAGCAGTTTACTAACTGGCTTCTGTAGGTTGTGTGGGTATAATTTTCTGCATGACTTTCTTTTTTTCTCCATTTTCCATAATGAGGGGATATACTAGTTTATATTTTAAAGGCATGTAAAAAAATAAAGTTTCTCTTGTAAAGATGTTTCCAGAATGTGTGGGCGTTCTATTAGTTCCCACGCTCCTTTTGTGCCCAGAACTGTGAGATGGTAACTAATTAGACCACCTCTTTATGTTTTTCTTTCTCATTGTCAAAGATTACTCTTTTAAATTTTAAAATATGTGCCCTAAATCACTTAGAGATACACAAGAGATGTATAAGATAAGTCGTATCTTAAGAATTGGTAGGGGCAATTTCTATCTGTCACCTGCAACTAACGGGTTTGAAGATGGGACAAAAGTCATCACTGTAGCTTCGGGAGCAACTGTTTCTTGTCCCATGCCTGTCTCCTGGCTCATGGTGATGAAGGTTTAATGGAAAGTCACTTGCTTTCTTCACTTACTTTTATGTGACCGCTGTCCACCTCTTCTCTCTGCTACCCGTGTATTACAGGATGTAACAGAATGGTGTGGGGCTGATAACCTCAGCATTTTGGCGAGAAGACCCAGATTCTAGTCCAACTCTGCAACTTGCCAGTTAGATGGCTTTGAACTGGTCCTTACCCCAGTTTTTCTAGAACAGGATTGAAAGTAGTGATAATAGTACTTATTCACAAGGTCACTGTGGACATTAAATAAAGGTTGCAATAGTAGTACTTATTCACAAGGTCACTGTGGACATTAAATGAAGTAATGCACCCCATAGTAAACGTTCAGCCACATTAAGCACTAATGTGTCCCATTTGTATAATTTGGCTCTGTTCTTAATCATCCGTAGTTTCAGTTTGTATTTTAAAAGGCACTAGTATGGGTGGGGGTATGTGATTCGGTGGCAGAGTGCTTCCATGGAGCGTGAGGTGCTATGTTCAGTCCGCAGTATAGCAAGAGCAAAGGGCACCTGTACTTCCTGTTAATGTCTTCTATGGCGTTATGACCTTAGTAATTTCATCTTGTCAGCCTGTGCTTCCTATTGCACTCTGCAATTTTTGAAAAATTTTGAAACTACCAATTTTTGAAAAATGCATCTGAGGGCCCAAACTAATGCTTTTTGATCATTGTACCTTGATGAATTAATATTTAATTACTCTGGAAGCTATTGTACTCCCTTGGGTCTATTTCTTTACCTGTAAAATAATAAGAAGATAATAAGAAGTTAATTAATATGACTGTCTTCTCCAGCAGCATTTCCTGAACTTTTTTCAATTCAGTGGGACCAAGGCTTGTCCTGAGGTGCTGAGTTCCAAACCAGTTCCCAGATGGTGTAGCGATGCTGGCCTGGGGACCACACTTTAAGGACATAGGTAAGGTGTCCTCATTCCCAGTATGTCATCCGTTACAATGGTCCTCTCCATGATACAAATATTACATGAAGCAAACTTCTTACCCCTTATCAACTTCATTTACTTCAATGGAAAGTGAAGTTAATGTTCACTTTCTAAGAACTTTGGCATTAGATGATGTACTTGAACTTTTGGGAAATAGTGGAAGGCATGATGCCAGCATTTCTATGGATGGAAATGGGTGTATAACTTATCCCCTGGCCCACTGAGCCTCCTTTTTATACTTGAGGTGAAGAACATTAACTATCTAAAATTCACTGAAGATATGAAAGACATATTTGGATGCAGGAGGCCAAGCTATTAATGCAATGGCCTCTCATTCTCTCTCCATTCATGGTTTTACTTTTTACTGTTGGCTTCACATATGATCAACACAGAACCAAAATATTAAGTGAAAAAATTAAGAAATAATTCACAAGTTTTTATATTTTATTAGAGTATGGTATTGTTGATCTACATTATTGTGTTATTGATATCAATCTTGTTACAGATTTTAGGGCAAAGTCCTGGGCTTCAGAAGCTCCAACGAGGTAGGTTTAGCCCCACCTAGTTTACTGACTAAAGAGACAAGTCATGGTGAAAGGAGATAGGAGATGGATTCAATATGCCAATGTTAGCCACTGTATGCATGCTCAATGGAGTATTACCTAGAGATCCAGTGACCCCCAAGTCCTTATTGACATGAGCTTCCAGTTTAAGTAGAGTGAGAATGAGGACAATGGGGAGGAGGTCTGCAGTTAAGCAGTTTCTGCCTCTCTAAGGCAGTCCAAAGAGGTCCTTATCATTGTTGTCACTTGCAGAGAACAATCTGCTTTTCAGAAAATGGAGACTTCTGCTCCAGTATTAGACTTCAAGGTTTTGCTGCTTCCAGAGTTCAAAGTGACTGAAGGTTTAGGGCAACGACTTATTCCCACTCAGCCTCAAAAGAATGTGAGATAGGTTAGTCAGACAGTTCTTGAATGGTTAGCTTCTCCAAGTGCAGAGGTGAACAGTAGACTTAAAGGAGATTACCACAAAATGAAGGCAGAGATGCTGGGCTTCTACTCCGCAGTTAGTCTTCCAGTGAGCTTGTCCCGGCTAGTTTTATGTCAACTGACAAAAGCTAGAGTCATCAGAGAGGAGGGAGCCTCAACTGAGACAATGCCTCCATAAGACCAGGCTATAGGCAAGACTGTAGAGCATTTCCTTAACTAGTGATGGATGGTGGAGGGCCCAGCCCATTGTGGGTGGGGCCAGCCCTGGGCAGGTGGTCCTGGGCTCTATCTATAAGAAAGCAACCCAACTGAACAAGCCAAAAGAAGCAAGCCAGTAAGCAGTAGGTCCCCACGGCCTCTGCATCAGCTGCTGCTTCCAGGTTCTTGCTCTGTTCGAGTTCCTGTCTTGACTTCCTTCAGTGATGAACTGTGATGTGGAAGCATAAACCAACTAAACCCTTTTCTCTACAAGTTGCTTTGGTCATGGTGTTTCATCAGAGCAATAGTAACCCTGACTAGCCCACAGCCCAACTGAGGAGCTGATACTTTTTGGCAAGAGCAGAGTCTAATCGGCTGCTTCAATCTCTGAATGTCCCTAACAAATCTTATCGTGGGTATACATGTATGAGAACCTTGTGCGAAGGGCTAAGTGCAATCCCTGGGTTAGTTATACACTGGGGATCTTGGAGCTTATACTCTATGGGTGAGTTACTGCTGAAGTAGCTTATGTTTGCTGTTCAATGACTTTGCGCCAGGTGTGTGTAACTCTTCAACACTGGTTTGTTTGCCTTGTCTTTTTGTTGTTAGTGGTAGCTTTTTGAGCACCTTTTCCAAACGTCTATGATCAAATATCCATCATTTGTAGAGAGGCCTTCTCCATGTTCAGGTTTTCCCCAAATCAACGTGCCAGCCCTCGCCATACATAAAGAAGACCTCTATAATTTCATTTTGAAAAGAGATGATTGCAGAGCACAGGAGGCGACTCCATTGATAAAGTGCTTACCCTCAGACACAAGGACCAGATTTCACTAACCTAAACCCGTGCTTAAAAGCTAGGTCTAGTGATGTCCTCTTGAAATCCCAGCCCTGAGAAGGCAGAGTTAGGTAAGTCCTTGGGGTTCAATGGCCAGCCAAGTAATGGCCTACTAGGTAAATTCTAGACCAATGAGACCCCCCACACTTTTCACACACATGTGTGCACCACCACCACCACCCCCAAATTATAAAAGAAAAACCTAAGCTGGATGCATCCTGAGAAATGGCACACAAGGTCGTCTTCTGGCACAAACACACATCACACATTTATATTTGACATAACAGTAGTAAGAAACAGTGCACATGGGGGTGGCTTATAAATGGCCTCTAGGCTTGTCAGCAGTTTGCAGTTAAAGCAAGACAACCTATATGAATGAGAATTCCTGGAAAGAAGCCATGTCTGCAAAGACTAATTGACTAATTAGAACCACAGTGATGTGGTGAGGTTGGAATGGTGCAGATCCAGAGCCTAATTATACTTTATCTTGGGCTAACTTTTGCCCCCTAAACAGCCATTCCTTGCCCACCTCTGTAATGGACGTAACATCCTGTGATTAACAGATAAAAACCTTGTGGAGTTTATTAATTCAATAGACAACTAGATTTCATTAACCTAAAGGCTAAGCTGTCATCAGATAGCATCTGAGGCCTATAGACCTTCCCTTAGCTTGCTATAATTGGCCTCTCTGATGTTTCCATCAGTGTATTTTTAAAATGCCTGGATTTATAACTCTCTCTGTTCTGTTACTACTATAATACTCCATGAAAGTGCTTCTACACTGGAACATTACATTTGGGGAAACCTAAATGCATGTCCCTGGGCCATGGCCATAAATAATTTTGATTCCAGAATAAACTATGTCTTTTATTCCTTTGGGGGGAGAGCTGTTTCCTTCAACCACACCCGACAGTGGGAGGAAATTCCTCTACGAAGTCAAGTGGATGCATCAGGGTGAGGCTGCAGTGTCTAGGGTAAACAGAAGTGGTGGACCCCCCTTCTGTGGCTGTGCCGTTATCCACCTCACATTGCTTCTGTGAAGATTCAATGAAGTCAATGCTAGGAATTGGCAATACTATCAAAATATTCTTTGCACACAGATTGGCCAGCGGATCCTGTTGCTCAGCTAAAGTCCTTTTGATGTAGTCTGGCTTTTTAAACACTATGAACAAGTGAGAGATCTGCCTGTGGGCTTTTCCCTTCTGTTGCATAAGGAAAAGTTGCCTTCCATGTTTCCAGCCCTGTAGCGATGGCTTTAGCACGAAGGGCTCACCAGGTACAGGCAGTGTTCTCAAGGAAAATGCAAACAAAGGCTTGTTTTCAGCCATGGAAACGTAATCATTCCCATGCTTGAATATGCTTTACATTACTTAGAAGGGAGTTTATTGGCTCTGGGTCTGTTGTGTCACCGGGGAAACCATGGTGTACTGTTAAAACAGTAATGAGAAAAACAGCTCCGGCAGCCCCAGACTGAGGGGAGCCTCAGGTAGCCTGGCAGAGGGAAGTCCCCAGTGAGGTACTCAGGAAGCTGATGTGGGGTGGGACTGCCTAGAGCTGCGAGACTCGAGTGAAGGCATTGTTGAGTCTCTTGGGGGAAAGAATGCAAAGCCAGAAAAATGATGACATTAACAGCATTGTTTTTTTCTTGTTTGGGAAACAAATTTTTCTTTCCTATTTGAAATGGCCTAGTGTCTTTGAGGTCTCCTATTTCACTGTTTCTAGTCAATGTCTTACATGTGGGAGAGAGTCCCAAATTCCCAACCTGAGTAGAGGTCATGGTCACAGGTCCCTGCAAGAAGAGAATTCAGTATTTTGTGAGCAGATTGACCATGGCTTATGCCTTGTCATCACAGGTGGAGAAAGAAAGAGGTCAGACAAAGGGTAGACCTTTTGACATTCAAAATGGCCAAGTTGACATGACTCTCCTGAGCTCAGATCTGCTAATTTCAGAGATTTTTATCACATTTTTGGTGCAAAAAAACATTGCCAGTACTGCAATAATTAAGTTGAAGTAATCAACACTAAAGACACCACTGAGCAGCAGGAGGCAAAGTCTCAGCACTTGAACCAGTATATTGTCCTCTTCCTGGTTGAAGGGTGGGTGGCAGTGAGGTAACCCAGCTGGAGCAGCTCAGGGCAGCACCCGGCACAGCAGCAGTTGAGTCTCAGGACACACCCTTCCCTCACTCAGGCAGCACCTCTGACACAAGGTGGTGTCCAGAGTCTCTCCAACCTTCCTCGACTCTAGAAAAGGTCTACAGTTGTTTCTTCCCTGCTAGGAGCCTGGCCCCTCTCTCATTTACCCTCAGGATGCTTTCTTAGCCATGTGCTCCAAAATGGTGCAGAGGCAATCCAGAAGAGTAGAGATGCAAAATCTACTGTGAACTTGGGGCTGCAAAAATAAAAAGTAAGTAAATCCTCGGAAGTAGGAAAGAAGGAAATAAATACAAGATAACAAGTAAAAGTATGCAAAAGACAGAAACCAGCAGTTGATTCTTTGAAACAAGTAACGTAACAGACAGAGTCCAGGCAAACCGGAGTGTGGTAACAAGGGACCTTTATTTAAAAACCCAAACAGACCTGATGTGTGGGCAAACAAAAGGTTTGGAAAATTTCAAAGAAGCAATGCAAAAACGTCAGAAATCTGAAAACAGACTTCGGAGGAGGGAACCAACATTACCCTCACACTCCCACATCAGCAGAACCCAGACTTCACCACAGTCCTTCCACTTGCAGTCCGCAGGCTCTGAACAGCATGGTCTCTCTAACAAGCCTCTTCTCCTTGGTATGCGAACCTCTATGTGCCCTAGCCCACTTGGAAACTGTGCAATATGGGCCTTTTCCAACTCTCATCCTTCTGGTTTCTGTTCTCTGCAGTGGGTCACTGATCCCTCAGTGTTCCCTGAAGTCCCAGACCGTGTAGATCTCCAACTCTTCTCCACCCACTCACTAACTCTGCTGTTGTCTATGAAGCATGGCAGTCTAAAGCAAGTCAGCCCCTACAACTCAGTTCCATGCATATGCACAAAAATGGCGGCTGAATACCCGGATGATGGTAAACATGGTTAGCAGAGTGGGGCAACAACAGAGTCTTGTTCTCTTTTCTCTTGCAGTTTGTTGTGCTTCTTATATAGATTTCTACATAGAGTCTGTATTGTACTTTTTTAAAAAAAAAATTATTTCTGTTTTAATTCCAAAAGAAGACATTGGAACATTCTCACTATACACTTATACTACTCAAAACCTAACTTTATAGAATTTAATAGAATTTAAATTTTTCTCTCTCTCTGACAAGATTGCTTCTCTACAGAAACTTTATACTACTAGTTCTTATTCTGTGAATCATTTTTCTCACTGAACACTGCTTTGTAGTCCTTCCCATGTTTGTACATGCTGACCTGTTCGGTCTATTTGTAAGCTCTACAGTCTGCATAACCCATGGTGTGTTTATTTTGGCTTGTGTGCTTAGCTTTATCCATTCCTGACACTGCAACAGTGAACACACTTGTATTTTCATAATGAGCTCCCAAGAGTGAGGGTCTAAGGTAGACACAGACACTTGTGATTGCTTGGTCATTTTTCATTCTAATAGGCTCAAGGTTGTACTGTGGAGTACCAAAACAGTGATCAGGGGCATTGATTTATTTATATAATCAGTATTAGCTATAATAAACCTTATTTTGATGAATGAAAAATAACATTACTTGAATATTACTAGAATAATATTACTAGAACGTTACTAGAATAATATAACTTGCATCTCCTTTTATTGAGGATTCTGGCTATCCTTTTGGATAATTATAAATCAGGTGTATGTGCTTGCCTCTCTCTCTTTGTGTGTGTGTGTGTGTGTGTGTGTGTGTGTGTGTGTGTGTGTGTGCATTTGAGACAGGGTCTTAGATAGTTCAGACTGGTCTCCAACTCCCTACTAGCTGAGGATGACCTTGAACTTCTGAGCTTCCTACCTCCACCTGGGATTACAGTCATGTGTCACCATGTCCAGCTTGTACTAAATCTTTTATGAAAAGACTACTTACTGGTTGTGAGTTTTGTCCCTTTTCCATTAGGATTCTTTGCTTCTTTATGAAATAAGTATCTTATTTGTTCTGAATATTAATTTTGCTTTGCTGAAGTGTATTTTTATGTAATTAATTTAGCACATACACATTTGCAGCATTCTTTAGCTCTTTTTTTTTTTTAATGTGTGGGATGTATTTTCAGCAGTGACGTCTTTGGGTACAAGGACCCTCCATTCCTCCTAAGGCTGCCAAATGGACAGCACAACTGTCCCTTAAGATCAGTGAGGATTGGTTCCAGGATCCCCTGCAGATACACAAATCTGCATGGGTTCAAGTTTTATATATAAAAGGGCAGACTATTTGCATATAACATGCCTGTCATCTCTAGGTTATGTATAACAGTCAATACAATATACATGACTACCTAGGTAGATGTTACACTGCATTGGTTAGGGTATAGTCGATATTTTTCCTCTCCAGTTGTTCGAATCTGTCAATGTGGAACCCACATATACAGAGAGTCAGTGGTACATGGTCTTGCTCGTCAGAAAGATGCCTGCATTCTGTTGTGTGTGATTTGGTCTAAGATGGTGAAACAAGGTTTCCCAAATAGGCACCTCCTGACAGCCCTGAGCTGCCTGCCCCGCCCCTTTGCTCTTCTGTCTGCACCCTGGGTTGGCAGCACTCCAGAGCTGCCCAAGTCTTTCTCCACAATTGCCCCGCCTCCCCTGCATTTGGCTCATGGTTCTGTTCTCAATTTGATCTCCTGTTCTTTCATCCTTTCCAAAATCCTTACAGACACTTCCACCAAAGACGGCTAGATTTGTTTTCTGTCGTACACATGACTGATTTAACTTGTTTGAATGCATTTTCTCTTTTATTGTCAGGCCTACGGGATGTTCAACATGTGTCTAGTCTGACAGCCATCTTGAATTGAAATTCCTTTGTGATTTAAAAATGCCAAGGAAAGCCCAAGCAAACACTTAAATCCTACACCTTTATGTTATCCTCTACAATAAAGCTATTTCATTGAAATGTATAAAGTTCCCCAGCTACAGTCAGGAGCTTGGTCCTGGGCTCCATGCTAACGCTGTAGGAGGGACTCAGAGATTAGCTCTTGCTCTGGGAAAATGTGGAGCCTAAGTGAGAGCAGGAGGAAATGCACATCAACTAAGCATGCTTAAAATACATCCCATCAGGACTGTTACCCCAGGAAAGGGTCTGCCAAAACCTCTTGTCTAATTAGTCATTTTAATCAGGTCTCTTCCAGGATAATAACTGGAGCTAAACTTCATAACGAGCAAATTCATATTCATCATTCTATTTATGCTGCAAAACAACCCGGAGGTAAGAGCTATTTTTATCCCACTTTACATATGAGAACTATTTTCATGCTCTAAGCATAGTCTTTATCCCTCCCCTAGGACAATGGGCTACCAGCAACATGCAGTGGGTTTAAGCTTTACAGTAGCCATCCTGCACAGGGCACCTGAAGGTTCTGAGTGACTCTGGGAAAACCAAACCAGGCTGGACTCTTCTCCCAAATGACCGAGAGGGCTGGCCCTGCATTTTTCTGACAATGGCATTCCTGTCCTGGATATTTCATGTGTATTATACATTCCTGAATGCTGTGGGTAGGAGGTACTGTGCGGACTCCCCTCCCATTTTCTGAAGTACATAAATACTCAGCACCTTACCAAAGGCTAGAGGAGGAAGTGCTGGAAGTCAGCTCACCGGCTGGCTGCAGTCTCTAGAGCACAGGTCGGCGAACCATAGCGGTCTTTTGTGCTATTAGCACAAAGAGTGGGTTTTGCATTGTCTAAAAGTGTATTGTAAATAAACGCAAAATCCCAAAAGAATACAAATGGTAGAGGAAATATCTAACTCTCAAGACCTAAAACATTTACTCCCTGGCTCTTCATACATTAAAAACTCAGTTCAAACCATGACTCTTGTACCTACCAAAGGAGGGTGTACTATGATGACCTGTGAGGGGTGCATCTTCATGAGCATACTTGACTGAAAAACTGGCAGGAGGTGAACAGCTTTACATAAAAACCCAGGTAGGAGATGAAATCTGGGTAAAGATCTTTAGTCTAGCCATCCATGTTCTTTCATGTCCCTCTTGCTCCCTTCGTGTCTCAGGTGCAAACAAATCATTTTATTAGGGTTTGCTTGGGACAAAATGAAGACTTTGACCTGTTCCATTTCCAGGTAGCAGGCCCTAGAATTATCTGGATTTTGTTGATTTTTGTTTTTTAAGGGAGGGCAGAATCAAGGTTTACCTTCATAAAGATTGTGACTTAGAATGTGTATCACGAGGGTAATATCATGACAGAAAGAGACGGCATCTTGATGAGTTTGGCATGCTGTGTGGTCCATGAGAACGGCTCTAACTCTCTGAATTGATCTCTTCTCTCATGATTTGGCTGTGAAGAGGAGAACAGGAGAAATTGTCAGGTCATCCTCTTGCAGGGCCCCTCGCACTGTCCTGTCATTTTTTCCTAATGTTGGCCACATCGCCTGACCTGCCCAAGCTGAGGCCATGGAAGTGCCAGAACACCTGTGAGTCTCCAGCTTTGCAAACTTTGCATATATGGGCGTGTCTAGGCATGGTATAATTTCTGATAGATTCCTAAGCCTGTTCTTCTATCTACATATGAGCAGACTCTGAAGAAGACTGAGGATCATGAGTCATGCTAAAGGGAGTCATAACCTTCCTTAGTGAAACTTACAAAGAATTCAGCTTCCAGGAGTGAGCATTGGAATTGTTTCCCTCAGCTTGTTCTTAAAATCTGCCCAGGGTTAAGAGGGGCTCAAATACCTCTGTGCTTTCACCATGCCCCAAGACACCAAACTTCTCATGAATGATCTTAGAAAGTTGCAGGGGCATCCCCTGATCAAGACAGCCATGTACAGGACAGGGAGATGAACCACTCCAGAGATGGTTTCAGGGAACAGAGCCAGCTTTATTGCGCGTGAGCAACCACTTACATAGTGGAAGCCTATCGGCTGTGATTGGTTAGCATGTTGCCTCGGATTGGATAGTGTATGGCCACTGTGTGGAAGAGGAGCATTAAAGGAGATGGAGAGAGTGTAGACTCATCTGCAGGCCAGCTACCAACTACTTATGCTACTGCAGAATCCAGTGTTCTGACTTCAGGAGCACAGCATGCCACTCTTCTTAATTAGAAGGGCAGGGTGCCAGGTAGGTTGGCCTCCAGGTCATTCTTGTATGTTCTCCTATAGAAAGTGAAGGCAGAAAAGGAAATAGAATTTCTTTCAAGCCTCTTCTGTGACCTACAGGCTTACATCTCTATGAGAGGCTCCTATGCCCACGCGACAGAGAGGGAAACTGTGGCAACCTGAATTCTTCCTCACACTTGAACTCTGGTCTTTCTGCCTCCAGAGCAGTGTTCTCAGCCTTCCTAATGCTTCAATCCTTTACTACAGGCCCTCATGTTGTGGTGACCCCCAACCACAAAATTATTCTCATTGTTACTTCGTAACTTTATTATTTCTTCTGTTATGAATTGTAATGTAAATATCTGTTTTCTGATGGTCTTGCACGACCTCCATGAAAGAGTTGAAATAGGAGTCCTGACCCATAGGTTGAAAACTGATGCTTTAGACCCATCAACTTTTTCTTAAACTATTACATTTTTAACATTATTACCTTTAATTGCACAGTAAATTAAAATTAGGAAAGCAGAAATCATCCTGTTATTTGCATAGCGTATTTCTTTCCAGTGTATATACATATATGTGTGTGCACATATAAAATACACATATTTATAATTACAATGTTGTGATTATTCAATACATAAATTTCTGTTCTTCTTCTCACTTAATATAGCATAGTTATATAACATTTATTCTAGACCTCTTTTAGTAATAGCAAAAATCTAGCACTGTTTACTAATCTATATAATTAGCTTTGCAAATCTAAGTTATTTCTAATGCTTGATGATTTTTAATAAGGGTTCTATGAAGCATTTTCAGTGTGAATGTCACAAAATTATTTTCTCAGACTAGTGTCCTAAAGATAGACATACAGTTTAGAGTTGTTTTGTTGTGTGCACTTGAAGTATCTCCCAGGAAAGTTGAGTTTGTGTATCCCCGCCCCCGCCCTAGTCACGGGAGTTAATTGGTACTGTCCATTTCCTGCATGTTTGTCAGTTTTACAGACTAGCAACTTTCTAACTTATATTAATTTGATTTTTTTATATAAAAGTGTAATTTTGCTGGAGAAATCAGCACAGTGGGTGTAAAGAAGGTTTGCCTTGGAGCCAAGACCAAGGCATGACGTTGCCTCCAGTGCTCAGCAGGTATGTGGTCCTTCACAAGCCACAGAAGCTTTCCCACGCCTATTTCTCCAGCAGTGACTGAGGGCCCCGTATCACAGTGTTAGCTATGAAAGCCAGAACTGCCAGGTGCAGAGTTGGGGTAAGGTCAGACATCACACTTCAGCCACAGACTCAGTCTCTCCACTTGATTGCTGCCCCACCCAGCGTCCACTCTGGTTTGGATTCCTTTCTCAAATCCTTCTCCCCACCAGGCTGTAGTTTCCTTCGGTTGCATTGATCAATTTCTTATCTTAAATGTTGAAGAATACTGCCTCAGTGGGACACTTCTGTTGAGTAAAACCGAGCAGATGAGGGTAAGATGCTGAACTCCCAGACAGCTGTCGGACAAGCCATTAGAGTGTAGAAAGTAATAGTACTCCAGGGCACTATTTTTTTTAATGTAAGGAAATTAAAAACTTGAGCTAGCCTAGCATGTAAACACAGGTTCTGGCGCCCTGAGTTAGCCACATGACAATCCTGTCTTCAAAGCATCCTGCTAGAACTGATATTCCACCAGGAGCAGGCTCAGTGGGACACTCTGCTCATCCCTTGTGATTTGACATGTGATTTATGTTCGCGTTTGCTAAGCACATTAGTCATAATAGGGTTTTAAGTGGTGCCTATGCACAGAGTGAGTGTCAATCCAGTTAATCACAAGATTATATTATGTACAAGATTATGCAAATACATATGGAAAGCTGCAATATTATATAAAGGAATACATACGCATACATAAAGTATTAGGGATATTTATATAAGATAATTTTCATTTTTGGTATTACATATTTCTGATTATAAGATTGCATTAAAAGAATTATATTTTATGTTATATATATAATTGTGTGGGTAATATCTGTGTGTTCCTACAGTATACATCCCTATGTAAGTAGGGACAGTTAGTTGATGGATATAGCCATTCACATGTATATTGCACGGTCTGTTCATATATGTGTACTGCATGCACATTGTGACTTTTTGATTGCATTACAGGAGTGTACTTACAGAATTTTCTAAATTAAAAATGCATAAACAATTTTATTTTTAGAAGATGAATGCTCCAAAATTGCTAACTTCGGTGGCGATAAGTGACCCTCAGCACATTTGCTGGCAGGTGTTAGAATGCACATGCTCCTTTCATCTGCTCCTTCAAAGGAAAAAGGTTTTAACAGCACATGAAAAGGTAAATACTGCAGGGGAGAATCTTATGTAATTTAGGGGACATTTCAAGATCTGACACTGGGAAACATTTTCTTGTTATGTAA
This sequence comes from Peromyscus californicus insignis, assembly GCF_007827085.1. Lineage (NCBI taxonomy): Eukaryota > Metazoa > Chordata > Mammalia > Rodentia > Cricetidae > Peromyscus > Peromyscus californicus. The sequence goes on from NW_026294562.1 coordinate 118,469,196, forward strand.
TTTGGCTCCTAACTATGATGCAAGCATACTGTCCATAAGAACACTCAGATCTGCAGACTCTGAACATGTGGAAATGCAGCTTTGGCAGTTCAAAACTAAAGAGCTTTAGTGGGCTTTGAAACCCTCGGATTAAGTGAAAATCCAGCAGCATGTGACTACGTTAAGAGCGGTGGTGGGAATGCACTGGCCAAATTCTCAAGAGTAAGCTTACTCCCTTGCCTGCTAATATTACAAAGAAGGAACCTGGTTCCAGAAGCTGCCTCAAAAGTACACACACTGCTTCCCTAAAGATCTGTCAGTCTCTCAGGGTTTGAGAGCTGGCTCAAAAGTGTAAGTTGGCCACACTAGCCTGAAGAAACATGCTGGTTTCCATGTTCAAAAGGGCAAGAGTCATCACACCTGCCGGAACCCCAGCATTAGCCCTCAGGGACAGAAGGATAGTTGGGACTTGCTGGCAACTATTCTGGGGAAAAAACTGGGAACGTAGTATTCAATTAGCAACCCCTTCTTAAGGGTATAAAGCACAGAGCAGATAGCCCATACGTGTGTGCACGTATATGTGAGTAACTGCATACATATGTGTATACACACCCATACCACACACCAACACACACACACACACATACACACACATACACCAACACACACATACACACACACACATACACACACACACACACACACACACACACACACACACACACACACGAAGACTTATGAAGACCATCACAGTTTTGACCAGTGTCTTAGTTAGGGTTTTATTACTGTAAAGAGACACCATGACCACAGCAACTCTTATAAAGAAAACAGTTAATTGACTCACTTACCATTTAGAGGTTTAGTACATTATCGTCATGGTGGAGAGTATGGTGGCGTGCAGGCAGACATGGTACCAGCTACATCTTGATCAGGTGACAAGAAGTTGACTGTGGCACTGAGAGTAGCTTGAGTATAGGAGAGCTCAAAGCCCACCTCCACAGTGATACACTTCCTCCGACAAGGCCACACCTACTTCAACAAAGCCACACTTTCTAATAGTGTCACTCCCTATGAGTATACAGGGGCCCATTACATTCAAACTACCACAACCAGCATTATAACAAAGTATCACACTAAACTGAAACCATTATCCTTGAATAGCATATCACAAAGATTAACCAGTTCTTTCAAAACTGATGCATGTTTTCAAAAACATTATTACTTTTAATGATTGATAATATTTAGTGAGAGGCCAAGGCATGCAGTTTAAAATCATTTTAATTATTTGTCTTAATTCATGCTTTTTTCACCCTTTAAAAGTTCTCAGTGTAGTTAATGTATAGAGATACACTTAGATATAAAACGATATACAATATACACACGTTGATAGTCAGGACGCAGATTGCACAGCCCACAAGGAAAGTTTAAGTGAAGGATTCCACGATCCTGCAGTTCAGACGCTGCATGTGGACAGGGAATGCTTGAAAGCAGTGACTTGGATAAATGTTTACGTCACTGTTCCTAGTGGTGTCACTCAAAACAGCCATGAAGTAGAAAGAAACAAAATGTCCATTGACAAACAAATGTATGCGCCCATGTCCATCCCTTTTTAAATGTTATGTATATTTTATTTTATATAGTCTACATGACACTGTACATTATCTATGGGATGAAATACTTTTCAGGCTTTAAACATGAAATTTTTAGTGGTGCAAACCTTTAATCCCAACACCCAACACCCAGGAGGCACTTACAGGCACTCTGTGAGTTCCAGGCCACCTTGGATTATACAGTGAGACCTATCTTTTTAAAAAAAATGTGGCATGTGGATGCATCATGAAGGCATTATGTTAAGAGAAATAAATAAAACACAAAATAAATTATGTTTCATAATTTCATTAACATTTAGTTCCTACAGTAGTCAAGTTCATAGAGAACAAGATACAGAATGGGAGTAACTAGCTGTAGCATGAATCCTTAATAATTCTTATTAATAAAATCAAACCTGAGCCAGGTATTGGGGTGAAGGCTGAAAGATCAGAGAGAAAGAACAAGCCACAGCCACCTCATCTTGCCAATTCCTCAGCTGATCTCGTTTCCTCAAACTGAAAGCCTCTGGGCCCTTAGCCGAATGGATCTCAGCTGAACTGCTGCTCAAAAGCCTAAAAGCTTAGCCAGGCCTAGTTCCTGGTCCTCACACCGTATATACCTTTCTGATATTACTTCCTGGGATTAAAGGTGTGTGTCACCATGCCTGACTGTTTCCAGTGTGACATTGAACTCACAGAGATCCAGACAGATCTCTGCCTTCAGAATGCTAGGATAAAGGTTTGTGTGCCACCATTTTCTGGCCTCTATATCTAGTGGCTGTTCTGTTCTCTGACCCCAGATAAGTTTATTATGGTGCACAATATATTGGGGAACACAATATCACCACAACCAGCATGAGAAGTTAGTGTTTAAAAGGTACAAAGTCTCAGTTTGAGATAAAGAAATGTCCGGAGAGGGATAATAACAGTGGTTGTACCACATGAATGCATGTAATGATATTAATCTGTATAGTTACACTAGTCCAAATAAAAACTTTAACTTATGTATAATTTACCACAAGAAAAAAAGAAGTTTTGGGGAGGGCTAACTGTGAAAAAAACTAAATTATATGAACATGCAATCCTAGCATGCACATATGTAATAATATGCATAGTATATGTATGTATAAATACATATGCATACACACATGTATTATATTCTCATCCTTCTATATTTTCAGGTTCCATCTCCACAGAGCCAACTACCTATGGGTAAAAACTATTTACTAAAAATGGTTACAACTCTCCTGAAAATATTCAGATTTTTTTTCTGGTCATTATTCCCTAAGTGAGACGTTATAACAACTATTTACACAGCATTATGACATGTTCAGTACTGAAAGTGATCTAGAGATGCTGTAAAGTACTCAGAGGACACGTTACAGGGAAAGAATTTTGCAAATATAAAGAATTATGCACAAATATGCCATCTGAGACAAGGGAATGGAATAAGGGAACATCTTGTTCCTGTTCTCCAGACCACAGCCCTGACTTACCACACTTGACAGTTATACAGTGGAAATACCTCCACCCTGGTCAGGTTCAGGCTCCTAGCAAAGATGTCACTGGGTAATCATGCTATAGCATGAAGTGGATTTGAACTTATCACCAAGAGAAGTGGAAACACTCAAAATAAGTAAAAATGTAAAATAAAGGTGACTGGTTAGCAATAGAATCCTACCATATGCCCTCACCTCTTAACCCGTGCTGCTTTGCCAATGAATAGAAGGAAATGTAGATGTGGGATCAAAAGATTTAAGAGTGGCTTCCAAAGTCAATCCTTACGAATTTCAAGACCCCAAGTCAACCATTGTCCAGCCCTTGGTCTCGGTCTCCTCTGTAAAATGAATATTCACTAACCATCCATCCAGTTAGGGTTTCTATTGCTGTGATAAAACACTGTTATCCAAAGCAGCTTGGGTAGCAGAGGGCTTATTTTACCTTACAGCTTGTAGTCCATCAGCCAGGAAAGTCAGGACAGGAACTGGAGGGAGGAGCTGATGCAGAGACCATGGAAGAGTGTTGCTTATTGGCTTGCTCCTCGTGGTTTACTCAACCTGCCTTCTTATAACAGCCAGGACCACGAGCACAGGGATGGCACCACCCACACTGAGTTGGGACCTCCCACATCAGCCATTAATCAAGAAAATACGTCACAGATTTGCCTACAGGACAACCTGATGGGGGCATTTTCTCAGTTGAGGTCCCCTCTTCCAAAACGACTCTAGCTGGTGTCAAGTTGACATAAAACTAGCCACACACAATCCCATGTGGGTTCCAGGATCATGCAGATCAAGTGCAATCAAATATACATTGAATAAGTGTGGTGGTTTTAATGCGAGATGTCCCCCAGCGTCTCCAATGTTTGAATGCTTGGTCCCCACCCAATAGGTTGCATTGTTTGGGGAAATTTAGGTGGTACAGGCTTGCTGAAGAAAGTATGTCACTGGGAGCGGGTTTTGAGATTAAAAGTCCCCTCCTTCTTGAAGATTGCTTTCTCTGTTTCATACTTGTGGTTCCAAATGTGAGAGCTCAGCTTCCTGCTTCTGCCTCCTTGCTGTCCCTACCACTATGGACTCTAACCCTCTGGAAACATAAGCCAGAATAAACTTCTCTTTCTATCAATAGCCGGGTCATCACATTTTATTACAGCCATAGGAAAGTGTTAGATACAAGAGGAAACTTCCCATATTGGTCCTATTCATCGGGGAAATGTTTCTCCAAATTGGACTTGATGGCACTGCTGGAAAGGAAAACATTGAGGAGCATGAACTCCAAACAGTCAGAACACAACAGTGAGCCATGCAGCACTGAACGCCACTCCCACTACCTCCTGCAGTCAGGGAGTCCAGCCCATTTTCTCTTCTTGATTTCTCTAATCACATGTGGTTCTATAATTAACTGCTTACTGCTTCTGAATAGAAGAACTATTTGATGAAGGCAAAGACTTAACAATATTCGCACAAATATGTATGCTTCTCTGATACATGCTGTTCTTAAAACCAGCTGCTATTTTTGTATCCATCCTGTATACCAAACCCCTGCAGGAATATGCTAGAGTCACCCACTCAGTGTCTGTCGATTACCTTGTAGGATGTGTATTATTAATGACAGCGATTGCTTTCTGACCTCCTTGCCATGATCCATTTCCATCCATTAAGGAACTACATTATCTGCTTTAGCAAAACATGAATCATAAATGAAATATTGATTTTTTTAAATTCCAAACTGCTTTACATAAAAAAAATCTCTACAAAAAGAAATATCTAAACTTCAAGAAGAATTCATGAAACATCAGCGGTGCAATGAGCTTCCATGACTATGTGAATGGATCTCTGCTTAGTTCCCTTTTACAACAAACTTATTTTCAAGACCTTAGCATGATGTATTGTCTGAATCTATGGACACTTTGTTGAATGCATTTGAGAGAATTTACGTTTTATTAAAAATAAACACGTTTCTAAAACCAGGAGCCTCCTTTCTCAGCTTAGTAGGAAATTTAGAGCTTGGTTTTGAGAGGAAACTGAAGGCCTTCCACTGAGGGGGTGATTGTGGGCTAGTATTTCCAATGATGATGTAGCATCTTTCAATAGTATTGGGTCTTTCCAGAATGAGAGAAGGTTGATCACTCAGTGACAAGTGAGGCATTAGGTAATGAGAGAAGTATAAATGCATCTCTGCAAGAGGATTACATGAGTCAAGTGGTTCAGTCCATCACAATAGATGGCCACTGCTTTCAGACAAGAGTTCACCCTTGTGGTCTGGGAAGGATTGTGGTTCATGAAGGAAGGAGTTTGCTCCATCTTTATGAAAATAAAGTCCAGTACCATGAAGCTGCATCTCTGAAATAGCATTAGAGTGAAAAGAGACTGATTGAAGGATGGAGTGCAGAGCTCTGGCCTTGTTCTGACCTCACTTTTCAAGCAGGGAGAGGTCAGTTGTCATAGATGTGAGACAAGATGTTCCCTCAAGGTGAGACGTTACACAGGCAAGCAGATTATACCCTCATGAGCGTCTACAACCTGACACATGCAGAGGAAACACATTCCATACCCCATGAGCTGATTTACATGATCCATAGGTGAATCCTGAGGATGGAAAACTCAGAAATATGAAATAAAATGAACATGCTGGCCAATCATTAACACTTGTCTTCTCAAGCATTTTAATTCCTACATAAAAGGTAAATTTGATATGTGAACATTGGCCCAACATAGTCGGTATGCTGGGTGACTTGTGCAAGGCACACCACAGGAAAACTGGAGATTATATTTGCTAATTTTATGGTATCCTCTAGCTTAAAAATTCTGATTGTTCTTATTTCTTGCTAGTCAGTTATATACCACGGAGAGATACCTCTGAGGCTAAACGGCGAGGGGAACGACATCAAGATGACCATAAAAGACAGAGATCTGGAAAAGCAAAAGAGAAAGAGGGTGACCACCACAGAAGGAAGGGAAAGACAAGGAGAGGGAAGCGGGGAGAGGGGTCGGGCGACAGCTCAGCCAGTGAAGGGCTTGCCACATGTAAGCATAAAACCCTGAGTTCGATTCCCAAGAACTCCTGGGAAAAAGCCAAACGCAGTGGTCCATGCCTATAGCCCCGGTGCTGTGGCAGTGGAAACAGACAGATGCCTGGAGCTGGCCAGCTAATCTAGCTGAAGAGGTGAGCTCCAGGCTCCGTGAGAGACTCTGCCTCAAAAAATAAATATATAAATAAGGTGGAGAGTGAGAGGCAGCAAAGATTGATTTCTGGCTCCCACATGTAGGCACACACACACATGGGCACACACAAACACATGTGCACAAAAAGAGAGAAATGTGTGACAATACAATAACACTACACACCTACCAGAATGGCCAAAGTTCATAAAGCGGTAAACACCACGTGTTGGCCAAGGCGTGGAGAACAGGAACCATCATTCATTCCCAGTAGGCATGCAAACTGGTAGAGCTACTGTGCAAGACAGCTTGGCAGCTTAGACAACTAAGCACACTCTGATTACACATTGTGGCAACTGAATATTGTAGCTAGAGTTTTCCTGCCTGGCCCACAGTCAGGACAAATCTCTCTCACTTGCCAGTCCCACAATCGCTCAAACCCGACCAAGTAAACGCAGAGACTTATATTGGTTACAAACTGTATGGCTGTGGCAGGCTTCTTGCTAACTGTTCTTACAGCTTAAATTAATCCATTTCTATTAATCTATACCTTGCCACGTGGCTTGTGGTTTACCGGTACTTTACATCTTCCTTGTCCTGATGGCGGCTGGCAGTGTCTCTCCCACCCAGCTTCCTGTTCTCTCAATTCTCCTCTCTGTTAGTCCCGCCTATACTTCCTGCCTGGCCACTGCCAATCAGTGATTTATTCATTGACCAATCAGCAACACATTTGACATACAGACCATCCCACAGCAGAATATCTTGTTAGTTCCTGAAAGAGCTGAACATATTTACCGCGCAGAACCTCCCCACCTGTGCTTATTCAAAACTCTACCAAATGTGCGAGAGGGGCTCTCCCTGAGAGACTACTGGCAATTCGTGGTTGTTGGGAGATGCAGCGTCATTTTTCTGCAGTGGTGTACCCATTGACTCGTCATCCCTGCTCCAGTAAATAACCTTCTTCCAAATGATCACCAAAACTTAGAGTCAAAAAGATGTCATTCTGTAGGCTATATATCAGCTGTGGCATATGCAAATAATCCAATACTGTTGAACACTAGAAAGAAATGAGCTACCAGACTATGAGAAGAAATGAAATAAATTCAAATGCGTATTACTCAGCAAAAGAAGCCATTTGAAAGAGCTCTGTACTGTGTGGTTTGAATTACATGACTATCTAGAACAGGTAAAGCCATGGAGACAGTTAAAATATCAGCAGTCACCAGAGGTTAAGTAGGGCCAATGGATGAACAGGGAAAGCATTAGGGCAGGTGAAATACACAGCAGCGGTGGATGTGTGTTATTTTACACTTGTACAAGTCCACAGAACACACATACCAAGAGAGGATCCCAGTGTAAGTTGTGGACTTTCTATGATAATGGTGTTGGTGTACATTCATTAACTGAAGCACCACAGCAAAAGAACCTAAAACAGCAGCTTGAGGGAATGTGAGAACTGGGAGTATGGGGGAAGTCTTTACGCCTATCTCTTAATTCTACTGAGAATCTTAAACTCTGATAAGCATATAACACTCTCAAGAATATGATGGAGACATATAAACTCTGTACATGGATTTGTCATTCAACAGGCAATCAAGTGAAGGACTCTGGGTGGGAGGAGCTATAGTCACACACAGTTCCAAATGAATACAGGTTGTATCTCCCTCTAGCACCTATTCCTCACCATGCCCACCTTACGCTGTCATGCAGGCTGGTCCCTGGAGGCCATATCAGCGATCTTCTGACTTCTGACATCTAGTGGAGTGAAAAAATGTCAAAGTGGGAGTGTGTAACCAAGCTGCTTGTTCCCCAGGCTCTTCTTTCAAATACAAACAAAGCCAGATAGGATTAAAGGTGGCAGAGACTGATTCATTCAGTTATTACTGCAACAGAGAGGAGAGTGCAGTACACACTGCGTCTTGTCCAAAGAAAAATCTAGAATCTTCTGCAAGGCCAAGACATGCTGGGAGAACAGCATCAAAGGACCAAATGTCGCTTAGGCCCACGTGACTAGCCCTCTGGCTTTGCTAACTGGTGCAGGTGTCAGTGTCAGACTTCTGTCTTCCGAAGACTGAGAGATGAGGGCCTGTCTTCAGATATTGAATTCTGGCATCCCTGAGCATCCCTAGAGGAATATAATCTTCATCCCAGGGGCATGGCCTTGAGCTGAGGAAGTATGTTAAACAGAGATTATCTATCTATCTGTCTGTTTATCTGTCTATCTATCTATCTATCTATCTATCTATCTATCTATCTATCTATCATATCTATCTATCATACCTATCTATCTATCTGTCTACTATGTATCTATCCATCTATCCATCCATCCACCTATGCAGCTATGTGTCTATCTATCTGTCCATCTGTCTGTCCATGTCTGTCTATTTATCTATCTATCATCATCATCTCTCCATCCACATGTCTTCCCTGTACTAGGGCCTCACTTCTGTTACAGCTATTTAGTGAGTAGCTAGTACCTTTTCCTCCCCATGTTCAGCTCCTGTTCTTTAAACCCTTCAGTGTATTCTGGTTGGCTGTCACCGGCCAGGACCTGAACATTTTGATTGTGAATTTCTTTCCAGGACCAGAGAAGACATTTAGCTTGTCATATAACAGGCAAGTAGAGTTAGATAATTCACATCAGGGACATTTCTCCATGGGCGATCCTCAGGAGCTGGTGAGTCAGCACCCCACTTCCCTTACCCTTGGGTGGGATCACACTTTCTATAGTTTTACAGTTTTCCTGCGCAGAAAACTCAGGTCATCTGCTGTCAGCAGTGAAGGCATGATTACTTTATTTGCCTGTGTTCCGTGGGTTAGCAATTTTGGCTGAGCTTAGCAGGGCATTTCTTTTGGTTCCATCTGGGGTTAGTCATTTTGTTACAGTCAGTTGGAGGATCATGTGGCTGCAGGTTTCCATGGGTACCTCTAGCTAGAATGACTCATTTGTGCTCTACATGGTCTCACCCTAGAAGAGGCTGGTATGTGATTCTTTCCACGATGCTCTCAGAGCACTTCCAAAGACACAGGGTTAAATAACAAGGCCTCTAGGGAGCTAGTCCCAGTACCACTGCCATCTTAGTTACTATTCTGTTGCTGTGAAGAGACACCATGACCAAGGTAACTTGTAACAGAAAGCATTTAATTGGGGATTTGCTTACAGCTTCAAAGGGTTTGTCCATTTCCATCATAATAGGCAGCATGGTAGCAGGCAGGCAGGAACAATCTGGAGCAGTAGCTAAGAACTTACATCTGATTCAAAAGCTGAGGCAGAGATGGCAAGATGGTCTGGTGTGGGCTTTTGAAAACCCAAAGCTCACTCACAATGACACGCCTCCTCTAACAAGGCCACACATCCCACTCCTTCCTAAACCGTCCATCAGCTGGGACCCAAACATTCAAATGTGTGAGCATATAAGGGGCCATTCTTATTCAAACCACTATAGCTGCCTATAGCTGTCTGAAGTTGGAAATGTCCACTATAGCCTCCTGTGTATGAACACTGGATCCCCCCGCTGGTGACACTGCTTGGTAAGAATGTAGACTCTTTAGAGTATAGAGACTTGCTAGAGACGATGGGTCACAAGGGTGGGCTTTGAGGCTGTATAGCCAAGTTCCACTTCCAGTTAACTCGGCTTCCTGAGTGCTAATGCAATGTGACCAACTAGTCTTCCGCTCCTGTGGTCATGCCTCCCCTGCCTGCGGTCATGTCTTCTCAATCACAATGCACTGTGTCCCCTTGGGAATTGAAGCCAAAAGAAGCTTTCTCTCCCTTAATCTGTTTTTGACAGAAAATATAAACTAAGACATTACAACAATTCATTAACTCAAAGAAGTCACAGGAGCCAGGATTCAAGGGATAGGGAAATAGACTTATTTCCAATAATCGGGGTTATTTTCAATCTAGTATACTCTTTGGAGTCTCCTTCCTTTCTCTCTGATACCGTTATGCCCCTACAGGTGTCCTTACATCCCAGATAAGTACCTGCACTAAAATTTCTGTGTCAGCATCTGAGTGAACACAAATGAACACACACTTTCCTAAAACTCTGTTAATTTCAGGGTTACATTTGTTTATTGTCAGTTCAGAATGGCGTCACAGACCATTATGGAACTTAGCCCAAGGCTTGAAAAAGAATTTTGTTTTTCAAAATCCACATATGGCATTTCCCTAATAGGTGAGGGTGTCTCCCTGTAATAAACATGAGCATTGTACAACATGTTTCTGATAATCCCTTGGTTCTAATCACAGAAGAGGCTCATGCATCCCCCACACAGCAGGTGACTTCCTTTGACCTTTAGAAGTAGGGCAGATTGTGTGTGCTTGCTTTGTAAAAGATGGCACAAAATATTTAAAACCCAGTACTTCCATCTTCTCAACTTCTTGGGAACCTAGAAAAGTCAGTAGTTGGGCTGAAAGTTTTTTTTTTTTTTTTTTTTTTTTTGGTTTTTCGAGACAGGGTTTCTCTGTGTAGCTTTGCGCCTTTCCTGGAACTCGCTTTGGAGACCAGGCTGGCCTCGAACTCACAGAAATCCGCCTGGCTCTGCCTCCCGAGTGCTGGGATTAAAGGCATGCGCCACCACCGCCCGGCTGGGCTGAAAGTTTTTAAGACGATGCTCTGCTTGCTGAAGTCTGGGTGAGTCAGGCGTAGCGGATACCACCCTCTCACGGGCGCCAGAGTATGTTTGAAAGTGAAGCAAAGCAATAATCAAACCCAGGTGCTCCCAGGAGCCTGTCCAGTTACCAGTGCTCAACCTAACAATTATACCCTTCAACATACAGTCACTTTATATAAGAAATTAGAACTGTCTGTGACACTTCTAGATGAAAATCCATCAAGATGAAATATCTTTTGGTTTTATGAAGCTTGGATTTACACCCCCAAGCCCCATGACTGTGAAATCAATTACATCCCACAAGTATCCCATTCCATCTGCAGCAATCATTGAACGATGAATTGATGTTTATTTTCTGTATGATGGCAGTGATCACGAGCACTCTGCCCCTTCCCCATTCTTTCTCTGTCACCTTAAGCTTCTCATGGCTTTTATACATCATTATGAACTTCTGTGGCACACTGTGTAACTTACTTCGTCTATTAATCTAAGCAATAAAATAAAATATGTGTTACCAAATGTTGAAACAGGAGTCATATATTGAATCAAATATTTGTATCTCCTTTGACCAGCCTCCGCCCCCACTTTCCACCTTTCTCTACAGAAGTAAACACGGCTTAGTCACCTGTTGCATACTGTCCCTGATCATATTCCATTTACATTTTCTGTATGTGTTGAAATACGTGTGTTTTGTTCTTGTTTTCATTTAAGGGGAATTATATTAAAGGTCTGCACACTTCCATTGCTTTCTACATTTCTACTGAACCCAAGATGTAGAAAAGCTGATGTTGTAGAACACACAGGGATGCAGTATTTCATGCCCATGAGCGTATCCCATCATGTGATTGCACCATTGTTTATCATCTCCCCGCAGAGAGCTCTTCAAGTGTTTTCCAGATTTTCACCATACTTAACAGTGCTAAATTAGCAATTTTTCATATACACTCTGTGAATAAGTTCAAATATTTCTTAGGATAGACTCTAACTGAAAAAATTGTTTAATAGAATGGCACAGAGGCCAAACTCTCTCAAAAAGTCTATCAGAGCATCCTCTCACAACTTCTACGATCTTTGGGTTGTATTAATTTTAAAATATGTAGATGGAACATCCAACAATCTTTTCATACCACAACATATCTTCACTTAAGGTGAAGGATGCAGATAGAGACACCAGGACTAAAGGCCACTCGGGCAGTGGAACCCAAGACACATGGCATCAGCTTCAGGACCAGGCAGTGGCATATGATAGGTTGAAGCTGAAAAATGGTGTGCCCGTTATACAGTAGTGAAGCATCTGGTCCAACTGTTTCCCTAGTAACCTGGAGAGCCGATGATGTAGCAAGTGAACCAATGGCTTTAGACAAAGATAATGAGAAGCAGGTGCTAATAGAAAATCTTAGTTGTTACTGGCTATGTCCAAGGCACCAGAATAAAGAAGTACACTCATAAAAGAGGTGCCAGCTTGCAGAAGTGAAAGGAACAGGAGTCTAGGAATTATAGGAGTATAAATTGAGAGGTACATCTGGTGCCCCTAGCTAATCTTTTGAATAACAAAAGGCTAATTAATATTAAGTGCCTTTCAGTATCGGTGAACATTCTTAGCACCCTTCCATGTACTGATGGAAAGACTCAACCTCATTCAGGCAGTATTGCTGTAAGAATGCTAAAACCACCAGACAAAACTTGATTGATGGGTATTCAACAAAACAGGTGACCTATACTCTGAAAAAAACTCAAAATCCTTGAAGACAAAGACACTAAAGAAATATGACAATTAAATGCGGTCTGTGATCCTGGGTTAGAATAATAAATGGCACTGTTGGAATAATTGAACAAATATGAATATAAATTATATAATACATCAGACTGTTATTGCTATGTTAAATTGTCTGAACTGGATTGTTATGACACGGTTATAGGAAAGTGCCTTCATTCTATGTGTAATGGCTAAGATTTAATATCACTGTAACTTACTCTTGAGTGGTTTAGCAATAATATCCATATATTTGGATAGATGTGTATGAAGCAAGCCAGAAAGAAGCAAATATATATATATATATATATATGCATACATATATGTATATACACATACATATGTATATATATAGAATATTAATGTGGCAAATATAAGAAATCAGTAAGAAGGAAAACAATGCAGAAGACTGCTCATATAATTTTATCTATATTCAATCTTTTTTTCAAGAGGAAGAACTTCAAAGTTTGGCTTTGGAATAAAGCCATGATATTTTACACCTGATAACTTTGAGGTTAAAACCTATGAATAAGGGAATCCCTAATGAATAAACCAGGTTGGGCATAAGGACTTACTGAGCTGAGGCTACGGACTTGGTTCTTCCACAGAAGTCCATTGGGCTGCAGATATCCATGCCTCGGAAATAACTTGGGACATTGCTCTTTGCACATGGAGCCAACAACAAAGCAGATAGGTAAAAGCCTGAAGTTTTTGTGAGTGACACAGTCCCTGGACCATCAGCCTTAACTCAAAGATTCTGACTGAGCAAAACTGAGTTAACTCTTCCCTCACAGTCTGTGAATAGGAGGCAGGCTTGAGAAAGATGCTTGGTTCCCAAGGGGGTCACATTCTTATGTGTTTGGTTGTCTGGTTATTTGGTTTTATTTGTTTGCTCATTTTCTTTTGTTTTGATAGAATCTCTCTATTCTAGTACAGTCTGCATTAAAACTATGACAATCTTCTTTCCTTAGCCTCCCACATGCTAAGATGATGAGCATACATCACTAGGCCTAGTCAGGGGCTTAGTCTTTACAATAATGTCCTTAAAGGAGGTGGAGAAGAATCATGGGACAGCAAGGACCTCACAGAAGTCAGAGAAGAGGCTTTAGGGCCAATGGACCTAGAACCAAAGAAGAGATATTCTCCAACTCTGGAGAAGGGCGTTCTTTAGCTATCTGTGCAATGCTTTCAGATTTACTGTGGAAGACGAGTTGCTATGATTCGAGCTCTTTCTGAGTGTAGATGTTTATAATGTGCTTTGATTTCACAGAACTCGTCATGCCTAGGAAACTTGAGAGAGAAAAGAAGATACAGCAGTAGATCCTGAGCTCTGAGGCCCATGCAGAGGCTGTGTGAAGTCTGGCATAGTTTGTTCTGGAAGAGTGAAGAGTGGGTTCCCTGTGAGTAAAAGGGTAGGACAGTAAGTCGGACTGCTTTGGGAATATCTGCAGAGCCTCTCAGTGGGAAAGCTGGACTTCCTCTGGTGAGTGAAATGTGGGCACAGGCAATATCTGCTGCTTTTCAATAGATTCCTTGCCCCCTTCATCCACATTAGCAAGTATTGCCTCTTCTGTGGTACAGTGCTCCTGGCAGAAGCTGTCTCCTCAGGCTCCTTTAGAGGAAGCGAAGGAACATGAGAGAGTCCCCCTCACCATCAAATCATAATGGATCTGCAATGTGAGAAAGAAATAGACTGAAGATCTTCAGACAGAAAGTTTTGAGGTCATTTAGCATTACAAAATGACTTAGGACCATACTCAAGAATGGTAATGAAGAATTGTTGTCAAATTAGAAATCCTGTATTGAGAAAAATTTTAGAGTTCATTAATTATTCATAGTATAGTCCTAAGGATGGCTGTCTAAAATAGATGTAAAATAAATAAAATCTAGCTCATTTGGGTTGAGAAAATGGCATCAGAAAATAAATGTTCACTTAAAAATAAAAGCAAACGGGGGGAGGAATCATAAAATATCATAAAAAGGATGGAAAAACTGCAAAACAGAAGAAACAGTAAACATATCAACACAAAATAGTAATGATAAATGTAAATGGACTAAACTCATTTAAAAGGTGAAGATGGAGTGGAATAAATATAATAAAATTTGGCTATAAGATGTTTGCAAACAGTATACCCCAAAGAGAAAGACGTGAGCAATGAGGAAATAAATGGATAAGAAATGGCACACTGGATCCTAATAAACCAAAAGAGAGCAGAGATAACTGCACAGACACGCCAACATTCATCAGATAACATAGACGTTACACAGAAAGATTCCCTACCCCGTGATAAAAGTTTTAACCCCCAGGAAGATGGTTCTTAATCCGGTTGTACCGTTTAACATAGCCTCAAAAATTGGAAAGCAAAGGCCTACAAAGCTGGGAGAATGTGGCAGATTCTCCATCTTAATGGGGACTGAAACACATCTTCCCTTCTTACTATCAGAACTGTAGAAATTTTGAAGACACGGGAGAAATAAAAATACATTTTGTTAATCAATGAAAACCTACATAAAAGTTGATCACATGTGGGGCAGCAAAGGATGTTTCAACAAAATACTCACACCTCTTGCTGTCCACAGCCTGCCCAGCCCCCACCTGAACAATCAATGCATTTTAGAAGACAGAGCACAGAAAGGAACAAACGTCCACGACATTTGTGAAATTTAAAATATTCCTCCTAAGTACTCTTGGGTTAAAGAAGAGAGGGAAATGGAAAATTACGAGAATCGAATGCTAACTTTAAAAACTACGTCTCAAGAGAAGGAGGCACTCAGAACCACCGGGCCCTCTCTCCAGCATAAGAGACAAGGGAGTGTTCAGCCCTAAATGGGAGGTACATCTCACACCGCTGCCCCCAAGAATCAAGGATCTTCCCAGAAGACGGCAAAAGACTGCAAGGTCCAGAGGTGGTGGGTACCCTCCAGGAAAAGGTGTTTTCTGCACACAACAGGGCGGTGCCCATCTGAGTTCACAGTGGCTGTGTCGGCATACACAGACAGGCAAGCCCAAGCAAGACGCAACCCCAGCATGGAGTATGGGAAGGTGAGCGTGGAACCCCTCCCCGAGCTGGGAGCTGTTGGCACTGAGTAGCTGCTGGCAAAGAGAGAGCCAGTGTTCTTTAATGCTGAGATTCCCAGAGGGTGGACCACACTACAGGGCAGGCTCCACTCCCAAGAGCAATTGGGAGGAGTTGGGGGAGGGGATAAATATATTCAAAATACATCTCAAGGAATACATAAAAATATCATTAAAGTAGGAAAAAAATCTGCGTAGCAACCATGAGGAGTAACACCTGCACTTTAAGGCAAATTTATAAGCCAAAACACTTTTTAAGAAGAAAGGATGAAAATTAAGAAAACATAAAGGCAAAACACTTGGATAAACAGAATGTAAGATAAATAAAAATCACCATCAAAGCTGAAAGTAGATTATTTAGAAATCTACAGAATCTGAGAGAAGCCTGGGGATAATACACAAGAAAACAGAGGGTCTAAGTAGACAATATGGAATTTATACCAATAAATTTGAAACCTTGATCATATATACAGATCCCAAAAGATTAATTTACCAAAACATGAAAAGCAAGAAGCAACTAAAAGGCTGATGTGTCCCACTGCATCACAAATATGAAGTGGACAGTCAGGTGAGTACAAAGAGAATATCCATCTACGATGGTTTCAGATGAGCCTCAACTTTGTAAGGAAAGCTCATCCCGAGCTTACACAAATTTTCTAGAAGGTTGATGGGGAGAAAATAATCCTAGCTCATTCTATGTAGTCAATGTAACTTTGAGAATGGTAGCTCAGGCCTATAGTCACAACACTCCAAAAGCTGGGCCATGGAAAGGGTAGGTGAGTTCAAGCCCAGCCTGTGCAAGTGTGAGAGCCTGTCTCAAAACACAGCAACAGAAAACCGAAGGAGTATAGAACCAGCACAGTGAGGAT
Organism: Peromyscus californicus insignis; assembly: GCF_007827085.1. Classification (NCBI taxonomy): domain Eukaryota; kingdom Metazoa; phylum Chordata; class Mammalia; order Rodentia; family Cricetidae; genus Peromyscus; species Peromyscus californicus. The sequence goes on from NW_026294562.1 coordinate 118,485,740, forward strand.
AGTAGTAATTTAAATGGTTTCATGTTGGTAAATTGTTGTGGCCGCATCGGGAGACACCCCCACCCCCACCCCCCACCCCCCGAGCAAGATCACCACAGAGCCAGTGTCTGATGCAAATACACAGGGGTTTATTGATAACAAGCAAGCCTGGGCTTGGTACATGTCCAACACTCTGGCACAGCGGGTGAACGGCCCCGAGCTCTCAGGGTGAGGGGTTTTTAAAGAGAAAAACCACAAGCAGGGTGGTGTGGTGATATTGTGTTCCCCAAAATATTGTGCACCCTAATAAACTTATCTGGGGTCAGAGAACAGAACAGCCACTAGATATAGAGGCCAGAAAATGGTGGCACACACGCCTTTAATACCAGCATTCCAGAGGCAGAAATCCATCTGGATCTCTGTGAGTTCAAGGCTACACTGGAAACAGCCAGGTGTGGTAACAAGAGCCTTTAATCCCAGGAAGTGATGGCAGGAAGCAGAAAGGTATAAAAGGTGTGAAAACCAGGAACTAGCCTGGTTAAGCTTTTAGACTTTTGAGCAACAGTTCAGCTGAGATCCATTTGGATGAGGACTCAGAGGCTTCCAGTCTGAAGAAACAGGATCAGCTAAGGAACTGGCAAGGTGAGGTAGCTGTGGCTTGTTCTGCTTCTCTGATCTTCCAGCATTCACCCCAATACCTGGCTCCAGGTTTGTTTTTATTAATAAGAACTTTTAAGATTCGTGCTACAGGGTGGTACAAGCCTTTGCCTCATATGATTGGGTGAGGATGTGTAACCTTTGAATTTACTGGCTGGGGGTTACAGTTATCATTTTGGGACAGGCCTGGACAAGTCCCAGGCTTTGTTCTTGAGCTGCTATGGAGGTTGGCTGACCTAGCACGTACTGACTGTGGGGGCTGACTCAGTGGCCCAGGCTCTGTCCTTGAGCTGCCATGGAGGCTGGCTGGCCTCACACATTCACATTGACCCATGCACATAGCTCTAAGTTGGTGAGGTGTTCCAGACAGTAAACAACTGCCTGAACCTTGAACAGTCAGAGTACGAGCAGAAAGAGAACTACTGCAAGGACTATGTCTTTTGTTCATGGCCCTCCCAGAAACTGCTTGTTCAAGTCTCAGGAACCTGAAATTGAGGCCTGATCTCTGAGAGAAGACTGAACAGCCTGTTATGGCATCTGCTTGGTCCTCTCAAAATCTGTACAGACAAATGTAGCCTGAATAGTACAACTGGAGGATTGCCAGTGTTCTACTGCCCAGGAAGTCCTGGGCCACAGCAATAACCTGAAACCCTGGCAAAGGCACCACAGGGAGATGGATGGTGAGGGACAAAAGAGAGGACAGGTTGATGGAGATGTCTTTCTGTATGCTGTGAAGGTGTTGCTCTGATTGATTGATAAATAAAATGCTGATTGGCCAGTAGCCAGGCAGGAAGTATAGTGTAGGCGGGATAAGGAGAGAGGAGAATTCTGGGAAGTGGAAGGCTGAGTAAGGAGACGCTGCCAGCCACCGCCATGAGAAGTAAGATGTAAAGTACTGGTAAGCCACGAGCCATGCGGCAAGGTATAGATTTATAGAAATGGGTTAATTTAAGATAGAAGAACTAGATAGCAAGAAGCCTGCCATGGCCATACAGTTTATAAGTAATATAAGTCTCTCTGTGTTTACTTGGGTCTGAGTGGCTGGGGGTCCCGGCGGGACTAGAGAAATCTCTAGATACAACGGGTGACATCCTGTAACCAGGTCACCAGTCTACCTAACACCCGTGCCGAAGTAGGACAGTAGGCTGCAGCAAGAGATGCACAGCACCCTGAGAAGGCTTATTAGCAAAACCCCCAATGAGATCCTTACCTCATCTCCTGTTGGTGTGACCACAATGTGAGAGAGAAAGATCCAAAAGGCAACAGCCAAACTCCTGGCCCAGGGAAGCCAGTGACACAGGGAAGAGGAAAGAACATTTTTAACAGAAAAAAAAAAGAACACAAATAATAAGAAAACGTCTTTCAGAAGCACTCTGAAGTGTATGTAGGGGCAAGAGCATAGCGTCCGTCTTTAAGGACTTACAGGGTGGGTAGAAGTGAGGCTGAGAGAGGACCTAACACAAAAGCTTGGCGTGTTACCAGTGTGGAAGAGGTAGTGGGGTGGGTGTTCGAGGGTCATCTTACTGTGCACAGGAACATGGGATGCACCATGAACATAGATGAAACAGTTACAAAGTACGATACATTATACAAGGGAAACATGATCATCTTAACAAACACCAAAAATGATTCCTAGGACTCAACTACCAAGAATTGTTGCCATCCTTGGCTTACTAGAAACACAGAATGTTCTGGACTGTAGGGGGTAGAGGGTTTCTGTAAAATGAAATGTAAAACTACATCAAAATAACACATTTAATAAAAACTGTTGGTGTGCTCATCCAACATAAACAATGAAAAATATATTTAAAGTAAAGGAGGAATTTATAACATGCATAATTTTATAGAAATCAACACTAAACACTTTTACATGCTTATAGAAAGAGGTATAATATGATGTAAATAATAAAAAAGAACAGAGCCAGGTGGTGGTGGCGCACACCTTTAATCCCAGCACTCGGGAGGCAGAGCCAGGCGGATCTCTGTGAGTTCGAGGCCAGCCTGGACTACCAAGTGAGTTCCAGGAAAAGGCGCAAAGCTACACAGAGAAACCCTGTCTCGAAAAACCAAAAAAAAAAAAAAAAAAAAAAAAACCAAAAAAAAAAAAAAAAAAGAACAGGATAGCTAAAAGAATCCTGTACAATTAAAGAACTTCTGGAGGTTTCACCATCCCCGATCTCAAGCTCTACTACAGAGCTACGGTAATAGAAACAGCTTGGTACTGGCATAAAAACAGACACATTGATCAATGGAATTGAATCAAAGACCCAGACATAAACCCACAAACTTATGGAAACAGATGCAGAGATCCACAGCCAAGCACTGGGCTGAACTCGGGGAATCCTGCTGAAGAAACGGAGGAAGGTTGTATGAGCCAGCGACATTAAGGTAACGAAGGAACCCACAGAAACAGCTGACCTGGCCTCATAGGCACTCACAGACTCTGGACCAACAGTTGGGGACCAACAGCTGAAAGGGACCAACCTAGACCCTCAACCAGCCTTAACACAAAGGAAGGAGCTTAGTCCTACCTCAACTTGATATGCCATGCATTGTTGACACTCATTGGAGGCCTGTCCCTTTCTGAACAGAAACAGAGGAGGAGTGGATAGGGGAGGTAGGGAGAGGGAGCGGGAGGAGAGGAAGGAGGGGAAACAGCAATAGGGATATAAAATAAATGAAAAAATTTAATTAATAATAATAATAGAGAACACCAGTAGCACAGACACTAAGATTGACAATAAATGGGACCTTGTGAAACTGAAAAGCTTCTGTAAGGCAAAGGACACTGTCAATAGGACACCAAATCTGACAGAGGCTTGATCTCCAAAATATATAAAGTACTCAAGAAACTAGACGTCAAAAAATCAAATAATCCAATTTAAAAATGGGGTACAGACCTAAGGAGAGAATTCTCAACAGGAGAATCTCCAATGGACAAGACACACTTAAAGAAATGTTCATCATCCTTAGGCATCAGGGAAACACAAATCAAAATGACTCTGAGATACCATCTTACACCTGTCAGAATGGCTAAGATTGAAAACACTGATGACAGCTTATGCTGGAGAAATGTGGAGCATGGGGAACACTCCTCCATTGCTGGTGAAAGTGCAGACTTGTACAGCCACTCTGAAAATCATTATGGCAGTTTTTCAGAAAATTGGGATACTTCAAGACACAGCTATACCACTTCTGGACATATATCCAAAGAATGCTCAATCGTACCACAAGAACACTTGCTCAACTATGTTCAAAGCAGCTTTATTTAATAGCCAGAACCTGGACACAACCTAGATGCCCATCAACCAAGGAGTGGGTAAAGAAAATGTGGTACATTTACCCAACAGAATATTACTCAGCTGTTAGAAACAACAACATCAGGAAATTTGAAGGCAAATGGATAGTACTAGAAAAAAATCATCCTGAGTGAGGTAACTCAGATCCAGAAAGAAAAACATGGTATGTAGTCACTCATAAGTGGGTATTGGCTGTAAATTAAAGGATAACTATGTTACAATCCACAGACCCCAAGAGGCTAGGTAACAAGGAAGACCCAAGAGGGGGACACATGGATTTCCCAGGGAAGGGGAAATAGAGATCTCCTGGTTGAAGTGGGGGCAGGTGAGCATGGAAACTCAAGGGATCGGGTTGGGGAGTGGGTGGAGGGGGAGAGTGCTGAGAAAGAGGACTGGAGTAGAGGGCTTTCCCGAGTCAGGTAGAAGCCTGATGCAAGGGAAACTTCCAGGAGTCTACAAGGATGGCCCCAGCGGAGACTCCTGGCAGCAGTGGATGCGTAGCCTGAACAAGATTGTAATAGGATTGGTGACTGACTACCCTGGTTGTCACAGTTGTCATTGGAGAGCCTTAATCCAGTGAATGATGCAGGCAGGTTCAGAGATCCATGGTAAACACTGGGCCCAGCTCAGGGAGTCCTGCTGAGGAGAGGGAGGGGGGATTGTAGGAGCCAAGGGGATCAGGGACATTAGGGGAAAACCCACAGAAATGGCTAGCCTGGCTCACAGGAACTCAGGGAGTCTTCATGGGACTGACCTAGGCCCTCTGCATGTATGTGACAGTTGTGTAGCTTGATCTATTTGTGGGACTCCTGACAATGAGAGCTTTGACTGGTTCTTGGGAACCTATTCCTCATGCTGGATTGCCTCCCCAGCCCGAATACAGGGAGAAGCACTTAGTCTTAAGGCCACTTTATATGTCATGCTTTGCTGATGCCCATTATATGCCATGCTTTGCTGATGCCCATGAGAGGCCTCATGACATGAGCAAATCTGTGCGACACTACAGTGTAAAATGATGTAAATGGAGTTTCCATATGCATCTGACATTATGTCTAAATACATGACATTATGCAGAGTTAGAACACAGGAGCCTGGACCTGAACTTACTTAGAATTATGCATTTATTTTAATATCTTATTTGAAATTATTGAATTGTGGTTTTATATCTAGTGGAGAATTAGGTAAATGTGGTTGTATACAAATAGGATCTTTTGTCTCCAAAATATAAGTATGTGACATTTCTGAGCGAATATGGAGGAGGGGTGGATTGAGGGGGCACAGCGGAGGTGGGGAGAGGGAGTGGGAGAAGAAGAGGGCAGAGAGGCTGCAGTCAGGATGTTATATATATAACACATATGCACTGTCATTGACTGTGGAGATCTATAGCTAAGCCTCAACGACTTACAGGGAGGAGAATGACACATGATAATTGCATCCATGGTCAGAGGCACTCACATACTTATATTTTGGAGACAAAAGATCCTATTTGTATACAACCACATTTACCTAATTCTCCACTAGATGTAAAACCACAATTCAATAATTTCAAATAAGATATTAAAATAAATGCATAATTCTAAATAAGTTCAGGTCTAGACTCCTGTGTTCTAACTCTGCATAGTGTCATGTATTTAGACATAATGTCAGTTGCATATGGATACTTCATTTACATCATTTTACACTGTAGTGTCACACAGATTTGCTCATGTCATCATGAAGGAGCAGAAGCTAGTACTTTGTATGATACCATATGTGATGGGTAATTATGTAAGTTGTGGATGTTAACTGATATGCATACTCTTATCAATAAAGTATATATTTATATACAGCCTGTTATAATTACTGACATAGCAATGTTCTTCCAACACTAAACAGAAACTCATGCACTTATGGTGTACTATGCTGAGACTAGTCCCTCATTTGTGTTCTAAAAATCCAGATATATCTACATAACTTGGTGTAGATATAGAAATCCTTACATAATCTGGTGCAGACTCAGATAGGAAAGCTTTTGCATTACTCCCTAAAGTCATGGACATATTTACATACTCTTAACACAATGCAACCAACTTTGCATAATCTATTTTGCAACTATGCCATTTGTAGATATATTTAGATGATCCATCAGAAGGTTATGAGTCAGATAGACAGTAGATAGACAGATAGACAGTAGATAGACAGATAGACAGTAGATAGACAGATAGACAGTAGATAGACAGATAGACAGTAGATAGATAGATAGATAGATAGATAGATAGATAGATAGATAGATAGACCAATGACTAATGTGTTAACTACTTTTCTGTTGTTATAATAAAACATCATGCCCAAAGCAACTTCTGATGGAGGAGATTTTTGGACTTATGGATACAGAGGAACATGAGTCCACCGTGCTGGGGGAGCGTCGTGGCAAGGGCAGGAAACTGAGAGGTCACATCTTATCTACAAGCACAAAACAGAGGACGTGGAATTAGAGCAAGGTTCTATAACCCCGAAGCCTGACTGAGGGGATGTCCTTCCTCCAGCAAGGCTTGAACCTCCTCAAGCTCCCCAAACAGCACCTCAACAGGGAAGCATACCTGTTCAAATGCCTGAGCCCACAGGGACATTTCTTATTCAAACCACCGCAAGAGATAGGTTGCTGTATTCTTACATGAATAGATTTGTTTATTCAGTCTCATATACTACATATTACACATATATTTATAAACTGCTAGTGAAATATTGTCCTCCTAGCTTTATGTCAATTGGAAACAACCTGGAGTAATTTTGGGAGAGGAAACGTCAATTGAAATAAATTCCCTCACTGGATTGGCCATTGTGCAATTTCTTGATTGGTAATTGACGTGGGAGGGCCAAGCTCACTATAGGCAGTGCCACTCCTGGACTGGTTGGTGGTCCTGGGAGGTATAAAAAAGCAACCCGAGCACGTCATGAGAAACAAGCCAGTAAGCAGCACTTCTCCATGGTGTCTGCATCAGCTCTTGCCTCCAGGTTCCTGTCTTGAGTTCTGGACCTTACTTCCTTCTACGATGGAATGTTCTGTGGAATTGGAAGTGAAATAAATAAACCCTTGTCTCTCCAAATTGGTTTTGGTCATGGTGCTTTATCACAGCAATAGAAACTCTAAGTTTAGAGACACATCTTACATAATTGCACAATGTAAAACACCGATACATCTATAGTCTTACATACAAAATTCATCTAGCAAAATTTCCTCAAGTATAATTTTAGATATGGAATCAAAACCCTAATCAGGTACAGATCTTAAAAATCCAGTTAATAATCCTATACAGCCACAAAATCTATGCTAAATAGATTTAAAATCTTTTATATAGTAGTGCAGAAAAACAGATCATAATCCAGATTTGGATTCAGGTTTATAAATTTAACCCTGTCAAAATCCAAGCCTAACCTTCTACAGACACGAATCTTTACCTTCACTGCCAACTACATCCATGCAGGCAACCGTGGCCAGTCCCTTCCCATGCCATTCCCACCGTTCATCTAGTCTCATCTATCTGTAGACCATCCATAAAAAATAATCACACCAATTATCTAATCACATAAATCAATACCTTCTTATTCCAAACACATAGATACATAAATATCAAGTTCTCTATATATGCACATAGATTTATATCTGATCATAAGTACACACGTGTCCTTAATCATACAAACACATGTGTGCATGCCCCTTTAGTCAGGATACAAACACAGACATACATATCTAGTACTATGCATACTTGTACTTCACTTTCATATACATACATAAACACAGTTTAATACATGAGCATAATTTTGTTCATATATACAAACATGAAAGTTTATCATGTGAAGCAAGGGCTTTTTTTCTTTCAATAATTAAATAAATTTTATATGGCTTCCCCATTCTCTTCATATATAAAAATACCTTGTAGATGGCTTTTCAAGTCAACTGGAATCATCTAATCCAATTTCTGGATGGGCAGTACATTTCTTCCTTGGGTTTTTTTTTTTTTGGGTGTGTGTGTGTGTGTGTGTGTGTGTGTGTGTGTGTGTGTGTGTGTGTGACTATTAACAGTGCAACCCTAAATCTCCCTGTGTGTCAAGTCCCATATACTGTGGCTTTTGTTTCTAAAGAACATTTTCCTAGGAGTGAATTTTTGGATGAGAAGCCATTCATTATTTTAGTAGAGGTTGTCAGATTGCTTTCCCCAAAAGACAGAGTTTACCTTAGCATCAGAAGTGAGTCCTTTCACCTCAGGCTTTGGCAGCACCATTCACAGAGACTTTTTAGACATTTTTATTTAATTCTGAATATGTCACACATCATCAGCATGACCCTCCTCACATCACCGGCACTGGAGACTGAACTCAGAGTGTGTATTGAACACACATCCTGTGAGTGAACTGTCCTCCTAGCCCTATTTTATGACTCAACTTTAATTTCCCTGATCATTACTGACTTAAACTAAGCTAGTTTTTTTTTTTTTTTTGTCATTTGAAGTGGTTACATCATAAGTTGGCCATGTTTATCTTTGCCTCACTTTTTCCATATAGTGGTTTTTATGTGTCTCATGATTTCTACTTAAGATTATATTAGTATTAACAGTAAGAAGCATTAGGATAGCAAAGGAAACTATCGACAGTGTGAAATGTCAGCCTACAAGATAAAAAGAAAAGCTTTTAGCAATATGCATCAAACAGGGCATTCATACCCAGGATATATAAAGAGCTGCAAAAATTAAACACCCAAAAGAAAAACAAAAACAAAAGATCCAACCAAGAAAGGGCCAATTAGCTGAATAGATAGTTTTCAAAAGAAGAAACAAATTTCTGAAATAGTGTTTAATATCTTCAGTCATCAGGGAAATGTGATAGCACTTGTAAGATTCTGTCTCACCCAGTGAGAATGGCCATCATCAAGAAACCAGATGGCGTGTTATTTGGAGGAAAAGATCTTAAGGTGTTGGGGGGAAGAGGGGGTGACACAATGGATGAGAGGGCAGAGGAGACCAAAGACGATTGTGTGTGTGAGAGAGGGGGATATCAGCAAGAGGGGAAGAGAGATGGGACACAGGGAAGGGGTGAACATGGACAAAATATACTGTACTGTGGGCATGAGAATCTGCAATGAAACCCACTACTTGTGTGCTAACTTAAAGGGGAAAAAACGGTAACTTTATCACTTCTTTTCCAGTATGAATTCTGTCTCCTTTTCTATGTTAGATCATTGGCTACAACTTTTTATAATGTTAGAAAATAATGGTGACTAAGTGCCCTGCCTCCATTTTTTCTGGTATGGGCAGTTGAACCCAGGACCTCACACATGCCAGACAAGCACTCTATTATTAAAAAAAAAGGTACTCTAAGCCTTTTTTTAAAAAAAAATTCTGAGACAGGGTCTCCCTAATATGTTTGGGTGGTTAAGGACCTGCTGCTTTGATAGTACAGTATCTCAGGAACAACTTTTTGAAAAGCAGGTCTTCTGGGAAGATGCTTTGAAAAAGCGGTGTCTTGAAACCGGAAGGGAAGAGGGTAGAGCAGAGCTGTGTGCAGGGCAGAGGATGGTGAAGCTTGAGACAGGGCTGCGGAGGGCATGGGAGCAGCCTGGGAGTCCAGCTACAGTGGACAAAGAGCAGAGCCTTAGGCCTGCGGGCCAGCCCACAGCGTGGGGCCACCTCTGCTGCAGCCTGCACTGAAGCCTGCTGGGAGAAGGAGAGCAAGGACCCAGGCGCTGCCCACAGGCTGCAAGCGCAAGGGTCATAGCCGGTGAGCCTTGGGACAGCTGGCACTGAGGGTAAGGAGGCGTGTGGTAGCCTGGAGCTCTCGGGGATTCTGCCCCCCAGACGCTCTGCTCAGCCAAAAGATCACCCTGCCTTTGGGGAACAACAGGGCATGAGAGGGGTCTCTGGGATGGCACAATATTTATGGTACCTCAGAAACCAGACACCTTGAACCAGACCAATGACTCCTTGCAATAAGTATTTGCATGTAAAGCTACATGGGCAAAAATATATATATACTGGGTGACACACTGCGCTTTGCAACACCACTTCAATGATGGGTAGCGAGGTGGGAAAGACAGTGGAACAGAGCTGTGCCTGTGCAGCAGGTGGAACTTGAGATGGAAGGTGGCGACAGGTGTGGGAGCGTGACTGGAGACCTGGGAGCATGTCATTGCCGGGTAGGGCCGACAGGGTGGTGTGCATCAGCCTTGAGCTCATGCAGGCTCTGCCCCTGAATGTGCTGCTGCCCAGCTTCCTGGTCTCCGTGGCTCTGAGCAACAACAGGATGTCTGAGCTGGAGAACAGTTCATTTTCTGGGTTGGCCCTCCTGGGAAGACCTCCATTGTCTTTGCTGCCATGTTGGTGTCTGTGGTCTGTGCTGCTGCCCCAGACCATGTTGATGCCCATTGTCCATGTGGATGTCTGTGGTCTGCTGGTTCTGGAGGTCGTGTTGGCTTCCAAGATCTGCGCTGCCAATGGAGAGCATGTTGATGTCTGTGGTCCATGCTGCCACCAGAGGCTATGTTGGTGTCTGTGGTCTGTGCTGACTCCAAGATGATGCCTGTGGTCCTGGGTGGAGAAAGTTAATGTCTGTGGTCCATGTTGCCACCAGAGACCGTGTTGATGTCCTTGGTCTATGTTACCAGGAAGGCCGCCACGTGGATGTTTGTAGTCTGTGCTACCTACCTCTTGAAGCCATGTTGATGCCCTTGAGATATGGTGCCATCGAGGGCCATGTTGGTGTCCATTGTCCATGATGCAGTCAAGAGCCGTGTTGATGTCCAGGGTCTGTGCTGTAAGCTAAAACAATGTGGAAGTCCATGATCTGTGCTGTCACCAGAAGCCATGTAGATGTCCATGATCTGAACTGCCACTGGCTGTTATGGACAAGGAAGTGTATTTTGCAGTGGCATCAGTGAAATGACTGCAGATCACAGTTGAGAATGAGAGACATTGAAGGCTTCTGTGACAACCTCTTGTCCCCATCCCCAATAAAAGACAGTCTAGACAGGAATCCATTGAAGAGAGCCCTTAAACATTGTGATGGGGATGCCGACACATTGCTCTTCACAACTGATGGCTTCTGGCAAGGGGGGTGTGGGGGTTGGGAAGGACTCATCGTTCTTTAAGAGGCTGACCACTGGGAGTTTGACCATGCTCCAATGAGTATATGGACAACACAAAATACTTGGTGTATTTTTTCCTTTTCTTCTTTTTTGGAGAGGGTATAAGGGTGGTGGTGTGGACATGAGAAGACTAGGAAGTGAATGTGATCAGGGTGCATTGTGTGAAATTCTCAAATAATCAATAAAAATATTATGTTTGCAGGGGAAGACATTCTGCTTTAGCCTTCTGGGCAGGTGGGATTATAGGGATGACACCAACCATCTATATTTCTTTTATTTCTCTCTCTCTCTCTCTCTCTCTCTCTCTCTCTCTCTCTCTCTCTCTCTCTCTCTCTCTGTGTGTGTGTGTGTGTGTGTGTGTGTGATATTCATGAGTGTATGCAGGTGAACATTCTCACTGCACACAAAGAAGCCAGAAGAGGACATTACATGTTCTGCTTCTCTTATTCTCTTGATCCAGGCTCTTTCTCACAGCCATCGAGTCCCAGCAACCTTCCCGTCTCCACTCAAACTCAGATCCTCAAGTTTGCACAGAGAGCACTATTACCTGATGGAACATCTCCTCAGCTCCTGTATCTTAACTCCAACCAAAGTTACTTTTTAATGATTTACAAAACATTTGATGTTGGCTTAGGGTAGAATCATTACTTTAAAAATATACTATGGCTGTTCAACTTCAAATTTCATTGTTGGAAGTTCCATAGATGGCTTGGCAAATAAAAGTGCTTGCCATATAAGCCTGATAAGCCTATTTCAGATCCCCAGAATCTACATAAAAGCTAGATGCAGCACAAGACACTGCAATACCAACATGCCCCTAGGAAAAGATGGGAGACAGAGATGGGAATCTCCAGACATTTGAGGGTCAGCTGGCCTGGCTTACACATTGGCAAGGAGACCTTATCTCTAACATGTAAAAAGCCAAGGATGAATAACTAGTGTCCTCTGATTTCCACAGATGCACTGTGGCATACTCCCCCCCGCCCCCGCCACCCACACACCTGAACAAGCATATACACTCACCTAACTCACAGGTATGTTACATAGCAGTTTCTTCCAATATAAAACCTTCCATCTTGGAGAGAAACTTGTTATGACTCAGGATGTTCTCTGCAGGGAAGCTTATTAAATTCAGGAGGCAAACAACTCAAAAGCTGTAGGAAATCCCTGAAACTGACCAGGTTCAATAGGTCTCTCCCTCCTTAGTGTAAGTAAGCAGTAAGGACTGCTAAGAGCTATTCTTAGATCAGTCAAGCTGCCCAGAAGCAGCAGAGATGAGCTAAAATGCCTGAAGAGGCTCAGAGCAACTGAGCTACCTGGAAAGAACCTGCTAAGCTGTCTTCAGATTACTCAGTGTAACCCAGGTTTCTGGCATTAATGAGCTATCACTCGTGCTGGGATGGGCTTTCAATAACACAGCTATTTCTGAGTAATTTATGCTCCTGTAAGAAACTCTTTATCCATACTCCTGTAAATAACCCCACTAAACTGGAAAATTTACCAAGTTGGACTTGGGTGGTTCCTGTACTTTAGTCTGTCATTGATTCTCTGTCTTGGGGTGAATGGGTGGCTATTCCTGTCTTCATAGGAATAGTGTCACGTAACAAACCAAACACACACACACACACACACACACACACACACACACACACACACACACACACATTTATTGGGGAGATGAAGAAATCTAGTGGATTCTGTCCCGTATCTTATCCTTCTGGTGTCGAATGTTTGTCCCAAGGCTTGGCTTGTCACAGCTGTTAAAAATTACACAGATGTATTTCCTGTTCCAGAATCACCCTCACAGCCTACACCAAACTTTGCTTTGTTGTGTTGCATTTTCCTTTTGATAAACTACAAAATTCGATCTGAAAATACTTCATTGAAACTTATACAGCTGCAGCCATCAGTGAGAGGGGCCTAAAGTTCTCTCTCTTTCACGCACTATGCTTAAAAGTCTTCACTTTGAACTGAAAGAATCAAGACTCGTTTAAATAAATGACTTTGGAGTTTCTCCTCATGAGTTTGCAGCCTTCATAGTTTAGAGTCAAAGTTAGCTTTGCAGGAAACCTTAAAAATATTCAAATGCTTAGACCACACTCTCTATCCCTCTACCTGGACCTGTGAGGTACACCGATAGTTGTACAAGTAGCTCCAATCTGCCATCAAGACCGGACGTGCTAGACTGCAGTGTGACTCGTTCAAGTAAATGCAAGGCAAGAGCTGTGTACCTGAAGCTGTGTGGCCGTCTATAAGTGCTTAACTACTTGCCAATCTCTAACATGACACCAAGGTCACATGGCATCAGGGGCTCATACTTCTCTCAGAAGCAAATTGTGTTGATCAATTTACTTTGCTGAGAACTGATGTTTGTTCTACATTTTTAACGTATTACTGAGCTGAATAAAGTGCTCTCTTAAAATTTTCCTGCTTCTGGGTTCTCATAACTTTTCAAATTTTCTTCAATTGTGACAAAATATGGACCTTTTAAACCATGTTTAAATATATAGCTGGGTGCTGTTACATATGTGTACCTTGTTATGCAATCACTTTTATCCATCTTACAAACAGAATGCCGTAACTCATCCAACAAACATCCCATTCCTTCCTTCTGTGGCCCTTGTCAACCACCATTCTATTGCCTGGTTCTATGAAGTTGAGAGCTCTATTTTAATGGAGTCACTTGGCAGTGGCTTGGTGTGTGGCTTATTTCACTCAGCACACTGTCCTCAAGGATCCCCCATGCTGTAGCCCATAGCCTGTGTAGCAATCACGTTTAAAGCTGAGTACTATTCCATTGAATTATTTGCATCTCAGTAGTCATCCATCAGTCAACATTTGGACTGCTTCTGCATTTGGGGCATTGCAGATAAAGCTATGGAAACTCATCTCTTTTCTCATTTTTTAAAATTCTTCTTGATGTTTTATATTTTCTGTATTTCCCTCTTGATCCATATATTTCTTAAAATCTATTTGTTCTAGAATTCTACCTTAAAAGAATTAGGATCTATCTTTATTAAGCCCACTTTTAGTTTTCTTTTTACTTGATTAGTTCTCAATAATTGCATCTACTCTATTACTATTTTTTTCCTCACAGATCTTTTTAGTTTAATCCAGAGTTCTAAGGAGATTTTTCTCCCCATCTGGAGTAGTTATGGCCCAAACCTTACACTTCACAGGATAACAATGGTTCAGATTCATGCTTTTGATTTGGGTATCACTTTAAAGTTTATTCTAATTACTCTCTTGAGTAGTTCCAGTAAATGAACACATTTCCACTCATGCTTACTGAACAGAATTAGTCAGATTGAACTCACCACTCATAGTCTTGTCATGTGGCTGGGTGCTGTCATGTGACAGGGTATGCTAATGACTTGATGAATAGGATTCTACTCATAGTCACCAAATGTTTCCAAGCAGGGAAATGGTAAGATGGTGGATGGCCATCTTGTTTTAGCAGGGCTTTTTTTGCATTCGCAACAGTTCTTGCTTTATGCACTCACCTGCTATGAGGTTGGATCATTTACCTGCTTTGGGGAGTGTTATGAGTACTAAGTTTATGCCTCTTGTCATTATTTCATATCCCCATTATCAGGATTTTGTTGGTTTTGCCTCAAACACCTACTTACTTAATCAGGATTCTATTCTCTGTTTTGGTTTGTATTTATCCTGGTGTCTCTTCTGTCATTCTTTGGATTTCATGCTTTCTTCATAATTTAGTATTAAATGTATTTTTTCAAAACAACGTATAGGAGCATTCTTAAAATTACAACCAATGTTTACTTTTAATGAAGGAATTCAGTTGTTTATATTTAGTGCAAAATCTGAGCCATGAGTTTAATTCCTTCCATCTTTTTGTTTGTTACTCACCAAACATCAATGCATTCTATTTCCCCCCTTTTGCTTATTCTGCTCATAGGTTTAATCAAACACTTGATTTCATTCTTCATGGCTTTTATGCACAGTGTATTTTCCATTCCACCACTGATTAACACCACCACCACACCTCCTGCTTCCCTGATCATATGCAGATCTGTGAGAGTGACTGGGCCTTTCTCAGCCTAGATGTGCTTGACTCAAGAACTCAGGAGCTGGACACTCAACAGTCTCAGAAAGTCAGCCTGAGACAATGGCTCTCCAGCTAACCGGTTGTCTTACATCCATGATGATTAAAGACACCGTGCACACAGGACTGAGCAAAGAGGCAGCAGGCTTCATTGAGGAAAATAAAGGGAAAGTGAGAAAAACTCCCAAGGGTGGGAGGACCAGGAGACGACATGCACACTTTCATTGTAGGGGCTTTCTACTGAACTTATCGTGGAAACTGGACAAAGATCAACACAATTCTATTTAGATGGATTAACTCTCCGGGCACAGCGTGGGTTGAGTCAATGAATAAGCAGATACATGGCTGGCATGTCCTTCTGACCAGAGCAGGGAGAAGATGACACACTGTTCATGTTCTGCTCACCTGATTTAGGGTGGTGTCACATGTTGAAGCCCCGTTTTTCACCTTTGACTTTTCTTTGTTTGCTGTTGACCATGGCTAGTCTTCTGGCTGCTAGCCGTGGATGGCACTGCTAGTCGCTGGCTTTGCCAGTGTTGCTGGTCTCTGAACTTGGTGGGTGTCTTGTTGGCTGTTAATTAATCTATGCTGTCCTGGTTCTCATGTTTATGGGGCCAGCTTGCATTCTTACCATGGGCCTCTTCCCCTTTACTGTATACAGAGAGCTAACTCTTGCCTATCCATAAAAAATGAACTCTTCAAAAATAATGGCATTATGCTCATGGATAACAGACAAAATGGTATGCATAGATTGTTACAAGTTTGGTGCTTATTGAACACTGACTATGTGCCACAGGCTACTGGGATTCTGCAGAAACACCAGTTTGCAGGGGCATTAAGTACATGGCACTGAATATTTGTAATGTTTAATGAATAGATTTAACATTTAACTAATTTATTTAAGATGGATAGTGGGTAGCATATCAAATTCCATCCCAAGCATTATTTTTAGGACCTTTGTATCTACTGACTGAAATCACTGTTAAAGCAGTTCTTGAGGTGGGTTCTACTCTTCAAAAAACTGAGCAACAAGCCGGGCGGTGGTGGCGCACGCCTTTAATCCCAGCACTCGGGAGGCAGAGCCAGGCGGATCTCTGTGAGTTCGAGGCCAGCCTGGTCTCCAAAGCGAGTTCCAGGAAAGGCGCAAAGCTACACAGAGAAACCCTGTCTCGAAAAACCAAAAAAAAAAACAAAAAAAAAAACTGAGCAACAAACAAGCGCATGCTATCCGTACACACACCCACATAATATGCAGAATGTGATCGTGTTCAAGGGCCATTAGATCTGATCCATCATCTAGCACCATTACTCACTCAGAGTCCCTGGGTGAGGCTGCCAGGAAAGTTTGTAAAAATACAGGGAAGAAGTTTGCAGCTCAGAGCCCAGACCACAGTCAGGGAGAGGTGGAGACCAGCTGCAGAGGCTGGCAGAGAGACCTGGAAAGGGGAAAACCCTTAGAAGATGAAAGTGTAGAAGTCAGTGTTTTGGGAACCTTGAAGGCCAGTCATATGGGTGCAGCATAAACATATGTGGACCTGATTAATAACACCAACAAGATTCAAATATGCAAATTCCAGTGTGATGCTTTAATGGCAGACAAAGCGCGGATATCTAAATTTGCAGAGTAAAGATGATTCCATGGCTATGGACACAAAGGGCATTTAAGTGCTGTGTGAAAACACTACTTTCAAATACATGGGGTACGTTTGAAAACACAAGTTAAATGGAACCAATCCCCGGGAACAGACAGTCATGAATAGCCCAGGAAGAAGCAGAAAAGTTAGACCCAAAGGCACGGACAAAATTAAAAGAGCTATCAGAACAACTTGTTCTGGAAAGTTCCTGAAGAATGTACTCAGATTATTTCACAGAAGAGTTTTATCAAATCTTCAGGGGGAAGAAACTGGTCCAAAGCATAGAGAAACATGAAGAACATCCCAGTTCGTTATATGACATCAGTATAAATATATATTAAAGTAGAAGAAGATAAGAGAGAGAATTAAAGAACAAAAAAAAATCCTAAACCAGGCAGTGGTGGCACACACCTTTAATCCCAGCATGTGGGATGCAGAGGCAGGTAGATCTTTGTGAGTTTGAGGCCAGCCTGGTCTATAGAGCGAGATCCAGGACAGTTAGGACTGCCACATAGACAAACCCTGTCTCGAAAAACAAAACAAAACAACAACAAAATCCTAATTATAGCTCACTTTTAAAACTAGTTACAAATGTAACAATTAAAACATTATTTAGAGTTTACTTCAGTCAAGTATTAGAGTAGATACTATTTAGCCACCAAGTTTGATTTGTCTTAGGATAATAAAGGAATTTCGACAGTGGGAAACATACCGAAGGCATTTATGACATCAACAGACTAAAGGAGGGAGAAACCGTGCCTAGAAGGAAGGTATTTGAACATGATTGTAATAGCAAAGGAACTATAAAAAAACAAAAACGGGAAGTCAGTGACCTGACAAGGAACACTGAATTTCTAAGTCGCTGGCCTCACTGTGAAGAAGTCTCAGCTGAGTTTAGCATAGTTAAGTCTCTCAGAAACCTGGAGGAATCAGAGCAAGGCTCCCCCTCCCACACTGTCTCCTTGCCAGCACAGACTATCTGTGTTCATTCGCTGGGTCACAGAGCTGCCTCACAGAAAGTGCCAGGTGCTCTGGTTCCTCCTGCCGCCTCCTTGTGAAACAGAAGGCCCTTTCCAGAGACTTCTGTCTCATAAGCTAGAATTTCATTGCAAGCCCATTCTTAGACCAAATGCAGCTAATGGGAATGAGATCACATTTATTTACTGAGAGGAAATAGGGACAGGCCTGAGCTGCCCTGATAAAAAGCTGAGTTTTAGGTGTAAGAAAAAAATCTATGAGCTAGAGGACCAGCTATCTATGGGGAAGCTCTTTATAAGTAATTTGAAATAAACAGTGCATTTAAAACATCAACTAGAAGGATCAATGGGTAAAGGCTTTTGCCACTAAGCCTGATGACCTGAGTTTGGATACCTGGGACCCACACAGCAGAGGGTGAGAACTATCTCTCCTCCTGGGTTACCCTCTGACCTCTATGAGTGCAAGCCATGGCGTGTGCACATCCTTTTCCATGTAATAAATTACATAAGTGCAGTGAAATAAAATAAAACCTCATTAAATGGTGGAAAATACACGCCATCCCTCTTCAAGTCAGAAATGAGATGAGAGTACCCACAGTGCTGATCCTCAGCACTGCTCCTTGTCACTCAGTCCCTTTTGGGATGTGGAGGACACTCTGGACACTGGATTGCATGCAAGAAGTACAGCCATAAGCGGCTCTCCAACTCTGCTCCAGCAGAAGACAACACCAGGCGAGAACAAAATAACTTTGGACTTCACAAGATGTTATTAAAACCACGGAAAAGCTGAGGCTCAGGGCAGGAGCGTTGGTCAGATGGAGAAACCAGAAAGTCTTGGAGAAATATTGAAGTGGAGCCCCAAGAATTAGGAGGAAGAGCTAGACTGGCCAAGCAGAGGCTATTCCTGGTAGAGCGACACTCAACAAGGGAAAACTCAAATGTAAGAAACCCTTGTGATAATAGAGTTGAGAAGTTAATACCACAAGCATGGGAAGCCAAACTAGTGGCTATAGAAAGGTGCCAGGCCAAGTGGCTTTTGCACTGGATAGGAGTTTGGATCCTGAGGGCATCACACAAGCTTCGAGTACAGTAAGTTGCCTAGGCTATACAGGAGATCAATGCGGCCAGTCATTGAAAGCTTTGCTGTTTGGACTCTCTTTAGCCACTTTATTTAATATTTTCTCTTTGCGATTAGTGGTCCAGCAACATGTTGGAGCTGTCTTAAGAGACCCAAGCAATAAGAATCCCACTGGCTTCTAGAGGTTTCAAACTGCAGATGGATGGACAGATGGCTCAGCAGGTACACAAGCCTGCAACTAAGTCTGATGACCTAAGTTCAATCCACAGGACCCATATGATAGAAGCAGAGAATAGACATCTTCAAGCTGTCCTCTGGCCTTTACACACACACACACACACACACACACACACACACACACACACACACGGCATCAGCACACACCCACACAGACCCACTAAGTACATGCATACATACACACATAAAATATTTTAAAATGCAAACAGAGGAGATGGTAAAATAACAAGAAGGCAGGAGGAGGAGAGGAAGGAGGAGGAGGGGAGGAGGAAGAGGAAGAGAAAGAGGAGGAGGAGGAGGAGGAGGAGGAGGAGGAGGAGGAGGAAGAAGAAGAAGAAGAAGAAGAAGAAGAAGAAGAAGAAGAAGAAGAAGAAGAAGACTCTGTAACAAGAGAACTCAACAACACAAAGACTATATTGATAGGTGGCCTGCTGCCTCTGGAGGTACTTAGTGCTCAGAGAGGAGAAGGCTGTCTTTGAAAAAGAAACACTTCCTCATCAGAAGGAGCCTGAGATGACCTCTTACGTCCCATTGGTTCTTCTTCTGTGGTTCAAAACAATGCACTTGTTTGTTAGTGTAATTTGATAGCTTATTTGATGCTGGTGTGTGTGTGTGTGTGTGTGTGTGTGTGTGTGTGTGTGTGTGTGTGTGTTTGAAATGGTCATACAGAAAATCTTGTCTTAGGGTCAGCTCCATGTTAGTGGAGATGGTGTGATGGCAGCTTATGGAAGGCACTCTTGATCGGAATGTCTAAATGCAGTTTCATCCTGTAGTCATTACTTGCTCTTGGGTTTGAGCCAAGTCCACTATCATCTCCCCTCAATCTAAGGTGGCCACTAGAGAAGCTTCACATGCCTGGAATCCTTATTAACATTGATCCAATGTTCAGTTTCTTTCCAGAAACGTCTCATACATATGTTTCCATTTTCTATTCAGTCTCAAATTACTCTATGGCTGTTTTGTTCCCAGGTCGCAAGGCAAAACAAAGGAGTCCCAGAGATCATGGGAAACTGCTCTACACCTAGCCTTCATCAGAGATTTGGTCTGGGCTGTGGTTCACAAGCTAGTCAATGTGTGTAAAGCCTTCCAGATCTGTCTTGCAGTATTTCTTGCCAGGAAATTGTTTGATCACTAGATACCTTATGTTTGTGATTTACAAGAATAAGCCTTCTTTGAGTGAGTGGAGTGTGTGTGTGTGTGTGTGTGTGTGCGTGAGTGTGTGTGTGTGTGTGTGTGTGTGTGTGTGTGTGTGTGTGTGTGTGTGATGCTTTCAGTTTGGGTTTTGTTTTTAGTTTCAATATATTTATAAGGCATTTTTTACATTCCTCCCAAACTTGCAAATTTAAAATAAATAAATTTCTGACTTTCTCTACAAACCAGTAAAAAAAAAAAAAAAAAACAACACAAAAAACGCTTGCAGCCTCCTGTACAATCTACAACTCTATCTTGCAACAATGTTTTGCTAGAACTCTGAGATTCATGGGCCAAGAAAGGATCAGGAGCTGCTCTTCAATGCTCCGACACTTCTGCACTGGAAAGTCACCCAAGTGCCAACGTACAAACTCCCAGCTCAGATCAAACCAGACAGGAAGCACTTGGAAGGGAAAACAGATTTCAGTGACCATATGTGTGATTATTATTCACCCGCAAGATGACTGAGTAAAGAGACATGTTGGCCTGTCTGATCCCCCATGTGCTGAACCTGGGTAGGCTGAGCACACTGAACCCACACACAGATGCTTGTCCACCTGGCCCCAGAATCTAGTCCAAAACAAGCCATGGAAGAGAGGCACTAGCAGAAGGCCCAGGGCCAGTACCACAAGGTAAACATGGTGTCCTCTGAGCATGTGTCCCACATGGCGATTCAGGCCACTCGCTTCCCCGTTGGCTCTCCCACCTTAGTTCTTGGCTTTTATCTAACAGTTATTCTGTCTCTCTAACCTGGCATCCCTGTTCCTCTGTGAGAAAAATTGCACACCGTCTTTGTCTCTGGTTTGTCTGTTAAGGCAGGAACCAGATGGAGAGGCCTCATTGGTCTCATAACAGGTGTTCATAATAACACTATAACCGATGAACCAAATTCAGAGTTACAGTTACTGACCCTCACAAGTCCAGCTGGACATCAGGTCTTCCCTCTTTTGCTCTTTGTCTAAGCTCAGGGACTGAAAAATGATCAATGAAGCCTGGAGTTATAATATGTCTACAATGTGAACACTTAGGAGGCAGAGGCAAAGAGGACTGCCATGAGTTTAAGGTCAGAGTTACAGAGTTACAGGGTCTGGGCTCTAGAGTGAGACTATCTCAGACAAGCAGGTGAAAAGAATAATACACTGTAATTTTTCACAACCTTACCACACCATCAAGTTGTCTCAGATCTCTATATGCTCCTTCATGAAGACAAGCATCCTGGTTCAATTTATCCACTTTTCAAAGTGGTCACTCAGAAACTTCCTTCCAGAAGAGATACAACTGTACATTCAAATGTGTGATGGTTGCATTTAACTGCCAAGTTGACACACTCTAAAATCATTTGGAAAGAGAATCTTAGTGAAGGATTGTTTAGGTATGTTGGCCCCTGAGCATGTCTTGGGGAGGACTATCCTGATTGTGCTGAGGTGGGAAGACAGGTCCACTGTAGGTGGCATCATTCCCTAGGCAGTAGATTCCCAACTGTGTAGGAGTGGAGAAAGCAGCTGAGTACAAACATGTGGACACTCATTCTTTCTCTACTCCCTGACTGGACCAGCTGTTTCAAATTCCTGCAGCCTTGACTTCCCTCCAACAATGGACAGTCACCCAGAGTTGTGAACTAAAATACACTTTTCTCTCCTAAGTTGTTTTTGTCAGGGTACGATATCACAGAAACTGGAATTGAAATTAGGACAATATGGAAATGGCACCTTCTTATATCTTTAAAACTCAGAGTCCATGGTTTGAAGGAAACAGTCACTCTACATAGCCAGAAAAATTCACAACTTCCCTATAATCACTTTTAATTCTTTGAACAGAAATGTTTACAGCTCAGACATATCTATTTATTTCCCACTGATCTGACCTAACCATTCTTTTGTTCATTAAGTCAGTCTACAAACACTGACTGAGCCTGCACTACGTGCCTAGCCTTGTCCTAAGAAACCGAGAAGACACCATGGGAAGAAGGATTAAGTTCTCCCGGGGCAGCACACAGTCTGGCTTCCGTGAAGCTCCTTAGGTAGTTCATCAGACACAGGAGTTGCTTTCAGTCACAGTCAGTCACCTCGGGGCCTCATCTGACTAAGACACACAAATTGAAGATGGCTCAAAGGGTGTTTGCTGAAGGGTGGCCTTGGCAGACTACTGAAGGGAAGTCTACACCCCAACACGTTCATCAGGCTTCCAAACCAAGTCCCTCCCCCTGTAGATCTAATGTCACCAGGTGGCACACTGTCTTAGTCTGTTTTCTGTCGCTATAATTGACGAGTACAGAATGGGTAGTTTATAATGAAGAGATATTTATCTGAGTCATGGTTCTGAAGGCTGGAAGCCATGGAGCACGGTGCCAGCACTTCCCTGGCATTCAGTGAGAGTTTTGCTCTGTGTTCTCACGTGGCAGGGGGTGCACGGGATGCCCAGCGTTGTGATGTGATGACGTCATCTGCAAGCCTGTAGGGCTTCCTTCATAGCTCTCCACACAGGGGATGCACAGGACCACGGCTTGGACTTACCTGGGAGGGAGACTGACTAAATGCGGTTGTTTGTCTGATAGAGCCGTCAAGTAAGTCACAAAGGCCTGCTCCCATGACTTCATCTAATCCCAGAAAGCCTCACCACCAAAGATTATCAAGATACAAATTGGAAGACTAAGTTTCTATCCCATAAATTTTTGCGGAACACGTTCAAGCCAGAGCCTACCCCCGTCATGGTAACTAAAAATGGCTCTGCCTCATGGCTGCATCTCATCCCAGGTATCAACAAACTAAAGAATAAAGAACAATGGCCACAAAATAGCATGATTCTTTGAAAACAGAGATGAAATATTGACATTATATTCTATGCGTATGAAGTCGAAAGAGATTTCTGTTGAGGGACAAAAGGTAAGCAACAAGCTGGTTCAGCCAGTCAGTCACTTGCCTGGAAAACCTTGTGTCCTGTGTTTGATTCCCAGAGTCCGCATAAAGGTGAAAGAGAGAGCGCACACTGTATAGTTGTCCTCTGACTCCCACGCATAGAAAATGGCATGCATATGCTCACACGTATCATATACACACAACGCTACCAAACTGTTTGTTTTTTTAAAACCAGACCACGTGTTTGGAATTGTACTTGGAAAATCATGGTTACGGTAAATACAGGTCAATTGCTTTCCAAAGCTTTTTTCTTCCTTACAATTTTTTTCAGATTATAATTACAATATTTTTCACTTCCCTTTCCTCCCTCCAAACTGTCCCATATACCTTTCTCTACTCTCTTTCAAGTTTGTGGCATTTTTAAAATTGTTATTGTGTGCATGTATGTATATAACATATATTCCTAAATACAACCTGCTCAGTCTGCATAATGTTACTCAGATGTATGTTTTCAGGGCTGATCATTTGGTATTGGATAACCAACTGGTGGACTCTCCCCTGGGGAAGGCTAATTCTCCAGCTCTCGGCATTCCTTAGTCGCCTGTAGTTTTTTGTGTAGGGTTGAGACCGCCTGAATTTTTCCTATATATTTTGTTATGCCTATTGGTAGTTTTCTTATTCAGTTCATGTTTAGGTAGTCATGTTGGTGAGACTTATGAGTGTAATTTCTGCCATTATTAGAAGTTACAGTCTCACAGCAAACTCCCTGAACCTTTAACTTCTTCCTCAATATTCCTTAGGTGTGGAGTGTTTTGTAGATGTATCCACTGGGACTGGGCTCCACAACTCGGCATTTTGATTGGGTTGTGTTTTTTCTGTAGTGGTCTCCATTTGTTGCAAAGTGAAATATTTTAGAAGAGGCGTGAAGACTACATTTTATAAGGAAAAATATTTAGATTGTTAAGGATTATGCTGGTTTAGTAAAGTAGTGGTTATAGGTTCTTCTCCAATATTGGTGACTCAGCTTCACTGGCCCCTAGGAGTAGCCTTAGGTTTTCAGTACCAGGCATGATTCCCTTCTTGTTAAGCAGGTCATAGGTTTTGTAGCTAGGTAAGACTGGTGGTTCCTTCTTTTCTTTGGAAGTTTGGATAGTGAAATCTAGTCTTCAGGGACAAGACTTTCAGGTCAGTTCCAGCTCTGGGACCTCTGGGCCTCCATCTGAAGAGCATGGTGTCTGCTGCAGTGGAGACTTACCTCTCCTTTGTGGGCAGCCAAGGACAAGTGCAGTAGCCAGTGTGTTTTGAGAGTCTCTTGTACAACCCTGATTAACAACTCAAAAAAGGGCTCCTCGTGCCTGGTATTGGGTTTTTGTTAGGTGGCCTTTGGCTCTTGAAGGGGGCATTGTTATTCCAGATAAGAAAAGCTCATTAAAATTATGTATGTTTATTTATACATTTATACACTGAATTACATGTATTATAGACTCTTTTAGGTGAATAGTTAATAGTATGATTCCTTATGTTTTTTTCAGGCATTTTTGTTGCTATTTTACCCTCTTTCCTCCTTCTTCTGTATTGACCTACACCCCACTCCCTAAAGAACTATATTCAGGTTGCAGTCTCCCTTGGAGCAGTGGGTTCAAATCCCATTCCTGACAAATTATTATTTTTAAAAGGCAAAATTGCTATGACTATCCCAGCCACTGAAATTAACTATTACCTAATTCTGATGTGCTGCACACAGCTACTTCTGTCTGGACTCGGAAAAATCCTGTTGGGAGTGGAATAGGGGATGTCCCTGAACTCTATCTTTACAGCCTCTTCCCTCTCTGTGTCCCTCTCCCTCTCCACCCTACCCTTATTCCTTTAACTCAGGAATTGGCAAAGGGTGGCCCTGGCTCACTGCCTGGGTTTGTGCAGCCGATGGGCTAAGAATAGGTTTTACATTTTTAAATAGTTGAGAAAAAAGATTTATTTTGTGACATATGAAGATTATGTGACATTTAAATCTGTTCTCTAAATACAATTTTATTAGAACCCAGCCCTGCCAAGGCCTGTGGCTGTTTTTGCTCCAGAAAGATGAGGCCAAATAGTTGCGATAGAGACTTTATGACCCTCGATGCAAAACCATGTGATAGTCAACTCCTCACAGGAAAAGCTGATGACTCCAGGTTTAAGCTAATGTTTGCTTTCTTCTGGGTTGCACATGTTGGCTCCGTTCCCAAGTCTTCAGGCAGGTCTGTCGCACTTATCTGGCCCCAGAGTGACTTCATTCTCCCCTTGTGCTGTCCCCCTGAGCACTGAACCTGCAAGCTGATACTCTCTGCCCACAGGCTGAGCAGCCAGTAGGCTGGGCCTGTCTTCCTGCCCCTGCCCACCTGTCCCACCGTTGGGCTCTTCCTGTCTTGGTGATGCCCAGTCCCTGCATCTCTGACACCGCTCTTCTCTCCTCCTCCAGAATCCTCACCCCCTTCCTTAAACCGTGTGACTAGCTCACTTCCTCGGTCTCTGCCTGAAATGCCGTGAATCTCAGACTGTTTCACGCCACTTCACTGAACGCCACACACTGGGTAATTTATAAAGAACCAAGGTTTATCTGGCGCACGGTTCTCAAGGTTTGAAAGTTTAAGATCCGTGGTGTAAAGTCTCCCTCGCCGATGGAGGATTCTGAAGAGTGTCACCATTGCTTAGGATGTGAGAAGTTGAGGCAGAACAGGTTAGCTCGGGGCTCCTTCCTCTTCTTGTAAACCTGCAGCCTTCACTGTTACAGCTTCACTTAACCTTGACCACAGAAGGTCCCACCTCCACCACAGCCGTTCCCACACTCTTACTACCTCACAGTTAGAATTGTGGGCTTGAATTTCAACTTGAGTTTTGGTGAGGACATGCAAACCACAGCAGGCTCCAACATTTTTTTTCCTTCTCTAAATATTTTAACACAATGAATCAAAACAAAACTGTTTTTAGTTGGCGCAGGGATTTTTTTCTATGATAAAGTATTTGGAGACTTTTGTCACAGTAGGTCTATTAAAGCCACATGGTTTAAACACACCCATGACTAATGCTGTCAACATTCTCCTGATCTTCAAATTTGTTTTTTGTAAACAATTTTTGATTCTCCATGGAAATGGAGGAGCAAAGGGGTGCAGAAGACTATGAATCAGAGCTATTTACTAATAATGCTTCCTGTGAATCCTCACCCAACCCCTAGACTCTGTAGCAGACTTGACTTGGTCAGTTGCTTCATTTTCTCTCGGTCTGTGTATGAAGAGACACAACAGGCATCCAGGAGGGACTAATGGAGAATGGAGGAGGAGGAGACACCCCCAAAGCATCTAGGAAATGACTGAGTAGGCACTACTTGAGGTTTAGAGGAGGAGGTACAGTGTGCTCTCAGGCAGTTCTGCTGAATTGCGAGGCTTTCTGTTACTTCTGCAACTAGAAATGATAAACCTTTTAAAAGTTACAAATGTTAATTACCCTGATTTGATCATTACACAATGTATAAATGCATCAAATTATCACATTTTGCCTCATAAATATGTACAATTATTGTGTCAATTTTTTTTTCAATCTAATGAAGAAATCATTTAAGAAGCAAGAAACAAATTAACCTACATGGAGATAAATGTGAACAGAAATATGGCTTTAAATTTTACACGCACATACATGTGCGCGCACACACACACAATTACCCAAAATTGTCAACACCACTTGGGTTGTGAATTCTAGTCTCAGTTACATCAGTAAGTAAGACAATATGGAGAGCTCTGCATTAGGAGTGATATTCCTTAGCATTGGCCATGTGCTCTGCCCTCGCCAGAAAACAAGCAGAAATTAAAACTTCAGCCATATCAAGGGCACAGTGCTGACAGGAGAGGACACTGGTCTCCTTTTCATTTGCACAACATTGGCATCCCATTCTATGGGTTTACTGCTCTGAAAATCCAGTGGACTCCTGTGGCTTGAAGGGAAAGTGTCCCCCACAGGCTCACATGTTTGAACACCTGTCCCCAGCAGATGGCACTGTTTGAAGCCTAAGAGTTTGTAAAGCTCAGAAAGAGGTCCTGGGACTGGCTGACTGGAGGGTAGCCAGGCCTGGTCTTTGGAGGTCTTCTTTCTCCTGTGAGGATGTCACCAGTCCCCTGACTTTCTAACACCGTCCCTGCCACAGTTGAATCACAAAGCGATGCTCTGATGTCTCTGGCATCCCCCACAGCCTTCATCCCCTGGACAGGATCCCACCATTCCCACTAAGTATAAAGACTTCACTATGCTCTTTTCTCCAATGGCCCTGCACACGCAGGTAACAGTTTTCAGCTCTGAAAGAACCTACTTTGTCCCCAGAGGAGGAGAAATGGTGAGATACTCTTGAAAAATTAATAAAGAAACAAAACGGTCTACGTGATATCAGTCTGGATTCTGTAATCAACTGAGCTGGCATAACTTGTCCGACCTAAGCAGTCAGCACCAACAAAGGCATCATTTCTTCACAATCCACCAACTTTAACACGGACTTTAAAATGTGCTACTTGTTACTTCACGGTACAAAGAGAGATGCTGCAATTCTGCCTCAATAACTGTGTTCCAGGCCGGAAAAGAAAATGGAATGGAATGAAAGATGCAAAGCACAAATAAAATAAAAGGGAAGGAGGAAGGAGGACAACTAAAACCTTGTGCGTATGTGTCATCTAAAATTTTATCCTGTCCCCATTCCTCGCTTCCATGCCTGTTATCCATGCCACAGCAGACGTTAGGCCTGTGATTTCCAGTAGAAGGAAAGCTAGAAGGCTGCAAGCTTATCCATATCTTTAATGTACGGAGCCCAATCACAGGCCCTCTGTCTCCACACGATATCAAACACCTAACGCTCTGAAATCCATCTGAAACACACATTCAACAGATGTTTGGCATCACGGAACCCTAGTCTGCTTGTGTTGATTTTAATCCAACCATCTTCAAAGCAAGGGTTCTCCAAGTTATTGGATTAAAGTGAAACATAAGGTTTACTGTGCACAAGAACCAGTGATGAGGCCCAAACACGGAAAAATGTGTGGAATGATCTGTGAAAGTCAATTAAATAAGTTTGCGTTTTATGTCTGACGTAATGGGAACTGCCCTGAACCTGGCGTGGCACTTGCCTCCTTCATGCTCTGTTTCTGTAGCTCCTGAGTCAGACATACTTACCCACCTCTCCACACGGAGAGTCTAGGTTGCCAAATGTGGAAGAAAAGAGCTCCAGGCCCATATGGAAGCTGACAGGAAACCTCAGCCTTCTCAAAGGATGAGGTTTGGCAAACTGACTGCGCTATGCCTTTACAACGTTATTTTATTTTACATCCAGCCTCGCTTGAGACCATGGAATTCTGATTGCAGTTGAAGTTCACGCAGCTGGCACTCATTTCCAGCCACTAAGTTAAATACAGGCACTATCTACTAGCTCCCCTTCTACCAAGAAGTAAATCCATTTAGATGAAATGGAAAAAAATGTGATAGGTCTGGGAAAAGAAATTCGACTTCTGTTGAACCAGATCTCTTGTTAACCCTTTGCATAGTTGCAAAGGAAACTGATACCTCCGCCTGCTAATCCCCTGGGAAGATGACTTCTGTACGACAAGGGCCGGCTGCTGTGCCTTGAAACCCTACATCAAGCTAAGCTGTCGGACCCGGTGGAACAGAACTTCTTTGACATCTTTGCAGCTTAAAAAAGTCCATATCACCAGGCTCTGTGCTCGGTTCAGTTCAGATTCTTCCGTCTGAGTCTTTGAACTCTCACTCTCAAGAAGAATTTTAGGAAGTTTCCTCTCCAGTTCCTCATACTGACTTAACCAGAAGGATATTCTATGTCACTTGTTGATGGATTTTAGTCCCAGGAATGGAACATGTGTGAAGATGTCTGGAGGGTGTCAATGTGTCAATTTAATTGTATAGTTCTTACTACCTTTATCCATAATGGGTGGATAAAGATTCTGTCCTATTTTTGATGCTTAGCCCTAAAGGCAAGTAGGTCAGAAAATTTAATCAGGAAGTTCTACAAAATTGTCCTAAGGACAGAAATTTTTCATGTTGTATAATGTTTCAGAGAATAGAAAAGGAAAAAAAAAAACCTCTTTGGCCTCACAAAACCAATATAACAAAACCAGACAAAGCAGCTTTCAGAAATTATAAAGCACTTCCCTTATTTTTAAATATTCTAAATAAAAGGTGTCTAATACAACCCATCAGCAAATTTAAAAAAAAAAAAAAAACTATTGCAACCAAATTTTATCTTTCAGAATTTAAGAATGACTCAGAATTAGGAACTCTGGTAAAATGATTTAAATGTAAATTTCCACACAAGAATGACAGAAGGTGTTTTTCAGTTGGAGCAGAAGAAAGGAGGAACAGAGTTCATTACCTGGTTGAAAAGTGTGAGAAAGGGAGACTGAAGATGAAGAAGCCAGCTTGCCGATTTCATCTCTCACTCACGCTGACATAAGAGAAAACGATTGAGGAAGACCAGTATAACTAAGCATGTGGGGACATAGGCTTTCAGAGGGTCAAGGCGCAAATGTATATAGATGACATCTTTATCAAGGAAGAGTTGGCAGTTTGGGGGCAATATTTGAAATGTTTGAATATATGCATCAAACTGTATAAAGGTTCTCTATTACTGTATTAAGGAAAATTTGAGATAAAGAATTGTATGTCTAGTAAAAACGTGCTGAGTAAATATTTATATGTTCTTAAGGTGTATGTATCAGTTACTTTTCCAGTTGCTGTAACAAAATTCCTGACAAACACAACTTAAGAAAGTTTATTCTTGCATCATATTTAAGGAGATGCTGTCCACCATGGTGGGGAAGCCATGGGGACCGGAGGCTTGAGGCATCTGGTCACCTTATCAGCACAGATCGTCAGAAAGCAGAAAGACACAAACAGTGGCGTCCAGTCGGATGTTTCTCCCCTTTTTACTCAATTTGGGACCCAGGCTATAGCACAGTGACACCCGCATTCAGAATTGCTCTTCCTCCCCAGCTAAACCATGTAAACAGACACGTCAGAGCTGTGTCTCCTTGTCATTCCAAATCCAGTCAAATTGACATTGGAAATCAATCATTACCGTAGACTAGTTTGTGACTATTAAGTAGAGAGAGGCAGATTTAATATGAATTGGTGATAATAACGAGACACTTTGTGTAGTAGTTAAGAAGTTAGAAACTGTTAAAATCTAAGTCTATAAGCAAAATGTCTCCTTGAATATATGCTAAGTTAAATAGCACTATGTATGTGTGTATGCCTCCTCACACTGCACTTAGACCTTGGATAGCTCTGGATATGGCAGTGGGACTCCTGGTGAGCACATGCTTTTATAAACGAGAACTTTCACTTCCTGCATTGCAGTAAGAGTCTCAGGAGCTGTATGCCTGAAATGTTCCGTTAGTCTACCTCACCCTTGACCATGCTGTCAGTCAGACCCGGAGTACTGCAGTGGAATACCTGAAAACAACAACTTACCATTTTTGTGATAATGAGGATGGAGCCCAAGGCCTTGCATGTGATAGGCCGACACCATGCTGTGGGGCCACACCCTTAGCTCTTTTTCTTTCATTCCGAGACAGCACCTCATTGTTACCCAGTCAGACTGCAAACTTGTGACACTTCTGCTGCCTCCCAAATGCTGGTACTACAAGAGGGCACCTCCAAACTTGAGCAGGCAATAACATTATGAAAAGTAAAGGTGTGTTGAGTTCACAGCTTTAAAGGCTCTAAAACATGGTGCCTGCATCAGTTCAGTTGTGGTAAGGGGACCAGGTGGAGATGGTGGGAGCTGTCTCAGCAAGATACACATCTTCAAATGGAGCAGAGAGGAGAGTGATGCTTTGCAATAATCCTTTTATACACTGTGACTATGTATTACTCTCATTGGTTTAATAAAGAGCCAACTTGCCAATAGCTAGGCAGAAAGAAGGTAGGCAGGAGAGCCAAACTGGGAAAACACTGGGAAGAAGGACAGCCAGCGGAGCTGCCAGCCAGATGCAGAGGAAGCAGAAGACAAACATGCTGTGCTGAAAAAAGATTCTACCATGAGGTAGATAAGAAATATGGGTTAATTTAAGTTGTAATAGCTAGTTAGTAACAAGACTAAGCTATCAGCTGAGCATTTATAATTAATAATAAGTCTCTGTGTGGTTATTTGGGGAGCTGGCAGTCTGAACAAAAAACTCTACCTACAGAGTGGGTCTCAAAATCATATTCAAAGGCATAGCTACCAATGCCTTAAAGATCTCTCACTAGGCTCCACTCTTGAAGGCCCATAGCATTCCCTGATATTGCCACCCTGGGGACTAAACCTTGGAATATGGAACTTCAGGGGTCACTCATCCAGATTGCCATCCAGACTGCAGCAGACTAAGAAAAAGTGATTGCTCAATATATGTATAATGTTGTTACTTCCATTTCAGGAAAACCAACCATCCCAAATACCTTGTTGCTAAGCTCTTTCCAGTTTGTACATAGGCATTAAAAGTTGCTTGGCACTTTTTAAAAATGGTAATAGAAAAAGACACTGCCTGAGCACTGCCAGGCAAGGCCCCCTGTTGGAGAAACATCTGTCACAACATTTCCAGAGGTCTAATCTGGAATGGACTAGATGTTTGCATGCATTCTGTTGCTGTGATAAAACATAGACCAAAAACAACTTGGGGGAGGAAAGAGTTTGTCTGGGGCAGCAGTTCTCAACCTTCCTAGTGCTGCGACCCTTTAATACAGTCCCTTATGTTGTGGTGACCCCAAACCATAAAATTATTTTGTTGCTACTTCATAACTGTGATTTTGCTAGTGTTATATAGGATATCTGATATTCGACCCCTGTGAAAGGGTCATTTGACCTCCAAAGGTGTCACAACCCATAGATTACAAGCTTACAAGTTACAGTCCAACATCAAAAAAAGCCAGAGCAGGAGCTCAAGGCAGAGACCACATAGGAATAGAGGAATGCTACATCCTGACTCACATTCAGTTATCTACCCTTCTTAAACAGCCCAGGTTCACCCACCTAGGGATGGCACTGCACACAGTGGTCTGGGTCCTTCTACATCAATTTTCAATGAGAAGTAAAAATAGAGTTCACAGACATGACCATAGGCCAATCTGAGGGATCTGAGGGAGCCAATTTCTCACCTGAGAGTCCCTCTTCCCAGGTGTGTCCACTTGACAAACAAGATTAGCCAGCACACTAGAAGTCTTCCTTTGGAGGTCCTGGCTGCCCCAACCCACCTGTGAGTAGAATCCCATCTTGAGCTTCTGAGTTCCTCCTGGTTAACTTCAGGGGTCCTTAAATGTATGACGTGGTTTCAGTGGTAGATAGAGAACCAGACCAACACATGCAGAGATGCTCTGGGGACACTAATAATCTGTCACCCTCCAGAAATAATTTTATAATATTCTTGATGAACTAACTTGGCATGAATCTGGGGGGTGTGCAAAGGAGGTGGAGGAGTCTGGGAATAGTTGGCACCATGCCCTCTCTACTGTTCTGAGTAGCTCAGCAATGACTTCAAGATTACTCACATCACTCAGCAAAACCCAAGTCCTCCAGTCACTGAGGCCACTCTCCAGTCAGACCATAAATGAACTTGCTTCTGAAGGGTCAGCCCCCAAATCTAAGTAACTCATGACAGTGTTTATTCCAACCACACTTGTGACTCTCCTGGAATGAACTCTAGCAAACATAATTTTCTCTGTCTGTCACATATACCACAGTTACATTCATTTCCTATTGCAACATAACCACAGATTTAGAGGCTTGCAGGGGTGTAGTTATTATCTCTGAAAGTTGGAGACTTGGACACAGCCTTATTGGATTTTGAAGTTCAGGATGTCTGCAGGTGGCAAGCCAGAGATCATCAGACTAAGGCAGTATCTCAGAGGAGGCTCGACTGGAAAGGCAGGAAGCTGAGTACCAGCATCCCTTCCCTACTCCCTGGTCGGTGCCACAGACCAAGCCACTCCTGCCATCGTGTCTTCTCTGCCATGACAGACTGTATTCCCTCAACTGTGAGCCCAAATAAGTCCCCCCACCCCCGAATCTGCCTTATCTCAAGTCAGATTAGGTTGTAGTAGCAACAAAAACAACTAATATAGATCTAAATCTTTTGATCTGTTCTTGTTTTTATTATTTTATTATTTCTGAGCTTTTTCATGTTCTTCCAGAAAGCCCTCACTACATATTGATGTGTTTACCTTCTAGAAGTTTCAGAGTTTCCAATATTAAATGAAATTCTTTGATTCATTTTGAGTTTAGTTTTGTACAAAGTGAGAAACTGGGAGCTAGTTTCAGCATTGAAGAAGTTATTCTTTTCACAACACACCTTTTGATCACCTTGGTTGAGAAATCGTGACTGTAGTTGGATAGATTTATTTCTAGGTCCTCTAGTCTACTCCTGGGAGTACACTGGGTATTTTTGTTACTGTGGCACTGTAGTATATTTTGAAATTGATATTTCGACACTTCTGGATGCTCTCTGTTTGTTTGGGATTGCTTTGGCTATTCAGGGTCTTTTGTGCTTCCCTGTGAATTTCAGGGGTTTGGGGGGCATTGTTTGTTTTTCTAGTTTTTCTGTTTCTGTGAAGAATGTCTTTGGAATTTTGAACGGGGATTACATTTAATCTATAGATAGCTATTGTGTGACTTTCCTGGGGAGACATAATCAAATTCTGTTCACCCTCAGTAGGACACCAATGACAGACCAAAAAATTATTCCACCTAAACCTAGCTTAATGGACCAATGAGTCTGTTGGAGATATTTACCAGAGTATTGGTGATAACTTGGGGAAGTTGTATCCCTACAGTTCACTTCCCAACTTGAAGGCAGATCAACCACTTGGAGAGTCTTCTCTCTGCAGAAATTGTTATTGTTTCCATATCCTTAAGGGGGGACTTTACAAATCTTGTAAGTTTCAGGAGCTTCCTGAGGCCTGCACATGTCATTTACTTTCTGAACTTGGTAGGTTTTACTTACTCCCTGCCCCCTGTAGGAGGGATTGGTTCAATTCAGATGAAACAGCTACAGAACAATAGCTTTTGGCAAAATAGCCATTTTCAAAATAGTAATTTTGTTGACCCATGAACACAAGGAAGATCTTTCCATTGTCTGCTATCCTCAGTTTCTCCTTTTGATATCAAATAGTTTTTCTTGTAGGAACCTTTTGCTCCGTAGCCTGAGTTATTTTTTAATGATTTGGTTTTCCCTCCTAATTTCTTCCCCAGGGAGTCCATCATTGATGAAAGCTACTGATTTCTGTGCTGCCATGTTTTTGTCCTACTTGCTGAAGATATTTATCAGATCTAGGATTTTTTTTTTTATTTTTAGACATTAGGATTTTCTACATATGAAGTCATATAATCTTGTATTTCTTATTTCTTTCTTTTCTCTGTTCTGGCTAGAATCTTAAGTAATATATTTATCCAAACTGTAATAAAATACAGTAATCAAAGAGTTGAGAGACTACTCACCATTGTTGCTTCTGAATTTAGAGGATTGTAGGAATAGTAGTAGTGTGAGATTTTATTCTCGAAATTTTACAAGGTACTGGTTCTTGGACAATAGGTAGAATATTTTAAGAATAAGCTGTACAACAGTATTTTCTTATAACAATGATGATCAGGTTTAAAACACTCTGACAAGATGTACTGCAGACAAAAACCAATACAGCAATCAATAGCAATAAAAAAAAATTGCTTCAGGAACATGGAAGAAATTCTTGAAAAACAATCACCCCAAATTCAAAGGAGTAGTAGAATTTTTCCAACATGGCTTGTGTATTGTCTGCACCAGAAATGCAGTGGGAGGAAATACATGAGGCCACTCTTCACAACCACACAGTCAAGTTTTATGGGGAGGAGGACTCACAGGATGCCTTGGAGGAGATCCTCATGGTGACTGAAGTTCTTCTGTCAGTTTATTACAGTTTAAAACCAATCTTTCAACATTCTCTGCATTTCTAGATATTTGACACATTTAGAAAACAGAGAAAGAGGAATCTTTCTCACATGTGTGAAAGTAATTGACTATCTTGTTGAGAAGAACTGCAAATCTGTCTCTTTGTTGCACTGACGTTTGAGGTCATTTTATATCATTTTATAAACTAAAGTATGGATCCCACTAGACTTCTCATCATTTTTATTAATTGCCTGTTTATTTTTTGTTCATTAAAACTCTTTATGGTCTAGAATATTCTTAACTTTTTATGTTTTGGGTTTTTTGTTTTTATTTAAATTTTTCATGCAATATATTTTGATCATATTCTTTCTCTTCTCCAAACTCCTCAGAAAATCCTCAGTTTTTGACAGTATCACCATATTTGCTATGAGTTAGCCACAGACAAACTTAGTTACACTAAGATGTCAACCTTCTCTATCTCATTTATTAAAGTTTTTTTAATCATGAAAGAGATGTTGGATTTTATCAAAGGACTTTTCTTCATCCACTGAGATGATTGTGTAGTTTTTATCCTTGATTTATATTGTATTGCATTAATTGATTTGTATGTGTTCAACTAACTTTACATCCCAAGAATGACACCAACTAGATCACACTGTGTTGCTGAATTGTATTTGCAAGTACTATATTGAAGATTTTGTATCTATGCTCATCAAAGATATTGGCACACAGATATGTGGCTTCTTTGTATCCTTTCCTATGTCATAATCAGGTTTTGTCATCATGGTGAACAGACTTTATAGAATCAGTCTGGTTGCAGTTTACGTCTTCAAAGGCAACAATGGAGAAAGAGTTTTGTAGTCATTCCTTGGTGTCTATAAGGGATGGGTTCCAAGACATCCCAAAGAGCACAAAGTCTGTGAATGTCAAGTCCCTGATGTAAAATGATATAGTATTTGTTTATAATCTATACAGTTTCCTGTCTGCTCTTTTAAAAGTCCCTAGATTTATTTCAATAACTAATACAGTATTAGTGGCATATAAATAGCTATTATGCTGTATTGTACAATAGATGACAAATAAAATATCTAGAATATTCAAGTGCATTTTCCCCAAATATTTCCCTGGCTGTAGGATGCATGGATATAGAAGGCTGACTATACATGCAGCCCCACATGTAGGGTAACGACAAGAATAACCTCTCATTGTTTTTACACAGTCCCACACGCACATTATGGGAAGTGGCATGTCCATCTGCCACAGTGGCGGTACCTTTGTATCTCTGACAGAGTGGTGCCTCGGGAACCTATAGACTGGTCTTCTTAATCTAGCTCTTGAGAGCTGAAGAAATCAGGACTAAATAATTCTCTCTCCCCAAAGTCATGGCAGCTTCTCCTTTCATTCTTGGGAGATTAATGTGTTTACTTACAAATGAGGATGGATTTTCCACTCAAACGTAAATTAAGTGTGTTAGTAAAAACAAGTGTCTGGGATTATTCCTTGACCTTTGCTTCGGAACAGCTATGGTTAGTATTTATCTAAACGTCAACTTGGTTCTGTTTTACCCAGTTTTCACTGAAGGATGAAACTCATTCATCTTGGTGCATTCGATACTGCTGTGAGTGAAAGGGCTGGGAATGCAGCCTGATGTGCCGAGCAGTCCATTAGGCCTGATTTTACTCACAATCACGGACTGCAGAGTATCATGCTTCAACTTAAAGAAATGATGACTGCAGACACAATCCCCAGAGTGGTCTCAGGAGGAATGAGTGCATGTGCACCCTTGATGTTGGCTCTTTCTCAAGAGAAGAAAGTTTTTAAATGAGGAGACAGGATGACTAATGTTTCCATGGGGTAAAGTGATCACTTATTTCCATAGAAATAAAAAGCCACTTGGCTCTCAACAAAGATCAGGAGATTGAAACTGAAGAAAACAAAATGAATAAACATGGAAAAGGGTATCTGGGGTCAAAAGAGAATAAACCTGTTCCCCAAATTGCAAGGACAAACACTCTCAAAAGTAAGAACATGAAACCTTAAGCTGTATATCTTATATATTTAAAGCAGACAGGGCTCAGTAGGGAGTAAACTAGGGACCCACTAGCATAGCAAAGAGAAACCTCATTGCTCAATCAGTTTTTATTTTTGGAGCAAAAGCCTGAAACGAGTGGTGGCATTATCCCCTTTCCTCACAGTGCATTGCTTTATTTTATATACTGCACTCACCTCTTGGAGCCTATGAAAATATCGTAATCAATACCTGTGTTTGCTGACCTCGGTCTGTCCCTGGTACAGCATTGACTTCACCTTAATTGATATCCAAGGCTCTCAGAGGAAACCTTTGCCTCCTCAAGTTCCAAAGGTGTGTGTGTGTGTGTGTGTGTGTGTGTGTGTGTGTGTGTGTGTGTGTGCGTGCATGTGCATGAGCACTCATTGCTTGTACAGTGTGTGTGTATAAGTGCTCCTGTGCTTGTGTGTGTATGCGTGTGTGTGTGTGCGCGCGCGTGCATGTGTGTGTGCGCGCGTGCATGTGTGTGTGTATGTGTATGTGGGTCTGTATGTGCGTGAGTGTGTGCATGTGTGGTGGTGGTGGTGGTGGTGGTGGTGGTGGTTCTGATGGAGATGTTTTCTACTTCACTTTTCTTCTATTACAGTCTGACTGGGATTTCTTGAAGATCTGAAGGAATCACCTAACGAAGTGTTCTTTAAGGTATCTGAATGGTCGGTGTGACCCTCATTTAGTCACTTTTCCTGGGAATGTGACAAAATCCCAGACACAAGCAGCTTAAGGAAAGTAGGTGTATTGTGGCTCAGAATTTAAGAAGACTGTAGTCCATTGGGTGGAGCAGGCATGGAAGCCAGAGCCTTAGGTGGCTGGTCACATCAATCAAGCCTCCAGAGAAGATGAGACGTCTTAGGTGGACACCGTTTTCTAATTTCCAACTTTGTACAGGCTGTTAACTCCTTCGATTCCTTGGATCTCCCAGTGGGAAGATGACTGGATAGGGAATTAAAGATGAGCTCCTGTCATGATCTTGAACTGGATAGTGCAGACTCTTATCATTTCTATACTTTGTTTCATATACTTATTTCTGAATGAGAAAAGGGCCTAGCACTGATGCTCACCTAGAAATTATGTAAAGTGTACTTATTGAGTTAGCCCACTCTTCATGGCCTGCTGTTAGTAGACTTCACGCAGGACGTTTAATACCAACAACACTTAGGTCTGAAACATGAAGGAGGCTCCAGCTGAGAAAGGGCGTTGGTTTCCAAGTGATCACAGCTTGGTGTGTATAAAAAGACAGTTTCCATTTGGGAGTATCCACTCCCATCTCCACACCAGGTAGGTGGTATAGTCTTACTGACTCTGCATTGGTTACCAGATTGTAGAGAGGGCACCAAAGGGTCCCACTTAGGGCAGAGATCTTTTTCAGGAACATGAATCTATTCAGGATGCACTCTTCCAGAAAAAAAGCATACAAAGGTAATTAATTATAAAGAATTAAGTACACCACTTTCTGTTTATTAGAACAAGTGGGCAGAGTAAACAAAATAAACAAAAAGGAAATAGGAAGAATTTAAGCTATAATCATTAAAGTAGAATTCATTTACTGGATGAAAATATAACTGAAAAATCAGACAATACATAATATATTTCTGGACTGGTTTTCATATTTCAAATTAGAATATAGAATGAAAGCAAAAATAATAGATTCTGATTTTTGATGAAAATAATACACAGATGTGGTTACTAAAAAAAGTAGTTTCAGTTGAAGATACTCAACTATTATTTGAAATAGGCCCTGGAAAGGAAAAAGCAACATGCTCTGAGCAACCATTGCTCAGCTTTCTGCCTGGATGAGCCTGCCAAAGCTAAATACCTGTGTAAGCGGAAACATAGATACTGCCCTTTGGGTGTGGCTTATTGTACCCAGCATATTGTGTTCTAGATTCATTCATCGTTACCCATTTGTGTATGTCCTACAATGGTAGTTTTCCCTCATAGTTTCAATTATTACTTATTTATTAATATGTTTCTTAATAATTCAACCTTCATTTATAGGTTAATCTCTGTTTGATAGCAATGCTTCCTTAGGATGCTCTCAAATCAAAGAAAGCTCTTTTGGTACATATTACTCTCATGAATTTACTCAGCCATAGTTTTCCTTGGGCTGATCTCTGTGTTAGGAATTGATACCAAGGGCAGGTTTGCCTCACCATCGGACAGATGTCCATATTTGTGAATACTCCTGAGGAATCAATTCCATTTAATAGAATCTCTTTCGAGGACGTGTGTTAGCCTTTTCCTGATTAGCTTAATTCTAATTTTATTTCCCTGAATTATTTTATCATCTTTCCTTATGGCTGCTTTGGGGTTTTGCTTTTGTAGGGTTTATTTTCTTGATAAACAGTTAAAAGCATTTAGGGTTGTTTTTCACTATTGTAGAATTAGTACGCTCCCCACATGTAATACTCTCATTTTCATAATTGCTTATTAATGTATATTTTATTTCCTCCTTATGTATCATAACTCTTTGATTTTAAGAGGCCCATTTTCTCATATTTTAACATTTCAAATTTGTTTTATGAATTAAATATATAAGGCTCTGAGTAAACAAGAACAGATAAATTAACATCTGTTCAAACTAGCTGGTAGGTACATGGAATCTGTTAGGTAAATCTTTGATAGGAATATTTACTGAACATACCTTATAATTAAAGTGACTTTAACATGTGCTTTAAAAGTGGTCTGGGAGAGGAAGACAAGCAAGGAGCAATGTGTCCAATGGCTTCTTTTCACTCATGAAGAAACTGGTGTGTGAGGCACGGTTTGTGTAACAAATGAAAGGCTTCCTTAAGATAAAGGGCAGAAACTGGGACACACATGAACTACCAGGATCATGTCCTTCATAGAGAACAGCCAGGACTCTCACTGCATTCTTGAAATTAGAACAAAAACATAGAAATCGTCCCTTAAGATGGGCGGTGGTGGCGCATGCCTTTAATCCCAGCACTCGGGAGGCAGAGGCAGGCGGATCTCTGTGAGTTCGAGGCCAGCCTGGGCTACCAAGTGAGTCCCAGGAAAGGTGCAAAGCTACACAGAGAAACCCTGTCTCGAAAGAAATAGTCCCTTAACTGTATTCCTGGGGTGTCTGGAACATCCACTCTCATTCACCTCTTTGTACTACGACTAGGGACAACTGCAAAGAGATGAAATTCTTAGGAAAGTTAACACATTAACCTACTTCAGCCTGACTCCCCGGCCTAAGCTTGTTCAGCAGCTGTGATTGTTAGTCATATTTAAGGACACCAAGGATTTGCACCTTTGAGGACTGTTAAGGAGGAAGATCCTCTGTGTTTCACTGTGCTTCGCTGGGGCACATTGGGCTGGGGCACTGTCTTCAGGAGAGGGATTGAAAGAAGGGCAAGGTTTTGAACCCAGGCCTTGGGGCTGAGGCTTGAGGAACCACATTATGAAAGCACACATACCACCTCCATGAGGGTCAGATGTCACATCATTTTATAAAACACCAGCTTCTCCTTAGATGTCTTTGGAATAAAAGGATGAGTAGCCAAATGCTCAAATGTGCGTGGACCAGTCTTCAGATACCCAAGCCCTTGTAGCCATAGAAAACCCACGCTTGGGCAAATGTCAGCTTACTGACTTTTAAATACCAGAGCTGGAAGAAGTAGTTGGAAAGTAATCCATTACCAGGGTGGTGGCATAGTCTATTAGCCTAGCACTCGGGAGGTGGATAGAGGCAGATCAGGTGTTCAAGTCCAGCCTGAACTACATGAGGCTCTGACTCATCCAAGAACCAAAGTAATCCATCATGGAATGTGTAGCCGCAAGTATCCTCGTAGCTTTGCCAATTCACTTTCCAAAGATTAGTAGCCAAGAATATAAGAGAAACAGCTGCTTTCAATTTAAAATCATAATAGTTTTTATTTGCTTAGGTCTTGGTTACATTTTATTGCTTAATTTCAGCAGGAGGAATAAAAAAATAACCTAGTCAGACATGTATGTGTTGAAAATAACCAATTATTGTGTGTATATATACACAATGGAGTTGTATTCATTCATAAAGAATAATGAAATTATGCCATTTATGAGTAACCGGGTGGAGCTGGAGAAAATCAGTATGTGTAGTAAACCAAGCCAGACCCAGAAAGGCAGATAGCACATGTTGTCTCCCCTGTGTGAAATTTAGATTTATATGATATATTACATATAATGGCATGAATGTCTACTTAGCAACTAAGCAACTACTGAGGGGAGGAAGTAAATGAGCATGCATGTGATGGAAGGGAGATAATGGGGGCAAATGTAAGCAAAGCACATAATACACATAGATGGAAATGTCATAATTAAACCCATCACTTGATGCAATGATTATATGCATATCAAAAACATAAAAGCAGATGGGAGGTTAAAAAAGGAAGAAGGTAAACATTAAATCATAAGTGGATGAAAACCTTAGCAAACAGCAACATAACACAGGTTGTTCTGTGTGGGCGTCTGCCCGCACATCCTTTTGATCAAATGAACTCTAAGGGAGATGTTGGTTTCTAAAATGATTGAGTGGAGCTATCCTGGCTGGAGGTAGACTCAAGGGCAAGGAGGGAGTCCTTCTGATGAGGAGGATTAGAATGAGTGAAATTTTCCTGCTGCCCTCATAGCTATGAGTGATTTATGCTGTGTTTTGCTTCTGTAATCTCCCTTACCTTCTCACTCAGCTAACTCCCACCCCCTTTGCCTTGAGAAACAGTTTGAAATAATTTTCCTAATTTCATCCTTTCTTCTTCTGTAAACATGCTGCTCATGTATCTCAGTCAAGTAGGCTAAAATTTAAATCCCTAACCTACCAGTAATAGAAAAGATCCAAATAATGCTGTATAGTCTATAAATATAACTGTAGATCAGGGGTGGTATCTATCCAGGGCACTAGCTCCGTAGGTCTGCTAGAGTAACAAAAATGTGTTCTCCATCTCTCCAAATGCATGCTGGTTTGTTTTTTTTTTTTTTTTAGAAGATCTGATTTATGCAACACATGAGGGCCCTGTGTCAGTCAGCTTTGATGAAATACAATGACCAAAAACAACTTGGGAAGAAAAGAGTTTATTCGCTTTCATATTCTGTATCACTGCCTTAGGGTTTTATTGATGTGAAGAGACACCATGACCACAGCAACTATTATAAAGAAAAAATATTTAATTGGGCTGGTTTACAGTTCAGAGGTCCATTATCATCGTGGTGGGACATGGTGACATGCAGGCAGACATGGTGCTGGAGAAGGAGCTGAGAGTTCTACATCTTGATCCACTGGGAGCAGGAAGAGAGTGCCCCACTGGGTGTGTCTTGAGCATCTGAGACCTCAAGCCTGCCCCCACTGACACACTTCCTCCAACAAGGCACATTTCCTAATAGTGCCACTCCCTATGGGCCTATGGGGGTCATCTTTATTCAAACTACCACAATCAAAATCCATTGAGCAAAGCCAAAGCAGGGACTCAAAACGGGCAGGAACCTGGAGGCAGGAGCTGATACAGAAGCCACAGAGGAGTGCTGCTTATTGGCTTGCTCCTCATGTTTTGCTCAGCCTGCTTTCTTATAGAACCCAGGGCTACCAGCCCAGGGATGGCACCACCCACAATTGGCTGAGCCCTCTCACAACAGCACTAATTAAGAAAACACCCTATAGGCTTGCCTACATTCTGGTCTTATGGAGGCAATTTCTCAATTGAGGTTCCCTCCCCTCAGATGACTCTAAATTGTGTCAAGTTGACTTAAAACTAGCCAGCACAACATGGCAACTGATGAACTATATCTTTTGTATATCGAAAGTCTGGACATTCAGTGTAAATTTAAGATTATAGCAAACACCGTGAAACTGTGCCTGGAATCGAGGCCCTCTATTTACAGCAGTCCCTGACTCCTTCCATGTTATACTGTTTTGGCAGAGCGAGTGGACTTGTCTGAGGCACCAAGATAGAGTGTGAGATAGAATTTGGAAGGATGTTAAAGTTTTGAGGTTGGACTTCTATTTGATTTAGGGATTTTGTCTCCAAGTGCATTTGTGTCTTAATTTTTTTTTCTGAATAAGCAAATACATTTCTTTCTGTTTGTATGAACTTCATACATGATCCTTGCATCTTCATTATTCCAGTTCCTCCTTCTTCCTCCAACTCCTCCCATTTCCCATCCCTCCCTTACAAATTCATGATCTCTTCTTTAATTATTGCTTCATGTATATGCATGCACACACACATACATATCAGTAGACTGTACACATACACACATTTATATATAATCTGCTGAGTCTGTTTAGTGTTTTTTATATGTACATGTCCAGGGCTGACCACTTGTATTGGACAACCTATTCAGAGTTCTTCCCTGGAGGAAGCTGTTTCTCCCTCTATCAGGACTGCTTGTAGCTCTTAACTTGAGATGGGACTATGTAGACGTTGCCCTGTTCACACTGGCATGATAACTGTTATTGTCAGTAGGCAGGACTTGTTGAGATTTCTTGGGTGCATTTTTCCTGTTACATCTAGGGGATGCTACCTATCAACAGGCATCCCATAATCTTTCTGCTTCCTTCTCTAGGATTGTCCCTGAGCCTTAGGTGTTGGGGTCGTGTTACAGATGGCTCCTCACAAGTCGCTGATGGTCTGCATTTTTGACCAGTTGTAGATCTCTGTAATAGTCTCCACGTGTTGCAGAAAGAGGCTCAGGGGATGAGGATGAGAGCTGTGCTGACCAGGCTGGGCCAGGGTCTCTGTGCTAAGCTTTGCATTGCTGCTACAAAATACCTAACCTGAGTGACTTACAAGAGGATCGATCTACTCTGGCTCAGGGTTTCAGATGAGTCCGCCCGTTGGCTCCACTGATTCAGAGCATCATGACCCTGGGAGCACGTGGCAAAGGCTGCTCACCTCCTGGTGGATAGGCCTCAGAAGGATGGAAGAAGGGCCCCAGGACCGAGAAGAGCATCCCAAACATGCTGTCAGATGTGTCACACACAGTGTCACACGGTCCCCTCAGTTCCCGCTGCCTCGCCATTTAACACCTCCAGAGGACAACCAAAGTCTCTGGGACCCCTTTCATGTTCAAACGGCAACAATTTGTTAATTTGAAAGATATGAGAGTTTTTTTGTTTTCTGATCAGAATGAAAGACTCATCCTTTAAAAACAAGTTGTGTTAGCCACTTTTATATTTCTAAAGGTTCTCAAAACAGTGTTTTCCTTATGCAAAGTTAGCAAACATTTCTCAAAGGCTTCCAAACTCTTCTTTTACCCCTCCTACCATGAAAGGTCTTTGTGTCAGGCTGGGGAATCTTAGAGCAAAGAGCTTTCTAAATCCGTAGTGCTTCCTTTTAGAAATAAGAGTAGCAAAAGACAGTGTTCTTTACAAATTGCCCAAAGACTTCAGCAAAGTTACCACCTCCTCTGTTGCTCCACGGAGAGCGGCCGTCCTGGGATCCATTAGTTCTTAAGAAATGCACTTTTAGGCAGGTCCAGTGGTGGTGCACACCTTTAAACCCAGCGCTCCAAGAGCAAAGGCAGGCGGGTCTCTGTGAGCTCCAGGGCAACCCAGCCTACATAATGAGTTGCAGGCCAGATAGGGGTATACAGTGAGACCCTATCAAAATAAATAAACTAATTAAATTTAAAAAAAAAAAACAACTTCTGTATTTGTGGAGAGAAACGTAACTGCTGACAGCCTAA
The DNA here is from genome assembly GCF_007827085.1 of Peromyscus californicus insignis. Classification (NCBI taxonomy): domain Eukaryota; kingdom Metazoa; phylum Chordata; class Mammalia; order Rodentia; family Cricetidae; genus Peromyscus; species Peromyscus californicus. The sequence continues at coordinate 118,530,484 of NW_026294562.1, forward strand.
TGAAAACAACAACAATAACAACAGAGAATTCCAACATAGGTGTACTCTTTGCTCTCTAGAGGCAGACAGTACTCCCCCCATCTGCCTGACTGGGTGCTCCCCCCGCCCCCCCCCCCCCCGACCTCAATGCTCACCCACAGTCAAGAGGAAAAAGCTCCATCTCAGTAGAAGTGTGTGTCTCCCTTTGAGTGCCCAGAGGGGCGAGAAGGACAGAGCAAAGACCTAAGGTGAATAGCAGCCTCACCCTTTGTCCCTTCTCTCCAGGGTGCACACATTCTAATGCTGTCCCCTAGAGTCTTGCTCTTGTTTAGGTTTGCAGGGCATCGGAAGCACTCCAGTCCGTGACCCAGCCTGATGTCTTTTAGTGACAAACTAACTCTGCATGATCTGGGTCAACACAATCCAGAATGTCCTGGTGCCTCGATGTTTGTGAATTCCATCTGTCCTGGAAATAAAATACGTTATGGAATAAGAACGTAAGCTTTGTTCTAGAATTAACTGGAGTGTCGCTGTCTCCCCCCCCCCCCGCCCCCCAACCCAGCTCATCTTTGTGGTTCTTCCAATGTAAAGTAGATTAGTTCTTATAGTCTGAGGCACTCATGAGGGCAACCTGTAGCATTTGTTTGTTTGCTGTTTGTTTTATTCTAAATATTGAACCTGGACCAGGCCAAACCTAAAAATGTCTCTCTGTCCACAACTCAGTTCTCTCTGGTTACTGTGCCGAAAGGCTCCAAACCTCCTCACACAAGGACATAGATCAAATTGGAACTTCCAGAAGAGCTCAGAACCCTTGAACATTTTTGTGTGTGCACAGTGAGGATCAAATTCAAGGCCACTATGTGCCAGGCAAGCACCCTATCACCAATTCACACCCTCAGTTTAGTCTCAGAGCCCCTCAGGATTACAGGGAGCAGGCAAGACCCTCAACAGGGATAACTCCAATCAACATAAAAGAGAGCTTGTGGCTTCGTCTTCACAAGCTTAGAGCAGAAGTCACCCCAGAATGATCCCTGCCCTACCCTGGGGGGCTGTAGAGGGGGTTTACTTGGCCCATCTATGTCTTAGTCTGTGTTCTATTGCTGCCAAGAGACACCATAACCAAGGCAACTCCAATTAACAAAAAGCATTTAATTGGGGCTTGCTTAAAGTTTCAGAGGTTTAGTCCATTATCATCATGGTGGGAAGCATGGCAGCATGCTTGCGGACATGGTGCTGGAGAGGTAGCTGAGAGTTCTACATCTGGATTCATAGGCAGCAGAAAGAGAAAGAGAGCCACTGGGCCTGGCTTGGGCTTTTGAAAATCTCAAAGCCCACCTCCACTGACACACTTCATGAAACAAGGCCACAGCCATTCCAACAAGGCTACATCTCCCAATCCTTTCAAACAGTGCCACTCCTGAAGCACTCAAATGTATGAGCCTATTGGTGGTCATTCCTATGCAAACCACCACAGCCTACTTGATGCTTTTAAAATGAGATGTGTTGGCCTAGGGTGGCGGTACACAACTGTTACCATAGCCCTAGCACTCAGGAGAGGGAGGCAGGAGGACCTGAAGTCAAAGGTCATCCTTGACGACCCATCCAGTTTGAGGTCAGCTTGGGCTACATAAGACCCAGCCTCAAAAAAAAAAAAAAAAAATTTGTTGCAAGATGTGAATGTTTGAAATTTTTTTCACACTGAAATTAACTCTTTGGCTATATTTGAAGATTTCAGTTATGACAACATCAGGCCTCCAAGACAGGGTAGCCACCCTTTCAAAACAGGATGGCCACCACAGTCCCCAGGATGCAAGTCTCACACCTGGCCTGTTTCCCTCATTAGTTTTAAATTGCAAATACTGTGGGAAGATTGTTAGTTTGGCATGCAGGTGGCTTCTGTGTCCCCTGCAGGGAACCAGCTGGCTGCTCAACACCCAGGATGAAACAGAGGGTCCAGAGCACTGGGAGGATTGCCAGCCCCGCTTGCAGCAAGACAGCGGTGACATGACCCCAACCTCTTCCTTCCTGGAGGAAGCAGAAAAGGGGCCCTGGCTGTTTGCCAGACAGTTTCTCAAGGCAGATAAGGAGCCACAGAAAGATGCACCGCTGCAGACAAGCTGGGTTGCTAAATAAAGGAGCTGCTTGATGACTGAGTCCTGCCTGTGGTTCTTAGCTTGCCAGCCTCAGTCCAAGAGCAGGCTGAGACCCCCCCACACCTGCTGGCCTTTCCTTTCCAAACAAGCGGCCTCTTAGCAACAGCCCTGACTCCCTGCATCTGCTAGAAGCCTCAGAGGTACAAAGGATCCTCGGAGGCAGGCAGAGTGCAGGGGCAGAGCAGAGAGGATCCCGCAGGAGCTGGTTGTGCAGCGAGCAGGCAGGGGAAAGCGGCTGTGCTCAGCAGCAGAGCTCCAGCAGCTACGGTTGTCTCTTGGCATCTTTGCTGGGCTGAGGGAGCCCTCTCGGCATTCCGGCTGCATCGATAAAGCAGTGAGCCTTGCTCTTGGCTTCGCGATGCACACAGGTTCCAAATGGCCTTTGTCTTCAGCATCACAGCCTGCAGACAGAGGTAGGTACCCCACCAGCTGTGGACGCGCAAGCTGAAGCCTCTGGTTGGTGAGGGCAGCAGAAACCACAATACTCAGCTTCCCTGGAGGGAAAGGTAAGAAGGAGACAGGTTTGGATGCTGCACTTTCACACACACACACACACACACACACACACACACACACACACACACCCCGCAGTGAAGCCCTTCCCCACTGGCTGGAGAAGACGTAGCTAACCTTGACCCAGTTCTAGGCTAGCCAATGTTTCCTCACTCAACCAGCAGCAATTATAACCCCTTGGAGTTCTGCTCTTATTTGGGTGCTAGAGCTACATGAGGGCCAACTGATGAAGAAATGTGAATGGGGGAGGTCACTGGCTTGCCTGACGGAGCAGCCCAGCCATGCTCTTTGGAAACAGCCCTCAGCGGGGACAGGTGCAGTCATTAATCATGACCTTCTGTTCATTTCCTGTGGTCTCACTCTCAGGAATCCCACGGGCCTCAGGTTGGGCTTACATATAGGGTACCACCCCTCACCTTGTGCTCTTTTGTCCCAGAACCCAGGATCTCATTTATCCCATAAAGGAGCGCACCTCTAGACACAGTCACCTTGTCCTGCTGTCCCTTCTCATTACCACCTCCCATCAGCAGCTCGGGTCACACTTTCCAATCCTCCATCACAGCTTCATTTACATGGTGTTTCTAGCTTACTCCGAGATGTGATTAGCCCGAATGGGCAAAGAACCAAGCCACCAACCTAAGATAAAGTGCCAAATGGATGGCCTCACCTAGACACCAGCCAGGTGGAAAACTGTCCATTGGGCAAGGAAATGAGGCTGGTGGAAACGTCAGGACGGCTCAGTCTTAAGGCACAGTGCAGGTGCTGGAAGTGGTGTTTCCAGGGGCTACGGCTTTAGCACTGAGGGGAGAAAGGTAAATTACACACTCTTCAGTTAGTTTGGGAGCTTACAACCAGGTGCACTTTGCATTTGCTTGCATGGGGCCTTTCTTGTCCCCTTTCCTTTCTGTTTGGTACCATCTCATTAGGAGCCCTGAGATGGGGCTCAGCATGGTGCACAGGCGCCACAGTGAAGAGCAGCCTGCTGGCTTTCTACTTGCCCCGTTTGACTCAGGATCCCTAACAGTAGGTTTCTGATGCTTTGAGGGTGCCAAGCTGCTTCCTGGATCTCCACAGACAACACGAGTCCTCTTCTTGGTGAATTCTCTGATGTCTGGGTAGAGACTTTTCCATGGCTATGGCAAGAAATAATCGGCAGAGAAACGTGGAGCACCTTCCTCTCAGCTAAGGAACCATCCATGGATGTCCACATTAGGGCTCTCTGGTCCTCCCTACATCTCTTGAGGCCAGTTATTTCCTTTCCACCCTATTTTTCTCTCCTGATCGAAGGCACTGTTTGTTATGGGTAACTAGACAAACACAGAGCTCTGGAGAGCCAATGGCTGGGGGTTTTATATCTGAGAGAATTCTTGGATAAAGTGGCTTTTGCAAGGCTCTCCAAGAGGGACCAACTTAGAATGGCTTGTCTGGACATACATGGAAAACCAGGAAAGAGGCTTCAACTCACTTCTCAAAGGTTGATCCTCTTTTTGCGTCACCCCCCTTTAAAAACTAAAGAGCTAGTCAGACTTCCTTTGTCAAGGGTGGGCATGCATTGTCTAGTCACAGAATCACAGCTTGGTCTTTATTCAGTGAGTAAACAGTCTGACTGATGCCCGGTGATTTGGGATAAGAGCGCAGTATGAGTGTGGTACTATCCATAGAAAGAAGAAACAGTCCCACTCATTTGCTTTTGTGTGACAGTCTAATTAAAAGACACCCTCCAAGGCCACACAGATCCTAATGAGCGGATGCAAGTGTTCAAATCCACATAACCTATGGAACTTGGGAACTGGCTCCTCAAATAACTGTGTGGTTTGGAAGGGTTTTGTTTTTCCAGTGTCAAACAATAAGCTGATTAATTCACATTTTTCAAAGTCAGTTTCAAACCCTATTTTTTTTTTCTTTTTTAACATCTACAGAAAACCTGGAAGGGAATACAAATTCCTTCCTGGAAAACACATCTCCCTTTCTGCCCTCCCCGCACCCTCTGATAAATAACATGAGCATGCAGCGATTTGCCAACAGCAGCTCCAGGCACGAGGCACAACATCTGTTAGCGAGACGCTGGAGAGACGGTGGAAGGCATGCTGGCTGCCTGCCCACCTTCAGACTCCAGATTTTTGCTGACAAGGCTGTCAATAAATGGGCAGATGGCATGGGCTCCGCTGGCAGGAGAGTTCCCTTAACCCGACTCCAGACATTATCTCCAGTTCATGGTGCACTGGGCTGAGCCCTTCACTGGACCATTAAAGCACTCCTTGATGGAGCACAGGGAGCAGACCTAGGAAGGGGGAGGCCCTCGCCTCCTTTAATTACATTAACTGAGTCTCTCCTGCAGTTGGCAGGCAGAGTGAGTGAGATGAGCCCTTGTGACCACAGAAGTGGGAGGAGCAGCCACCCACTGCATTTCATGCTGTTTAAACCTGGGCATCCGATTCTCAGGAGCTGTGTACCTCCAGGAGAACAGAGTTTGCTGTGAAATAAAAACTCACTAAGATGGATCTAGGTGTCTCTGCAAGCCTTCAGGCTCTTGCATTGTCTTACAGGAACTGTATGCACACATGCTGCATTGGCCAGCATTCTCTAGCCAGAAACAGCTCTGCTAACTCACACAGATGTCCTCTGGTGGTGACTTGGGGAAAACACCCTCTGCCATCTGAGGACGGTTCCAGCTTGTGGTGACTGCAGTTTAATCTCAAACTCATCAGGCTGAGGCAGATGAGCAGTGTGATCTGAAAGGAGTTATTTAAGCAATTGGCCCTATATTACCATGTACACAGAAATCAGCTATTTTACCATGTACGTAGAAATCAGCTACACGTTCCCACTGCACAGTTACAAAGTACCTTTGCATACCTTAAGGGGGTGGTTTTAACTGAGGGTGACTTTGCCCCTCCTCCTCATGACACAATGCCTGGAAACACACTGATGTCTCTAAGGCAAAGGGCAGTGATGATGCTGAGTGTCTCCACTGCACAGGATTCACTCACAACAAAGAACGATCCCAGCCAGGGTGTTGGCAGTGCCAGGGTTGAGAAGCCTGCATCAGGACAAAGGAAATGAACATTTCTCGAATCCCTTGAAAAGGGGAGCAGAGACAGAGCAGCTGCTGGGCATATAAAAAGGAAGCTGGGAATTTGCTCTTACCGTCTCAGGTAGACTCACCACAATGTCGTTATTCTGAGTGCTATTCACTATTCACTAAACAGCAGTTCCCCCAAGTTCTTACTGCCGTCCTTTCCATCAGATCTGAACAATAAAACATCACATCCATAAAAGCCATTTTAGTTTAATTCATGTTTAGCAAATGAGAATATCCACCTGCCGCCTAACTGGGACTAGAGTCTTAAATGGAAGCATGCTTTAAAGCTTGTCACTGGGTATTGTGGCTTGTGTCTGTAATCCCAGCCCTCAGGAGGCAGAGGGAAGAAAACTCTGTGAGTTCCAGGCCAGCCTGAACACACACACACACACACACACACACACACACCACGTGAATTAAATTAAATGAACATATTGGAGGGTTACAGGGGAGTCAAGATGAGTACAGAATTTATGAGGTTAGGGGTTTAGGATCTAACAGATGTGCTCACATTTTCATTTGTGTTCTGTGGCTTGAGTAGCTTTGGACAGACAGACTAGTCTTAAAGATATAGCACCCCTTTAGAGGTATGAGTCAGGCAAAGCACTGGCCTATTTCTTGTGAGTTTTGCAGAATGAACTGTACACTCCTACCCCCCCAAAATCACATGTTGAAATGTGAGCCTTTATCCTGCCACTTTATATTGCCATGGAGATGTCCTTAGTTCACATACTGAAGTGGGGAGAGCACCTCTAACCTCATGAGGCTGTGGAGAAACTTAGATCCAGATCTCCACCCAGACAGAACACTGACCAGATATGAAGACAAAGGGCAGAGTGTGAGTCCACAAGGGCAGGAACACCAAAGGTTGCCAACAAGGACCTTGGAGTCACCAGACATGCACAAAGCAGATTCCTTCTTGCGGCTCTCTGAAGACATCCAGTTCCAGAACTGAGAGCCTAAATTCTGCTGGGGAAGCCACCCGGGATTCAGTTTTGGCTGCGGTGACAATGCTCTAGTTTACCAGTACAGATCAGGTGGACTAGAGAAATGTCATGGCAGGCAGAGCATCCTCACCAGAGCCATCTCCCTCCAACTGCTGCCTGCAAACTACTGCTTCTGCAGAGCAGGCAACTCCCCGGATCAACCTCGGGGACAGAGGCCAGTGTCCCCTCCCTCTAACAGGAAGCAGGAAAGGTAGGCAGCATATCAAGAGCTCTCATTTCATTATATCCCTCCTGCAAGCCTTCCAGGAATCCCTGAAGCACAGCTGGAGGACACTTGCCTTCCTAAATCAGTGTGAGAGGTGGAATCTGAGGGCCGTACTTACTTTGGTCCTTTCTGCTGTTTTGAGAACCTGGTGTTTCTAAGGCCCTCACAAGAATGGTCTGGTCTACCGTTGTGTTCACACCTGTAGCAGTATGTAGCAGTTCACACATGCATGGTAGCAGTCTCTTGACCATTTAAAACAAATCAACTAAATAATGTACAGGGGTCCATTCCAGGACATAATCCGAGAGGGGTCTCAGCCTGAGGCATATACAGGAGTGAGACCTGGGGGCCAAATGTAAGGGCGTACTGCAAGGACAGATCTGTATGAGAGGGGAGATCAAGTTTTGTGATCCCTGTGAGACACCATAGTTATGCTATGCAGACTGTGAACCTATGGCACAAGGTAGTCAGGTTTCTATTGCAGAACACATTTACACTAATATATAATCCTCTACCCCTAAGCAATGAGTATTATTATTATAATTCATGTTTTATAGTTCAAGAACAATTAACTTTACATTAGATTGACTGAATATCTGGAGTCAGCCAAGAAATAGTAGCTGTAATGCATTTATTACTTTTATTTTTGCTGTGACTAAAGATCTAACCAGAAGCGACTTAAGGGAGAAAGGCTTATTTTCTCTTACAGCTTGTGAGAACAGTTCACATGGCAGGAAGGGGTGGCAACAGGAACACCAGGAGAGAACAAAACACCTTTTGTCTCTAACCAGGAAGCACGGAGTGGACAGGAAGTAGGGTGGGGCTATAAAACCAAAAAGGCCCACCCCAATAGTGACATACTCCCTCCAAAAAGACTGTACCTCCTAAAGGTTCCATAGCTTTCAAAACAGTGTCACCAACTGGGGACCAGGTATTCAAACACATGAGCTCGTGGGGGACATTTCACTTTCAAACCACAACACTTGCCTGCGTTAAAAAACATTTTAATTAGTTCATTGTACAGTTGTTTAAAATTCCCTAGGAAAGTTAGGCAAGATGCACAGTAAAGCGGACAGCACTCTACGTTGGCTCTTAACCCGGCTGAGAAGTTGGTGGCTAGTTTGGGCCTTTGTTTAGTTTTGTTCTTTGCTTTGATCATTTTTTTTTCTGTATTTTCTTTTTGTTACTATTTTGTTTTGTTTGGAATCTTTAAACTGTTGCATACAGAGGGCCAGACCCGTACCCTAAAAGCTGCCTTACATCTCATGTCCAGCCATCAGATTATCCAGGGTGAAGACGCCAGAGACACACCAAAGACAATCAATTACTCTGGAGCTCAATCTTGGCCCTTGGGCCAGGTGATGAGACTTGGGATATTTATGGCTTCCTTTTTTATCATCTCTGGCACTTCTTGGGTTTGTTTTGAGAGTCTCTCTCTGTAGCCCAGGATAGCCTGGAACTCACTATGTAGCCTAGAATACCTCTGAATGGGTGGGCACTCCCTCTGCCTGGGCCTCTTGAGAGCTGGGATTACAAGCATGAGCCACAATGCTGGTTCTAGTATTTTGTTTTTCTTCATTAGTTGTTGGGGAAAGAAACGTTATAATTAGCATCTCTTGTCAACTGGACACGCCTGGTAAGAGGGCCCTTGATTTAAGTATTGCCTCTGTTATATTGACCCGTGAGCATGTCTGAGGGACATTTTCGTTTTTCTTTTTCTTTTTTTTTTTTTAAGATTTATTTATTTATTTATTTATTATGTATACAGTGTTCTGTCTGCATGTATCCCTGCAGGCCAGAAGAGGGCACTAGATCTCACTATAGATGGTTGTGAGCCACCATGTGCTTGCTGGGAATTGAACTCAGGACCTTTGGAAGAGCAAGCAGTGCTCTTAACCACTGAGCCATCTCTCCAGCCTGAAGGACATTTTCTTAATTGCTAATTGATGCAGGAGAGCTCAGCCCGCTGTGGATGTGGATCCTTTGAGCAGGTGGTCCCTGGTTGTATAAGGAAGGTAGCTGAGCAGGTCAGAGGGAACAAGTTCATAAGCATGCCTCCATGGTTCCTGCCCTGCCTTCCCTCGGAGATGGGTTGTGATCAGGAAGGATGAACCAAATAACATCCCCTGAAAACAATTTTTTAATTAAATCTTAGAGAATTTTATACAATGTGTTTTGATCATACTCACTATTGACCTCTCCCCCTAACTCTTCCCAGATCCACCTGCACCTCCCCACCCTCCCCCACAATTTTGTATCCTCTTTTTTATTATTTGTAAATAACCCATTGACTCCTATTTATGCTGCCCGTATACTCCTGTGAGTGGGGACATCCACTGAAGCACGGTCTATGATGATATTTTATTTGTGCTGAAATGTGATTTTATTTATATGTTAATAAATAAAGTTGCCTGGGGATCAGAGCTAAAAGCGAGCCATTTAGTAGCAGTCCAGTGGTGGTGGCACACACCCTTAATCTGATCACATGGCAGGCAGAATCTCTATGTGGTCAAGGACACAGCCAAGCAGTGACACGAACTTTTAATCCCAGTACCAACCATAAAGACCTGGAGGTCTGTATAGAAAGGCAGTGACGAGGAAGTCATGTGGTTGGGTTTAGAGCCAATGAGAAGTCAGAACAGGAAGGCAATAAAAAGACAGTCACACAGGAAGAAAGTCTCTCTCTCTCTCTCTCTCTCTCTCTCTCTCTCTCTCTCTCTCTCTCTCTCTTGGGAAGTGATGGCGGCGAGGTGGTCAAATAAGGCAGTAGTGGCTCTTGCTCTGATCTCTTGGCTTTAACTCTGTATTTGGCTCTGGGTTTCTTATTTAATAAGACTGTTTAGAGTTTCATCTACAACAGTCAACCCACCAGGGGCCACGACCTTAAAAAGAAACCGACTCTCCTTCCTGCAGAAGCCATCTACCAGCTAAAGCTCCTTGGGTAGGGATGGGATCTCCGCGAACCCCTTCCCCATCCACGCTAGACTGTTGACTGACTCGAGCCCGTGCTGGCCTTGTGCAGGCAGCCAGGGCGGCTAGGCACTCAGAGAGCAGTGTTCTTGTCCCGTCCGGAAGATGCTGTCATCTTCAGTCTCCAGACCTCTGCTCTGAAAGTCTTCCTGCCCCCTCCTCCATGAGGGTCTCTGAGCCTTGGAGGGGACGGGTGGTACAGATGCCCCGTTTGTGTCTGAGCACTCACGGACATTTATACTCTGCGTTTCAGCCCGTTGTGAATTTCTGGGTAAACCGCCATCCAAAGCACCTAGTTGTTAAAGTCTAATTTTCTGACACACCCTGTGCATTTCCTCACACAGGCAGGGTTCCTGGAGTCTGATCTGCTGCTGCTGCCATGCTCAGGAGGATGAGCATTTGGAAGCCCTCTTAACTCAGCACCCAGACTGCCCCTGGTAGTCTTGTTTTCTGCCTCATTGCTCTGGGCTAATCTCTATGCTAATACCATGACTATTTTTTCAAACTCACAACTGATTGTGTGCTTTAAGCATTTATCTGGAAAAAAAAATCCTTTCATGGGTCTCTCTCTCTCTCTGCTCTAACGAAATAAACCCTAATCCCCTGATGTGACTTGCAAGAATCATCCCTTTTTCCTGTTTCTATATTCCAAACTCAAGAGCTAGTCCCATCACTTAGCACACATCCTTTACTCTCAGCCACCTGAGGCCCATCTGTCCCTCACTCTGTCTGACCTGGAGCTTTCTGCAGCACCTGAGTCCCCACCTCAACCCCCCCACCCCGCCAAACAAAACAAAACAAAAAAGCCAACTTAGAACTTCTACTCACCCTTCAAACCACAGCTTCTCTGATCTTAAGACAAAAGTTCACACTTCCCTGGAACTTTCCCACCAAGTGATCAAGCACCCATAACGCTTTATACTTTATGATTGCTTGGCTAGATTTTTGGATGGTGAATTCCAGGAGGACCGGGACTGAATCTAATTCATCTCCCCTTTCCTGTACCTCCCACAGCTCCTGGCACACGGAAGCTGCTTAATCAATGTTTACAGCAGGTAGGATTAAATAGATAAAAGCTTAGATCAAATCAAAGGCTTCTTCCTGGTGGGAAGAGTTGCTATTACTTACCAGCCTGGTGCTGGCAGCCAGTGTGCTTAAGCTAATGAAAGGTGGGTGGCCTCCCGAAAGGTGAGGAAGGATTAGCTGATCTTCCTTGTCCTCAAGTCCCTGCACAGTGACCCAGAGCCAACCACTGGCTTCTTGGCATGCGTAAACGAAAAAAAAACACAGCTCTTCTCAGGCATGACACACAAGAATTTCAAAGTGTCAGTTTCCCTAACATTTCTTTAATTCCTACCTAAAGGAGCCAGAGGAAATGGATATTGGGAACCCAGTATTCTCATATTGGGATGTGTATGTGTGTGTGTGTGTGTGTGTGTGTGTGTGTGTGTGTGTGTGTGTGTGTGTCCAAAACATGCAAATGTTGGAAGAGGGAAAAATCCGAGGAGCTGTTTGATCTATAGAAAGGAAATATAAACAGAGAGAAGCTCTGTTCACTTCACATCAAAGTGAATCTAGGTTCCTGTTTTACAATAGCAATTAACATGTCTATTTCATGATTTATTTGTTTAGGTGGAGCGGATTCAACTTTCTATTTATAAAAAAAAATAGCAGAAATTTAATTTTACAGATTTTGGCATCAAGAATACTGAATTCTTCACCCTCTTCTTTTCCCCATGTAGAAGCGTTACCTGGTATGTAGTCCACGGCTCCTGTGGGATGGAGCCCGCACAGAATCAAGGAGCATGCTGGGATATGACTGAGGCTGCGTGTTCGGGGAGCTGTCAGTCCATAATGCAACCTTGCTTGGGGTTGTCATTCAGAGCTGTGCCACGTGAGTTAAAGATGTTCCTTTTCTCATTACAGATGTGCGGATGATGCAAGGCTCAGAGACCACACCGTCAGAGCCAACATACCGGTCAGAAAGAGACCAACCTGAAAGTAGGAAACAAACACTTGTTGCCAACATCCTACATGCCCACCTCTGTGTCCAACCACATGCCTTTCTTCTTTCTTGCAAACAGTTGACTGGGCAAAGAGAAGGTGTGTTCTGGTTCACTTCAAACACCTCTAAGCCTAGGAAAGCCACAGGAAGTGCCTTCAAGATGCCATTTATGTTGGCTCCAGCTTGTATGGATAGCCCTTCCCCCTCAAAGCTGGAGCATCTGAGGCCCAGACATCCATTTTTTTTAACTTTCATAAAAGTTCATTTCCATTCATTTATTGGATGTTCTTGGTGCTGGGTGGGCACTCAGCCAGTGTTAAACTGCAGAGCAATGATACCCTCGACACCTTCAGAGGGTCCTTGGTTTCCTCTCTAAAACAAAAGTTGGCGCCCTTGTAGGTAAGGGTTCATACAGGATCCATGGCTCATCCACAGGCCTAGGTGCTCTTCCTGTGTCTCATCACCACTTGAGGGGCTCTGCTCCCCCATTCTTGCTCTCAGGGACACACAGCTTCCCATGCTAGGCCCAGCCACAACCCCCTCTCTTGTTTCCCTCTAGTATTCCTGAGATGCCAGGAGGAACTCCGAGAATACAGTGAAGAAGCCTGGCTTCCTTGGCTTGCTGTACCCGGATACACGGCTCCCATATGTCCCCTCATTTCACCTGCCCTGCAACATTCTGCATTCTGTTGCCGTCCTCCCTACTGGACAGATGACAAGTAACAAGAGTCATACACAGCTCTCATTTTGTCTGCCTCCCACCCCTCCCTCCTTTTGGTGGAGGGCTGTGTTTCCTTTCTTTGAGGCGACTTTTCTGCCTCCCCTCTCCAATGAGCAGTCAGAGGCAGCACAGAGCTATAAGTAAAAACATAACTTTGGATCAGGATTCTCTGGACTCTGTTTCTTACAAGCTTTATCACCTTGGTAGAGTCCCTTCATCTCCTCCTCAGTGTTTTTGTTTTTCTCATGCTTAGAATAGAAATGGTTGTCAGAGCGCCTACCCTGGGGGCTAACTCACCCAGTAGGGATGAAAGGTGAACCAGTTCAAAGGAGTGTGTGGGATAGCCGCCATGTGGGAAGGGCTGTAAGCCTAGTCAGTGTTCCTCTATGGAGGAGGCTATCATCACATCTGCCCCCTTGACCGTAGCTAATCCTCCAGAGCTGAGAAAGGTGACTTATGGGCCTGTCCCTTACATTTCTCTCTGTGGCCTTGGGTAGGAAAGTCAAATGCTTACTGGTGTGAGAGGTCTAAGCTGTGACCTGCAGGAGCATCTGCCGTGTGGCTCTGACAGAACAAAGCCACACAAAGAGACTTTGAGAGTTCCACCACAGCCAAGAGTCTCCATTTCCAGATGTTCCCTCAGCCCATCCTAAAACCCCAGCCCTGTGGAAGTGCAGAACCACAGTAGTAAGAAAACAGAATTTCAAGTCTCCAGGGTGAAAGAAATCCTACTAAGTCCTTGCAGCATAACAAACATGGACCACCCAGAGAACCATGAGCTGATCATCATCATTGAGCCATGCTTCCTCCATCTCGGCTCCTACCTCCAAGTTATTACTGTCCCCTCCCCTCCCCTCCCCTCCCCTCCCTTCCTCTTCTTTTCTTGTCTAGTCTGTTTTCCTTTTTTCTCTTTCTGTCTCTGCCCATCTCTCTGTCTCTGTCTCTGTCTCTCTCTGTCTCTCTCTGTCTCTGTGTGTGTGTGTGTGTGTGTGAGAGAGAGAGAGAGAGAGAGAGAGAGAGAGAGAGAGAGAGAGAGAGAGAGAGAAAGGTGGGTTAACATGGCCATTGGACCAGCTGTTTGCAACCAATCTTAGTTTGCCGCTGCCAATTTTCCAATTCTGACTTTCTATTGCAGCCAACTAACAAACAGCCCTGTTTCCAACCTTTGTAACACTCTGAAAATAAGACAAGGCACCTCTCCTGGGTGAGGGGACTGGTGGCGTCATGCTTGGTGTGTTTTTTTAAAAATATTAATTCATTTACTGTTATTCATGTAAGTGTTTTGCTTGCATGGGTGTACGTATGCCGTGTACGTAACGTGCCTGGGGAGGCAAGAAGTGAGCGTGGAAAGCCCTGGAACTGGAGTCACATGGATGGTCGTGCTGGGAACAAAACCTAGGTCCTCTGCGAGAACAACAAGTATTCTTAACTGGTGAGCCATCTCTCCAGCCCTTCTTTTTTGTTTCAATTCTTTTTTTTTTTGGTTTTTCGAGACAGGGTTTCTCTGTGTAGCTTTGCGCCTTTCCTGGTACTCGCTTTGGAGACCAGGCTGGCCTCGAACTCACAGAGATCCGCCTGGCTCTGCCTCCCTAGTGCTGGGATTAAAGGCGTGCGCCACCACCGCCTGGCTTGTTTCAATTCTTAAGACTGAGGGTATCTCTTCAAACATGTATTGGAGCTTCCTCTGTGGAAGTGTGTGGGTGTGCTTAGCTGGCAGCAGCAGATGATGACTTCAGGGTTCTGTCTTTGCGGGGCTTAGGGACAGTAGATTGCTGCACTCCTAAGAGTGAGGCACACTTTTTATTTTATTCCCTTCGAAACACTCCCTTCCTCCAACTTCTGCATTTTGATACTCTTTCTGTGGGCATCCTGGGTTTTGACACTTTTTTTGTGTATGTTTCTATAATTTGATCTTTCTTTTATTAAAATGAACCCAAAGAAATAAATACTTTAATACATAAGAAACGTTTGTTTGGCAGCATTTCATTTTGATAAATTTGGAATACATTGCAATCTATTTCAAATAGGTCTTCAGCCAGTAACAGGACCTTAGCATGAATCACCCAAGTTCAAAGGAGCTTTTTGGTCTGGGCTTGGAGAAGACTCTGCTTAAATAACAAATATTTTCTGAAGCACCAGACTCTCAGTAACCACACTGTGAAGCAATACAGCCAGGGGAGAAGAGCACGGGTGTTGTGGTTTGCACACGGTTCCCTTTGTGATCTCAGATGTGCAAAGGATTTGATAACAACATCCCATTTGCCTCTGCCACATGGCCACAAGCCCTTCAGTCATTCTGATGGATTTTTCTAATAGTCTGGAAATAAATAACCCTGGACCCACTGCTAACGTGTAAAACCTTGGACAAATTCAGAGTTCAGGGAAACCTTTAGTGTCTCCTGGTTTCTCTGCACACAAAGTTCAAAAATCCTATGCTTATGAGTCATGAGGCACTAATGCTTCTAAACCCAGCTCAGCCCTGTGCTAGCTATGTGTGTGACTGGGGCAAATTCCGCTCTCTCTAACTTAGACTTTCTCACTCCAACAGGGATCTTAAAAACAAGTATCTATGATTGTTTCTTTAAATTGGAAGAATCTGGTAACTTAATGTGCAATTGTTAGTTTAAAGTTGCCAACTTGATACAATTCTAGAACCAGCTGTCAGAAGCACCTCTGAGAATGTCTGAGGCATTATCTTGATTATACTTCTTGATAGGGTAAGACCCACCCTTTGTGGGTGTCACCATTCCCCAGGCAGGAAATTTTGAACTATACGAGAGTGGCGAGAGCAAGCTGCGCACTCACATGCACTAATTCATTGCTGCTGCTCTTGAATGTGGATGCAACGTGACTAGTTCTCCCAAGTTCCTGCCATTGTCACTTCCTTGCCCTGATGGACTGTGCACTAGTTAAAGCTTCTGTTGATGTGATAAAGCACCCATGACCAACAACAACTGTGGTAGAAAGCGTGTATTTCGGCTTACAGTTGTACATCACAGCCCATCACTGAGGGAAGTCGGGGCAGGAACCTGGAGGCAGAACTGAAGCGGAAGCTATGGAGGAATGCCACTTACTGACTTGCTCTCCAAAACTTACTCAGCCTGCCCTCTTGTGGAACCCAGGACCACCGGCACAGGAGTGGCATCACCCACAGTGGGCTGAGCCCCCATACATCAATCACTAGTTAAGAAAATGCACCACAGGATTGCCCATAGGCCAATCTGTGTGGGGGCATTTTCTCAATTGAGTTCCCTTATTTCAGATGACTCCAGCTTTTGTTAAGTGGACATAAAAACTATCAAGCATAGACTGCAACCTGGAGTTGTAAGCCAAATAAATTCTTTCTCCTTTAAGCACATTTTCAGGGATATTTGATCCAGCAGCAGGGAAAAGAAACTCAGATATAGTGCATGCAAAAGTACATAAAGAACTGTAAGCACTTAGTAAGTCTGAGAAACCATCATTGTCTCCATCATCTTTACCCATCACCATCATCATCATCATTATCATCATCCTCATCATCTGTGTTTCTTCCTGTTCATGGTGCAGTGAGTATATCTGAATCATTGGGTTGGTTCTAAAGCAGGGTCTCTCAACTTGGGAGCTTTTGACATTCTGTGCCCTCTTTGGCTATAGAGCCCTAGCCTGTGTCTAGCAGGATGCTGGGCAGCATGCCTTGACTCTCTTCATCAGATGCCTGTCTTGATTATGAAGAACAGAAAGTCTCTCTAGTCTTTGTTAGGTGTTCCCTGGGAATAAAACTATTAGCACCACTGGCCTAAATGGCAATCCATGCTCTGGGTATGAGTTAGAACAAGAAAAAAAGAATAAAATTGTTCTCTCCAAATATCGGGGCAGGAATCAAGTGATTCAATGTGGCCTCACTCCCCTTGAGGAGCTACTGGAAGCTAATGGTTATGAGAGAAGGGAAGTCACTTTCTTTGGTGGCGGGGCCACTGGTAAGTTGACCATGCTCCAGTAAATAACCCCTGGCCCATGGTAATGTAACCAGATCTAGTTAAGTTCACTGTGTCCCCAACAATTACAGACAAGGAAGCAGGAGGAGGACTTGAGGAGAAGAAGGGGTTCAGTGGGAGTGGGACGGGATGAGACGGGGCAATCGAATTGAAATAGGACCAAATTACAGTGGATACATGTATGAAATGATCAAAGCATTTAAAAAGAGCAAAGTGCCCCCTGCAGGAGCTGCTTCAATGGTGTCTTGTGCTTCTCTGCGCACACACTTTGGTTCCTCCTTGGACACTATCAGTCATTCTCAGTAGTTTCCTCGCCTAGATGGTCACTGCGTATTACCCAGCTTTCTCTGCTCTTTGCAGGTAGTGGCCTCATCCACTGTAACTTCTGATGACTGCCTCCTGTGACTTAGAACTGTAAGAGGGAGTGCATTGTAGAGAAAGCTGTGGCCCTTAGCAAGGCCAAGGACAACTTCTACTCAGCTATGAAGGACACAGCCCAAAGGGCTATCAAGGGAGCCCACTCCCTAGCCACATGACATTCATGTAGGGGAAATTGAGCCATGACCACCACAGACCCTGTCTGTTTTTGTGTCCTGCTTGGTTCTCTCCCTGAAGATGGGTACCCAAGGGACTTGAGCAATCTCTTTGCCACTGGTGAATCATCTGTTTTGTTCCATCTTGTTCCAAAACAGACAATTTTAGGCTCTTGTCCTTTCAGCCTTCATGGGTTTGGTGGATACCTCTTAGGCTGAGCTGCGTGACCCTGGATAACAAAAAGCTGAGGAACTTGAGGTCCAATCACCACAGGGAGATGTCAGCAAGTTCATGCCACATAGAAGATGAGGTCAGAGAAAAAAGCAGTACAACACCACAGAGTGCAGATTCCTAAACTTTATATTGCATCCACTCTGACCCAGGCCGCAGATCCTGGGAGGAGCTGGTCAGACTCAGAAATGGTTTCCTAATCTCTCTGCTAGCCCAGCCTATCTCCTAGCTAAGGATAGGAATTAGTTATCCCAAGAATAACCAGAATTATTAGTACCAAAGTACCTACCCCATCCCTCAGCACACTGATAACTTCATTGTTTTGTTTTGGTTTTGGTTTTACAGTCCCATCTAACTCTGTTTCTGTGCAAAAGAGCTTGTATACTTATTAAGGTATAACTATAATTGCGTGCCCACTTTTTCAGTTAATATCATATCTTAAGTGCTTTCAGTTTTGCTTTAAAAGTTCTGCTTTAATGACCACTTATGCTTCTATTAAAGTGGCTATAAAATTTTTATTTAACTATTTTTATAAGATTTGGTTGACCAGTTAGAGAAATAACTCAGTGGTTAGAAGCATAGGCTGCTCTTGTAGAGAACCTGAGTTTGGTTTCCTGTACCCATAACCAGTGGTTCATAACTGCCTGTAACTGCAGCCACTGGTGATCTGACACCTTCCTCTGGTATCCACAGGCAACTGCACACATGTGTACATACACTGGCTCACATATATATGTGTAATTTAACATAAAATAAAAAAATTCTAAATAATATTTGCTCTTATTTTTTTCCTTAGTTGAAGTTTATTCTTCAACAAACATTCGATGTGTTTCAGAATTTCACACTTTAACCTCCTTAATTATTTCCTTGGGGTGGATTTTCATAAGTAGGTTTAGAGTTCCAGGGTATATATATCACTTATGAGTTTAACATAGACAGACAAGCTACCCCCGGTGACTCAAACATGAGCAATATTGCTGTAATTCTTTCGTCATTGCCGTGTTATTTTACTTTTTAAATACCACATTCTTAATCATTAGTTTCATTTTTATATTTTTAATCACTACTAAAGACAAATATATTTCACTCTGTGTTTATGGAAGGGACACAGGAAGGGGTTTACACACCCAGGTCCTCTTAGAAGAAGCCACTCTGATTCTCATATTAAGTCAGCATGCTCTGTCAGAAAGCGCCTCACTGGCCTGATCTCATCTGTGCTCTGTGGAGTTGTTCCACTTTTCTCTCTGACCTCACCTTCCATGTGGCACCAATGTAACGGGAGGCTTTTCTCTGTCCCACCCTGTAGCCATTTCCAAATAATCACTCAGAGGCTTATATTAATCACAAATGTTTGGCTGATGACCCAGGCTTATTACTAGCTAGCTCTTACATTTAAATTAACCCATTTCTATTAATCTATGTAATGTCACGCAGCCGTGGCATTACCAGTCTGCTGGCATCTTGCTTCTCGGGTGGCTGGCCCGTGTTTGCACTGACTCTGCCCTTCTTCCTCTCCATCTTCAGTTTGAATGTATCACCTAACCTTATTCTGCCTCGCCATTGGCCAAACAGCTTTATTTATCAACCAATGAGAGCAAAACACATTCACAGCATACAGAAAGACCATCCCACAGCACATCAACTTGCTGGTATCTCCCCATGGAGATAGGGCCTCAAATCCCTCAGCGTTTTATTATCCAGGGTCACTCAGCTCAGCCTAAGAGGTGTTCAGCAAAGGGGACAAAGGCCGAAGGGACAAAAGCCTGAAATTCAGAGACACAGCAGAAACAGAAAGCAGTTGGAAACACTGTTTTGTGACACAAGTTTATATCTCAGGTGGCACAAATCGAAGTCACCAATAGTATGTCACATAGAAGCTGTTTAGAGAATTCTGGTGAAAAAGAAATTCTCATGTTATTATTATAAAGTTCTATTACTGAAGAGAGCCTGGGTGAATCTTATTTTCACCGTCATGAAGAACAAATGGTGCAAATCTGACATCTGAGAGTTCTGATGGCGTTAATGTGGAGCCACAGCAGCAATACTAACGGCTAACACTTGCAGTTCCTGCTGCCTGACAGGTAGCACTCTGCACATTTCCCGTACATGTACTTAATCCTCTCAAAACCTCCTGAGGTAGGCATGATGATTAGCCTTGTTTTGCAGTTGAAGAAATCAAGTCACAAGAGAATCTGGAGCTGGGTTCATTCACAGGATTCTGTACTGGGTGAAGCCACTGATGACTCTGCAGCCGGTACAGCACGGGGCCCGAGGGGTGGGAGAAAGGAACATGGGTGTGTTGGGCAGGCAGTGCCTCGGATTCTGTGTGGTCTATGCAGTCTGGCTAGATGGCTGGCTTTCCATGCCAGACCACTCAGGAAGGCTCCATGCCCATCACTGAGTTGGGTATAGGCTTTCTTCCATTCTGAGGGGAAAGCCTTACAAACACACTCATCTCCTACTTTTCTTTGTTGGCTAATATTAAGGTCATAACCAGCGTGGCAGGACAATGGGTCTCAGTCAATATTGCACACAGTATCACATTTGCTGCTTTTAATGCTTCCTTAAAAATCAATCCCATTGGCATTAATAGAATGTTCTCATTCAAAATACATGAGACATGCTGAGTGGCATATGAACAGAAAATAAACATTGTGAAATGAGGTCTGTTAGCAGCAGTGAGTCTACTCATCAATGGCCTCCACTCTTCTCTAAACCATTGGTGACACTCTGATTATTGCTAATTAATGACTAGTTATTAATCAGTAAAAATGACAACTCTGCAATGAAAGAGATATCTTGTTAGAGGGAGACATTATGGGGTAAGGGAGAAGCCTGGTGCTAGGGAAATTCCCAGGAATCCACAAGGATGACCCCAGATTAGACTACTAGCAACAGTGCTGAGGGTGCCTGAACTGACTTACCCTCGTAATCAGATTGGTGAATATCCTAACTGTCATCATAGAGCCTTCATCCAGTAACTGATGGAAGCAGATGCAGAAATCCCCAACCATGCACCAGGCTGAGCTCTGGGAGTCCAGTCAAAGAGAGAGAAGAGGAATTACATGAGCAAGGAGGGGTCAAGATCATGATGGGGAAACCTACAGAGACAACTGAACCAAGCTCAAAGGAACTCACAAACTTTAGACCAACAGTTGTGAAACCTTCATGGGACCAGACTAGACCCTCTGCATGCAGGAGACAGTTGTGTAGCTGGGTCTGTTTGAGGGGCCCCTGGCAGTGTGATCACAATCTATCCCTGGTGCATGAGCCGGTTTTCTGGATCCCAGTACCTATGGTTGGACACCTTGCTCATCCCTGATAAGTTGGGGAGGGGCTCGGTCCTGCCTCAACTGAATGTACCAGGCTTAGCTATCCCCCCATGGGAGAACTTACCCTGTTGGAGGAGGGGATGAGGGTGGAGTAGGAGGAGGGATGAGAGGGGCATCTGTGGTTGGTATGTAAAATGAATAAAAAAAAATGACAGCTCTGTGATGTGAGTGACAGCCCCATAGACAATAAGGGACACTAGTCTTGGAAGAGAGTCTCAGCTATGCTAACTGGGGCAGGTCTAGTATCTCCCAGTTCCTGTTCCCTCTATGTGGTATAAGTGAGGGGCTGAAAAGATGGCTCAGTAATTAAGAGCACTTGCGGCTTGTTCCAGTTTGCTTCCTGTTACTGTGATAAACACCTGACCAAAAGCAACCTAAGGGGAAAAACATCTTATTTCAGCTCACACCTCCAAATCACAGTCCTTCATTGAGGCAAGTTAGGGCAGGAATGCAAGCAGAAACTGAATCAGAAACCATGAAGGAATGCTGCTTATAGGCTTGCTCTCTGACTTGCTTAGGTAGCTTTTGAATGTAGCCAAAACCCATCTAAGTAGGGATTAGGGATGGCGCCGCCTACAATTGACTGGGCCTTCCTACATAAATCATCAGTCAAGACAGTATCACACAGGCATGGCCACAGGCCAGTTTTACCTGGGCCATTCCTCAATTTATGCTCCCTCTTCCTGGGTGGCTCTAGGTTGTGTCAAATTGACAAGAAAAGTCAACCAGCACACTGATCTTCCTGAGAAACTGGGTTCATTCCAAGCACTCATATTGGGCAGTTCACAACCACCAGTAACTCAAACTTCAGGGTTTCTAACACCCTCTTCTGGCCTTCATGGGCACCCAAATTTATGTGCACATAGAGACATATACAGACACACATATGCATAAACAAAAATAAAATTTTCAATTTTTAAGAAGAAATATAAGTAACTAAAACTCTTCTAATTGTCAGACTTGGGTACATAGAAACAGGATTTGTACCAGATTTACTCATAACTGCTAAAAACTTAGAAACAGCTGGGATGTCCTACAGTAGGTTGAATGGATAAAGAGAGTGATCTATCCAGACAGCAGAATATTTATTCAGCACTAAAACAGAAATAAGTTCTCAAGCCATGAAAAACCATGGAGGAGACTTAAATGCATATTATGAAGTAAAGAAGCCAATCTAAAAGAGTTGCATACTACATGATGCCAATCCTCTGGCCTTCTGGAAAAAGTAGAGCTATCCCTAGGTGTAGCAGGAATCTTAACAGGTCTTATTAATAAAAACAAACCTGAATCCAGGTATTGGGGTGAATGCTGGAAGATCAGAGAAGCAGAACAAGCCACAGCTACCTCATCTTGCCAATTCCTCAGCTGATCCTGTTTCCTCAGACCAGAAGCCTCTGTGTCCTCATCCAAATGGATCTCAGCTGAACTGCTGCTCAAAAGCCTGAAAGCTTAAACAGCTCTAGTTCCTGGTCCTCACACCTTAAATACCTTTCTGCTTTCTGCCCTCACTTCCTGGGATTAAAGACTCACTTTCTGGGATTAAAGGCATGTGTTACCATGCCTGGCTGTTTCCAATGTGGCCTTGAACTCACAGAGATCCAGACGAATTTCTGCCTCTGGAATGCTAGGATTAAAGGTGTGAGTGCCACCATTTTCTAGCCTCTGTATCTAGTGGCTGTTCTGTTCTCTGACCCCAGATAAGTTTATTAGGGTGCACAATATTTTGGGGAACAAAATACCACCACACCTAGGGTTGTGTCAGAGGCAAGATAAAAGACAAAACACAGGGGACTGAGTGGGCAGTGAGACTATTTCACTTTTAAATGGGCAATACCTATCATCATACATTTGTCCAAACCCATTGGATGTATGGCACCAAGAGTAAACCCTAATGTCAGCTGTGGGTCTGGGTGGTTGGAATGTTTCCATGCAAGTCCATTGGTCATAATGTATAATAAATGGGCCACTCTATCTAATTTAATTTTTTTCTTAAAATCTAACTTGGGGTTAGAGAGATAGTTCCATCAGTAAAGTGCTTGTTATACTCGTGATTTTTATTTGTTTTATGCATTGATAAGGCTATTCTCTCACCCTCCCTTTAGAAAGCATTTTTCTGGAACTCACTTAATCCTGGTCTGAAAATAAAATGTCTTTCTTGGCCCACTGTACAACCATTGTCCTGGAATTTTTTTCTTTTGGATTTGGTGGTTAGTTTGTGTTGTTTCTTACATCTCATTGTATCCTTTCCTTTGTTTTTCTTTTGTGTGTGTGTCCATTTTCTGGAATATAGTCTTAAGTAATTCTTCAGAAATGGTGCCTGGGAGACAGGATTTTTCACTGTTTGAATACTTAAAATTGCTTTTATTTACCTTCTATATTGACTAATAGTTTGGTTAAGTATAAAACTTGAAGATAAACATCAGTTTTCCCCCAGAAACATTTATAACTTTGTTTATTACCTTTGAGCATCTGTTTTCACGTGTGTAAAATGTGTTCCAGTTCTCATTTTTAAACGTGATTCCATTCAATGCTTGCAACTTTTACACCATTTCTTTCTGTAGACTCAACTGAAAAGTCACAGTCATGTTTCTGTAGAGATTTTATTGTTGTTATTGTTCATTTTGCTCATATAAGGTGAGTCTCTTGATTATAATATTTCTGCCTCTTTCCGGATCAGAGTCATGTATATGTACTTCCTTGATTTGGATACTACATATCAATAATAAATTATGTAACACTTTTCTGTGCTGTTTATATTTCTCTTAATCCATTCTTACCTTTCCCTCATATGTGTGAATATGCATTTCATTTACACAGTATTACTCTTAATCTTTAATTTTTACATAGATGTAGTTTCTTCCCAGCTTGGTTACATTCTCTTTAAAAACAAGCAATAAGCTGGTGCATATACCATCTTCACAACATCATTGGGTAAACGGCACTGAACTTACAAACCATTTAAATGAATCATTTACTCTAGTTCTAATGCACAAGTATGAGAAAATCTAACTAACATTGTAGACAAGGTAGCATAGCTATATCCTCCAGTTGAAACCTTTCCTTCTGGAATGTGGAGAGGTGAGGCTGGTTGGGAGTCAGGAAGTAAATGAAACTTACTTACTGAATTAGGTGAATGAAATTCACAAGTCTCAGGAAGCATCTAAAGCAGACAGGATTCACAAGGCTCCTCCCAAGTTAACTTGGGCAGTAACAGCTGCTGGGGAGTGAGACTGTGGTCAGGCAGAGCTGCCTGCAGGGAGCTCATGGGGTGCAGCTTTCATGAGTCGCCATCCATACTAGGATGGGGTCTCCAGTATAAAGTTGCCTTGGAGTCACCCATACTCCTGCAAGCCACCCCAAGAAACCTATTAATTTACTTAGCTGCACTTTGCTGCAATCAGAGCATTTGCCAACTCGAGAGGAAGGATCTATGCCAAAGGAAATAGATAAAACTATAAAGAGGAAAACATGACATTATTGTTCCTTCAGTTTTATAGCTGCTAATAATCTCCCTTTTTGTGTCTTTTGCAAGAAAACATTTAAAAATAGCACTCTGATCCTTGTTAAGTTTCTGCATCATTTTGAGTGCAATCAGTTAATGGTTAGGGGGGGAAAGGAATTGACTATTTAAGCATAAAAGGAGCTCCCTGAGAGTGAGAAGCTGTGTTTTCAAGGTAAGAATGATGAAGCCACGGAAGCATGTTGCACAGTGAATTGTCACAGCATACCAGGTGGAGATGTGCACCAGAGCAACAGAAAGATTAATCAGCCTTCACGTCAGCACTGCTGAGTGCCAGTGACAGACTTCCCTGAAAAGTTAGTGAAAATTACCATGGCTTCCCTGCTTTCTAATGAGATCCATGATGACGCAATGAATGTGGCTTTTAAAATTCTGTATAATAAAATCTGTCACAGTTGAAAGATGTAAATAACAAGATGAGCCAATATTTTCCAAATTACCAGCACACAGCCTTCCAAAGCTATAAGTAAAAGATTCATTCCTAGGGGTAGGATGGACAAATAGATGTTACCATAAAAACTTTTCAATGCACAAAGGGTTATTGATAAGATTTCAGTGCCGCATTACAGACAGTGCTGAAGATGCTACCATCATGGGCTTTTGGTTTTACTAGAATGTCTGCAGTATCCAGAAAAGTCTAGAAAAAGACTCTTCCCTTTTCCAACAACTTAACCAGTGAGGCAGATTTTCCCAGCTGCTTTGACCAATGGACATCGGAAACACTGTTCGAGCAGTCTATGGGTGAGTTAGACGTTAAAGAAATCTTCAAAATTCGAAAGAATGCCTCGCTCCTTACTAATACTTGAGAACATTTAGATTAAAAAAAACTTATTACTTACATTAACAAGTAATAGCTATATTGCATTTGTTAAAATGACTTAATAAACACTTAAAATTGTTAAGGCCCAAGAGTCTGGGAATAATCCACCAAGAAGACCGGGTTTGAGCAAACAGAAAATTTACTGAAAAAGGCAGCCACCAGTGTCGGGATCCGAACCGCATCCCAGAGGCAGGGGAGAATAAGCGTTTTAAAGGGGAAAATGCACAGGGGCAGCAAGGCCATTTCAACCAATCATAACAGGCACGGCTAGGGACTTTCCAGGGTAACGGACCCCCAGCCTAGTGTCAATCATTCAGGGGAGGGTGGACCTTCTGCATTTAGGCTATTTCCTGGGCATTTGGAATTAGGCTGTTTCCTAGACATCAGGTGTGAAATCATTTTTAGGGGTCAGTCATCTCCCTCTACTGAAATAGTGGCCTGATTGAAAATAGATCCCTATGGCTAAGTTGGACTCAAGAAAATGTTTCTTAGCTTTCATTCCATGTGGGTAAATATCAAAGGTATGACACAAAAATATTTCTCCTTCAGGATGGAGAAATGCCTTAGTAGTTAAGAGCACTTAACCCTGCGCCCACATCGTAACTCCTAATCTTCTGTAACTCCAGTTCCAGGGGATTCAATCCCCCTCCTGGCCTTGGCAAGCACTTCACGAACATGGTGAATAGACATACACGCAAGCAAAACACCCATACAGAAAAAAATAAACTAATAAATCTTTAAAATAAAACCCCCCTTGAGCTCCTCATCGGGAAAATATTAATCTGAAAGAACAAATGCATGGTAGCCCAAAAGTAATTGGAGAAGAAGAATCAGAAGGAGGAATTTTCCCTTCTCGGATTTAAATTCCTGGTTAATATGATGCAACTCTGTGAGGAGGCAATAGGAAAAAAAGCCAAGAGATGTCATTGTTCAGAGTCTAGAGAGATGTCTGGTGACTGGTTCAAGGAATATTCCAATAAAAGAAGCATTTTGTAAATATACGATAGAAGGTTTTTCTACCTCTTCCATTTCAAAAATACCTTTTCTGCTTACTCTTAAATAAATCTATATTAATATGTAGATGCCCAAAGTGTTTAAATATTTTAAAAATTAAAACAATGAAGGATTGCTCAAGTATTTTTTATAAACTTGTGACAATAAGTGTGAGAGGACACATACAAGGAAAAATAATAAAAAAGATAATTTGAAAATGAACATGTCTTTTACCATTAAAAAAATTCCTAAAAATTTATAAGACAAATCCGATATTGGGAAAACTTTTGTAATCTACTTTATGAAGTGCTAACTTACAGAGACCCTAAGGACTTTTCTTACTAATTAAGAAAAAAGAACCGTCCCATGGGCATAAAGTGGTATAGTAATAATTCAAAAAGTAAGATATTCAGAAGTCTAGTAAACACATTACATTTCTTTTCACTGTGATTAAAGAGCAATTAAAACAAGTACCATTTTGTATTAATTTTATTAGCGGGAATGTTTAATAACCAGTCGTGAGAAGGGCATGGGAAAATGAGTGTGTTCACCATGGTCCTCAGAATCCTTGAGGTCCAGCTAGTGAAGGGGGTTTTGCAGCAGTAATATGAAACATTTTGAATGTGTCTTTGTTTCATCAGAAACTTTTACTTTGGAATAAAAGGATAGTAATCCAATAACTCAGAAAAAGTGCAAAACTTCTGCCTAAGATTTTACCATAAAATCAAATTGGCGCCGGGCGGTGGTGGCGCACGCCTTTAATCCCAGCACTCGGGAGGCAGAGCCAGGCGGATCTCTGTGAGTTCGAGGCCAGCCTGGGCTACCAAGTGAGTCCCAGGAAAGGCGCAAAGCTACACAGAGAAACCCTGTCTCGAAAAACCAAAAAAAAAAAAAAAAAAAAAAAAATCAAATTGGCCTAGTAATAAGGCATTAGTTGATAAGGAATTATTCCAGTCCAAGTGATTTGTCCTTACAATAGCGTTCTATATAGCTATTAACAGCAGTAGCAATAGCCATAAAAGAGCATCCCTGGCAAACTGCTAGCTGCTAATAGTAGACTGTAAGTTCATACATACATACATACAAGCCAAGTTTGAGTGGCAATACAGTATTTGAGAACACACCTTTCTTCTTTCCCTTTTGGGCATGCAGAAAGCTGTCTTTTCTAGTTCCTTGGAGTTGGGTAGGATCAGGATCATATGGTTAATTTTAGCCAACGAAGTGTGTACAGAAGTGACCTGTATCATTTCTGGCTGGAGACATACAAAGCTGATCCCTAAATCTCTCCTTTCCCTCCTCTTCTGCAGTAATTGAGAAGACCATGTGAGCCAGAGGACATGGTCATGGGACAGTGGGGTGTCTGGTAGCCTGATGGATGAATAGCCGTACAGAGCAGAGTCTCTGCCAACCTGTGCTGGAAAAGAGTATTATGAACTAGAAATAAATCTTTTTTATTAAGCCACTGAGAATCCAGAGTTAATTTATTGCTGTAGTAAAACTTAGCTAGTGTGAGTAACACACTATTTGGAAACATAAACCCACAACAAAGGGGGTGTATGAGTATGTACAAGCATGCAAATGTATATGTTTGCTTGGGAAAATGATATGTTGAAATGCAAACTGTGACTTTCTCTGGCTGATGGATATTCATAATTATAATTTTCATTCCCTACTCTTTTCCCTGAACTTTATACAATAAACATGTATTGCTCTCACACACAAAAACATTGAATCTATTTTCATCTCGGGAAATAAAATGTGCATTGATGCTATCTCAGGGGACTGATCTGGGTTGTTGGAGGGCTAATGTTTACACTCTTTCAGCTGTTATTTGGTGAGGATAATCATCCTTTGAGCATGCTCTTCTCAGTAAACAAGCATATCGTGTTTGGGTAGGAATGTTTTCCCTCTGGACTAGTACTGAGAAGACTAGGCTGAAATGGAATATAAGATCGCCAAAGTGGATAGATGTCAAATTAGGCAGGCCTTGAATGTCAGACCACAAAAAAGAAAGACCTGGAAGGGGAGAAAGGAGATTGAATGAAACCCTGAGGCCAACTGGCTCACAACATCCTGCCTGTATTTCATCATGTCCTCTGGGTCAATGTCCAGGGCTGGGAAACCAACAGAGTGGTCAAAATCTGTGAAGCCAGCCTCATCACTCAGGAAGATTTTTGCTTTTGTCCATAGAGTGTGATTCATTCTATGATGGAGTTTAAAACAATGAAAGGGAGCGGGAACTACCTTTCAAAATAGGAAATGAAAGCAGAGACTTGGTGCTGTCACAGAGGGGACCAGCACTTCCTGTCCCAGGCCTCCAGCATGGCCACAGTCGCTTGGCTCAGAGCTGCCCTAAGTAGACCAAGGCTCAGATGTTTGGAAGCACTGGGCAGAAACTGAGCCTGGAAGAGAGCTCAAAGACAAGGCCAGGAGCAGAGTTCAATTGACTCTTCCATGCCACCTGGTAATTTCTAGAGACTTCTAGAATCTGGAGTTTCCTACAATGTCCACACTAACATCTCTTTCCTATGAGGAGAGTAATCAAGTAAATAATGATCAACAGGGGCTGGAAGGATGACTCCATAGTTAGGAGCATATACTGCCCTTTCAGAGGACCTAAGTTCATTTTCCAACACCCATTTCAGGTGGCTCTCCAGTGCCCATAACTCCAGCTCCAGGGCATCTGGCTTCTATGGCTACTTACACTCATATGTGCATACCCTGAAATATATACATATATATAATATATATATATATATATATTATATATATATAACAAATCTTTGGGAATATCTATTAATAAAAGACACTGGAGGAAGCTAGGGTAGAGGTAACAAAAGATGTCTAGCCTTTCATTACAATCTCTCTCAGCTCCAAGTCCATGTGCCTGGTGTTCGGGATGATGGACAGACTCTGAAAGCCACATTTCTCCTCTGCTAACTGCTGCCTGGTAGTTCTAGTCAGAGGGAAAATGAGAGAAGAGTTTCCAGGTAAAATACAGGATGTCTAAGCCACGGTAAACTTTTAGATCAGTAACAAATACAAGTTTTAGCCTCTATATAGCTCAAACACTGCATGGGGTAGATTTATACTAAAAACTCCACCTATAAGCAAGCTAAAATTTAAATTTAACAGAGCATTCTGTCTTTTTATTTCTAAATCTTGCAACATAAGAGAAATTCTGACAGTGGCGTCCAGATATCCTCTCTACTCCAGCTATAACAGGTGGTTGCGTTAAAGCTACTGTATTCCGAGTACCAGTTCCACTCCTACCCATTCTTACCCCATTCCCGTCCTCACACTGAGGATGCTCTTGTAGGTTCAGATGGGTCCCAGCTCAGCCAATGCTCTTTACAGAAGTCTGAGATTTAACTCAGAGCCAATTTCAACTTTTTCCTATTCCCCTACCATTATCAGGGGTAGCTACTTCCTGAATCCATTGCTTCTGGATACACTGAAAACATAAGCAATTTCTTACACCTTTTGTTTCCTTAACAACTATTGAGCAATTATTCACATTAAATTTTCTCTATTAGGAGATGGCCAGTCAAACTAGTGGAAATGCATAAACTGTAGACCAATGGCTGTGGAGCCCCCATGGTACTGGACTAGGCCCTCTGGACAGGCAAGACAGTTGTTTAGCTTGAACTGTTTAGGGGTTCCCCAGGTAGTGGGATTGGGATCCATCCCTGGTGCATGAGCTGGCTTTTTGGAGCCCAGTGCCTGTGGTAGGACACCTTATGCAGCCTTAGTGCAGGCAGGAGGGGCTTGGACCTGCTTCAAGTGAATATACCAGGCTCTGCTGACTCCTCATGGGAGACCTTGCCTTGGAGGAGGTAGGAATGGAGGAGGTAGGTTGGGGGGGGAAGGCTGGGGGTGGGAGGAGGGAGGAGAGGGGGATCTTTAGTTGGTATGTAAAATGAATAGAAAATTTAATAAAATAAATTGAAATTTTTTCTCTGTTAAAATTCACTGGAGGGGTTTTTATGTTTGGACTGGGCTTGCCTGATGAGTGCATCTATAGCTAATTCTGGAAGCAGGCAAAGGAAGTGCCATGGGAGAAGTAAAGGTGAGAAATGCAAAGAGAGAGTCAGCAGGCTGGTGGCATAAGGGAGGCGGAACAGGGCTGAAGGGAAGCAGCTTTGGAAAAAGTGGGTTCCAGGCCTTTCGACACACCTTTGGGCATCCCGACATGGGAGAGAGGATGACTATGCTCTAGGGACTGGTACCCATGTAGGGAAGCTGTGATGTTAGAAAATGATGAGGGCTCAAACGAAGAGAGCGGCCTCTGCAGAAGCAGACAGATGAGAAAGATGTCAGGGTGGCACTGGGGAGGATGAGGGGACAACTCATCCCCTTTCCTTCAAAAGCCAAGGTTGGCCGGGCGGTGGTGGCGCACGCCTTTAATCCCAGCACTCGGGAGGCAGAGCCAGGCGGATCTCTGTGAGTTCGAGGCCAGCCTGGGCTACCAAGTGAGTCCCAGGAAAGGCGCAAAGCTACACAGAGAAACCCTGTCTCGAAAAACAAAAAAAAAAAAAAAAAAAAAAAAAAGCCAAGGTTACCCGGAGGAGGCTGAACCCCAGTGACCCAGATGAAGAAAGCCTTCAATGTGAACTGAAGGCCCCCTGTAATGGATCAGGGCCCAGAAAGAGGAGCAGGTATGTGATGGCTGTTCTTGGTTGTCAACTTGACAGCGTCTGGCATTCACGTAAACTCGAAAATGGCTGGGCACACCTGTGAGGGATTTTTATCTTAAATCATTTGAAGTGGCAAGAGTCACTTCTAATCAGGATCTTTGAGGTGGGAAGACACACCCTTAAGCCAGATTTTTTTTTTTAAGGTGGAAAGATCCACCTTTAATCTGGGCCATACCTTCTGCTGACAGCCTACATATAGGACAAGGAAGAAGGAAGCTTGCTCTCTCTTTGCCTGCTTGCTCTCATCTCCCTGGCAAGTTCATTCCTTCACTGGCATCAAAGCTCATGTCTTTGGGATTCCACTGTGTCTTAGTTAAGGTTTCTATTGCTGTGAAGAGACACCATGACCATGACAACCCTTAAAAAAGAAAACAATTAGTTGGGGCTAGCTTACAGTTCAGAGGCTTAGTCCATTATTGTCATGGCAGGTGGTATGCAGGTAGGCACGGTGCTGGAGAAGGAGCTGAGAGTTCTACATCTTGATCCACAGGCAGCAGGATGAGCTGTTGCACCGGGCATAGCTTGAGCATAGGAGACTTCAAAGCCCACCCCCACCATCTTAACACACTTGCCCCAACAAGGCCATGCCTACTCCAACAAAGCCACACTTCCTAATAGTGCCACTCCCTATGGGGCCATTTTCTTTCAAATCACTGCACAGCGTATACCAAAGACCAGCTGAGACGTACAGCCTTGTGAACTGGACAACTACTGGGTTTTTGGATCTTCAGTTGGTAGACAGCCATTGTAGGTAGACCACAGCCTGCAAGCCATTCTAATAAATCCCCTGTGTGTGTGTGTGTGTGTGTGTGTGTGTGTGTGTGTGTGTGTATTTGTGAATTACACACACACACACACACACACACACACACACACACACACACACACATACACGTACTACATTCTGTTCCTCTAGAAAGCCCCGGGTAACATGAATAGGTGTTAGAGAGAAGTCACATATGCAGACCAGAATGAAAGAGGTTTATGATGGGTGGAGCCAATACAGGGAGGCATGTAAGTGGCAAGTATGAAAGAGAAGGAAGCATTTAGAAGGTACACCATAGGGATGAGGGCCGTGGAGCAGCAACTGTCGAGTTTGAACATCAGTGGAGTGTCAGACAAAGAGCTGGGACAGATCCTTCCTAGTGTTCTGGGGTTTTGAAAGGCTCACAGCCCTTCCCTCTGAACTGGACAGGGTAATGGGGAAACCCATTATGCTACCTATTGTTCCCAACCTCCTATGAGTCAAACGTATGACTCTAGCCTTTGCCAAGTGTGTGAGTTCACCTGTGGGCAGAGAACAGCAACCTTCCAAGGGCCATGCTCATTGTCTGCACAACTATAGCAAAGTCCTTGGTGGCTTTTAAACAACACTGATTTATCACTGTATACCTCTAGAGGTCAAAAGTCAACGTGGGTCTCACTGGGTAAAAATCAAGGTGCCAACAAGGCTGCCTTCCTAGAGGGTCCGGGAAGATCCATTTCTGTTTTTCTAGCATCTGGAGGTGGTCCAGCAACGAGTCTGCATGGTTCTAACCTCCTTATACAGACTCTGCTATCAGGAAGACGAGATCCATCCCAGATGCTCCTGGTTCCCCACTGTGCTTTTATGGACTTTTACAGTCTGATCACTCCCAACAAGACTCATGATCATCCCTTTAGCACAGAACTTGTAACCAAGGCTTTCATATAAGCTAGTGTAGTTACACTAGCCTCTGGTAACATCCAGGAATTAGGAAGTCTGCATCTTTAGGGGGGCACTATACTGCCTGTCATAGGGACTATAACAGAGTGTTGTGGGTGTTAGTCCCTTTGACTGTGAGTCGTGAAGAGAAATGCCTCTCCTGTTTATATTCCCTCAGGTGGCTGCAGTTGTCACCTGTGGGTCATCTTGGGCTCTAGCAAGGGTGACAATGGGTGTGGAGAAGCTAGTTTAGGTGTTTCTTTCCTTCTAAAGGCAAGTCACATGAACAGAAGTGACAAAGGGACACTGAGCCCAGGGTAACAAGAATCCATTATCCACAGAACCGGGAAACTAGTCATTAGCCCTGGGTCTCAGGTAAATGGTAAATGACAGGCAGGGAAGGTTTGGGGGAGGGTGGTGCTGCTTAAAGAAGCCACCCTGGCCCTTCTGTGCTGTGCTGGGGTGCTATGATACAGTGCCTTCTCCAGACCTCTTGCCTAAGGACAGACACCTCTCCATAAAGAACCAGCCAGAACACAGGTCAAGAGCAAGACAGTACCTCAGACGTTATACTATTTGTAACTGGACAGCCAGGATTTTCGCTCTAGAACTTCTGTCAAGTTGGCCAGCAGGAGAGGCCTATGGAATATGCTACGCCAGAAAAGGCCATGTCTACTTGACCACAGACCTTCTGTCTAACAGACTACAAAGCCAGAAAAGCCAATTGTCTGAGTCCTAACTTCCCCACCCGAGGAATCGAGGAAAACAGAGAGCAGGTAGTAGCTCCTGAGAAATATCTAGAAGGGAGGACTGTTGGATGAGCTGTGCCCAGGCAAGTATGTCTAAGTCACCATTAGCTTCTTCCTAGATAATACTCATTTCACCCATGGTGAGCCACACACACACACACACACACACACACACACACACACACACACACACCACACGCACACGCACATGCAAACTTGTCCTCTATCCTAACTCATCACACTTCTCGGTACATAGCATTTTCACACACAGCAACATCTCCAGATGTTTCTCTTCTTGTCTATTGTCACACCACACCCTTATTTTTCTAATGAAGAAGCAATCTCAAGAGAGTCAGTGACCTAACAGTAATGACTGAACTCTATGAGCTGTCTTCTGTGCTTGTCTCTGAGATGTGGTGAAGACGGATAGCCTCTGTCCTCCCAGGACGCAAAGCCAGGGAGAACCCTGACTGAGGAGAGAAGTTAGAATGTGAAAATGAAAGCCTTACATGCAACAGACAGTGGAGAAGTAACATCCAGAGGGGTTGGAGGGAATAAAATTCTTGGGCAAGGGCAGTGTCAACAGTGCTGAGCTCAGAAGGAAGCAGAAGAGGATGGGAAGGAGAGGAGCGGATGTAGGAGGGGAGGGGCGGATGTGGAGGGGAGGGGCGGATGTGGAGGGGAGGGGCGGATGTAGAGGGGAGGAGCAGATGTGGGGGAGGGAAGCGGGTGTGGAGGGGGGAGCAGGTGTGGAGGGGAGCAGGTATGGAGGGGAGGAGAGGGTGTAGAGGGGAGGTGTGGGTGTGGAGGGGAGGAGCAGATGTAGGTGGAAGGACAGATGTGGAGCCTCAGTTTTGCCTTGGAAACAATGAACCTGCAGTTGAGGCTGTGGTGGTTGGTCTTCCTAGTCAACCTGACTGGATTCGAAAATGTCTGGGGCATCACTCCAGACAAGTGATGTGGCTGGAGAGGAGGGAGGAGACTGGCCAGGAATGGAGTGGCATATTCCAGAGGTTCTAAGAAGTGTAAGGGAGGCCGCAACCTCACCTATAAGCCTCTCTCCTGAAGGAGGCTGTCCGTCATTGCTGCCATTGTCCACTGACATCATATCTCAGATGCATCAGCCTTTCAGTGGGGACTCAGTATCAGAGACACCCTGGGACTCTCCAAGCCTTCATTAGAAGACTGGGGCTGCTAAGGCATCCAGCTTCCTACGAGAGCTTTCCTTTTTACTGTGTCGAAATACCCACCACAAGCAACTTAAGGTCAGAATTGGTTTTGCCTCTGTTTCAGAGGGTACAATCCATCATGGCAGAGAAGGCACAGGGACTAGAGTGGGTCAATCTGTGGCCACAACAGCATGTGTCAGCAGCTTCTCAAACGGCACTAACCAGGAGGCAGAGAGCTTGGACTGGAACCAGAAGTGAGTACAACTTCTGTAAGGTTCAGCACCAGATACCCACTTCTGCCAGCTGGACCACACATCTTAAAGCTTCTACAGCTTCCCCAGACAATATCACCAGCTGGTGGTCAAGTGCTCAAACATGTCAGCCTGTAGGGGGCTACACCACAAGAGGCAGTTGTCTGGCTTCTCTGCCTCTCTGCCATATAAGTGGCTACTATTAAATTATCCAGTCCTCTTATGTAAGCTGAGCCAACAATTCCTTTGTATAACATATATTATATTGGTTTTGTCCCTCCAACTGTAGCACATGACCCTGTACGGGGTCACATAGCTGAATCTAAGGGCAGTCATGTAAAATCTAGCAACAATGAAAGGTTTGGAAGCATACGTCCACCAAGACTTAATTCAAAAGTGAATGTGTAATAAATCTGAGGGTCTCTGACAGTGCCCACCTGTGTTGCATTGCACAGCTTGGCTATGGTGCTGGTTCTGTAAACAGTGTTCTGTGCACACCCTCATGTCACACGTCACCAGCAAATGCTGCCCCAAACACCAGTTCAGATTCAAAACCATTACATGTTATGAATGACACTGTCTTAACTGTCCATGCAAACATGGTATCTGCTTTCGGGAAAACAATGGTTTAATTACAGCCACTTGGGCTCATCATGCCCTTGATTCAAGAGGCTAAGAAAACAGTAACAATGTTTGTTACCAGGGTGACTGATCTAGACTACCAAGGAAAATTGGAATGGTACTCTATAGCGGAGGCAAGGCAAGTGTGTCTGGAGTACAAGAAGTCCCTCAAGGCACCTCCTAGTACTACCTATGGTTACTGTCCATGGGAAAGGACAATGCAATCTAGGCAGAGTGGGAAATGGCTCAGATCTTTCAGGAATGAAGATATCCTTTGCCTTTCCAGGTAAACAACAAGACTTGCTGTAAGGTAGTGGGCATATAGAATGGATAGAAGGCAGCCTTACCTACAAGTTATGGTCATATGCCCATTACAGAAAAGGATTGTAGTAGTCATGAATGTTCCCTTCCCATTGTGTTAATATATATTATGTATAGTTAGTATGTATTTGTTAATACAAAATATATATGGTGGTTTTCATGAGAATGACTCCCATAGGCTCATTTATTTGAATGCTCAGTCATCAGGGAATGGAACTGTTTGAAAGGGGTTAGAAGAATTAGGAGGTGTGGCCTTGTTGGAGGAAGTGTGTCATTAGGGGTAGGGCTTTGAGGTTTCAAAAGTCCATGGATGCCCTCTCTCTCTTTCTCTCTCTGCTGCCTGCTGATCAGGATGTGAAGCTCTCAGCTACTGCTCCAGTGCCACATCTGTCTGCTTCCCACCATGATATAATGCACCAACCCCCTGAATCTGTAAGCAAGCCCCCAATTAAATGCTTCATGAGTTGCTTTGGTCATGATGTCTTTTCATAGCAATAGAGCTGTGACTAAGACAATATATTATAATATATATGATATCCATTTTTTCATTCTATTTCTTTCTATTCTTTTACCATGTAATACAATATAGAGTTAACAACAGTAAATTCCATTAGCTCTATAATGTCACACCTAAGTTATGCAATTTCAAAAGTGTTAAGCATCCTTGCAAGAAGGTTGCTACCTATTCTGGAGATAGTTTCTTTATATATTAAATAGTTACATTGTTTTATGTAAAATTATGACTATTTTACTGTATTTATTTTGAAATTAAGTATGCTATATAGAGATGTAGTTGAATGTCACGTTGACAAGGGGTGGACTTATAATGTTTGGATGTGATGTTAATTTGACTCGATTAAGAGTGTCTTCATTAGGGTTACTATTGCTGTGAAGAGACACCATGTCCAAGGCAACTCATAAAAGAAAGCATTTAAATGGAGGCTTGCTTACAGTTTCAGAGGTTTAGTCCATTATTATCATGGCAAGGAGCACAGTTGGGATCATGGCAGCATGCATGGTGCTGGAGCTATGTCCTGATCCAAGAGAGAAATGCTATGCCTGATATGAGCTTTTTGAAACCTCCAAGTCCACTTCCAGTGACATATTTCCTCCAACAAGCCCACACCTACTCCAACACGGCCACACCTCCTAATCCTTCTAATCCTTCTCAAATAGTTCCACTCTCTGTTGACTAAGCATTCAAATAGATGAGCTTATGAAGACCATTCTTATTCGAACCATCACAAAGAGGTTTTTTTTTTGTTTGTTTGTTTTTTGTTTTTTGTTTTTTGTTTTTTCGAGACAGGGTTTCTCTGTGTAGCTTTGCGCCTTTCCTGGAACTCGCTTTGGAGACCAGGCTGGCCTCGAACTCACAGAGATCCGCCTGGCTCTGCCTCCTGAGTGCTGGGATTAAAGGCGTGCGCCACCACCGCCCGGCCACAAAGAGGTTTTAAAAGGAGGTACAGGAGTGGTGAAGCACATCTTTATGTCTGCAGGGGTGTTCCCAGGAGAGTTGACATGTGAGACAGTGACTGAGAGACAGAACCCCAGTTAGCTTTAACTATCAGCGTGCACAGCCTTGGGTCATCTGAGAAGGGAGGCTCACCTGAGGGGTTGCCCAGATAAGAATAGCCTGTGAGCATTTTGTAGCAGCTTCTTTTGATTGTGAATTGATGTAGCAGGGCCCAGTTCACTGTGGACAGCACTATTCCCTGGGCAGGTGGTCCTGGAAAAACTAAACCAAAAAAAAAAAAAAAAAACTAGCTAAGCGTGAGCCTGTGAGAGAGCCAGAAAGCAGTGTTCCTCCGTGGTTTCTGCTTCAAGTTCCTACTTGAGTTCCTGCCCAGACTTCCCTCAGTGATGGACCCGAACCTGTAAAATTAAACAAAGGCTCCCTGTGTTGCTTTTGGTTAGTGCTTTTGTCACAGTAACAGAAATGGAACAAGAACAGAAATGATCTCCTTCAATGTGAGAAGCACCTTCCAACAGAGAGCAGGCACCCAGACAAAAAGAAGTCTCAGGAAAAGCAATCTGCATGTCTGCCAGCTCTCTCTCCCTAAGTGAGCACCTCTAGCCCAGCTGCCATCATCCAAGGGCATCACACTCCAGCTCCTTGGGCCTTTCAACAGGGATTCTTACCGGTGACTTTTCAGGAAAATTCCCGGACTTCAGGGCTGGATCAGGACGGATGAAAGATCCAGCTTCTAGAATTGGACAGACACTTGGTTCTCAGCTTCTATAGAATGCAGTTGGCCATTACTGGCTTACCCAGACCCTGTCACATAAATTAATGCAGTAAATCCCTCTTTATAACTTGTGTGTTTTGTGTGTGTGGAGGCTCACACTTGCGTATCTCTCCATCCCTCTCCTGCTCCATCCTTCCCTCTCTCCCTCTCCCTCTTCCCCTCTTCCTTAGTTCTGTTTGTCTAGGGAAGCCTACCTAACACAGGGATGCAACACTGAGCGGCAGACCAAAGAGAAAACGAATCAATGAGATGGGGAGTGGGACCCCCGCTCTCAGTCAGGTGACTCCTTGCATACTCATACATGGACACAAAGCTGTAGAGGGTCAGAATCTGAAACCCGAACTGTCAGACTGGGCGGATGAGTGGACCAAAGACGGGGAGGTCGCACAGTCAGCAGAGAGAGAGTGGGAGGGGATTAAGTGTTTGGACCTGGACATTGAAGGTGTGGGGCGTGTCTTATTTGGGGCCGATTAGCAGCCTAAGAGCTGCTTTCTGGAGAGTTTCATCATCTATTGCATAGGCAATAGTTTGTTCTCAGAAAGTTCCAATGGGTTGTAAGATGCCTCATAAGATGCCACAGTGAAGAGGTCTGGAGGGCATGGGAAGGAGAACGACAAGGCTTTTGTTCTGGTGGGACAGGTGGTAAGACAAAGGCCTGGGAGAGAAGTACAGCAGTGGCTGGAGATTCCCCTCTGGCCACTTGGGGCTCATCCCTTAGAGTCAATAGGCTAATAGAGAAGTTACAGTGTCAGTTGAGACTATTGAGTCAGACCATCACGGGGGAATTGGAATAGATCCCATAACAGAGATGGAGATTTGTTGGGAGTACAGGAGATTTGGTAGAAGCAGCTTCTAGTATTACTGTCCCCATGGTGAAGGTCCATGGGAAACTACACTATAATCCTACATGGGGACAAATGGCCCAGGATCTTCAGGAATGAAGGTAGAGGTCACCTCCTTCAGGTAAAGAACCCCTATCTGAGCTGGGCAGTGGTGGTGCATGCCTTGAATCCCAGCACTTAGAAGGCAGAGGTGGGCAGATCTCTGAGTTCAAGACCAGCCTCGTCTACAGAGTGAGTTTCAGGACAGACAGTACTACACAGAGAAACCCTGTTTTGAAAAACAACAACAACAACCAAACAAACAAAAAAGAACCACAGTCTGCTGTTAACTGGCAGCCCTGTGTGAATTTAGGAATCACTGCTGGGCACTCAGTATCAAGTACATTCCTGAAGTCTTTCCAATTTTCACAAGCCATTTCCTTCCCAGAGACGTAGTCCTTTTTGTTTAAACTAGCTGGAGTCACCTGAATACTATAGGAGCTAGGGATGTCTCCTGTTAGCAAAAGGACAAGAGCAGCCCTGGTGATCCCAAAGCAAGGGTGGTGTGGGAGGCCCACTACCACAGTTACCTCTTACTTCAGAGTATGTTTCCTTACACAGTGAAAGGGGCTTTCCAGACCTGATTAAACTCCCTGATTAGATAAGTGGGTTCCCAATGTAATCACGGGCTCTTTGTCGGAGTCAGAGAAGGACATGAGACAGCAGAAGCAGAGGTCAGAGAGGTGCAGAGATACACTTGACATGCAGGATGCTTCCAGAAGGAAGAGGCAAGGAAACAGATCCTCTGTTGTAGCCTCCAGAAGGCACACAGCCCTGTCAACCGCCAGCTTGATCTTAGGCCTGCAAGAGTCACGCCAGACTTCTGAACCCAGAACCACAGTGTAAGAATCTGTCATTGCTTTAGACCTCTAAATCTGTGGTGATCTGTGACAGGGATAGAAATCTGATAAAAGTGGGGATGAGACCAGCTCTCACCTACTGAAAAATTGCCACCACACCCCTGTGTGTTGCTGTCCTAGGGCTGTAGTAACAGATTTCCACATAGGTGTGGTGGGGGTGCGGGTGGGGGAGCAGAGCTTGAAACAACTAAAGTACATTCTAGAAGACAGAAATCAAAAACTCAGGTACTGATAGGGCCCCAACCCCTTTGGAGGTGGAGGGGAGGATCTGTTAATTAGTTCTTTAGTTTCTAGTGGCTCTTAGCCTTCTTTGACTCATGGTCACAACACACCAATATCTGCTGGTGACATTTGAACCTCCCTCCACCTTTTCCATACACAGGGTACCTTACAGAGAGGCCTGGGGTTGCTCTTAGGACCTGCTTGGGTAATTCAAGCTAAGTTCCTCTCAAGATCATTCACAGCTTTCCTGGATTAAAATGTCAACATGGTTTTGGCTGAGGCAACCCCAAGGGACCTAGGAAAGGGAGACCTGTTGATACTAGGGCAGACACAAGCCCTCTGGAGCTCCCACTGCCCCAACTTGGATTGCCCAAACCATCTGGGATGTCTTTAAAGTGAGCTGTACTGGAGAGCAGGGCTGAGGAACAGCAGAGATGATAGAGCTAGTTAGGCCTGAGGAACACTAGAGATGATAGAGCTAGTTAGGACTGAGGAACAGCAGAGATGATAGAGCTAGTTAGACCTCCTACATGGCCACAGACTTGCCTGGTTTGCAAACAGAAACAAAACTGAGTTTGAGCCATTTCTCATAAATGGCCGTGACAGTATAGAAAACTCAAACTTAAGGGCCCCTAATTAGAAGTGGACCACAAATGTGTGATCATATAACTGGGGATTTCCTGAGGGGAAAGGCCGGAGTCAGCAATGGTGTCACTGCCATCAATTTCTTCTGTGTGTCCTGTTTTCCCGGGACATACCTGCTCTACAATCTCCTCACAGGGCTTAGGACCCGGTTCAGACAGGTGCTCTCAAATTCCTGCTCTTGCTCAAAGAAACTTTTCAGTCATATTGTGTCTCAGTTCATGAGCTCCACTCATGACCTGGCCTGGTGGGAAAAAACCAGCAGAGTGGAAGGAAGGAAAAATGGGAGGAAAGTGGGATTTGGGTACAAGGTCATTTGGAAAGCTCCATTCTCTCTCCTGCTTAACCCTCAGAAGTGGTTCCATTAATCCCCAAGGCTTCTTGAAAATCGAGCAGGGACCTTGGGAAACTCAGGAATTCCTTCCATTGAAGGACTAACAAAAGACCTGGCGAAAGTGGAGATCATGTGACATTGTTCTCTTTAGAACAAAAGTAACTAACCAGCAATAAAAATACTAAAGATTGGTGGATGCCAGGAGCAGAAAGGAGGAGGAGGTGGCATGACTGCTCAGCAGCAGGGCTTTCCTCTGAGGGGGGCAAAAATGCTCTGGAGTTAGATGACGATGGCGGTGGCATTGCACTGTGAAGACATTAAATGCCACTAAATTGTACCCTTTAGAATAAAGTGGTAAATGTTAAAAATATGTATTTTATTTTTATTTATGTATAAAATTTAATAATAATGTATTTTATTACAGTAGAAGAAAAGAAAAGGAAAAGTCAGCATGCACATTTGGGAAAGAACCATGAAGTACTCTGAACACTGTGTCTCTCTCTCCACAGCCTGCTCCCCCCCACAGAGAGCAGCAGTCGCCTAAGCCTGCCCCCCTCTCCGTCCTGAAAGATGGAGACCATACAGATGATCAGAGTGAGGGTTGTGGCCTACTGAGACAGCTCACCCAGCCAGTCAGCCAGCAGCAGCATCCCCTCCTGAGGCCTGGGGCCTTCAGGAACCTTCAGTCCTCATGGTGGAACTGTGAAGTCCAGAAAGGTCTTAGACTGGGCATCTGGGTCTTCCGTCAGCTCACAGCCCTGTGGTGAGGGTAAGTCAGAAAACGTGGAACTGGATGGCAGGATCTTTGGGGTTTACTGTGAACAAGAGATGGAAAATGATTCCTCATGCCCCCACCTCTCTACAGAGATAACTAGAGGTCAGGTGCCCTGATCATGCTGCTGTGATGGAGTTGTTCTTTTGTACATCTTGGAGGTGTTTCACAGGAAGGTGTCTGTTCCCTGGAGGCTCACAGGGTCTACCAGACAATCAATTACAATATTGTTCAATGGGCCAAAGTTCAGAGTCTCTTCAGAGACTCAAGTCAGACTCATCTACATGGCTCTGCAAAATAAAAACAAAGTCACATAATTCTAACATACAATTGCACCTGGTATTCATTTCCATTCCAAAAGGGAAGAATGGAGTCACAGAAGGAAGGAACAGTGTGGTGCAGGCAGCTGCTTCCTCCATGTTGGAAATAGTCATCACTGTTTTGAAGGTGCATAGCTGTTAAGGTTTGTATAAGACACTCAGAGATCAAGCCTATTAATATTTCCTCATGGAGCGAGTGGGTGGATGATCACAAGACTCATGAGACTCGTGAGGCTCAGGAGATACAAGGCCTTCATGAGGCTGTCATGAATCAGGACATCTGTGAGGACTTGCATTCCCTCGTGGAATATTGGGGAGAGACATGAGTCGCACAGCTTCCTCTCTCCTCAGAATCCTAATCACCACTCTAGAGGAGGGAAGCAGTGTGCTAGGGTAAAATTTCTTAGCGAGGTTGCCACCTGTAAACTGCCTAGGAGACCTACCCATGACATAGGTGTCTTTAAATTACCCTTGCTCCTGTAAGTAGCCAAGGCACTTATTGACTCACCAAGGTGGACTTGGATAGAATACTGTATTTGGTCTCTTAGTCCACCCTCTCTCAGGGTGAACAGATTTTCTTTATGTCTCTCTGGGAAAAGTGATACAATAAATGGGATCAAAGTGATCTCAAAGGCTAGCAGGGTAGACCTTACCTCCTGTAGCTCAATGATCATCATCCAGGACACACAGTGTCATTATGTAAACTCCTTTGGACTTGAGCAGTCCTATACCTATGACCTTGTCACTTTTGGGACACAAAGTCCTTCTCTTGGACCAGTTTTATCAGTTGCCTTCAGGATTCCTCAGTAGATGTTTCACATTTGTGCCATCTACAATCCTGAGAACTCCACTACAACTTAGCAAAGCTCCATGCATATCACCTTGTAAGAGACTCCCAGCAAGGAATCTGACCCTCTTGTACTCACCTGGCCCCATAAACTTTTCTTCAAAATCTTGGTGGCTGTCTTCTTGATCCCATAATTCTTGCTCCCTTGGACCGTAGCTAGAGAGGCCTCTAACTGCCCAGGCTACTGAACCTGGAAAAATACTTCCCTAGGTGGCATGTTGCAAGCAGAGCTTCCCAATGTCACTTTTTTCAAAAGAAAGTCTTTTAAATGAGCTTTCAGTTTTATATTGCAGAACTTAGTGTGTGTGTGTGTGTGTGTGTGTGTGTGTGTGTGTGTGTGTGTGTGTGTGCGCGCGTGTGCGTGTGCGCGTGTCTCATCAATTCCTTAAATACATTCAAGGTTTCTTTCCTAATGTCCCAGTGTAAAGCAGGCATCTCCTTTTTAATGGAACTAATCTCTTTATCAACCATAACTGCTTTGTCTGCAACTTTATGCGTTTTACTTTTATGCCTAAATTCCAATCTTTTCAAGCTTTTCTACACTGTTTTTTTGCTATGAGTTCTCACTGTAAGCCTGGCTAAAACAGGCAGCAATGACCATGCCATCGCTTGAACGCAGTAAACATTCTTGAATATCTTCAAATTTGTTCCGTCAAATAAATCAGTCTATTAGTTTTTAACTTTGCTTTGCTCAAATTTCCAGAACAAGAATACACACACACACACACACACACACACACACACACACACACACACACACACACATATATGTATATGTGTGTTATATATATATATATATATATATATATTACCAGAACATAACATGAATGTCCCCTAGTCTCATTTCTGACAGAGTGCTCACCTCTTTCTGAAACCTCATGAGCAGAGACATCACCAACAGTATTTCTTTAAAAAAAAAACTTATTTGTATTTGTGTGTGTGTGTGTGTGTGTGTGTGTGTGTGTGTGTGTGTGTGTGTATGCCACATTTGAGTGGGCGCCCTCAGAGACTGAAGACTGTCTTGGATTGCCTAGAACTATTATTAAAGGTGGTCTTGGTACCTGACATGGGTGTTAAGAACTGAACTCCAGTCCTTTGGAAGAGCATTAAGTGCTCTTAACTGGGCCATCTCCCCAGCCTTACTAAGTGGTATTTCTATCAGCATTCTGGTCTCCTGAACTTCTTCTAGATCACTCATTAAGCTATGTTTACAGTTTTCTAAGGCTCCTCTACCTCACTTCTCCAAGCTTTTCTAAATTCCTCCCAAAACTGGTAACAAAGGCCTAAAGCACATCATGGTCAGATGTAGCCATACCAATGGCCTGACCCAGCTTTTCTGGTATCGAGTTTGTGTATTATTTACTTTGCCAGAAATACTCTAAGGGAGGAAAGATTCAATTTGGTGTGTGGTTACAGAGGATTTCATCATGGCAGGAGAGCTGATCTACAGGCAGCAGGAATGTGGTAAAAGCTGTTCGAGTTCTGGTGAGACAGACAGTTGAGACCGGAACCAGTTCCAGAAGCCAGATCTGATCTTCAAGGGTTTTTCCTCCACACTGGACTTCCACCCCTTGGACCCCATCTCTCAAAGGGGCCAGCCCCTCCCAAAATACTGTCACCAGCTGGGGAACAAGAGTCAAGACATGAGCCCGTTGAGAACAGTTCAGACGCAAACCACAATAGGTGCCCACCAGGATCTGCTTTAAAATAGATATTTCTAATATTACTTTAGATGAAATTTTGCTTTTTGTACTTTATATCAAACTGCATGCGATGTACAGGAAAGTTTGCAAATGGTCAGTGCACAGCTTGGAGCTATCACAGGCTGAATCTATTCACAGAATAAGATCTCAACTCACAAACAGCACATCCCTGCCTTCCAGGTTGCTGTCCTCCTACCCTGCACCTGAACTATGACCTTGAACTGACTATGACCTTGAACTCTTACACTG
This sequence comes from Peromyscus californicus insignis, assembly GCF_007827085.1. Lineage (NCBI taxonomy): Eukaryota > Metazoa > Chordata > Mammalia > Rodentia > Cricetidae > Peromyscus > Peromyscus californicus. The sequence goes on from NW_026294562.1 coordinate 118,575,094, forward strand.
CAGATGAGTCTCAAGAGACTCTCCGCCACACATAAACTGGATCATACAGTGAGTACAGCTGCTTTTCAACTCATGATGGCATTACACCCCAACCAACCCCATGTAAGCTGCAAATTACATTAAAAGGCACTGAGATCCCCAACCCTACCAAACAGTCCTAGCAGCTGTCTGGGAGCTGTGGCTGCTGCTGCCTGGCTTCAAGAGAGTATCTGACTAGCTATGGAGAGCCTGGGAAAATAAAAATTCAAACCTGGAAGCGAAATGTCTACTAAATAGGCACCACTTTCTTATCATTGCAAAAGGTGAACCATTGACAGCCAAGCTACTGCAAGATTGGCAGCTGTCTGACTTCCCTGCGTCACATCTTTTGCCCACAATATCTTTGCCTGTTCATATTGTTGCATGAGGCTTACTTCAAGTTTGTTCGTTTTGTGGTTGTGTGGTACTGGTTTTCTCCTCTGTCTATAACGCCACCTGTCCGTTCTAACGTTGAGGACATGTGGGTGCTTTCCAGTTTGGTAGTATTGTACATACTACAGACATTATGACATAAACCTTTCTGTGAACTTTGTGTGGATTTTTAAAGACCACAGGATAGCCTATTTGTAAGAAGGTTTCTCTCAGTGCCTCCTAGCTGCCTCGTCTTTAAGCCTCCAGTGTTTCTTACATATGCTAATGTTAGGCTCAAAATATAAAAAATAAATGGAACAAGATCCCAAATTCCCACCAGTGGAGTAACTAACTACTCACTGGGATATTCACAGGCACGGTGCTGTGTTACCTCGTATCATATTATAGGATGATGGGCAAGCAGAGGATACTTTGCTACCCTTCCTTGGGACAATCCATGCCAAGACAATGCTGCATCTGTGCAGCCTCACACTCCCCAGCCTGTGCAGCTGCTAATTTGTGTTGGGTAAAGTGATAAAGTTTCTTGACAAGGGCAATCAGAAAGCCTAGGGTTGGAGGAAAATCACATGACCGTGCACCTCACGACCCTCACAGGCCAGCTGTCTGCGTCCTTCCCTCCTCTTTCACTCGGATGCTGTGATTTCATGAAACAGTTTCCTATTTTGATCTAAGCCAATGTTCATGCTACAGACGAAGGCTCTCTGAGGTAAATGGGGACCCATTTTCCGGAGTGGAGTTGGGTGGAGATGAATGTGGGAAAGCCTAAAAGACTGTGTTGTGTGCAAATTGGAGATGGTTTAGCCAATAAAGTGTTCGCCATGCAAGCATGAGGACTTGAGGTCAATCCTGAACCCGTGGAAAAGAGTCAGGTGTATGGTGCACACTCAAAATCCACACACTGGGGAGGTGGACGTGGGGCAGGGTTCTGAAACTGGCTGATCAGCCAGCCTGACTGAATCTGGAAGCCACAGATGAATGAGATACCTTGTCTCAAGAACACAGAGGTTGTTTTCTGGTTTACACACACACACACACACAGAGACACACACACAGACACACACACACACACACACACACACACACACACAGCATATGCATTTGAATGAGAAATGGATAAAAGAGGAGCAGAAAGACAGAGAGAATGGTGGAGAAAGAATGATTGAACTAAATAGAGGTATCAGATGCTGAAGACAAGATTTGAACAGCTGATTTTAAATGCACACCAAGTACGGTCTGCATGTCTAGAAAGAATGAGTCTAAGTCTGTCCTCCCTTGGTCTGTATAAGAAAAAAGGTCCAGGAAGGCAACCCCTACTTCATATTAACCAACCTCTCTTCATTTCACTTTTTCTATTAAAGAATCCCACAAGGTTCATAACAGAATTCTGCAATATAAATGAAAATTTTGTTTCCAAATCAAAAGCCAGGAGAGGAAGTCTATAAGGTTTGAAAAACAAAAGTTGAAAAGTACCCTGAAAGTCTCAGAGCTCTGAGAAAATACGCATTAATATTGATGGCTTTTCAATAAATGCTGGTGAAGGAAATATCTCTCCCCAAAGGAAGTACACAGAATTGCTTTATTTCAGATAATTTTCCACATTTCCTCTGAACTTTCCATAATTCACTTCCATCCACCTCTGAGAAGAAAATAAATAAAAACACTTTCCAGAAGTGAGTCCCAATCAGCATTTCCACTAGAAGAAGCTATCGGCACCGCCAGCGCGGTGACCATGGTGAGGGGTCCTGAGGCTTCAGGGAAGATCAGTTTCACTTGAGAGACAGAGCTAAGTCCCCTGGGAGCACAGTCCACACAGGGCTGCGTGCTCCTTTTCTTTTCCAGAAAAGACAAATGATTAACTACAAAAAAGAGCAGGCCTCCTCTCTGCCAGAGACTGGGTAGGAAGTTCTCAGGTGGCCTGAACTGATCACTTTCCAGTTTATCTGCAGTATATTTGCATGTTTGTTTTTTAATCTGTTCCCTAGACATCTAGCCCAAGAGTCTCCCAGTGCATTTTATTTCTAGTAATATTGTCAGTGACCAAGACATCCATGGGTTGTTTGGCTCTACCGTGGGGACAGCAGAGCAATGGAGCTGTAGGGTTTGTCTGGTCCTAATGATTGGGGATATGAAGACCAAACCTGCAAATCAAATGAGACTACAACAGACACCATTATCTTATCAATAAAACACCTCAGCATAACCAACACTGAGATGTCTTCATGTTGCCATCAGGAACCCACTGGGTACATTGAGGTTTCTTTCCAGAGGACTCATCTGCAGCTCAGACCCTGTGTTGGTCAAGGTTCCACATAGAAAAAAAACTGGTAGAAAATATATGCCAGCGTAATAGGGATACACAGCAACTGGCATGTGTTTTTCTCAATGTTTCAGCCCAAGTGTGAGGAGGGCATAGACACTGAAGGAGGCACAGGGGAGAACCAATGGTCCATGCCTGTGCTGCCTCATGGCCCCACCGGATGGTCAGAAGACAGATAAAAAGTGTGATGATAGTCCACTGAGCCAGATGGAAGGGGGTGGCATGAATGGCCAGAGGGAGGGAGCCACAAATCAAAAGGACAGCTGTGCCAGTCAAGATGGTTAACCCAACACGCAGCTAGGGCAGCCTGAGTCTAGAGTGCATGTCTATGCTCTCCAGATCACAGAAAGCAGAATCCAAAAGACATTCTATACACACAAGAGTAAAAGTCATGATTTTAGCGACCTTGGAGTGATGTTTTCATCAGTTTTGTGGGTGAGAATTAGGGATGATGGCCAGAACCCAATTCACCCACCGGAAGATGCAGGTGGGGAAGAAGAGAGGCAATATGTTGTGTTTAGAGGGACAAGCCTGTCCTCCCATGGGGGAGATGAACACTGATTGCCTACCCTGATTGTAAATGAAGGTGCATTATATATCTAATGTAATAAAGCCCATTGTTTCCTACAACATATTTTTTACATAATAATAAATAATCAAAAGCTCCCTTATCTCAGTAAATGTTTTAGTCCTGCCCTACTTAAGGATAAGTAGTAATACCATATGACCAAGCTATATCACTCCTTGCCTACACCCAAAGGACACTACAACCTATACCATAGATACTTGCTCAGTCATGTTTACTGCTGCTCTATTCATGATAGTTAGGAAATGAAGCAACATAAATGTCCTTGAACTGATGAATAGATAATGAGAATGGCATACATACGCACATACTAGGGACATATATTATGGAGTACTATTCAGCTGTAAAAAAAAGTGAAATCAGAAAATATCCAAGGAAATGCATAGAACTGGAAGAAAAATCATCTTGACTGAGGTAGCCCAGACCCAGAAAGATAGACGTTGCATGTTCTCTCTCATCAGAGGCTCCTAACCCCCAACCTTCAGATGTGAGTACACAATGTAGAATAACTGCAGAAACCAGGAAAGTAAACAAGGACTATTGCCGGGATGGAGGGATGGGGGGACAATAGAGACGATATTAGCAGGGTACAAGTGATTTAATCAGGAAATGGGAAAAACAGGGCGATCTAATCAGGGAGGGAGGAGGTAGACACATACATAAGAAAGAGGGGGGCAAAATAACAGTAATAATGTCTAGAACAGTCATAAGGGATTATGCTATTAACTATCTACCTAAAAAATACCTGTAATACACATAAGTCTCTGTATAAATATACATATATAGTTTAAATGGAAGTTTCTCATCTGGTATGACAATGCTCCCTCCAAGAGCCAAAGACCATCTAACAAAAACCTGAATACAAGACATGAGAAGCCCTATTTTCAGTTGTTTTCAGGGTTGTCCAAAAGACTCCCAAAACATCACAGGTTATCCCAATTGCCCTTAGTTGCCCCACAAGGAGGAAGGTAAATTGCTACTGCTGAATAATACACCATGCACTTTAGATGGAGGTCCTAGAGGTCCTAGAAGACCCAGAGCTGAAACTGACCTGAAAGTCTCCTGCATGAAGGACTAGCTTTCATGGTACCAGAAGGCACCAGGCAAGCTTCCAAAGGAAGGAAGCAACTAATAGTCCCACCCAGCTATGGAGCCTATTAACTGCAACAGTGACCAGCATGTCATGATAACCTAAGAAGCAGTAGTGGTACATATACCTTTGGGGTAACCAACGGCTCTCTAATTGGAATTAAAACCCACTCAACAAAGGAGATTGGTACCGGAGACACAGTCAGCTACCCAGGGCTAGTGAAGTCATGGATCTTGGAGGACACTCTACAGCTCCACTTTACTAAACCAATATAATCCCTAAATAATTTGTCCTTATACCCATAGATATATTTCTCAACTTCCATCAATAAAAATTCTCTTTGCAACAGACAGAGATCATTACAGAAAACCACAACTAATAAATTTCAGTGTTTGGAGCCCAACCAAGAAGAACACATCCACAAAACAACTCTTGCACCTAAGGCTCGGGGAACATTGAGGAAAAGGAAGTGGAAAGATTGTAAGGTTGTCAGATGACAAGGGACTTTGCTGTGAGATTGTGTCTCCTAGTAACGTCAGAAGCTATACCCACAAAGTTCTGCCAACAGACTGCCTAAACATTAGCTGAACAACAGCAGCAACAATAGACCTGCTAAAATGGGTGGGGGAAATCCCACGAGGCCTTAACCATATACAATGAAGGAATGCCGAGAACAGGAAATATAGTTTCCCCAGGGAAAAGTACACCAATTGTTTATCCAATACCAATTGGTTATCCATAAAAACATACACACCTGTAACATTATACAGACCGAGTAGGTTATATTTAAGAATAGTGTGTATATACATACAAGTAGATACATGTAATAACGGTGAATGAGAAAAGAACTCATACATTTGAAAGACAACAAGGAGGGGGATGTGGGAGGGTTTAGAGAGAGGAAAGGGAAGGGGTAAATGATGTAATTGTATTATAATCTAAAAAAATCTCTTTAAAAGGTGAATAGGAAAGAAAAAAGACAACATGAAATACAAGATAAAGTAGTTCAATATAAGAAAAAGGAAAACCAGAGTCAAAAAGAGGAGCGGGCCAGCGAGTTGGTGAAGCATCAAAGGCACTTGCTCACAAGCCTAATGACCCCATTCAACCCTCAGAACCCACGTAGTGGAAGGAAAGAACTGACTCCTCCAAGTGTTCCTTCGACTTCAGTGTGTGTGTGTGTGTGTCTGTGTTCCTTTCCCCACCACAAAACAAATGAATCATTGTCTGTAAAAAGAAAGGGAAGGCTTTGGAAAATGTTTGTAAGAAGAAACAGAACTCTGGAAAGTGCCTTTTTGCTGTTCTACATATGTTTCTGAAAAAGAATCAAATAGTACATAAAGTGTAAAGATTATTCTTAAAATGAAGAAATATAGCATAGTCAGTTCCTCAGTATCTATGAGAAACTGGTCCCAAACCCCAAGTGGATGCTTCAGCTTCTTAAGGAAAGTGATGTGTCTTTTTCATCTAACCCCGCACATCACCCTCTCTCTCTACCATTTAACTCCTCTCCAGATTAACGCCAGTGCCTGGTACAATATAAACGCCATGCAAGTGGGGAGAACATGACATTGATTAGAGAATGAGAAACTCTGTACACATTGAGCAAAGACAAAGTTTTTGAGAAGTCCTTTTGGCCCACAGATGCAGAGTCCATGGTATAGAAGACTGACATGATCACAACCAAGTCTACCATGACATGAGCACACTTTGCCCCCACACCACCTGCTCCATGATGTTACAGGTCCAAGGCAACAAAGCCAAATGATCATGAGCTGAGCCCTCTGAAAACACGAACTAAACCAGCCTTCTATTCCTTTTTAAGGTGTTTGTCTCAGGTATCTGTTGAAGCAGTGGAAAACATGAAAAATGGAAGCTCACAGTCTTATATACATGATCTCATTCTATAGAGATACATTTGGTGGGGAAAAAAGAAATTATGAAACAATCTCAGCCACCAAATAGTGTTTTAATATCCACGGAGGGGGGGATGAGGAGGATGCAGTTTCAAGTAGGGAGCATTCACATACTGCTAAGAGGGTTGGGAATGGCGTGTGGCTTTGCAAACAGAAATGGTATTGATGAACTTCATGGTCTTTTGCCTTAGTGGATTCAGTGGACTCAGATGAGCAGGAAATTCAGAAAAGAGAAGATAGGGAAGGTGTGAAACACATTATCAAGTGGGTAAAGTTTCAAACTACAGCTGTGTGTGTGGCAGAGCTGGGACAGTTAGTGGAAGGTGATTGCTATTTCCTTCTTACTTGTTTTTAGAAAGACAGACATTTCATGTGACCACAGACAAAGTGATGGTGGAAGGGGAGAAACGAAGGGCTAGAAACACGGGAGGAGCAGAAGGAAGCAGCTGCCAGCTACCTGCTGCATACCGACAGAGCTGAGACTGGGGGAGGGGAGGCTAACGTAGAGGAAGGAGGGAAATCAAGTGTCAGTTAGAAGACAGAGCCATCTGCCGAGAGTGACATGCAAGGTATTCTGGCTGGTTCTATGTCAACTTGACACAAACTGGAGTCACTGGAGAGGAGGGAGCCTCCATTGAGAAAATGCCTCAATGAGATTGGGCTATAAGCAGGCCTGTAGATCATTTTCCTCATTGGTGTTTGATGTGACAGGGCTCAGCCCATTATAGGAAGTGCCCTCCCTAGGCTGATGGTCCTGGGTTCTATAAGAAAGCAGGCTGAACAAGCCACAAGAGCAAGTCAGCAAACAGCACTCCTCCTTGGCCTCTTCATCAGCTCCTGCCTCCAGGTTCCTACTCCGGGTGAGTTTCTGTCCTGACTTCCTGTAATGATGAAGTGATGTAGAAGTATAAGCCAACCCTTTCCTCTGTAACTTGCTTTTGGTCATGGTGTTTCATCACAGCAATAGTAACCCTAACTAAGGCACAAGGCAATCTAGTGGAGACTCGGGGAGCTTTGGTGGCAGCTGCTGACCATGGGAGGAGACGGTCATGACCAGTTTTTATCATAAAGCCTACAAAAAAAATACCTGGAGTTCTCAGAAGTTTTTCTTCATTAATGGGTGGCTACTTCTATGCTAGTTTGAGGGTGAGGGACTGAAATACTTTAAGACTGGGTCAAACAGGGTGATGAAGGATGAAGAAGGAAAAGGGATAGCCAGGTCTTCGAAGGTAAGCAAAGCATGTGTATAGAGTGATATTCTCATTGCTTCTGGCTAGATATGAAAGGAAATGAGGCAAGCGGTGATCTGGCATTGGGAGAGGGAACTAGAAGGACTATAGTAGCCCAAGCTCTGAATTAAAAGTCAGGAGGTAAAGGTCATTAGACAGGAGGCAGTCACAGAACTCCGTATCAAAGTATTGGTGATAGACTCTGGAGGGGATGAAGTTCCCAAGCATTGTGATGGAGAGTGGAGTGGATGTTGGAGTTTTCCATTAATTGTATGGCTGTAAACAATAGCATCAAGGCGTAGTGAAAGCTTCATGTGGAAATGGGTTCAGAAATCAGGAAGGACAACTGTGCTAACTAGTTTGTATGCCAACTTGACATAGGGTCATCTGGGAAGAAGGAATCTTAAATGAGAAAATACCCCCATGTGATCGGCCTGTAGATATGTCTGTAAGGCATTTCCTTGATGGATAGTTGATGTGGAAGGGTCTAGCCCACTGGGAAGGTAGTTCTGGACGGTATAAAAAAGTAGAGTGAGCAAGCCATGGGGAGCAAGCCAGTAAGAAGCATTCTTCCATGGCCTCTGCTTCAGTTCCTGCTTCTAGGTTCCTGCCTTGAGTTCCTGCCTGGACTTCCTTTGGTGATAGACTGTGCTGCAGAAGCCAAAATGAATCCTTTCCTCCCCAAGTTGTTTATGGTCATGGCTTTTTATCACAGCAACAGAAACACTAAGACAATAACCAAATCCCTCCCCCAGCTTCACTAACAGTGCAGACATCAAAGTAGTCCCTGTTAATGAGGCCAAACAGGGTGAAAGATTCATACCTGTAATGTGGATCTAGTTTGGGCTAAGACCAAAATATTTGGGAAGGAGACTAGAATTCAAAAGGTACATGTCCTAAAAATGGCAAGAATTCCACGGGGCCTGACATGGAGTAGAGGGATCCTTAGTGAACATAATATGGAAAAGTTGACCAAATGGTCTCAAATTTTGGAGGGGAACTGGTAATGGTTGGAGTTAGCAAGCTTCATGATTACAAAGACATGATTCAAATGCTATTTTAGAAGGGCCTAATACTTTGTAATCCCTTAGTGAGTACTCAACAGTTATTTGCCAGACTTACCTATCTTACATGGGTGTTTGGAGTAGTTTCTCAGCTACTTCTCTGAATAACCAGTTGCATTTCCCACTTATCTCCAACTCCCATAGGCCCACCAGAATTCTTTTCCTAAAACACAGATTCTGAATTCATTACTCCCTGTTTAGAATGGGTCCTTATCACGTCCAGGATAAATGTAAATACATCGCTATGTCACTGAAGCCTTGACATAATGTGGAGGTACCCTCCCATGCAGCCTGGTCTCTCTGGCATTTCATTCATGCCAATCACTTTAGAGTGCCCACCCTGAGAGAGACATGGAAAATGAATGACTCTGAAGGTTCAAAGACAGTTTCCACAGATTGGTACCCATGTCCATCACATTAATTCACTGCGTGACCTTGCCAAGGTTACAGAACCACTATAATCCCTTTCTATATGCTAAAGATGATATCTATCTCAGAATGTTGTCACAGGATTAATGAGTTCATTCAACAAAGTGCCTAATGAGTGTTAGTGACTCCATAGCAAGTGTCCTCATTCCTGGGATAGTGTCCCCTTGTCTCTCTACTGAAAGTGGTCTTCCCACTTTGCCCATCTCAATGTCTTCTCCTCTCAAGCTTTGCCCCAATATCACCAGCTCTTTGAAGTTTTCCATTTCCTTATTCTCACATCAGCCAAGGTAGAATTAATCACTGCCTTTGTGCTCCAGGAGATTCATTCAGTCCCAATTAGAGAAATATCAGCATTGTGTTTGAATTAATTCTTTACCACAGCTTTCTGAGCACAAAGCAGTAGTGGGCTTGTTCCTTTCACTGAGGGCTGTGGGCTAATTCAACTTTGCAGTCTTTGATGTACAAATAATGAAAAGAGAAGGTACATTCTTAATCAGAAATAAAGAAACATCACTTGCTACATCTTCAAGGGGGAAAAAGATGCAGGCTTTTCTGACTGATAATAAAAAGCCCAATTACTGTCTTATTTAAAACATCTACATCTCAAGGGTTTAAACAGTGCTTAGGACTTGGTAGCTCCTCAGTAAAGGGCTTCTTAATCGGGCGGGATGGAACAAAGTCATCTTCCCAGGGATAGAGCTATCCCCATCTGCCACCCAGGTCTCGTTATACAAAGTACATCTATTTTGAAGGAAGATTCTTAAGTGAACTTCTCATAAGATGAACAGCTAAGATGCATTTTAATGAGCAGCAGAAAGCTTATAATATCCCACGGTACTAGCCGGCAATATGTCCCTTTTCTTGCCAGTAATGTTTTCAATGAGAAAAGCATCTACAAGTATTTCCAGCTCCCTTCATGTTATTAAAAGTATCTGTGTAACCTAGCAACCGCCAAGATACAGATATTAAAACAGACACTTCATGATATATTCCAGTACTTTGCCATCCATTTAGCATAAACGTCTACATTCTAATAATTACTTGCTCCTTATTTATGGGAATAATTCTATGTCATTTCCCCCAACTGTCTTTTCCGAAGCCCCTTCCCCTTCCATCAATATTTTGACTGATGTACTCAGAGGTGAGGGGAAGATCTGGTTGGCTCACAAACAAGCAAGCATTGAAGAGTGTGTTCTGGAGGGTCAGGAGAAAGTGATAGAAAAGCACAGCCCAGCCAGGCTGGCAATAGCACTTAGCTCTCCTTCTTAGAGCTGACGGGGCTGTTCTCTTCACAGTGGAAGGGCGCCTCTTTGGTTGGAAATGTTTCATCGTGATGCAGTCACCGAGGCCCTGGTGGTGAAATGCCTTTTGGTCAGTTTGTAGTCTCATAATCTCTCAGTTTAGGTATCAGAAACTGGTTAAAAGCGTCGTGTGTGGCCAACTGCAGAACATTGCAGCCAGTCTGTACGCTTCCACGGTAGGAGTGGGAGGGTTGGCGCCCCTGGCCTGGGGGAGGCAGGGAGAGTAAGTGAAGTTCAGGTGAATTGAAGGGAATGAGAATATCACCTCCTGAGACTGCGGTCATTGCAGATGGAGAGGCGTTTCTGAAACAAAACTTTTCAGGGATAGGAAGGCATCTCCAAGGGCAAAGTGTTTGAGCCTGAGCCTGCATCCCTAGCACCTGAAGCTGGGCGTGATGGCAACAACCTGTCTTGACAGTTCCAGCACCGAGGAAATGAAGATAGAGGGTCCCTGGCCACCAGCCAAGCTGATTCAGGGAGCTCCAGGTTCAGTGAAAAGCCATATCCCCCAAAATAAGGTACATAGAGCTTGAGGAAGAGACGCCGTGTGGACCTCTGGCCTCTGCATGTATACATGTGCATATACCACTCCAGTACACACACTACACGCACACACAAAACTATCTAGTTTTGGTTTACTTTACTTGGATTACACTCTCTCCGCAGCACCTTGTCCTGGGTACTGGGGAATAAAACACAAGTTTAGAAGTGAGGAGATGCTCAAAACCAGAAAATGAGGGGCCCGTGAGATGGCTTGGGGTATAAAGGTGCTTGCCACCAAGCCTTATGACCTGAGTTTGATCCCTGGGTCCCACATACTGCAAGGAGAGGAATAACTTCAGACTCTCAAAATCTGTCCTCTGACTTCCACAAGTGTGCCACAGCACTAACACATCACACCACACACACACACACACACACACACACACACACACACACACACACACAAAATAAAGAACTTTCTTTAAAAAAAATTACAAAATGGGCAGTGGTGGTGCACGCCTTTAATCTCACTACTCGGGAAGCAGAGGCAGGCGGATCTCTATGAGTTCAAGGCCAGCCTAGTCTACAAAGCGAGTTCCAGGATAGCCAGGGTTACACAGAGAAACTCTGTCTCGAAAAGAAAATTACCGTTGTGATGAGATTTAAAAAAAATAAAAAAGGAAACAAGGAACAGTGAAAAGGAAATGCTTACTCCATGCCTCAGTCAGGATGACTTCTAAGGGAGGTGGCGTGTTATGGTGGCAAGGAAGAAAGATGGTTGATGCTGTCAGTACATACACTGTTTGCTGGTCCCCGTTTTTCTGTGCAGCCAAGGAGGATAAAATTAAAGAAGCACGCAGAGAAAGGAGGCGAGCCAGAGCGTGATGCTGCTGATCAAGGCAACAGACAGCATTTCCCCGGCACTTCAGCAGCGAGAGTCTAGTGTCCTGCTTCACTCCACAGGTGAGGAGCGCACAATAACAAAAGACACAGTTTCAGGCCATGGAAGACCCAAGAGCTCATCTTGCAGGGAGTGTCTCAGAAGTGACTCGGTTAGAGGCCTGGAGTGTGGAGATAGAGGTGAAGGAATGATCGTGGCTGAATCTGCATATGATCCCTTCCCACAAACCATCACATCAGCTGGGTCATAGTATCGATAGCATGTCCTGGACACTGCTTTTCTAGTGACTTCCAAATGCAATCCTGGAAGACTTTCCCCAAACCACTCCTGCAGACACCTTAGCCCCTGGCAGTGGCCTGGGCACAGGATTCAGCTCTTGGATTCACTTACGGCTTCCATGTTTGTGTTTCCTCCTCCTCTGGACCCCCTTGCCTGTCATCTGCTCAGGGTCCTTGAGCTGGAGGAGAAGATGGACAAAGAGTGGCAGTGAACGGCTGGGCTGAGACTAAGAGGAGGAGGAGGGCAGAGTACATGTCCTGACTCTCCTGCAGCTCCCTTCCACCCTGTGACTGGAGAGCAAACTGGCTGTCTCTGAAAAGGCTCTGCCTGCTAGTCTCCATCTGCCCCATGCGCAGGATCAAATCCACTGTGTGACAGCTTTGGCTCATACCCTAGAGAGTAGATGTATCTAAATGTCCAGAAAATACAGGGACAAGGGGAGCCAAAGTGAATTTTCACTGGGCCTAAAGAATAATTCATGAGAAGGATAATTCATCGTGGAAGGAACATGGGACCCCATAGTTAACCATGGAGTCACACAGAGGAAGGCTTCAAAGTGTTGTGGTAAAGCAGAGGCCACAGAGAAAAGGAAAGAGACAGGACCAAAGGCCTTGAGCTTGACAGTAACAATGTCACGGTGGATGAATGTTGGCACGAGGTTTGGAAAGATGTGGAACGATTGTTGCCAAGGTCCAGTGGTATCCGAAGTTGCCTCTCATACACCCGTGGTGCACGTGCTTAGCTGAAAAAGTCGGAAGCAGGGCATGATATTAGTGTGCACCAGAGAAACAGGAATCCTTCTCCATGACGTCAGCCCATCTTCTCCATTTAGCTTCTTCTAGCAATGTCTTATAGAAGTGGCACAGACAATTTGTACAAATGTGAGTCTTGCTGCCACGTGCTCGCACGGTGGTGGCTGTCACCAGCTGCTGTGAGGAGCGCTCGAGGGAAGGATTCTGGAAGGATTTTTGAGAATAAAATGTTGCTGAGAGAGTTTTCTCTTCCATTTTAGTGTTTCCCTGTGGGTTTTCATGGTCTGTATGGAGATTTGTAATGGGAGACCCATTGAGAATGACATTGAAAAGTCAGGCTGTATCAACACCATTGTGAGAGAAATGGAAAGATTCTAGAAATGTATGCATAACCTTTCCTTAACTGGAATCCTCTCGAGTAGAGGCTCTCAGATGTGTTGAACCTCAACTACTAGAAAGACTTGTTAAACCATAGATTACCAGACCCATCCCCAGATTGGCAAGTGTGAGAGTCTACCTTGAAATTTTACATTTTTAATGAAGTACCCAGTGATGCTGATGTAGCTTCTGAAACAAAACAAAACAAGCCAGGTTGGCTCTAAACATCTCTTTAAGCATACTTTCTCTAGACAGCAGAACTCTGGCTAATAAAGGCTCACTTACTCAGGGTTCATCTGAGGCAAAGAAAGGGTTAAAGTACAAGTGCATTGGGAGATGATCCCAGAAAACTATGGAGGTTTCAATAAAGGCATATAAGGAGGAGTAGTGAGGGGGCTTCTATTCATAGGTCATTGTGTCTAGGTTAAACATCTAGAAGGTGTCCTCTATGTGAACAATCTGTTCTCAGATCACAGGTGAGTGCTAGAGGGTTGAAGAAATACAAAAGAGTTACTAGAGAGAGAGAAAGAGAGAGAGAGAGAGAGAGAGAGAGAGAGAGAGAGGCACATTCACAGCCACCCTTCCCTCAACGCCTCTATTCAATATAAGTTCCCATCTACACCCTCCACCAAGCACCACTGTACTGCCTGTGAATGTGCTGGCTCAGCTCCAATCTTCTTGCCCACAAAGCTAGCCTGAAGATCAGGCCACTCTCTTGGTACAGTAACATCCCAGTTTCTCCTGATAAAACTCAGACTCCTCTGACCACATTCATCTCTTCTGTTTCAATAGCACACCCTCCTCTACTCCCATAGGAAGTTGAAGCAAATTGAATACGTAGGTTCAACTCTTGACTAGGAATCTTCTCATATTCTCTCCTCCCTGCCTAGAACACCTGGGCTCACCCCGACCCCCTCAGATACCTACCAACTAGGAGTCTGGAAGATCAGTCAGCTGGCCCGATATTGCTCTGTTTCAAGGCAATAATTTTTGTAAACACATGTTAACCTAACTACTTGTTTAATTTTTTTCCCCCAAGTCTGGTGGCAAGGAGCATTTTTTTTACATCCTTCTTTATTGAGAGTGCCACCTAGTGACTCTGCTACATAAAAGTCCTCCAGGCTGCCTGGCATCCTCTGCCATGCCACAGGAGTGAGTCCAGTTGGTGCTGATCATCTGGCCTGGCAGCAGCCATGTTGGTGACTGCCTGCCTCCTACAGACAGCTCAGCTTCCCTTGTCTGCTTCTATTTTTATCAGCAAAGGGGGAAAAATAGCATCACTGGTGTTTTATAATTGGAAACATGACCTATATATTCTTGGCTGCCCCAACCTTTCCTAGAAGGGGCGAAAAAGTGAAATGTAATTTCAGAAACAACAGCTTCCTCATCCGTACACGTAGCACTAATACCTCCAGGTTAATTAAGGACAATGAAATGACGGGGAAACAATGTGGGTCAGAGGCAGAAAAGTTGCATTCTAGAAGTCCAAGGCTTCCAAGAGGAAACTGAAGACTAGGCAGAGAGCCGGCGGCAGTCACTGGAGTTTTAAATAGCTGTTTCTGCTTACATTGTAGGGTGAGCTTTCTGAACCCAGCACAGGGAGGGGGCAGTTCTGTGAGGCCTGGGAAACCAGCGCAACAGTTTTAATCCAGCCCCGATAGATGAAGATCCCAGCACCTGCTCGGGTGGCCTTGAGCAGAGAACTTTAGCGACAGGAAGGATACTGCCTCCTGCTTCTGAATGGTGCTGGGTTAGGAAAAGGGCACAAATACAGCAAACCAGTAAGTGGCCCTTGTTATTCCTGGAAGCTACTGTCTGTAACCCTCCTGTTCCTCTCCACGTCTCCTGTGGGTCTCTAATGTGAAGGTGCAGCCCCAGAGTCTCCCAGAGCTGACGAAAATATGATCTGAGAGCCAAATGTCGGATGTGCCCACCCTGGTCCCAGGGTCCTTGACAGGATGGGTTTCTGATGGTAGGGAGTCTCTAAGCTGAAACTTTACTCTGAGGCCCCTAGGTACCAGTTGGGATTCAGCCTGGGTCCTGGCACTACCCTGCAGCCTGGAGCTGGTTCACTACCATGGAAGATAAGCTATGCAGAACCCGAGAGAGTCCCAGTTGAAGAGAAGTGTTGAGGTAGATATGACTGGACTTGCCACAAGGAGCAGCTGGCTAGGAAGCCCCTCCCAGGTGCCCAACCGCTGTCTTCTCTTGGTAACAGCTGTTTCCTATCACTTCTTTCTGTGGGATTCTTAAGGATCTACATCCTGCCCTACCTGACTAGCTCAGTCTTAGAAATGTCACTTTCTTTCTGAGTCTGCATTTGCTTCAGGAAAGTGAACACGGTGACTCCCTGGATTTGCCTCTACAGTTCTCCACTCTCTGCTCTTGTCACAGAGCCTATCAGCGACTCTCTTCAGCCCCAGGACAAAAACGAACCTGCCACATTGACCTTCCTTGTGAGGAGACTGACTAGGAAAGAGGCACAAAAGTGGCCACTGCTAATGACCATCGTCTCTGCCGTCACCCTTCCCAAGCCTGTGATCTGCTCTCAGCAGATTTTGACTTGGTGATGCCTTCCTGACTTCTAGAGATTCTGGTGCGGCTGCCAATCAACTGTTCTGCTCTGTGCTCCCAACAATTAAACAAGCATAGACTTCGCCACAGCATACCCCATAGTGAGCCAATCCAGAGAAGACATGAATAGACAATCCATACCCCATAGTGAGCTAATCCAGAGAAGACACGTTTTTCCCTTACAAGTAGAGAGTCCGGAGATTGCAAACACGTCATTTCCTCAGCAACATGGGGGAAATGAGTGGAAAATGAAGGCGAGCTCAGCAAGGCATGGAATCCGGAGTAATGTTCTTAGATTCTGTTCGTCTGGATCCCTGCACCTCCTGTGCCCTTCCCAGGAGGTCTCCCCTCTACTACAACCCCACTTTTGTTTTGTTTTTCCAAGCTAGTGTAAAGTAGCTGCTTGTGTCTTAAATCTGAGAGTGCTCCGAGTCATACAAAACCCTTGCTTCATCCTGGTCCTTCTGGATGTGGAGCCTGCCCTCAGTGTTTTTCGCTATCCTGATTTTCCTCATGGTACAACGTCTCCATTGCTTGGTCTTTCTGCCAATCCTCATGGACCCGAGGGTCTTCAAAGCCTTGCAAATTCTTTCGGTCCTCTTTTAAAACTAGTTTTAGGTGCATATGTGTGTGCATGTGCATGCATGTGTGTCTGTGTGTTGCAGGTGTATGTGTTTACATGTGTGTGGACATGGCTATGCACATGCATGCAGAGGCTGGAGGTTGATGGTGGAAGTCTTCCTCTGATGGTCTCCCCTTATTTGTTTCTTGTATTGAAAATAATTTTTCCTATAATATATTCTGAGGGCTGGAGGGACGGCTCAGCATTTAAGAGCACTGGCTGCTCTTCCAGAGGTCCTGAGTTCAATTCCCAGCACCCACATGGTGGCTCACAACCATCTGTAATGAGATCTGGCACATAATAAATACATAAATCTTTAAAAAAATATATATATTCTGAGTAATGTTTCCCTTCCCAGATCTTCTCCCAGAACCTTTCCACCCATCTAACTCCATGCCTTCTTTCTTTCTTTCTCTCTTTAGGAAAAAAATAAGCAAATTAAAAAAAAAACAGAATTTTCCAAAAAAGGGAAGAAAAAGAAAAAACATGAGACACACATACATTCATGCACACATACAAAAAATAAAATCCATAAAAGCACAAAATTGGAAACCATAATGTACAGGCAAAGGACTAGGAAGATTTTTCTTTAATGCTCAAACAAAGCAATAGGAGACAAAAGTATAGAAACATCATTACGTCCATTTTGTGTTGGCCATCTACTGCTGGGCCAGTGAGACCTTATTGGATACAAAAATAAATTTTCCTTTGCAAGCAGATGCCAATTGGGGATAGTTTCTTGGTTAGAGATGAAAGCCTGTGTCCATTTCCCCTTCTACCTTGAACCTATGTAGGCCCTGTGCATGCCACCACAGTCTCTGTAAACTTCTTTGTGCATCAGTCCTGTTGTGTATAGAAGGCCTTGTCTTCCTTAGTGTCTTCCCCATCAGCACTTACAATCTTTCTGCCTCCTCCTCTGCAGGATTCCTTGAGCCCTGAGGGGAGGGATATGTTGGTGATATTCCATTTAAGACTGAGTGTTCCAAGGTCTCACTCTCTGAACATTGTTCAGTTTTAGGTCTCTGTTAGTCCCCTTCTACTGGCAGGAAGAAGCTTCTCTGATGATGGCTGAACAAGACCCCGATCTATGGGTATAGCATAAGTCTCTAGGAATCATCTTATTGGTGTTTTCCTTTAGCACAACAATAGTATTCGGTTTTCCTCCAAAGCCATGGCCTATCCAGTCTCAGGTTCTTGACTGCTCAAGTACTGTCAAGCATGGGTTCCTCCTCATGGAGTGAGTCTTAAATTAAATCAGATAGTAGTTGTTTATTCCCACAATATTTGTGCCACTATTACATCAGTGTATCAGGGAGGCAAGTAGTCACCACTGTAGACTGAAAGGTTTGTAGCTGGGTTGGTGGTTACCTCTCTTCTCTGGTAGCATGTAGCATACCTTCCAGTGTCATGAACACTAGTCAGTAGGGGTGAAGGCTCCAGTTAGGTAGCAGCTCTACTTCACGCTCAATGAGCTATGTAAGTATTGTCCTCAGCAACCGGGGCTTACTATCAATCAGTCTGTGGGAAAGTAACCAATAGCTTTGGCAATAGCCTGAGTTGTTCGGGACTTTCAATGTGGCCCCTTTGGTCAACAACTCAATTAGATGTAACTCATTCCTGGCACTGGAGGTTTCATTTTTCACCTTATTTTTTGGAGACATGGTCTCTCACTGGACCTGGAGCACACTGATTAGGCAAGATTAGCTGTCCTGCAAGTCCCAGGATCCTCCTCATCTCTTCTCCACCAGTGGGATTACAGGTGCACATCACAGTGCCTGAAATTTTATATAACTGCTGGGGATCCAAACCCAGATTCACATCTTTGTATGGCAACCACTCACCAAAAATTGCTCTTGATTTGTGTCTAGATCCAACACAGTTGGCAAATGCCAACTCTGACCAGCTAGACTAACCCAGGCTACTAATCTCAAACTCACTCCTGTGAGTGGCCTCCATCCCCCTGTCACGAGGAAAGTAACAGAGACATGCTACATGTATGCATCGTCCATGTTAGCAACTGAGTCTCATTCAGTCCATTCAAATCTGATTTTTTTAGTGCTCCTGTTGCTGCAGGCTATGAGAAGATCAGGCAGTTTTTAGACCCCTAAATTAACACATCAAATATAATAACCTCACACCTTAACTTTCCATGAATAACCACATCTACTTTAAGTGTGTTTTTTGGCAAAGCCACAAAGACCAAGGAAAATACTCCTTAATGACCAATTTTCATAAAAACAGCTCTGGAAAAACATTAAGGCCTTTTGGAATGCAACATACAAAATGCAATTTTACTTTTCCATCTTTCCCCAGGTTTCAGGCCGCAGAGGCAATCTGATGGGCTTATGCCTCTCTATGTAGGTCACTGGCACGTGTCCACCTGAGAATCGTTTTCCATGAGATTTTTGCTCAGGAAGTGAACATATCTAAATTGTAAAGTCTCTTTTGGAGAGGCTGGTATTCAAGTGGGAAAAAATAGACACTTGTCTTTTAAGCTGTGTTAGCAACGTTGGTTCTGTTTCGGCACGTGCTCAACCTGATGATAATTACAGACATGACCACCAAAGCTCCCTGAGTGTCACGCAGCCAAAGACTGTATGGGGGAGGGTGGTGGCAGGGGACAAATTGTGGTTCTGTTTACAATTCAAAAGTGCACTTTCTAGATTTATGCCCAGAGGCCTCTTGTATTTGCTGTTTGGCCAGAGCTTCCTGGAGAGGTTTTGCATGTAATTATTTCCATGCAATTTCACAGACCCCTCCTGCTCGCAGATGGGGATGCCCAAGAAGAGAATGAAAGAAGCTCCAGAGCCAGAAAACCATGGAATCTGAGTTCTCCAAACGAGGAGTAGGGAAAGTGAAGAATGGACATGGGATGGTGTTTCCAATTCTGTCTAGACATACACTCATCTTCGAAGTTTCCGAGGCCAGCGAGGAAGCCATATTTGTCTCGGCTTTCATCCTTCTCTCTGCTGCCATCTAACGAAGGGTTAATCAGGCCGATTCTATTGCATGTCTCCTTAGCGAACGAACGTCACCCTCACACAGGCTGCAGAGGAGCCTGAGACACCCTAACACAGATGCTGTGTGTCTTTAGACAGGTTATGAATGACTGCCTGTACCTGGAAGACGATCACTGAGTCCAGGTGGAAGATCTGTTACGGTGGGAGCTGGGGAGATGACTTAGCAGGTAAAGGTGCTTGCTGCCAAGCCTGACACCCGAGTTCAACTCCCAGATATGACTTGGTTGAAGAAGAGAAGTGACTCCTAAATACCGTCCTCTGACTTCCCCACACACCACCACGCATGCCCTTCCAACTATATAAACGACTGCAGTCAAATTGTTGTGGTTTGACTGTAAAGGGACCCTGAAAGGCTCACAGTTTGAATTCTTGGTCTGTAGCTGGCAGCTCCATTTTAGAAACTAGGAGATGGGACCCAACTAGAGACACTAAGTTGCTAGAGCTAAACCTTGAAGGTCTTACCCCCACTCCTTGTCAGTCGGATATGAGCGGCTCCACCAAGCTTTTTCTGTATCACGGACTGAACTCTCTAAACTGTCAGCTGAAGTCAAGTATTTGATCACAGTGACCAAAAAAGTAACCAATACAAGAATATCCCACCTTTGGTGGTGTGTTATGTAATACGATTTCTAGGTGTTAAGTATTTCATACCAAAAGACAACATCTTAACTTTAAAACAAAAACAAAAAATAATCAATTTGCAAATCTCTTTTAACTTATTTTGGTTTATGCTTTTCCCAACCTTTCAGCATTAAAAAAAATCTTTTCAAAATTTCTTATTTATAGTTAATATATATAAAATCTGAGCTACAAGCATATAATCCTTATTTTCTTTTCAAAACAGTATTTGTTTTGAGAATTATTCTTCTTCATACCCTGATTTGAAAGCTTTAAGATTTTCTTGTCTAATTTCTCTGCAAATTGCTAGTGCATGAACACTAACTGTTCCTTAGTAGACAGGAAAATTCCAACATTTTAGAAACATATTTTCAGTTATCTGTGTTCTTTCTCATTTTTTTTCATTTAGTTAAAAAAAAAAACCAACCTTAATTGCTAGAAATATAGACAAGGCTGGTGTGAGAGGCTAGCAAAAGAATACTTAAAAGGAAAATCATCTGGAAAAAAATACACTCAAAAGCTTCTAAAGGAAGTCAAAAGTGCCATAGATCTTATCACAGCCGAGGTACAGAACTTGGAGTTACAAGAACAATTTCAATACAGAAAAACATTAAATTTGCTCAACAGCCTCTTAGGCGGCAGAACAATGTTTGATCAGTACACAATTAGAAAACCATATGGAATCTCTCGTTGCAGATGAACATTTATGGTGAAGTTGTTAGAAAATCATTGAAGTGTTTCAACTCTAAAACCGCCATCAATGAACACGCTCCATTTGACGATCTTGACAGATCGTTTGAGAATCCACTTTTCTAGGATTGCCTGGCTTTGAAAGTGCCAGTTGTTCTGACCCTTTGCTGCAGTCTGTCCCCACAACCAGCTTCCATGGACACTGGTCTTCAGGCTGGTCACCCTCTTGCCTGTTTGTTCTTACTGGCGCTTCCAGCTTGATCCTAAGCCCTAGCCAAATCCACAGCCATCTTTGGAGGTGTCCGGTTGGCTTCCTTGTCCCAGGATGTGGCTGGGTTTGTGGCTGTACATCATAGTACCTCTGAATTCATGTCTGTCAATCTTCTCTTGCATCATTCCTTTAGGATCTGGACCTTTTCTCTCAGGTTATAATACAGAAAGGACTTCTGTCGAGCAACTGACTTTTATTTTGAAGTAAGTCCAGGCAAAGACGTTACCCCATGGCAATTGAGGGCCTCAACTCTAAAATCCCCACTTCCATGCTTGGAGCAGGGTTATTCTCCTTCTTGCTGTGAGAGTATCATCCCAGGGCTACAAAAGGGAAACCTGGGGATCGTCTGATATTTCAAAATCTCTCCTGTTAGCCTAGTCCAGTGGATGCCGATGTAGGATGGAGAGAAAGACATTGATGGACATGTAGGCCTTCAAAGCTCCATCTGGGGTGCCACAACTGTATGGCCCCAGCACACATTCCACTCCTCAGAACTAGGTTCCTGTCACCCCGTGCAATGAGGGGTGAAGTCAGGGAACTGTGTGGCTTCTGACCTCCCTCCACTTTACCTCTGGTCTTCTAAGTAACAGCTCTGCCTTTATTGGGAATAGCAGAGCCCTCTCCACAAACCACACACCATCAGCCTTAGCCAGACTCTTCACCTCTTCTACTGTGTGTTTGGACTTCAGACTATTTAACTAATGAACCCCAGAAGCACTACGCCCTTAGAATCGTAACATCAACAGCAAAGATGTCAGCCACCGTAGGTCCAGTAAGGCCCTGTGGTAGACACTCTCATCTTCAACAAATCACTCTTCCTGTGCTGCTTCTTTTCAAATGTGGACCTATTTTATAAATGGTCTGACAGCAAAAGGAAAACATATTGACCAAGATGAAGTCATTAGTCCTTGCATAGCACAGATGGTCCCCCTCAGAACTGTTACCATCTGGGTTCGGATAATTCATCGTCGTGTGATGGGGGGCATTTATCGGCATCCCTGACTGCTACAGGGTAGATGGAAATGTATACCCCTCCTCAAGTTGCGACAACCCACACAGTTTCCAGGCAGTGTCAAATATCACCTGGGCAGCATCGCCTCCACTTATGAAGCACTGTTATACAGATAGGAACCCACAATAGGTACCTAAAATTTAAGTCGATCATGGAAATGGTTTGTGTATGGTAATTTATCTTGTTTTCTGGAAGTTAATTTTCAAGGAGAAAACATCACATTAATACAAAAACATGAATTAAATTCTTATTTCCAACCTATTTCTTTTAAAAAGATTTCTTTTTGTTTTATGTGTACAGGTGTTTGGCCTGTATGAATGTATGCGGACCACCTGCATGCCTGGTACTGAAGGAGTCCAGAAGAGGGTATAGGGTCCCCTGGAGTGGAAGTTAAAGATGGTTGCGAGCTGTCCTGTCAGTTCTGGGAACTGAACCTGGGTCATCTAGAAGAGCAGTTCTAGAAGTTCTTAGTCACTGAGCCATCTCCCCAACTTCTGTAGATACCTTTTTTGTTTGGTTTTGTTTTGTTATGTTTTGTTTTGTTTTGTTTGAGACAGGGTTTCTCTGTGCAGTTTTGGTGCCTGTCCTGGATCTTGCTCTGTAGACCAGGCTGGCCTTGTACTCACAGAAATCCACCTGGCTCTGCCTTCCGAGTGCTGGGGTTAAAGGCATGCGCCACCACCGCCCGGCTGTAGCTACCTTTTGAGTGGCAATGAGCACCCAGCATGATTTCTCTGAACCCGCACTTATTTCCATGCAGTGTAGGGTTGTTGGGGCAGAGGTTAAATGTGATGACTGGAGAGCTTAACAAAGCAATTGTTAGTTTTTGTAGTACCAGCTGTTGGCACAGTTGAATGCTATCACTCAGCTCTACCAGAACTTCACATCTTACTGAAGAGGTGACCTGGAGAGGTAATGTAGACTTTGGCAATGTATATTATCAAATGTGTATTAATGAAATGACAAAAAGTTATTCTTCAAAGTTCAAGGAGATGTAAAAAAGAGAAGAACAAAAATGCCCACCCATGATGGAATTTTACTAGGCTCCATGGGGGTATTTTATTGTATCTCATCACAGCACAGCACAAACATCTGTTTCAATGTGCTTGAGGTTGGTACCTACACTGGCATCATAAAGAACTGACACAGTAATATAACATACTCAGAACAATAGTCAAAGACTGAGTCATTGACTTTTCACAGTTCACCAAGTATTTAGACGTTGCAAAGAGATGAAATCAGATGGCACAGGACTGTCCATTTCCAATGTACATTACTCTATTGGTCAACATGAATGTCAAGTCACCTCAAAGGGGTCAGCCTCCTGGTATACCCGTATTGTCTGTAACTATCTGCTGCTCCCTGGTGTGCATAGCTAGCCTTGATGGGCTGTTGTCCATCCACACATACGGCACAATCATGGCAATAAATGGAGTAAATATGTGTTAGATACGTGGAAGTATGATGGTCCAAGCAATATACAGCCCCATAGCCTGTAAGAAGTGATGGACTATAATAAATGACCACAAACTGTGTGGGTTACAAGAGCAGGAATTTGTCCTCTCAGTGATAGAAATCTGGAAGTCTAAACTTCAGATGCTCACAGGGGTAGAGTATGTCCTTGACTCTTTCTAGCTTCTGCTGGCTTTTGCTAGTCCTTGGCTTATAGATGTATTATCTCAATCTCAGCCACCATTTTCATGTGACTCATTTGTTGGTTTGAATTAGAATGGGCCTCACGGGCTCACATATTTGAATGTTTGGTTCCCTGTCAGTGGAACTGTTTGGGAAGGATTCGGTGTTATGGCCTTGTTGGAGGAGGTGTGTTGCTGATGTGAGTTTTGAAGTTTCAAAAACGCTCACACCAGGCCCATTTTCTTCCCCTCTCTGTTTCCTACCTGCGTATCTGGATCTAAGCTTTCAGCTACTGCTCCAGTACCATGCCTGCCTGCCTATCCCCACAATCCTCACTGTGATGATCATGGACTAACTCTTTGAAACCATAAGCAAGCCCCCAATTAAATGCTTTCTTTTATAAGCAACCTTGGTCTTCATGTCTCTTCATAGCAAAGAGGAAACATCGGACAATGTGTAAAAGCACATTTTGCTACCCAGGAAGAAAGAAACAAGTAAGAAAAATGTGCTCTAGTAAGTGTAGTAAGTGGGGAAGAAAGTTTCGGGATGTAATGATGCTTTTAATGCTGTCGTTCTTCTTAGAGCCTGTGTACTACAGTATGCACACATCTTTCCCCAACTTGTGAATGGAACCTTCACTTTCATATGGAGTCTTTCAATAAAGACAATTGGTGGACCTCTTGTGAATGGAACCTTCACTTTCATATGGAGTCTTTCAATAAAGACAATTGGTGGACCTCAGCAGAGTAGAAATTTTATCTTTTCCTTTACTGGGTGTGCTTTCTTGTAACTTCCTCAGGAAATTCTACTCCAATAATAGAAACAGATTTTAATACATTTGCTTTTAACATTTTTCCATACTTAGATCTTTAATTCATCCTATAATTTATCTTCTTTAATTTTTAATTAATTAATTAATTTTCCCCAGCCCAATCAGTTTCTCCTCCCTCCTCTCCTCCCAGTCCCTCCCCACAATCTCATCTCCTTGTCTTTTGTCTTCAGAAAAGTGCAGGCCTCCTATATCGGTAAGCCATAGAATATCAAATTGCCCTAAGACTAGTCACCTTCTCTCCTATTAAGGCTGGACAAGGCAATCCAGTAAGAGGAAAGGGTCCCAAAAGCAGATAACAGAGTCAGAGATAGCCCTGCCCTCTATTGGGGGTCCTGCAAAATGACCAAGCTACACAACTATGACATATGTGTAGAGGGCCTAGGTCAGTCCCATGCAAGTTCTCTGGCTGACGGTTCAGTCTCTGTGAGTTCATGAGCCCAGGTTAGTTGAGCCCCTCTGACTTCCATAATCCTTCCTTCCCCTCTTCCAAAGGATTCCCTGAGCTTGGTCTACTGCTTGGCTGTGGGTCTCTGCATCTGTTTCCATCAGTTGCTTGGTGAAGCCTCTCTGATGACAACTGGGCTAAGCAATGATCCATGAGTATAGCATAGGAATCATTTCATTGACATTTTTTCTTTTTTGCCAGTCATGTTTGGTTCTATCCCTATAATTTATTTCTAAAGGTGAAAAGTGGGAATCTAACATCACAATATTTAAGACTTTGGCATTCAAAGGACAAGCACGGCATGGCTCTCCCTTTAATCAAATAGTCTTCTCTGGTTTGTGAAAGGAGCCTTGTGGTAGTTTCTGCCACATGTGGACAGGAAGAGATGCACGAATATTTACTACAGTATAGTTCATAACAGTAAACAGAACATCCCTCAAGAGTGAAATGAGTAAGTAACTTTGAATCCATTTGTATAGCAATGAAAATAACTCAGTGGGGCCACAAGGGAACTCTTCAGTTAGAATGTTGAGAGAAAATTAAAAGAATCATGGTTTGTTTTTTGGAACTATTTCATAGGAGTGATAGCACACAACACACAGAACAGTACAATATGCTTAAAATCAATAAACTCTTAATTATGAAGGGAGTCCAGGTAACCAGGGAGCAAATCAAGGACGAGTGCCCAGGGGTGTCTGCTTCAGTTTCTCTTAAAAACAATAGAAAACAAAACCTAAAGTGATACAGTTCCTTAGGAAACTGAGTAACTCAAGGGTGGAGACAGTGACAGAGAAAGACAGAGAGACAGAGACAGAGAGAGAGAGAGAGAGAATTGAAACATGTTCCATATTAGAAAAAAACAGTATGATGTGCCAGTTCTTTGGTGAAGGTATTTCCCTACAAGCCTGAAGACCAGCATTCAGTTCCTGTTACCCACATGGTGGAAGGAAAGAACTGTCTCCTGTCAGTTGTGCTGTGGCTTGAGCATACACACACACACACACACACACACACACACACACACACACACACACACACACAATCGCAATAAACAAATTTAAAAATCAAAAGCAAATCATGGCACGTAGTAAATGGATGCATTCTGACATTTTGAATTCTACTTTATTCTTTTTCCTGTCTTAACAAATGTTAGCTGCAGTTTGAAAGCCACAGGTTCATAGTTTTGTGGGTTTTTTTAAAATCTAATTTAAAAGATATGGATATTATTCAGTACTTTAATTATCTGAATGCACTGGTTAGCTGGGGAGAATTACTTGTGGTCTGGTAACACAATTGATAGATGAAAACTTACTGATGTGTAATGGCTTTCCAGCTGTTGACTTGTGAAGCCCCATTGACAAATGAAATGCTAATGTATGCATAGAAAGGGGCAATGACAACTTGGCCACACCAGACCCTTTCGTAGGTAGAGAGTTGTCTTCCTTGGAAATACTCCCATGATGAATGCCTAGAGTGGACAGTGAGCCTCTCCAGGCCTGCCTCCACTCCTGCAGAGGCACAGGGTTACTAAGCTCACTGGGAGGAGATGGATCTAGGCTTGCCCAGGGATCCTGTGGGGAGCTGGTAAGGAGCAAGGTGAGTTAAGAGAAGCTCTGTAGCTGGAAAAGTAGCAGGCAAAATGTGCCCCCCTCCACAGAGCCATCCCCCTGGGAGACCCTATCCAGCTCATGGATGTATGAGAATTGGATGTAGAAACCAAAGAAGTGGCTTCATGTCAGAGCCAACTTAGTGTGGCAGAGTGCTAAAACCCGACAGGCATGGAAGACTATATTAGTTTCTGTGACTGAATACCTGAGAGAAGCTGCTTAGGGGAGGAGGGTCATTTCAGCTCACAGTCTGACAGGAGGCAGTCCACTGTGGTGGAAAGGCATGGCAGGAGGTGACTCCATGGTACAGAAATGTGCAGCTGGGACTCCTCCCCTGGCATCTCGGCAGACCAGGAAGCAGAGGGCACATAGTAACAGATGCCAAGCTGTAAACCTCAAGGCCCACACAGTGACCTTCTTCATCCAGTGAGGCACCACCTCCTCAAGGTTCTACAACCTACTAAAACTGCCCCACCAGCTGGGGACCAAGTGTTCAAACACGTGAGCCACTGGGGGACATTCAAACCACAACAAAGGCCAAAAGGATATTTGTTTCCCCTGGACTAGACATAAAGATGGAGAATAGCTCACTGTTTCAAGAAGACTTGGTAGGGTGCCAAAGGTCTTTAAGGAATGTAAAGGTAGTCACATCTCAACAGCTAGCATGGATAAAACCTGGGCTGCTCTGTGGAGTGAGTGGGAGAAAAGGCTATGATGGGAGAGGCTGGGGAGAGCCTTTGCCTTCTCCTCCATTCCAGGCTCCGCTGACAACTGGAGACTCCCGTGAAAATGCCATGGAGAAACCTTGCCCCCCCCCAAAAAAAGATCCTCACTGTTCCTAGTAGAACCCAGGGTGAATATTGCCATGCGAACAGCATTCTCTTCTCTTTCAGTTTATCCAGCTCCACTCTTTAAGGCCAGGCAAGTGAAGGTCTCATTACGTTACTGCTCCAGAGTTTGGGACTGAACAAAAGTGACAAGAAGACAGTGAGACACAGAGTGGTGGAAGCCATCCGTTCTGTATGAGGCACACAACCGAGCCATCTGAAGTCAAGACGTCAAGGGCAATCACGGAAGCAACTGTCTTCTGGCTTTGCACTCACTCTCAAGAGGCTTCGTTGTGTGCTCTGTGAAAACAGGCTGGAAGGGACGGGGAGGAATTAAGCCAGAGCAAATTGCTGGTGTCTTGACACCAGCTCTATCTTTTGACCTCTCTCAGCAGTTTCTTCACAGCTATAAATCTTCCCCTGGGCACACAGCAAGGCTGGGAGGAGACTATTTGTCCCAAAGCTTTCAGGGCACACAGGCGTGGCCTTGGCAGGTCCCCACCACCTTTTTATCTGCAGGAGTTCAGCTCCAAGCAAAATTGCAGGACATGAATCTCTTATTTTGTGTCACTCATTGCTTTGGGTTCTGTTCTGTAGGGTGGTGTCCTGTTCCTCATTCCTGTTTACTGTTTGCTTCCTCATATCCATTCCCCAGAGCTGACGATCCATATTTTGTTCTCTTAAGGCTCTGATGCTACCAGTTCTACCCAGCTGAGGTAGTAATACAGCTCGCTTCAGGGGCCAGTACATGGCCATCATTAGGAAAGCTGGGATCCAGGACATATTGGGTTAATAACTTCTCTGCTCAGCGCCTGGGTGTGAATCTGTAAAATGGGTGCTGCATGATTTCCTGAGCTTGCATTTCACAGTCCTGTGCAATATTTATGCATTGCCAGTTGTGCCCACAATCCCAGAAGTCCTTCTCTGACCAAAGGCCAGCCAGAAAGCATGATGAATATAAGTGCTGGCTCCAAGGTCAAGCACATGGCCTCAAAGACAACACCAGAACTCATTAGCTGTGTGATTTTCAACAGGAACCCTCCTCTTCCAGCCCTCCCTTTCCTCCACGCTAAGCACAGATAATAAAAAGTTGTTGTGAGTGTTGAGTGAAAACATCTGACATTCAGCAACACTTCCTGGGACGATTATGGAGATTTACCTCAGGGCGTAGAGAGAATTTATCATTCACGTATTTGTATGTTTCTGGATAGGTTGGGGTTCTCCAGAGAAACCACACATACACACACACACACACACACACACACACACACACACACACACACACACACACTATAGATAGGTAGGTAGGTAGGTAGATAGATAGATAGATAGATAGATAGATAGATAGATAGATAGATACAGATATTTCATATATGTACCATATACGTATGTATATGTGGGCTTCTTTGGGCATCTGGCTCACATGATTACAGAGGCAGTCCAGTGACACTCTGTCTGCAAGATGGAGACACTGGGATGGCCAAATCATGGCTCAGTCTAAATCTAATGGTCTATGGTCCAGAAACTGGGGACTGGTGTTCAAAGCAGACGGCCTAAAGTTCCGGCATCAGAGACAGGGAAAGAGGGTGTCTTATCCATGGAAAGAAACATGGATTTGTTATTCCTCATGGTTTTTGTTTGTTTGTTTGTTTTGTTTTGTCGTTGTTGTTGCTGTTGTTGTTTTGTAGGTAATTCTTCCTACCTGATCTACATAGACTCACACACCAGACTCCTCCAAAGCCCCCTCACAGATTCAGTCCAGTTCTGGATTTCTTAAGCAACATTACCATGAGTAGGAAGAGTTAAACTCTGCAGAGCAAGTATCTTTACTCTTTAAACTAACTCTGAAGTTAAGTATGGCAGCATGCACCTGTAATTCCAGCACCCAGGAGGCAGAGGCAGAAAGAGCCATCAGTCTGGGACCTTCCCGGGCAACAGAGTGAAACTGTGTCCTCAAAAATATTAAGAATAAGAAAAATAAGAGATTTTTATATTCTCAGTTTCTACTACAGCTTGGAACTTGATTGTCCTCACACCCCCACAAAGGCCTGCTTGTTAGAGGTTTGTCCCCAGGTTGGCAGTACTGGGAGGCAGTGAGAATTTTAAGAGACCGGACCTAATGGGAGACCTTTGGTTCACTGGGGACATGCCTTCAGAGGGATTGTGGGAACTCAGTCCTCGCTCGGCTTCCTCCATTTTCTCCCTTTCACTTCCTGCCACAAGGCAAGCAATTTTGCTCCACAGTGTGCTCATGCCGTCACAAACTGCTTCATTACACACCTAAAGCCACAGCCAGTCCATCATAAACAGAAACCTTCAAACTTCAAGACAAAATCACCCTTTTCTCTTCACAAATTGATGGTGTCAGGGATGTGTTATAGTGGTGTAAGACTAGCATAGCTACCCACCTGCAAAATGGGAATGCTGACTGACACTTCAGCCATGAGATAAAGATTAGTGCCTTCAGGGCCAATGAAATGGCTCAGCAGTTAAGAACACTTGTTGCTCTTACAGAGGACATGGATTTAATTCTAAGCTCCCACATGGTGGCTCGCAACTGTCCTCAGCTCCATTTCTAGAATATGGAATTCTATCTTCTGAACTTCACGAAGCACTCACGTGATGCACAGAAAATAATTTCTTGTCTAAAAATAATTTTTTAAAGATTTATTTATTTTGTATACAGCATGTATGACCAGAAGAGGGCACCAGATCTCATTACAGATGGTTATGAGTCACCATGTGGTTGCTGGGAGTTGAACTCAGGACCTCTGGAAGAGCAGTCAGTCAGTGCTCTTAACCTCGGAGCCATCTCTCCAGCCCGTCTAAAAATAATTTTAATAGAGTAAAATCCTCTAAAACACTAGTTCGGCCCCTAACATGCCCAGATTCCATTGTGATCACTAGCATCTCAGTCTTTTATAAACATTATTGGCCCCTGAAATATTAAAATCACATAACTCACAAGTACAGATTTGGGTCCATATCTGTTTAACTCCCACATTCATAATTTTCCTACTTCCAAGTTTTAAAGCTTTGCTGGGAGGTTTCTACCAATTCAGTGTTAGGATTATACTCAAGCTTTCTCTCAGTTCCTACTTGATGGAAGTGTTTGGTAACGGAAGGTTATTTTATCAACTGTATTTTAGAATATTGAGGTGACCATCAGCGTTTATCTTCTTCTAATCTACTAGTAGGACTTTTTAATGGATAGATGTCCTAAAGTTGAGCCATCCTTGAATGTCTGAAATACACTGAAGTTAGAAATGGTTGTGTTAGTTTTTTCAACATATGCAATTTGTTTAATTTGATTCACTCACTCCCCTTGGCTCATTGGTATAATATATATTGGCTCTGACCATGGGCACTGAATAAATTAGTAAACATGAAATCTCTCATGTCTTCTTGAAAGACCCTAACCCTTCAGGCTTACACCCCCCAAGCCCCAGGAGAATAAGGAACTAAAAAGAAAACTAGTTCCAAGGGCAACCTGACTCAGCCATTATTCAACCACCCCTGCCACAATGTAACAATGTAAAGAGATCTCTGTTAAGAGATGCGCTCAACTGTGACTGGGATAGTTGCAAGTGTTCCAGGAAGGACCACTGTGACCTTTGTGTAAACTCCACTCCCGCCCTGATACCCCACCTTGAGGTTTTGGGAAAAATGTGCATGCGGACGTGACTGTACCCACCCTGTGATCAGACCATGATCTTATGAAATTAGCCTCTAGATATAAACCAGTCGAAATGAAATTGTATGGGAATTGTAATCTTATGGCTTTTGTGGGTTTTTCCTTTAAAAGTACCCATGTGATTGCAGTAGGCACGACTCTTGCTCTTTGGAGCTGAGTTAGCCCGACTGTACAGCCGCAACAATAAACCTCTTGCTGTTGCATCAACTGGACTGGAGTCTGGGTTCTTGGGGCACCCACCTGAGAAGGTAGTACCCTGGGTCTGGGGTCTATCATTCTCACCCAGCCTCTCCAGATTCCAAATGTAACCGCTATTTTCTTATCACCCAACTTCCTTTTTATTATTATTTTGCATCCCAACCACAGTTCCCCCTCCCTCCTCTCCTCCCATTCCCTCCCTCCATTCACCCAGCTTCTCAATGCCAAATTGTTTTTAACTATATCATGAATCTTATTTTTGAATAATTGCCAGAAATATTTAAATTATCCATTGTAATCATGATTATAGCAATTATTTAGATTTAACTCTTTCTTAAAATCTTTCAGAGCTTTCCTCTGTTCTTTTGTGCAGTGAATTCTCCAAGTTCAAGTTCCTGGTTGATTCATCTCACAGCTGCCTGGTGTATAACTTCAGGTGAAGTTTCGGGGGAGGACTATGGGACAATATATTTTTTAAGAGCTCACATACCTACCACTGTCTTCCTTTTGCTTCCTTTGCTGCTTGTGAACTTGTGAATTAGACTGGGAGTAGCATCTTTGGATTATGACATTTTAAACTCAAAAGCCTGCCAACCTTACTTCACTGCCTCCTGCCATTGACTTGTGGTACCTTCTTACTTTATTTATATATTTTCTACAGCTTTTCCTACACATCAGAGTGATGAGCATTGTTGTATGACATCCTGCTACCAGACAATGAACTATGCAGCACTGTGACAATATCCTAATGATCTTTGGCTCCCACACCACACCCAGCACGTTGCAGGAACTCAGCAAAGGTTACCTAAGTAAGGAGCCTGAGTATGAGTAAAGGGGTCCCACAACTATAATGTTCTACATAAATATAAAGCCACAACTCTCGTGAAATGCTCATCAGTGTGTTTGGAACCACATAAAACTGTTTAGATACCTTTCTGTTAAACTAAATAGCACTTTAATTCTATCTGTTGTTAAACTGGCTTTGTGGATGAGAAAGGACTGGGAATCGAAGACTCACAGGTAAGAAACCACTTCATCTTAGGATTGTGTCGGTGAAGGCCGTGACTTCTCGTTCTGTAAGGGGAAAACTGTAATTGATGAGTTAATAAAAGTAAATTAAGTTGGGATTACAAGTAGCTTCAGAGAATAAGAAGCTTAAGAGCAAGCTGGTGGACCACTACAACAACAGTGTCGATCACCAAGCAATGTAAGCCTAGCCCAGGACAGAGAATGTGTGTCACAAAGTGCCGAGAATCTTCTTAAAAGAGCATCAGAGTGCCCCAGCATGTTCCAGAGCCTGACAATCCCAGGCCTGAGGGCCACCACACTAGCTTGGGACTCTAACGTGCCTCAGAAACTGACTGGCCTTGTCCTCAAGTAAAATTGTAATAGTGCCCTCTATCCCCTGGCAGTCTTTTAGAGAGGGTAGAATAATGTGTGGGGAGGGCAGAAACTGGAAAGTCCTAAGTATATTGTAGTCCATGTTCTCTGCCACCTATGGACAGGCCTTAAATATATATACAACTGAATAGGTAATTCAGGATTAGCAATTCTCTCATTCATCCAGAAGAGTATCAGGTCTTGGTACCATTCCATAAAATCGTATTTGTGGGAGCTGATTTGTGAACCACCAACAACTATTTAGTTTCCTCTCTGTCATAGTGAGGGTTTCCATTGCTGTGCAGAGACTCCATGACTACAGCAACTTTTATAAAGGAAAACATTTAATTGGGGCTGGCTTACAGCTTCAGAGGTTTAGTCTTTTACAGTCATGGTAAGAAGCATGGTGGTATGGTGGCATGCAGGCCGACAAGGTGCTGGAGAAGGATCTGAGAATTCTACATTTGGATCCACAGGCCGCAGGAAGAGACTGTGAGCCATTAGGCCTGGCTTAGGTTTTTGAGACCATGAAGGCATGCCCCCCTCCCCCCACCCAGTGACATAACACATTTCCTCCCAACAATGCCATACCTACTCCAATAAGGCCACACCTACTAATAGTGCCACTCCCCATGGGCCTATGGTGGCCACTTAAACCACCACACTTTCCATGCCAAAATAAGTCCATACATCAGAGTGGTACTTCAAAACAGGACTTCATGGGAAAACCAGGTACCCACAAGTAGAAAAAGGACACCATACCCCATCTCTCACCCAGTACCAACGTCAACTCTGATTGAATCAAAACCTTAAAGTAAAACCTTAAACTCTAGAACTGTTGCACAAAAACATGAAAAGACACATCCAAGACATGAGTACAGGCACCAACTTTCGGAAAAGGGGTCTTCCATCACCCAGGAAACAATGTCAATAATGACAATGGGACCTCACGAAATTAAAAAACTTCTGTAGAGAAAATGAAGTGGCAGAGTGAAGAGGCAGCCTGCAAAGTGGCAGAAAATCTTTACCACCTACATATCTGACAGAGTATTAACATTTAGAATGTACAACTAGTAAAGTTGTGAGAGGAAATCAGCCAACCCAATTAGTAAACGGGCTAACGAACAGACAGTTCTCAAAAGATGAAGTGTGAGTGGTCAATGAGTGTGCCAAAATGTTCAACATCAGTAGACAGCACAGAAGAGCAGATTAAAAGGCCTGGAGATGCGATCTCCACCTGATCAGAATGGCAGTCACTGAAAAAACAAAGGCCAACAAGAACGGGAACAGAAGGGAACCGTTGTACCCTGAACACTATGGACATCAGTACTGAGGCTCTTCAAAGAGAGAGAGAGAGATCTTCCACATGACCTGGGATAAGCACATCTAGTATTCACTCGAAGATCTCTGTCAACATATCATAGAGACACTTGCAGACCAGTGTTTATCGCAGCGCTACTCACAACAGCTAAGTTATGAAAGCAACCTTGCTGTCCGTCAACAGAGGAATGGGTAAAGAAAATGTGGGGTGGAATTTTATTCAGCCATTAGGAAGAATGAAATTCTGTCACTGTCAGGGAAATGGATACAACTGGAAATAATCATATTAAGTCAGTTAAGTCAGTCTCAGACGAACACTGCAGATCCCAGATTTTTATACAGGTATATAAAAAGATGGGTGCATGTACGACACAAAAGTGGAAGCAATGCCGCATGGGGATACATTGTCTACCCCAATAAAATGTGCCTGAAGATCAGAGAACAGAACAAGCCACTAGATTAAACATAGATGCCAGGCAGTGGTAGCACATGCCTTTAATCCTAGCACTTGGAAGGCAAAGATCCCTCTGGATCTCTGTGAGTTCAAAACCACCCTGGAACTACATGAAACTGACTCAGTCTAGAAGAGAAACAGAGCCAGGCAGTGGTGGCACACGCCTTTAATCCCAATACTTGGGAGTCACACGCTTTAATCCCAGCATTTAAGATCTCACACCTTTAATCCCAGTATTTGGAAAGCACACAGGCCAGTAAACCCAGCACTAGGAAGTGATGGCTGGGCGGAGTAAGGTATATAAGGCATGAGGAGATAGGAACTAAAGCCTTTTCGGCTAAGGAGTCCTAGAGGTGGCAGTGGCTCGTTCCTTTGTCTCTCTGATCTTTCAGCATTTTTCCCAATATCTGGCTCCAAGTTTTTTATTAAAAGACCTATTAGATTTCACGCAACAATGCTGTCTAGGGGGATGAAGGGAACAAATTCAGGGCAGAAAGAAAATTAGAGGAGAGTGAAGGGGTCTTGAGGGTATGCTCAAAGTACATTATGTACTTGTGTGAAATGTCTTTATAAAATCCTACATACAGTGACTCCATGTCCACAAAGGAAAAGGAAAAAAAAAAGAATTGTCAGTATAATTGAGGGGGGAAAATAAGGCTTTAAAATCTAAAAGACATTGGCATGCTTTCAACTCAACCCAGTTCAACGAGAATAACTGTTCAACTGTCCTTTCTTCTATGCTTGTTGTTGTAGCAAAATATACTGTGTTAAGTATTCGTCAAGTGTTAAAAAATGAGAAACAAAGAGGAAATTCTTTCATATTCGAATATGGGCTTCCTGAAGCAGTAACCAAGTTGACAAGTATAATAAGCATAAAGAATCCCAGGGCTGGATTGTAGATGAGAGGCAGAGTGCTTGCTTAGTACTTGCTAAGCACAAGGTCCTGATGTCAACCCCCAGTACCACATGGTTAAAAAAAGAGGAAAAAGAACAAATAATTTAGGAATATTTATAGCCTCTACCGAACAAATTATTAATTTAGTTATAAAACTCAGTGTGTCAAAGATTATTCTTGGAGAACAGACTCATTGTGCACATAGTAGTTATTCCACTTATTTAATCTTAATAATTGGTAAATACATTTATGTGAAATATTAATTCTACTCAGGAAAAAATATGCCAATGGTAGAAATGAAAATGAAGCAGGATAAATTTCTCCTCATAAGGAATAAATAAATAAATAGATGCTCACTCTTAAAGACAGAAGATAGGTATTATTAATATATGTTTATCTTAAAGTAATCAACAGAGGTTAAAATTGTATGTGTTTTCTAAAATACTGGAAAGAAAAGGGTCAATAAAAGCTCCACAAAAGATTACTGTAAGAAGTAGGTGTCTGGTCTAGTCTTACATTAACTTGATAGGAACTAAAGTCATCTGAGAGAAGGGAACCTCTATTAAGAAAAGAGACTGGGCTGTAATAAGCCTATAGGACATTTTCTCAATTAGTGATTGATGGGGGAGGTCCCAGTCCATTGGGGGTGGTACCATCCCCTAAGCTAGTGGTCCTTGGTTCTACAGGAAAGCAGACTGAACAAGCTGTAAAGAGCAAGTCAGGAAGCCACTTTAACCCATGTCCTCTGCATCAGCTCCTACCTCCAGGTTCCTGCCTAGTTTAAGTGCCTATGTTGGCTTCCCTGCAGGAGCTGTGACCCAGGACATGTAAGTCAAATAAACCCTTTTCTTCCCCAACTTGCTTTTGGTCATGGTGTTTCATCATAGAAATAGTAACCCTAAGATAGTATGGAGAACAAAAGAAGTATCAAGAGGCTGGAAAGATGACTCAGTGATTAAAACGCTTGCAGCTCTTGCAGAGGCCCAAGATAGGTTCCCAGCACCTATGAAAGGCCGATCACAACCACCTATAACTTCAGCTTCAGGGGATCTGAGGTCCACTCTTGAACACTGAGGGTACCTTTACCCATGTAATGTACAAACACACGGATGATTTTCTATATAAATTTAAAGAAAATATTAATGAAGCAAAAATGGAAGGGGCAAAATCATTAAAATGGGGTGCAGCTATTGCCACAATAAGTTTGAATATCTTAAACTCCTAGTTAGAAAGATAACATTTCTGTAAAATTGAAACAAATAATGAAATTCAATCTTGCTGTTTATAGCTTGCTTAGGGTAAACAAAATTAGACTCAGACCTAGCAGGATACATGAGTGTGTGTGTGTGTGTGTGTGTGTGTGTGTGTGTGTGTGTGTGTGTGTGTGTAACAATAATAACTAAAGAAAAGGAGGCCATCAACTGGAGAGTAGGTGGGGATACTGGAAGGGTTTGGGAGAAGGGGATGCAAGGGACTAGAGGGAAGAAAGGGAGGGCAAAGTGATGTCATTTTATTTCATTTAGAGACATTAAATACATATGCTTTAAAAAATAAAAAAAAGATGAGTGAAAGTAGCAAACAAAATTTTAAAAGAACAGCAATATTACTACACTGAAAAATCCTAAGCAAATCATGTTTCATAATGATGAAATTAAATCAGTGACAGATGCATATAAATTAGGAAACATCCTGCTTCACATAATTTTCATGAACTGTATGAAACCAGTCTACCAGGAGGAAAAGCTCTCGCAGCCACAATCACAGGGAAGAGTTTAATTTCTGTCTCCTGCACTTGAAAGATCAAGTTAATCAAATTTATATCTTACAGATTCTTCTGTAATAAACCACTTTAATAGCTACAAAACTTTAAGAGCTCTGAAGTTCAAACACACAATTTGTATCTTTTTTGCTTGTTTGTTTGTTTTCGAGACAGGGATTCTCTGTGTAGCTTTGGCGCCTTTCCTGGAATTCACTTTGTAACCCAGACTGGCCTCAAACTCATAGAGATCCACCTGCCTCTGCCTCCCGAGTGCTGGGATTAAAGGTGTGCGCCACCACTGCCCGGCCACAATCTATATCTTGTCAAGTGTTTCTAGCATGTTCACAGAAGTTCATTTTCAGGCTGGGGAGGTAGCTCAGAAGCTAAGTGTGTACCACTCCTGCAAAGGACCCAAATTCAGTTGGTTGCCACTCCAGCTCCAGGGAATCCAACACTCCGGACTTCAAGGGAACCTACAGTCATACCCCCACACAGATATATAATTAAAATGTTCTTAATTAGCTTTACTTCAGAGCACAAAACTCAGTAATTGCAAAGCATAGAGCCAGTGCATCTTAAATTCTTTTATGGTAATCTTAAAAGCATCTTTTCACAACAAAGTTGGAAACTGTACCTTATCCAAAGAAATTTAAGCACTTAGGAATTCCAAAGTATCTTTTAGAGTCTCACTGACATTACATGGGAAATGATGGTCCCTAGTATGAGACGAACTTCTGCAGAATCCACTCATGGCCACCTGAATGTGGGCTATGGTGAGACTGCTGGGTACTGTCCCTGGGGAGGAGGGGGGATGCCCCTCCTCACACCCACCCCATATGATGTTCCTGCTATTGCCTCCCTGCCCACCCAGGTGTGGGCCCCACAGTGGGAGACCAAACACACTGCACCCTCAATCTCTGAGGAAGCTGACCTTGACATCTGCTCCTTCACCCTGGCCACAGCCAGCTCATTTAGTAAGCTTGATTTTTTTTTTAATTTATTTATTCAAAACTCTGCCCAGGCCCCAACTTCACAGTAATCTTTTTATTTCCTGTCTTTTTGTGTTCCATTTCCTAAAGCTGAAGGCTTTAAATGTCCAAGCTGTGGACAGGTTGAACCCAGTAAGGACAGAATAAAAATACATTTTCAGTACTATTTAACTAAGATGGCAATATAAAAATGTAACTTTTATTATTCAATGTGAATACAGTCTCGGTTTCAAAAGAAAAGCAACTGGGTTCAGTGTATCACAAAACATACGAAAGCTAGATCAATCTCAACAGGTTGCATGTAGATGTGTGCACATATATGTATATATACATGTATAGATGTGTATTCAATGATGGTAATAATTAAAGAAGACATTGTGAATTTGGGAGGGGGAGGGAGGGTTTGGAGAGGGAGAAGGAGGAGCAGGGGTGATGTAGATGCAATCCTCGTGTATGAAGTTCTCAA
Source organism: Peromyscus californicus insignis (assembly GCF_007827085.1). NCBI lineage: Eukaryota > Metazoa > Chordata > Mammalia > Rodentia > Cricetidae > Peromyscus > Peromyscus californicus. The sequence goes on from NW_026294562.1 coordinate 118,613,538, forward strand.
AAATTAAAATTATTTCTTGCAAAATATGGACATTAACTTATTTATAATTGTAAATATATGCGGTAATACATAATTTTGAAAATACATTAATAAACATAATCCAGATCCTGTAAAATGTGCTCCAGGCTGATCATGGGTTATTTGTTATTTATTGAAGTTGAGCATAGGCTTCATACGCAGCTTCTTTTAAGTTTCTGTGATAAAAATCATTTTTAAATTACTCTTCCCATCAAGATAGGACAGCATACACTCAATCACACTAAAGCATGCTTCCACATTAGGAAATCCACTTCAAAATCTCCTTCTATCACTAGAAAAGAAACAATATCTGATACTATCAAAGAGACACTCCTGAAAAAAATATCCTAGTCATCCCACAAAAATGCATTTTGTTAAAATAATAAAGCATATTTCAAGCTAGCCGCTAGCATGGTATTCACAAATGGAGGCACACACTTAGGATTTATTAGGTATTGTTTCTCCATTTGGGTATTTTATAAGTGTAGATGTCATTTGTTTTTCTGGCTAAATCCATAAGGAGTATATTATTACTATCATCCTCACTTTATATGTGATGGAACCAAGAACGAAGCTCATCAGGGACAGGGCTGGGATGAAGATGCAGATGCTTCCCCTCCAGACCCTGTCTCTCAGTCTCTGTGTTTTGGAGCCTCTCCCAATGTGCGTTACCTGGGGAAAACTGCACAAAGAGCTGTCACTTGCCTCAGGACCACACCTGCTCTACCCCTGTGATTTCACAGCTATCCAGTGTTATTCTGAAAGCTCTCGCAATGAAGAAACACGACAAAAGAGAATCACAAAGAAAAACAAATATGCTGAGAAAGAAAATGTATATTTTTCCCATTATCTTAACAATGAAACTATTTCCTCTGGGAAATTCAGGATAATCAGTTGGAAAATCATTGGAATGAATTCGCCAATATAAAATAGTTAGGACGCAGAAGAAAGTTGTCCTGTGTTTCAGAGATTTTCAGTTAGAGAACATAATAAAAAATAGATTCCCTTAGGGACGGCAAGAAAAATATCTGGAATGCCTGGAAACCAGGAGAACAGTAAACAGTAAAATCCTACGTGTAGGTGAAGGAAAACATACATTTTGGGTACATAAAATAAAGTAAGACTATAAAAAATAAATCATACCCTGTGTCCCTGGAGGCAAACTTTCCATTACAAAGATCTTGGTTCCCAGAATTAATTTGTAAAGATCATACATTACTATTACAACCCTAATACAGTGAGCTGGCTGGTGTCTATATCCTAGACCTACACAATTGTAGCTCAGACCTTCCAGGAGAGGGGCTTTGGAAGGCATTGGGTTGGATGAGGTCGTGGGGGTGGGTCCCACAGGACTGTGGCTTGTTTAAAAAAAAAATGTTCCCCTGATAATCTTTCCTTCTCTCAACACCCCTGCCCTGCCCCTCCCATGGTGAGGTAGCAGGAGAAGGCCCTGAAGGAACATCCCTGATTATGTTAGCTCCTTGACCCAAGACTTCCAATGTCCAGAGCTCAAAGGAAATCAGTTTCTGTTGCTTAAACCACCATGCCTGTGGGGTTCTGTCATGATACCTTTAACTCACTCATATGACCGTGAAGATCTTTGCTAAGTATTTAGTAAAATTGTTCTTAAAATCATCTAAAGGACTGAAGGGTTAAGAAATCCATTTTAAGGGGGAAAATCACTATTTGTCATGTTTCATGGTAATAATTTATTCAGGCAAGACTCATCAGTGGATTCTCAAATTAGGAGGTGAGGATTTGATGCATAAGGGGATGTTCGTATACTTTCAAAGGATGTCCCCACATGGTACTTATTCATCCTGGTAGATAAGGATGCCTGGCAGAACTCACTTTTATTCAGATATGCCAATTAGCATTACTAGCTGGTTGTGAGCTGAATCAGCAGGTGAGGTACTTGGCAACATGGGTTTGATCCCCAGGACCCACATGGTGGAAAGAGACAACTGTCTCATGAAAGACGTCCTCTGACTGCCACATATGTGTCATAGCACACATGCATGTGTATACACACATACAGGTGCACAAACACACACATTTGAGACAAGTAGATTTAAAAATAATTTTAAAAAACGCTAGCAACAGGATGATTCAACATGACATTTCTAAGCAGACCCTAAGAATGTAGCACCACAAGCCGGGCGGTGGTGGCGCACGCCTTTAATCCCAGCACTCGGGAGGCAGAGCCAGGCGGATCTCTGTGAGTTCGAGGCCAGCCTGGTCTCCAAAGCGAGTTCCAGGAAAGGCGCAAAGCTACACAGAGAAACCCTGTCTCGAAAAACCAAAAAAAAAAAAAAAAGAATGTAGCACCACAGCCCCAAACTGTGTAATCTGAATCTATTCAGGATTAGCCTACTACTGGGCCCCTTCCAAACTGGAGCACATGGAACAAAAGAACTGACCTACACCTTGCAAAAGGTCAAGTTCAGCTGGGGAAATGGCTCTCTGGGTAAGAGCCCTGGCTGTGCAGGCAGGAGGACCTGAGTATGACTCCCCAGCACCCACATACAAAAACGCTGTTTGTGGCCTGCTGTCCTAACACTGGAGGTGGGAGGCAGGAGGATCCCCGGTGCTTGCTGGCCATTCTGCCTAGCTGGAATGAGAGACCCTGGCTCAAAAGAATAGTCAGAGCACAACAGAAGAAAACAGATGGCATCCTCTTCAAGCCTGCGTATGCACACACACACAGGTACAAACACATGCATGCACTACACACACACACACACACACACACACACACACACACACACACACACATACACGCACACACACGCTAAGCTATGAAATACCCAGAGTGTGAGGAGTTATGAAGTCTTGAGTGAACGTGTATTATTGACATGAGCACAGCCATGCCAAGGACCCCAATGAAGCAGACTGTGGCAATGGCAAAGCCTTCTGGTCCCTGTACAGATGCTGACAGTGTGTACATGAAGTATCTACCCCAGCTTGTCTCCATGGCGTTTACAGTCTGAGGCTGCTCCCAAATAAAGACCTCCTTCCAAGACTAGCTAAACTTGCCTTCTCTTCCAAACGTATACAGCAAAGCCGACTCCTCAGACCAGATGTATGAAACAAACACACTGAGTTTCCAGCTGCTGCTGGTGCATCTCCATTTGAGCACAGGCCCACCCGATACTGGCTTTTCTGTCTGTGCATCTGCATGTCTGTGTGTCTGTGTGCCTGTCTTCATTTACTCATGGTTCCAGTTAGGTTTCCAGGACCTACTCAGGTCATGGCACAGGAAGCAGAGGCATTGTTCAAAGCATAAAGGCAACCAGAAAGATGCGCCACCAGCTTGCACTGTGTGATCTAGATTCTCCATTATCATGTCATTGGGACAACCAGCAGAATTGGAACCTGGCTACTGCTTTCCTGACTTTGATAGCTGATACGTAAGAGACCATCCTTGGTTTTAGGAGATATGTCCTGAAGCCCCAAGGGGGCAAATAGCTGTAATTTAATCTCAAACTGCTAAGGAATTTTAACAAACATTTGCACTTATATAAAATATATATACAAACAACATAAGAAGAAAATAAATGAGGCAAAATATTAAAACTTAAGTTGCTGGGGAACACACAGGATGTTTTTGGTGCCATTATTGCAACTTTCAATCAATCTGAAGTGATGACAAAATGGAAAGTGTAGTACAAGGCTAGATTCAGTCCCAAGTTTTGATGGGGGCTATATCGCTATAATCCTGATTCTCAGATTAAAAAAAAATTACATCAAATACTGTTACAAATGTCTTTGTGCATGCATATCTGTACACTTGCATTCATATGTACATGCATATGCATGCATGTATGTGAAACATAGTATCTACACTGGGAAAACAAGAGCTAAGTTAAAGGAAGAGGGAAAATCGAAGTGTGAAGTTAAATTATTTTAAAGCACTTTCCTGTGTTTTCATCTGGGTATGTGCTGTATGGTGGGGGGGGGTCTGTGTGTGGGTGTGTCTATGTATGTGTTTGTGTCTGTGTGTTTCTGTCTGTCTGTGTCTATGTCTACATGTGTGTCTATGTGTGTCTATGTGTGTGTGTATGTGTATTCACATGTGGAGGCCAAAAGTTGATGTTGAGTGAGTTCCTCAGTCACTCCTTATTTTTTGAAGCAGAGTCCCTGACTGAACCTGGAGCTCACCATTTCAGCTAGACTGGCTGGCCAGGGAGGCCCCAGGATCCACTTGTCTTCTCCATCCCCCAATGCTGGGTTTCTGTGTGCCACCTTATCTGGCTTCTCTATGTGGGTTCTGAGGATCTGAACTAGCATCCTCATGCTTATGCAGAAAGCATTGTATCCCCTGAACCATACCTTTAGTCCTGTGTCTTCATTCTTTTTTTCTTTTTTTTTTTTGGGGGGGGGGGGTTTCGAGACAGGGTTTCTCCGTGTGGTTTTGGTGCCTGTCCTGGATCTTGCTCTGTAGACTAGGCTGGCCTCGAACTCAGAGATCCACCTGCCTCTGCCTCCCGAGTGCTGGGATTAAAGGCGTGTGCCACCACCTCCTGGCGTGTCTCCATTCTTACATAAGTGATTTCAACTGCTCAAGAGGAGTCCAAAACATAACCCTCATTTTGAGAAAACTGTAAAGGATGCTGCTCTTTAGTGTCTGTTAAAAGTCTCCCAAGGCAGGCTTGGTGGCAAACACCCTTTATCCCAGAACCTGGGAAAGAGACAAGCAAACCTCTGTGAGTTCAAGGTCAGCCTTGCCTGCACAAGTTCCAGGCCAACAAGGAGCTACATAGTGAGATGTCTCAAAAAAAAAAAAAAAATCTCCTTCTCTGTGTAGATTCATTAGAGAAGGTAAGTCTGCATGCCTTGCTTGAGGATGGCCTCCCAGATATCTGGAGTCCAGGACAGAGCAGGCATGTGCTCTCTAAGGGATCCCACAAGCAGAGAAAGAATGCTCAGGTCCCCAGGTCTCATAGTAAAGACTCCTTCTTTCTTGTGGGGTGACTCCAGCCACAGGATGCAAGCAGCTCCTGTCCTCTTGGCTCGGTTAGACAGCACCACTGAAGTCACCATGCACTGGAGCTGCATCCAAGCCCTACCACCATGAGGATGAGTCTACAGATGGAAGTCTGAGCAGTGTCAAGTGCCCAATGGGAAACCAGGTTGGATTTCATTAGCAAGAACTCAGTGCCCAGTAAAGGATGAAGAGCTCAGGGACCAGCCTCATTTTTCAGAGTAGAAGGGGATTAGTATGACTAAGTTGTAGTGATATATTGTGAACCTTAATGAAATTTGCCTGAAGATCAGAGAACAGAACAAGTCACTAGAGTAAACATAGATGCCAGGCAGTGGTGGCACACACCTTTAATACCAGCTCTTGAGATCTCACACCTTTAATCTTAGTATTTGGGAAGCACACATTAATCCCAGCACTAGGAAGGAAGTGATGCCTGGGCAGAGAAAGGTATATAAGGCATGAAGAGACAGGAACTAAAAGCTTTTTGGCTGAGGAGTCCTACAGGTAAGACATGGCAGTGACTTGTTCCTTTTCCCTGATACACACACACACACACACACACACACACACACACACACACACACACACACACAAAATTTGGCCAATACTACTGTGGACCAGAAGACACAGGTCCTCAGGGCAACTTGAAGTAGTTGCACAGAAATAACTTCGGAATCCATCTGAGACATGGAAGGAGATATCAATCTTAAGTATTTTGTCTGTGGGTCATGTTAACTTCAATCTTCTTCCAGATATACTGAGAATCATCAAACTGCATTGTGGTGCAGTTGTTGTTTTGGTTTTTGATTTTTTTTTTCTTTTGCTCTTTACTCTTTTAGCTCTTTAGCGGGGGTTTGGGGGTGGGGAGCAGAACCCACCTACCAAATAAATGCACACATGGAGGCTTATTCTTATTTATGAATGCCCAGCCTTAGTTTGGTTTGTTTCTAGCCAGCTTTTCTTATATCCCATCTACCTTGCCTCTGGGCTTTTATCTTTCTCTATTCTGTATACCTTTCTTTCCTTCTTCCTCTGTGGCTGGCTGTGTAGCTGGGTGGCTGTTCCTTTGCATCCTCCTCACCTCCTTTTCTCTTGCTCCTGGATCTTTTGCTCCCAAATGACCCCTATATATCCTCTCTGTCTGCCAACTCCGCCTATCCTTTCCCCTGCCTTGCTACTGGCCATTCAGCTCTTTATTAGACCAATCTGGTGTTTTAGACAGGCAAAGTAACACAGCTTCACAGAGTTAAACAAATGCAACATAAAAGAATGCAACACATCTTTGCATCATTAAGCAAATGTTCCACAGCATAAATAAATGAAACACATCTTCAACTAATATTCTACAACATTATGGTACACGGCGTGAGATCCCAAGGCTTCTGAGTAGGGTTATCTTTGGCAGAAGTACCACCTGAAGTAAGTGTTGATTGAAGAGCTATAAGATGGGTTAGAAAGACACATATTACTATAGAAATCCCACTGAGGGGTAAATCCCAACAACTAAAAGTAAGAGAGACCCAGGGACAACACCTGCCCTTTCAATTATATTCACATATTTTAATAATTGTTTCTAAAAGATTCATTTATTTTACTTCATATGTATGTGTGAGTGAGTGCATGTATGTATGTGTACTGTATGAGTGCCTGATGTCTACAGAGGGCAGAACAGTGTGTCAGGTCTCCTGGGACTGGAGTTATAGGTGGTTGTGAGCTGTCCTGTGGGTGCTAGGAACAGAATGCAGGCCTACACAAAAGCACCCCGTGCTCTTAACCACTGAACCATTTCTCCAGCCTAATGTAAGAATTCTTGAGTGGGCGTTTACTATGTGCAAACATCACAAGGCCCATCAAGAAACACAGGGCAGTACAGAAGACTCAGCTCTCTGCAATATGAATACCCACAGGAAAAAAATGTACTTTCTCTTACAAGACACAAAGTGCTCCAGCGGTATTTCTGAAACCTTTTGTGACATGGCTGACTATAGAATAGGCTTTTGTTTTTCCGTAAAAGTCACCCTTTGAACTTCATTTTATTCTTACAGAAAAATACACATCACACACACACACACACACACACACACACACACACACACACACACACACCTATCCTTAACCAGAGGAATACATGGAGAAAGTAAAAACCTAAGAGGACTAAGATTTTTATAACTATTTTAAAGTAAATAAGGAAACTGTAACTCGGGTTGGGGATGGCTCAGTGGGTAAGGTGCTTGCTGTATAAGCATGAGAAAATGGGTTCAGTCCCAGCACCCACTCAATAAAAGAGTAGAAGTGGAGTGCACCTGTAATTCCAGAGCTGGGGAGGTGGAGACACAGGGACTCTTGGGGCTTTCTGGCCAGCTAGTCCAGTTGCATCAGCCTGCTCAAGGTTCAGTAAAAGACTCTGTTTTAAAAATAAGGCGGAAAATGATTGATGCAGACACCCAACATCAATCACATGCACAAACATTCACATGAATGCACACACACACACACACACACACACACACGGTACCATATATATGAGATCCAATGTTGTCTAACACTCTTCAATGGGACAGTGTGGGTGCTAGCATCACCCAGACATGATTACCTGTGAGAGTTAGATAAGCCATGGTCCCTCCATGAGTACCGACGTAAAGTCATATCTTTCTAGAAATTTCTACAGGATATAACATTCTCCAGATTTTAAGTTCTTCTAATACTTACCAAGATTTGCCTGTAGCTTTTCCTGTTTCATGGCTTTCAATCTTATTCCAATATTTAAGAGTTTCATGTTAAAATAATCTACAGCCAACAATGAAATGAAGTCACCATGATGGGCTTCAGTGAAGCATAAGGGTCAAATGCAAAAAGAAAACTCCAAACGTATGCGTGTGTGTTTGCCTGAGAAGAAAGATGCCTGAAAATTGATATTCTGCCCACGGAACAAAAAGGCTTTCAAGAGTTAAAAAGATGTCAGAGTTAGAAAGGCCTTACACTGATTCTTGAATTCCTTTGGCCATCTTCCCAACAGCAAATATTCTGAATATGCCAGGGGATGGGCAACAGTGGGAATTTATTACTAGCACAGCCAGCCAATCATAATAACCTAAAGGCAACAGACGAAGCATCTGTAATGTGCCAAGCCCTGTGCTGAGTGCTTTGCCCAGATCACTTCACTGAAGTCTCCCAATAATCCCAAGGGGTGGACACCACACTTCCTCCTCCATCGACACAGGAGAAGAGGCTTGCTGGAAGCATGGAGCTAGCCCAGTGGACGGTCCAGCACCCTGTACATAAAAACATCTTCTCTTTGTGAATCCAAGTCTGTATCTGCCCATTCATCAAAATCCTTAGATATTATACCATTCTTCAAACATCCGTAGTCCATAAAGAACAAAGAAGCCCCTGGCCCTAGAGCAGGGCTGAGTATAGAGGAACTTAAAGTGTGGAGGAAAACTGAGTTCTGACATCAAAAGGAAAACTCAAAAGTAGACGAAGGAAGAAACAGCCAGTAGAATGGGAAGAGGACAGATGTCAATCAGGGAATAAAAAGGGCCCTAAAGCCACCCTCTGAGAAAGATGGGGTTGGTGGCCCAGGACATCTTCAGGAGAAGCCGGCAGCTGAAATGCATGCAGAGTCTGGCAGTCGATGGAGCATGCCCAGGAGTTACATGAAAGATGCCTTAAGTTTTCAGATGGTCAAAACTTAGAAAATAATAAGCTAGAAGTCTGCTGAGCATGGTAATCCCTGACACTGTGCTGGAAAGAGACAACATTTAAACTCTTGGAAATTGTGCCTTCATCTGTCAAATAGAAATTGCAGCCATAACTTCAGCACACTTTAGAGAGTAAATATCAAATGTATATAAAACATTTATCGTACAGTAAGTACTTAATAATATTGAGGGGTTTTGTTGTTGTTTATCTCAAGGGGATATGGAGAGAAGCAGGTATCTGATAGAAAAAGGAATTAGCAGAGGCCTCGAAGAAGATGACTAGAACTCAATCCACACAAATAGCAAATAGCAGGCCTACAGCTGGGCTTCCTGGAGCCAGGAGATTGTGGGGAGCAGCAACGTGGGGAGCTGATAGCCCAGCGTCCAAACCCCTCATCTTCATGGCCCAGGTTCTCCTTTCTCCATGGTGGGATTGACATGAGCACACCAGCTCTCTTGTCTATCTGGCCCATGTGTTCTGAGTGATGTCCTTCTTGCCACTGGGTTTCTTTGATTTTTTTTCTGTTTTGTTTTAAATAGATCCCACCCAGCTAGAATCTTCAGCCACCAAGTGGTCTTGGTGTAGACCATGAGTAAGGAAGGCTCTTAGGACTGGAATGACCTCTGTTTACAAACAGGGAGACTGAGGTCCTGAAGTGAGCGAGGACTAGCCAGAGGTCATAGAGATGGTTAGCAGTGAACGTTAGAGACAGCACAAACAACCTGCCTTCTAGTCTCCTCTTGAGATGCTGGACTACTTCAAAGGACAAAGCCAATGCTTTCTTTTGATGATAAGGATGAAGGCAGCAAGAAAAGTCCCTGGGTCAATGTCAGCAAGAGTTCCTCCAACAGCAAGAGTAGCCCCTGACTACTCGCATGACCGGACCCATAGAGTAGACTCCTGCTGCCTTGGCAGCTGAGCATGTTCAGCTCTCTGATATAAGGAGTCCATTGGCAGGGACACTGTTGCTCCGTGTCATTCTCATATATCAAAGCAGCAGTAAGAGTTACGACACTGGGTGTTTGGGAAATATGAGCTGTGATACATTGGGCTTCTTTGGTTTGGATGTGCAGACTTCCCTCTGGATCTTTCAAATTAACTTCAACAAAGTAAGATAGATACCAAAGGATGAATACTGACAGAAAACAGCGAGAGAAGCTAAGCATACAAGGGAGATCATTTACTCCTGCTTATCCACTGAGTTTTTGTCACCCTGTGGTAAAACGGCTTCCGTCAGTACAGGGTTCACTGGCTGGTAACACCAGGCTTCCTAGGAACTTGTTACACATGCAGGTTCTAGGGCCACTCCTCCAGATCACAGACAGGGCCAGAAATCTGTAGGTTCACCATCTACAAGCGATTCTTGTACATTCTTAGTAAAAACTGAGACCCCTGTAGTAGAGAACATGAGGGAAAGTAAAAAGAACCCTAGACAATCAAGTAGACATGAGGAAAAGCCCCTGCTAAAATGAGAATTCCTCACTATTATCTGCATTCCCATTTATCCCTGGAGTGTAAATGGACTTTGCCTTCCGTGAATCTCCACCCCAATAAAAAGATGAAAACAGAAGACTGGGCAGGCATTATGCTTTTTCTGCAAATCGCCTTTTATGGCAGGCAGTCTTTTAAAAAGTTTTCATAGTTGTTTTTTTGTCTATTCATTTTCAGTTCTTTTGAAGCAAGCTTATTCTAGCTATTTCTGCTTACTGAATATTAAACACAAAAATTGAGGATATCTGTATAGAATGAGGCTAGCAGACCTAGTACAGTCATGATAGTCCCAAACTGCCCAGCAAATCGTTAGCAAATTGCAAACATCAGAGGCAAGAGGAAGATGCAGTGGTCACAGATAAATCATGCAGACCATCTGTACCAAATGAGAAATCCAGTCAATACCAAGTCTCTAAAACACTCTTTAATTCTGCCAAGAAGACTGGGAATGGTTAATTGCAATCCCAACTCAAATAATTGTTACGATTTGTTATCCATCACTATTCTGTAGCACTAAAATGTCACTAAAAATCTCCCGATTTTTACAGATTCTCAGCGCTCTGTGCAGACCTGTGGGAAAATCATGGACAGGTCACAAGCTTCAGCACAAAAGCAAAGCAAGACCTTGTCAGCATTGCAGCACGAACTTAAAAGGTCTTATTAATAAAAACAAACCTAGAGCTGGGTATTGGGGTGAACGCTGGAAGATCAGAGAAGCAGAACAAGCCACAGCCACCTCACCTTGACAATTCCTCAGCTGATCCTGTTTCCTCAGACTAGAAGAAGCCCCTCAGTCCTCATCCAGAATGAATCTCAGCTGAACTATTGCTCAAAAGCCTAAAAGTTTAACCAGCTTTAGTTCCTGGTCCTCATGCCTTAAATACCTTTCTGCTTTCTGCCATCACTTCCTGAGATTAAAGGCGTGAGTCACCATTCCTGACTGTTTCCAGTGTGGCTTTGAACTCACAGAGATCCAGATGGATCTCTGCCTCTGGAATGCTAGGATTAAAGGCATGTGCTACCACTGCCTAACCTCTATGTTTAATATTGTGGCTGTTCTGTTCTCTGACCCCCAGATAAGTTTATTGGGGTGCACAATATATCAACCACACAACATGGGAGAAAGGAGAGGCAGCCTGGTGCTTCATGTAGGTCATGGAGACTCAGAGGTCTCTCTCAGTGGCATGATGCCTTTATGGGTTCTTGCAGCAAATATACAGGACGATGCAATGATGTGGAGAGGGTGGTCTGTGAAGGTAGATGTGTACATGTGTGGAGAGGCCAGAGCTCAACCGAACAGCTCAATGTGCCTTGGGAGTCTTCCACCTTATTTTTTGAGGCAAGGTCTCTCCCTGAATATGAAGCTCACTGATTTCCCTAGATGGGCTAGCCAGCAAGCCCCAGGGATCCCCCTGTCTCCGCCTCACTAACACTGAGATTACAAGCATGGTCTACCATATTTGGCTTTTTACAGGGTTGCTAATGATCAAACTTCTACTCCTTAATTGAGCTGTCTCCTCAGGCCCAGGACTATGAAATTTGTAAAAGTGCTGATGAAGTTGCTATTAGTCTGTGGCATAGAGCTTCTCTGAAATCTCCATGCTTAGGGTCAGAGCGATAGTTCAGTGGGTAAAAGCAGACACATGGTTCCTGGACCACACATACGTGTGGAAGGAGAGAACCAACTCCACAAAGTTGTTCTCTGACTCCCACACATGTGCTGTCACACACACACACACACACACACACACACACACACACACACCTCATTGATTTCAGACGTCAGCCATTCTGCAGAAAGTTTACAACTTAGCTTATCAAGAGGCATCTGAAGAAAGAGCAAGTATTGAACCTGAGGTGACTGACCGCCAGGACTTCAGCCCCTCATTGTACAAAATAAAGCTGTGGAGGTTGGGGAAGCTGTGTGGCAGCTCACCTGGGTGCTTACACTCATGGGACAGAGCCGTGACTTCTCCTCAGCCAGGCAGAGGCTCCTGTACCACCTCCACAGTGAGAGGACTCACGTCAGAGATATTTAATTTGGGGGCCAGAGCTCACCAAGACCTCATTTTTCAGCTGCCCAAAAGGCAATTTTCCAGACAAATGAATCTGAGCACTGTGGGGATGAAAATGTTTCCAAAATAGATTTCTCTCCCTGGCTATCTCCTTAAACCAAGAATATTGAACAGGCGGAGCAAGAGCAATGGTCCCAGAGACAGCCACTTCCTGATAGGTCCATATGCCATTTTCTGTACACGAGGGACTTGGCAGACGTGAAGGAACTATGGATCTTGACGGGGTAAGTATGCTGGGTTATCTGGGTGAGCCGGGTCTCATCACAGGCATTCTTAGAAGTGGGACATAGGAAGGTCAGCGCCTCAGAAAGGGACAGAATGGCCTGCTATGGGAAGCAGAAGTAGGGTGGTATGGGCCAGAGTAGATCCAAACTGAAATGTAAAATACGATCCAAAGTTTGCTAAGCAAGAGGGAAATTGTAAAAATAAATCATTACATGAGAAGGAAACAGTATATATGGAGGTCTGAATTTTGGAAACTGAAATGGATTTACGAATTGCATCTGATTGCCGATACGGCTGTACGGAAAGCAAGAAGGGGCTGGACGAGACAGTGGCGCTGGGTCACTCACAGCCTTGTGAATCACACTAACGATGATGGACTGCATGCTAGAGGAAACAGTGCAGCCAGGAGGGGTGTAAACAGGAAACGGGGACAGAGATGTGCATGGTACAGTGGTCAGTTTAACACCACTGCTTGTGGAGAGTGAAGATGGGCAGGAACAGTTGTGAGAGACCCTCCAGATCACAGGGGCAGGGAATTAAGTCCCTTGAGGCAGCAGGGTGTGAAGTAGGAGGTAGACTTGAGCAGAGTCTGGACAACACAGACAGTAGATCTGTCAGCTGGTGAGACCCTGAGAGTGGGGACCAAGGGGGCGTCAAGAGTGTAGAAAGCAGGACTCGAGTTTGAGTTTTTGAAGGGAGTGAGTAATCCATTTTCAGACAGAAGGAATACGGGGCATGAACTTAGTCGTCCGAGACAGAGAACACCCAGCTTTTAGTCCAAAGCACTTAAAATTGGAACACCCATCCAAACAGTCGTTCATAAGGACACCATAATGTGTCTTAACAAAATCTTCCAGTTTCATAAACTGTATGAAAACAACTGGCATATTCTAGATGATCCCTGGAAAATACAATGTATGGGACAGAATGTAAAGTGTGCTGCCATTAGGCTGTTTAAAGTGTGTGTGTGCAAGTGTGAGTGCATGCACTTATTCACTTCCACAGCCAGACATAGTGTGAGAGAGGCGACCAGCAGCGGCAATCTCTTGGGGAGATGCTGAAGCGCTGGCTGTGGCTGGGCAAGGGTTTTAACACATGTACGCTGCCTCTTTAATGGGGTTTCAAAGGAATATAAAAATGAACTTAGAATGTACATCTTCCTTAAGGTCAAGAAATCATGACATAATATCAAGCAAAAGAAAAAGTGTCCATATCAGATGCATTCTAATTCCTAGGGGAAAAAAAATCACGTCTTCAACAGAATAGGCAGGTAATTGTGTACTTGGTAAGAGTGATGGAATGAAATATGGAGATGAGATAACAAAGGTAGACTCAGAATGGGAGAGAAGTAGATTTCTTTTTATCAAATAGAGAATAAGCCAAGAGAAAAAAACAAACTAGATAATAAATGTTTTAAATGTATTTATAGAAAATAATAAGCTTTATAAAGCATAGTCTATTCATCCCTTTCAAACAAACATGGAAAGTTTATTAAAAATTATCTTCCAGAGCAAAGTAAAAACTGCAATAAATTTCCCCAAGTAAAAAGTATGCAAGATTCTTCTCGACTCAAAATAAAACAAATTAGAAATTAATATTTGGAAAGCAACCACTTGGAAATAAGGGACAAAAATCCCTGAGAGGGAACCTAAATTGCAGGGACAGGCTGTTTGGATACATGGGCAGGGACACATTGCAGAGAGTACACATTAGAATTATGCTCAGAAAGTCTACAGCCTACATAAACAGCATCTGGAAGAAAGGGCTTTAAAATCTTACATCAAACTCAAAACACTGAAATGGAACAGGAAACCCGAGTCAAGGTTTACCAACTGTTTTTAGGGCAGCTGAATGGTCCATCCAATGTTCTTATGCAACACACACATATACACACGTATATGTGAGCACACACACAGACATTACACACATATACACACACAAACACATACACATGTTGAGAAGGGAAGGAGACATCTTATCCTTATATAGTTGGTTAAAAATGTCCCTCCTTTACAGGTCACCAATGCGTATTAGAATACAAACCTCCCCAAAGTGTTACATCTGTCTCACTTCCTTGGAAGGGTGACAATGTCTTCTTATCAGGAGGCGGAGGCAACTTCCGAGAGATCAATTTATCATTATGTATACAAAGACAGAAGCTAATTGACAATCTGGCTTCAGAGCAAATCTTCTAAGTAAACATCCTGGATGTGTGCGAGCACCTAGCTAAAAGGACTGCCACGTGGATGACTTCCATGATGAATATTGAAAACTTCTGAAGGAGCAGCAACCATTAACCAGTGACTGATGTCACTCCTGCAGGAACACCCCGGCTAGTCCTCTAAACTTGTTGAGGACGCTGGCCAACTGACAAAAGCATCTTATAAATACAATGCATAATGACCATTTTTGGGGAATACCTCTGCCACTTAAAAAAAAAAAAAACAAAAAAAAAAAACCTCGCTTAGTGTGGTGGCACATACCTATAATCCCAGCACTTAGGAGGTGAGGGGCAAGAGGGTCAGGAGTTCAAGGTCATCCTTGGCTCCATAGTAAGTTTGAGACTCTTGGAATATATACGACCCTGTCTCTAAAAACCAAAGTGTAAACAAACAAACAAACAAAAAGCATTACATTGAACAAGATTCAGAGATCTGCAAGTTTTTTGACTCAGGAAGAACCACTTCCCAGCTCTAACTACATTATTTCAAATAAATTACGTTTTCTTCTGGCTCTATTTCCTCACCAGAGGTTGAGGTCTGCCTGAAACTTGCACTAATTTACTCTACACTTAAGGTTGACATAATCGATCCCTTCTGTGCCTAACACATAATGATTCTTCTGTTCTGTAGATTCAAATTGATAAAAGTCATTTCAAGTACAAACTAGAAATTCAGATCTGAGTCTTTACACTTTGAGAATGACTGCTTTTTGAAAATCACAGTAGCTGAGATCAGATCAAAGGGCAGAGGACTGGTTCAGATGGCCCAAGTGTGCTGATTCTCAGCTTGAATGAAATCAGTTTTCATCTCATAGCAAAGGATAAATCAAGGCAATCCATTTAACCACTGAGCCACCAGACCGCTTATACTGAAGAAATTTGAAATTGTATTCTGCTGATAAATTCAAGATAAAGCATGAGTTCTGAGTGTTTCACATCAGCATTCTAATTAGTCTGCTTGTTCTGTTCTTCAACTTTCAGGTTGGTTTGTTTTAATTCAGCTAACAAGTAATTACTGAGGCAGTACATGGTATGTTAATTTGGCAAATTCCATAGCTATCTTTCCCTTTCCGAAATGATTTCTTTTCTTTCTTTAAGAATAAGTATTTCTACAGACGTTCATCAAAGCTCCTTAAATGTAAAGTGAATTTCATATTGTTTGCTTTCCTCCTTTTCCTGATTCTCCTTTTCCTTAATTCTCAGCCGAGTCTGAGTTAGTTCCTAGTGTTTCAGTTTCCCATTCTCCAGTGAGGAGATCACATTCCCTGGAATGGAGTAAGTGTAGAGTAAATCAGCGCAAGTTTCAGGCAGATATGTTGTTTTCTGCGAGGCATCTTTTTGTGGCAGACTCGAAGTCAGGAGGACTGGGTGCCCCATTTGCCTCAGTGTGCAAGTCTTTGCCCATCTCAGACCTCAACCTTCTCAACAATTATTTATCACACAAAAAATGAGGTGATGAAGGAGGAAGATTATTTGGACATCAATCTGGAAATGCTTTTGGAAACCAAACACATAGCACAATGGTTACAGTGTTCAGGTAAGGATGGAGGCAAATGATAGCATCCCTGAACCAGCCAACGAGCAGCTTCAGTCAAAACTCCAACTCCAAACTTCATTTCCTCCAGAAACGTGCGAAATGAAGAGTTTTTAATGTGAAATTTCCACATTGTTAGATGTGGGCTCCTAGTTCTGTATTTTATGTGCATACATATGCGCACATGTTCATGTATGCCCATGTGTGCATATGTGCCCGGAGGCCAGAGGTCAACCTTGACTGCTGTTCCTCATGACATTGTCCACTGTGTGTGTTAAGACAGGGTCTCTCCCTGGCCTGGAATCATCAAGTTGGCTAGGCTGGTTGTCCAGCAACCCCCAAGGATCCTCCTGTCTCTACCTTGTCCCACTGGGATTGTAAGCCGGAGCACCACACCTAGCTTTTGGGGGATGGGGTAGGAGGGTTTTTCCTTGAGTTCTGGGAGCTGAATTCCAGTCCTCCTGTTTGCACAGCCAGCACATTACCGACTGAGCTATGGTTACAGGCCTGCAGTCCTATATTTTAACACGGTATGAGCCAGACCAAAAGGGTTCCTCTAGCCCCAGAGCATCCTGTAGCACCAACACTTGCTGCTGCTTAGCTGGAAGAATGTGAGGCCCACTCTTGCCTGAAGGGTCCAAGGTTCATTTATATTCACAGCAGCAACCCTCTCCTACGGATGACAAGCACACATGAGGCACCTACTGTCTGCAGAACGGGTACTTCTCCCTGCAGATGTAATGCAAACACATGCTCCCACCCCATCTTATGGTCACACACCCTAAGGGACTGTCACATAACATGTTGTCATTTTTTTGAGGACTTCCCTTGACATCCTGCACTGTGACCCAACCCCAAAGAGGAAATATTCCTCTCTGGTCTCTTCCCATACTACACACTATGCTGGAGCTCTCCCTCTGTGATGACTACTTGGGTGTCCAACATTCTCAACAGGTTGTGGGCACCCTGGTGTCAAAAACAAACAGATTTCTCTCTTTTTGGAACCCCAGCATTGAGTTGAGGTCCTGTTTTATACATAGTTTTACATACCATTAAATTTGCCGAGTAGAAACACTGAACCCACATGGCCTGCATTTGGAACCTGTTTAAAAACGTAGTTTTTATTATTTCCTAGGACTAGCAAGGCCCCCAGACCAGGAGATGGCTACTATAGTGAGATCCCAAGAGGAGGGACAGGCCAAGCCGTGACCCCAGGAAAGAATTCACAGGAGAACACCAGGGTTAGACAGAAGGCAAAATATGAAAGGAAATTTTAGGCCAGAGCTTTACCCTGGTTGCCATGGGAACCAATGGTCCTGCATGCAAGGGACTGATGCTCTGTGTCAGTCCATCTGGGTTTTGGAGCGGGGAAGGTGGGGCGGGGGGGGGTCTCCATCTGTCTGGTGCCTGGATCTGGGGAACTAGGGCAAGCAGTAGCCAGAGAGTAAGAACTAGATCAGAATGTGTCTGCTACTGGTTCTGAGTTGGTAGCTTAGCACATGAAAGAAGACTCAGGTTTTTTGTTTGTTTGTTTGTTTTGTTTTGTTTTTTCTGCCTCTAGAAACTAGCATGCCCTGAGAAGGACAATCTTCCCAGGTTCCCAGCAAGGTAGGCCCTAAAACACAAAAACGTCAAAATTACAGAATAAAAAGGCCCCGCAGCATGATAAATGCAAATATTTGAGTAATTCCACACCTTTCCCTGTCTTCATCTATGATGAGATACTTGGAAGTGTAGCAGTGAGGCGCTGAAGTCACCTATATTCCATGTCCCTTCAGTTTGCTTAGGTCCAGACTGGGAGAGGAGGAGGCCACTACCTCAGCCTCATTCACAAAAACGGAGATGAGAACTTCACATTGAATTTGGCTGGTTTTGCTTTTCTGGGGAAGTGAAAAATATCATTTTAAAAAACCCTCAACACTAGACATTGGCTGATCAGAAAACTATCTCCTCAGTCTCAGGAGGTAGCTGTGCCCCCAGTGGTGGCTCCAACTTGGGGGAATGGGGAAGAGATGTGTCCATATGAAGGCTGTCTCACTTCATTGACACCGAGCAAAGCCTCTGTGCTCGCGGCTCACCAGCTGGCCAGATTCATTATTGTTTTAATCCTTTTTCTGAGCTAATATAATGTGGTATTTTCTGTATGATTCCACCATGTCTCGGCATAGGGGAGGCCACGGTGCCATGTTTGAACTCATTATTGTTGTTCTCAAATGTGAGGGGAAATAGCCAATTATGTTTCTGACTCCATGTGTGATGGCAGAATAAGCATTCTCTATCCAGTTAAGAGTTAATCAAGATGGAACAGACCAGTAATTTCCCTGCAAAAGGACAGAAGCACACAGCCCACGTAAATTAGGAGTGTTTGTGTGGAGGCCATAGAAGCTTGGTAATTATTTTTAGGAGTAAATAACTATGTTCCAAGTAGAGTGTCCCATTGATGGAAAGCGGGGTGGGGTGGGGGGACACAAAAGAGGGGTTGGGGGCACACAAAAGACAGGGAGTAAGACAAGGAAATAGAAAAACTGAATTTGTCTCGGGAATTTTGATAGAGTATCTCCTCTCAAAAGAGTAGGGAAGAGAGCAGGGGCCAAGAAAAAGGAGGGAAGTCTGCTGTGTAGGCTCCTCCTTGAAGGAACTCCGAGAGTCTTAGTCCATCAGTCCAGGGAGAAAGAGACTTGGAGCTAGGCATCGGCTTGGCCAGCTCTCTCAGAGTTATGCTGAGATGACAATGAGAAAGTCTTGGAGTCTGAATCCTCAGCCCAGTTCTCACCTGCCATCTGCCACCTTCACATTTCAGCGTCTGTATGGGTGGGGTTTGCTGGGGAGTCTTCACCATACACCAACTCGGAGCAGTTGCTTTAGGAGAGCGGCTTGGGCTAGGGCTTCTCACTACTCCCTCACCACCCTTGGAAAGGACTTCCCTTTCAAGACAGCCAGAGGTTAAAAAGAGCTCCCAGCTCCAGCATCAGGTCTGGATCTCAATGCCAATGTTCCTACACTTTGCTTGGGAAGCTCTGGTCTCCTCGAGATAAATGGACCATCACATCAGCCGAGCCCAAGCACGGAAGCTGAGGGAGGATCAGAAGAGACAAAGGCTGATGAACTCCAGCAAATGTGGAGGAAATGCCTGGTGTAAGTTGGGGTGTAACTGTGATTGTGAATCATATGGAAAGGGGCAGCCGTGGGCTTTAGGGTCTGTGCTGGCTAGTTTTGATGTCAACTTGACACAGCCAAGAGTCTTAGAAGAGGGAACCCCAATTGAGAACATGTTTCCATAAGATTGGCCTGGAAACAAGTCTATGGGGTATTGTCTGGATTAGTAATGGATGTGGGAAGGTCCAGCATATTGTGGGTGATGCTACCCCTGGGCAGGTGGTTCTGGAATGTATAAGAAGCAAGCTAAGCAAGTCATGGAGTAAGCCAGTAAGCAGCACTCTTCTATGATTCTGTTTCAGTTCCTGCTCCAGGTTCCTGCCCTGAGTTCCTGCTCTGACTTCCCTCGGTGATGGAGTGTAGCCCGAGAGTGGAAAACTGAAATAAGCCCTTTCTTTCCCAGGTTGATTTTGGTCATGGTGATAGAAACCCTAAGACAGGGTCCTTCTGTATGCAATCTGTCATGCATGGCATAAGAAGGGAATGTGGAAGCCAGATGCTTCTTTAGAAAGGGACAGTGGGTCAGTAAGTTGGATAAGTCTGCTGGGACAACATTCTCAGATGGGGTGTGCAGAGTTTCCCCAAAGTGAGTACCATCCACTATGTGCCTGGCTTCAGGCTACATCAAACCCATAGATCAGACACCCAGTGGATTGACAATCACTGGGTTCAAAGCCATCAAGGGCAAGAACCACAAAATTACTTTCTATCCGTAGGTCTGACCTCTCCTACTGATAGATTTGGATTGGCTGTGTCCCAGCCCATGTAACAAAAAACTGTGTACACCTTTAAAGACAAGAATCTTCCTCTTCCTTGTCTTCCTCCCCTTCCTCTCCCCTCTTTCCCACAAGATTTATAACTGACCTAGCTGTGGTGACACACCTACGCAGGTGTCAGAGCTCTGAGCCAATCTCAACAGATCACCCCCATTGTCTGTCTTTGGTCCCAATGTGTCTCTGACCCAAAATCTGTCCTGTGAACAGACTTCGTCAATGGGATCAGGCAACCACGTGGGGTACCTAACTGGCCACACTTGGGAGAGCCAGCTAGGAGTCTTCTGCCTTCAGAAGCCCCAAGTCAGAACTTCTGTCAAACTCTCAGCAGAGGACCCAAAGGGGTGTATTCAAGTGACTCCTTAGAGACCTCACCTTTCGTGTGCTTTGGATCTGCAGGCACAGGTTGTCTGGGATGGATGAATCTCTTCCCTTTCTGTGATCTATACAGTGGGAAAATGGACCACATCGTCGTAGTGTGCTGGCCTGGGCTTTAACCAGGCAATTCCAAAAGGCAAGCAGCACACTCATTCGAAGTTGCACCGCTACCTTCACCCGCACAGCCTTGGACTGGACTGGACTGGGGTGATGAGGGATCGAAGACAGGACAGGCATGCAGACACAAGTTCAGAAAAGATTAGATTGGGTGGACCTTGAGCTTCAGTGGAGACACACCAGTAGCCCTGACGTGACAGAAAGACAACAAATTTACAAGGTTCAGAGGTTTTGGTGACAGCAATTTGTCATATAATTCTGTCTACCTTGATAATCTTTTAAAAGTGAATACAGGATTTTTTTCACTCCAATTTTAACTACTAATACTGACTCATATCACACATCACACAGTAAATATGTCCATACTTATATGTATGTGTGCACATACATCATTTATACAGCTTTAATACAAGTTAAAGAGTCTGCAGCAGAACTCCAAGATTTCAGTAATGGGTTGAGAGAATCTGTATTGAGAAGATAACAATCCAAATCAGTGCTGAGAAAAGAGCTTCTGATGGGGTCAGGGTCTGAGAGTAAAACTGTTTCAGCTGCTAAGGAAAAGGCGGAACCATGTCTGCAGCAAAAAACCAGTGAGTTGGGTCCAGACAAGTGAACAGAGGGACAGGTAGGCATGAGCAAGTTGCATCAACAGCAGAAGACCAAGCTGAGTTGATGTTCCAGGGACAATCCAAGAGTCTCTGCTTGTCAGGTTTTGACACCAGTCTTTGACCCAGCTACGAGATGATAGATTGGCGTGGGGCTATGCCATCACAGTGTTAGGTACCCATCATTCTGTGTGGTCCAGGTGAGGCAGTTACACCCTTTCCTTGGTCTGCTGTGTCTGATAAGTTCCTCCACCTAGCTTCTCTGGTATGATTTAAATGCACTCACTCATGAGCTCCCATGCTCTCAATTCAACCTGATAAACTTACAGGATGGCTCCCTTTTTACTCCCAGGCTTAAGTCATTTATCAGTCAGTGCTTGCTGACCGAGTCCTTCCTGACAGATGATACAGTTTCTGGGTCCACCCAGGAGCCATCTTTCTCCCTCAACATCCACTCAAAAGCTGCTTGAAAATGGAGTCTCCTAAGGCAAGGCGTGGCCTGAAAACTCACTGTGTTGTGCATACCCTGATCTCCACAGTCATGC
The DNA here is from genome assembly GCF_007827085.1 of Peromyscus californicus insignis. Lineage (NCBI taxonomy): Eukaryota > Metazoa > Chordata > Mammalia > Rodentia > Cricetidae > Peromyscus > Peromyscus californicus. Next base: position 118,635,365 of record NW_026294562.1, read on the forward strand.
CGGCAATAAGTCAGGGCTCCGTATCTTATTTTCTGTATAACTAGTATTGACACTGAGGGGCTAGAGAGTGGAAAGCCAAATGACCTGGGAGAGGTGGAAAGAGCAATGGGGGTCAGTCCAGGCTTGACTGGTCACCTCCACAGCATTTCTGACAGTCAGTCTGTGTTTTCGTAAGACAAGAGTAAGCGTTGTTCTAATGGTTAGAATCTAACCTGTGGCATGGAGGTGGAGGTAGGCGTTACATGAAATTGAGGAGGTTGCCTTACCAGACAGCTTCTTCGAGCCTTTGTTCTGTGCATCTCCATGGCAGATGACAGACTGCACCTTCTGCCAACCAGATGAAGGCAGGCTTTGGTTTTCAAGGGATGCTTCAAAAGACTAAAGCACTAACGCATGTCTCTTGGAAACGCAGGGGAAAGCTGAGAAGAGCCACTGCATACTCCACCTCCGTGCACAATGATTGACCCTCATCACCCTCCCTTCCCCGCTCAGGCATGCCTGGCCTCTGTGTTGTAGTTCTGTCTTAGCTCTACCTCAGTGGGGAGACGCCTGGCAGCAGGGCCTCTTCTGATTTATCTTAATAATCTTCACATTAGCAAGCAGAACTTCTTGCATTCAGCAGACACCCATGTGTTGGATGAGTAAATAAATGGCCACATCTAACCCATCTCCATATGAAAGCAAGTGGTATGGAAAACCAGACGGAAGCCTGGCTCTCCCTTGAGAATCAGTTTGTTGATAGAAAAAAGGGTGGAGAGAGAGGAAAAAGAAGTCTCAAGATTGGTCAGCTTTTATGACAGAAGGGAGCATCCATTTGACAAGCCATCAAAACAAACAAGAAAGAAAAGCAAACGTGGACATGCCGGAACTTACGTGCACTCATGGCAGGGATGTAAAACAATGCAATCAAAAGAGAAATCAGAGTGGTATAAAAAAACAAAATGATGATTTCTAAAAATTAACAGCAGAATTATGACACGATCCAGCAAATCCACTTCCCCACCTGTATCCCAAAGAACTAAAGGCAGAAGATTGAAGACGTGTTTGCATACCCATGTTCATAACATCATTCTTAACAGCCAACAGATGGAGGCTACCCAGGGACCTGTTAAAGGCTGGCTGGCTGGCTGGCTGGCTGGCTGGAGAAAGCGTGGTCTACACAGTCAATGAAACATTAGTCAGCCTGGGAAAGGAAGGAAATGGGAATATAAGCTGCAGCACAGGTGAACCTTGAGGACAAGACACGACATAAAATAAACCAGTCTTGAAGAGAAACAGCATGCACGATTCTGTTTATTCAAGGTGCCTAGAGTGGTCAGCTCGAAGTCAGACAACAGAGTGTGATTTCCACTATCTTCCAGGGGCAGAGAAGAAAGTAGCATTGTTGTTTCATGGGTATATAATTTCAGTCCCTCAAAAGGAAAAGTGTTTGGATGTTAGTTATGTAACACGGCTGAACTGTGCATTTAAAACAGATAGATGCTAAATTTTATGCTATGTATATTTTATCACAAATTCAAAAAAGAGGAATGTTAAAGATATACTAGCTAGAGCCCAGCATCTTATCCTCTCTCTCTCTCTCTCTCTCTCTCTCTCTCTCTCTCTCTCTCTCTCTCTCTCTCTCTCTCTCTCTCTGTGTGTGTGTGTGTGTGTGTGTGTGTGTGTGTGTGTGTGCGTGCATTACAGCGCATGTGTAGAGACAGAGGACAACTTGCAGGAGTGAATTCTTCCCTTCTGCCCTGTGGGGCTGAGGACAGAACTCAGGTCATCAGACTTAGCAGCAAGCAGTTTTACCCAGGTGCCCAGCATCTAACGCGAGGAGAAACAGAGGCTTAGGGATGCACTACAAAGAGTGTCAATCCTCAGAGGTTCAAATACCTATCAAGGCTGGAAGTCCAAACAGTCATTTATCAGCAACATCATGAATTTTTTCTATGAAATGTTAACTGCTCATTAGATTCTCCAACTTGGAAATAAAATGGGACTATGAAATTGGAAGGGCCAAGGAGCAGTTGGGAGGTCAGCCCTGAGCTCCCTGGCCACACTTCCCTCTTACGCCAATTGTTGCTGTCTGGGGACTTGCTCTGCAGCTGGTGCCCAGGGTTTCTGGTAGGAGAGAACCCCATAAATGTCCAGTCCTGAATGCATCAGTCTATACCAGGCCTACAACAGGATGATGCTCACAGCAGAGAAACTGCAATTTCCGTTGCTTGCCTGTTCGCTGGATCCTTTCCCAGCAATCTTGGTGAGAGCTGAAATAAAAACCATGACTTTTATCCAAATCTAGGATAAATCAGCAGCAGCTGCTGACTTCCCTGGCCAAGGCGCAAAGCTGCAGTCATGAAACGTGAGGAGGAACAAAGGCCAGGAGGCCAGAATGGCAAATGGCTGTCTATGAAATATCTTATTACCTTTTCATGGAGTCCTCCATGTGCTGAGTGGGTGGAGCCTCCACCATGGGCAAGAAGCATAGGGTTGCTGGGGGAATTCAGCAGCTAAGCTCTGGGCTGGGCAGGGCGGGGGGTAGAGGTGGGGGCTCAGTGGTTCTCTCCAAGTTCTCCTGAGGTCAAGGGGATTTGCCTGTGGGCAGGAATGTCTGCTGAGAACAAACCACAGTAGGATGTGGAGTTCCCACTGTGCTCTAGAAAAACAGGAGGCTGACCCAGCTCTGCTTGAGTTATCAGGGGAAGACCATGCCTATCTCTGCCTGCTGGCTCTGCCCTCCTGCCTTCTGGAGGACTGGCTGATAAAGTTTTGGTCTGAAGGAAGGAACATGTTTGTGTGTGTGTGTGTGTGTGTGTGTGTGTGTGTGTGTGTGGTGAATTCACACAGTTACCAGGAGGCCACATAAGGACATCAGGTGCCCTGTTCTATCCCATCTTCCTTATTCCCCTGAATCACAGTCTCTCACTGAATCTCGAGCTTGCTCATTTTTAGCTAGGCTGGCTGGCCACAGAGCTCCAGAAACCTCCTGTCTCCACATGTCTCCCCCGAGCACTGGAGTTACAGGCGTGCACAGCCATGCCCGGCTTTTACATGGGAGTTGGGGATATGAACCCAGGTCGTTATGCTTGCACAGCCATCTTATCCACTGAGCCATTTTCTCAGCCCTGTCAAGTGGCTAATGTCTCTCACATACAGTAGCAGTGTTTACACTTCTACTCATTTCATGTCATTTAATTTTCATATCTACAATGAGCAGTACAGACCACTGTACAGACCCAAAGCTCGGAAAGACTTAAAATACTTTCCAAGGTCTTACAGGGGATATCACTGTCAGACATAAGACAAAGTCAGGCTTTGATTCTGCCCAATGCCCACTGTCACGGGCACATTTGTGTGCCTTCCACGCTTGACTAGAAGCCACTGACCTTGAAGATGACAGTCAAGTGACTTGCAACTGAGAAAAATAATTACCTAACACAATAACCTTAGTTTGTGAGGGCATGATGAGAGAAGCCAGTCAAGGGTCCCCCAGACATCTTGTTTGCAGTGGGAGCTGTCTGCTAGAGACACTATGGCTGTGGGCATCCAAACGCACAGCGTGAGTAGGCAGGAGCCATTGCACAGCGCAGCCGTAGTGCACACATCCATCCAGGTTAAATGTAAGACATTCATTCCCACCGCTGTTCAGCAACTAAGAAGAAGTTGATAGAGAAAACGAGCAGCTTGAAATGTGGCCATGTCTTATTAACTCACAGAGCTAAACACTTAACTAACCTTGGCCTTTTTGAAAACTAAACTAGAAAACAGTCTTCCAAGACAGAACTCATCTAGCTCTGGTCTGGGTCCTGATGCTGCCAGTGCCCCATGCCACCCCGTGGCCAGCCTCCTTCCAGATGCAGAAAGCTACAGCCATTTGGAGCCCTGGAAAAAAGCCAGGGCTGGAGAAAGGATGAGCTTAGGAGCCTTGTCTTCTCTGATGTGTATGGACAGCAAAATCTGTGCTCCTGTAATCCTGTGCAATCAGGCAAGTGACATACACACACGACAGCCCTCGGAGCACACACAGTTCAAAGAAGCCAGGTGTGGATTAAATAGCAAGTGGGACATACAGATGAGTCTATTTCCTTGCCCTGAATGAGAGTTGAACTTCACATAAGAGGAAGTGATTTTGAAAAATTCTCGGTGGGACTGCTTTCCCCTCTAATTCTACTCTGAGGTCTCAACCTTTTGGTTGGTTTCCCATGAGGAGTTACCTTGGCCACTCTGAAGGGGAAACACCACCCCTTGCATTAAGTATTTTCTGTATCAGGAAAAAAAAAAATCACTTCCAAGTAACTTTTGACATGCCACCAAGTAAAGAAATATCCAAACATGGAGAAAAGGACTTATAAATGACAGAATAAGGGACATCCATTTCAAAGCTGGAAGGAGGAAAGGAGGCCCAGAGAAGTCGAGAAGGCTGAGAGGTCACACAGCTAGCCATGGACCTCAGATGCAAATCCAATGGTATCCGACTCCAAGGTTAAGATTCTTTTTACAAAACAAAAGCTCCGAGTTCCATGCACCAGATTCAGCCTGCTAGAACAAACTCAGTAAATAAATAGTCTTCTAGAACCTAGCAGACTCCTCATCTAACAGAACCCATTGCCTCCACAGAGAGCAGCAGCAAAGCCACGTGACCCCTCCCCAGGACAGGCTTCTGCCTCCTCCCCTCCACTGTCCACTGAAGTCCCACTGTGTCTCAGCCTGCCCCCCATGACAAGCCTGTGCTCCAGGACAGGGTGGCCAGATAAGCATTAGAATTTCTTGTCTTTGTTTCTCTAGCACAGTGGACCAGGATTCTCAACAGATAAGGACTGTTGGTGTCCAAGGGCCAACGGACTACCTGCCGTGACTGCTTCTCTGCACTATGGGTGTTTCCCAGCATTCCCAGCTCCACCCACAAGATGTCAGTCATCAGATGTTGCCAAATATCCCCTCAGGTGCCCTCAATTAAGAACTGGTGTAACTAACTGCCTGGAGCGCCAGGACTCAGAGGCTGGATGGCCCAGAGAACTAGGAGAGAACCAAACACAACTGGAAAAAAAGCCAAGGTAATGATGTCTAACGATATTCTGTTCCACTCATAGATGGGTGACAGCGTAACTGTCATCAGAGAGCCTTCATCCAGCAACTGATGGAAGCAGACGCAGACCCACAGCCAAGCACTGGGCTGAGCCTGGGGAATCCTTTGGAAGAAGGGGAGGAAGGATTGTAGGAACCAGAGGCGTCAAGGACACCACAAGAAAACCCACAGAATCAACTAACCTGGGCTCTTAGGGGCTCAGAGAAGCTAAACTGAAAACCAGGGAGCTTGCATGGGACAGACTCGGGCCCTCTACATATATGTTACAGTTGTGTAGGTTGGTTCTCTTGTGGGACTCCTGACAGTGGGAGCAGGGGATGTCTCCGACTCTTTTTCCTGCTTCTGGAGCCCTATTCCTCATACTGGGTTGCCTTGTCCAGCTTAATATGAGGGGAGGTGCCTAGTATTAATGCCACTCAATATGCCATATTTTGTTGATGTTCATGGGAGACCTGCCCTTTTCTGAAGAGAAATGGAGAAGAAGAAGGATGGAATGGGGGGGGAGAAGATGAGGGGAGAGGAGGGAGGGGAAACTGCAGTCCAGATGTAAAAACCATCATCATCATCACCACCATCATCATTTTTTAAAAAAGAACTGGTGTGATAAAACATCTCCTTTAAGATTAAAAAACATTTTCAAGATGTCTCCTTAGCGTTCCACATCCAATTTGAGTGTGGGTGTTTCACTATCTTCTCATTCAAAAGCAGGAAACCAAATAAACAGAGTGGTGGGAAGGGAAGGCACGGGGATCAGGAGTTCTGGGCCAATCTCAGCTACATAGGGAATCTGAGGCCACCCTGGGCTACAGAAGATCCTGACCAAAAGAAAGGAAAGGGACACAAGTTCCGATGTGCTTGAAGTCAGTTTTTTTTTTTTTTTTTTTTGGTTTTTCGAGACAGGGTTTCTCTGTGTAGCTTTGCGCCTTTCCTGGAACTCGCTTTGGAGACCAGGCTGGCCTCGAACTCACAGAGATCCGCCTGGCTCTGCCTCCCGAGTGCTGGGATTAAAGGCGTGCGCCACCACCGCCCGGCTTGAAGTCAGTTTTTCACTCAGGGGACGTAGTGTCCAACGAATGTTCCCCCATTTCCCATCATGCATTCTGTCAACAGCACAGTCTTTTGTACCTTTTTCATATTCTACTTGCAACCCACTTCCACAGGGTCAAGCTGCACCCTTAGCCCTACAATGGTAGCTGCTGAGGAAGACTTGGCTCTTGTTCCTTGTACAAGGTCTCCTTACATGCCCAAAGCACAAGGAAGCCGGGCTAGAGAATAAAACCAAAAGTTCCAAAAGCAGACCGTTCCCAGCCCCCTCAGTCTGGGTGGAACCCCTTTCTTTCTTTCCCTTTCCCACCTAAGGAGCTCATCCAGTCTGAACAATGGCCGCATCTAAATTAAAAGCCTCGTGTAGATTCTAGGGAGTGAATTCCCCTAGGATGGGATTGGAGATATCAGCTGAGTTCTCATTTACTCTTTCAAGTGAATCCCTGAAGCATGAATTGAGCAAGGAGTCTAAATAGTCTTCATATAATTTTAATGATTATTAGCTTGTATTATCTTTCTTGTCAAATTGCCTAGAGGCGTGAAGTATATTAATAATTCTACAGTATGGCTAAGTCAGCCCACTGAAAAATAAAACCCTACCCTCATCTACGCATGAGGTATTTATTCCCATGGTTATACAAATTACCCTGCAAAATTATAAAGAGAGTCAACTGAGGTCTGAGAAAATAAGCAAATAAATATGTACTCATGAGAAAAGGATTTCTGTTAAATAGAAAGGAGCAAATTCTTGACCTGTTTATTCCTTCATTCATCCCTTTATTTATTATTTATTAAAAAAAATTAAGTCCCCATTCCAGGCTAGACACTGTGCTGGGGACAGAGGAGATAATAGAAGCAATTCAGGCATGTCCTCAGAAAGCCTGGGCCAGGCTAGGGGAACAGAAATGAGTGCCATTGAGTGAGCTAGCTATTGTGACAAGAAAAATATAAGCAATATGCACAAGGGAAGGAGCCCATCTAGTCTGGGGAGATGGGAGGTCTGTTGTTGGGATACGAGAGTGCTACAGACTCATGAGCTGGGAGTGCTCGGCCTCCAGCTAGTGATGTTATTTGAAGAGGTGGTTGAAAATGGCAGGAGATGGGCCCAGGTGGAGGAAATAAGTCAAGTCACTGGGAGTATACCTTTGAAAGATAAACACACACACACACACACACACACACACACACACACACACACACACACACACACACAGAGCTCTTCATGAGATGAGCATCTCGGCCCCAGCCCATGCTCCCTACAGTAACATTCTGCCTCACCTCAGGCCTAGAAGCTACAGGTCTCCAGGCTCCAAAACCATGAGTCAAAGCAAACACATTTTTCCCTTAAAGGTGTTCTCTTGGGGTCTGGAGTGATGGCTCCATACTTAAGAGCACCCTCTGCTCTTCCAGGGGACCTGAATTTCAGCTCCCAGCACCAAAGTCAGGCTGCTCACAACCCCAGAACTACAGCTTCAGTGGATCTGATACCGTCTCTGCCCTCTGTGAACACTTGAACAGACACACACACACACACACACACACACACACACACACACACACACACACACACACACACATACACTAACACACACTAAAAATTATAAAAATAAATCTATTTTTTAAAAGTTGTTCTCATCTGAGATTTGGTCACAGTTACCAAAAGCTAACCAGAGGAGCGCAGGAGAGGGCTGAAACCTGCAGCTTGACCCTTTGGAAGTGGGTTGCAAGTAGAATATGAAAAAGGAACAAAAGAATATGCTGTTGACAGAATGCATGATGGGAAACAGGGGAACCTTCTGGGGACACTACTTCCCCTGAGTGAAAAACTGACTTCAAGCACATCAAAACTGGTGTCCCTTTCCTTTCTTTTGGTCAGGATCTTCTGTAGCCCAGGGTGGCCTCAGATTCTCTCTGTAGCTGAGATTGGCCTAGAACCTAACCCCAAGATCTCTTTCACTTGACTCACCCTCTGTGTTACCTCACTCTCACTAGGCTTCCACACTGCCTGAATAACTGACCAGCCTATTTTCTCTGATCTGAACAGTCATGGTGTCATATCGGTGTTGGAAGATAAGCTCTGTGTGCCACTGAGGATGGACATGTGGCTCAGTCACAAACTCTTCTCTCAAGGCTCTTACAGCCAGTCATTGTAATAAAAGTGAACCACTGAATGCTGGCAAAGGCCTGGGACAGCCCCCAGTCTGTCCCCACTGCTGTTGAAAACTGCTATAGACCAGGGCAGAGCCTGAAAATTCTTGTTCACAGTTTTAAAGCTGGGAAGTCCAAGGTCAGGGCACAAACAGATATGGCGTCAGGGGAGATCACTCTTCCTGGCTCCTAGATGCTGGTGGTCTTCTCCCTGTGTCCTCACAGGATACCGAGTTGGGAGAAAGCACATTCTCTGGTGCACTGTTTGTTTGTTTTTCTGAGAGTACTAGTCCCATTCATGAGGGTTCCACTCTCTTGATGTAATTACCTCGGAAACACCCACCTACCATCACATTAAGGGCTTGAATTTCAACATATGAATTTGGAGGAGGACATAAATATTCAATTCATAACAAACATGAGCTCTCATTCATTACTGGTGGGCATGCAAAATGGAGCAGGCACTTTAAAAGATAATTTGAGATTTTCTCTGTCTCTGTCTCTGTCTCTGTCTCTCTCTCACACATACATACACACACACACACACACACACACACACACACACACACACACACACACACATGCACACACCAAAAAAACCACAAAAAAACAAACAAAAACTCCACAAATCCAGCATTTGTGCATTTAGTATTTAATCAAAAGACACTAAGAAAACTTGTGTAAAAACAAAAACCCTGCATACTCCCGCTCATGTCCAGGCTGTTCATGTAGATCTCTTCCATTTCTCCATCATTGGGTGATCCCTGTGTCTTTCTTGGGGTCCTGTTTTCTAGGTAGCCTCCCTGGTGATGTGAGTAGCAGTCCAGTCATCCTTGTTCCACATCTAGTATCCTCCTATGAGTGAGTACATAACATGTTTGTCTTTCTGAGTCTGGGTTACCTCACTCAGGATGATTTTTTTCTAGATCCATCCATTTGTCTGCAAACCTCATGATGTCATTGTTTTTCTCTGCTGAGTAGTATTCCATTGTGTATATGTACCACATTTTGTTTATCCATTCTTCAGTTGAAGGGCATCTAGGTTGTTTCTATGTTCTGGCTATTATAAACAATGCTGATATGAACATAGCTGAACAAGTGCTCTTGTGGTGTGGTTGAGCATTCCTTGGGTATATGCCCAAGAGTGGTATAGCTGGATCTTGGGGGAGATGGATTCCCAATTTTCTAAGAAAGTGCCATATTGATTTCCAAAGTGGTTGTACAAGCTTGCATTCCCACCAGCAGTGGAGGAGAGTTCCCCTAGCTCCACATCCTCTCCAGCATAAGGTATCTTCAGTGTTTTTGAACTTAGCCATTCTGACAGGCGTAAGGTGGTATCTCAGAGTTGTTTTGATTTGCATTTCCCTGATGATTAGGGATGTTGAGCAATTCCTTAAATGTCTTTCAGCCATTTGAGTTTTGGGGAAAGAGAGCTTGAGGGAGCCGGAGATCCCAGCTGGATCAACAACAGAGAGGGAGAACAAGGAATAGGAGACCATGGTAAATGAAGACCACATGAGAAAAGGAAGAAGCAAAGTGCTAGAGAGGCCCACAGAAATCCACAAAGATACCCCCACCACAGACTGTTGGTAATGGTTGAGATACAGCCCGAACTGACCTACTCTGGTGATGGGATGGCCAAACACCCTAATTGTCGTGCTAGAAACCCCATCCAACTACCGAAGGATCTGGATGCAGAGATCCATGGCTAGACCCCGGGTGGAGCTCTGGGAGTCCAATTAGCGAGAATGAGGAGGGTTTATATGAGCGAGAATTGTTGAGACCAAGGATAAAGCACAGGGACAAATAGCCAAACAAATGGAAACACATGAACTATGAACCAATGGCTGAGGGGTCACCAACTGGATCAGGCCCTCTGAATGGGTGAGACAGTTGATTGGCTTGATCTGTTTGAGAGGCATCCAGGCAGTGGGACCCGGTCCTGTGCTCATTGCATGAGTTGGCTGTTTGAAACCTGGGGCTTATACAGGGTTGCTTGACTTTGCCTGGGAGGAGGGGACTGGACCTACCTGGACTGAGTCTACCAGGTTGATCTCAGTCTGCGGGGGAGGCTTTGCCCTGGAGGAGGTGGGAATGGGGGGTGGACTGGGGGGAAGGTGAGGGGGGCTGGAGTGGGGAGAACAAGGGAATCCGTGGCTGATATGTAGAACTGAATTGTATTGCAAAATAAAAATAAAAATTAAAAAAAAAAAAAAACCATGTACAGGGATGTTTACAACAGCTTGGTTCATACTCATCACTGCCACAATGTGGAATCAGACAAGATATCCTACAATGACAGGACATCTAAACCACAGAGTATCATTTGACACTTTAGAATGAACATGAGGTGCTAGAGAGATGGCTCTGTGGTTAAGAGTGATTGAAGCTCTTCCAGAAGACCCAAGTTCAGTTCCCAGCACCCACAACAGATTCCACAATCACCTGTAACTTCAGCTCCAGGGAATCTGACACCCTCTTCTAGTTTCCAAGTATGCATTCATACACACATGGACACATGCACATAAATAAATAATAAAATGGATCTTAAAAAAATAGAACCATGAAAAGACATGATGGAAAGTTACATGCATAGGAATAAGTGGAAATAAAGAGCCAGTGTGAAAACCAACCAACCACCTTCTGTCTAATTCCTTGTGGAATTATGGAAAAGGTAGAACTGTGGAGATAGTAAAGTGATTGCCAAGATTTTGGTCAGAGAAAGGATAAAAAGACAGAGCACTGTTGTGGGATGTCTTTCTGTATGCTGTGAATATGTGTTGCTCTCATTGGTTGATAAATAAAGCTGTTTGGCCAGTGGTAAGGCAGAATAAAGTTAGGCTGTGCATTCAAACTGAAGATGGAGATGAAGAAGGGTCGAGTCAGGAGAGACTCCAGATGCTGCCCAAGGAGCACAAGATGCCAGCAGACCAGTAATACCAAGGCCATATGGCAACACATAGATTAATAGAAATGGGTTAATTTAAGATCAAAGAGCTAGCTAGCAAGAAGCCTGAGCCATAGGTCATACAGTTTGTAATTAGTATAAGCCTCTGTGTGTTTACTTGGGACCAAGCTGCTGAAGGACCAGACAGGACATAGGAAAACTTCTGTCGATAGAACACAGAAGATTTTAGGGCACTGGGTCTATTCTGCACAATCCACAATGGTGTGTGTCTTCACATATTTATCTAAACCCAAAAATTTAGAAAACCAAGGTGTCAATCGAGATATGGTCAGCACTGTACCAAGTGGACTCGCTGGTACAGGATCTTGACAGTCAGAAAGGTCTGCATACAGAAGTACAGGAGGGTTGTGGGTTCTCTCGACTTTCTGCTCCATTTGATGTGAATCTTTGGTGAGTACTGAAAGAGTACAAAGGAGAGAATCAACTGTGAGTGAAGAGAACCAGAGTAAGAATAAGAGTCTTTGTTTCTTATTAACCACTTCACCACAGGCACTTGAGGCAGCTAAGCATCCATTGAGAAATGTGTTTATATACCTGCTTCAAGATCTGCCCAGGATCCAGCTGGGAAAGGAAAGAAGACATCTCTGTCTTAGTTCTTTCCTCTAGAAGAGAAGCATCTATTCTACTCGGATCCCTTCGTCTCACTGCAAGAGGCTTTGGGAACCTATGTAAGACAAGAAGCCATGGCCCTAACTACACAAATCACTACGTTCAAGGGAAGGTTCCTGCGTGCATGTGCACAAGTGTGTGTGTGTGTGTGTGTGTGTGTGTGTGTGTGTGTGTGTGTGTGTGTGTGTGTGTGTGTGTAAAGGTAGCTGACAATCTCTAGTGCTACAGAGAATGGCAGTTCTTTAAAAATAAACACGCCACCCCTCCCCCGACCCAGAACCTCTTAGTCTTAGCTAAGCCCAGATCCAGCTCCAAGGCATGGAAGCTCTGCTACACACCATCTCTGCCTTGGACAAGAGGATAGAAGCTCCTAGAACTTTAGCCCTCAGGCTGTGTCCCTCAGGGCCTGGCCAGGCACTTCTATTTGGAAAGATAAGGACTCAGAGCCACACAGCAGGAGCAGCATCATAGATAGCGCAGAACAGAATCCCAGAGGAAGTAAGGAGCAGGTAAAAGGCCCAGAAAGGCAGAGCGTGGAGGAGAGGGTGGTGGAGGGAGGAGGCTTGCTTTCCTCTGTCTTTCTTTCATCCTGAGAGGGAGCTGCAGAGAGAAATCATGAATGGTGATGCTGGCCCCTCTGACCTGGAGTGAAAGTTTGTACATGTGGCACCCTCTCCTGCCAACCTGGGCCCTGTGAGGGCAGAAATCCCAAGGGGGCTGTAAAAAAGACCCAGGCCTTCTCTAGACTTGGCTATCCCTTGGCAGCCAAAGGACCTTGTGACGTCACCAACCACTCTCCAGTCTCATTAGTACTCGGCTTTGAGCTCACTTGATATTTTCTTCCTTAAATAAACTGTGGAGCTGCTTTTGTTGCTGTTTGTTTTTGTTTTTGCGGCGCTTCAAATCGAACCCAGGGTCTTTCACGTGGTCTGCACGTGGTCTGCCACCGAGCTCTGTCTTTCACACTTGGTCACAGTTTGGGTTTGTGTCAGTTTGTGCGTTGTTGTTTTGTAAACAAGGTCCCATTCTGTCATCCAGTCTGGCCTCGCATTTATTTGTGATACCCCTGTCCCCACCTATGGCACACTGAGCTTATGGGTTTGCACTGCCCCATGAGTAGTAATAAAATTGTTTTTTAAAAAGCTTTACATTCTGGCTGTAAATAGAAAATGTTCTCATTTGGTTTTCACAAAAAGGAAACAACAAAGTCAGGCAATCACTAAAATGAAAACTCCCTCATTTGTGTTTTACCTAAACTCACCTGACTTGTCTTCAGTGGAGGGCCTTCCATGATGAGGGGTCCCAGGGTGACAAAGCACTCAGTTCACAGGGCTTCTGAGTTCTCCTGCAGAAAGAGTTCAAGGACAGGGAAGACGCAGGATGGGACTGTGGTTAAACAATCCCGAAGGGCACTCAGAATGAAGTCTGTATTCACCATTACCAACCGGGAAGATGCTAGATGCAGGATACCCAGCACAACACATGGCTTGCAAAGGTGACTGGCCCGTTTAAGGGAGGTCTGGGCAAGGGCCCTTGGCAGGCTTAACTGGCCTAAGTTCTAGCTTTAAGCTTGGCATTCCAGGATGCTGATGCAAAGCTGGGTCCTCAGACATCTTCCTTTGTTTGTTTCTCACCTGATAGGTGAATGAGGTCCAAGAAACAAAACGCAAGGACAGAAATGGTTTATTCAAGTCACAGCTGGTCCTCGCATCTCTTTCAGGAAAGCAACTGTGCTTGTCTGGGCCAGTATCCTGGTCAGTGTGTGCTGTGCAAAAAGACTGATTGGTGTGTGCTGTGCAAGAAGACTGGTAAGTGTGTGCTGTGCAAGAAGACTAGTCAGTGTGTGCTGTGCAAGAAGACTGGTCAGTGTGTAATGTGCAAGATGACTGGTCAGTGTGTGATGTGCAAGATGACTGGTCAGTGTGTGCTGTGCAAGATGACTGGTCAGTGTGTGATGTGCAAGAAGACTGGTCAGTGTGTGCTGTGCAAGAAGACTGGTCAGTGTGTGATGTGCATGGGGCCTGAGTGGGCCTCAGACTGCTCAAGGAGAAATGAATTTATTCATCCAGAATGGGAAAGAGAAACGAAGGGAGGAAGTGAGTAGGGCCAGGAAGATAAGGTACTGCAGGAGTGGAGGAGTCTGCCCACTGCTCAGCCACCTGGATCCTGATGACCCCATACCCCAGAGCAGTGGTTTTCTTTTCTTTTCTTTTTTATTTTTTTCCGGAGCTGAGGACCGAACCCAGGGCCTTGTGCTTGCTAGGCAAGCGCTCTACCACTGAGCTAAATCCCCAACCCCGTTTTTCAACCTTCCTAATGCTGAGAACCTTGAATACAGTTCCTCATGTTGTGGTGACCCCTAACGATAAAATTATTTCATTGCTACTTCATAACTGTAGTTTTGCTGCTGTTATGAGTCATAATGCACACATCTGATATGCAGGATATCTGATACACGCCCCCGTGAAAGGGTCATTTGAGCCCCCTAAAGGGTCTCAACCCACAGTTGGGACCCACTGCCCCAGAGGCTAGCGTGAACATGCACATTCATTGTGCCTTTAGCTCTTTCAGCCCTACTTATTTGGATGGAGAAGATGAAGCAACTGTAGGGTAGTGCCTGGTGTCAAGAACTATGTGGAACATTGTACCAGGACAACCGTGAGGCCTGTGGGGTAATGGTGGGCAAGAGGCAGAGATGAAAATCAGAATCCAGCGTAACCAGGCAGACCTTTCCCCTGTGTTCCATCTGTTCCTTAACTTCCTCAGTTTCCCTATCTAGGAAATGGGACCATATGAATAAAGTTAACTTCTGAACCTGTTGTGAAGATGGAGCTTGAGATAAGGAAAAAATTGGGTTCAGTGGGTGTCACTGGCAGCTGATGTGAATACAGACTGATCATCCCTAATCTGAAAACCCCAAATCTACCATGTTCCAAAGCTGGAACTACAAAAAGTACTACAAAACTAAACTTTAAAAAAAAAAGTACTACAGAAGCCCAAACTTTCAGCCCATCAGACATTTGATGGAAACAAACCCTTTAGAAAAATTCCTATCCTGGATGTGTCTGCCTGCCCTCCCCTGCTCCCCAGGCCCACGTGAGACCCTTCCAGGAGCCACCCTTCATGCGAGAGCCAACTTGTGCATGTAGCCTCTATGGCTGCCTCTCATCTGGCCAGCAGAAGGTCCTACCTGGAGGAAAATGGGAGATTGGGAGGAAAATGATGTAAAGGTGTTGAGCTCTTGGCTGCCTCTTGCAGTGGTGGTGTACGTTGACTATGTTCAGTCACCAGTGTCCCTTTTCTGAAGGGCACAACTGCTGCCCAGCACCCTGGAACCCCAAGATGGCTCTCTTCCAAGGGTGCAAAGCCAGCAGTTACAGAGCACTCTGTCCTGGGGCTGTCCATACCTCTCTGAGGACTTCTCTATTAACGCTTCTCCCCAGACTCAATTTGAGAGCCTCACCTTTTCCAACCAGAGTGATCATCATCTTTCCTCTCGTGTGTGTGTGTGTGTGTGTGTGTGTGTGTGTGTGTGTGTGTGTGTGTGTGTGTGTGTTATGTTTGTATGCATGTGTAATGCATGCTCTCATGCATAGGGGCACATGTGGGTGTTTGTGCACATGTACGTGCCTGCCTGTGGAGAGCAGAGGTTGATATCTGGTGTCATCTTTCATAGTTCTCCACTTTATTTATTGAGTCTCTGTTCAACCTGCAGCTCATCAATTTAGCTAGTTTAGCTATCCAGCTTGTCCCAGGGATCGCCTGCCTCTGCATCCCGAGTGCTGGGATTACAGGCAGGCCGCACACCGATTTATTCAGGTACTGGGGATCTGAGCTCTGATCCTCATGCTGGCTCAGCAAGTGCTTTATCCAGTAAGCCATCTCCCCAGCCCCGTTTCCCCTTCTCTCATGGACTGGCTGCATCACATTCTCAAGGCAGAAACCAGGGCTGTCCCTGGATTACTGTCCTACACTCCTTCCAGGAGGCATTCTTTCCTCATTTGGGAGCAAGGCTGCACATCCACACTCCCTTCTGAAGTCCTGTGGTCCTGTATCTCAATGCCGCACAGCTCAGTTCACCTTCCTCCTTTTAGGACCTTTTCCATCCTGACTTAAAATATCACCACAGTTTGCAGAAGTAAGACCGAGGCTACCGCTCATGCGCGTGAATCAATGTCTGCTGTGGAACCTTGCCTGGTCACATATTGAGGGAACCTCCTGGCAGAGACTGAAAACACAGGGAACTATGTCTCACTTTATCATGAAGCCTAAGAAAATTCTATTTCTTAACACCCCAACAAGAGCAGCACAGCATAGATCATTTCATCCTTCCTTAAAATATGGAGAGATATTTACATCTTCTCCATCAAATAAAAACACACGAGTTCTCCCGAGCATGCATGTGACAAGTGTCATGAAGTAGTGCAGCCGAGGGCCCAGTAATTCTCTTTGACTTTTCATACCATGGAAGTTTATGTTGTGACTCTCAGTACTAGTCCTTCCACCAAGTGAATAATGGAAGCAGAAAAGAAATAACTCGTGAATTCAGACTCCTTGGTGGCCAGCTAAGAGGCCCTCCAGAGAGAGTGTGAGGCCCCTCCAACCAGCTTCTCAGCGGGGACCAAATGACATTGGCCAATTAGAGAGTGGGACCCTGACTACTTTGTTCTCCCTGGAGCAGACAAGAAGGTTTTAATTCCCTGGGAGAGAGAATCTTTCACCCGAGAGAACCTCGCATAATTTCTTATTTAGGAAAGATTTAAAGAGATTTGTGCCCAAAGTATTTAATCCAAAACCCTGGAACTGTCCCAGCAGTGGGGATAGATTAGGAGACAGTTGACTTAACACATTGAGGTTCCAAAGAGAAAGGGTTATTCTTCCCAAGTGCCAGGGAGACTGGTGAGTGACAGCCTCCCACACCAGCTGAGTGGGGGCAGAGATCTCGCTCTTCGGCAACCTTCAGGGGCTGTGGCAGCTCCTGGCAAGCTGGCTTCCTGCTTAATGGAGGACTCCCCTGGGTGTGGGGATGCAGAGCATTTTGCAGAAGCAACCAGGGACCCAGCCTGATCGCTCTCAAGGAAATAGGCTTATTATCTCTCTCTCTCTATCACCCTCCATGCTTGTATTTTCCGTTCTATTTCACTCCGTTTTTAGGCCACCGACTAGGAATGCCTGCACTTGGCAGCAATCCCACAGTCATAAAAATCCAAGAAGGATTGTTTATTTATAAGAACTCTGCAGTTAGGATAAGTTCAATAGAATGTTTCGATCTAAAGTAAGCAAGGAGCATTGGGTAATCCATCACCAATTTATATTTTCCATTGAAAGAACAGTATTTATCACTCTGAAAATAACCTCATGCTTGCTCTCAATGTTTGCCAAGTCAAATGCCAAGCCAGTGAGTGTTGGACAGCCCCGAGTGGAAATGGATGCATGAATCAAACCTTGGGATTTTGTAGACGGCACCGGAGAGCTCCAGGAGATGGCCACAGGTCTTGGAAAGAAGGTAACATCTTATGTTCATTTAAAGTTGTAAGAATGGGCTCTTAATGCTTACTGCTGACTTTAGACAGAAGCAGTTCTGAAAAGATGGCCAACATGTAAGAGATACAGCACAAGACCTAGGGGACCCTCCAGTAAGTGAGGGAGGAGGGTGACACCCTGGTGGCGGGCCTGGAGAGGAGTCGATAGTGAATGGGACCAGCGATGAGCTGGGCAAGTCCTGGAGAAACACCATGTGAATAGACAGGAGCCCAGACAGCGTAGGATGAAAAAGAGACCTAGAGAGCAATAGTTATGAGTTGGTCCAAGAACATAAGCAGCTTGCGAGCCCAGTGGATGAGAGTCGGACCATTGAAATGCCAGGCAACAATACACCCTGGGGACTCCTGTAGGTGCATCAGATAGCTCAGTCTTGTCTCTCTTCTTTCTCTTTCATTTTGGGGAAAAGTTGACTCCTTTTATTTTCTAGGTGTTTCTCTCCTGCCCGTCAAGAATCCACTTTATCTCACTGAAGAGGTACATCTCACAAAGGAGTGGATAGTTACCAACTACTCAGAGCAGAATAGAAAACAGCAGCATCCCATCTACACCCCACACCAGCATTGGCGGGAACAGGTCACGACGTAACAGGAGTTACAAACACACAAACCCTGCTTGATGTATGCTCCAAGCAATGATTGGATGCTGAGGAAAGAACAGCAAGGTTTAAAAGTGTTTCAAGAAAAGAATAAAGCAAAACTCCAAGACACAGTTTCAAAGGGGCTGATGTTTGACGACAGAAGACCAATTGTTGGGGGCTGTAACTCAACGGCAGAGTGGTTGCTTAGCGTGTGGGAGACCTGGGAGTTGCTTCGCTGGGGATGAAGGGACAGAAGGGGGAGAGGAGAGTGAAGAAGAGGAAGAAGAAGAGTAGGAGAAGGAGGAAAAAGAAGCTGGGGGAGGGATCTTATGCTGGCTGGACAAAACCCAGCAACGAGGTGTGTGCAGTAGATATTCAAGTAAATATAAAGTCAGACATCACCCGGTAGGAAGCCCCTGCCCTATGGCATAGCTCAGCCTAGTGCTACCTAATGAAAGGAAGATTAGGAGATAAAGCAAGAGACGGTTCTAACCAGGCACGGGGATGCCAGGCTGTTGCTTGAAGGGGAAGCAAGAAAAGATATCATGACAAGCCGGGTGGTGGTGGTGGTGGTGGCACACGCCTTTAATCCCAGCACTCAGGAGGCAGAGCCAGGCAGATCTCTGTGAGTTCGAGGCCAGCCTGGGCTACAAAGTAAGTTCCAGGAAAGGTGCAAAGCTACACAGAGAAACCCTGTCTCGGAAAAAAAAAAAAAAAAAAAGATGTCATGACAAAATAGCAGTAATAAGAATGAAAATGGTCAGGTGACAGAGCGGAAGGACCAGGTTTTCAACATGGCTCAGGTTCTAGTGATGTGAAGAGAAAGTGATGGAAGGAACGGAGTTCCTCTCAGAATTTTGGTTAGTTTTCTGTAAAAATAAATAAATAGTCGGTAAACTTCACTGACTTAAATAGCAAAACGGGCATTTATTTTGTGCACGTACACACACACACACACACACACACACACACACACACACACACCCCCTATAGATCTGTAGAGGCCCAACTGATGTGTGCTGGTCCTAGGTAGGTGATTTTTGTTTGTTGTTTTTGGTTTTTGTTTTTTGAGACAGAGTTTCTCTGTGTAACAGTCCTGGCTGTCCTGGAACTCGCTCTGTAGACGAGGCTGGCCTTGAACTCAGAGAGATCCATCTGCCTCTGCCTCCTAAGTGCTGGGATTAAAGGCGTGCGCCGCCACCGTCTGACTTGCTGGGTGACTCTTGCACTTGTCAGCTGCCTGATGCCATTGTGGTTTGCCTGGGGTTTGGTGTGGGCACGATTGTGGCTTGGCTGGAGGGCTAAGCTGATGGCGCTCTGCTGTACATGTCCAGAACTCGTGGGATAACTTAGGCATATTCTCCCTAGGATGAATGCAGAAATGCCAAAAAGTAAGCCCCATGGCAAATGTGCTTTTTAAACTTTTGGTCCAGCAGTCTGCCAACATCCAACTGGAAAGAGAAAATCACAGCCAAGCCCAGTGTCAAAGGGTGTTCCACCCATGGGTGGAAATGGATCAGACAGTAAATATCTGTAAACAACAATCACCAGCCTTTGGATTCTGAAACATAATACAGTTGAAAATTAGAAAAAAATAAAAATAAAAGGAAAGATGTCAAAAGCCAGAACAAGGCTGAGTCTGACTTGACAGTCATTTTCATGAGATAAACCGTAGGCTCCCATCCTCCCCGGGCAAGAGGACCTGAGTTCAGACGCCGGTCTTGGGACTCACTGCTGTGTCGCGCACCTGAGGCTCTCCGTGTGCCCTTTCACGTGGTATGCTCTGCAATCTTGCTGCAGTTGGATTGCTCCACAATGCTCCCATCCACAGCCGTCCTACCGGTGCGAACTGCGCAGCTGTCACCGTCTGAATGTTTGGCCCATTTCCCAGAAATGATTATTCTTCAAGTGTGGAGTAGGGATACATTATTTTTTAAAATCAATTAAAGGTCAAGTATGAATAGAAACCAGCGTGAGGACTTGGGATCGCTGTGACATATTGATTGGTGCTAGAGAGATTCTTCAACACACTTACACAGCTCTGAATACTTAATGATGATAAAGTAGAGAAATGGGGAGCCAGGCAGCCCTGCCCGGCTCACAAAGAAACAAAAACTCCATGAAAGCAATCCTGTTTGCAGGACCTAAGAAAACAAAATACCTCGGAAGAAATGTCACCCAGGAAGAGAGAAAATGTTTCTAGAGAAAATATAAAATATCGATGAGATCAATTGAAGAGGACGTAAAAACAAAAGAAGGACCTCCTGTTTGTGGAATGGAAACACCAACACCATTAAATTGTCCTCAGTACCCAGGGCAGTTTCGTATCCAATGCAATATTTAGACATCCACCATCAAACTACCAATGAGTTAGTTCTCCACGGAACTAGAAAACACAATGTTAAGATTCATCTGAAGTACAAAAGCCTCTCTAAATAACCAAAGTCAAGTCTAGCAAAAAGGACAAAACCAGAGGTGCCGTATTATTGACTTCAAAATATCCTAAAATGTTATAGTCATCAAAACATCAGGCCAGTGGCATAAAACACAGAGACCAGGACAGCAGAATGAAATGTCAGGAAAATACCCAGCGTATTTACAGTTGACTTATGCCTGACAAAGGCACCAAAAACATACATTGGTTAAAAGACAGCATTTTTGATAAATGGGGAGGGGAAAATCATAAAATCATATTATATAGTGTTGAAACTTGATCTACATCTCTCACAGTATACAGAATCAAGCTCAACGGTTCAATTGCCTAAATGTAAGAAGTGAAACTACTAGAAGAAACATGAGTATAGGCAACAACAATTTATATAAGACTTAAAAAGCAAAAACAAAAACAAAAGATAGGCAAATACTATTATGTTAAACTCTGCACAGAAGAGGAAACAGGATAATGAGGTAAGAACCCATAAAATGGTTTTTTAAAAGTGCAAACTATTCATTGGATGAAGTTTTAATACACAGAATGTATAAGGAAGTTTAAAATTCAATCATAAAATACAAATAATCCAATTTTAAAGGCTATAGATCAACACGTCATGGGCATGCAGGGGACTGAGGATGTTATGTGCTAGAGCAGGGGCAACTCATCAGTGGCTACACCACCAACTAAACTGTCACCCACTCCCCCAACAACCAATAGTCCCTGAGGGAGTAATGGGGCCTCATGGAGTCCTCCTTCATCTGTGATGAAATGTTGAAGGGTCTAATTTTGGGTAGATCTCATGTAGTTAAGTACAACATGAGTGGATTCATGAATGCAACAGCCAGGTCATATCCAGAATGTTTGGCAGTATTCCTTCCAACCTTGGTTCTCACACTCTTTCTGCCTTTGTCTGTAGTGGGTAGCTGTTCCAGTTTTGACCTGGAAGTACTACCCCCATTGAGGCTTTGGTAACTGTCACGCCTACAAGGCAGGGCTGAGACAGGAGCTCTTAAGACCCAAGATCCAGATGTGCCAGCTCTCTTGGTTCCTGGATCCTGGACGCTGGAGATGGATCCAGCAGAGTTCTCCAGAGAACACTGCTGGACTGTGCTATACCTTTCCTGGACCCTGTAACCTATCCCTTTACTTGTAAGTTGCCCCACAAAATAAAGCTCCCTCCTAACTACATGGAGTTGCCTTAATACTACAGCCAATACTTGTCTTCTTATGTTCTCTGATTCTTGGAGGGAATACTGTAGATGTGCCATCTAGAGCTGAGCACTCTATCAGCATTCATTTTCTGTACTTTTCAGTTGTGGTTTTCAGTATTAACTGACACTTCTCTGGTGAAGACTGAACATAGTACTAATCTATGGATATAAACATGAGTATTTAGAAGGCATTTTGACATGACCATTTATCAAAACAATAGTGGTGGGTCCCTCTATTGGGCCTATGGACCTTCCAAGACACAGACAGATTCTTGACCAGGATTACAGAGCCGGATATCCATTCACTCCTGTGGAATAAGCTTCAAATCCAATCTGAAAGCTGTTGGTTACCCCCTTAACACTCATACCGTTACTACACCAGAAGTCACCTCTTGCCTGGCAGGTTGTTGCTCAGGATTCACACTGGATAAGACTGTTAATTTTTCTTTCCAGCAGCCTGCATAGCTTGGAGGCTAGCCAGCAGGGAGGAAGCTTCCAATTGAGTTCCAGCTTGAGTTCTTCATTTCTTTATGCCCTGCAGTCAAAGTATACGGTGTCTTCAGCAACGGAGTCTCACTGTTAGTTCTGGTAGGAAACTAAGAGCAAAGGCAATAGCTTGTTTTATTTTGAGCACCTCTGGGACACCCAAGCCCATCAGGTGCTATCTCATACCCAACACTAGGATTTTCATTTAATAGCCTATGGCTTCTGGGAGGCAGCATTATACACATACGTAGGGTGCCTCCTTTCAAATTCCTTTTACTTAAAAATCATATTTTAATTACTTTACAAAGTAGTAAGCTTTCACATGGCTTTTAATACATACTTAGTTTTGGCTCACCCCTCCTTCCAACCTCTTCTCTCCCCTGTCTACCACCAGCAGTCCCCTCTACTTCCGTATCACATGTGTTCTACCGTCCTCTCCTACCCCGTCTAAGGCCTCTTTCCCTCCCTGTCTCATAGGCACTTTCTAGCTTCCTGGCCTCCAAACACACTCCAAACTATACACACAAATTTAAAAAAACAAAGCTAGGATGCACATATGAGAGAGAGCATGTGGTCTTTGTCTTTCTGGGCCTGGGTATCTCACTTAGTATGGTTTCCAATTCCATCCTTTTTCCTACAGAGTTCATAATTTCATTTTTCTCTATAGCTAAGTCAAATCCCATTGTGTATACATGCCACATTTTCATTACCCATACACACACTGGTGATCATCTAGACTGATCCCAGATCCTCACAATTATGAATAAAGCGGCAAAGAATATGGATATGCAGATATCTCTGTCCTGGGGTAAGAGTCACTATGTATATGCCCAGAAGTAATATAGCAGGTTTTTAAGGAATCTTCATGTTGATTTCCACAAGGGTTGTGCCAGATTACACTCCCATCAGCAATGGCTAAGGGCTCCCCTTTCCTGCTTCTCTGAAAGCATTTATCAACATCTGTTTTCTGGATAATAGCCATTCTGACCAGGGTAACATGAAATCTCAAAGTAACTTCATTTGCTTTTCTCTGGTGGTTAAGGATGTTGCACATATTTTAAAGGATTTATTAACCATTGTGTTTCTTCTTTTGAAAATTCTGCTCAGTTCCATAGACTATTTCTTAAGCAGGCTGTCTCTTTTCTTTACGTTCAGGATTTTAGCACTGTATATTCTAGATTTGAATATCTTTCTCCCCTGTCAGATGTAGCTGGCAAAGATTTCTTCCAATTCTATAGGTTGCTTTTTGTCCCCTGCATTAACAGTTTATTTTGAAGCACAGAAACTTGGTAATTTCTTGAATTCCTACTCACCAGTTACTGCAGGGCTTTTCTTAAAACTTTACCCATGCCTGTATCTTGAGGCATACTGCCTACTTTATCCTCTGGCAGTTTCAGAGTTTCAGGCCTAATGCTGAAGTCTCTGATCAATTTGTAATCAATTTTTGAGAAGGGTGAGAGATGGGGATCTAGTTTCATTCTTCTACACATGGATAACCAGATTTTTGTTTTTTTGTTTTTGTTTGTTTGTTTTTCTTTTTTTTTTTTTGGTTTTTCAAGACAGGGTTTCTCTGTGTAGCTTTGCGCCTTTCCTGGTACTCGCTTTGGAGACCAGGCTGGCCTCGAACTCACAGAGATCCGCCTGCCTCTGCCTCCCGAGTGCTGGGATTAAAGGCGTGCGCCACCACCGCCCGGCCGGATAACCAGTTTTTATAGCAACATTTGCTGAAGATGATGTCTTTTCTCCAGTGCGTATTTTTGGCTTCTTTGAAAAAAAAAAATCAGGTGGTTGTAGTTGACTGAACTTACCTGACTCCTCTATTATTCAATACATACTCTTTGAAAAACAAATTTTAAGTGACAAAAGATTCCTGAAGGCATGCTCTACTTTATTAGCCATTAGGGAAATACAGGTCAAAAGCACATGAAATAACCTCCCATCCCACTGAGATTATTTATCAAAATAAAAAAAAATTGAAAAATGCTGGCAAAAAATTGTAGAAAAGGGGTTTCTATAAATACTGTTAATTAAACTGAAAATTAATATAGCCATTATAGAGAATAGTATAGAGGTTCCTTAAGAAATGAAAAACGGGGCTGGAGAGATGGTTCAGTGGTTAAGAGCACTCACTGCTCCTCCAGAGGACCCCAGTTCCATTCCCAGTACCCACATGGTGGCTGGCTCACCACCATCTGTAAATCCAGTTCTAGGAGATTCAACACCTGCTTCTGGCCCCCATGTGCGCCAAACACAGATGTGGTATACAGACAAAACACCCATGCATATTAACAGTGATAAGAATGTTAAAATAAAAGAAATGAAAACAGAACTGTTACATTCTACAGCACTCCTGCCTCTGGGAATGTATTCAGAGGGAGTCAGAACGGTGGACCTGTAAAGCCATGCTTGCTTCTGCACTAAGTCGTCAGTGTGAAGGCAGGTAAACCCCTACATGCCAATCAGCCCATGAACCAATAAAGAAAATATGAGCTAAATAGAAACATAGAATATTTCTCAGCTATAGAAAAAAAGAATATTCTACCACTTTCAGAAATATGGATGGAACTGGAAGATGTTATTCCAAACAAAATGTGGTAGATGAAGAAAGGCAAATCTAATGTTCTCTCGTGTGCAAATTTTTTAAGGTAAATCAGAATGTCTCATAGTGATTACTACAGAGACATTCTGGGCAAAACGGGGGAAAGAGGGAATGCCAGACGCCACGATGAGAAACAGCATGTGAAATGGCACATTCTCAAATGAGCGGCAGGTGCCCGTTTGAGCTACTGGCGGGTTCCTGGCGTGCACTCGACCTGCAGTATGGTGGGAATGAGGCCTCTGCAAGTATCACATTAAGCTGCGTGGTGGATTTAGTGTGACGTTAATGACCAGGTTTGAAATACAGTTATATGGCAGCCATAAGCTCAAATGTTCTACATTATAGTGGGATAAACTATTCTGATTTGATGAAAACACATTGCATATATTCATTGAATTATCACACTGCACCCTTCAGATATGTATAATCACTACATGTTAAAAATTACTAAATATTTAAGGAGACAGAAACTTTAGCTGTTCTGATTTGATCATTATATGCTGCATAAATATACAAAATATACTAAATTATCACAATAGACCCCACAAATTTGTATAATTCAGAATTTTTAAAAATTCAAAAGGAAGATATGTGTCAACAGAACATTGTATGTACAGGTTATTTATAGTTAGTGAAATAAGAAATAATTGAAGGCAAAAAATTCATAGTTTTTGTATCAAAATAAAAATCTTAACTTAGAACCCTAGGCAATCATACCAAGACACTGGAGGAGAATCTTTAATTAGCCAGGTGTCTTAATTTTTTGTTGTGTTAAGAACAAAAATATTTTGATAGTAATTTATATTCAAGTATATGAGTAAAGATGTAATTTAGAAATTAATTTAAATCCAAAGTAAAGGAGAGTAAACATCCAGGTACAGGGCAGCAGAATCTGGTGGAAATGAAAGACAACCGGCAACTCTTACAAGTACCCACATGTTGGAACTTGCTGCCTCCGGTAACTCCTTAGTAGAGCTAGTGGTGTTCCAAGGGCCCCTTCTGCCAGGAAAGTGGTTGAAGGACCCATCTCTACTACACTCCAATAGCTCAGATCCCATGCTGTGTTCTCCAGACTAACCTCAAAACAATCTCACAAATGTGCGAATATTCCACTCAAAAGACAAAGCTCTTCAGATGAAATACTTTTAACCCAATCACGTGCTGTTTACCAGAAGCATGCCATAACAATAAAAAGTGGTTAAAAGTAAAAGACAGAGAAAGGTTTAGCATAGTATATAGACCCCCAAAGGCAAGCATATCTATATTAATACCAGACAAAACAGACTCTAAGAACAGAAATGTGATTAAGGAAAGAGAAGCAGGGAGAGGAAATGGGAGAGATGGCTCAGATGTCAGGAGCACTTCATGGGGACTGCAGCAGAGATCCGAACCCCCACCTAACAAGGTGGATGTCTAGCCCACATTTGCAATCACAGTTCTGAGGTGGATGGAAACAAGAGGGTGGCTGGGGCTTGCTGGCTACCAGTATAAGGGAGAAAATGTAAACCCTGGATTCGGGGAGAGGCCCTGTCTCAAAGGAATAAGCAGAAAGTGATAGAGGATGACACCCAACATTCCCAAGTGCACAGGCAAGCACACTCACACACATTTGCATACACTCACATAGACCCACACTCACACTAATAAATAATAAGTAAATAGTTCTTTCTCAAAAATAGAAATAATAAAGATGCAATCCACCAGAAAGAATTTGCAACTGAAGATCTCAATGCACCAAATGCAAAAACTCAGAACGCATGAAGCAAATGTCAATCATGACCATATGACACAATACTTTGTAGTACATTTTTAAAACATGTGCAAAAACAAAAAAATCAAAAGAATTCTCAGCAATGCAATAGGACTGAATGAATAAATAGAAATCATGTATTTATTCATGTATTTATTTTGGGGGCACTAAGAAATGAACTCAGGGCCTCGCACATGCTAAGCACATACTCTACACTGAGCTAGAGCCACAGCCTCTGAATAGTTTCTTTTTAACCAACTCAGCTCTCTGAATTCATTTTGCCCTTGGCAATTTTCTTTGTTTTATTTCTGGCCTAGCACATTTTAAAGTTATGCATGCTATCTTTGGTTGTATTTTAACAACATAGGCTTTCAGAGGACCTAGTTCACTACCAAAAGAAAAAGCCCATCACAATAGTTACTGTGACAATCTCCATACCTGTTGTCACTACAGGACTGATTTGTGGTTTCCACCATGCTTTAAGAGCAATTAAAGTGGAGAATCATGTCAGTTTTCATTGAGAAATATATGTCTTGAGCCCAAAATCAATACCAGTTGATATCAGGAACTAGCAGTTGCTAGTTAAAAAATATACAAATAAGCCGGGCAGTGGTGGTGCACGCCTTTAATCCCAGCACTTGGGAGGCAGAGCCAGGAGGATCTCTGTAAATTTGAGGCCAGCCTGGTCTATAGAGCGAGATCCAGGACAGGCACCAAAACTACACAGAGAAACCCTGTCTCAGAAAAAAAATACACAAATAAATTAATATGTCCTAAGCAATGCAGAGAAGATGTGAAGGTTACAGGAATACATAGAAGGAGAGTGGACCTCATCTAGGAGCTCAGAGTATGATGTAAGTAGAAGCCAAGAGTTCAGCTTAATACTGAAGAGGCTCAACTCTCCTATGTGCCCCCAGCGCAGGCCACTGCTACATGACCATGCTTCCTCAGTTCTTCTAGGATGTGCTCTTAACTCAAGCCTGCCGACACTAAACCCCGGTACCTACAGTGTGTTCAAGGATTGGCTATGTCTTACCAAGACCATCGATATCTGGGAATATCTTTCTTACAAACCCCAAATCCCATCGAGGGGAGCTTTCCACAAGTTCAAAAAGACCTTTCTATATTTTAAGACACCATAGTTCTAAGACAGATAGTTCGCCTTCTTTCATCATCTTTATGCACAGGTTTGAGGATGAGTCTGGACTTGGAAATTCAGTCCCCATGTCTTGTGTGCTTCTGGGTAAATTGTTTAATCTCTCAGCTCTGTGTTCCTTTACTAAAAAAAAAAAATCATAACTGTTCATTGGTTTATGAGTACTCAATGAAATGATCTGGGGCAATTTCTAGAAGAAACTCAGTCTTGCTTGGCAATTATGGCATAGAGGGTCACACTTAGTACCTAGTTGGTGTCAAATACATTAGTAATTTCATGTACCAGAGATCCATGGTCATGTTTTCTGAGCTACCACTCCCCCTTGTAGGGGGCTCCTTCAAACTTTTTTGGGGTTCTGTGTTGTGGAATATTTGTTTAACTAGGCAATGATGTGTTACATTGGTTTATGCTGCATTTGTTTAATGATGTAAAGATGTGTTGCTCTTTTACCTTGCCTGCCCAAAGCACCTGATTGGTCTAATAGAAAGCTGAATGGCCAATAGCTAGGTAGAAGAGTGATAAGTGGGGCTAGTGGGCAGAGAGAATAAATAGGAGAGGATGAGAGGAGAAGAATGAGAGAAAAGAATGAGGGAAAAAGAGAGGGATGCACCTGAGGCCAGAAGCAGGGCAGCTGCCAGCCAGCCAGCCAGCCACAAGAAAGTAGGACTTACAG
This sequence comes from Peromyscus californicus insignis, assembly GCF_007827085.1. Lineage (NCBI taxonomy): Eukaryota > Metazoa > Chordata > Mammalia > Rodentia > Cricetidae > Peromyscus > Peromyscus californicus. The sequence continues at coordinate 118,663,635 of NW_026294562.1, forward strand.
AAAGAAAGAAAGAAAGAGAGAGAGAGAGAGAGAGAGAGAGAGAGAGAGAGAGAGAAAGAAAGAGAGAGAGAGAGAGAGAGAGAGAGAGAGAGAGAGAGAAGGAAGGAAGGAAAGAAAGAAAGAAAGAGAGAGAGATTGAGAGAGAAAGAAAGGTAAAAGTCCCCAAGGCAAAACACAAAGAGAAACAGATTAAAATAAGAGCTAGGATAAGGTCTTGCATTCAGGACTAACAGTAAGGTTTTGTTTGTTTGTTTGTTTTTGTGGGGGAGCTGGTTGGTGGCCTAAAAGAAAGCCTGCTACAGTTCTGTTTTTAATATTTCCCCTCTGTAAACAACAAAAGGTACAGAAGCTGTGATCTTTATACAGTGTCTTAATTTGAGAGCTGTGCAATGAATACACCCCACTGCCCAAGTCCCAGATGGGAAGATTTTAACAATTTTTTTCAATTCTGCTTCATAAATCGCTCCTGGAAATGGTCCATTGCATTCCACAGATTCAAATTCTCATTTGGGTAGGGAAAAAAAGTGCACAGGATCATTGCCATCATTTGCTGCCTCAGGGAAGTGTCAGCTCTAGAGGAAAGAGCAGAAGTGTGTGTGGAGAGCAGGTAGACAAACAATGGAACCCATGGATGGATGGAATCATTTACAGCTAACACTGAATGTCTCGTATAAAATGAGATACCATGAGGATTGTGTGAAGGGGATGCTTACAGGACATGCAACACAGGATGTCGAGTCAGGGTACCTGATCATAAGCCTGAGGGATTGGACAGTGTTACCCCATCACTGCTCTCTCCACAGCAGAATGACGTCTGTGGAGCAGTTGTGGAGATGGTGATGGTTTCTCCAAGCATTAGCGAGAACATCCTCTCAGAGCCCTTCATTGACACACAGCACCACAGTATGGACAGCTGTACTTTCTTTTACATGGAATGGGCTGGGAAAAGAGGTCAGGAGATATAACTACTTCAGCTATAACACAAGATAAAAACGGAGGGACTAGTGACAGAAGGAGATTGTCTCATGGGCATGGGACAGAATTCAAGGTGCATCTCCAGCCATCTCTCTACAGAATGAAAGAATGCTAATTGCAGGTCCTCCCAGTGTATCGAGAGTATCCATCCAGGCAGCACAGGAGAACAGAGGTCCCCTAATGTCAACTGTGGACTGAAGGTCCAGCTACTACCTGTGTGAGGCGGTGGTCTTTTTTTTTATTTCACTTATTTATTGTCACTTTAAAAAAGCATAAACAAAACAAAACAAAAACCCAGTTCTCCACTCAAAGGGAGTAAGAGTGTATTCTGAAGCTAAAATTCGAGTTAGCATTTAGGCTTCCTCCCAATAGAGTGTTCCAACATGGAAGCACTTGAAGCGAGTTTTTATGGTAACAAAACAAAGAACGTTATAAATCAAGGCATTTTTAAAATACATTGGTGAAAACATCGGGGATGTGGGTTACCTCACAAGATGGAGGAATCTCAACTATAGGCTTCAGACGTTATCTGATAACATTCTTAGCCCTTCCATTGGTGGAGGATAGTGTTTGGTTGATACATTCTGAAGGATTTATCTGTTTATTCAGATGTTGGGCCTGACATAGATGTGGACAAGGAATGATTGGATGAGGACTAAAGACAGAAGGGAGAAATTGTAATCAGACTCTTCACCTTGCAACATTCCAATGTCCCAAACCTTCCGCAGTCACTGAAGTTTTATTCAGCTTTTGTAGATACAGCTTCCTTTCAGAAATTCAGGTTTATGATTTATTAATTGCTTGGTTGATTGATTGATGATTGATTGATTGATTTAGTAGGGTACACAGACGCAAGAGAACATTTAGATGTTAGAGGACAACCTGTGGGAATTGGTTCTCTGCCTCCACCATATGGGTCCTGGGGATTGAAGACTGATATTCAGGCTTTCTGGCAAGCTCCTTTACCATTGAACCATTTTGTCAGCCCCAAAAGCAGTATTATAAGAGCACGAAGCTTAGCAATTGGATTAACATGATCAGAACAAGCCACCACCACCATAGCACATTTGCCTACCCACGCTCAAATTATCTCAATACCTCCGAAATAGTCTCGCAGGATCTTTTCAAAGTGCTTACAGTCGCTGGGTCAGACCCCTTCTCAACACTGGAAATCTACGTGTGTGCAAGCTCATTCATTCACACTCTAGTGCAAAGGATTCTTAACAAAACTACTGTTAAAAAAGACAAAATATAGACCGCACGGCTCTTTGCTCTTCCCTCTTCCACTATTGCAGAACTGTAGCCTGTGGCAAGATGCCCCTACCCCATCTATAAACCTCATTAAACAACCCCCACACTCGTTCACTTCAGAAAGACCCAGAGAAAATCTCATCGTTACTTACAGAATCTCCAACGTGCTACCACGTGCCCGGTGCCATTTTATTCCTGTCTCTTGCAGCATCTTGTCTGTTGAATGGCCCCAGAACGCTTCCAGCAAGCAGGACTCCGTGAGGTAGGACAGTGCCTCCACTGATTCTATCTATATTCTCGTGACTGTTCATGGCCAATGTCTTGCAGTCTTTTTCCTAAACCAGCACTTTTGAGGCTTACCAATGGCCTTGTGCATTTACCATAGTGCTTAGATTTGATTCCAGTTAGGCCTGGGCTAGGAGACAAATCTGAGGGAAAATACAGCAGACTTGGCTCAGAATGGCCCTTCCTCCCTGGTGACTCAGTTTTTGTGACTTAGCCAAGATTATTTTCTTTCCATCGGATTCTCTTCCATTAGAGTGAATTGCATCCTGGGGGAAATGGAGGTGGGGATGACATGACTGGAACCTTCATGTGTTTACTTAGCCGGGTAGTACTGAAGCCCAAGGACGGGACAGTAGCACTTGCCTGGTTCACTCATGATCATTATCATCAACAACTTTTTGTTTTAAAATTAGGCTCCAAAGAAACTCTTTTAGTGAATTGTTTGGGGTTGTAGCGGTGGTCTGAAGGTATTTAAAATACCTCTTGTGGGAAGAACAAATGTTTCTAAGACCCAAAATAGACAAATTGCACTGGCCCAGTTTATACCAAGTCCTAACAAGGCACCAACAATTAAAAAAAAAAAACAAAAAAACAAAACAACTTCCAGTTTTCTTCCAGTCTTAACCAGAAATAGGAAAGTGTTGAAGTTTGCCTTGCAGTTTTCAGCCAGTCAAGAGACTACTTTCTTGAACTGTAGCCTAGGGCATCTGGCACCCAGGGCAGCTCCAAATTTTCTGCACATACATCCCCAGCCAAAAAAAGGGGGGCCAGGGGGGAGAGACTGCAAATGGTCTTTGTGCTCATAGCTAATAAATTTACCATTGGAAAAAAAAAGAAAAGAAAAGCAGTGTATCTTTGTGGGTAGGATCAATGGACTCCCTGATGAAAACCACATTGCACTGCCTGCCCCTAACGAGATTCCTGGGAGAGCAGGGAGCAGCAAGGCTGAGTTCTGTGCAGTTTTCAAACCTAACTGCTTCCAGGTGCCCAAGGACAGGACTTGAGCGAGGCTGGTGTTATTTTCAACCTTGTGCCGAGCTGTCTTTGTTCCCGTGAGTGTAAAGTTTCCCCTCATTCCCCTTTTTATGACCCCAGGTTTCTGGGTTGCCTAACACCCAATACAAGAGCACCAAAGGACTTCGGTTTCATTGTTCGGTTGTGTTTTATTGACTACAAGTTTTACTCAGCTAATGCTTGCTGGGAAGAGAGGCAGTAACAGCGCACTTACACCAGCCCAGTTTATCCTCTTCTCAAGTGCCCAGCAGACTTTTTATTACATCCACATGCAGATGTTAAAAAAAAAAAAAGAGACACAGGAAGAGCAGAGGCACTTGGTAAAAGTGTCAAAGCTGGACCCTGCTCCTTCCAAGAGGGATCCTTGAAGGCCAAGGGCTTTCCAAAGAACAGCTAGCGGTTTGTTCCTGCTGTGGGCATGGAAGCAATGCTCCACCCCTCCATCGCAGTCCCCTGCTCCCACTCCTTACCCATCTCTTCCTCTTTGGAGTGAAGCCAAGGTACATTTCTTCTCATTTGCAAACCGGGGCTTGAGGAGAGTGCTTCATTTTGCAGGAAGTCTCCAGGTACCCATCCAGCCTTCTGGTTTAGTGACTGACACCTCAGCAAAGACATTATCTCCTCCACTCCCTAGGACCTCAGTCCCCATAACTTTCCCAAGTCACGTGTCAGAAACCACAGAAGCTTGAGCTTTAGAATCAGAGAGACCAGGGATCAAATCCCAGCTCCAGTCTCTCCTTGCCACTATGAACAAGTTCCTTAATTTGTCTAAGCTTTGCTTTTCTCACCCATAACTTGGGAATGAAGGCACTGGCTGTAGAGTTACTGGGAATCCCCTACAAGATCATTACAAGCATTACAGCTTGCCTGAATGCACACACACACCAGTTGGTTGCATGTTACACTTGTTTGCATATCATCCTAATTAGGTTCCGGTTGTTGTGATAAACACTATAACCAAAAATGACTTGGGGGAAAGGCTTTATTTCAGCTTACCATGTATAGTTCATCATGAAGGGAAATCAGGGCAGAAACTTAAGGCAGGAACCAGGAGGTAGGAATTGAAGCAGAGGCCAGAGAGAAGCATTGCTTACTGACTTGCTCCCCATGGCTTGCTTCGCCTGCCTTCTACACAACCCAGGGCCACTTACCTAGGTACTGTATCACCCACAATGAGCTGGGCCCTCCCACATGAATCATTAATCAAGAAAATACCACAGAGACTTGCCTATAGGCCAATCTTATGGAAGCATTTTCTCTATTGAGATTCCCTCTTCCCTGATGGCTCCAGCTTGTGTCAACTTGACAAAAAAATTAAAAACTCACACATAGTTATAAAAACACCCCCTCAGTGTTTGCTCTTTGCTTATTGACACTTATTATCATAGGTTAATTGTGCAGAATAATGAGCCTGTTATATTATTGCCATTGGTTACACTGGAAGCGCATCAGTAGCTGTTCACCGTATCCATGTCGTTTTATGTTTCATTGGTCATAATAGTCTACTGAGTAGAGGTATCATGATATTTTAGCCATTTCTTCATTATACAACATTTAAAATTTCCTTTACATCTACATAAATAATGCTCTGACACATACGTACATAATTTCACCAACATTAATGACTAACCCTTAGGACAGACAACTTGGTGAGAGCCTATAATGTCAGAAGCTGCAAGTCTTGGCTCAATACCTGTGCCTGAACTGCTTCCTAAGAAACTTCTCCTGACATTTTACAACAATGCCAACATCATTAAGTCCACAGAAGTGGAAAGCCCCAATTTGGCTTCTTTCATGAAAAATTCATATTGGAGCACAAAGGCCATCCTCTCTATATAGCAAGAGAAATAGGAAATAGTAGTATCTATGCAGCACACAGAGGTTAACGAGGAAGTGATGATTAAACTGGCGGAATATTTTCTCAATTGTCCACCTTCCTTTTCCAGAAATAATCTCAAGAACACAGTCTATTCTGAAGGCCAAATGGTTTTGATCATAAAGTGAAAATAATTATGAACTAAGGTACTCAGCGACTGAAGGGAACCCCCACACAGCAGGGGATCCCTCCTGGACCACAGGTTAGGCACAAACCACACCCAAACACCTGTTTTCACAGAGAGATCCTTTATTAAGTGGAAAAGGAAAGTTAAAATGGTTGCTTTCTGACTCAGGCAGAGAACAGCAGCAGCTGACCTTGGCAGGTGTCATTTTTAAGAGGAAAAGAAGGGGAAGTCTGTGTTAGAATGGGCCAGGATGTGGTGGTAAGAGAGATTGGGGATGAGGGAGAAGGGGAAGGGGACAAGGAAAAGGGGGCAGAGATATTTGTCCCAGGGGGACAAAGGACTGCCTCTGGATAGAGGAGACAGATGTGGAACATAGGCAGATGGTGGTTTATAAAAGCAAAGGGGAAACCCTGAGTTAGGATGAGTTGTTTAATTAGGTACATAAATTAGGTAAACCAAAGGGGGCTTTTGATTGCTTGACTTTGGTAATCAGCCTCAGGAGGAGGAAGTGACCAAAGAAGGTACCAGACCATTGTGGCTAGCTTTAGGAATGTAATCTAACGGTTTTTAGCAAGGCAGAGGGAATGGGGGAGAAGGGCAAGGCCTGCCAGAGCCACATGCTCCAGTGGGCCAGTGTCCCTTCAGCTACCCTTATGGGTGGAACAGGGATTTCGATCAATGAATTTGAAAGTCAAACAGGAAAGAGTGATTTGGGTGTGACCATGAATGAAGAGATAATACCACAGTAGAAGGTTATAGGTGACCTACCACAGGATCTGATAATTAAATAGAAACCAAGAGAATTGAAGACTACCTCTACCCAGCTAATCAGCTAGTAGGGGCATGACAAGGCAGCTGTACAGGGGACAGTCATCCATATAGTCTTCCACCACTGAAAGACAGTGACCTTCTAGAGATAGCCCAATTCTCAGGCCTGCACCCACCAGACATATGAATCCTGATGGATGCAGCTGTGTCTGAGTTCAGAAAAAGCAATCAGCATGCACGGTACGAGGATAACCCATAGTGGAGTTCTGCCCTGCCTGTAGGAGGTAGGCACAGAAGGTCACAGTGAGACAGCCACAGTTTGAGCTTTGGTGCTAGCTCAACCACACTGTTCCGTCCACCTCCCCACATTTAACACTTCCCACTTTCGCTCAGGGAAGAGTTGCCGAGGTTTGCTCTACAACAGAGCAGAGCCTCCGGTATAATTCTTGTCCCCAAAAGACAGCAAGTGTCCTTGGCTGTTCAGTGGTCTACAGTTTCACAGACAAACTCATCTGTCAATTTTCATGTGGCCTTTGAGCCAAGAATGACTTTCATATATTTTTAATAATCTTTTACATTGTGTGTATGTGGAAGCATGTGTGTACATGCACCACAGTGTATGTATGGAGGTCACAGGACAACCTTCAGGAGCTGGTTCTCTTCTTCCACCATGTAGGTCCAGGGACTCAAACTCAGAGCATCAAGCTTGGGGGCAAGCACCCTTACCAGCTGAACCATCTCCTTCAGGTTCAAGTTTTGCATTTGTTTAAGAATGGGGGGAAAACAAGACATAAGGGCATACAGAAGAAGCGTTATAGCCTGCCAAGCCCTGACTGTCTTCTCTCTGGGTCTCTACAGAGAAAGGTTATTACCCTTGACTAGACTGTAGATTAGCAAGTGTTACTTTCAAAGCTCTGAGTTACAATTTCTTTGTTGTTATTGCTGTTTTTTGTTTTTTCAAGACAAGGTTTCTCTGTGTAGCCCTGGGGTGTCCTTAAACTCACTCTATAGACCACACTGGCCTGGAACTTAAAGATCTGCCTGCCTCCGCCTCCTGAATGCTGGGATTAAAGGCATGCCCTAACATTTTGCTTCTTCTCAAAAGCAAGGTGGGGAATATGGCTCAGTGGTAGGAGTTTATCCAGAAAGCATGAGGTCCTAAGTTCAATCCACAGGAGGAAACTGGAATTTAGAGGTAGCCCATTGTGGTTAGGAACACAGCCTTGAGGATCAATAGGGCCATAGTCCGAGACAGCCTCTCCACCATTCATGAGTGAGACCTTGGACAAACTGCTGTAGTTCCAGGAGTCAAGATTTTCTCCAACATGGAGGGAACTATACTAACCTCAAAGGGTTGTCATGGGAGTTACATGAGATTACACATACATTGCATAAACTGGTTTCTAACCTATGAAATCCTCCACAGATAAAGTGCAGTTTTTACTCATTAGACCAGAGACGAAAATTCATTTAAAGAGACACCAAGTTTGTCTGTGTCTGTCTCCAAACTACAGGGCAATGACTTTCCATCTTTTGAATGGATGTCTCTTGAGAATGTCCCCATGCTATTGAGCTCTTAACCCAGTGACTCTCAACCTTCCTAATGCTGGGACCCTTTTATACAGTCCCTCATGTGGTGGTGACCCCAGCCATAAAATGATTTTTGTTGCTACTTCATAATTGCAATTTTGCCACTGTGCTGTGTCTCAGTTCCTAAGACCATTGGAAATGTATGCTTTCTGATGGTCTCGACCCACAGGTTGAGAACCACTGTCTTAGACACACTAAAGATGGTTGTGATAAGGGGACAGAGACAGGAAGGAGCAAGAGACATGGACTTCTTGTGTTAGCACTACTTGCGGCCTCATGTAGTCACATGACAGTGATCTGGGCACTGACAGGCTCAGGCCAGGCTCTGTAAGCAATAGCATGTATGCGTGGCTATTTTTAAATCCTCTAACAAGAACTGGCAGGCTGTCCAGAAGATGGCTACTCAGACCCCTCTGCCTTCCACCTCTGCCCTCTGCTATGTGTGCAGTTCAGCCTCCAAGTCAGAAGAGTTCCCAAGTTCAGCCTGTCCGTTCCCAAGCATTGGGTTCATGTTTGGAGCAGGGAGAATGAGGAAAGAAGCAAAGAGTTTGTTAAGGACCAAGAGCTTCTCTCTTTAAACAGAGCTCAGGCCATGGCCTCAGGAGCCAGCTCCTGAACTCCAGCACAGTCAGGAGCACCCTGCTCCCTGCTCCTCCTGCTAATTGTTACTGAAAACCTGGACATTGCACTGAAGGCAGATGACATGTCCTGAGAAGGAGCTCCCACCTCTGCATAGCAGGGACCAGAAGCCCTTCCCCAGTGTCGTGGAGGTCATGACAAGTCCTTCTGAACGAGGACTCCTACCTTCCCCTGGCTATAGTGTGGAGCATTCATCCACCAACCTTTCCTAATACAGTAGTCCTGTTTTAAAAAATAAAGCAAAATAACAACAAAGAAACAAAGGAAACACCAAGGTCTTCTGAGGTCTTCTCATATGAAAATGCCCAGGATTCAACCAAAAATCAAGTGCCTATGAAGAACCAGGAATACCTCACACTGAAGGGGAAAACTAATCATTAAATTCAAACACTGGGATGCATGAGATGTTTCCAAAGTCTGAAAAAGAAGTTTAAGAGAATGATTTTTAACACTTCAGTAAGCAGCCATGTACATGTTTGAAACACATGGAAAATCGCCTTGGTGAAAGTAACAGAAGGTCACAGCACCATGTATCTAAGTAATACTAGTAGCCTAGTGCTGGCCATCCTCTCCTGTGTGGGCATCTAAGAAAACACTAGCTTTGGGGCAGCTCAGAGAAGGCAGGGCAGAGCAGGTCCTGGGGATAACCAACCAATGGTGCCTCCTAAGGATGAACTTGCAAAACATTGTTATTTTACTTTGACTTATCGAACTTTAGCTTTTTGAGTATGTAGTGTGTGCGTGTGTTCTCACACTAATGTGTGTGTGTGTGTGTGTGTGTGTGTGTGTGTGCTGCAGAATGCACATGAAGGTCAGAGGAGAGCCTTGGGTGACATTCCTTGCCTTCTACCCTGTGTGAGGCAAGGTCTCTCTTTACTGTTCATTACTGCAAAGGAAACCGGCCTGCAAACTATTGTGGATTCTCAGCTTCTTAGCTCTCATAGGGGTGCATGGATTACAGAGATGAACTACCACCCCAGGCTCTATGAGCATTCTGGGGATTTGAACTCGGATCCTCAAGCTTGTACCTAAAGCACTTTACTCACTGAACTACCTACCTCGCCTGTAGCCTTAGCTTCTCTGTGCATTTCGGATCCAGCCATGAAGAGTTTGCCGTAGCAGCTTGTGTATGTGGCCCCTGATTCTTTGTGAAAATAGGCAAGAAGAAAATTAATGACTACTTACAGCTCAGTGGTGACCAATAATTATTTTTTAAATATAATAATTCTTTGGCAATGTTACACATCCATACAATGTATTTTAATCATACTCACCCCCACTCTTCCTCCTAACCCCATTAAGATTCACCTCCTTCTCTCTCTCATCTTCTCAATTTTATATCCTCTGAGATTTTTTTAATAATCCATCTAGTCCAACTTGCGGTGTCCATAAACTCATGAGGGCAGAGTCATCTACTGGAGCATAGTTAACTTATCAGGGGCCACACCCTTAAAGGAAACTGAGTCTTCCTTCCCCAGAAGCCATCAACTATCAATAGCACTTCCCCTGGGGGAGGGGAGGGATGCGCTACACCCCTGCTGTGTTGGACAGCATGTGTGCAGGTAACCACAGCTGCTCTGAGTTCATGCTCTGAGTGTGTTGATCTTCGTCATGCCCAGAAAACACTGTTTCACTCTGGTCCTTCTTGACCTTGGCTTTCCCAATCTTTCTGAAGTCCCCTCTTCCATCATGGTCCTGAGCCTTGGGAAGTGTGATATCAGTGTCCCATTTGTGGTCAGGCACTCCATAGACACTTACTCTCTGTTAGACCAGTCTTAAGGTTTTTGTTTTGCTTTGTTTTTTGTTTTTTGGGTTTTTTTTTTTTTTTTGCATCAACTGCAGTCCCTACACACACACACACACACACACACACACACACACACACACACACACACACAAAATTGTTGTTGTTGGTATTGTTTCAGGGTAGGGGCATTGTATGTTTAATTCAGGGACTTTGTAAGGCAACAACACTGAACAAGTCAGCAAACCACTGAAAAAAGTTGGACAGACACATTCTTCCTACAGCTTCCGGAGTCAGTAGGCTGGCTGTGGTAAAACATTTTTTGATGTGGTCTGAGAGCTTTCCTTTACCTTCCTCCACTCAGATAATAATACTAAGTCCATCTAGCAAAACAGAAGTAGGCTTACCTTTGGGACCTCTGAGCAATACAGCCATGGGTTCTTATCATATTTACAATACCAGACATGGGGTCCTTCTGTGGAGAGATCCTTAAGTTCAACCAGACCAGAAAGCAACTGGTTGACCCAACACCAGGTTTGCCACTACTACACGTATGAGCATATCTTGCCATGCCTGTGAGTAATCCTTGATGAATGCTTTCTGTAGGAAAGGATTGAAAATCAGAGTACTTTCACTTTCAAACTATCTTTAATCATTGGTTTTTAATAAATTCTGAAAAAAAATACTATTTCAGGGGAAGGAAGCTGAGGAGTTGGCTCAGTTCATAAAGTACTTGCAGAGCAAGCTGAGGATGTAAGTTTGGATTCCTATCATGAATGTAAAAAACAGTCACTGGTCTCCATAGTCCCAGTACAGAGGAAGTACAGGAAAGAGGACTTCAGGGACTTCCTGCCCAGCTAACCTCACCAAATTTGTGAGCTCCATATACCATACACACACACACACACACACACACACACACACACACACACACACACACACACACAAATAACATACACACAGGTACACACACACACACGTGCATTCACAGTCATACACACACATATACCACACAATCATATATACCACACACTCATGCGCAGGCACACCCATATATACATACATATACACACACACATACACACACAGATTCAGACACACCACACACACACACACACACACACACACACACACACACACACATATAAATAAAAAAGAAAGAAAAATCTTTAAAAGGAAGCATACAGATGTTCTGTGAATCTGCCACACCAAGGACTTGTGCCATTCTGTGACAGCACAGGCCAGAGAAACCTTGTTTTCAAATAACTTTGAAACACAGCCACTCAAAGAAATTAATGTTCCACTGAGTGACTCCTTCCTCCAAGAACATTTGGACAGAGAAGGGATAGAGAAGGGACAGAGGACGGCACCAGCAGGGGAAAGGGTAGAGAGAATTTCACCATTTTCTAAAATAGAAGGAATGGAGCCTGGTTAATAATAATAATAATAATAATAATAATAATAATAATAATGATGATGATGATGTTGCAAAGGCACTCTGTACCCTAATATGTAATCCGAGAGCTGGGGTGAGGAGTGCAAATGGGGTTGTCTATTTCAAAGAACAAAGGGCCAGACTGAGACCCTGGTTTGGGGGCCTCTTAACAAGAATGATACTCATTTTAAAAATCAATAATAATCAAGAATAAATTAGAAGCTCAGTGATATATCTTGTTAGGTTGTATGTGGTTGCTCCTTAAATGTTTTATTTTGGGAAAATGCCATCTTTTAATGTATGGTGTTTGTAATAGCCTTGTCGGGGGTGGGGGGAGCTGCTGAGAAAGAAGTTAAAAAGGGGAATCCAGCAAGGGCTTTCTATGAGGGAAGACAGTCTAGGAAGACAGCAGACAGAGAGAAGGGGAAGAAGCCACTGATGAGGGTGTCGCCCGTGCTCAGAATCAGGGCCAGTTTCTACCTCCCCCTGCTCTCCAGGAGTGTTGGTGCTGGCAAGCTGGTGAGAAAGGCCAGACAGAGTGGTGAACAAGGCAGTGCTCTCCTCGGATGGGCACACTGAGAGCAAAGGGGAGCTAGAGGCCGAACTTGCTAGGATGATGTCTTCCCTCAAGACTTAGATGTGCTGGGCAGTGGTGGGGCACGCCTTTAATCCCAGCACTCGGGAAGCAGAGGCAGGCGGATCGCTGTGAGTTCGAGGCCAGCCTGGTTTACAGAGTGAGATCCAGGACAGGCACAAAACTACACAGAGAAACCCTGCTCAAAGGAGAGAGAGAGAGAGAGAGAGAGAGAGAGAGAGAGAGAGAGAGAGAGAGAGAGAGACTTAGATGTTCAGGAGAGGTGTCCTGTCCAGGCTCTTATGGACCATGTGACAACCTGCCAGCCAAGGATTCTTACCTTTACAGTTCTTCATGGCTTAGACAGATCAGGGTTGCATAGATTAAAGATGAAATGATTAGTGCCAGACAAGCAAAGGCCATGGGCTGTCTAGAACATAGTGGTCATCTCAGAAGAATGAGCACATTCTAGTAAGGTATAATCAGAGATTTGGGGGTTTCCATGGAGTTGGCTGAGCCACCGACAGTGGATGGGATTAAAAATGAAGGAAAGAATACATCAAGAGAAAGGAAGTCACAGGCTGTGGCGTGTCTTTAGTTCCTGAAGGAATGATGTCACAGGCTGTGGGCGTGTCTTTAGCTCCGGGGCCTGTCACCCACTGTGAAGTTTAGAGTCGCCATCTTCTCATTCTTACTATCACCCACGGGAGAAGTTCTCATCTACACCCCTAGTTTACAGATGAAGGAAACTTCAAAGCAATTAAAAGACTTTCTTTAGATCACAGTGAGTAAAAACAGGAAGAGCTGGGAACATAGTTCAGTCGGTCCCTTGTGCTCACCTCACAAGTACAATGACCAGAGTTCATTCCCAGAACCCACATAAAAATGCCAGGTGTGGTCAAGAATTCTTGTAATCTTAGCCCTGGGGAGGTTGAGGCAGGAAATTTTGTGGGGCTTGTTGGCCAGCCGGTCTAGCCTAATTGGTGAATTGTGGGCCCATGAGTGACCCCCATCTCTCGAATAAATGTGGACAAGGTTCTGGAGGATGACACCCAAGGTTTTTCTCTGGCTTTCACATGCACACACCACACACACACATACACACACACACACACACACACACACACACAACTATGAGCAAGTGAAGGTCTAAGAAGTGATTTTCTTGCAGAACCAACCAACTCACAGACCCAAGTGCAAGCCTACCCACGGCCTTCCACGTATCCTGCACAGATGGGGCCTGGAGCCACCAGGGTTCTAGGCAACATTTCCTCTTGACAAAAAATGATTACTGGAAAGATGCAACAAGCAAATGCTTGTGCAGTATGCCATCCATGTGATGGTATCGACTTCCAGGCCCCATCTGAAGATGGAGTGGGTCAACATAACGCTCTATAACCTATTGCAGAATGGTATGGGCAGGAAGCATGTCCTCGTCAGGAATTGGGGTAACAAAAAATGGCTCCAGTATATATTTATTCCACTTGAAGTGAGGGGGGGAGGTCTGTGAGTAGTTATAACTTTCATGTTAATTCTCTACCATTTGTCTATCGCTACAGTATATGAGTCATTGCGCATATTTTAGCTTTCAATCCTAGGAAGGGTAATGTAGTCTATAGTTTTGTTTTGAAGCTTTTAAAGACAGAATCAAAATTAAAAGCATTTTTAATCAAAAGGCTGAAAATTAGTACATGTCACCTTGATGATTTAAACCATATATTTAGTGTTTTATTTCTCATATCAATTATTGGTAGGAAGTGTTATTTGTTTGGCACTTTTCATTTTCATCTCAGTGCACCAAGCTATATTCTTTAGTCCTCATATTAATTGGAAATACCCCACCAGGTCTGATTCTGTGTGCGGGGAACTTTATTCTATGACAACGACAGTATTCAATTTTAAAATCCCTATTGTATTATTCCAGAAGGTATAATTTATGCCCAGAAGCTTTTGTTAATATTGCTACAAACTGGGATTCCTTTGTCCGGGTTTCGTTGTACCACTGATTTCCAAAAGCTGAAACGCACGTCCATCTCTCCCCTGCCTTCTCTGAACAATTCAGCTTTCAGAGACACTGTCTCCCAGACCAATGAAACTGAAGGAAGCCTTCCTCTGCAGACACACCACGGGGCCCACGCAGAGCCTCAGAGGAGAGGTGGGGGAGCACTGGGGCTGTGACGCCTGCATTTTACTTCATTTTATTTCCTCTGCAATGGTTTCTGAACATGTGATGCAGGAGAATCCTGGCTGAGGGTTGGAGACCCTGATCTCTGTGGCGAATGCCCTGGGCCACCGTGTCCTTTTTGAATAGTGACTTGAACCTCTCTGCTCTATGGAGCTTTGTTCTGCCAGAATGGCTCCAATATTTATAACTTTAAAAAAATTGTCAAATGTGGTGGTTAGTCTTCGCTGTTAACTGGGCTGGCTTTAAAATCACTGTGGGAACATGTTTCTGGATAAGTCTGTGAAGACATTTCCAGAAATATTTAATTAAGGATGGGAGACCCATCATCCCATGGGCTGAACCAGCCCAGACTGAAAGTGAGCTGAGTACCAGCTTTCTCTGCTTCCACACGGAGAAACAATGTGACCCAGAGCCTCAGACTGTGGGGCAAAATAAGTCCTTCCTCCCTCAAGTCACTTTCATTGGGTATTGTATCATAGCCGTGAGAAAAGTAGCTAATACATAAGGTTAAAATGGGAACTAGAAGGAAGCTGAGCAGTTACCTGGCTAAGCCAAATATTCACGTTTGCATTGTGTTTCTTAAGTGACAAAGCAGGGTTGTGTGCCTGTTCTTACTTGAATACTCCAGTAACGTTGTGTGGCAGAGAAGACAGGGTGCTGAGAACTCGGGTCCCCACACTGCCTCCACTATTAGCATATGGCTTTGGGCGGTTCACTTACCTGCTTTGCACCTTAGCACATCCTCAGTATGAAAGCAAGGTGAAGAGGTCTTATGATGAGCAGTAAGAGAGTAAAGACAGGAGAGGATGTCAGGCCACACACAATGCGAGCCACACACTCAGATGGATGCCAACCATGACCATATCTTCTTCACCTCCATGGAAATATCACTTGCTGTGCTCACAGGGAGGTGGGAGCTTCAAGTAGTGGATTCTATTGAGGGCCTTACATGGTTCCTACACTTCCTGACTTCTGGTATACCTCCTAAAGTCATAATCTGCAGAAGTAAGTTCATTTCCCAGTCTCCATTCAATTAGAGTCCTGAATATGATTTCTGTTTGACTATCTAGATGGGTTTGGGTAGGGCTCCAGACACTTGCTCCACTGATTGGCAACGGAGTGCCTTTCTGGAATTGTCGGTCATCATGGAAGCTACCTGATCAGGCTCCGCTATCTCTATAGAGACATGGGTTCGTTGAGTGGTTCACTTCGGTTTCTGGCTTTTAGAGTTGTTCCAAGAAGCTCAAGCTGACATCTGTTTCTTGCACACCCACTATGATATTATGAGCTGTGGGTACGCCTTTTATATACTATTTTTGTAGAACCAAAAGGAAGGAGTCTGTTGTCTGCAACTAAGAAGAACCTCAATAGAAAGGATTTAGGCACTTCCCCTATTTTATAGACAAACTGCAGAAGAGTAAACTGTGATTCTGAGGCTGGTATTTATTCTGCCATATCACAAGAAAAAAAAGGAACAGTGGCCAATATGAAGCTGGATTCATTCATAAGTCTGTGAGACACAATCATAATCACACCATGCTGGAAGAAATATACTGGACATTGGGACTGTTCCTGAGTTCCAATGAAGCTCAGTAAATTGTCCCTAGAGTACTCTGAATCAGTTGAAGAGGAAAAAACTAAAGAAAGTAACAAAAATAATCTATGATAGAAGTACTTTCATGAAGACATATATCTATATAGCTATTGATAAATAGCTATATAGATATATATTCAATTAAATTTTAAAGTTAGCATAGAAAGTGATGGATTTTATTATTATATATTTTAAGCTTTATTATGAAAAACATTGCAAAAAAGCCCCCATATCACACACAGGGCTGAAATGCTGGCTCAGTGGTTAAAGGCACTGGTTTCACTTCTAAAGGACTCAGGTTTGATTCCCCAGGACATCATGGCAGGTCACAACAGTGTAACTCCAGTCCCAGAAGATCTGAAACCTTCTTCTGGCCTCTGAGGGCCCTTGAATGCATATGGTACATGGACAGGCATGCAGTCAAATCACCCACACACACAAAACAGTGTCTTCAACACTACCCAGTACAAACTCTGTGACTTCCAACAGTGACTTCCCTACAAGATGTACTGGTACAATAGCAGCACAGATGTTATGGGAATAACCAACCACTTTTCACTTGGATTTAAGGCTTACTCCATGAGATAGTCACTGACACTGGTAAAGTGACCTAGAACCTGAGACGAGGTAGGTCATGGACTTAGGGAAAAACTTACAACTATTATTCTGTTAAAGACACACAGAAATAAAATGACTTATAGTGACATAGTGCTATACCTATAGCTCAGACTACCACTCAACCCTCATTAGAGAAGCTCTTCTTGCAGTAGATCGTCGATAACAAAGAGATCCACAATGGGATAGCATTCAAAGAGCAAGAGACTTTGAAGCACTTGGCCCTAGATGGTATGTATTTATCAAATGTCTCACCTCAAGGCTCAGGAATCTATCCAGAAGGGAGATGGAAAGATTGTAAGAGGATGGTAGATGAATCCAAGGAAATAGTATCTGTGGGACACAATAAAACCGATACACATATGAACTCACAGAAACCGTGATAGCACATACAAGACCTGCTCAGGCTCAAACCAGACAAAATCCCAGCATGAAAAAGGGGAAGTGGACACGAAGTCCCACCCCCAACCATGATGCTATTTGAAATTGATACCTTCTGGAAAGGGAAGATCGGTTCTCTCCAGTGGAGTGCCACTGAGTGTATCACCCATACTCGAGGGCCCACCTCATGCCCAGGAATAGTCGTCTAACACGAAACAGGATCCATGCATTTTTTTGTTCACCTTTTGTTTGTTTTGGTCTTTTTTTTTTGTCTCAGTGATTTTCCTTCATTTTAGTTTATCCATTTTGATTTTCATTATTGTTCTTTTCTTGTTGCTTTTTTTGAGAAAGAAAGAGAGAGAATATGAAGTTTAGGCAAGGAAATGGTAGGATTTGGAATGAGTTGGGGGAGGGAAAAGAATATGACTAAAATATATTGTATGAAAAAAATGAATAAAAAATTAAATTTAAAATAATAATAAATTCTAAAATTTAAAAACATCACACACAAAATTAACTAGAACCAAAGTCCATGTAACTCAATGAACTTCTATACAGTTAGAATTGTGGTTGATATATTGTACACCCCAATAAACGGTCATTTGGAAAAAAAGCTGTAGAGCTTCATATTGGATTTCATACATTCACTGCCAAATATCTTTGTAAGCATTTAACCATCACTGAAACCAAAAAATCCAAGACAGTTAGAACTAGAGAAATGATTAGCTTTCCATATATATCATTATATTGCTTTCTTATTCATCTCCCTCCTTTATTATCCTCCCAATCACCCTTGACCACCTCTCGCTGCCCTTCTTTCTCCCCAGATTCTGCCTTCCACTCTCATGTCACATATATTGCCTTATCCCCTTCCCCCTCCCATCCACTCCTTTAAGAACTCTACTTCCTTCTGATGGTCCCCCTCCTTTACACACACACACACCAGAGAGCCTGTACAGCAGTGGAAGCATCAGGATAGATTTCTCAGGTGCCATCAGAAAAGATGAATGGGGAGGAAGCAATTCCAGACAATGGCAACATCACACCTAGGGGCATGGAGCACACCACCCCCCACGGTATTTATGCGGTTATTCTGCTAGTCAAATAAAAATCAGCATTTTTTCCTTTAATATTGTATTAGACTAAAATTATTATACTTCATAACCATTCTACATTCCTAGTATTACTAGGTATTAGATAAGATTTAGATCATCTACATAAAAGCTGCGTAAAAAGGCAGTAAGTTAGCAAAAAAAAGTGTATGATTGTAGAGCATTTGGACTTACTTAATTTAATTAATATAAATTGTCATTCTCTTTTTAGGACAATCAGATGCCACTGTGAATGTAAAGATGCTGTCCTCAGTCTTCAAGAATCCTGCATACTTGCACAGTGCCATGTGCTGGAACAGACTGGGAATACCAGAACCTTGGGTTTATTATTATTAAAAAATTGACTGACTGGTCTGGAGAGATGGCTCAATGGTTAAGAACACTGGTTGCTTTTCCAGAGGTCCTGGGTTGGATTTCTAGAAGCCATATGGTGGCTCACAACCATCCATAACTCCAGTTTCAGAGGCTCTGATACCTTCTTCTGGCTTCTGTAGACAATATATAAATATGGTATACAGGCACACATGCAGGCAAAACACACATAATAACAACAACAACAACAACAATAATAAATAAGAAGCAAAATGACTTTAAAAATCCATTGATCATTATAAGGAAAGAAACAATGGATAACATGCCCTGTTCGGGCCTTTGTGAGACTTCAGGTGTCTATGACTCCAACCCTCTGTCACCTTCCTGCACCCTGAGGTTCATGGGAAACCTGCTGGCTTGTTTCACTTCTTCGCTCTTGACACTCTCCTGCCTGCTTCCAACCCCCAAGCCTCTCTTAGAAGCCCGACTTAAGTTCTACAGATCTCCTGTTTAAGACATCAGAGGACTCCGTAGCACATGGTGGTAGAAATACAAAGAGAATCAGGAAGTCGGGAATCATCTGATGACTTTGAGTCTGTGGCACAGTCACATCGCCTCCCTGCGACCCCAAGTTCTATTTGGAAAAATCTCACCGAGATACAGGTCTTCCCAAGTCCCTGCTGGAGCCTGAGCTCTCCATGACGGTGAGCCTGTGGGAAGAGGAGAAGTGTCTCTCAGCAATAGACGTCTTTGTGTTGGGTGGGAAGAAACATGAATAGGAGGGTGCCTGTTCTGTCCGTTGATTAGAACTGGAGAGGACTGAAACAAGCATGGAACTCTCCAATCTGTGATTCTAGGGTTAAAAAACTCTACACACATTGGCAGTGCTCACTACTGAAGTGGCGAGTAGCTGAGGTAAATGACATGCACAGTGCCTATAGAATGAATAACCAAGGAAACAGATATCAGAGTAATGGAAGGGAAATAGAATTCCCTAATGTGGCCAGCTGGCTCATACAGGCTTCTGTTATCATCTTAAGAAGTAGAATTTTTTTCAAATCAAAAGCTGAATAAATAAGCTGAAATTCAATTACAGACGCCGTCTGGACAAAACGACTTCCAAAGGCCTGTTGAGGATGGGAAAGTCAGAAAGTCTGATTCTCAGCTGGGTCTGCATCCCATCCACGCAGTCCTCTACTTCCAGGTAGCCAGCCCACAGTCTTTGACTCCATTCCAAGACAATCACAGGGTGACTGGGAAGCTCAGTGGTAACTGAGAAAGGGAGAGCATTTCACTGGGTCTCACTGGACATTTCTGGGGGACTCCAAATTGTCTGGGAATCCTGGGCTCCCAATTCTTCTCTTGTATATAAAGTAGACTTCATGCATGATCTGCTGAGCAGGAGATACTGAGCACATTTGATTCTCACAACAACCCTCCCACCTCCTGTTGCACAGAGGAAGGATCTGAGATTCAGAAGATGTCCAGATTTGCACAGCTAATAGGAAAAAGCAGAGCTGAGGCATAGACTCAAGAGCTCAGAGCTCAGGGACTCAAGCACAATAAGAAGTTGTTTAGTTTGTGGATGTTCTATCGGATCCAGTCTCTTCTTCAGGCTACTGTTGGAATATTCTCCATCAATTTCCAAGTGATAAAGAATGCAAAAGCTGCTGTCTATGAATGGTCCAATACTGGCATTTTCCCAGCCCCTCACCCCTCACCCTCTTCACTCCAACGTGAAACCAGGATCTAGAAGAAGAGAGGGTTTACAAAAGGTCCCATCCAATTTGAAAGGACTAGAGATAACATAGTCCATGTTTTTTCTGGGGCAATTGACTAATCATTTGGAAATGAAAAATGGAAATGGCTCCATCTCCCCACACTTTTCAAACAGATTTTAGAAAATAAAAGATTTTAGTATAGATGTTAGAATACACTGATAGAAACTTGAAATAAAATTGGTATTTTAAAGCAGGACATCAAAAGTAGAAATAATAAGGGAAAAGACGCACAGAGATTGAAAACTCAGTATGTAATTCCCTGGCTGTGAACTGGAGGTCTCCTGCGGGTCAGGCACGGTACTGGGTGCTGGGCACACTAGTTCGTCTAAGTTTGCTTTCTCATGAGCAGACCATCCTCCCCAGCTAGATGATGCCTCATGACTAGGTACAAGCAGTAGAATGCCTATGAAGGCCACACTCAGTCTTGCCACTGATAAACAACATCGAAGTCTTCCTCGGTCTTCCTTGGCCAATCGTTGGTGTTGTCACCAGGTGCTGATAGAAACTTTTGACCCTAGAATCAAGTCATGGGAGAAGAAGCTACCCGGAGAGCCTCCTAGGCATGGAGAGCTTCATGGAACTCTGGGTGAGTAAAGACATCTTAGGGGAATAAGCCATTGGGATTTGAAGGCATTTGTTACAAGGCCTGTTTTGTCTGACTAATAGAACCGGTTTTGCTGAGAGTGAATTGGCTCAGCAGGCAGGGCTGGCCATGGCCTTGAGGACTTTCCTGCTAGAGGCTGCTACCTACATTACACCAAGGCAGAGGAGGAGGAAAACCTGCCTTCTGACATGATCAAAGGTAGTCAGTGTGCCTGCTGATCCCGGAGGAGTGGGACATCAGAAAGCTTAACATCACCTGTGTGTTGGTTGCTGATTGGTGCATTTGCCTAGGTGTTGATGGAGTCATTTACACTCAGGAAAGCAGGGGCTGGTTTATAAGCAGAAATAAAAGAAACCAGAACTATTGCAGATGTTTGCAACTGCTCTAGATCCCACTAAGTACAAGATGGGAGTTAAAGGGTCTTTAGTAGTGTTAGGTCTTCAATGTTGCGATGCCTATTTAATATATCAAAGCAGACCTGGCCACCAGCTTCTCCCAGCCTCCCTCAGTCCCTACCTGTTCAGAGTATGGCTGGCATACCTTGCCCCCTACCCTAAACTTCTGTAGCTCTCCTTTTTGCCTACAATAAACCTTCTCCTCCACCATACCTAGGAGAAATCATATCCTTTTTTATTTCTTTTTTTTTTTCATTCAAGTAGCAAATATACAAAGAAAATTCTTAGGGGGTCTCAGACAGTGACTACTGTGAGTGTGAGTGTGTGTCATCATGGAATGTTCTAGAGGACTCAAGGCAGCCCCCTATGTTAATGGGTGGCACAGGATATAAAAGCAAAGAAACTAAGAGAGAAATTGGGCATGTATTAGAAAGCTATCTGCCAGTGGGACATGGTGATGCACACCTTTAATTCCAGTCTCGGAAAGCAGAGCAGGCCAATTTCTCAGTTCAAGGCCAGCCTGGTCTACAGAGCAAGTTCCAGGACAGTCAAGGATACACAGAGAAACCTGCCTCAAATAAATAAATAAATAAATAAATAAATAAATAAATAAATAAATGAATGAATGAATGAATGAATGAATGAATAAACAAACAAACAAACAAACAAACAAATAAACAAATGAAATAAAAAAATTTTAAAAAGCTGTCTGCCTTTTTAAATCACTAGCTCCCAAGTTCACTGCCTTTGCAGCAAAGCAGAACACCATACTGGAAGCATGTGGCAAAACAAAACCAGTCACTCCTCAGGTAGGAAATGACAGAAAAGAAACAAAGAGCCGGGCGGTGGTGGCGCACGCCTTTAATCCCAGCACTCGGGAGGCAGAGCCAGGTGGATCTCTGTGAGTTCGAGGCCAGCCTGGACTACAGAGTGAGATCCAGGAACGGCGCAAAGCTACACAGAGAAACCCTGTCTCGAAAAACAAAACAAAACAAAAAAAAAAAAAAAAAAAAAAGAAAAAAAAAGAAACAAAGAAAAGGCCACAGTCCCATAATCCCCTTCCAGAACATGCTCCCCATGATCTCAGGACCTCCCTTCTAAAGGTTCCACCATCTCCTCTTAGTATCACCAAGGGGGCCAAGCTTTAACAGGCAAGCCTTTGCAGGCTATCCAACACTCTGATCTAGAGCAGGATGGTTCCTTAACACATAGAATTCTGAGGAAAGCCAAGGAACTCAGACTTTTCCACATCATAAAAGGAAGTACAAATTGCTGAAGACGCTGAAACTAAACATACTGTGTGAGATAGAAAACGTGGGCTTCACCTTTCCAGAGCAAGAAGCTGACAGAAAAAGGAAACTAGCTCCCAAGTTCACTGTCTCCTGAAGTGTGATCCTAATTAGTCTTAACAATAAAAACCCAGAATAGGATATCGAGGGTGAAAGCTAAAAGATCAGGGAAGCAGAGCAGCCACTATAGACTTCTTACTCTACGAAATCTCAGACTGAATAGGGCAATCCTGTTTCTACAAATCCTCAGACTGAATGAAATGAATCCTGTTTCCACCTACCTTCTATTCCATTTTCACCTTCCTAGTGCTGGGATTAAAGGCGTGAGCCTCCCAAGTGCTAGGGTCAAAGGTGTGAGCCACCACAACCCAGATCTGTTTCTCTTTTAGACTGGTTCAATCTCGTGTAGCCCAAGGTAGCCTGATCTTCCTGCTTTCTCTTCCCAAGTGCTGGGGTTAAAGGTGTGTGCCACCACTGCCTAACCTCTATGGTTAACTAGTGGCTAGCTCTGCCCTCTGAACTCCAGGCAAGCTTTATTTGTCAAAACATAAACAAAATATCACAGAACAATCTCCACTCTCACTTCTCTGTGGTCTAGCCGGTGAAGGTGAAAGGTAGAATCCAGACCACCCAGATCCAGCAGTCCTTCCTGTTGTTTTTTTTGACTCTTTTGGGAGGCCCGCCACCCAGCTCCCAAATAAATCACACATAGAGGCTTATTCTTACTTATGAATGCCCAGCCTTAGCTTGGCTTAGTTTCTAGCCAGCTTTTCTTAACCTAAATTATCCCATCTACCTTTTGCCTCTGGGCTTTTCCCATTCTCTTACTTCTATAAATCTTATTCTTACTCCCTGGCTTGCTGTGTAGCTGGGTGGCTGGCCCCTGGAGTCCTCCTCCTTCTCTGGCTCCTAAACCTCTTTTTTTTTCCCTCCCAGATTTCTCCTTCTATTTATCCTCTCTGCCTGCCAGCCCCGCCTATTGCTCTCTCCTGCCTCACTATTGGCCACTCAGCTCTTTATTAGCCCATCCGGTGTTTTAGACAGGCACAGTAACACAGCTTCACAGAGTTAAACACATGCAACATAAACAAAAGTAACACACCTTAAAATAATATTCTACTACACCTTCCAACCTCTACTTTCCAGGCGAAAGAAAAACCAAAGCATAGCTTGTAGGCAATAAGTTAACTTCCATCCAGTGTGTGGCAGCTAGGTGCCAATGATTGGAAACTCACTGGCATCATTGTTTACCTCTGTGAGTCCATGGGACTCCAGTTAAGAAAGAAGTCCAGGGAAATCCTTCTAAAAGACTAAATCAGTGTCTGGTTAGGAAACTCTCCTGGCAACCCAGACATCAGGTTTCCCACATTGATGTGGACTTGTAGCAAACAGATGCTGGTGAATTAAGACAATGAAGTTGACATCATGTACCAATCGTTTTAAATCTCTTAAGATGGGCACCTCCAAGTCAAAGAATGCCAAGTAGCATATATACAAAACAAACAGGTAGACTGTGGAACAGAATTGAAAACCAAAAACTGACAGAGCTATGGCCACCTAATATTTGAGAAAGGAAGCAAAAACATTCTGTAGACAAAAAGAGAGCTGTTGCCTTAGGTTTTCTCAGGATCTCGCCCACTTCAGCTTCCCAACATGGTGGAGGTAATTCACCGCCAGCTCTGGGAGCCATGCTCTCTGCTAACTCTGGAAGGCAGTGGGTCCATGCTCCATCCAGCAGTGTGTAGCCCAGAAACTTGTTTTTTTTTTGTTTTTGTTTTTTGTTTTTTTTGATCTGTACTAGAGAAAGCTAAATCCACCAGGCAGTGCCCTGTGTCGCTTGGAGACCCAACCACCATGCTGTGTTCAAGCTCGAACACCACAAACCCACCATACTGTAGCTCCTGGCTTGCCTGAGATACAACTAGGAAGCTGTTTTTAGCTCCATTTAGAATCTTTTTAAAAAAGCTTTCTCAGGTTTTAGGTGGAAACGTAAGCCAACACGTTGGGCAGCCAAATGTAGCAGAAGTTTTCTCCAGTCCTACCCAGGTCCCATATTCCTATGATCCCATCCTGGCCCCTGAGGTCCAGTGGCTGCTTATAAAATAATCATTCAGAGGCTTGATATTAATTACCAATTGCATGGCCTATGGCAAGCTCCTTGCTAGCTAGTTCTTATAATTTAAATTAACCCATTTCTATTAATCTATGTTTTGCCATGTGTTCTGTGGCTTTACCGGTCTGCTGGCATGTTGTCCCTTGGGCAGCAGGCTGGAGTCTCCCTCACCTCTCTGCCTTTCTTCTTCCTGTCTCTCTCTTGGATTTCTTGCCTGCCTCTAAGCTGCCTTGACATAGGCCAAAGCAGCTTATTTATTAACCAATGGGAACAACAAATATTCACAGCATACAGAAAGACACTCCCCTTCAGAGAGCCTATTCCATAGATGGTGCTGGCAAAACTGGATATCCATCTGCAGAAGAATGAAATTAGATACATAATTTTCACCTTGTACAAAAATCGATTTTCACTGATCAAAGACCTTAATTTTAAAACCTGGAATACTGGAGCTGCTAGAGGG
The DNA here is from genome assembly GCF_007827085.1 of Peromyscus californicus insignis. NCBI lineage: Eukaryota > Metazoa > Chordata > Mammalia > Rodentia > Cricetidae > Peromyscus > Peromyscus californicus. Next base: position 118,688,757 of record NW_026294562.1, read on the forward strand.
AAGCACAGGGAATACCCTTCAAGACACTGAGGCTGGCAAGAACTTTCTGGACAGAGCATCAGTAGCACAGGAACTAGCCCCGAGTGTCCACAGATGAGTGAACAGACAGCCCCGAGAGCAGAGGACAGTCTGCCCCAGCTCCACAGGTAGCTAGTGTCCAGAGTTTACAAAGCACTGGAGAAATGACAGACTGGAGGGGTGCCTCAGCACTGACGAGCACCTGTTGCCCTGGCCCAGGACCTGATGGCCCACAACCATCCCTAACGTCAGTTCCACAGCATCTGATGCCCTCTTCCGAACTTCAAGGGCATTAGGCACACGTGTGTTGGACGCACATGTATACATGCAGGCAAAGCGCTCATACGCATTGTGATGGCTCACCTTAGTTGCCGATTTAACCATGTCCAGAATCAACTAAAACCCAAGCTGCCGGGCACATCTGTGAGAGATTTTCCTAACCAGATTATCTGAAGCAGGAAGGGAAGACCCACCTTAAATCTGAGCCACACCTCCTGGTGGCAGCCCAAATAAAAGGACACGGAAGAAGAAAATCTTGCTATTTGCCTGCTTGTCCTTGCTCTCCCTGGCAAGGCTGGCCATCCTGCTGCTGAAACCAGTATTAATTTCAATTTCTTTGGCATTCCAACGTAGCCTGAAGGCCAGCAGCTCTCCAGGAATCTTCCAGGGATTCCTGCTTAGGATTCAGACTGGGACTGCTGAGCCCTCCAGCTTCAAGGACTGAACCACTAATGGATTCTCAGCCTCTTGGTCCAACAGACATTGTTGAAGAACATAGACCACAGCCTGCAAGCTAGTCTAAAAAAATCCCATTTATTCACATATATCCATATATATTAATATATTAGCATATGTATGTATATATAGCCAATTATGCTCCTAACTTTTTAAAAGATTAAATAACAAGGAAACAAAACTGCCAATCAGGATCAGTCTAATGGAGTGAATAGTTTTCACAAAAAGAAACACAGACAGTCAATAACTGTTTTAAAAGTTTTAAAGATGTTCCACATCCCTAGTCATCATGAAAATGGAAATTAAACCTACTTTGCGATACCATCTCACCCCAGTCAGAGTGGCCATCATCAGGAATTATGACAATCATTGGAGAGGCTCTGGAGAGAGAGAAATTCTTATTAGCTGCTGGTGTGGGTGCAAAGTAGTACAGTCATTATGACAATCGGTTTGGAAGGTCCTCAAAAAATTAAAAGTGTAACTGTCTTATGACTAGCTATTCTAGTCTTGGGCATACATCCAGAGAACTCCACATCCTGCCATAAAGGTGTTCATACACCTGTCTTATTGCTGATCTAATTATGACAGCAAGAAATAGAACCAGCCTAGATGTTCATCAACAGATGACCAGATAATGAAAATCTGGTATGTATATAGAATGGAATATTATTCAGCTGGAAAGAAAATGAAATTTGCGGAAAATCATTGGATTTAGCATATACAATATTAAGCAAGGCCAGCCAAACTCAGAAAAGAAACAAAAACCACATACGTTCTCCCACATATCAGGTCTTACCCTTCAGTGTGTGCATTTTGATATATAAACAGCTGGAAGTGTGGACATAGAATGACATGTAAGAAGGAGTCCAGACAGGGCAGCTAATATTAGATGGCAAGTGAATGAAAAAAAAAAAGAAATAAAAAGGAGGACATGACTGCTCCTAGGTATGGTGGAGGAGAAGGCTTATTGTAGATAGCAGGGAGAGCACAGCCAGAGGCAGAGACATCTGGGAGAGTCCAGAGTGGACATGATTCTGAGCTGGGCCATGTGAGGAAAGGAGAGAGGGGGATGGGGAGAGTCAGGTGACTAAGAGTCCAGGAGGGCAAAGGGTAAAAGCAGAGGAAAAAAGGACCGGCCTAGCCAAAATGGCTGGATTATATAGGGGAGGGTAGCAGAGAGAAGGGCAACCGAGCCCCTAGGCTGGAGAGTTCAGGGCAGAGAGCAGGGTATGCCAGCCCAACCCTGTGGCTGGTAGGGACTGAGGGATGCTGGGAGAACCTGGAGGCCAGGTCCACCTTGATATGTTAAATAGGCACCTTACTTAGTCCTCTATCTGGGGTTTGAGAGTGAACATTAAGGAAGACAGATTCAGACAAAAAGGCACATGAGTCCTGAAGGAGGATATGAAGACAATTGTTTTTCTAGTCGGTGCTTTTTTCCCCTTGTGTGAGGTTGGGGTGGAATGGAGAAGGCCATAAAAAAAAATTGACAGTGGAAGTGCCAAGCTCTAAGCAAAGTTCCATGGCTACAATGCCCATTTTAACCATGTAGAAGTTCACTGAGATACAGAGTTTGGGACGGGCAAGTGTCTGAGTGGCTTCCTTAAACTAACTGTGTGATATTTTAATTTGTGAGTCCATTACAATAAAGTGATTTTCAATAAATACATAAGTAAACTAAGAAATAGGCGTGCCTAAGCCAAAGAATCTAAAAATCATAAATATGTAGACTAAAGAAATCGAAAGATCTCTCGTGAGATTCTGATGTTCAGATATTTTGCTAAAGGAGGTTGCAACTTCTCTTGCCGCAGAGGGAGAACAGTGCACCAGTGTGTGACAGGACGTCTGTCACATCATCCCTCTGCTCTCACCCACCAGTTTACCAAACGTGTGTCTTCCGACACGTGTTGCACACCTTGAATGTAGCCAACACATTTTATTATATACAATTTAACCCAACCATTTCGTTTTAAGGACTGTGTCTCAGTGAAATCATTTTTGATATGCACACAGATGTCTGTGGATATATAATAATGGTGGAACAATTTTCTCACTGTCTGTATCAGAGTATACAAGAAATACTCACATTCTCTGTAGCTTTTGAAGCAAAATAAACATAGTATCAATACCATTCGATCCTGCCAGGATGGGGACTTGAGTAGACAGACCCCTTTGAGGGAGTTCTTTATCCTCCTGGGACAGTTAGAATCCGCAAGCTCTGCACACAGCAGCCACCCCATCTCCTGGAGGCAGTACTTCCTTACTTCTGGGCCTTGCTTGTAGACTGGGATGTTTCCAAGATTGTGCCTTCAGTGCCCAAGGTCAAACCTCAGCAGCATGTCCCAGGGAGGTCCTGCCACTCTGGAGCACAGTCAGCCGCAGGCTCCTGTCCCTCCTCTCACGCCCTCCCTTTCAGGACCCCAAACTCCTCTCCCAGACAAAAGCCACTTTGTTCTTTGCATAATCCCCTCAATAAACTGAGATTTACTCAAACAAAGGCCAGGAAGAAAGAACCTCTTCAGAGCCCCCATGACAAAGGAGCCCAGAGGCTCCAGACTCGGTTCTTTAAAAGGGGCAAGAGTGAAAACTGAGCAGAGTGGCTGGGACAGGGCTGTGACTCTTTCAAATCCACCAGCCACCTAGACAAAAGTAAACCGCCAAATCGTCTTTTCGAACTGTTTCTTGCACCGTTGGGATAGCAAAGCTCCTGGAAATAAAAGAAGTGATTTGTAACGTGAGGATGTTCAATTCATTACACTCTCCCCATGTGAGAAAAGCTTTGCAGGGACTCAAACTCGATGCAGAAGGTTTCATAATAGACAGTAGCACAAAAGACGGGGAAGGCAAGGACACGGAGGTGGACGTATTTAAATACACTGCCATTTCTATAAATTCAAAGTTCATAGAATAAAAGGAATATGATTGTACATGTGTCTTATGGATATGTGTATATGTGTGCATATACTCTATAACATACAAATACACCATGCAATGCTTACCCTGCATGGTGGAATTTTACATATTTTTCTCCTTGCTTGAATCTATACAATGCCATGTCCTATTTGTGACTGTTTCCCTCTGCTGACAGCAGCTCCAGGCCTCCGTCCTTGGCTGGCTTGGGGTTCTGGCAACTGCCTCCAGACTGCTAACTTGGAAGCAGAAAGAGCAGAGCCCCATGTCATGTGAGTTATAATTGAAAACATTCTTCAAGGGCTTTAAAAGCTTTATTGGCTCATCATTCCCTGCTGAGGACTCATGAGCCTGAGTCTGCATCACAGGGACCAGACCATGCAAGGTGCAAGCTCCTGGAAGGGAGGACCTGCAAACCAGAGGGAGGAGAAGGGAAGGGGAGGAGAGGGGAGGGGAGGAGAGGGGAGGGGAGGGAAGCGGAGGGGAGGAAGGAGGGAGCACGAAGAGGCAGTGCTCCTCTCACTCTTCCTAGAACAGGAAGTCGAATCTGTGGACAGGCTGGCTGGCTCCTGGCCTGTGTATGTATGATGCCTGTGCTGTGGTAAGGAGTTTTCAAGAACGCAGTTGTGGCTGTCTAGCCCCAAATACCTTACTATACGTGCACCTGAGGAAGCTGAGCAGGCATCAGTGGATTGCAATTGCCAAATCAAACTAAAGGTTTCTCAAGGGCAGGGCAGGAAACAGGAAGGTTAGGGAGCCTGGGGCCCAGTGTGGGCTCTGCACTAGTGAGCCCTGGGACTTGGATAAGGCTACAGTCTTCTGCACACCTGAGTCCCCTGGAACGAAAGGCCGTGCCTGGGCTGAATCAGTGCTTGTTGGGGTCAGCTATAAGAAGCCATAAGTGTCCCTGTGGAACTGGGTGGGTGCCATGGGACAACCCTGAATAGTTGGTTCCCTCCCTTTCCCTGTCACTCCCTCTCTTTCTCTCTTCTTCCCCTTCATTTTAAAAATATTTTCATACAAATATTTCATTTTTTTTTCTATAACAGAAAATAACTTAGTGGGGTGGTTTGAAAGAAAGTGGCCCCCAAAGGGAGTGGCACTATTAGGAGGTGTGGCTTTGTTTGAGTGGGTGTGGCCTTGTTGGAGGAAGTGTGTCACTGTCGGGGGGTGGGCTTTGAGGTTCTCTAGGCTCAGGATACCACCCAGTGTGTCAGTCAACTTCCTGTTGCTGGCAAGATGTAACACTCTCAACTCTGGCACCACATCTACCTGTACGCCACCATTCTCCCCATCATGATGATAATGGACTGAACCGCTGAAATGTAGGTGAGCCCTAATTAAATGTTCTGCCTTGTAAGAATCGCCATGGACATGGTGTTTCTTCACAGCAATAGAAAACCCTAAGACAGACACTTAGAAATGATGGGACTTGATTCCTCACTTCCTTTCCATTGAATCCGTTGATGATTTTTCTTTTCTTTTTGGCCATGGCAGAAGCAACTGGATAATTCTATACAGTATTAAATACTTTCTTCATTGATGTGACTAAAACCTAACAAGAAGGGCCTTAAGAAGGAGATATTTGTCTCATAGTTTGAGGGGATCCAGTCCATCACAGAGAGAAAGGCATGGCAGGGTTCATGGTGATACGAGCAGGCAGCTTGGACGCCTCACATCTCAGCAGATCAGGAGGCAGAAAGGAAGGGCAGAAAGTGGGACCAAACTGTAAACCTCAAGTCCAACTTCCCCTGCACTACTCTTCTTTCCTTCAGCTAGCCCTTACCTTTAAAAGGTTCCACAGCCTTCCAGAACAATGCTACCATCTGGGAACCAAGTATTCAGACACACGAACCAGCTGGGGACATTTTACTTCTATGCCACAGAAGCTACCAATGTTGAAAGATCATGTGAGGCAAAATAGCTGCCCAGTACCGGTGCCTGTCTGGACTCAGAGCTTGTTGCTACATCATCTTCTCTCTTCTTACTTAAAAGACATCCCCTGGGCTGCCACTAGATGATGGGCCCTGAGCACCAGGTCCATGTGCTACATGAGGAGCCAACCCGACCTCCCTCTACCCTGACCGTGGTCAGCAAATTCTGGGCTGAGCTTTTTCCTGTCTTGACACCAGGCTTGATGCGAATGCCCCAAGGGAAGTGTCTAGTTTTAAAATGTCAGGGAGATGAAGAGTTAAACACAATCTGCTGTAGGAATTTCTAAGGTTGGTTCTTCAGAGGAAAAACAAAACAAAAATGTGAGCTAGAAACAATAAATAAATCTGAGTTTGCAAACTCCCCTCCCCCTGCCCCCATTCCTTCTCTCTGTACTTTACTATCATGAAGGGAAATATAGGCAAATAAATAAAAAACATTTTGGAAGAAATTAGCAGAACATTCTCTCATGATTTTGCATGGTTTCAGCAATGTGCATTTGGAATTCTTTCCAGAATAAGATGCAATTAAGTAGTCCATGGAGACAAAAGACAGAGAGCCTCATAAACAGAAACACAGACCAGGGCACCGAATGGGAGACACAGGGAATCATAGAGGGTTTTTTCCCCCAATAACTTGAGCTCAGTCCAAGTGCTTAACACACAAAATGAGTCTGAGGCCTCAACAGGGCCTCGTGGAAAGTGCAGGAGTCAACTGGGGGTGATCAAAGAAGAGAACAAGAGAGAGAGGCAAAGAAAAGGAAGAGTGGCACACAGGCTGCCAGTCCCATGCCCTGCCTGAGCATCTAAGGGCATGGGGCACTCAGGGTCTCTATTCTCCCCGTAATGCCAAAGAAGAGAGGACAGTCTGTCCTTCTGTTGGAAGTGGACATGGCACTATGTGGAAAATGGGATTGGTGAGGACTGTCATGTTCTCTCTCTCTCTCTCTCTCTCTCTCTCTCTCTCTCTCTCTCTCTCTCTCTCCCCATCTCCCGCCTTTCCTCCCTCCATCACCTATTTGAACTACTTTACACAAATCCCTCATTGCATGCTGCAGTACAGTCATTTCCAGACGTCAACGCGAAGCAGCACTCACTGTCCTCCAAGCCTGTCGCACTGCACTAGGGTCCACCCAGCCTCAAGCTCTGCCCTGGCTCCTCAAGCCTTGTGACAGGTTCTGGGCCCTGGAAGCAGGAATTTCATGACATGTAAGCATAAAGAGAAAACTCCAGAGACGTAGCTAGAAAGAAGATAGGATGCTAGGACATGTCTCAGGTGCTCCTAAGGAAGCCCTGGGCCAGAGGGGTGCGGCTACCATCCCCCTGTCTAGCGACCTCTGCCCTCCTCACTCCCTGGATCTGTCTACCCATCCTTCCTCAGCTAGTCCGCTAGCTGCTAAGCTACTGGGGTTTATTCAGATGTGTTGTTTGCTTTTCCTAGGAGTCTGACTTTTCACTTTCCCTCATTACTTGCTAGCTCTAGCCCTGCATCCTGCTGTCATCCACACTCTACCCACCTGAAGTTCACACCAACAGCAGCAGCAGCCAAGGTCCACCTGTGCTTTACAGCAGCCGAGGTCCACTGTGTGCTATCCTGGCAGGGGACTGTTCTGAGCACCTTCCAGCAATTTCCAGTCACCTCATTCCCAAATGATGGCAGTGAAGCTTAGAAAGGTTGTTCCTTACCCAAAGCTGCCTGTGGAGTCCATGCCTTAGAGCACTGCCCTCTACTAGCTCAGTAGATGCGACTGATGAATGTGTAAACAGGTGGGCTACTGGTAAAATCTCAGGAGTCAACACAAGGATGTATTACAATTCCATCTGACATACATACTCTCCACAGTAGGACATCAGAGGACCCAATCTGATAAGTTGCTAGGACCTGTACTTGGCAAAGGTGGGAAGGGCTGGCAGGCTGAACTTTATGAGTTAGGTTTGAAGAAGCAAGAACAGGATAAACTTTGAGTACACACACACACACACACACACACACACACACACACACACACACACGCACGCACACACAGGCACACGCACGCACACACAGGCACACGCTCACGCTCACCAAAACAAGCCCCCTGGACTACATGAAGTCCAAGCCATGGAGTAAGAATTGGTGAGGTGGTAAGGGTAAACAAAGATGCACTGAGAATCACAATTAAACCAAGCAGGGTAAGCCTCTTTGCAGCTGAGCAGAGACCCAGCTGTGACAGTGCAGGTCCCCAGTCAGCTTGAGGCCACATAAACTCAGAGCTTGGCTGAAGTCCAGGGCATGAGTACTGGCAGGCCTCGGGGCTCTTATGCATCTCATCCCTTCTCTGCCTGGCAAAGCTGAAGGACATTTCCAGTGACTGTGGACCCTACCAGCCAGGAGTTCTCCCTGTCACTCTCTGCCTGATGGGTGACACTGTCTTCTCTTGAATTCTCCCTAGAAGAGATCACCAATCTGTCAGCTCTCTCCCAAGACTCAGAAACCTGACCCAAAATAAGATTATTGCTATCTTCTCCTAGACCAGGAGGAGGTCCAGCCTTTGTATCTTCATAGTCTTGTATGGAAAGATGTAGCTGATCCTCGTATACACAGGCCGCCTGGCTCCATGAACTTGCAGTTACCTCCAAGTCTTGGCTCAGAGCACTAAGGCCATCTTCTATAGAAGGGACCTCTGTCCACCACCTCTGAGTAACTGGGCACAGTTTCCATGGTCCACCTCAAGACAGACAGGCGACACTCCTGAACACTCCCTGGGTGGCTCTAGTTGCCTGAGCCATGCGGGAAATCAGACAACCCGGCACTCCCTAGCTCCGCCCCATAGGCGAGAATCCTACCCTCATTGCTCTGTCTTCTTTGTATCTCCTAGCCAATGAGACTCCTAAGAATGAGTGGGGCTCAGACTACCCAGGGTTGTTGGGGCCCCAGCCTTTGAAGGGCTTCTCTCACTAACAGGCTTTCTGTCCCCATCAGATTTCACTGTCTGAAATTTCCTTTGACGAAAGTTCTCAACGATGTGAAAGGAAACACCACTGGGCCTTGTGGCCACTGCAGTCCCTTCCAGCTGTGGCATTCCATCATCCTATGACAATTCCAGGCACCAGGTGTGGAGGCCCTGCAGGAGCTGACGAGTTTTTGTTGCCTCTCTGGTCTCCAGCCAAGAGCTGGCCCTGCCTCTGCTCTGAAGCACTCCAGTGTCCCAGCCCCGAGGGAGGCTCCGGTTCCGCATCTGACTGATGGTCTGACTGATGGACCACACTTGGCCAGGTGCTGGCATCCACCTCACAGTGCTGGCATCTCCTTTCCATTCTGCCCCATACATTTGGAACCTGGTCCTGTCAACTAGCCCCCAAAGCCCAAACCAGCTTCCTTTGTGGCCGATAGAACCCTGGAAAAGCTCGAGAAGACAGACTCAGCTGCAAACTTTCTGGATTTGCTAGGAATAGGCACTGCACACCCTGGGGGGGATGAGGAGCCTAGAAGAGTGGCCTGCTCACAGCAGCATGTTCCCATAACCTGCAGGGCTCCCCACTGTCCTCAGTAGGTCCCAGGCTGTCATTCTGGATGAGGACACAGGAGGGTTCCTTCCATTGGCTCCTCTCCTGCACACATGCTGAGAAGTACATGCAGCCTGCTCACCTATTTGACCTCGGGGAGACAGACACCCCTTCCCCCCAGCATTAGAGCCTGGCTTACTGGTTAGAGCGTGCTCTGTCCGTCTACTTTAGTTTCCTCACCTGTAAAGCAGAGGTAGTGACTCCGACCTAGCTGGAGGGTCCAAGAAACCATCGTAATGGCAATAACACAGTGGCTGCACAAAGCGAGCATGGCGTTTATCCTGGTGATTGCTGGAAGAGATGTGGGTGCTCCTTCTGTTTAGGCTGCTGTAAAAAGTCATCATCGACTGGGTGCCTTAAAAAGGGCAACGTTTCATGCTAACAGTGCTGTATGCTGGAAGCCTGAGACTGGGGTACTAGAATAGTCCACGTCTCATGATGGCTCTCTGTTTCATGGATGATGTCTGCTTGCTGGGTCCTCACACTGTGAAAGGGGAAGGAGAAAGGAGGTCAAGCTGCCTTTGTATAAGGGTACTAATCCCTTCATGAGGGATCCACCCTTATTATAATCCATTCACCTCCCAGACCCTTCCTCTTACTTAGTATCACTAGGTTAAGGTCTGCGTTTCACTATCCAAACATTCAGATCATGACAATGACCACTTGATGCTGTTCAAACTTCCCAGCCTCTTTGCAGATACAAAAGGACCTAAGGTGGTGAGCAGTGAATTTTGGATTCATTGACTTTGTGCGTGTGCGTGTGCGTGTGCGTGTGCGTGTGCGTGTGCGTGTGCGTGTGTGTGTGTGTGTGTGTGTATTTTTTAACGTGTTTGGGTATTTTGCTTCCATGTATGTCTGCACACTACCTGCATGCAGTGCCCACAGATGCTGGAAGAGGGCATGAGATCTCCTGGAACTGGAATTACAGGCAGTTGTGAACTGCCATGCAGGTGCTGGGAACTGAACCCTGATCTTCTAGAGGAGCAGGCAGTGCTCTTAACTGTTGAGCCATCTCTCCAGTCTTGACTTTGTATTCTTATAAAGAGAGGTCACACTGCTGATTACACAGCATGATTGCTTACATGATTGCTTACATATATGCATCTTACATGATTGCTGTATGCAGTTATATTTACATTATGTATGCTGATATAGGCCACGATACATGTGAAATACGTTCTAACACAATGCCTAGGAGATAAAGCATGCCCAATAAATGTTATTTCTGGGCAGTTCTGAAGCTCCTAATCCTCTACCATAAATAGCACCTTCCTCCATTATCATGAAAATTTTGGTTACTTTTTTTCTGGTTCACTGGTTCACCATTTCCACCCCCAAGAGTGCATTACTCCTTTTTAAAATAAACTCTCTATTTCTGTTACTAACCATGTGTCCCTGGTCCAACTCACGGTTCTAGGGAGAAGAACCTGAAGAACTCGACAAGTACAAGTCAGACTCAGACCCATGTCCATAATAGGCGGCAGCCAGGCAGGCAAGGGGTAAGCAAATGGCCCCGAACTCGGCTGTCTTCTGTAACAAGGGCAGGAAAAGCACTACCATTCCCCCCTCCCAGTAGCACTTGCAAACTGCAGGCAGATTTCTGTGGGAGGCCTGATTTTGGCCTGGGAGGGGGGGGTCCAGTTTAAACCTGTCATATCTCCATCGTCCCCTCAGAGGGATATTTCTCGAAGTTTTCTTTCATGCCCTATATGATGTTAGTTGAGCTCATGCAGAAAACAACACAGTGATGGTGCCTACCGAGTCCAGACTCAAAATCCAGAGACCAGTGAGAAACTCATGTTTAATCCGAGAGGTGCATAGATCCTACCAGTGACGAATGGCTCACACCCATGTAGAACTGCCCTCCAATCATAGGCAAAGGGCCACAAAGGTGGTGGTCCAGCTCCTGATAACACTAGGAAAGCTACATATGCCAAAGCCATTCGACAAGAAAGCCATTTTGTCTGAACCCAGCTGCCTACTAGTGCAGATTTTTTGGGAGGGATATCGTAGGAGAAAAGGTAGAAGAAATAATAGTTTTTATGATCTGAAGTGGAAAAACTTATAAGGACAGTTATTCGTGTAACCAGAATTAGCCAACTAAAAAGGGTTCACTGAACATCACTGGGCAACTAGTGAACACTAATTGGTCACATTTAAATCTGTCCCTTACCCTGATTTTTCTATTGCCTCATAGAGACTCCCAGAAGCCCAAATTTGCTGTGCCCATGACACAAGCCCTTGCTACCCACCCTGCTACATTCTGTCTTCCTTGTTGCTGCCCAAAGACTTCTGAGAACTCATCAAGCCAAACAAATGTGCTAGTCCAAGAGCCTCCAATAATTCAGGAGCCTCAGGCCCAAGTCACCTGGAGGACAATGCATTCTTGATGTCTGACAATTGAGAACTGCAGAAAAGGACCCATCTGTGACACAACCATATTGCCAGGCCAGGGATGCTCCCTGATGTAGACAGACAGACAGAAAAACAAAGAGAGCCTTACCAGTTGTCTTAGTTAGGGTTTCTATTGCTGTGAAGAGACACCATTATAAAGGAAAACATTTCATTGGGGCTGGCTTACAGCATCAGAGGTTTAGTCCATTATCATCATGGTGGGAAGCGTAGTGGCATGCAGGTAGACATGGTGCTGGAGAAGGAGCTGAGAGTTCTAGGTCTGGATCTACAGGCAGCAGGAAGAGACATGCCACACTAGGCCTGGCTTGAGCTTCTGAGACCCCAAAGCCACACCTCCTCCAACAAAGCCACACCTCCTCCAACAAAGCCACACCTCCTCCAACAAAGCCACACCTCCTCCAACAAAGCCACACCTCCTCCAACAAAGCCACACCTCCTCCAACAAAGCCACACCTCCTCCAACAAAGCCACACCTCCTCCAACAAAGCCACACCTCCTCCAACAAAGCCACACCTTCTAACAGTGCCACTCCCTTTGGGGGACATTTTCTTTCAAACCATCACACCAGCCCACAGAGTTAACTTTATTTACTCCAGAGATGGAGGAAAAACATCTTTTTACTTTGTTAATGTATTTGTGTCTTGTGTGTTCACAGGTACAGCGATGTGATTGTTCATAAGTCAATCTCTGTTAAGACAGCATGGGACACAACCCAGTCTGCCCCTAGAACTCTCCAACATAACTCAGCATAAAACCTGTGCACATCAGGGTTTTTTTCCATTCGTTTTTTTATTGACTGCTTAAATTATTATTATTTTATTTTTCAGCATACCTACATTAAAAATGTGTGTATTCATATGTATACATGTGAGTGTTTGGGGATATATTAAAAGGCCTTATAAGTACAAACTGCCTTATAAATTCAGATATTCTTGACTTCTTAAGACCTATTAAATAGTATCTTGGCGTCTAGTAAATGTTTCATACAACCTTAAAATGCTACTTGTTTATATAACACAACATTCACTGGAGTCATAAGATGCAACTTTCATTAAGCTATGAAATTTCAGATACAGAAATTTTGATGATAAGGATTCCCTTCTTAACCTGACTGAAAGGGGGAAAAGTTAATTAAAATGTCATTGCATGAGTAACAAAAAGAAGACATAAAATGCTTTATCCTAATCAAAATACCTCAAAGTGATGTACATAAAATTTTTAATAGTTTAATTGCTTGAATTTCTGTTTCAGAAATATTCTGAATACACAAGTGGTTAGGTATAAGAATTTGTTAAGGTTGTTCAGGTGGGGGTGGTGCACACTTTTAATCACAGCACTTAGGAGGCAGAGGCAGGAGGATTCATGTGAGTTTGAGGCTAGCCTGGTCTACACATCAGAGTTCCCAACCAGCTGGGACAACATAGTGAGACCTGTAGATGGAAGTTTCTCTGGTCCTGCTTGGCCCCAAGGTCCAGACAAATGTTTCCCACCCACAGTCCCGCAGCTGCTTATAAAACAATTATTCAGAGGCATAGATTAATTACAAACTGTATGGCCTATGGCTTCAGCTTCTTGCTAGTTAGCTCTTTCATCTTAAATTAACCCATTTCTATAAATCTATATGTTGCCATACAGCGGTGACATTACGGGTCTGCTGACATCTTGTTGCTCCTTGGGCAGCTGCCTCTCATCTCTCCAGACTCCTCCCATTTCCTCTCTGTCTCTCTGCTTGGATTTCCCACCTGGCTGTAAGCTTTCTTGCCATAGGCCAAAACAACTTTATGTATTATCCAATGGGAGCCACACATGTTCACAGCATACAGAAAGACATCCCACAGCAGAGACCTTGTATTAAAATAAAATAAAACAAAATAAAAGTTATGATGCATAGAAAATTATGGATTTAAATCTTTATTTTGAATTTCCTTTTTACAATGAAAATTCCAAGGGACACAGTAGCAACCAGCAGTGACATCCAAAATCCAGAGACATATGTAATAGAATGGCTGTTATTAAGTCAAACTAGTAATAATCAATATCTTACATTTTAAGATAAATTTTAACTTACCTTTGTGACATTAAGATACAAAAACTATTGCCTGTCTATTCATGCTTTTTTCCAAAAAATACAAACAAACAAACGTTTTTCAAGGTTTTAACATCTTATCCAATTTAAAACTTAAAAGGGGGCCAGTAAGATGGTTCAGCTGGTAAAGGCACTTTTGTCTAAGCCTTATGACCTGGGTTTAAACCCCAGAACCATGGTAGAAGGAGAGAATTAAGGGGCTCCTGAAACTGTCCCCTGACCTTCACAGGAGTGTGCCTCCCCACAACTACAGAAAGAAAAAAAGAAAGAAAGAAAGAAAGAAAGGAAGGAAGGAAGGAAGGAAGGAAGGAAGGAAGGAAGAAAGAAAGAAAGAAAGAAAGAAAGAAAGAAAGAAAGAAAGAAATAGACGTTTTGAAGGTCATTTAAACACCAAAACCTGAAGCCTGCTCAGCCTACTTAAACTGTGTCAATGATCAGGTTAGGCTCTGTGTGTCTTTAAAACCAAAAATATTCTACATTATTTATATTAAGACCTTGTCTTTACAAATACATATATGGATTGAAGATTACTTAATACTGTGAGGAGAAAAAAAACGAACTGATGATAACAGTCTAATCTAAAACTGACGAGAATCACAAAATCTTTGGTAATGTTTAAATTATACATACATGTATCAACTGCACTGGCATGTTTCTACTGTTTGTGTGGTATCAGAGTGACTCCTAAGTGCTCATATAAATGACCGTTTTAAATTAGTCCTGCATGGGCTGGGCAGTGGTGGCGCACGCCTTTAATCTCAGCACTCAGGAGGCAGAGCCAGGTGGATCTCTGTGAGTTCGAGGCCAGCCTGGGCTACAGAGTGAGAACCAGGCACCAAAACTACACAGAGAAACACTGTCTCAGAAAAAAAAAAAAAAAAAAAGAAAAAGAAAAAAAATTAGCCCTACATCCTTTTAGTTGGCAGTGTGGGCGGAGTTTGAGGCACAACTCCAGCAGCCTAAGCTCATAAGCTGGGCCTCCTGCTCCAAGGTCCCAGTTCTGGAGACAGAGCAATGGGGATGGGAGAAGACAGATGTAATCAGTGTGGCTACGTTGCCCCCAGACAGAGTGATCTGATGGCCCCAGGATGTTAGGGTACTGACTTAATCTTGAGATTTAAATAAAGACAAACAAACAAACAAATTTTAAAAAAATCTCTCAACTAAGAAAGAAGATATGAAAAGGTTAGAAATAAGTATGCTATATGCTTTGATAAAGCAATTTTTTTTAATGGAAATGTGTTCAGATGAGAGGATTTGTACAAAGATTTTATCCTAAGGTAAAGGATTGTTCTAAAATAAAAATGAATACAGAGATTGGGACAAAACTAGAAAGTTAAAGTGTGTCACAGAAAGGTTTATGGAAATCGAAACTTTAAAATAATATTGCATTTATAAAATAGAAACTTGCCTAACTGTTAAGTAACATCTAATTTTATTTTTTCCACATTTATGTGTCTGTGCATGCACATGTACACATGATCGAGTTCCCTGATGCCCATGTACAGGTCAGAGGACAATCATTAGGAGTCAATCCTCTCCTTTAACTATGCAGGTTCTAGGGATGGAACTCAGTGGTCAGTGTCAGCACCCAATGCCCTCACCAGCTGAGCTACCCTGCAGTCCCAGCATCTAAACCAGCCGAGCCACCCTGCAGTCCTAGCATCTAAACCAGCCGATCTACCCTGAAGGCCCAGCATCTAAACCAGCCGACCTACCCTGCAGGCCCAGCATCTAAATCTGAAGCCACAATCCATTGCTATTATCAGTGCAACTGACCTTCTGGGTGTTCAATAACCATACTTGGGGGCCTAAGAGCTAAAAGGACAGCAAATATTTTAGCTCCTGCCTCCAGAACAAATAGGTCCCAGGTGGTGATGGGACATCTCTGCAGTCACATCTGGATCACAGAGGCCATAGAGGTTCCCGAGTCTGGATTCTAATTAGTGCTCATTCTACAAACAGTAGGGACAACATAGAGGCAAATGTCCTCAGTGCTTCCAATGGAACCCACAAGGTCAGCGAGATCCTGACCCATCCCAGCTGATGGCATCAAAGAAGCCATGTACCCAACAATAACCCCTAAGAGCCTCAATCTTAACAGCTTTTTAAATGGGGGATTGTCTTTTGGCAACATTGGTCTTGAACACCTAACAGAAGGGTATAGCCAAAAATAAAACAATTGATAACAACACAGAGAAAAAAAACTAGACTCGACTTTAAATGAAGCAAACAGGGATTCTGGCCTTAACGACCTTCCCATTAGGTCCTGAGTGTGGGCTACACATATATCAGCAAGGCGATCATGGCCACCCCAGATACAATACAAAGACAGGCTCCATTCCAAACTTACCAACTTTTTATTTTGGTTTCCTTCATTGTTTTACTATTGACACTAATTGTTATACCTCACTCTATCTTCCTTTTAATCTATTAAACCATTAGGTTCCTTCTTAAAATTGTTCTTTTATATCTAGCTACATTCTTAATATAACTTTTTTTTCCTTTAACAGCCAGAGGTTTCACAATCCCAGGATCAAACCATATAAGAATTGCTCTCTTGGGACAACCATGGTCATGGCCATACTGGCTCTCGCCCTTTCTGTGGTCATCAGTTGATACGACTGGGTTATTTTTGCCTATTTCTTGTATTTCTAGTCTTGTAAAGCATTTGTTTTCTAGGATATAAGTTTCAGACTAAGTTTAGATTCCAGCCAACTCCTACCCCAGGGAAATCAAAGCCTCCTCTCCAACCATTGACAAAGGAAGAGTTCAGTGTTCCTCCTAGGTGACACTAAGCCCTATTCAGCACACAGAGGAGGCTGGTCTTCACCAATCAGCCATCCACAAAGATTTTTTGTGACCACATCTGGGGGATGAAAGGAAAGTAGGGGCAGAGAGACAAAAAGACACTGTAGCTTAAGTTTTCCTGCCTGGCCCACAGTCAGGACAAATCTCTCTCACCTGCCAGCCCCACAGCCGCTCAGACCTGACCAAGTAAACACAGAGACTTATATTGGTTACAAACTGTATGGCAGTGGCAGGCTTCTTGCTAACTGTTCTTACAGCTTAAATTAATCCATTTCCATTAATTTATACCTTGCCACATGGCTCGTGGCTTACCGGCATCTTCACATGCTGTTTGTCATCGTGGCGGCTGGCAGTGTCTCTCTGACTCAGCCTTCCACTTCCCAGCTTTATTCTCCTCCTTGTCCCACCTACACTTCCTGCCTAGCCAATGGCCAATCAGTGTTTTATTTATTGACTAATCAGCAACACATTTGCCATACAGAACATCCCACAGCAAGACACAGAGGGGGGAAGAGAGGGAGAAAAAGAGGGAGGGGGAGGGAAGAGAGAAAGAGAGGAGAGGGAGGAGAGAGAGAAAGACACAGAGGGGTGAGAGAGAGAAAGGAAGAATGGAGAGAGAGAAAGAGAGAAGGGAGAGAGAAGAGATGAGATGGAGACAGAGAGATGAAACACAGGGAGATGAACATATCAAAGAACCAAAGGAAGCAGGAGAGGTGAGGGAAGGTGGGTTTAGACAAACAACCTAGGGCTGATGGATAAGGTGCAGCCAGATGCTTTCTAAGCCTGTTTCCAGATCACTAGATCACTCCCCACCCCTGCCCCATGAAGGGAGGAGAGGGCAGGGGAAGGGGAGGGGAAGGGAGGGGAGGAGAGGGGAGGGGAAGGAAAGCGAAGACAAGGAATGGGAGGGGAAGGGAGAGAAGGGAGGAAGAGGAGGGGAGGGAAAGGGGAAGGGAGGGGAGGAAAAAACCCCAGATCACAGAAGAGGGAGGAAGATCATGACTTCAAGGATGGCCTGGATGACATAGCAAGATCAGTGTCATCTGCCTTCTGCACATTTTGCCCTTGAGGCTTCACATAGACTTGTGAAACCCATGTCACAACCAATTTTGGGACACTTTATCACCCCAAAATACAACCCCATAAGCCCTCATTCCCCATTTCTCCCTCCCTTCAGGCTTCCAGAAACATCAAGACAGGGTTTCTTCATGTAGTTTTGGTGCCTATCCTGGATCTCTCTCTGTAGACCTGGCTGGCCTCAAACTCACAGAGATCCATCTGGCTGTGCCTCCCAAGTGCTGGGATTAAAGGAGTGTGCCACTGCCGCCTGGCTCTACTTTCTATTTCTGTGGATTTGCCTACTGTTGGCATCATACCCCGTGTAGACCTGTAGTCTGACTTCTTTCATCTCCCATGTTTCCAAGGTTCATCTTTGTTGCAGAGTATAGTGAGCTCTTTATTCCTTTCTGTTGCTAAGTAGTATTTCACACGGTGAATACATCACATTGTATCCATCCATTCCATTGTTTCCATTTGGGAAGTTGCTGTGTTACTGTAAACACTCAAATGCACAAGCTTTTCTTTTTTTTTTTTCCAGAGCTGAGGACCGAACCCAGGGCCTTGTGCTTGCTAGGCAAGCGCTCTACCACTGAGCTAAATCCCCAACCCCTGCATAAGCTTTTCTTAAAGTTATACAAAGGCATTCATCTTTTCTTCAGAGTGGCAAATAAATAGAAATAGTTCATAAGAGATGTCTTGCAATCAACCAGAAAAAGTAAAAAGTTAAATACTTATTATCGCCTGCTTTGGCAAATACAGCAGCTTCGCTTAATACTCCAGCTTCATGTCTAATGAAGTGGTGTGGTTCTGTTGCCATTCAAGAACCTGCTCAGCTCACAGGACCCCAACTAGACAGGACCATAGCACCCCACCCTGCCTGTCCTCCACAGTTCATCCTCAATGGCTTCCAGCCTAGTGCTACATCCCTCCTTGTCTCCACAAAGGGACTGTGAGCTCTTATTGATGCCAGTGATTTAGTACATCCATTTTCTTTGTGAATGGATTCTGCCAGGTGCCCTGGTGTGACTGTACTTCAACTAGTTAAAAGGATGAAAGGCAAAAGGGAAGTGACTGGGATAGCCTTGTTCGTTTCTTGCTGGTACTGAGGTAAATGGCATGGCAGTCTATTCATCTCGAACTTCTCAGTCATTCTCAAACAAGTTTAGTGTGAAATACTGCAGCATCTGTAGCTGAAGTTTTCCTGTGTCCCACTGGGTCTGCAGCTGCTCAGACCCAAGTAAATACACAGAAGCTTATATTAATTAAAACTGCTCTGCCATTAGCTCAGGCTAACTACTGACTAGCTCTTATACTTAAACTCAGCCCATTTCTGTTAATCTATATGTTGCCATGTGTTCCATGGTTTTACCTGTGTGCCATTACATGCTGCTCCCTGGATGGCAGGCTGGTGTCTCCTGACTCAGCCTTCTTCTTCTTCCCAGAATTCTCCTTGTCTGCTTATCCACTTATACTTCCTGCCTGGCTACTAGACAGTCAGCATTTTAATAAGCCAGTGTACAAAAACATTATCCCACAGCATTTCCCCTTTTCTGTTTAATTAAAAAGGAAAGTTTAAAATATATAAATAAAATTACATAAATTTTACATAGTAAAATTATATATAACAAAACAGTTATCAAGCAAGAATTATAGTTACAATATATAGTCTATTTGTATTTGGCAAAATTAAAGAAGATATCCTATCTATCATATATTTGTGAGTCTAAGGTTTCATATCTACCTTATCTCTTATCATAACCAAGGAAAATTATAGTTATAACTATCTAGTCTTCAACTACATCAAAGACCTCAGAAGATTATAATATTACCTAAGTAAACAGGAAGAGCATTGTAAGCAACTTCCAAAACTCTAGAATGACAGAGACAGCTGCCTGCCTGGACAGTCACCCAAAGTTCCTCTGCAGCATAGGGGCATCCATCTTCAGCCATATAGGCCTAAAGTCTCTAAGTCTCTTTTCTCTGTGTCCTGTAGAATGTCTGGCAGTTTCTTCTGTGAAGCAGGAACCTGAAGGACCATTTTGCCTTGCAAAGTTCAGTGGTCACCTTCTGATGGGTCCTGCATGTCCAGTCAATACATTTTGTCAAGCAATCCAGGCAAGAACAATTTCTTGCTCAAACAACTATTTTTGCCAAGAAAAAGATAAACTCCATATGGAGTGTCTTTGAAGTAAATTGGTGCTGCCAGGAACAGACATGTCTCATTGTCCAAAAAGTCTAAGTTTTTAAAACATTTTAAATGTCATATTCTGTAGGTCTTTGAAGTGTTTGAAGATTACCTACCTAATTGAATTTTATCTATGTATACCTAGAAAACTTAACTAACATGACTATAAGTTTGACTATCATAGATGATTAATTAAATCTGTATTTCTTAATTATCCATTACAATTTAAATGAGTTACATAAACATAATACCTTAAACAAAAGTAGAAATATATATATATATATATAAAGTATAACAAAATTAACTTTAAATTTGTATCAATAAACTAAAATCTATAGCAATGTAAAATATTTATCCTATATTTCTGTGTCAAGGATCTTCTTACTCTATGCAGCAAAACCCCACCACAATTGGGTTGTGTCTAAGTCAGTGTGTTGCTGTGTTTGTAAGTCTTTGTTACAGAAACATCCCACCTGGCAATCCAACCAGCATACAGCAAGAAAGGCTGATTTTACAAATCCCATCTGTCCTCATTTGACTAGCAATGCACAGAAAACATCTGGGATCCCTGGAAGTCAATGGCAGGGACCTCGTGTAACACGAATCTTAGACAGTCTTATTAATAGAAAAAAAAAACAGGTATTGGGGTGAATGCTGAAAGATCAGAGAAGCAGAACAAGCCACAGCTAACCTCACCTCACCAACTCCTCAGCCGACCCTGTTTCCTCAAACTGGAAGCCTCTGAGTCTTCATCTGAATGGATCTCAGCTGAACTGCTGCTAAGAGCCTAAAAGCTTAAAAAGCCTCTAGTTCCTGGTCCTCATGCCTTATATACCTTTCTTCTTCCTGCCATCACTTCCTGAAATTAAAGGTGAGTGTCTTTCCCAAGCAAGACATGAGATCTCAAGTGCTGGGATTAAAGGCGTGTGTCACCATGCCTGGCTGTTTCCAGTGTGGCCTTGAACTCACAGAGATCTGGATGTATCTCTGCCTCCGGAATGCTAGGATTAAAGGCATGTGCTACCACTGCCTAACCTCTATGTTTAATATAGTGCTGTTCTGTTCTCTGACCCCCAGATAAGTTTATTGGGGTGCGTGGTATATCAACCACACCTCTGTGTAGGCTGTGACATGGCTCATGTGCAGCCTCCCTCTCTGGTCTTGAGGAGGCACATCAGAGGTGATGACAAGTGAAGTCTGTCAGTTATGGAAACAAATCATGAGGGGTCCTGGGGACAGGACCAGTTTCTATCATCTTCATCTTCTGACCCAACAGCAAAGTCCAAGGACTTATGAGCGACTCATTGCTTGTCCCTGTCCCCTACTGCCGCCCACCTCCTTTCCCCAAGTTGAGAACATAGCCTCACATTTTTGAAAATGTGGCTTCAATCACTCCACAGAGATTTAGAAGTAAAAAACACAAGTTCATAGGTGGTGGAGATGGCTCAGTTAGTACGTGTTGACTATCCAAGCAGAAGGTCCTGAGTTCAAACCCCAGCACCCACATAATGTTGTCCTGCTAGCCTTGCCTATTCAGGGAGCCCCAGGTCTCAGTGAGACCCAATAGTGCTTTAAGCTCGATTGCCCCCACATGATTATATAGTTGCATGCTTAGTCCCCAGCTGATGAGCAGTCAGGGAACGATTAGGAGGTGTGGCCTTGGAGGAGGTATGTCACTAAGCATGAGCTTTGAAAGCTTATGGCAGTCTCTCTCTCTCTCTCTCTCTCTCTCTCTCTCTCTCTCTCTCTCTGTGTGTGTGTGTGTGTGTGTGTGTGTACTTCCACACTCCCCACCAGGACTCAGCCTCTGAAAGTTTAAGCCAGCCACCCCCCTAGAAAAGCAACCTAGACAATTCCTGAGGTTAACTTCAGGCTTCCACATGCATCCACACACATGTCCATTCTCACTTGCACACACATGCACCCACATCTGTATGAACACATAGTAGATAAAATAGATATTTCTATGCTGAGCACTTCATCACTGCCCTTGCTGACCATCTCCTCTTTCCAATCTAAGTCTCAGAACAATACCATTTGCCGACAAAGTTGGACTCTGACTGGCATGAGCATATGCCGCATGCTCACTTGCTGTGGAGCCTTGGCTCTAAGCACCCCAGCTTTGCAGAAGCACAGATGTTGCCTGTCTATTCCTTCACCAATTGATCTCACGCCCAGTCCAACACCAGCCCAGACTTGCTACCATGAAGGGCCAACACAAGTGGTTTCAAAGGGAGCAGCTGTTTGTCTAAAATAAGGATTTGTCCTAATCTGTAATTACCCAGAGCTCTGCTGGACACTCTACTCAAGTGTCCCAGGGACTGCTGACTCCACCTGACTATGACTGTTCTTTCCCTTAGAAAGGAGGCTCTCCCAACATGTGCATGTGTATCCTAGCACCTCTCCACTCTCACTTTCCCACTCAGACCTGGAGCATCAGGCTCCTCAACTCCTTCTCTGAGTCCCTATATGCACTGGCTTCACTTCCAAGCTCTGACTGTCATTAGCTGCTTCCATTTCCACACTGGTGACTGCCAGCTTGAGCCATTCAATAGCTACTGTCAGATTAGTGCAGTCATTGAGTAATCTGCAGCCAGTTACCTACTGCTCTCTCTAGCCTCTAATAAAATGAAAAGAAAATGAGACAGTAAATGGTTAAAATACTGGGGGGGGGGGGGATGATATTTTTTCAAAGAATATGATTTCCCATTTGTTCTAAGTCCAAAATGAGGCACTTAGAAGTTATTGTTATGGTGATAAACCTGAACATGTGGTTCAAAACTAGTTTTGGGGAGAGATGTGGGAGTGTTCTCAGCCACAGGAACCAGAAGTCCTAAGATGCCATAAGCAGAGCTTAATGGGCCATTCTGGTGTGTGTTTGGAAGACTAGAATGCCAAGATACAAAGGAGAATGGAGACATGCCTTGTGAGATTTTGGAGTGGAACAAGGACACTATTGGTAACTGGGAGTAGATGCCATTTTTGCAACCTTCTGGCAAAGAAGCTAGCTTCCTTCTGCTCCTGCCCTGAGAACTTGGATGAGGCTGGTTTTTGTTTGTTTGTTTTTGTTTTTGTTTTTAAAGCAATGGACTATTTCTTCTATGGAGGAAGTTTCAAGGCAGCATAGTATTCAGGCTGCAGTGTGGCTACTGCTTGCTGCTCTTAATTCAGATTTTCACTGAGGGAGAACAGGTCAGCAAAACATTATGAAAAACGTGGAGTTTGGCAAGGAAAGGTATATGAGCAAGGTTTAAGCTGCAAACAAGAAATGTGCCCGTGTCAAAGACTGTTAAAGGTTAGTGCCATTGGAGAGAGTCCATTCTCTTTACTAGGACAATAGGAAAGGTACCCTGAGGGCAAGGCCTTGCTCATCAAAGGCTCCAATATGGGAAAATGCATCTTTATTTGCAAGGAGAAAACCTGAACTGACAATGCATTTGAAAGGGTTCCCTGAGCAAAAGCAACTACTAAGGAAATCAGCTTTGCCTTTTCAGCACCTAGGCATCCAGAGGCCACTCCAGTCATGCTTCCATAGAAACAGGCTTCATCCCCAGCCAGCAGGAGAACTTGGCAGCATTGTCCATGTAAGACTAGTTTTGCAAGTACGAAAGATGCAGGATTCAGGGGATGATGAGATGTTGTTACACGGTCTCAGAGAGCCCCTAAGGCCAAGAAATTGGGGGCAGAGTTGGAATCACTGCAGAGAGACTCTGTGAGGCCACTGAGTAGACCTTGTGAAGGGGACGTCTAAATTTCAATAGAGGCCAGGACCCTGTGGTACCCAGCAAGAAAGGAAGAGGACATGGAAGGAAGGCAGCCCAAAGTTGGGTGGATAGGGCTACCCAAGCCACTTAGAGATCACCAAGAGCCCTGGTTGGTGGGTATTGTGCTTCGGGATTTGGTGTTTTCCCTACTACTTGCTATGGTCCAGTCTTTCCCAGGTACATCCCCATTCCTCCCTTTTGCAATGGGAATGTATACTCTCTGTGCCACTCTACATTGGAGGCATGTCACTGATTTTT
Organism: Peromyscus californicus insignis; assembly: GCF_007827085.1. Classification (NCBI taxonomy): domain Eukaryota; kingdom Metazoa; phylum Chordata; class Mammalia; order Rodentia; family Cricetidae; genus Peromyscus; species Peromyscus californicus. The sequence continues at coordinate 118,712,475 of NW_026294562.1, forward strand.
TATCTGATAGGAGCTCAAAGTTAAGACATTGCCTTGGGTCTCAGAAGGACTTTGGACTTTTGAACAGCGTTGGGCCTGTTAAAGACTGGAGGAACTTTCGGAACAGATACATTTTGCATCATGAGATGGCCATGGGTGTATTGGAACCGGGAAAACAATATTGAACGGCCTCACCTGTTTGGTCTCCAGGTGGTAATGTCATTTCATAAAGTTCTGGAACCTCTGGGAGGTAGGGACTTGCTGGAGAAAGTGGGTCAGTGGGGGCAAGACTTGGGGTCCTGTAGACCAATTCCACTTACTTACTCTCTATTCATAACTGCAGACACACTGTGGCTGGTTAGCCTGCGGCTGCCATGCTTTCTCTGCCTGAGACCCTGTCTTCCTCATCATGACTGAATGATTCTCCTTTAATCTTAAACCGGAATAAACTCTCCTTTAAATTGCTTCTTTTCAAGTATTTGGTCAAGAAAAGTAATTAATAAAATTTAGATGAAAACTACAAATCACTTCATGTTCTCAGAGAAGAAGAATCATTATAAATGTGGCATTTTACCTCCCAAATTAACTCCAAAGCTCAGTTTCATCCCATTAAAAACATAGACTATATCATAAAATTTGACAATTATTTGACAACCCTGTACCTACAGAAACAGTAAAATCTACAGAAATTCATAGGAGAAGACAATTATCTTGGCACTCAGTGTTCACTGGGAATGGGTCTCAAGACTCTGCATGGACACCAAGACCCGTGAATGCTCAAGTCATCCTAGCAAAGGGACTCAGGTTTGAGTAGAAATCATGAATACCTCCCAGATATTTTAAATCATTTCCAGGTTCTTTACAACATCCCATCATACATCAAAAGTGTTATGTAGATGATTGTTCTGCTATACCTTCTTGGAGAATAGATGAGGGGGAAAGTCTCTACATGTCCAAAACAGATAGAAATTTTTCTTCCTCCCCCAATGTCTCAAGTAGCTCTGGCTGGCCTTGATCTCACGATGTATCTGAGGATGGCCTTGACCTACTGAGTCAACCTCCCAGATCTATGTTATAACAGTAGTCACAGCAGTGGCGTTACAAGTAACCGTTACTTTTCACACCTGTTCATCATATGTAAATTTATTCTAATGAACATGTATTATTTTACTAGGCTATTAAAAGATCAACAGAGATTTTTTTGATGAGTAAGCTTACGAAGAAAGAAAAATAAATGACTTATTTCTTTTTTTATTTGCCTCACCAGTTACGATATTTGAAGAATAATAATGTGTGGGAGAGAATGAATGTAAGAGTGGACGAGGGCCTGGGTGGCCCTCAGGGTGGCCCTCAGTAGATGACTGCATGGGGGAGGGGAAGAGAAAGAACCCCACAAGGACCAAAAGAGAACATTTTCAAAACTAGTGACAAACTGCAGGTAGTCTCTACCTCAAAGGTAGAAGTAGTGTGTGTGTATGTGTGTATGTGTGTGTGTGTGTGTGTGTGTGTGTGTGTGTGTGTGTGTGTGTGTGATGTGTGTATGTGTATGGTATGTGTGGTGTGTGTGCATGGTATGTGTGTGGTGTGAGTGTGTGTGTTATGTGTGTATGTGTATGGTGTGTGTGATGTGTGTGCATGGTATGTGTGTGGTGTGAGTGTGTGTGTGGTGTGTGTGTGTGTATGGTGTGTATGTGTGTGTGATGTGTGTGCATGTGTATGGTGTGTGTATCAGTGTGTGTGGTGTGTGTGTGTGTGTGTGTGTGTGTGTGTGGTGTATGTGTGTGGTGTGTGTGTGGTGTATGAGTGTGTGAGTGAGTATGTGTACGGTGTGTGTGTATGTTTATGGTGTGTGTGTGTGTGTGAGTGTGTGTGTGTGTGTGCGCGTGTGTGTGCAGTTGCATTTGTATACTTACATATGGGAATCAGGTTAACCTTGGGTGTTGCTCCCCTACAGTCATCTTCCTTGCTTTTTGAGACAGTCACCCACTGTCCAGGAGTTCACCAAGTGTGTCAGGATGGCTGGCTAGTGAGCCTCAGGAATCCGCTGTCTCTATCTCCCCAGGACTGGGATTATAAGCACATGACATCACATCCAGTTTTCCCAGTTTTTTGTGTGCATTCTGGGAACCGTACTTGGGCCCTTATATTTGTGTGACAATCACTTACTGCTGAGCTATCTCAACCACCAGGGTCACCATTTCTTTTTCTTTTTAAAAAAATTTCATGATTTTGTGTGTGTGTTGGGTGTTTTACCTGCATTTACTCTTGTCCAGCACATGTGCCCAGTGCCTCCAGAGTCCAGATGAGGGCGGGTGTCAGGTGCCCTAGAACTAAAGTTACAGATGATTCGGAAACACTCTGTGGGTGCTGGGAATTGAACCCAGGTCCTCTGTAGGAGCGTTCAGTGATCTTAACAGCTGAGCCATCTCTGCAGCCCCAGTGCTGTTTCTTAACAAGATGTATTCCAAACGGTTTCTGTGATAGTCTTGTCCTATTCATCAGAGTCACCCAGTGCAGTCTCCAATTCAGACTCATTAGTAAAAGCTTAAATTTATCAAAAGAAATTGAAAATAAACAAAGCTCCTCCCCTCCCCTGCCATCTCTCTCTCTCTCTCTCTCTCTCTCTCTCTCTCTCTCTCTCTCTCTCTCTCTCTCTCTCTCTCATAGTCTTTCTCTCGCTTCTGCCTTTGTCTGAAGATGCTCACAAAGCATTTGTCGCAGACTGACTCCCTGATTCCCTGGACCTGGGGGATTGGGGTAGAAATGCCTTGACAGTTTGTTCAGATGCAGCCCAGGCCTGGCTCTGCTGCAATCCAGATCCTGTCCATGTGGAGAGCTGTACCTTTCTCGACCTTCCCTGTCACCGTTGAATCCTCACAGTGCCTCCCTCGGCTGCATCTCAGAGTGTGAAGGAGAAGATCTGACACCTGCTTCCTGCCAGAGTCTGCTGCCTCATTTCCATCCCCTGCAACCTAAAATTAGAAGACATCACCAGGAAGATGTTCATCCCAAGAAAAGAAGTCTACTTGGCAACAGGGGCCCAACTCTGCAGCAGCTACTCCTGGAGACCGCATCAGACCTGCTCTGGGAGGGAAAGAGGAGGAAGGATGCCCTGGGAAATGGGCCGCACAAACAGCTGAGGGTACCACCATTCCTAAAGGGGATTCAAGGCCCTTTGTTCTATGCAAATCCCCCTAACCCACCCACAGCTCCATGTAGATCCTGGGAAGTTCTAATTCCAGATTACACCTCTGTTTTTTTTCAGTATGTAATGTAACACCTGGGGCCAGGTTAGTGCCTCTCCTCTGATTAGAAATTGACAGAGAGCAGCTGATAATAACTCCACCTGAAATGTCCCTTCTCTGACCCACATAAACAATATATATAGGTGTGTTTGTGGATATGCATTTTCAGATAGAGATAGAAGTGTAGATCAACAGACTGGAGAAAGGGAGAGTTAGTCTCATTTGCTTGGCTTTTTTTTTTTCTAATCAAGATGCATTTTTGGAGGCTGCATTCAATTCCAATTAAGGGATGCTTTCATACCTTTTATAGAGGAACAACTATATTTAACATCGCCATTCACTCTAAATAGTAATTGGATTTTATAAGGTATGAGGCTTTTAAAGCTACCCCGAGTCTCCGAAGCTTCTCTCTGACGCTAATGAGCCATGTTGGCTGAGCTTGAGGCACGAAGGCTCTGGCAGAGGCTCCCCAGGCCCCAAGAGCTCCTGCAGCACCTCTACTGTGGCAGCAGAGGCCTGCGCAGGGCATTGGTTAATTTTCACAGCCAAGGGAGGAAACAGTTCCTTCTCGAAACACTACAGAAGTGATTTGAGGGAATTGGCACACTGGCTTTTTAAAGAATTCAGAATTAGGTTTTAAATATAATGACTGCAAAGAAGAAGGAGGAAATCACACATTCAGAAACATGCTATTCTATTGGAAAATACTTCAGCTTTTAGAAAAAGGGGACTTTTGCAATATTCATTGGGATTATTCATGACGTCGTCCATCTCAGGCTGCTTCTGTGGCTACAAATAAAAATTTCTCCGATGTCAGAAGACCTTTCAAAGAAGCCAGAATGACACATTAATTATATTAAGAAGATAAAAATTTTAAAAGCAAGCAGCAAAAGCCAGAGAACCCTCTTCTGGAATATGGGAGTGTGCCCATACACAGTCTGGAATTCTACCAATTCCCCCACATTTCCTTTCACGTGGTAGTCAAGAGATAATGCAAAATGCATCAGAATACATCTTCTGGATCCTGGGAAAACAGTGGAACGGAAGGGCCAGGAACTTGCCTTAACACCCAGACAAACGCTCCCACTGACAGAGCCTGTCCACTGTGACCATGGAAAACTAGAGTCCCTGGGGGGCTCGAGTCTTTCAAGGAAAGGCACACATACCAAACTGCAAACTTCCATCCATTTCAGCTCTTGATTCAGCAATGGCCACTCATTGCCCACCCCCCCAATGCTGGGGGTCACGTGTTCCTGGACCAGCTGGCATGCAGCTTTGAAAAGCAATGACAGGCAATAAAGATCTGGTCCCCAGAGCCTGTGTACTGAGCACCGAGGGCTGCTTCAGAGTCCAGAGGTGAAGATGCTTTGGAGAGTGGCAATTTCTCACACTTCCAGAGATGTGAAAATAATGCTTCCTTTTTTCGGTCTTTATCTTTCTCCTTTAGAAGGCAGGCATCACAGACTAAGACACAGAAAACCAAGCCGGATTCAGAAAGATATTGTTCCTCATATGCTGTCTCCCATGTATGGAGTCTGGGTTTATATCTATGCACACAGATACACAACATGAGAACAGAAGGGGGGCTCTGGGGGGGGGGAGAAAAGACATGAAGGGGGGGCAAAAAAGGTAACATGGGTAACGTGGAAAAAGTATCACATTCATATATAAAATATAGATTTAAACGTGTGTGTGTGTGTGTGAGAGAGAGAGAGAGAGAGAGAGAGAGAGAGAGAGAGAGAGAGAGAGAGAGAGAACAGAATGGGAACAATTTCAGGACAGGAAGGGAGCCAGTGGAGTCGGGAAGGCATGGGGAGGCCTGTGGGATGGGTAAATAAGAACAAGGTACAAAGGGACATATATGAAAACGTCATAATGGAACCCATTCTTTTGTACATTAACTTAAAGAATAATTAAAAAGCAAGTGCACACTCAAGCAGAATGGGGGTGCCACTGAGCACGCCCGTGTACAAGACCAGCTGTAGGAAAGGCCCAAGAGGTCCCTGAGTGCCACTCTAGGTTCATCTCTCAGCACAGAGATAGCCTTTAGCAATAAGAGTGAGATCAACTAAAACACCTCCTCGACTAGGGGAAGAATTGGACTTCTGCAGTTACCAACTTATAAAATTAAAGTGGCTGGTTTTTCAACAACAACAAAAAAAAATCACAATGCATAAAAAAATTTCCAAAGAAAGACAAGTGGTTGTGGTGGTATTTTACTTGTACTGAAATGTGATTTTAATTGTATGTTAATAAATAAAGTTGTCTGGGGGTCAGAGCTATCAGAGCCATAGCAAGTTCATGGCGGCGGTGGCACACGCCTTTAAGGACCTGGAGGGCGGTACATACAGGCAGTGACGAGGCAGTCACATGTTTGGGGTTACAACCAATGAGAAGGCAGAACAGCTAGGGTATAAAAAGACATACACACAGGAAGTAGGTCCCTTTTTGGAGAGCTCTCTTGGCTGAAGAGGATCGCTAAATCAGGAAGGGTGAGGCTCTTAGCTCTGACCTCTTGGCTTTCTTCTCTGAATCAGCTCTGTGTTTCTTATTTAATAAGACAGTTGGTTATATCTACAAGTGGTCACATGATATACTATCCAGAAAGCACTTTCGACAGCATCTTAAAATGTCCAACAACACGAATAAAGAGATGTAAGAGGTCAGCAAAGTAATGTGCGGAGAAAGGTAATATCCATGAAGAGAAATTAAGAGAAAAATGGAAACAAAAAATCCTAAAACTGAAGCACAAATTTTTCTAGAGTGATTTAAAGGCAAATTTGAGTATACACAGGAAGAAACAGTAAACTCGAAGGTGAGACAGTTGAATGAGCCTGAAAAAATGAAATCAATCAGGCACATTGAGTGAGCAAAGGATAGAACTGTCTGTGGGGTGCACAGCAGTGCCACATTCCCACTGAAGAAAGATAGAGCTGTCTGTGGGGTGCACAGCAGTCACACGTTCTCACTGAAGAAGGGTAGAGCTGTCTGTGGGGTGCACAGCAGTCCCACGTTCTCACTGAAGAAGGGTAGAGCTGTCTGTGGGGTCCACAGAAGTCCCACGTTCCCACTGAAGAAGGGTAGAGCTGTCTGTAGGGTCCACAGCAGTGCCACATTCCCATTGAAGAAGGATAGAGTTGTGGGGTCCACAACAGTCCCACATTACCACTGAAGAAGGGTAGAGCTGTCTGTGGGGTCCACAGAAGTCCCACGTTCCCACTGAAGAAGGGTAGATCTGTCTGTGGGGTCCACAGAAGTCCCACATTCCCGCTGAAGAAGGGTAGAGCTGTCTGTGGGGTGCACAGCAGTCCCACATTCCCATTGAAGAAGGGTAGAGCTGTCTGTGGGGTGCACAGCAGTCCCACATTCCCACTGAAGAAGGGTAGAGCTGTCTGTGGGGTCCACAGCAGTCCCATGTTCCCATTGAAGAAGGGTAGAGTTGTGGGGTCCACAGAAGTCCCACGTTCCCACTGAAGAAGGGAAGAGCTGTCTGTGGGGTCCACAGCAGTCCCACATTCCCACTGAAGAAGGGTTGAGTGTGGGGTCCACAGCAGTCCCACATTCCCACTGAAGAAGGGTTGAGTGTGGGGTCCACAGCAGTCCCACGTTCCCATTGAAGAAGTCTCAAAGAGACAAAACAAATGAAAGTGAACAGAGAGACTGCTTAAAGACACAATGGCTGGAAACTCCTCAAATGCAATGAAAGACACAGATGTAAATATCTAAAGAACTCAACAAACACCAAGGATGAACCCAAGGAGCCTACACCAAGACATATTCTAGTCAAACTGCCAAAAGACAGAGAAAAATCTCAAAAGTAGCAATAGAGAAGCATCATAGACAGTAGTCCTCAATAAAAATAAAAGAAGATTTCTCAGCAGCATTACGGGAGTCTAGAGGCAAAAAAAAAAAAAAAAAAAAAAAAAAAAACCCTGTGGGGAAAAATTAAAAAAAAAAAAAAACAACAACTAAAAAACTGAAGAAGAAGAAAAAAAAGCATTGCCAACCAATAACCCTATGTCTGTGGAAAGTGAGCAACTGTGCTTTTTTTTTTTTTTTTTTTTTTTTTTGGTTTTTCGAGACAGGGCTTCTCTGTGTAGCTTTGTGTCTTTCCTGGAACTCGCTTTGTAGACCACACTAGCCTCAAACTCACAGAGATCTGCCTGCCTCTGCCTCCCGAGTGCTGGGATCAAAGGCGTGCGCCACCACCATCCAGCTAGTTGTGCTATTCTGAAGTAAGCAAAGACTGGGGACTCCAGTGTCACTAGCCCTGTCCTAAAAGGGTTGCTCACAGGAGCACTGTGTGGTAACTAAGAGTTAAAGAGCGCCTTACTGCTGTATGAAGATTGAAGTAAAGAGGTTTTGAAGTAAAGAGGTTTTACAAAGTCAGTATTGTAGTAGTTTGCAACTTTATTTCTTCTTTTCAGCATGATTGAGGACACCAAAATATTCCAAGCAATTATGAATCTGCAGCCCCATACAACCGGATCTTTGACTTGTAATTCCACACTTTATGATTCTACAGTCCTTAGGAGACTGGTGCATTTTAAAAGTAGTTGTTAATTCATGGTTTGGGACCCATTAGGTATAACGATGTAACTGGGCATCCTAGACATGACCTTGTGACATCAATGACTGAAAGACGCAGCTGGTGGAACTGGTACAGCGCTTTGAGAGTGACTGGGCCTTTCTCAGGCCAGACGTGCTTGAATCGAGGACTCCGGTGCTGAACACTCAACAGTCACCAAAAGTCAACCTGAGACAGTGACTCTCCAGCTGGTTGTCTCACATCAGTGATGACTAAAGGCACGGCACACACGGGGGTAAACAAAGCGAAAACAAGCCCCACAAAAGAAGATTAGAGCAAGGTGGGAATTTAGGGGGAAATAAAAGAAACTCCTAACAGTGGGAACGATCCCAAGCGGGGACGGGAGGGGGAGACACACAGCTGTGCTGTAAGGGTGTTTATAGGACACATGGCTGAAACTGGACAAAACTGACATAATTACTATTAAGATTGGCTAATTCTCATGTTGTATCATGGATAGAGCCTGGTGGTTGCGGGGGCAGTGGCCTGCACACTCCTGGGATAGTCCCTTGGCCCAGCCAGAAAGATGATCAACACACTCTGCCCACTGGCTCAATTATAGGGGTATCCGTGCATTACAGCCCCTATCTGTCTACCCTCGGACTAGCTTTTTAACTGTGAACTGTTTGATCAGCTCATCATACTGGTCTCCAACCTTGCTTGGATGGTATCTTGCCGGCTGTTAATTATAACGGATTTGTTCTCGTGTTTACATGACTAGTTTATAGTTTTACCGCAGGCCTTTTCCCCCTCACTACCTATAGAGAGCTAACTCCTGCCTCAGAACTATAAAGGAGCGTATGTTTTTTGGCAGTGCTAAAGACAGAACCCACAGTCTCGCATATGCTAGGCAAAATCTTTACTACTGAGCTATACCTCCTCCAGCCAGGAGGAGATGTATTGTATATTATTGATATTAAGTTGATAGAAATTCAAATTAAAGTGTTCTAATTTTATATGTTAAATGCAATCCATGATAACCATAAATGGAATAATTACGGAATACACACAAAAGTAAATTATAAGAGAAACATTTCACCAGTTAAAGTCAAGTAGATACAAAAAAAAGAGTATTTCGGTAAATGAGGAGCAAAAAATGAATGTCATATAGATAACAAATAGTAAAATGACTGAAATCCTTTGTCAACAACTACTTTAAATACAAATGGATTAAATTCTCAAATTAAAAGACCAAAAATGAAGAACAAATTTAAAACACATGACTCAGTTTCATTTTCATTTATAAGAATCAGTTTAGATCAAAAGTCACAAATAGATTGAAAGTAAAAACATGGTGATGATAACAAAAAGCAGTGGTAGATAAACTGATACCAGGCAAAATAGACTTTGCATCTAAAAAAGATCATAAGAGGCAATGAATGTCTCTGTACCCTAGTAAAAGTTTCAATATGCCAAGATCATAATAATTTAAGCATTAAGAGCAGACCATCAAAATGAATGAGGTGAAACTTGATAATGCTAAAGATAGATTTCAGAATGTCATTTTCATATCTGTTATAACAACTAGGCAGAAGATGTAAGAACATGGAGGACTTGGCCAGCACAATGAACCAATGAGATTTAATAGATAGATTTCAGAATGTCATTGTCATATGTGTTATAACAACTAGACAGAAGATGTAAGGACATGGAGGACTTGGCCAGCACAATGAACCAATGAGATTTAATAGATAGACTTCAGAATGTCATTGTCATATGTGTTATAACAACTAGGCAGAAGATGTAAGGACATGGAGGATTTGGCCAGCACAGTGAACCAGTGAGACTTAATAGGCTTACACAGAACGCTCCACACAACAGCAAAATGTATTTTTTCCCAAGCGCACATGGGATACTCACTGTGATAGACTATATGCTAAGCTACAACGAAAGCCTCAACAGAACTTTCCAAAGACAGATGTTAGGAATGGTGAGATGGCTCAGATAAGCGTGCTTGCTCTGCAGACATGAGGACATCAGTTTGCACCCCCAGAACCCACATAAAAAGTTCACTATGACTTTGGAAGTCAGTGTGGCAGTTTCTCAGAAAACTGGGAATCAACCTACCACAAGACCCAGCTATGCCACTCTTAGGCATATATACTCAAAGGATGCTCAATCATACCACAAGGACACTTGCTCAAATATGTTCATAGTAGCTTTATTTCTAATAGCCAGAACCTGGAAACAAACTAGATGTCCCTCAACCAAGAAATGGATAAAGAAAATGTGGTACATTTACACAATGGAGTATTACTCAGCTGTTAAAAACAAGGACACCAGGAAATTTGGAGGCAAATGGATAGAACTGGAAAAAAAACATCCTGAGTGAGTAACCCAAGCCCAGAAAAACAAACATGGTATGTACTCACCCCTAAGTGGATATTAGCTATGAAATAAAGGACAACCATGTTACAATCCACAGCCCCAGAGAGGCTAGGTAACAAGGAGGGTTCATAGGGGGATGCCCAAATCTCCCCAGGAAGGGGAAATAGAAGCGCTTTCCTAAGTGAACTGAGGGCAGGTTGGGGTGAGAACACAAGCGATCAGGTTGAGGGGGATGAAGGGAGAGAGTACCAAAGAGACTACCGGAGAGTGGTGTGGTGGGGGGGGGCATTTAGGGGTCAGGCAAAAACCTGGCACAAGAGAATTGCCCAGGAATCTTCATGGATGCCCCCAGCTAAGAATCCTAGCAATAGTGGATACGTAGCCTGAACTGACCATCTCCTGTGACCAGATTGGTGCCTAGCCCAATTGTCATCAGAGAGGCTTCATCCAGCAACTGATGGAAACAGATGCAGAGACCCACAGCCAAAGTTAGGTGGAGTTTGGGGAATCCTGTGGAAGATGGAGAGAAAGGATTGTGGGAGCCAGAGGGGCCAAGGACACCACAAGAAAACTCACAGAATCAACTAACCTGGGCTTATAATGGGCTCACAGAGACTAAACCAACAGTCAGGGAGCCTGCATGGGACTGACCTAGGCACTCTGCATATATGTTACAGTTGTGTAGCTTGGCCTTCTTGTGGGATTCCTGACAGTGGGAGCAGGGGCTGTCTCTGACTCTTTTACTGGCTTTTGGGACCCTATTCCTCATACTGGGTTGCCTTGCAATGTGTAAATGTACCACATTTTCTTTATACATTTCTTTAGTTGTAGCTGAGCATAATACATGGGGAGGTGCTTAGTCTTACTGCAATTTGATATGCCATGTTTTGTTGATGCTTATGGGAGATCTGCCTTTTCCTAAACAGAAATGGAGGAGGAGTGGATTGGGGGGTGGGACAGAGGAGAGATGGGGATGGGACTGGGAGGAAAGGAGGGAGGGGAAACTGTGGAGGGAGGTAAAATAAATAAATTTTTTTTTAATTTGGCTATGGCTACACATGTGTGTAACTCTAGAACTGGGAAGTGAAGACAAGCAGATAGAGAGTTCACTGACCAGTCATCCTAGATGAAAGCAGAGTTTCAGTTTCATGAGATACCCTGTCTTACAGGCAGAGAGCTCTGGTGGAAGACACTCAGGACTGATCTGGCCTCTACATGTGCACATAGATGAGTGTCGTCATGTCACACTATGTGCATGGATGACACACACTTATACTACCACCACCCCACATACACGTGAGAGACAGTAAACTTCTTAGACCACAAGTACATAAGGTTAGAAATCAGTTTTTTAAAAAGATAAACCAAGTTGTGGGAGATAATATACAACTGAACAGATAATTTATCACAAAAGAAAACTTAAGAGAAACTAAAAATCCTTAAAGTTTTTAACCTAAATTGCCATAGAATTCATTCATCCCACTTCTGGGTGTATACTGAAAGTAGTCTAGAAGACATATTTGTGCATCTGTGTTGGCAGTAAATTATTCACAGCAGACAAGCCACGGAAGTGACTTGAACATCCACTAACAATAAACAGGTAAGCAAATGCACTATGTATACTACATCATGAATGAGCCTAGAGGACATGATGTTTATCATAAAAGGTAACTTTAAAAACCTTAAGTTCCCAGTTAGATGAGTTACCTAGAACCAGTAAGACAGAACATAGAAAGTTGATTGTAGGGATTTCAGATGGGGTCTCTGGAGTTGCTGTTTAATAACTATCCAGTCTCCATTTTACAGTATGAGGAACTCAGAATGTAGATTGTGGTAAGGTGAATGTACTTAATTCCACTGGCCTGTACAAACAGATAGTGTGGCACATTTTATAGTATACATATCACCACATTTTTTTTCACATTAAAAAATATTTTCAGATACTAGGCTCAGCCCACAAAGCCTATGGCATCCTGATTCCATAGGTCGCACAGTACCCCTTTCCCTTTCTTTTCTGTATGGAGTGTTAGCCTGGAGGACATAAGCTGATTGTATCCCAATTCAAGCAATTCTCCCATCCCACCAAAGTTCATTCATCACAGCGAAGGTTGACCAGAGCTAAGAGTGTCAGCTCTTGGAAGTGGGCGTTCTCATAGAATCCTAGCTGTGCAGGTCACTGGGTGGCCTTATATAATGTGCTCAGTCTCCACGATTCTTAGATTTCCTATTTGGAAATGGAAGTGATCAAACTCTTAATAGAGTGGTTGTTAGATTCAATGGTAAAACTGTATGTGCACAGAGAGACAGACGTCCCGATCCTTGCTGGGTGCTCAGTGTTCGCTATTTCCACCTGTTGTTTGACTTTCTGGATAGATATGAATAAATATCTACTCACCCCAGACAGACCAAAGAAAGAATTCTCCCTAATTTTCATTTAGTGAAAGCTGCATCCCTGTAGCTCTCTGTACAGCTCGTAGGCAGATGATGATTGGGACATCTCCTGTTTCCAGCAACTGTTGCTGCCTACAGAACTTTAAGGAGGGCCACTGTGAGTTTTGTTTACTTCCCCAGTCTTCTAAGAGCCTCCTTCCTCCCTAAATCAGAGCGTGTTTCAATCCAGAGGAAATAACTCCAAGAAACCATCAATTCCTTTAATCAAGCATGCCATAAGAAGTTAATCAGGCACACAAACCCACAGAGTCTACAATTTTCCTTCTTTTTCCACTGCACACATCTTAGCTGGCACCAATGTTTTCTTTCATCTTTATTTGCAATTTTGACATAAGTACAATACAACCACCAAGATTGCATAGCCTTATAATACAATTAGCCAGAAGAAAAGTAAATTTGGAACTCAATGTCAATAGTAAAATTTTGTTTAATTAGAATATAAAATAACCAGTTTCCTTGTGGCATTTTCACGTATACTGGGTCTGGGTTAATCCCCATCCCCTGTAACTAATCTCCTAGTCCTTTAAGAACTAGGTGTCTCTCTCTCTCTCTGCAGCCTTGGCTCCTTCCCACCCACTAGTCACTTCTGGGCTAAAGGGTCTAGAAAGAACATCTGGGTCCTGTCCCTTGCTCTGCTCCAAGGCTGGACCCACACTCCAGTTGCACTGGCTGCTATGATTCTCCAAGTCTGTCGTTTTAAATGGACACCTCAGGCTTTGTCCATACGGCTCTTCCTCTTAGCAAGCCCTTCCATGGCAGCCTTTTTTTTTTTTTTTTTTTTTTTTTTTTTTTTTTGGTTTTTCGAGACAGGGTTTCTCTGTGTAGCTTTGCGCCTTTTCCTGGAACTCACTTGGTAGCCCAGGCTGGCCTCGAACTCACAGAGATCTGCCTGGCTCTGCCTCCCGAGCGCTGGGATTAAAGGCGTGCGCCACCACCGCCCGGCTATGGCAGCCATTTTTACAGCCTAACTTCACAGTCGCTTTTCCATGAAATGCTTTCGGGCTGCCTCAGCATTTGACTATGCTGGCTGCGATAGCTGAGCACATTGCTTGCCTCTTTCTGGCAGGAACCAGTGTCTATTCCACGCCGTGTTCCCAGCCTTCTATACAAGACTGACATGTGTATTAATGGACGTACTTTGTGCTGAAAGAGACACGGTGGCAGTCGTGGCAGTCGTGGCACAGGTGTTCACGATACCTGGAACTGAGTTGAGTTTGGAGACTCGGAGGTGGGAGTTAAGTTTGGAGACTCTGAGGTGGGAGTTAAGTTTGGAGACTCTGAGGTGGGAGTTCCCAGTGGACAGCAAGGACCCGGGGGAAGTGAATGGAAAAATTACACCCTATCCTGTGAGAACAAGGACAGCATAGTTTAATTAATAGGCAGCAACGTGCCAGCCAAGGCTGCAGACCAGCAATGCTGCCCAGGGCTGGCAACCAGGAGGAGAGCCAAGAGGTGGACAGTGGGGCTTCAACACTTGACGTCTCCCCCTCACACACACCCGGGCAAACAGCTGTGAACAGCCTAAATCATCTCCCTGGTTTGTGCAAGGAGGCATGCACAGAGCATGTGGGTCCTCCAGTGTTTCTGCCTGCGATGTCCCAGAGAGTTGGCCAATCTGAGTAGGAATGACTGGAGTCTTTGTCCAAGTTCTCCTTAAGTCCTGTAAAAAGTTCCTAGACAAGGCTCTGGGCAGGTTTGCCCTCCTGGGAGTTCCTCTGACCTTCCTTAATTTTTCGCCTTTTTTTCCCCATTTTCCTCAGTACAGTCTGCTTTGACTGTGATCACTCTTTCTGTGTCCACAACTTTATTCCTCATCAACATGAGATTTAAAAAAAGAGTGGAGAGCCACCATCTCAGGTTGACATTTGGTTAGTGGGGACACTCCAGCACTTTATCCAGAACCTTAATGCTTATGTCAGGCCCATCTCTGGCCCCTTCATTCTCAAGGATCCACATCAGCACCAGTCAGAGATCCAAAAGAGATACAGGCTGTGTGTCATTCCATGTCTCACAGAGCAGCCAGATACAATCGTGCTTCGAAAATGGGGCATCATTTGAGGGGACTTTTAAAGCACCAGCATAACAGCTCACATCTATTGAGCACACCCACTGTGGGTCAAGGGCAGGCTAATCGTGTTGTAGTTGTGGTGTCAGTGAAGCCTCAAACACCGAGTAAAGCCTCAGGTTGAGCGATTGAGTCAGATGCTGATTTTCACATAACCGAGTTTGTATAAAGCATATCAAACAGCCCTTTGGTACTGTGTTCATTTTCTTCTCCAGTATACATGTGTCACTTTGTATTTATTGACATTGTTAGGAAGAATGCAAACAAAAAGTATCATCTTTGATTCTGTAGCAGAAACATGACTTTGAAAGCCAAGCTCTAAAAATGGGTGGGGTGGGGTGGGAAGAACCATGACTTCAAGTGCTTCTTGTTTACAAATCAAAGGCAAAGCCAGCCAACTTGTAGTCAACAGAATTTTACTGTAAACTCTAGCAAGGAAGAGCTTAGATAGAATATCAGAGGATTGTACGCCACAGGACAGGGTGGTTTTCAAACTTCCTAATGCTGTGACCCTTTATTACATTTCCTCATGTTGTGGTGACCCCCCAACCATAAAATTATTTTCATCGCTACACCATAACATAGTAATTTTGCTACTATTATGAATTGTAATGTAAATATCAGCCCTTCCAGCCCACTGGAATGGAAAAAGAAGCAGCTCAAAGGTGTCGGGGCTCTTATCAGCTTATCTTAGGGCAAACCTTCAGGTTGAGGATCAAATACTTGAGATGAATAGGGAAGAACCCAAGAAGACTGCAGCCATGGTCTGCTTCCTCGGATGAACACAGCATGAGAGAATCTGCAGTTTCCACAACAACTCTATGTGTAGCATGAACATACATCTAATGTGGATGGAAATGGGACGGTAGCACCGGGTGAAGGGACTATCAAAACTTTGAGGATACCCACCAGGAAGGATCTAGAACAGCAGTTCTTAACCTGTGGGTCATGATCCCCTTTGAGGGGATCAAATGACCTTTCCATAGGCGTCACCTAAGAGCACTGGAAAACACAGATATTTACATTACAATTCATAATAGTAGCAAAATTACTATGTTATGGTGTAGCGATGAAAATAATTTTATGGTTGGGGGGTCACTACAACATGAGGAAATGTAATAAAGGGTCACAGCATTAGGAAGTTTGAAAACCACTTGTCTAGAAGTTCCATGTGCCTCCAGAGTTACTGGACAGACACATGATTCATAGAGACAGGAGAAAGAAGATGCAGAGCATGAGACTTAGGATCAAAAGAAAATAGTCCGGACTATAGTTGTCAGCATTTTAGTAGACTAGGCCTACACATCACAAAAAGAGACGGTGTCATATGTAAGAGGGTGATGGTGCTAAGTGCTTAGCAAGGGACTGAGAAGTGCAAAAATGTACTGCTTTATGTAAAATGATAGAGACAGGTCTCAAGGGTAAAGTAGCATAGGAGCAGAGAACATGAGTATAACCGCAAGGGTTTCTGGGCTTTGAAGGGTCTGTGAAGAGGGCACAACAGGCACAAAGCACCGGCATGGGATCGTGTCCTGGGTGCTTGGTGATAATCAAGGAAGTTGTTGGAGGTAGAACACATGGGGATAAACAGCCAAGGAGCAAATCATGAGCTTTTGCTCTGGAGGGGAAAGGAGAAACAACTGATGGATTTTGAGCACAAAAGTCACATGATCCGCCTTACAGCATAAAAAGACTACTTTTATTTGTTAATGAAATGGCAAAAGCACAGGTTCCCAACTAGTAAGACGGAAGACACGAGAGAGAAAAAGAGAGGTACATAGAAAATATTTGTCTAAAAAAATGATATGACTGCCCATGCACTCATACATCACAAAAAAAAATAATAAATGTACAAAATTTTCCAGTAAGTGGGCCAATATTGTCAGGAAGGATTGAAAAATGAGCTGCATGCTGTTTCTAAGACACACTTTAAGCATAAGATCAAAACACTGAAAATAAAAAAGTGAAATTACTAACAAAAAGAAGACAGAACAAACTTCAAGCTACAAGTGTCACTAAAGGTAAAGACAATCAGAGATGCTTGAAGACTCTATTCACTGGTAACGTAAAGTCACCCTGTTGGATTTAGAAACAGACCATTCCTATGTGAAAACTCTTAGAGGAGTAGTTGGATATTGGTAAGCATGGGTGCAAGGGTACTGGTCAACGAATGGTTCAAAGTGGATGGTTATCCACGTGAGAAAAGAAAAGAAGGAAAGAAATTAGCTACCACCTGCTTCATACCACACCAAAGGTCAAATCTTTAAACGAACCAAAGACTTGGATTTCAATGGCAATTATAAGTGTTACAGATGGCAACAGCATAAATATATTTGTCAATAATAAAGAAGGGTTTTAAACATAAAAAAATCACAAACTAAAATACTAGTAAAGTTTTTTAAACCCAGTTCCACTGAAACTAAGAATTTCTACTCTTACATATGAGTAAAATTTTTCTATAATAAAATATTATTAACATAAGAACTTCTGGCTGTGTCTGGTGGCATAGGCCTAGAATCCCAGCTACTGGGGAAGCTGAAGAAGGACTTCAAGGATGGTATGAGCTATAAAGTGATTTAGAAGCCAGCCTGGGTAACTTAGTGAGACACTCTTCTGAGGAGTACTTCCTCAGGGTCATCACACAGAAGCTGTGGTCCAAGGGTGCCAATGCTGCACATAAAGCAAGCTGGTAGCCAAATTTGACAATGAATAAGAGTTACAGATGTACCATGTGATACTAGTTTTGAACACATAAAAGATATGTGGTGATATTTTATTTGTGCTTTAATAAATAAAGCTTGCCTAGAGATATAGGAAAAACCAAGCCATTATAAGTAAACAAAGAAATCAGGCAACATGCCTTTAATCTTATCAGGTACATGCCTTTAATCTTATCACTTGGCAGGCAGGGATCTGTCTGGATCTATGTAAGTTCAAGGCCACACTGGAAACAGAGCCAGGTGTGGTGGCATACACCTTAAATTCCAACACTAGTTAACTGTGGAGGTCTGGAGGTCTGTAGATACGGACAGGAAGTGACAGAGCTGGGCAGGAAGAGGAAGTGATGTAGCTGGACAGAGAGAGCAAATCAGATGGCAGAACAGCAAAGCATATAGGCATGGGTAGACAGGAAGTCGCTCACATTTGGAAGCTGCAGAGTTGGCGAGGTAAGGTTAGCTATGGCTGTTCCTATTCCTCTGATCTCTCTCTCAGGTTTTAACCCCTATATCTGGCTCAGTGTTTTTTATTTAATAAGACCATTTAGAAACTCATCTACAGAGATATAAGACCAAGGGGATTGTAAAGTATGGCTGAGACCTGGTACTGTTTGGCCAGGAGAGGACATTGGTAAAGGTGTAGCCTCAGTTGCAGTGGAAACCCCGGGACCTTGGAGATGCAAAGTTTGTGGGATATCCACCAAAGACAGCAGCAGGTATGGAATGGAGCAGCCTGACCCTATGAGTCAAAACAAGCTGTGTGTGCTGCAGATGACAGAGCCAGAAAAATGGGACTGCCCAAGCTCCTTGGAGCCCTGAAGAACACGAGTGTGTCCCAAATGCCAGACACTGAGCTGTAAGATTTGGATTTATAATGCTAAATTTTGGCTTTGCTTTAAGTGTGATTAAAATAAAAGAGTATGTAAGTTGCTTTTTATTTTACTGGATCTCAGTTAAGAAACTTTAGATTTTTAAACAGACTGTGGGGTTTTAAAGAGTCAACACTTGGAAGAACTGTGAGACTTTTAAAAGTTGGGCTATGCTGTATATTGTAATGTTAACATGAGATCTTGGGGACAAGAATTGAAAGGGTGTGACTTAAGATGATGTGTTTGGTTGTCAAGTTGATGTTGGATGGAGTACCCTAGTTAGCTTCAGCTGTCAATTTGACATAATCTAAGTTACCTGGGAAGAGAGAACTAGATTAAGGAACTGCCTAGATCAGATGGGCATGTGGGCATGTCTGAGAGGCATTGTCTTGATCGATGATTTACCTGGGAGGGATCAGCCCATTGTGGGTGACACAATCCTTAGGTAGATGAGCCTGGGTTATATAAGAAAGTTAACAAAGCACAGACCCATGAATGATCCAAGGAGCCATCCAGAAAGCAGCATTTTCCCATGGCTCCTGACTCTAGGTTCCTACCTTGAGTTCCTTTGTTGACTTCCCTCAATGATGGACCATGATATGGAAATATAAGCCAAATAATCACTTTCCTCCCCAAGTTATTTGGGTTGGGGTGTTTTATCACTACACCAGAAACAAACAAGAACAGACCCTGTGTCAAAATTAAAAATAAAAACGATTTCAAACGATAAAGCTCAGTAATAGAGTACTTGCTCAGCGTGTACAAGACCCTTGGTTCCAGTCCTAAGACTACAAAATAAGGAAAGAAAATAAAAGCAAAAAGAAAGAAAAGAGGGGCTGGAGACAGAACTCAGTAGTGAAGACCACTGATTGCTGTTGCAGGGAACCTGGATTCAATGATTCAACTCCCAACACCCACATGGTGGCTCACAACTGTCTGTAACATCAGTTTCAGGAGATCGTCACCCTCTTCTGGTCTCTGCAAGCACTGCATGCACATGGTACACAGAAATACATATACTCAAAATACTCATATACATAAAATAAAATAATAATTTATAAAAAGAGAAACTCTGCTACTAACATAATAAACATAATAATGATAATAAAATAAATCATGAATTAAATGTTACTTAATTCAGTAAATTAAATGATAAAGAATTCAGATAAAATGTATGTTCATCAAGAACAAAGATTAAAAAAAAAATTGGACAGAAAAGAGATAAAATAGAATAACATTGACAAAATAGAAATGGGCCACAGGCATCTGTTCAGTTTCATTACTAACCAAGAAAATAATTATTAAAACCATAATGAGGAAACATTTCACACCATTCAGTCAGAAAGAATGGAAAAGCTGGACAATTATATTTCTGAGCAAGCTTTGATCAAGAGTGGTTCTAGCCGGGCGGTGGTGGCGCACGCCTTTAATCCCAGCACTCGGGAGGCAGAGCCAGGCGGATCTCTGTGAGTTCGAGGCCAGCCTGGGCTACCAAGTGAGTTCCAGGAAAGGCGCAAAGCTACACAGAGAAACCCTGTCTCGAAAAACCAAAAAAAAAAAAAAAAAAAAGAGTGGTTCTACTCACTTCGAAGAGAAGAGAAAATGACTGCAACCACTTTGGAAAACAAGTGGACACTATCCAATAAAAAGAAGCATGTATGTGTCCCACAGTGCAGACACAGCTCTCTCCCTCCTAAGGCTTTACACATGTGCACCAGGAGGTATGTCCAAAATCACAGTAGCATTCCTTTTAAAAGATTTATTCTTAAGATTTATTCAGTTATATGTGGTTGTGTGTGTGTGTGTGTGTGTGTGTGTGTGTGTGTGTGTGTGTGTGTAGCTACGTTCACTTAAGTGTAGGTGACTGAGGAGACCAGTGGCGTTGGATCCTCTGGAGCTGAACTTACAGATGGTCATAAGCCACCATGTGGGTTTTAGGAATAGAAGTTAAGTACTCTTACCTGCTGAACTATCTCTCAAGTCCTCACAGTAGTATTCTTTATAGAAGGTGTTAGCAAACTCCTTATGTGAATGACCAAATAGCAAATATTTGACTCCTTGAAGATCATCCAGCAATAACATATTTCTGCACTAGAGTCAGAAAAGCAGTAATTCAACAGTACAGAAGTAAGTGGCTATGGCTATATTCCAACAAAAATTGTTATGAACCATGAAATTTGAATTTCATATTTGTGTATCATTTGAAGATATGTAATTCTTATGCTGTGGACCATAATGGCTCATCTTCACTGTGGGCTTGACTAGACTGAGCGTTACCTAGGAGACACACTTCTGGCATGCTAGTAAGGGTGTTTCTCCACAGGCTTAACTGACAAGGTACAACCCACTCTAAATGTGCACAGTGTCATTTCATGGGCTGAAGTCCTTGAGTAACTACAAGGGGATGGAGGAGGCAACTCAGCATTGGCATTCCTCTGTCTCGCTTTCCTGACTGATGATGCAATGTGACTAGATATCCCATGCTCCTGCCTCCACACCTTCCCTGAAATGAATGATGGACTGAACCTTGTTTATTCTGTTATCCAGAATAAATCTTTTTCTCAGTTTGTTTTCTTGTGGTTTTCACACAGCAAAGGGAGAAAAAAAGAAGTAACCACTACATAGAAACCGGCAGATTTAGTCCACAGAAGATTGTTTTCAAGTCTCTGGTTAAATTGTGTGACAAAAAAAAAGATAAACAATTGAAATTACGCAGTGGAGAAAGGGAATAGATTCACACATCAGCATCAATGGAACGCAAAAAGGAAACCTTTGCCACAAGAAGCAAGTCACGAGTGAGTCAATGAGAGGGCTCAGCAGGTAAAAGCTCCTACCATGGAGGTTGACAAGCTGAGTTTCATCCTGGGCACCCACAGGGTGGAATGAGAGATCCGACTCCAGAGAGTTGACCCCTGACCTCCACATGTGCACTGTGACTGGCACACATGCCCACTTTAACTACATAAAATGTAGTTAAGAGAGAAGCCCAAAGTGTTGGAGGGCTTAGCTTTCAAGTTTCGGGAGAAGCCAACACCAAGGTGGAATTAAATGTACATGGATTTTATTTAGAGAAAATAGCTTTGTGGAAGATGGTGGTCAGAATTGGAGAACGTCTAGAAGAGCCACCAGTTTGCATGTGAACTGACTTCATGAAAGCAAGACAGAAAAGCATAGACAGAAGCAGGGTAGACTACAGAGCAGTCTAGGAAAGGTAACTCAGAGACTCCTTGCTCCCAATGTGCCTGCAAAGAGCTGCCTAAGAGATACATCAGCCTTAATGTCCTCACCACAACCAGTCACCTCCAGTAAACAGTGTGGTACCAGCACAAACGCCTCTTGATTTCAGTTTGGCTCCTGAGCTCTTCATTCCAATCTGCTCCCATGTTGATAGATGCCTGGAAAGTAAGCCTCATGGCCTCATAACCACATACAAAATGCATCCCACCCAGCAAGTTCTAAAATAGCAAAATAGAACTATTTTGTGGTTTATACAGAGGCATTGAAACATACAGATAAGCCTCAAAATAATGATAATAAACATGAACTTGGGATTATGGATTACTCCATAGGGAAGGGTGTGGACAAAACTGGGCTCAGTGAGGTGGAGTGCCAGAAATATCTGCCTCAGCTGGAGGGAGGGCACGTGGGTGTGCATTTTATGATTCACTAAGCTGCACACATATATCTTAAGTATTTTTGTATGTGTAATGTATCACCCAACATTTTTTATTGAAAAATTCTTTTTGCATACGTAAGGAGTGGTGTGTGAAAATACTTAGTTACAGGTCAAGAATAGTGGCCACGTGCATATGAAAACCAAAACCTACCTGGGAAAGGCAACCTAGTTGAAACTGGATAGATGCAAGTTGTTTTTTCTCTCTATTTATTCCCACAGACATCTCAAGACTAGCCTGGAGTTCTTCTAGCTCTTTCGGGAAAATATTAACTGACATCAGTCAACAGAACTCAACCATCACCACTCAAAGGGACCTCAAAGGACAGACTTTGAACCTTTCTCTCATCTCTGTGGATGTGGCCAGTCCCATGGATCTGCCACCTTCTTGCTTTATACTCACCGATAGGATGGATGAGTACCTGTTTTCCTTAGTAACCCAGCCCTGTGTGACTCCAGTCCGTGCTGAAACTACACCAGAAGTTCGGAAGTCGATGCTACACTCTCTCACCGCTTTATGGTCCCAGCAGCTTCACGTGGGGTTACGATCACCCAGAGGCCTGGCACTGGAGGCCAACAGTTAGAATCCAAGAAGAGACCAAGAGAAAAGCTTGATGGTGTCAAGACAGGTTTTTTTTATTTTTAGTTCATGATTATTTATGGGTAATTGAATTTAAATTTAAAGAAATGCCACTTTTTTTTACCACCAATAATATTTTCTTTTTATCTATGGACATACCATGAGACGTTTCTTTTTTTTTTTTTTTGGTTTTTCGAGACAGGGTTTCTCTGTGTAGCTTTGCGCCTTTCCTGGAACTCACTTGGTAGCCCAGGCTGGCCTCGAACTCACAGAGATCCGCCTGGCTCTGCCTCCCGAGTGCTAGGATTAAAGGCGTGCGCCACCACCCCGCCCGGCCCATGAGACATTTCTAATACTAAACCACTACTGCATTCCTGGAATGTTGTAAACTTGGTCATGAATTCAACCCTGCTTCTAGAATGCTGGTCTCAAATTTGTCAGGCTACAATCAAGACTTGCTCATTTTCATAGCTCAGCTTGGACAACTTATTTTGCAGTCTGAAGGTAGATCCCAGGGGCTCATACATGCAAAGCAGGTGTTCTGCCCTGGAGATACACCCTTAGTATTCTTAGGTCGAGGAGGAATATCTACATCAATTATATTGCTAAGGATCTTAGTAAATGAATAAGGAAAGTCCCATTTATTTCTTTGTTCTGTTTCTTGTACATTTAACAGATAAAACCACCTACCCAGGCCCCCGTGTCCTTTCTTAAATTCAAGTTTGGACATTTCTGGAAATAGAACTTTAGTTTTTCATTCTTGCTTAGTACTTGTCTTCTGAATTTTGAGAGCCTTTCTCAATTCCACTCAAGATTGCAAGATACAAATTTCAATTTAGTCTATTTGATTAAACTTCACAATGTTATTAGCCACACTCTTTGTGTTCATGGTTTGAGCAGCTTAATCTCTTTAATATGTAGGAAAATTGGCTAACATCATTCTTTTCCAGGTTGTAATTCTTTTCTTCTTGTGGTCTTTTCTTCTTTCTTTTGTAATGATCTTTTATTGTCAAGTAAATGACATTAGATGACTTGTTCTTCATTGAATGAATATTTCTGCCTGTCCACAGTGTGCCTTGTATGGATTATCAAATTAAAATATCCCTTCATCAGTTTTCATGTTATATGCCTTTAATTCTTTTTTTTTGATCATTTGTTTGGGTTTTGTTGGGGTTTTTTTGGGTTTTTTTGTTTGTTTGTTTTTGCTGTTGTTGTTTGTTTGGTTTGGTTTGGTTTTGGTTTTTTGAGACAGGGTTTCTCTGGGTAACAGTCTGGGTTGTCCTGGAACTCACTCTATAGACCAGGTTGGTCTCAAACTCACAGAGATCTGGCCACCTCTGCCTCCAGAGTGCTAGGATTAAAGGCGTGCGCCACCACCACCCGGCTGATTCTTAATTATATATTACTGCAAAAGTATTTTATTTGTGATTTTTAAATGATTTGTCTTCATGTTAACCCAAAATTTTGGCTTTATTTTCTGTCTTTTTAAAATTATTTCTTTTTTCTATGTTTTAGATGAATGTTTCTTTTACAAACAACCCACAATGAGATTGTATTTGCTAGGCTTTTTAACTTCAGGTAAAATTAATTATTTTTATTTAAACATCATAACCTATTTATGTTTACTGTCATGAATATGTGTAGTTCGTTGACGCCTGTTTTATTTCATGCTGTGAAGTCCTAGGAGATGTTTTTCCCATTTTTTCTGTTTTCTTACAATTCAAACCATGCTTTGCACCATGTTCTTTCCTGAGATGACGTGGACATTGGCTGATTTTGAACTTTATGTTCATGAACATTCTTGAATTTTAGACTTAGGACTCAAAAAGTCTTACATGTAAGTTTTATAATTAAAGCTTGAAACTAGATTTCTGAAACATCAAAACTCAAAGCTAAAATCTCGAGTACAGCACTGATGTACAGGTGACGTATTTCATTCATGTGCCTCTGTTCTTGCCTCCACCCTTCCCGTTCTCTTGTTAACATTACTCAGCATAGTCAGAAAGTTCAGCGTCCACTTTACTTTGTTCTGTTAGCTGTAATTTGTTTCCAGAGTGTATGAAAGTAATTCTATGTAACGGCTTAGTTTTCCTAGTCTTTGCTTGAGTAGCAGGACAATCCTGCCTGTTCTGACTCATTTCTTAGACTATTGAAATGTTTTGAGGGATACTCTTTCTATAGAATATAGAACTTTTATTATATTCTAATATTGAACTTATTCTATATTTCTAAGGGGGAGTTCAAAAGCTTTTTGCTGTTCTCGTCAGTGTTTTTACATCGTTAGGCTCCTTGGTTTCATCTGGCCATCTCCAAAGGCAGATAAGACAAAAATTAAAGGTTCTTGCTGGTATGAAACTGGAGGTGGACCAGCAAGATAGCTCCCTGGGTAAAGGAGCCTCCTGCCAAGGCTGACAGCCTGAGTCCAATCCCTAGGCCCCACAAGGTAGAAGGCAGGAGCCAGTCCTACAAGTTCTTCTCCGATCTTCACAATGCACACTGTGGCATGCGCATGCCCACACAGCGGACATATGTGTATGTACAGATAGATGATCGATAAATACAGCGTGGATGGATGGACGGATGGATGGGGGTGGGCAGGCGACAGACAGCAGACAGACAGACAGATAGATAGGTAGACGGAAGATAATAGACAGGCAGGCAGATAGATAAATAGGTCTAATAAAAATAATTTAAAATACTCTGAAATAACGGAGATTGGAAGTGATAAAAAGATGTATCTTTCAACCAGTGATTTAGTCACATCAGGCCACACCTGATCCCATCAAAACAATGGCTTGGAGAGATGTAGTGCCAACTGTAAACTAAAGAAAATAAACTTCTATAGAATTTTCCTCCTGCTTAAATAACTATAGGTGGGCACATACTTATACAGATATATGGAGCCAGATTCAGGTATATGTATGGATGGAGACTTATGTATGGATACACATCTATAAATAGCACAGCACCGAAGGACAATGGCCTTCTCTCATCTGTTATCAATTGCACTCAGTTATCAATTATCTCATCTGTTTCAGTTATACTCGGCACTTCTCTGGCTTTAGACGACCTGTCTTGTACAGCTTAGTCATTATTGTTTGCTTTTTCCCTGCTGCCTAATGTTGTCTTAACATCACTCTGAACTCCGCATCATCCCCTCTCACTGTCTTAGTTCCTTGGTATTGTTCTTCTAAATTTTGAGAGCCTTCCTCAGTTTGGCTCAACCTCAGAAATGGCTTAAACAGAGTAATTATTTTTAGTAGTTCAGATGGCCAAATTATGAAGAGCTGCCTTTTAGGACAGAGGTGAAAGGAAGCCACTGCAGCAGAAATTAAGCTTTTAAAAAGCCCTAACCACATTCTAATTCCTTTCACCCCCATGCCAGCTTTTGAGACACCCCCACATGGCTCTAAGGTGGCAAATTCCAAAAACATTGCATTTCTGGTGAAATTATCCACAGGGTGAACTTGTGTCTTTGCGGTTTCAAATGCTGCTTTGGGGTCTATGATTTCATGTTTTGTTCATAGCATCCCTTATCCCCTTCTGAATGCCATGTGCCTCAAACTTCCACACACCTGTCAATGGAAAGCTTGAGCTCCACGTTTTAAAAAGGCAACAGTTCACGAAGAGGCCATATTTATTAAGATCGACTGTCATTTAATAGCTTATTTGAAGTTCATTGATTGTAGTCCCCTGTGAAAAGCCAAACTTGAGAAGAAGAAGAAGAAGAAGAAGAAGAAGAAGAAGAAGAAGAAGAAGAAGAAGAAGAAGCCCAAATTTACAATTTTCTTTTCACTGAAATTGCCTAATTACACACTTCAAAAATATATTCTGAATGACTGAAAACATCTGTCCAGAGGTGGGAGGGGCACCGGATGTGGAGGCAGCTTTGGGAAGCACATCAATCGAGAAGGAATGCAAAGCACTGTGCATTTTTTTGTTAAGTTTTTGCATCCAGATCTGTTATCAACCATTTAAAAAGTCATTAAATTTTAGTTTCCTTAAAAGCTTGTCCTATCACAAAAATCTCCCTTTCATCAAAGTCTATTATGTTTTCATCTCATGTTTGACTTCCTGAAGTTTATTGCATTCAGAGTCAGATATTTCTCAAAATTTTCTGCTGGTTCCTATAATTAAAAAATAAAATAAAATGTCTCTCAAGGAACACTGCTCACTGCCTCCTGAATCCCATGTTCTCTCTTGTCTATGTTCAGCCCTTTGATCAGGGAGAGGGGGATCGTATTCTCACTGGCTGCTCATAAACAGCATGTGTGGCTTGGCTTGCCTTAGCATCCCTCCCTTCCTCCTATGACTCTGCCCAATTCCAACCACCTTCCCTGGGATTTGCAATGATGTCACTTAAGGAAGAATCCCTGGCTAGCTTTCTACTTGGAAGCTTTCTCTACTTGTTTCCCAAATCTTTTTGTCCAGTTGTCATATTGTTGAATTCCCATCAGCACAATCCAGTAATCACAGACCAATGGGGACAGAGATGGAAAAATACAGACAGGCAGACCCTACAGAGGGGGAAAGAATTGCCTTGGGTCCCATTTCAGTCAAATTGCTTTACTTTATTCTGTGGGGTTTCCTCCACGGTCTGTAAAGTAGAAGAAGTTCTACCTAGTTCCCAGCAAGTTACTAAATAAAAGTCTCTGGTCCCCAGCTGTACTGGAAATATGAACCCCGTCTCTGTTTCCAAACTTATTCCAGTGGGATGGGGAGGGGACATTAAGAGTCCTTCATTTCTATATTATAATATTCAATATTATAATTCACAAAGCAGTAATCCAAATACTTTAGGCTATAGATCAAACTGCCTGAAATTATTCAGACCAAATGAGAGAGTTACATTTTTCTTTTGATGTGGAGAAGGCAGAGGGGGCTTTGGGCATGTATGTACATAGGTGTGTACATGCCTGTGTGTGCATGCCCAGGGTCTATCATCAGATGGATAAAGAAAGTATGATACTTATACATAATAGAATTCTATGTGGTAATAAAGAAAAAATCAAATCATGACATTTGCAGAAAAATGGATACAACTTGAAATTATCACGTTAAGCAGAAAAAGCCAGACTTAAAAGGAAAATGATGCATGTTTTCTCTCATACGCAGAACCTAGATTTAAAATTGCTAGAGACATGGCCCAGCAGTTAAGAGCACTGCCTGCTCTTGCAGAGATCTGGATTTAGTTTCCAGCACCCACATGGAGCACACAGTGGTCTGTAACTCCATTTCCAGGGGATCACATACCTTTTTTACTTCTATAGGCTCCTACATGCACATGGTACAATACACACACACACACACACACACACACACACACACACACACACACACACGCACACGCATATGCACGCACACACGTACACGCACGCACATGCACACATGCACACACACACATAGGCTCAAACATACACTTTAAATAAATACTTTGAAAAAAATAAATAAATTTGCTTTAACCTCAGCATTAGGAAGGCAGAAACAGTTGAATCTCTGTGAGTTCAAGGCCAGCCAAGTCTACATAGCAAATTCCAGGCTAGCGGCCTACCCAGTGAGACACCTTGTCTCAAAAAAAAAAAAAAAAAAGCCAAATATATGAGTGTGTCTGTGTGTGTGTGTGTGTGTGTGTGTGTGTGTGTGCGCGCGCGCACGCGCGCGAAAGAAAGGTGATTGGGAGAAGGGAGGAAAGACTCTTAAGAGAGGGATAAATAGAAAGTAATAAAACACAGATAAAAGGAAAGCAGAGCTAATTAACTGAAGGAAGAAAGCAAATGATGTGAGGAAGGAGGAGACACAAATGGGTAGTTGGAAGGAAAGAATGATATCAGAGAAAAATGAATGGCATGTATGTATGACGATGCCTTGATGAAACGCACTCGTCTGTATACTAAAGTAAATTTTAAATATATATATATATATATATATATATATATATTAGTGTATAGTACATATTACTGTATATTATAGAAAACATATATATTAATCAGAAAAAAATAAGATGAAATTAAGATTGATTAAGTGGTTATTCATTATTTCTGCACCCTGAACTTGACTGTCGTGGTTCCTCCTGTCTTGGCTTCAGTGGAGTCTGTCCATCATTTGTGCTGCTTGGCCAAGCAGCCGGCCTGAAGACAGGAGGCACTGCCAGCTTCCAAAGCAAAGTGGTGCTGGAGTGACCAGAGAACATGGTGTACAGACCGAGTTTATGGTTCAATTTGAACACCTTTTGCAGATTTTGAGAACAATCTGCTTAACTCTAGTGACAAGTGATTCAAATGCCAATATAACAGAAACTACAAACAAAAAACAACAACAACAACAAAAAAAACCCATCAGGTGCAGGGAGTAAAATTCAAAATGAAGGAAGATCACGATAGTCATGGGCTCGGTTTTCTAAAGCTGATCATCACCAGAAGAGTTCAGGGATGGAGACGGGACTGCTTTGTTTTGAGATATGATTTCATGTCTCCCAGGCTGGTCTAAAACTCAGTAAATAGCTGAGGATGGCATTGAACTCCTGATCCTGCTGCCTCCACATCTCATGTGCTAAGATTACAAGCATGCTGGACCACCACCACCCCCACCTTACAGGCTCCAGTGGAGGGGTGGACCCAAGTTTTGTGCATGTTAGGCAAGTATTCTACCAACTGAACTATGACCCTAGCCAATGGTCTTGATGGTAGCTGGATAGTCATATTAAGAAAACCACATAAACCAATGAAAACCTGTGGTCTTTGAAACATCAAAACTTACCAGAACCAACACAGGAAGAAATAGAAAGTTAGATTATCCTTCTGTCTATGAAAGAAATAGAGTCTATTTTCCTAAGCCAGTGATTCTTAACCTTCCTAATGCTGTGATCCTTTAATGCAGGTCCTCATGTTGTGGTGACTCCCAAACACAAAATTATTTTCATCGCTATATCATAACTACAATTTTGCTACTGTTATGAATTGTAATGTAAATATCTGATATGCAGGATGTTTAATATGTGATGCCTGTGAAAGGCTCATTCCACCCCCAAAGGGGTTATGACCCACAGGTTGAGAACCACTATTCTGAATCCTCCCACAGAAACAAGCTCCAAGTTGACATAACTTCCAAAGTGATTTCTTTCAAACATTTGAAAAGAGAACATTTGGTTTACAAATTTCTCCAGAGACTAGAAAAGGCAGAAATATTTCCCAAGTATTTTATTCTCTTCTAACACACTTTAAGAACAAACCCATAAAATCAAACATTTGTTATAGAAGAACATGAGTTAACCTCCCCCCTAAGCATAGATATGGAAAGAAATCAAAATCAAAATATTAGCAAATATAATTAAGTTATATATAAAGAGGAAAATTAATAAAGTCCATTCAAGTTGAGTTTATTTCACAAATGTACTCTTGGTTTAACATTGAAAACTCCAAATATTAACCACTAAATTAATGTAAAATGCCATTTTTCCCCTTTGGTGAGAAAAGCCACATTTGGGAGCAGTATCACTTGTTCAGTTTTTAGAAATGAACTTTTAGCAAATTGGAGAGCAAGGGAAATCTTTTTAATCTAATCCAAGCAACCCACAAAATAAACATATACTCAACATAGTTAACAGATTGAATTCCATATACTTAAGCTTGAGACAGATGCCATGCCATTGTTTCTTTTTTTATTTTATTTATTTATTTATTTATTTATTTATTTATTTATTTATTTATCTATCTATTTATTTATTATGTATATAGTGTTCTGCCTGCCTGTATGCCTGCACACCAGAAGAGGGCACCAGATCTCATTATAGATGGTTGTGAGCCACCATGTGGTTGCTGGGAATTGAACTCAGGACCTCTGGAAGAGCAGTCAGTGCTCTTAACCTCTGAACCATCCCTCCAGCCCTATTTTCTTTTGAACATTGTTCTGGAAATTCTAGTTAATGGAAAGTAAGAAAAAGTCAAGTGTTCAAACTATTGAGCAAAGTGTTAGAAATGGTGGACACACCCATACACACTCACACACACACACACACACACACACAGTAAAACAATGCAATGTAATAGAGAGCAATTTTAAATGACTTAAATTACTGGAATTGTGTTCTACAACCAAGGTCTGAGGACTTAATATTTACACATGTCAGTTCACCTGAATGAATCTGTAATATCTGTGTAATCTTAAATAAAATCCAGCAGGTCCTCCTATAGAAATGGACAAGATAATTCTAAAATGTATATGAAAATGAAGAGGACAAAAATCTTCCAGACTGAACATGAAGACAAGAAAGGATTTAATGACTTAACTGAGTATCTTCCAGAGTCCCACGAAGCTCCCGGACTTCAGACTACACGGCTCCAGACGAAGGAACTAAGGGAACGGAATGGGAGTCCCATGGATGATGGCCAAGACAACGTTAGAGTGCAGTCCAGAATGGACGGCCTTTTCCATCCTGGGCTGGCCTGATTCATATCCAGAAAAGTAAAAATGAACCTGGGTCTGTATCTCTTACCAGAAAAAAAAAAAAAAAGCGATTCCACACGGATTATAGAGGCAATTGTCACAGGGAAAGTAAAATAAGACTTCAGATCAGTAAGTTATGCTGCAGACGGTAAAATCCACACACCAGGGGGCAGTTTATTTTGTTAAAATATACATGTAGGGCACATAAACATTAAGGGAAAGATTGGCAAATTAGACTTCAATAATTAAGAGTTTTTGTTTATCAAGAGACACTATTATGAGTGTGACTAGGAGAAGAGATTTTTCATCCAGTACCTATTATCATATATAATCCCTACATATCGGTTGTCAAAAGGGACACAACAGGTGCCTATTTAGCTCTAGGCAACCATCTTGGACAGAACTCCATAAAAGAGTTCATTGAAATGGCTAATGAATACATGAAAATACTCCCTACAGCATCACTTCTCAAGCAAATACACATGAAACCGCAATGAGATGTCTCTATTAGCAGGCTACAACCTTTCTTAACATAATATAAGGCCAGACATGGTGATGCATACATTTAATCCCAACACTTGGCACACTATTAGTTCAAAGCCAGCTTGACCCATGTAAAGAGTTCCAAGCCAGCCAGGGCTACATAGTGAGACCTTGACTCAAAATAAAAATTTAACGTAGTGTTATCACTTGTTGGAAAAGATACTGGGAAGCTTGAATTTTGTGTGGACAACTGATGAAATATAAATAGGTACAACCACTTCATAAAACTGTCTGTCAGTATGTATTAAGCTGTATTTATGCCTGCTACTAAATCTGGCCATCTCCGTACAACTCAAAAGAACTGCATACTGCATACATGCATGTTCCAAAGTATATAAGAAGACTATTCCACGCACTGCTATTTAACAGTCAAATACTAGGCTAGGTAAGTAAGTCATGGTATCATGTATAACATAAACCACACTCTGCTGAACAATGATGAGCATAGCAGCATGGATGAACCTCTGAACCACAATACTAAGCAGAAGATGGACACAGCGAAAGTAAAGCCATGCCAAACAAATTTTATAGTTTTCTAATATTGTTATCTTGAGAACAGGGGACATGCTGTCTCAAAAAAAAAAAAAAAAGCATGTGGAGTGTTGTTACTATGGTATTCTGTTTCTCCAACTAGGTGTTGGTTACCCCAGGTCGAATCCAAGTTGACCTATAAAGTGAAGGACAGATTTCAAACCCAAATATATCTGACACCAGAGTCCTAGCAATCATAAGATGGTAGCAAATGTGGGCAGATGGTGGTGATGTGATCCACTTTCAAAAAGACATGAATGGAAACTTGTTCTGATGACCTCTTTTTCGTTACCTATTTGGTAAGTGAAACTACAGACCTGTGGCTAAAAATCCACTGCCACTTAGTGGCGACCTGCCCTAATTGCAGGACCAGACATTTAAAGTAACTTCGAGTTGAGACAAGTTTACAGGGAGAGAGGGGTAGGGGTGGAGGAAGGGAGAAGGAGGCAGAGGGGATGAATTCTGTCTTTCTCAAACACTTACTTGTAGAATGCAATTGTTTTCCTCCAGATTTTTTCAACCTACTACTTAAAACATTCAATTTTTATCAGATATTTGCTGTGAGCCATTACACTTACATCATTAGGAATGATGCCTGCTGACTTCTGAGCGGTCACTTTGGGCCAGACACTGCTCTGGTGTCTTTGCACGATTGTATTGTTCACATATTATAATGTCTCTATGAGGAGACAATAGCTATTGTGCCCATTTTAGGGATAAGAGAACATGCCTATGCTGAGATTTCTCAAGGACAACCTAGCCACTAAGGGGCCAGTTGGAATTCCTGTTCATATCTGTAGGACTCCGGACCTCTCACTCTCTTGTCCCCTAAAGCATCAAAGTTGAACATTGGATCTTCATAAGAGGGAGTCCAGGGATGCGAGTTCCGGGTCCGAAGTGTCAGGGATTCAGAATGAACCACAAGCAAATCACTCCCTTGGAAGCCAGAAACTCAGCTTTCACATCTGTGAGTTCCAACATTTACTCAGATGATCTCTGAGGCCCCTTCCCATCCCACCATCTAATGGCTCCTGAGTACAGAAGAAAGACATTAATCTAAGTCACTTGCAATATGTTTTTACAGTGTGGTGCAACTATTTTTAGAGCATGGCAGAATAAGAGCTCATTTCATGGAGCCAGTCACAAATTTCCCACAATCTTTGGGGGAAATCCAAGCCTGAGTGAGTCTAATGTTTAATGAGATGATGTAATGCAGGGAAATATATAGCGGGAAGGAAATTTTATTACTGTGAGTAAATGTGCATTTTCAAATGAATTACAAGACTTGAAGAAGCCAATGTATATGCCCCGGGGGGAAATCACCTAAGACTTTAAAACAGAGCCTGCAGTGTTCATTTGCAGGCAGGCTGAGAACCTCCACAGATGGGAATGAAAAGGGAGAATTGTGGAGAACCTTTAACCGGATGAAGAAAAACAGATGACTTCAGAAAAACATCTTCAATTAAGAAATGGAGGACACCTAGCGACAGGTGCACTTGCCGGATAAAGGGGCTTTTAACAGCTTGAGCTGATGCGTTCTTTTAGCAGGGGCATCCTAACGTGAAGCTTGCTAATGTGAAACCCACAGGATTAGCGACTTTATGAACAATGTGTGAGGCTGGTCTGCCATTCAAATAAGGAAACAAGCACTCCCCAGTTCAACATGCGTATTCGAAGAATAAGAAGGATAAGAATAGGAATAGGAAGAAGAGGAAGAGGAGGAAGAGGAGAGGGAGGAGGAGAAGAGGAAGAAGAAGGAGGAGGAGGAGGAGAAGGAGAAGGAGAAGGAGAAGGAGAAGAAGAAGAAGAAGAAGAAGAAGAAGAAGAAGAAGAAGAAGAAGAAGAAGAAGAAGAAGAAGAAGAAGAGAAGAAACAGCAATAGGGTAATAGGGTGTTGGCAGAGGCAAATCCAAGAAGTATCATTCTGAGTCGTTTAAACTGCTTGAGGTGTTTCCAAATTGCCACACAACTGTCATAATGGATGGCACATGCATCTTCAGCACATTCCAATCTTATGATATCTGTTTCAGCACTAGACATTTTGACAGAGTCTTGGGGACTAAGAAGTTTGGATATTTCCATTTTTGTCTCAACAGCTAGCTTTAAGTAGATGAAAAGCAGCTGCGTGGTGAGAGATGCCCCAGAGAGATGCCCTTTCATCCTGTTTCACCTGTTTTTATCTCTACAGAGGCACTCCTGGAATTTTTTAGTCATTAAACAGGAATTTATCAGTGTGTGAGCTAAAAATAAACTCAGAGCCTAGGCATCTTAGGGAAAGAGATGCAGGGATGCCCGCCAAAGCAACAGAGCATCATGGGAAATCATGACCCTGGCAGGACTGACACAACTAACTCCTCTTCACCCTGCAGTCACCTGCTGAACGGTGTAGTTCACAGCACTCGGGGCCACTGTGAACATAGGGGTGAAGAGACTCAAGCACAAAAGGATGGTGAAGTTATTTGTGTCTTCAACATACCGAGTGTTGGTGCCTCCAAGCACGGCCTGATGGTTGTTGTACTGTGAATGTGAAATGCACCACGCCCTACACCTGTAGTCCTGCCTAGTTGAATACTTGGTCTCCAAGATTGTGGAAGAGGTGGAGCCTCATTAGAGGAAGTGAGGCAATGGGGTGGAGCTTGGGGTTTTATAGCCAGGCAGCACTTCCTGTCAGCTTTCTGCTTCCTGTTACCTCAAGATGGAGGCGAGGAGGTCCAGCTACCTATTCCTGCCATGATGGAGCTACCTTCCACCATGCCTTCCTCTCCAGGATGGACTTCAGTCTTTCAAACTGGGAGCCAAAGTAACCCTTCAGTTCCTTCTTAACAGATGTCAGGTCTCAGTAGCAAGGAAGGTAACTAACATGTTTCCTCTTTGCAGTGTTCCTCTGTGTTCCTCTGGGTATCGTCAGCTTTCTGTTCTCTTCACACTGAGCCCTCGAAGTGTCTCTGACCTCCCGGTACAGCTACCCTTACCTAGCTCTGAAGTCATATGTCTCCCTGACCTAATCATAATCATAAATGCATGAGACACTCCATTGAGGATAAACCTCTCATTATACTGACCCAATCCAACAAAAATCCCTCAACTCTGAGCAGCCAGCCTATCGACTGACATGAAATAGATTCTCAAAATTATTTACTGGACTCCAAAATTATTTATTGAATAAGTAGATTTATAAGTTGCTCACATCTTCTGCCTTCTCTGAGCTCATCTTCCAGCTAAAGACATGGGACGTGTTCAAAAGCAACCACAATTTATGGTTGAGAAACCAGAGCCAGTCAGAAGGGCTTGATGAAGGAGGCAGTTTTTGAGGCAGGCCCTAAAAGATGGATGGCAAAGAACAAGACACAGATAGGGAAATAGTTTATGTTTTCTTTTGAATTTTTCCTTTTTCCGTCTGGCTTCTTTGCTTTCAGCCCTCTGAGAATCTCAGCCTTCTGTGCTTGGGGCTGTATCTCTGCTCATCAAATCAGCAGGCTGCCCCACAGTGCCCTGCGTGCTGGAGTCAGGGAGATGGGGGGGGTGATGCGGGGGGGGGGGGCGGGGGGGGGAGAGTAACAGCCCCTGCTCATGCTCTACCCCAGCTCCCTGCCGCCTTTCACACTGTGTTTAATCCAGTCTTGGCTGACCTGCCCAAACTCTAGTGATAACTTTCACCTTCATTGACCAGTCTCCTCAACATCTCACAGGACTCTATCTACATCCCATTGCCTACAGGGTTCTTCTGTTGTTTAAAAAAAAAAAAAAAAAAAAAAAAAAAAAAAAAAAAAAAAAAAAAAAAGGTAGAATTTAGATCCTTATCATGGACCTCCAAAGCCAAGTTCAAGTTTCACAGTGACTTAAGGGAAGCAAACCCTGGGCCTTCCTTTAACTGGATATCAGCAGGATATGTGAGAGCACCACACAATTTCTTCCTGAAACACATAGTTTCCAGAATCTTCTCTGGCTATTTCAAATGAAATCAGGTTGTCCATGGGAAGTGAAGTGACTCTTCATGAGCAAGGAACACATTCCACTGTGAAGTGCTCTCCCTAGACTTTGCTTAGATCTTGACTTCGAGCTACTGAGCAAGGCGGGGAAAGGAACACAAGAAGGGATAGGCACTGCCTGCCTGGGATCCCCACGTTCTTCTCTCCAAGCTATTCATCGATCTGAAAGGCCGCATCTTCATCCACACAAAGCAAGAAACCTCCATCCCAAGTTGTGTGAGTGCACTTAACTGAGCATTTAACAAAGTTCAGGGTATCCCGTGACCAATTTCCTCTTCCACTGGGCTCCAAGACACAGGAGGGGAAGGATGAGAGAAAGACATCACAGCTCCCTCCCTCTAGGGTTAATGCTGTCAAATTCTGGAGCTAATTGCTTGCTATTTAAATAATTTGTTGGAAGACAATTGAGAAAGAAGTCAAGCCTTAAATTTGAACTCTCTGTTTTGCAAGGTCAGTCTTCGTTCTGTGAGACCCTATAATCCAGGAGAGAGGCAGATGGGCTCTGTGCAGGCGATAGCAGCATGCCACGTCAGGAGTCCAGCGTTTAGCAAAACAACACTGCTCTCCTCCCAGCCAAGATCCTGACAGCTACAGTGTAGCTCTGTAATTATCTGGAAAATGTCTGCAGATCAAAATGCGACTCTGTTCTCCCATTGTTAGCAGCGGCAACCTTGCCCTGCCATTTGGGTTCTGTTTTTGCATAGACAGCCCAGACGTGAACAGCCACTCGAGAGAATGCGCCTGACTTTGAGATTCCTAAGTCAGAAGGGGATCGGCCCAAACTGCTATCTTTCAGTGGGCCTGTTCGCGGGCTCCTGTGGCCAGAGTCTACATTACTTATGTAAAACAAGAACAATGATGATGATGATGATGATGATGATGATGATGATGACGACAGATAGGAAGGAGGAGTTGGGGTTTTGTTTTATAACTTGGGAGTTTTTGAGACTAGATCTCATGTAGCCCAGTCAATCCTTGAACTCAAGATCCTGCCGCCTCTGCCTCCTGAGTACTGGGATTACAGGTGCCCATCATTACCCTCCACTTCAGAACTGGTTTCATTCATACAACTGCAAAGACAAAACGGAAAACGCCAGCTGCCTGGCATCTGTTTCTCTGAGGCACTGACCTCACTTTGACCTTCTAGAGATGAACCTTCTCCTCTGTCCCCTCCGGGTTTCCCTTTCTTACATATACTTTGTCATATTTATTGAAACTGTGTGCCTACGCAAGATGGAAGATTGTCCGTCTTCTCTCATCACAACCCTGACTGGCTTCTATGTGCCGTTTCCTTCTGAATCTTCCCTGGCTCCAGTCACCAATAACCTCATAGCATTCAAGCTGGCCAACTTTGAGGCCTTTTGCCAAGTTGATTTTTTTTCTGTTATATTCATTCTGTTCTCTCTCTCTCTCTCTCTCTCTCTCTCTCTCTCTCTCTCTCTCTCTCCCTTCCTCCCTCTGTCCCTTCCTCCTTCCCCACCCCCTCTTCTCTCACACACAGAATTTTATGCTTTTCAAGTCTTCTGTAACATAAACCTATGGCTGTTATTTTATCATTAAATGGTAAATACAAATGTGCACATCTGCATTTGTACATACCATTATCTCTGTTCCACTCCCCCTCAGGATCCTTTCCTGGCTCTTTTTCTTAGCCACTACTTAATTGCTGTTATTCTGACATCCTATCTTCCATTGTATTCTCTTTGTGCTCTTTGAGTGGCCTCCCCACATTCTTCATCCCCTGGAAGAGATCTTTCCTTTGAATTCTTCACCTCAAACGGTAATTTCCTTTCCAGAAAGCATCCCAAAGGCACCTGGAAGTGAGCATATCCACTCTGAAGTCAGGGTCTTTGCCATTCCCCTGAAACACACACACACACACACACACACACACACACACACACACACACACACACACACACCTT
This sequence comes from Peromyscus californicus insignis, assembly GCF_007827085.1. Classification (NCBI taxonomy): domain Eukaryota; kingdom Metazoa; phylum Chordata; class Mammalia; order Rodentia; family Cricetidae; genus Peromyscus; species Peromyscus californicus. The sequence goes on from NW_026294562.1 coordinate 118,750,400, forward strand.
GTTTCTGAATGGCCATGTTCTCCCCTTAAGATCCCACACTAAAACTCTGGGTATCCTTCTCAGTCCTACATTCAGTTCATGTCCAGGTCCTATTAATGGTAAGAGGTGGTGTTCCCTCCAACTCTAATGCCTCCATTTGGACCCTTGTCACCTCCCATCCCTTGTCACTTCCCCCCTGTACTACGGTAGAAGCAGTCTCCAATCATGGGATGTGACGTTAGTCAACACCCCTGGCTTCTCCAAGCCAACCTCGACACTCCCAAGTGGGTTCCACTAAGTGTCACATAATTGTGACCATGTTCTCCCGTGTGTTCCACTAAGTGTCACATAATTGTGATCATGTTCTCTATCCAGAGGCTGAAACTCTTGAGTTGTTTACTATTGAGTTCAACATAAGGGAGAGAGTTCCCTTATTCTGTGTCATGCCCCTGCCTCACCACCACCACCTCTGCAGCATGCGTGCTGCGCCCTGGCCATTACTCTGCACTGTTGCTCAGATGTGGCTGGCCACCCTCTTTGCTCCTGGCTAAGCCTCTTTCTTATAAAAAAAAATCTTTCCTATTCACCCAGAGGGCTCTTCTCCACCCCTCCACTTCCCTTTTAGCCTTTGAGTTCACTTCCTAGGATGGCTGTAGCGAGGTGCCCTAGACTAGGGTAATGAACTGCCTCTCAGTTCTAGAGACTAGATGTTTGCAAGTTAGATGTCTGCAGGATTAGTTCCTTCCGGTGGCTGTGAGAGAGTCTGCTCCCTGCACTCCCCTGTGTTCCCACAGACTCAGACAGTCCTGGCTTTGAGACAGCATTCTCTCTGAATTCACAACATCTTCTCTCTGTGCATGTCATGCTCCATTTAATATCCTTCCCCCACACTTTTAAGGATGCCAATCAAATTGTAGCAGGGCCCACCCAAATGACTTCACTTTAGTTTCATCAGCTGCAAAGACTGTATTTCTAAAGGAGGTCACATTCACAGGTACTGAGAAAAAGACTTCCTTATCTTCATAGACTGAATATCCACAAACCTATTTTTGTACCCATTCCCCTCCCTTCTAACTGACATCATCGCTCCACGTCTTCACTTACTTGTAGGGCACTCTTAACCCAGAAAGGAACAAGCCAAGCTGAGAAGACCCCATAGCATGCATGCCTTGCTAGCTATTTGCCCTTGCAAAGTACCAACCAACTCCTTGTGTGGCCTCCTGGTGAGCCCAGGACCAAGGAACACAAGTGAAGGCCAAAATTCACTCCAGAGTTAATCGTCTGACACATTGTCACCCTCAAGAAAGAGGGAGCGAAAAGCCACTGCACTCCGAAGCTGCACATCAGAAGCACCATTGCTCTGGTGCTGAGCAGAAGGGAGAGAAGAGAAAAGTCTAGGAGGAAACCCACCTTGGAGAGGAAATAAACAGCCTGGGCACCTACCCTTAACCACAAGGGATCTTAATCACCCCTTATCCTTCTCTCAGATCAAATGGGAGCCTTCTCTAAACGTAACTGTTCACCCAGGCAGACAGAAGGAAGCAGGCCAAAATGAAATGACTAGTAAGAGAAACACATCGCATCTTTAGAACAAACAGAACACACTTCCTTCTTGTTGTTGTTGTTTGTTGCTTTGTTTTCCTTTTTGTTTTGGTGACTCAATGAGTTTAATTGGGGCGGCTTGCCTGAGCACGGGGATGGAGTTCTTTACTGGACCATAGGCAACGTACCAGCAGCTACACTACCAAAGAAAATGACTCCCCGTTACCCAGCAACCATTAACTGCCAATAGTTTCTTGGGAAGGGGCAGGGCCTCCTGAGGCCGCCCCCATCCTTGAGGGAATGTTGAGGAGCTCCCCCTGGTGCTGGTCCTGCGCAGTCCCACAGCTGCTGTGAGTTTATAAGTGTGGCAGCCATGTGATAGTCAGATGACAGTTTCACAACACTCCCCGCATCCTCTGCCCCTAGAGTCCTCCCTTACGGCCCTCTCTGCTGCAGAAGTTCCCGAACCTTGGGGGGTGGGAGGTAGCTGCATAGACATTCCACTTAGGGCTGTGCTCTCAACAAAAAATGGGAACGAGCCTCCTTAGGAAGAAAAAGGGGTTCAGTAAGAAGGGAAGAGAGAATGTAATGATAATAACACACTACGAGTTTTGTGTATAAAATATTTTTCAAAGTAGACAAAGCAAAACCATAAAATACTGATAAGCTATACTTACAGTGCATTGAGGAAAGAATTCTTTAGCCCTTTTTTGATTAACACTTAAAATTCCCATTCCAATAATATACCCACATATAATAAACATACGTATAATGAACTCATTCTCCTGACATCTGACTAAATTGCTTATTTTCTCCTACCCCTGTCCTTATTTGGCAGGAGATAGCATAAGATCCTTGGAGAAACTGGTGCTCCTTGGAACCCAGTGATGATGAAAACATCGAGAAGCACCAGGGTTTTCATCACAATCCAAACAATGCTGTGGCAGGGACCTCTGCCAGCAGCAGGCACCACACCCCAAACCCCAGAAAGAGCCAGGCCTCACCCCTGGTAATGCAAGTTCAGTTCCTGTCCCTGTTAGGAGGGGAAGAGATAAAGAGGTGTCAGACCAGCTGGCAAACGCGGTGGCCTGGAAGACCGTGAGATGGAACCCACACCTGACACTGTTTGGTTGACCAAGAACTAGACCGCCTGGGGACCTTGAGTAATGCCAAATAACACCGATCCGAAAAAGAAAGAACACACAGTGATGACATGACTCCTAATGACATTCTGCTGTACCCATGGATCAGTGCCTTGCTCAGACATCAGCAGAGAGGCTTCCTCCTGCAGCAGATGGGAACACATACACAGACCCACACCAGACACGCTGCAAAGAGTGAGAGACCTTGGAACACTCACCCCTAAATGGGATGTTTCCATCAAATCCCTCCCCTCAGAGCTCAGAGAACCCCGTGGAAGAGGAGGTGGAAAAAGTGTAAGAGCCAGGGCAGGTGGAGGACACCAAGAAAAGCAGGTCCTCTAAATCAGCAGTTCTCAACCCGTGGGTCGAGTCCCATCATGGTTCAAAACAGTAGCAAAAATACCGTTATGAAGTAGCAAAGAAATGGATGTTATGGTTGAGGGTCACCACAACATGAAGAACTGTATTAAAAAGGTTGAGAACCGCTCCTCTAAATCAGCATGACCAAAGCTCATATGAACTCACAGAGACTAAAGAAGCATGCCCACACAGCGCCGGCATAGGGCTGCACCAGGTCCTCTGTGTTTACATTATCACTTCCAGTTCAGCGTTTATATGGAATTCCTGAGTGTGAATGAGTGGATCTCTGGTTCTTGTACCTTCTTTGGGGCTCTTCTCTTTGTATTTGTTGGTCTTTTACAACTCTGGTGTGATAGTTTTTGCTTTATCTCCCTATATATTATTTTGTTGTATTTCTTAAAAAGGAATGGATGGATGGGTGGATGGATGGATGGATGGATGGATGGATGGATGGATGGATGAAAACCTAGCCACTAGGGTAAAAGGTTAACAACTGAGCTGTCATTTACACCTGTTGAGAGAAGGAAAATCTGTTTTCTCCAATAGAGACCCTGGGTATATCTACCACTCCAGGATGGGCCTCGTGTTCCGGAGTAGCTGACCAACATATAATGGACTCCACAGTTTTTGTTTTGTTTTGTTTTGTTTGTTTGGTTACAGTTTGGTGGTTTTGGGGGAGTGGTATTTTGTTTTCTAGGTTTTGTTGTTGTTTTAAGTTTCTATTTGTTTTTTGAGGAAGGACTTCCATGTGTACATGGAAGCCAGAGATCAACTGCAGATTTTTCTTCAGGAGCCGTTCACCCTGTTTTTGAGACTCGGCTTTTCTCCAGGACCTCATTTGAGTAGGCTGGCTTCCCAGCAAGCCCCACGGATCTTCTGTGCCTGCTTGCCCACCACTGGTACTACAGGCATGTGCCACCACACTCAGCTTTTCACCCGGGTGCCAGGGATCCAGCTCGGGTTCTCACACTCGTGCACCAGCCACATTAGCCATGGAACCATCTCCTCAGCCCCATAAACAAGCCCTTTTGTGGGGCACACATGGCAACTATCGAACTTCTGGAAACACAGCCAAAGCCCAGGTGGATTAAGCCATGGTAGACCATTCGTGGAACTTTGTACAAACTGCTATGATTCTCTAAAAACCAATCCAATCCATGGACATATTTTGTGTTCTTAAGCTCAGGATCCCATCGCAGTTGCTGAAACGGAAGCGAAGGGCCAGATCCAAGCAGGAGGAACAACATCGTGGTTATCAGCTACGTACGTTAAAGGCATGACCCAGATGAGGATTTGGCAAGGCACTGAAGGAGAGAAATAAAACCATCTTAGAGCCTTAACATTTTGCAGAGCATCCTCCAATCCTTAACATTTTGGAACGGCTCAGATCTAAAGGGAACTCATTCAGAACAAGACAGATACAATTATAAAAATCCAGCCGGTGAAGATTCAGCAAAGGGAAGGATTTTGAGTCGTCGCATATGAAAACGACCAGGAATTGGTTTTCACACTCAAAGACTAGGAAACATCCACCCTGAAACAAAGCACTTGGACGTGTGCGAATGGGTGAGAAGGGGGAGTGCTCTGCTCCTGTGAAAGAGTCGGAGCTGTTCACACTCAGTGCCTTCCAAATGAAGAGCTGGAGTAGGCCCAAGAGAGAGCCATTTCCCTCGGCCACACCTGGTTAGACCTGCCCTTGGTTCCCTGGTGAGGCTCTTAACTCTTAACCCCAGACCCATCAATGCAGGAGTGAAACTGATTGAGGATCATTACGCCGGGCTTAACTCTTAATGAAGTGAGTGGTGTTATTCCAAAGAATGGGTTTGCTCATGAGCTCTTCGTTAAGGAGGCCCCAGGGTACCATCAGAGAAATGCCTCTATGGCCTAGTTGTGCTCAACTGACAGGCACAGGAGTTTCTGGACAGCACCGGGAAAGCAGCAGTGTAAGTCCTTCCTCAGACTGCAGTTACTCTCGCCCAGGTATCTGTCCTGGGGACCTCCACTTCTCTGGGCCCCAGATTCTTTTACGTGACAAATGAGCTGAGCCACATTACTTGAGAATTGCATGTGATTCTTCTCTCTCCTGTCACAGCTCATCACAAACCTCAAAGCAACACAATTCTTCCTCCAGATCTTTGGGTCAGAAGCCTGAAATGGGTCTCACTGGGCCCAGATCATCCTGCCAGCAAGGATGAGACTCTTGGTGATTCCCCAGACCAGTGAAGGGGAGCTGTTTCATTACCTTTTTCTAGTTTCCAGAACATTCCTTGTCTCTTCCAGCAATGTCAGCCTGGGTCCTCCACCTGCCGTTCCTCTGATCCCCTCTTCTGATTTCTTTGTTTAGTTTGGATTGTTTTTATTTTTATTTTCTAGAATTTTGGGGTGGGAAACAGGATTTGGGGTGTACAGGTCCACCTAGACTGGAATCTCAGCCCTGCTGCTTGCTGCCTGTGCTCTTAGTAGCCCTGGGCCCATGTTAGTTTAACTACAGAACATGATTGTGAGGTCTGCTTCACAAAGCTGTCTTAAATATGAAAGCCATCTCAAGTGCCTGATTCACCATTGACGTTTATTCTCTCCCGGCACCAGCTCTGTGACGCCACTAGTCACTTGGTTCAATCTGCTCCTTCCACGTTACGACTCCTGTGTGCACATTCTCTAGCTTTCCTCCTCATGGTCCTCACTCTCCCACAGCCTGCTAAGTGTCTCCACCCCAACGCTTTACCAGTGCTTCAAAATCAATGCATCTGGATCCGACCTCTCCCACCCCACAGTCCACATAGGCTCCTGTTTGCCTTGTTCGTCATTAGGACACACACCACTGGCCCAGCCTTTTAGGCCAGTGATTTGAGCGCCTTTTGACTCCTCCACCCCTACAGCCACTGAGTTATAATTGTCACAGTGGATGGTCTCCATCAGTCCCACCACCAGTCAGTCAGGGGAATCTCTCTTGTGTCCTGCATGGGACTGCTCACTGTCAGGGGCCATTGCCTCCAGTCTCTCTGCCATGACTTACATTTCTGTAGGAATGATGGTTAATTGTGATTATCAACCTGACTAGCTCTAGAATCGCCTAGAAGACAACTCCCCGAGCAACTGTGAGGGAATTTCTGGAAAGGCTGCAGTGAGAAGGGAAGACTCACCTTGGATGTGGGGAGTACCACCATCGCATAGTCTGAGGTCCCAGACTGAATGGAGAAAGTACGTGACCCACCAGCATTCATCTCTCCCCTCGCTGACCTGGAACACTATGCAGCCAGAACCTCCCACTCCTACTACCAAGCCTTCCCCCACTGTGGTGGACTTCAGTCCCTCAAAAGGTGGGTCAGGATGAACTCCTCCTTCCTTGAGTGGTTTTAGTCAGATATTCTGTCAGAGTAATGAAAAAGTAACCAACATCATGAGCAACATCACTCTCCTGGCCAAAGGTCTCTAATAGTTACCAGATGCTTCTGAAGCTACACCCAAACTCCTTACGACATCTCAAAACCCTTCACCAGCTCAAACCCCTTCCCTGTTCCCCCACCATGCCTATCCCTCCCGTGATGCATTCTAAACTGCAGGCAAATCATCATGTCCCCCACTGTTGCCAAGCTCCTTATTTTGGCCTGCTAGATGGCAAACATTCCCAGTGTTCTCCAAGCCAATGTGGCTTCCATCTAGCCCTGCTTGAGTCTGTTAGAACTTGCATGAATCAATAGTATGCCCATTGAGCAGTACTGTTTAAACACCTTCAAAGAACATAAAGGTGACTCTAATACATGATTTGCTCAACGCTTGTTTCGGCCATCTGTGCATCAGATTGACTCTGGTTATATATTCATAAGGACTAGATGGACATAAGGACTCATGCCTGGGCAGTCATCTCCACTGCTGGCTTACAGGCTCCTCCAGCTGTAAGGCTGCATGGTTTTGAGGATCACAACTGTGCCTCGTCTCTGAGTTGGCTCTCTTTGCATGCCTTTCCACTGCCCTCCATCAAGGGAGTTTGCAGACCCGATGGTGCGTTATTATTATTAGCACCACGGAGTGGGTGGGGGTCGGGTGAGGAATAGTAGCAAGGAATTCTGTGGAGTGCATTACTTGGCAATAGAAACACTATGTTTTTATTATTATTCCTCTAACACGGTTGCTTTTAAACAGTCACGTCCCTCAGACGTACTGATGTCACTTCCCATCCTGGCAATCTATGACACTGCAGTTGTGCAGCTTTGCAGATCGTGTTTGCATATTCAGAGCCAGCGAGCAATTTCATCAACTTATTACAGAGGTCTTATAGATCAGGAGCCTTTGAAGGGATCCAGGCTGAGCTCACTGACCTCAGTCTGACCTCCCAGGCTGCCCTGACGGGAGATGCTAGATAGGAAGTGTTAAATGATTTACATATTTTCCCCTGTGTGTTCAAGTCATGTAATTTTGAAGCGAGAGATAACTTGGTCCCTGCAGAGGCTCCCCCACTCCATCTCAGATAAAAATAAGCAAAGCTGCTTTTAGAAGCTTTGTATACTTTTTACCCTTCTGACAGCCTTCAAGTGGCAGCATATGATTTGGTCCCGAGACATACAAAGTGTTTTAATTAAAGGTTGTCTAAAAATACAGAACGTTTCCACAGCCACATCTGCCATTAACTCTTCTGACATTCGGGCAGCATTAAGTCCCAGAAAAAGGCTTTACATATTCAAAGGGAACTGAGTGTGCCTGTGCAGGGCTGTCTGTTTGCACCGACAAAACCAGAACGCCGTGTTTACAATCAGTGGCCACAGTAATTACAGGCGCTGTGGGGCCTCGCTGCAATTTGTTGCTACAACTTGAGAAACAAGTTTAGTGATGCTGTGGCATTTCTGCTGAATGGCTTGCTTAGGCATTCTAGCAGGGGAAGCAATGGCAGGCATGTGGCTGGCCTAGTCCAAGAAACTGGCTTCTCAGCCCAGATAATAGTCAGCTCTTCCAGTGACCTCCACCACATCAGTGAGCACCTATGGGCCTGAGCTGTTTTATATCTGTAGTTGCTATTGAATAACGAAAATGTGCCACATCAGTGGAGGTACCTATTTCCAAGGAGACCTGCTGTGTCCTATCATGTTTCCTTCATCATGACTGTTCAGTACCTTATGATAGTCAAGAAAGACTTCGGTTCAAAGGGTGCTGGAAAGTGGGGCTAAGCAGTATATATGTTGTAGAGACAAGGTCTGAGTTCAAATGTTGGCTCCATCCTTCACTGGCAGACAGGTATGCATTAACCACCTACTGTCTCTACATTTCCATTTACCCATCAATACACCTTGGTTAATTATGCTATCTTATCTGAATGAGAAAATTCCTTATAGCTTCATGTATCTGAACACTTGATCCCAAGTTGGTGGCACAGTTTGAGAGGTGGTGGAGCTTTGCTGGAAGAAGCATGTCACTCCCCCACTTTCCTGGATTTGAGGACTTGTAGCCTGCACCCCAATTCTATCCCATCTTTCTCCCCTTCCTGTATGCAATTGAAATATGATTGTCTTAGTTAGGGTTTCTATTGCTGTGAAGATACATCATGACTGTAGCAACTCTTGTAAAGGAAATCATTGAGTTGGGGCTGGCTTACAGTTCAGAGGTTTAGTCCATTATCATCATGCCAGGAAGCATGGCGAGATACAGGCAAACATGGTGCTGGAGAAGGAGCTGAGAGTTCTGTATCCAGATCTGCAGACAGCAGGAAGAGAGTGAGACACTGGGCCTAACTTAAGCATCTGAGACCTAAAAGCCCACGCCCAGTGATATACTTCCTCCAACAAAGTCATACGTACTCCAACTACTCCAACAAGGCCACACCTCTTAATAATGCCACCTCCTATGGGCCTATGCGGGGCCATTTTCATTCAGACCACCACAATGAACCTTCTATTTCCTAACTAGATGCCAGGCCTCACACTCCTGTCTCCATGCCTTCCCTTCCATAATAGAAGCCTCTGGAACTGTAAGCTAAAATAAACCCTTTCTCTCCAAAGTTGCCTTTTGTCAGGGCATTCTGTCATAACAACAGAAGATTAACTGTGGGAGCCCAGCTGGGTGATTGGCTCCCACATTTTACAACAGGAAACTCTTGAGGAAAGAGGGATAAGAGATACTAGATAGAAGGATAGAGGGGAGAGAAACAGATAGAAACACAGGATAGCCTTGGGAGGACCTGCATCATTATCCACCAGCCCCTTCTGTCTCTTCTAAAGGACTAGTTATAGGAATGCCAAGGAGTGGAGCAAAAGACCTCCCCCTAGCTCACCCAAGTGTAGACCCTTCCAATCACCTGGTAACCACGCACATGGTCAAGCCATCCTCTAATGCAGCTGTGCTGGGGAAAGCAAGCTCAGATCTCACTAGGAAACCTTTGTGGGCCTTCACAAGTAACGAGCACACTTAAGAGTTTGTCGATATGAATTATCTATTCCATCTAAGCTGGGATGTTCAGAATGGTGCTGGTATGCGTGTGCTGGGTCCCGTTGTCATGAACCAGGTACAATCTAAGACCTAATCTTCAAAGGACTGAAAATATGAATTGTTTAGTCAGGAGAGAGGGAAAGCTAATGCCTCCTTGAAGGGTTTCTATCCAGATGTGGCTCTAGAGACTCCGACCTGAACCAGAAGGGAATGACTTAGGACTAGCTGGGCCACCTAGAAGACAAGGTAGAGCGTCGCTGCCATAGCTCATTCTCCATTGAGACTTGTCAGTGAATGGCAGCAAGGCCTTCCAGATACGTCACAGAATTGTCCTTTTGTTTCTCCTTCACCCCCCAATTTCCTTCCCGTAAGTGAGCTGTTACCGGGCATATTCCTGAGGCTGCTGTGGGTAGCACAGGATTCAGGTCTAAGATAATAGATTGAAGGTCTCATACATAGAAACCTACTTTACTTGTTGTCTTAATTACTGTTTTATTGCCGTGAAGAGACGCCATAGCCAAGGAAACTCGTAGAAGAAAGCATTTAATTGAGAGCTTGCTTACAGTTTTAGGTGGTGAGTCCATGATCATCATGGCAGGAAGCATGGTACTGGAGCAGTAGCTGAGAGCTTAAGTTCTGATCCTCAGGCAGGGGGCAGAGAAAGAGTGAAAGGGGACCTGGCATAGACATTTGAAATCTCAAAGCCCATCCTCGGGGACATGCCTTTTCCAACAAGGCCACGCTTCCTAATCCTTACTAAACAGTCCACCAACTGGGAACTAAACATTCAAATATATGAGCCTATGGGGGCCATTCTCATCCAAACCACACATGTCTTGGGAGTAACCTATAGCGGTGAATATTCCAGTTATTTTAACCTGAGTAATCTAGAGAGAAGTGTGGATTATCAGGAGAGAAACAGCTCAAAGGGGAACAGAGCTCAGGGGTACATGGGGCAGACGAAGGGTTATGAGAAACAGTGCATCTCCATTCAGCATGAGATAAAAGAAGAAGTAGAATATGGGAAATTTTGCATGGATCCCTGTTTTATGGGAACAGATGCAGTCCATGTGGAGGGTGCTTAGATACCAATGCACAAAAGGGGTTAAGAAGCCCTAAGTGTGTTAAGAATATCCCCTGTCCAACATCCCTAACTCCCCTCAGCCAATTTTCAAGAGACTAATAAAAACTCATTGTTTTTACTTGCATTATTCTGAAGAACGTTTAGTTCTTTTTACTGATACTATGCAAAGATGGGCCTATGGGGCTGGGTCATAGTTAGGTTGTAGATACAAAGTGTCCTGGCTCAGATTCCATAGTTCCAGGCCAATACCATGTCAGCAGCAGTATTTGAGCAATGTCTCCATAAGAAAAATATACCTATTTTTAACCCTGGGCCCCAGGACCACTACCAGCAACAGCCCAGAAGGCAGAGTGTGCCTGTAGGAAGCTCCAAGAGACTCCTACATCTGTCAGAACATGGTGAGGTTCCAGCAAACCCATGTGGGCCCAGAACCAATTGGTTCTCTTCGGTTACTGTTATAAATCTAACACGCTGAGGCCCAAGCGAGATGACTCTGCGTCAGCTTCTCCAGCCGGGAGGAACAGAGCCAGGGACCCTGTGTTCTGTCACTCAGAAAGGCCTGAGTGAGCTATCTCTCCTCTCAACACGACAAGCGTTTTCATGATTTCTCATCTCTACACTCTCGAATTTCCCGGAGCTGCCCGTATTCTCCTTATTCCAATGTGGTCATCAGTAAACACACGGAGTTGAGCGTCCTCGCAGTGTCTCCTAAGCCCCCAGGGTGGTCCACTCCCTCTGCTGGACTGCTCTGGTGTCATCCTCCACACTAGATATCCTCACCCCAGTCGTCAGAATGAGGCCCTCCTAGCTGCCCTTTCTCTGCACACCCACTGATTCCCCTCCCGACTCCATTCCATGCTGTCATGCTCCCACCCTGTATCCCTTTCTTGGCCAGTCTCAGTACTCAAAGCTTCATCAATATCCACTGGGTCAGAATAATTTCTGGAGCTCCACAGTGCCCTCATTATACACTTTAAGTCTTCATTTGTATATTTGAAAGAGAATTAAAATCCAGGGTGTTTAATACTAAACATGGGATCACCCCTTTGCATGAGGTTCTCTGCCAATCATTGTTGCCTCTGAGAATATGAAGCTAATAAGAATGATCCCCACAAACATCTGCTTCTTGCTCACCATATCCCAATCTATATACACAACAAGAGGGCAAGCACCTTCTGTAAAGAACTACTGCTGTGCTCAAGGACTCTAAAGGCTGCAACCCCATTGGCTCTATACTACAAATAAGGAACTGAGGAATTCCTTCATTTCCCCTGGGTACTGTGTTAGTAAATGGTACATCGCAGTTTGAATACAACATGGCATCCATGGACTCGTGTGCTGAAGGCCTGGTCCTCAGCTGGTGATGGCATTTGGGGACATGACGGAAACTTTTGGAAGTGGGAGCTTGCTAGGCAAAGTGGGTTACTTGAGGACTTTGTCCTTTGCACCTTCTGTTTCTCCGCTTCCTGGGGATTTTAAGGTAAGCAGTTTTTGCCAAATACTCCAGTTGCAATACTTTGCCTTGAGCCCAAAGCACTGGATCCTACTGACTGTGAACAGAGACCTCTAAGACCATACGCCAAATAAACCCTTCTTCCTTTTAAACGGTTTTGCTTGGGTATTTGTCAAATCCAGAAACCAGGAACACGCTGGCACTTCCCTTCAATTAGATCTGGCTAGTTCATCACCAAGTGTGATGGTTTACATTGATTAACAGTGACAGGATTTAAGATCACCTTGGAAACTAACCTCTGGACATGCCTGTGAAGAGTTGTCTATACTAGGTGGAGAAGAATTACTCTAAATGTGGGCACACACCGTTCCACGGGCTGGGGTCTTGGACTCAGTGGTAAGGTGAAGGCATAGCATTAAGAGCTGAGCACCAGCATTTATCTCCTCTGATTCTTAACTGCAGATATGACCAGCAGCCTCAAGCTCCTGCTGCCATGACTTCTGAGCCATGATGCTCTTTACGCTACAATTATGAGCCTAAACAAACTCTTCTTCAAGTGGCTTCTGTTAGGTATTTTGTCCTGGCAACAAGAAAGGTAAGTAATGCAGCCCCTAGCCACACCAATTTGATGGCTACTCTTTCTTCAGAACTCTGGTCAAACTCAATTTTTTTTAGGGAAAAATGCACGCTTCTCCAAATTATACTTTCCTTTTTTCATTTACTAGCCTCATTTAATAATCTTACAATTTCACTATTTGATTGATTTGTCTCCTTTTCTGACTGGAAGTCCCTTGAAGGTACCAGCGTGTCGCTTGTGTTGACTACTGAATCTTTCTCTAGCCACAAACATGGAAAATAATTAGCACTAATGCTGTCTGTTGGATGGATGAGTGGAAAGGGGTGGGGGATGAGTGGAGGGGTGAAGAATGGATGAGTGGGTGAGTGGGGGTGAATGGATGAGTGGGTGAGTGGGGGTGAATGAGTGAGTGGGTGGGTGGATGAATGGGGGAGATGGGAGGGTTAATGGGTTGGTGGGAGGGTGAATGAGTGGATGAGTGGGTGAATGGGGGAGTCAGGGAGTGGGTAGGTAGGTATAGGTGGATATTGAACAAAAAGGTACAGAATAGCCCTGTTCTGTCCTGAATCTCAAACGGCCTTTTCCTCTTTGCACACTGAGCCGTGCGTCAGTGTGTTGCGTGGATGTTCAACACCAGCAATCGAGTGGTTTCTGTAAACCTCAGGGAGGCTGGCTGCTAGACTCACGAGAGCAAGGAAGAAAGCTGGAGAGGAAAACAGTTCAAACCCACAGCAGGAGGCAGAGCGAGGAGCACCAGCCCGCTGTCTGCACACGTGCTCCCCATCACGGCCATGTCACACGGTAGCCACCCGGCCCAGGAGAAACCTGCTTTCCCAGCTGCTCTAAGTCCTTTGTTTTGGAAGCTGAAAACACAGTTCTGCCTTCATCTCCCAGAATTCCTGTTTTCTTATTAATATTTCAGATTAGTTCAATTATATTTGACTCCTTCCCACAGAGGACTCCACATAGGATACAAAGGGGAGTTTTAAGGCTGGAAAACTCACACAAGGAATATACTTGGCTTTTAAAATGTATTTGGCATCATTTCCAAACCAGTGTTAAGCTGCATTTTAAAATAGCAATTTAAGTGGCCCACTCCTTTTATTAATCTGTGGTCATTTTTTTTTGCTGCTCTATTAAAAAAAACCTTACATCATGTTAGAAATATTAATTTCTCTTCATCAGAAATGCAGCTGAGAAAGTTCTTTTCTACATTTTAGCTCATAACAGTTGCCAATCATCTAAATGTCAATCATCAAAACATTTGCTTCTCCTAAAAAATGTTAATAAACTATAAATACCACAAGTGAAAGCTGCTTCTTATTTTAATACTCGCTCGGCTATCTGTACACTTTCCAGAAATTACCTCTGAGAGCGAGACAAGGTAGGCGTCAGATGGGGTCAGATAAGTACAGTGAGGGAGCTGGAGAGAGACCCCACTCTGCCGGAAAGCTTGAGTTCATTTCCTCTCTGAGTGTAAACACACACGTCCACTTTGCTGCTAATAAAGACAACAGAAGGGCAAGAGAAGCCCGCTGACATGAATAAACATGAAGTTATGAATACTTGATGACCAAATGCCCCAGTTAAGAGGGGAAGAACATGTAGTCTGAACACATGTGAGCTTCCTCCAGCCACAGGAAGAAAGGGTCTGTAGGTGTGAAGCTGAACTGTTATGTGTGAGTTCCATGAACAACCTCAACCAGACTTCTGGGAAAGGGTGCTGGGAAAGAGTTGGTATTTTAAATACAGAAGGAAAGGAATACTGGTGGATGGTGTGTTCAGTATGTTGTATGAGTTTTCTGGGGAGATGTGAATAAATGTCTGCTTACCCCAGATAGAGCACAGATGACAGATAAGGGAAAGGATTCTATTCAAGTCTAGCTCAGTGAGCCGGTGAGTATTCTGGGGTGACTGGGAAGCCCACCGTAGCATGAGTGATGACTCAAGAAATCGCATCCCTGGAGTTATGAAGCTTCTCAGCCAATCAGAGAGTCTGCCAGCCACTGTTGTTGCTTATAAAACTTGGCTTAGCCTCCTTGTGAATCCTGCAAGTTTCAGGAGCTTCTTCTGGCTTGTAAGTTTCATTTACTTCCTATATCTCATCAGCCTCCTGCCTTCCTCACTCCAGGAGGGAATGTTACAATTGGGAGGAAACAGAGACAGATGGCAGCAAGGATTTCTTTGTGATGGGGTGAGTGACCCAGGGTTGAGGAAGCCTGGGTGGGATTTTAAAGAAATACATTCCTCTTTAACAAATGGGTTTGTTTCAAAAGTTATGTTTTTACAAACCTTTTAAAAATTGTTTGTGGGGCTGGAGAGATGGCTCAGAGGTTAAGAGCACTGTCTACTCTTCCAGAGGTCCTGAGTTCAATTCCCAGAACCCACATGGTGGCTCACAACCATCTGTAATGAGATCTGCTGCCCTCTTCTGGCCTGCAGGGATACATGCTGTATACATAATAAATAAATAAATCTTTAAAAAAAAAAAAAAAAAAAAAAAGCCGGGCGGTGGTGGCGCACGCCTTTAATCCCAGCACTCGGGAGGCAGAGCCAGGCGGATCTCTGTGAGTTCGAGGCCAGCCTGGACTACCAAGTGAGTTCCAGGAAAGGCGCAAAGCTACACAGAGAAACCCTGTCTCGAAAAACCAAAAAAAAAAAAAAAAAAAAAAAAGAAAAAAAAAAATAAAAATTGTTTGTATCCAAAAAGCAAACAAGGGATCTATCCAAAAAGAAAGCAAGATGCAGGTGAGAACCATATTTTGTTTAAAGCTCTGACACCCTTCCAGATTAAGGAACCAGTTCACACACATCAGCTGGGAGGACCGTGCACCACCACCCCCCCCCCACACACACACACACATTTTGAGAGTCAGTTTTTCAAGATGCACACTTTATTCTCAAATTGGAGTCCTCCAGAACCCTTAACTATGATATTCCAGGAGGTGATGGGATCATCTTTATGACTGGCTAGAATTATGAGTTGAAATTTTCTTTTGACTCTGAGTTTTATAAATAAAGATTGGCCTTGTGCTTTTCCCAAGAGTGTTTCGTCTGTCAAGTTATCATCCCAGACGACCTGAGCTACTCTCTGACAACAATCAACTCTTAACTCAGCAGTCAACACTGGGTGTCGTCTGCCTTGTCTTCAGCATGAGTCAGGTGCTAACTGACCAAGTCCTGAAATGATCACATTTGAAGCTGGTCCCCACAGTCATCCTCTCTACTCATCACATGCAACCCTCAACCATCTTCACTTCCACGTTCTCTGGCTGCACCAGTTCTTCACTTCAATCTTTATAATCACAAAAAATTTGCATCCGGGGGCTGGAGAGATGGCTCAAAGGTTAAAAGCACTGGCTATTCTTCCAGAGGTCCTGAGTTCAATTCCCAGCAACCACATGGTGGCTCACAACCATCTACAATGAGATCTATGGGGTCCTATAGGCAGAACACTCACTGTCTACATAATAAATAAATAAATCTTTTAAAAAATTTTGCATTCATCTATGTCTGTATTATGACTTTTAAATGCCAAAATATAGTACTCCTGCTTCCTGTATCTTTTCAAGATGGCCACAAACAACAAGGAAACTACACATCCACATGCAAAGTAGGTTTGAAAATTGGACACACACACTTTCAAGAAAATTTATCATCAAGGAATACCAATCTACAATATCTGCCAAGTTCTAGTGACAAAGCAAAACTTTAGTCTTAGAAGAATCCGAGTGCTGTACAGCACACTGAGTCATGAGGAGCTAGGGAGAGTCCCCACAGTGCTGATCCTCCACACTAAAACTTCCTGACAATAGCTCTGCTGAGAAAACTCATCTTATTCAAAACTAAGTGGGATATTTAAAAATATACATACTTATACAGAAATACCATAAAAATGGATCAAGAAATTGGGAAGATAAATAACAAAGTAAGTTCATCAGAAAAAAAAATGTTATCAGTATAAAAAAGTTGTAGTCATTCACGTTGATACAAATTGTCAGAGCTTAAAACCATCACAGCTATCAAACAAGAGCAGAAACCAGAAACAAAGAAAGCAGGCAAAGCTACCAGAAGATCACATAGAGAGGTGACATAGTATTAAAACTCAAGGAAGAAAAAAAAACATGCATTATCACCAGATAGCTCACTGGAGGCAGTACAAGGCAGAAGAGAACTGTGAAAACATCATGATGGTTGTAAAATCCAAGAGTATATGAGTCACTGTCCTAGTGCTGGGAAGAGACATCATGACCACATCAACTCTTATGAAAGAAAGCACTTAATTGAGGCTGGCTTACAGTTTCAGAAGTTTAGTCCATTGTCATCATGGTGAAGTGTATGGCAACACACAGGCAGACATGGTGCTGGAGACCTTCTTGAAAGTTCTACAACAGGATTGGCAGCCAGCAGAAAGAGAAGACATTGAACCTGGCTTGAGCATCTGAAGCCTCAAAGCCCACCCCTATTGACACACTTCCACCGGGCGGTGGTGGCGCACGCCTTTAATCCCAGCACTCGGGAGGCAGAGCCAGGTGGATCTCTGTGAGTTCGAGGCCAGCCTGGGCTACCAAGTGAGTCCCAGGAAAGGCGCAAAGCTACACAGAGAAACCCTGTCTCGAAAAACGAAAAAAAAAAAAAAAAAAAAAAGAAGACACACTTCCTCCAACAAGGCCACACCTCCTAATCCTTCTCACATAGTGTCAGTCCCTAATGACCACACATTCAAATACATGAGCCTATGAGGGGAGGGTCATTCTTATTCAAACCACCACAGTAAAGAAAAAAAATATTCATTTTGGGGAAATAAAAGTCAAAGAGATTGAAACTTATTTTTTAATTTTTAACTCAAAGCCAGACAAAGCACATATGACTACAACAACTTTACAGAAAAAAAACTGAAATAATTGATTAGATTTAAAGTATTTTTTAAATGCAGTTTGAGAGAATTATCCAAACAGAGCTGAAGACTGTGTCTACTAATCAGCAGATCAGAAGAGCATCATGTTTGCTACTGAACCAGAGGTAGTGAACAGAAGTAAAGGGAACAGCAATACATACCCTAGAACCTGGATTTCACAGACAAATAATTATTTTCATGAGCCTGATGGAAATGTTGAGTTACTATTAGGGAGTAAGAAAAAAAATCAGAAACTTGAGATTTTTCTATAGCTGTATTCAGCCTCACAGGGTCCCCACTAAACAAAGCCTACCAAAGCTTATGTGGAAGAAAACATGAATAAAGAATCTCCCATTTTTCTGAGAAACTGCCTTGCTGATTTCCAAAGTGGCTGTACAAGTTTGCACTCCCATCAACAGTGGAGGAGTGTTCCCCTTGCTCCCCATCCTCTCCAACATAAGCTGTGATAAGTGTTTTTGATCTTAGCCATTCTGACAGGTATAAGATGGTATCTCAGAGTCATTTTGATTTGCATTTCCCTGATGACTAAGGATATTGAGCAATTCCTTAAATGTCTTTCGGCCATTTGGGATTCTTCTGTTGAGAATTCTCTGTTTAGCTCCGGAGCCCATTTTTTAATTGAATTGTTTGGTATTTTGATGTCTAGTTTCTTGAATTCTTTGTATATTTTGGAGATCAACCCTCTGTCAGATGTGGGGTTGGTGAAGATCTTTTCCCATTCTGTAGGCTGTCATTTTGTCTTATTTACCATGTCCTTTGCCTTATAGAAGCTTTTCAGTTTCAGGAGGTCCCATTTATTAGTTGTTGCTCTCAGTGTCTGTGCTACTAGTGTT
Source organism: Peromyscus californicus insignis (assembly GCF_007827085.1). NCBI lineage: Eukaryota > Metazoa > Chordata > Mammalia > Rodentia > Cricetidae > Peromyscus > Peromyscus californicus. The sequence continues at coordinate 118,768,705 of NW_026294562.1, forward strand.
ATATTTAGGAAGTGATTCCCTGTGCCAATGTGTTCAAGACTACTTCCTATTTTCTCTTCTATCAGGTTCAGTGTAATTGGATTTATGTTGAGGTCTTTGATCAACTTGGACTTGAGTTTTGTGCATGACAACAGATATGGATCTATTTGTAATCTTCTACATGTTGACATCCACTTATGCCAGCACCATTTGTTGAAGATGCTTTCTTTTCTCCATTGTACAGTTTTGGCTTCTTTGTCAAAAATCAGGTGTTCATAGGCGTGTGGATTAATGTCAGGGTCTTGAAATAATTGAGACAGTCGTGTAGCTTGATCTGCTTAAGGGGTTCCCTGGCAGTTGGGTCAGGATCCATCCCTGGTGCATGATCTGGCTTTTTGGAGTCCAGTACCTATGGTGGGATACCTTACACAGCCTTGATGCGGGAGAGGAGCTTGGACCTGCCTCTACTGAATGTACCAGGCTCTGCTAACTCCCATACCTTGTTGGAGGGAGGGAATGAGGGGTTGGGTTGGAGGGGTAAGGAGTGGGGGAGAAAAATAGGGGGATCTGTGTTTGGTATGTAAAATGAATAAAAAATTCCTTAATAAAATAAAGAAAAGAAAAAATCTCCCCATTTTAGTTGCTGGAGAGATGGCTCAGTGTTAAGAACATGCACTGCTTTTCCAAAGGACCTGAGTTCAGTTCCCAGCACCCCCCTGGTGACTCACAACTGTCTATAACTCAAATTTCAGGGTATCCAACATCCTCTTCTGGCCTCCAAGGACATTATACTCACATGTGCACATACTATGCTTGTACATAAGCACACATATGCATAGTTTGAAATTTAAAAAAATAAAGAAATTTCAATTAAAAATACAAATAAGCATGTTTTCCATAAGACCTTCCTGGTGGAACTACCAAGAGGGGAATCACATGCCTTGAAGAGATAAATGGAGAAACAACACTGAAATATGTGACACCCTATACTTCATTCATTTAACTGTTCACTACAACTAAACAAAATATAGAATAAGTTCTACATGAACAAATGTAAATGATATTCCTTCTGATGACATAACAATTATTGAGGAACAAGATTGGAAGACAGGGAAAAAAGGATAAGAGGCTACAAGATATGCAAAATTTCTCACCATTTGTAAACTATTACCTAAAGACAAGAAGCTGTGGTGACAGGGTTATAGGTAGATATAAAGTTGTAGCTATAAACAATGAGAGAGATAATATAATCCAATTAACAAATTAAGAAGGGGGGGCAATAAAGGAAGTGTACTGATTTCCATACTGCTCATAAAAATTGAAGGCTAACATGATAGTTTCCAAGTTGACACTAGAAGACAAATACAAACCTTTAAAAATATGGAGGAATATAAACAAATTTTTAAATACTGGTTTAAAGGTCTTGTATCCAACAAGTGACTAACAGATAGTGAGCCAAAATTGTTACATGTTTTAGTTTTCTTTTTAATTAAACACATCACATATACTCTGCTCCCTCTCAAATTCATCTCTTCTCTTTAGTTATTATTGTTACATATATGTGAATAAGTAAATATATAAATATAATCTCCTGAGTCCATTTAGTGTTGTTTGCATGTATATGTTTTTAGGGCTGACCACATGGTATTGAGTAGCCAATTGGGGACTCATCCTGGAGAAAACTGAGTCTTCCTCTCTCAGCAGTCCTTAATCACATAATTCATCCAGTGCTGGGGCCCCTGGAGAGTCCCCCCCAACCACACTGAGGTGTCAACTGCTGTTAGATTTGTTTGAGTATTGTTTGGGCAGCCATATTGTTGAGTTTTATGGGTGAAGCTGTCCTGTCATATGCAGAAAACAGCCTCATAACAAACTTGCTGGTTCTCTGGCTCTTGACAACTTTTTCATCTCCTCTTTCTCAAGGTTCTTTGAGCCTTATCTGTAGGAGTTTTATTGTAAATAGATCAACTGAGACCTGATACCCCTCAGTCAGTTGTTCTCTGCATTTTTGCCAGTTGTAACTTTCTGAAATGGTTCCCACCTACTATAAAGAGAAGTTTCTTCGATGAGGAGTGAGTGCTACACTTTCCGGTGGGTATAAGGATAAATATTAAGAGTGCAGTTAGGAATTATACTGGCTTAGGGAAGTGGCAGTAGTAGTAGCCCCAGGTAGTTGGGTGGGGTTACAATACAGACATGATTTTCCTCCTCTTAATCAGGCCTTAAGTCCAATTAGAGAGCTGTTGGTTACTGCCAAGATATGAGTGCCACTACTGCATCTTTCAAAATATCTTACTGTGGATAGTGAGACAAAATTTTTTTAAGGAAAAAGTTACTTGAGAATTGAAAAGCTATTTCGTCAACATGAAAAGACACTCTGCACGATTAGTCACCAGGAAAATGCAAATCAAAGCCACAGCAAGAAACTGTGACACACCCATAGATCAACCATGATGAAAAAAGACATGAGGAGCAGTTGGCAAGGGTGTAGAGAAACTGGAACCCTCACACATCCCTGTGAAATGGAACAGTCACTTGAAAAATAGCTGGATTTTTTTTTTCAAAAAGTTAAAAATAGAGTTAGTATTTGACCCAGCAATTCCACTCCTAGAATACCTGGCTTGTCCACTCAGGATTCGGTAACAAAATAGCTTAAACAGAACAGCTTAGAATAAACAGACATTTATTTTCTCACAGTTCGACATGCTTAAAAGTCTAAGATCAAACTATTACCAAATTTGGTCTCCGGCAAATAGTGCATTTCCCCATTCAAAGACAGCTATCTTTGCATTTGTAAGCTCACATGGTAGAGAGCCAAAGGTCTGTCCATGAGAAATAAAAATATGTCCTACTAGAAACCTTACACAAATATTCACAGCAGCACTATTTCTCTAATAGCCCAAAAGTGGAAAGAATCACTTCTATCATCTACTAGGTGCTGTAGAATATTATTTTAACATGTGTTATTTTTGTTTATGCCCTGGGACATTTGTTTAATGATGCAAAGATGTGTTACATTTGTTTGATTAAATAAAATTCACCTTCGGTCAGGAGACTGAGTCAGGAACTAACTGATAGGAAGTGGGGGGGGGGAGGCTTTTAAGTGGGGCCTAGGAGAAGGACAAGAGGCTTTTTGGGAGACTCGAGTAAGGAGAAGAGGTGAACTACTTGCTATTCAGCCTCTCTGAGGAGCAGAATTCTACCTCAACCTTTGAATCATGAGTTCTTTAGAGGAACAGAGATTTAGATAAGTTCCCTTGTAGCTTTGAAAGAGTCGATGCCTGAGGGAACAGAATCCCCTCAGGCTACAGCCTTTGCAGCCCAACCATGGCTGGTAGCAGCAGAGTTGCAGGTGCTAATTAGGACAGCCATTGCTTAAAAGGCAGAAACAGTTTTAAAGAAGGACAATAACTAGGTTTGATAAACAAAATTCGGATTAGTTCTACAGTGGAATAGTATTCAGCTGCAATAAAAAAAAAAAAGGCAAAACAATGGTCCATGAAGCAAAATGAATAAGTCAGGAAAACATTATGCTAATATATCAAAGAAACCAGACACAAAAGGCAACATAGCAAGTCTACAAAATCAGAAAATATATCAGAAGTTCTCAAGGGCTCTGTAGGATGTGATGAGAATGAAGCTTCATTTCTTACAGACTCAAGATTTCCTTTGTGATAATATAAGTGTTCTCAATCCATCATGGTGCCAGCTGCACATTGACTCTACTGAGCATCACTGAATCATACAGTGTCATGTGACTCATATCTCAATAAAGTAAAGAACTCAAAATGATAGAGAAGAAACCAAAAACCTTCTCTTCAGTGCCCCCTAGACCCTGCCTTATAATAACAATCATAAAACTTTAAAGTCCCCAGTGGAGACCATCAAGAGACAATCTGGGCAAGGGTTGGACCCCTTCTGTGACACCTCTGTTGAGAGTCAGCCCAGCATTCTATATGTGCAACAATAACAATTGAGTTTTGAAAACTGACAGTAAAGGAAACAATAAAAATCAAATCCTTGGGGGTTATAATAGGCCATGCTCTGAATTTATGATTGCTCCAAATCCTAAATGCCCACCTATTTCTAGCTGTGCTGTAGTTTTCAGGAAAAGGACGTGATCAGTGTGGAAGGAAACGGAAATGATCGTGACCCTGACTTTATTGTTATACTTCATATCTGTGTATCGTTATCACACTGAACCCTATAAATATGTGCAATTAAAGACAACAACAACAATCATAAAGTTGGCCTGCAGAGATGGCTCTGTGGGTCAAGTGCTGAGCTTGTAACCCCAGCACATAGTTCCTGTAAATGCCAGCATTGGGGGCCAGAGACAGGAGGGTCCCGGAGTCTTTCTGGCCAATCAGTCTATCCAATCAGTGAATTCCAGGTTCAGTAAGAAAGTGATTCAGGATAGTGTTGATCTCTGGCCTGCACACACACACACACACACACACACACACACACACACACACACACACACAGACACACACACACGTCTGTAAATATATGCACAAATTTTTTTCAATTATAAAAATATATTATCTTATGTTATTTTTAATTGTCCAAACTAATCTTAATGGTCTTTTAGGGGAAATTTTATCTTTTTTTAATTTATTTGTTTATTTATTTATTTATTTATTTGGTTTTTCAAGACAGGGTTTCTCTGTATATGTAGCCTTGGTGCCTGTCCTGAATCTCACGCTGTAGACCAGGCTGGCCTCAAACTCACAGAGATCTGCTCTGCCTCTCGAGTGCTGGGATTAAAGATGTATGTCACCGCCACCTGGCCAGGGAAAGTTTTTAAAAGATTTATTTTATTTTTGATTTCACGTATGTATGGCTGGAAGTATGTGAACATGAGTGCAGGTGTCTTCAGATGCCAGAAGAGAACATCTGACCCCCTGAAGCTGGAGTCACAGGCATCTGTGAGCCACTCATCATGAGTGTGGGGAACAAAAGTGGGGTCCTCTGCAGGAGCAGCCAGTGCTCTTAACTGCTGAGCCATCTCTTCAGCCCCTCAGAAGCAGCATTTTTCAAAATGCAGCGTTGCTACTCATGAATAAACACAAAATTCCACAACAACAAAACCAATGTTCCGCAGACATGGTGGTGTTGGATCAGAACGGGGTCAAAACCACAAACAGAGGGAAGTGAGGGAGCAAATGTTTCCACGTTTTTACTTCACAAGGGACCCAGACTCCAGTGTACACACTGTCCCATCCTGGAAAGAAGAAAACATATGGGACTTATGTCTCTTGTTAGCTGATTTAAAGACACTGGGCAGTGACATGGGCACACTAGTGTGACCCCAACCACGTCATCTTCTGACAGGAGGACCACCATAGCAGAGCTTGCTCGGAAGAGAGGGACAAGCTCTCTTAACAACAGATCACTGACTGGTGGGGTTCTGGAGCATGCTGCATTTGTTCAGTATTTCAGAGCATATTGGTGAACGTCTCAGCAAAGCAGAGCATGCCAACGAAGAGGTGGGATAAGGGTACCTGAAGGTGGATTGAAAACAAGATACACAGAGGGCCTGGCAGATGGCTCAGTCATTAAACGCACTTGCAGCCAAGCTGAAAACCTGAGTCTCATCCCCAGAACCCACATGGTGGAAGGAGAGAGCCCTGCTCTTAAAAGTTGTCCTCTGACCTCTGCATTTGTGCCAGAACATGCACACACCCCCTGTACTCCAACAAATAAATAAATAGACGTATTTTTTTTTGTTTTTTTTGTTTTTTGTTTTTTTGAGACAGGGTTTTTCTGTGTAGCTTTGCGCCTTTCCTGAAACTCACTTGGTAGCCCAAGCTGGCCTCAAACTCAGTAATTTTTAAAAATACAGTAAATGAATAAAAATCCCCACTGGAAATAAATAGTAAATGCTAAAACTGATTATTCTAAACAAAGACTTAACAATGTGGTAAATAACTAGGGAATCCTTCTGAGTTTTAAAAGAAAAGGAAAAGGATAGACTTGTAGATTAAAAACACCTAAGTTCCTGAGCAGCATGCCATCACAGATAAACAAGTAATAATCTAACACAAGTCAAGCCCGTGCTCGCTGCCAACACCACCCGAAGATAGCTGAGGACAGCCGAACACGTTTGTAGATGACATATCACAAGATTCAAGGATTGGCACACTTGTACCTGTACAGCTTCATTGGAGACCTTACTTCAACTGTGAAAGTATGATTTTTATGTCACCTTGGCTCTGGAAAGCACGACCCTTTATATTCTGAGACATCAGCACACTGTGTTCGGGGTCCAAGGCTTCCCGGTATCCTCTTCTAGTACTCCAACTCTTGCTCAGTCTTTTCCTACATGGAGTGTAGATAGTGTATGCAATCAGCAAGATGTAGCTGAAATAGATGCAATCCCCAAGGCTGGGGCATGAGGATACTATGCCTTTTACCTCATGTTCTCTAGAGCTCCCCCAAGGAACATCAACTGTCCGTTGTCATTAAAACACATAAGACCACAGGACACTCTGTGGAGCTACCTGCCTGGAGTGCTGGCTGGGACTCCCATTGCTGACCTGCACTGATTCTCGTGGAGGAGAATGAGTCCTCACAGACACATGGATCACCCTACCATAGTCACACCTTAGGTGACTACATTGTCCCAGCCATTACCCTCAGTACAGCTTCATGATGTGTCCAAAGCCAGAATCATCTGGTTCATCTCAAATCCCCACTACACAGAAGGCATAGGAAGAAATATTTGTTTGTTTAGCTGGCTGACAGACAAACAGAAAGCTCTAGACACACAGCACAGTACTGTGGTTTCTCCAAGAGAGATGTCGGGGAAACCAGCCACTTTTTTTTCATGAACCAGGCTATTTTCCAGAATAAATTAACTGATCAATTCTGATTTTTTTTTTGGAAGTGAACACATGGCAGATAGTTTTCTTAAAAATGAACAAAAGCATCTTCAAAGACAAATGATAATTTTGGAAGATATATGACTATAGTTTTTGTTACATAAAGACATTTAGTAAAATAATCGCACTATCAACTAATGCAATGTTTAGAAGTATAGGATAAGCATGTTCTTGACCTGTAGCACTCAGGAAATCATATGACCAATGCATAACTGCAGAGGATCCATTCCAAACACATGGAAGACAGACTGAATCTGGAGAGACAGCTCGGCAGTTAAGAGCACATGGTGCTCTTGCAGAGGACCTGATATGGTGATATTTTGAACAAATAAAATTTGCCTGAAGATCAGAGGACAGAACAAGGCACTAGACTAAACATAGAGGCCAGGCAGTGGTGGCACACACCTTTAATCCTAGCACTCTGGAGGCGAAGGCAGAGATCCAGCTGCATTTCTGTGAGTTCAAGGCCACACTGGGCTACATGAGATTAATCTAGTCTAAAAGAGAAACAGCCAGACAGTGGTGGCACACGCCTTTAATCCCAGCACTAGGAAGGTTGAGACAGGAAGTGATATGGCTGGGCAAAAAAAGGAATATAAGGCAGGAGGAGACAGGAACTCTCTCTTTCAGGCTGAGGAGTTGGTAAGGTAAGAGGTGGTAGCTGTGGCTTGCTCTGCTTCTCTGATCTTTCAGCTTTCACTCTGATATCTGGCTCCAGGTTTTTATTAAATCCAATTAGGATTCATGCAACAACCTGGGGTTCAGTTCCCAGCACCACATGGAGCATCTCACAAATGTCTGTAAACTCCAGCTCCAGAGTTTCAGATGCCCTCATCTGGCCTCTGTGGACATCTGCATTCTTACACATACACACACACACACACACACACACACACACACACACACACACACACACACACACACAATTAAAAATAATAAAACAAACTTTATTTTTAAAAAAGACTAATAGATTGTAACATAGCACAGGACAAACAATCCATGTTGCAACTCACCTTCAAGACACTACCACCAGTGTTAATGTAATATCAAAAGAAACTATCTGTCAATATCCAGAAAAGCTTCATAAATACCCCCGTGACAAATAATCACACAGCCTGTGACTCCGGATCTCCTTTATCACCAATCAAAACAAGGCAGTTCAGTGAGGCAGGAAAAGGAGAGATGGAATTCGGTTCTGATTTTAGTCCTGCTTCAGGAAATTTTTCTCAAAGACACCACAACGTTTCTGTTCTCATTTGACTTTGGAATATAAACATATAATGTGTGTTGATGTAATGGGTTTACTATTTAAATGAATTAATAATGACTTTTTTTAATACTGTTTTAATGTCTAACGTGGTCATTATTGATCACAATAAACGACAAAAACAGGCGTTTGAAGAGGGAAGTCCCCAGTTGTCGCTAAACTATTGTCCTGACAAAGTAAAGACACCTGTCTGTGTGACTGACGTTTCTCATGTCAACAGACACAGAGTAGATGCCAAATCGGCATGGCTGTGACGTGGTGGCAATGCCTCCAAAACCCAGTGACTTGTGACAGGAAAGGTTCCTTTCTCGCTTGCACCCTAAGTTCTCGGTAGAACAGCATCTATGTGGGCAGTTCAAGGTCTTCCTGACAGAGAAAGGGGAGTTCCATAAGGCAGGAGTTGGCCTCAACCTCCCCCCCCCACCCCCACCCATGACCCGTGTCTGGGTTCACAAGTCATTAAATAAGGTAGGTTCTGAGGACAAACCTAATTTTTCATGGAAGAGCACCAAATACGATAGAACCTATCTCCCACATTTCAGGCAAAAGTCAGAATAACCTACACCACAAACATAACTCCGACAGTTTTTCTGACGGCAATCCCACCACACGGGAAGTAAAGGCGGGGAGGTCAAGAGCTCAAGGCCAGCCTTGGCTACATAGTAAGTCCAAGGCCACCCTGAACTAAATGACACCTTGCCTCAGAAAAGCAAAATTGAAAAAGAAATGCCTGAAATTAAATGACAATAAAAGTATACATGTAGAGGCAGGGAAAGAGAGGAAAAGGGGAGGCAGAGGTGGGGGGGGGACCCGACAGATCTTATTCTCCTTGCCATCTTGTGTCAGGAGACCGTGGAATCACAAGTGTAAAATGATGTCACCCAAGAATTATGCTGTCACATTTCAAAGCAATAAAAAGCCATCGGAGACATTTAAGGGCTCCACAACATACCTTGCTGACACCACCTTACAGGTATTTTCTGCCTCCAAGTGAGCAGCTGAGCATGGGAAGGTCACATTCTAAATGAGACAGCAGTGAACCCTGAAGCAGGAGGCGCTGAAGTAAGACTAAACACTGTCATAAATCCCATCGCTAAGTGGAAGGCCGAAGACAAGGCTAGTCCTAGAGCAGAAACAGTACACAGCATAACAACCAAGGCTTTGCAGCTCTCTTTCAGGTGAGGATTAAGGAATGGATTGAGGTGAGGTTAAAATGCTTCAGTTTCTATTTCAGTTTCTATTTCTATTTCTATTGCTCCTCTCAAGTCTCATAATTGACAAATGATAAGTTAAAAGCTTAAGTTGTAAATATGTTCAATAGAAATAAAGTTTTACATATGTGCTTCAAATATAGTTTGTAAAAAAAAAACAAGCTTTTTTGGTTTTGTTGGTTTGGGGGGCTCGTGTTTGTTTGTTTGTTTTTGAGACAGGGTTTTTCTGTGTATCCCTGGCTGTCCTAGAACTCACTCTGTAAACCAGGCTGGCCTCAACCACAGAGATCCACCTACCTCTGCCTCCCATAAGGAGGCTAGGATTAAAGTCATACACCACCACTGCCAGGCCAAAATACAAGGTTTTTAATAAGAAAACGAAGTTCAAAAAATAACGGGCTTAGAGATGACAGACTTATTATCTAAATTTTAAGTCCTTTAATTTTGAATTAGGCAAAGTCACCAAAGAAAATAGATCAAATAAGAGACAAGAAGTACTAAAATAAAAGTAAAGATTAAAAGTGAATTAACAAGAGATGTAAAACAGCTTAAAAGTAAACAGCAATTATCAAACACAAAAGAGAAATATGTTTGTCCATATACCACAGGACATTAAAAGTCACCAATATGGATTTAATGCAGTCTAGGGGCAGAAAAGCACTCACGGGTTAGATACTTTGGGGAAGATTTTAAATGTGGCAACCTTAAGATTTCCCATGATAAAAAAGAGAACTGTTGCATTTTGAGTAGGAATAGGCCCCATGAGATCATATATTTGATTTCTTGGTCATTAGGGAGTGGCACTATTAGGAGGTGTGTCCTTGTTGAAGTAGGTGTGGCCTTTTGGGGCAAAGTGTATCACTGAGGGTGGGATTTGGGGATTCAAATGCTCAAGCCAGGCCTAGTGTCTCTCTCTCTTCCTGCTGCCTGCAGATCCAGGTGTAGAACTCTCAACTGTTCTCCAGTACCATGTCTGTCTGCATGCCATCATGCTTCCCACCATGATTATAATGGATTAAACCTCTGGAACTGTAAGCAATCCCCAATTAAATGTTTTCTTTTATAAGAGTTGCTGTGGTCATGGTGTCTCTTCACAGCAATAGAACACTGACTAAGACAAGTACCCAAGGATAAAATTTGAAAACAAAATATTTACAATGTGTAGGACCCATAAATCTAATGTTCAGAACATTACTATTAGAAAATGGGCATGACAGTACATGTGCTTCAAATGCAAAAGTCGTCATTCTGACAGTTTTAGACCCACTGGGATATAAATCAGATGTGGGTTTTTACAAAGTCATTCCACATCATCCAAGAAGTGGGATGTAATTTTGACCTCAAGGTGATGATGAAAGGGGCTAGAGAGATGCTCTGGCTGCTGAGATCAGGCACTGCCCTTGTACAGGACCAGGGTTCAGTTTCCAGCACCCGCGTGGAGCAACCCAGAACCTCCGGTAACTCCAGCTCCAGAGGACCTGAAGGCCTCTGAGGGTAGCTGCACTCACATGCATATACCCACATACAGACACACACATGTACACATAATTAAAAATAGAAATAAATCTAAACAAAAAAAGGAAAAAAAAACAGTGATGAAGATGTACCTTACTGGCCTTAAAATTATTTTCTTAATGAATGAAAAGGGTCCTGAGACTGAAGGGAAACTGGAGAAACACAGGAAGAATAGGTTCCACGGAAGGAATTTTGCAATGCGTTTCAATAATTATCAGCACCGATCCTTCTCCTAGCTTCCACGAACTGAAGAAGGGGGCATATTGCAGCGCGCACTTTGCAAGGCCAGGTAAGGACAGTAAAAGAAAGCTACAGAATGATATTCCTGATGAACACAGAACTAAGAGTCAGTGTCATCAAGGAAATCCTAGCAGATGGCATTGAAGAAAAGTCACATAATTACTATTTTGCAGAATAGCCCCTAATTTGCATTTCTTTAATATTTTCCTTATTACACTGTAGTTACAGCATTTTGAGTAGAAGTCATAGAAACAATGGCATCTTTGTCCCATCTTACCATGTTCTGACATCTAGAAACATGGTGCAGCAGTATCCAAATCAACCTTCATCACCTCACTGTGGCAGGGTTTTCTCCAGCTTTCTTTTTCTCACATTGTCCCGTTTCCACATCACAGCCTGAAGGGGAGTCACCCCCACGGTGTGTAACTGTGGAGGGTGAAGCTGGGCTCCACCTCCTTGAAGGTGAAGCGTGCATACAAAATTGGAATTATTTGCGATTTATCTATTGTTTTCCACTTGACTTCGCCATTCGGCCATCATTTTTGCCAGTGTGAGTTCACTAGCTTTCATCAGATTCTCTTGGTTACAATCTAAAGCCACCTTATTTTTCCCTTGTATTTATTGTTCCGGCTTCACTATGGGGAGCTCATTCAGTTGGGTAGTAGCCTTGTGGAACATCCCCCACACCCCACACACTTTTTGGTAAAGGAACTGAAAACGTTCTTATTTTGTGTCACTCTAAGATTGATGGGCCTCCTTTTATCTTTCCTCTGCCCCAGACTCAGCATCAGACTATCTCCAAGGGGTCCTGGTGTCTTTACTTGGAGAATTGTGTTAGAAACTAGGATGTGGACATGAGATATTAAATTACCTTTTAAAAACTGGTATGATTTATTACTGACAAATATGTGTTAAAAATGGCATGTATGTCCATTTCTAGTGAAAGAGGAAGTGGTATATTATTTCCAGAAAGCAATGTGTCAGTGTGTATGGAGTCTTAAATTTTTAATACAGATTTGATGTCGTATTCTCACATCTGACACTGTCTCCTAATAGCACAAAACCAGAAAAGCCAAATAAACTTTTAATCCTAGCACTTGAGAGGCAGAGGCAAAAAGATCTCTGTGAGTTTGAGGTCAGCCTAGTCTACTTCACAAGTTTCAGGCCAGTCAGGGCTACACAGGGAGATTCCGTCTTTAAAAAAAAAAAATAGAAGAGAGAAAAAAATAAACAGATAACCTCTGATAGAAAAGTCAAGTAACGTGGAAATTGTTTACAATAAGAATCATTAAAAAGTGAGTCTAAGACACCTTAAATTATTGACTTTTTAAAGTAGAGAAATAAAGGTACACACTTTTGAATGCCATGAAGAGATGACCTGTATGTAGATGAGAAATGTGCGTGTACCTGTATGTGTGTGTGTGGTGTTTGAATTTGTGTGTGTGATCATTTGCTTGTGTATAAATATATGTGTCACAGTTTTTTTTCATGGAAATATCTAAACATAGAAGAAATATTTCCAAAATAGCCAACGATGGCCTCTAAATAGGTTTATACTGTTTATTTGGTTTGATAGTTTTTGTTTCACATATTCTCTTTAAAGTCACCTTTAATCACAAACATAAACACAGCACACTGTCATTGCTGTGTAAAGCAGCAGTCTGCATGACTGCTGTGGGTACTTGTACTTCACAGATGGCTTATAACCTTGATAAGTCACAGCCTGAGTACCTCACGGTAAGATCCTTGGGGCCTAACCAGAAGACAGAGCAGACCCTCTCAAATCACACAGTAAATGGGACAGTGGTTGGATCTGCATCCAGGATCCACAGAGCACAGGGTGGGAGTCTGGGTAGAAGGCTTGATTTCTCATTCCGTTCCAGGCCTCACTGACTTCTCAGATATTAAAGCATTTTCCCAGAACAGAAGACACCTGGAGGAAAAGAAAACATGTCTGAGGCTATCACAGACAGAGGAACATGCTGAAATTACAAAGTTAAACAAACTTGGCTTTCAGAAGATGGCAGGCTGGTAATTAATTCACACAGGACTTCGAGTTCCGGTTTGTTTCTCTCTTCTGCGGATCTGGGTTTGTTTTGGTGGAGAAGTATGTAAGTAATAATTTTATGTCGTCTCCCCCAGTTACAGAGCTAGATCACATGACTCAAAAGTTTTACCAAAAGCAGCACTTTTATTCTGTAAAGTTGCCAAGGCAACACCAGCTGCTTATGACATCATGTGACTGAGGGGACACAGACTGATTTTAGAAGCCTAAAATTATCACTCAATCTGCTCACCAAAATTCTGAAGCAGCCAAGACAGCCCTGAGCCCAAGGAAAAGCTCCGGAGACTCTGCTCAGTGGAAAGGGTGATGGCGATGAATTATGCATTGTTCTCTGGTACCACAGCCTCAAATCACATTGGAAAAGCATGCTCGCTGTCCACATATGCTGAGCATGCAGGGTACATCTGCTAACCTGTTTCCCATTAAAGCTTCACCGTCACCATCATGGAGGGAAGTCATTTCCAGCTTTTGGTAAACGGACTTTGAAAAAAAATAATAAAATCTATTTTTTACTTAAGTCAAAATTATTTCTCCAATTATTCTAATTGAAGACATACTACAGATAAAAACTAAGACTAATCCTTTTCTAGCCTAATACAGTATTACACAGTAACTGGAGGTACATGGTCAAACAGTAATGGCTTTCGCTTTCTAAGACTTTATTTTTCTTTTATGTGTATGAGTGTTTGGGCAGCATGTGGCTCTGAGCACCACGTGTGAGCCTGGTGCCTGCAGAGGCTGGAAGAGGTTGCTGGGTCCCTGGAACCGGAGTTACAGACGGTTGTCAGCTGCCATGTGGGTGCTGGGAATTGAACCCGGATTGGTATTTTTATAGAATAAGCAGTCTACGGATCATATGGAAAGTCTGAATTTTAGAGGTTTTCAGAGAGAAGTAAATGGACAGATGCATTCAAAAGAACTGTGTTGTAATTTTCAGTTACTCATGTCCAGACATCAGAAAGAGGCAACTGGTCTCAGCCATATATCACCCCCTCCTATGAAACAAGAGCATCAGGATGGAAAAGAAAATCGCTAACTGAATAGAGCTGTTTACCAGCTATTGTCCAGGGTTTGCTAACTTTTGCTATAAAAAAAAAACTTTTAAATTAAGATAGTTTTGTTAAAATTTCTGCATATAGTAATGAGTAATATCATTCCTGAAGAATAGTATCCAGAGCATAAACATTTCCTTTAAACAGAAATATTTTTAGTTCCTTGTCATTAATTTTGCAAACAAGAAAAAAATGAAGCATCCATTACGTGCAGGACAGCCTACTAGGTCCTGCAGTGACCACGATTGGACATAAGATGTCTTCTGTTTTAATCAAGATATGGTTAAAGAAAATGAAAAGATCCAGGAAAGGTGCAAAGCTACACAGAGAAACCCTGTCTCGAAAAACCAAAAAAAAAGAAAAAAAAAAGAAAAGAAAATGAAAAGCACTGTGAGGGCCCAGGAGACCCTCTATTCAGTTAGTGAAGATTTTCTTTTCCATCCTAATGTTCTTGTTTCATAGAAGGGCAATGGGGATGAACAAGGGATTCAGAGAAGGAGGGAGGAGGTGGCCACCATGTACCTGTGATGGAGTCACTGACAAGACACAGTAGCCCACTGCTTGAGTGTGCGTGGAAGAAAGGATTGGAGGACATTCTTCTAAAATGTCACCAGAGAAGCAGAATTACTCATTCAAATGCAGTTTCATCTACATCAAAGTATCCTCACCTGCAATATAAAAGCCTCTCCCATTTCTATTTTGGAATATCAGGTAGGGAAGAACAAATATTTACCCTAAGTTACATCATTCCCTTTTTCTGTTTTTTCTTGCCTGAAGTCATCAGGGACTAAAGGAAGGAAGGTAAATTGAGGTTCATGGAGATGTACTGCTGGGCAGAATAGGTAATTAGAGACCAGAGGAACATGTCTCAGGGCCATGTGTCCCCATCTCCTGATACTGATACTGCAGATCCCTGACTTCATCTCCACCCAGTTACGACTGACAGGACCCAACACAAAGATTCTCTCCTTGACCAAATTCTAGCCATCTTCCTCTCAAGTCCCTTCCGGCCTGTAAAGACTTAAACACTTTCTAACATCTCAAGGGCACATCCTATGATGACCTAGAGTGCTCACCTGAGAAAGCTCAAGGCAGCTGAAAGAATTTACTGTTTGTAGCAGTCATCATCTTGAAAACAGAGCCCTGGCCCTTAGCCTCTGTGGAAGGAAAGGAACCAAAC
This sequence comes from Peromyscus californicus insignis, assembly GCF_007827085.1. Taxonomy (NCBI): domain Eukaryota; kingdom Metazoa; phylum Chordata; class Mammalia; order Rodentia; family Cricetidae; genus Peromyscus; species Peromyscus californicus. The sequence goes on from NW_026294562.1 coordinate 118,784,101, forward strand.
TCCCATAAACACCAGTTAACAACCAACCGTGGATGGGTTTCCTGTGGACTCGCCCTAACCCCACTTCCTGCTTTTTGTTTTTTACTTCCTTGACTCTGCTGAGCTCCCATAGTGTACCCCAGCCCTACCCAGCCATCTTGTAACAAACAGGAATTGCAGTTCATTCTAGGTTCCTTTCCCTAGCGGAATAGTACACTGTAGATTAAAACACATTCTTATGACTGTCCCACCATCCATCCTCTTCTTCTTGCCAACAGACATCTAATCCCTTATCTCTTCCTTGGGGCATCTTCCAGAACCCTATGCCTTGTATATCCCATTTATAAACCCCAGTTAGAAAATCTTCAGCTCTCAAGCCACTCTCTTAATAGAACCTTTAGTCTACAAATGGTCCTCTCTCAAACAAAACGTATTTAGAAAAACATATGCTCTGTGTCATAGTTTCACATGAAAGCTGAACCTACCTCACGATCTTCACCATTCAATATGAGTGGATAAGCAAGGATGGTAAGCCAAGTCTTTTATTGGTACTGGAAGGAAACATCTAGCATGATCTGTGTTTGGGCTAAAATATAGACATGACTGAGGGTACAACAGTCCCCCAGTGAGGCCCTGGAAATGCTTAGCTGTCTTAGTGCGCTATTTAACAACAGCACTGAGAAGCCAGGTTGTACACCTCTTGAGCAGGTGGTGAACATATTTTTTTCTTTATGAAACAACGCTATAAAGTGATGTGGATACAAATGTTTGGATAAAATAAAAATGTCTCTCTCATGAATTTTTTGCTTAATTGACATACATACTCAAATATTTTGCTTAAGGCATGAAGGGTTCTGGTCACATGTATGAAAAACTTTAGCTCCAAATCATCACCAATGATGACCAATATGACTGTTTGCAGACAGAAATGCAAAATTAAGCCTTAATTATCTATTAAAGTCGTTCATTCAGTTTGCCTGTTTTCATTAGAAATTCTATGTGAAACTTGGAGCTGGCCAGGACCCCAGAGTTAAAATTTTCATGATAGACTGGTTTCCCTCAATGCTTCTATAAGGTTGTGTATTAGACAGGGTTTTCCAGTGGAACAGAACTGAGAGAATGAATGTGTATATATTAAGGGAGGGTTTATTAGAGGGGCTTACAGGCTGTGGTTCACATAGTCCAACAATGGCTAGCTCCTGACAGAAAGACCAAGAATCCTGTAGTTGGTCAGTCCATGAGGCAGGCTGTTTCAGCTACTCTTCAGTCTGTGTTGGAAACCCAAAGAAGTGGGTTCTAATACCAGCAGAGGACTACCTCAGCTTCAGGGTAGATGAACTTGCCAGAGAGAGTAAGGAAACAGTCCAAAAGCAAAAGTTTCTTCTTTCATGTCCTTTGATGTGGGCTGCCATCATTTAGGGTGGGTCTTCCTATCTCAAATGATCCAATCAAGAAAAATCCCATGCAGATGTGCCCAGTTGCTTGGGCTTTAGTTGATTCCAGACGTAGTCAACTTGACAACCAAAATTAGCCATCACAGGTTGCCATGGATAGAAACATTAGAAACCCAGGGTCATGTTGGATTCCAACTCTGTGTGCATACCCAGTACCATGTGTGTAGTGGAAAAATGGTCCATTTTTTCTTCCTTAAGTAGAATCCTATGTTTACAAGGTCCATTGGTTTCCTGAAGCTAAATAATAGAAAGTATAAGCATTAAACAAAAGAAGACAAGCCCAACTTGAGAAGGATTAGTGAAGCTCTGACAGCAGTTCTCAACCTGTGGGTTGAGAGCCCCCATAGGGGTCACATACCAGATATTCTGCATATCATTTATTTATATTATGATTCATAACAGAGGCAAAATTGAGCCATGAAGTAGCAATGAAATAATTTTATGGCTGGCGTCACCACAACATGAGGAACTATATTAAAGGGTCACAGCATTAGGAAGGTCGAGAACCACTGCTCCATGGCATGGGTTGCAGCATGTTTCAGCAGCTCAGCCTAGCAGCAACTCTTAGACTTTATGGGGAGTAGAATGGGTTCTTATGTCACTGCTGATAGGTACAGATAGACAAGGGACACAAGTGACCTGGAAGACGTCGGGCTGAGATCCAGGAAGCTCTGACCAGCAGGCAGTTCCTCCTGGGAGACTGTTTCGGCTCCTTCTTCCCTCATCCAATCCCATTGTGATCACATATTCTGCTGTCAACATCCATACCCTGCTCATATTTCCTGATCACTTTCCATGTCCTGATCATAAATGATGTTGGCTTTCGACCATCAGCGATTCAGACCTGGAAGCTTCTGAAGGCATAAGAAGGTAACAGACACTCTCTCTTTCTCCCTCTGATCCTCCACCTTAAACTCCACAGTTCTCCCAGCTCAGAACCTAGATGTCAGCTCCAGAATATCCACGTCTCTTTCCCAAATGTAACCCTCCAATTTTGAAATCCTTTCTGTTGTCCTCTGTGTCTCCCATTTCCTATGTTTCCATGAGTTACTGAAAATATCTATCATCTCACTAGACTCCGATTCATGAGATCAAGGCCATCTTTCCAACCCTGGCCTCTGTCTGGTACAGTTCCTGACTCAGAGTTGACTTGGGAATGTTTCGTTGGAGGGATATGATTCAGCCAGCTTCTCTATTGCGTGTGTTTCTTCCCTTGCTTCATATTCCTGCCAAATGTCTTCATCATCTGTCATCTAGACACTCAGAAATATGATGATGAAAATTCATACGGTGCCTGCTAGGAAGAAAGTAACATCTAATAAGGAAATTGAGGCAAATGGTGAGAGGAGGTACTAGTTAAGATAAATTAGCCAACAACATCCTCAAGGGGGTGACACATGAGAAGAAGCACAAATGATAAGGAGAGAAATGTGTAGTCATCTGGGGAAACAAGCCAAGATAGGAACGGGTGTGTCCTGCTAGAGGAAGCAACAAGCCAGGCAAGCTTGGGCCTTGAACCAGGGCAAGAAAACCAGCGGACTACGTTTCAGAAGAAAATAGCACCAAGACTGTACCCTTGTATATGTATCAAGATGTATGGATCCTCTGAAATTCAAGCACTTTGGGGGTAAGGAGTTCCAGGTCATCCTTGGCTATATAGTTCAGATCAGTCTAGGCTACAGAAAGCCTTGTCTGGAAAAAAAAAAAAGGATGATCCTATCCAAGTGCAATAACATGCTTCTAGAGAACAGATTGAAGCCATCTGAATTACATGCTTCAAAATCTGTCTTCAGAAATTGTTGGATTCTATAAGAGTAGACCAAAATCTGATGGAGAGTTCACTTAAGAGAGAGGGCTGAGGGAATGGTTTGGTCAATAGAACTCTCTTGCCTTGAGAATACAAGGACCTGAGTTTGATCTCTAGAACAAGGGATCCTGGCGTTTGCTGGCCAGCCAATCTGTTGTAACTGATGAGCTTCAGATAAATGAAAGATTAATTTAAGACAAAAATGTTTCAGATGGTTCTTAGGAAAAAAGAGTAGGGGGACTAAGAAGTAGGTGGATTCAAAATAAAGATCAAATGAAAGATTAAAAAAAGCAGTAGAAAAAGGGAAGACAGAAATAAAAGACTAATGACATTCAGCTCTGCCCATAGCTCAGTGCTTGTTCGGCCACCCTCAGAGAAGCTTCCTCCAGAGTAGATGGGAACTAACACTGAAACTCACAACTGGACAAAATGCAGAGTGAGAGACTTTGGAACACGCAGACCCCTTCCCCCAGAGCTTAGGGAGCTATACAGAAGAGGAGGCAGAAATGTGTAACAGCCAGAGGGGATGGAGGGCTCCTAGGAAACAGTGTCCTCCAGACACAACAGACGTAGCACACATATGAACTCACAAAGACAGTGGAAGCATTCACGGTGCCTGCAGCAGGTTCAAGGCTGATGGTGTCCTAGTGCTAAGAGGGAGAAATGGACACAAGCCCTCACCCCTAACCAAGAAACTATTTACCATTGGCAAATGTTTGCAGAGGAAACAATTTTCTCCAGTGGAGTCTCACTGTGTACGTTAACCACACTTAAGGCCAGGCTCCATGTCCAGCCAACACAGAGTGAACTCAATGATATTTTATGTTTTTGTAGACTTTGTCTCATACCACTGGTTTGGCTTTGATTTTTTGTTTGTTTGTTTTTGTTTTTTTCTTACTGGTTGTTTGCTTATATACTATGATTTCTGGTTTTGTGTTTTTAAGGGTTTGTTTGTTTGTTTGTTTGTTTTTTGGCCTATTTGTTTTCTTAAGAGAGAGGAGAGGTGTGGAGTTGAGTGGGGGTGAATGGGGAGAACCTAGGAGGAGTTGGGGGACAGAATATATTTAAAACAGAGGGACCAGGGAGTTCTTTCACCTCAGCTCTGAGGTGAATGGTGGGGCCCGTACCTAAGACAGGGAACACAAGAATGGCATTTTTGTGGAGTGGATGAGCTGAGAAAGCCAACAGATTGAGAACAGATCCATAATAAGGTTGAACAATCAAGTGGACAATGTATCTGGGACTAAGAGAGAGCCAGGGGTCAATAGAGTTCAGAGATACACGGGCATGAACGGGTTTGGCGAAAGCTGTGTTAAAAGTCATGATCTTCTCTTCGGTTGAGATTCACAGGTGTCCATAGTGCCTTAATCAGATTGCTTGTACACATCAGAACATTTTAAGTTTTATATATATTCTTTTATTTTAAACTTTATTATTAAAAAATTGCAAAGAGCCGGGCGGTGGTGGTGCACGCCTTTAATCCCAGCACTCGGGAGGCAGAGGCAGGTGAATCTTTGTGAGTTCGAGGCCAGCCTGTTCTACAGAGTGAGATCCAGGAAAGGTGCAAAGCTACACAGAGAAACCCGGTCTCCAAAAAACCAAAAAAAAAAATTGCAAAGAAGCCAAAATTAACCAGAGATAAGGGAACAAGAACCCCAGGAATTCACATGACCTTTGTAGGGACATCAGGACACACTGTCTATCACAGAGGGCCAGAGTTATGCAAATTCCATTGTGACTTAGACAAAATTGTCTTGGAAACAGCAGCTACAACTATGGCTGGGGAAATAGTACAAAGAGATGTGGAGCCAAGGATAAGCCAAGCACAGGCCTAGAAATGCCATCTCTGTCTCTTAATAGTGCTATCTGGTCTCCATAGACCTGCAGACCCTTGGAAACTTTCAAAAGCCAAAATGTACTCTCTTCAACTGTAGCAGAGCTTGGGAGCACACTGCTGATGGATTGATTGGAAACCTCAGGTCATCCTCGACCATGAAATTCATGTCAATGTCTGTGCCAACAAGCACTACTCACTCCCAGACTTCTTTAGTGACTTCTGTGTCTACCTAGAGTGCTCCCACCATGACACTTTAGCCCTAAGGTAGGGCTGACTGTGAATCATCCCACCATGGGGCACTTCAAAATTCATATTAGTGTCAGTCCACTGACATTTGGGAAGTTCATTCATGTTGTTGGCCGAAGCTTTAATTAGTTGAGAAATTTTAAAATGTTGCTAAGCCCCGTCTACACAGTTTCTGATTCATGGATCTGAAAAGACTCAGACATTTGCATCTCTGACAAGAGCATTGGCGGCTAGGTGCTTCCGGTTCCGAGTCCACATTCTGAAAATACTTCTAGGATGTTACATTGTGTGACGACAGGCACCGTTTATTTATTTATTCCACTGCTGATGGGCATCTGCACTTTTCATCCAGGGATCCTATAAAGAATGACTCCATGAACACCCCACACATGTCATTTGGTTCACATATGTGCCGCATTTCTGCTGGGTCCTTGGGAGTTACACAGTCCGTACATGTACAGCTTTGCTAAATACTGGCAACATGTTCTCCCCAGTAGTTCAACACATTCTCACTCCCATGAACAGCAAACGTTTGAGTTTCCATACCATCATTAAGGCTGTGAAGTTTTTACGCTTCTGCCACTCTGGTGACTGTGGGTGGTTTTCATTGTGGTTGTCATTTTTATTTCCCCGGTGACTAACGAGGTAGAAGACTTTTAAGTTGTATACAGGGTATTAGTATTTCTTTCGTATCTTTAATTGATTTGAATAAGGGTTTTTTAAAATGTGTTTTAGATACTGGGACATTGTCAGTCACCCATGTTACAAACATCTTGTTTTCCCTGTCCATTCTAATGCTTTTTGGTGCCTTCTTTTGGAAAAGAATGTTTTGTGAAGACAATTTTCTGAATTTTCTCAGCTCCCTTAACTTGTGTTGATACTTTTGAAAATACAATGAGATTGTTTAACTCAAACTGTAAAACTTTAAGGTGTTCAGATAACTTTCATGTGTTATTTTCAAGAAATGGACTAGAGAGACCTGTCTGTAAACCTCACACACACCCCTGAGGATAGTACACCAGAGAATGAAACCAAGTCTGGGAAACATGATGGAAATTCTGGCATCTGTCCTTATCAACTTAATTAAAATAAAATAAAGCTGCTATACTAATTAATTTATTGTTGCTGGGAGTGAATATCTGACAGAAGCAACTTGAGGAATTTAGTTTGACTCATGGATTGAGGACACAGTCCATTGTGGCAGGGGAATAAGTCAGCTGTGGTTGGAATGTGAAGCAGCTGGTCCTGTTGCATCTTCAGTTGGGAAGAGAGAGATGGATGCTGGCACCCAACTCATCTTTTCCATCCCTTTAATTCAGTCCTGGACACCAGCACATGGAGTGAGTCTTCCCTCTTAATTAATCCTCTCTGAAGACAGCTTCACAGTTATTCCCAGAGGTGTGTCTCCTAGGTGATTTCCAAATCCAGTCAAGCTACAGTGAAGAGTGACCACCACACCTACCATGATTTTCACTGATGAATGTATGTTAGATGTCCTCTTCTTCCTGCCTTCATCTTGAATTTCCTCTCCCTCCATTTATGACTTTACCTTCGCTTCTCTCCTTATTCACGAGCCTCTGTCTTCCTTGAAGTTTTGCAGTGTTTAAAACAATGGTCTGGTATACCTACACACATTATACTTATTAATAAAAAAAAAGGAATTTATAAAGTTTAATGTCTTGTCAAAATGTCCTCAGATTGTTTTAAAATCTGAGTCTAAATGTCACAAAGAGTAGGAAGTGGCATCCTCAGAGAAAAACTTTGATTTTAACAGAGCATTTAGAAACTCTCCTGCAAGATATAATTACAGATAAAATGGGACAGCAAGAGCAGAAGGTGGCTTTGTTGGATTACGGAAAAGAATATTTGAGCTATATTATTATATAAAGGGAAATTAGCATGTGGTGACTGACTTCACCAATGTTTGCCATATTTTCCTCTCTGCTAAGAGGACTTTTAAAATAATGTTATGGCTCATAGCTATTCCTGCTTCTGTCTCTGTCTCCAGATTGAGCTTTGTGAGAATAAGAATCATATCTTATTCATCCTTGCAGTTAGTGTTTTATTCATAATCTTTAACACATTAAGAAAGTCTCCTTCTATTCCCAGTTTCTTAAATGCTTACCAAGAGCCCACGTCTAAGTTTTCACAAGGCTTTTCCTGCAGCTATTGAAGTGATCCTGTGGTTTTCTGTTTCTCACAGACACATCCAACCTTTTGACTTTGCAGCATGGCATTGTCATCTACAAAGAAAATATGCATGCCATACTAGGCAGTCGAATTACAACACACACACACACACACACACACACACACACACACACACACACACACACGCCTCATAATACTTAAAGAAGTTTTCAGTGTTGTTTTGGGGCTACATTCATAGCTCTCTTGGGACATATGCAGCATGTGGCCACAGGGTGAACCCACAAAACTAAGCTAGTTTGACATTTCCTGAGACAGACCATTTGATAGTAAGCTGTTAGCTCCTTCATACGCTGCTGATTCAGTGTTGTTCTTCCTTTGTGACCTAACCAGACCTTATGAGAAAGTCTTAAAGCAGTGATTTCTGCAGTGAGTAGCTGTATGTGTGCATGTGTGTGAATATACACTTGTGTTTGTGTGTAATACAGAGGCTAACTTTAAGTGTTCTCTCCTCGTGTGTGATCCACTTTGTATTTTTGAGACAGAATCTCTCAAAGAACCTGGAGCTTACAGGTTTGGCTAGGCTGGGTATCCATCAAGTCCCAGGGATCCTGCTCTTGCTGCCTCTGGAACTCTGGGATGACAAGTGAGTGTCACCACACCCAGATTATTTTATGTGGGTGCTGGGGATTGAACTTGGGTCCTCGTTTTAAAAAAAAATATTTATTTTCTGTACATGAGAGTTTTATCTACATGTATATATACAAACCAAGTGTGCGCCTGGAGCCCACAAAGGTCAGAAGAGGGCATGGGAGCCCCTGAAACTGGAGTTACAGATGGTTGTGAGCTGCCATGTGGGCTTTGGGAACAGAACCCAGGTCCGCTGCAAGAGCAGCAAATGTCCTTAACCACTGAGCCACTACTCCAGCCCCTGGGCCCTCATTTTAATGTAGAATATAGCATGTGTCTCATTGGAAGGCTTTTAGGGGTACATCTAGGACATCTAACTACTGAGAGCGGCAAGAGTCTCCCCTGTGTGGTTTTAATGCTTTTATCTCACCTACTGTCTCTCGTGTGTTAGGCATTAATGATCATGTAGAAAGAAAGAGGGGAAACATTTTAGTCTAAGGACTTGGGAAGCTAACTACCACAGAGAAACTGTGACTATCATTTTTCTGGTAGAAAATTAGTGAGTAAAAATCCAAAGTTTCTAAACACCTTGAATCCGTAGTTGACTCTAAGGCTTCCAAAGCCCAGTGTCTAATTAGAAGTTAAAATCTTACATCTGGAACATTGATTGTTCTAGTGTGGAAATCAGCACCCACCATAGGCATCCTAAGTGAAGATCAGCATGCTTATACCTCAGTACAGCTATAGATGAACCCTACCCGTAATGCTGGACTTCAAAGACACTGCCTCTTAGAAGATCCTCTAAGGAACAAAATCTACCTTCTTCAGATTTAAACTATTGACTGGAATTATAAATAAATCAGTTCATAATTACATCAAATCTCATCTCCAGATACATTCTTTCTAAGTTGAGCACTCACTCACCTACTCCACCGAGGCCTCTCTCTTCATCTTCCCATCTTTTCTAGAACCTTCTATCTATAGAAATCGATGATTGACAATTGGTTATGTTAACAATGAATTTATGGGCAGTCTCTAATGGCTTGTATGCAAGTAGATTGTGGATACACCCCTTATATGTGGGCTAACACAGTTCCTCAGTGCAGACATTTTTTACTACAGCCTAAAAGGCCATGGGGAGCCTTCCTCATAGCTTGTAAAACTCAAGTCAATCTCAGAGAATGTTTACATCAACTGTGTAAGTGCATAGGTTCAAGAAGTTTCAGGAAAACTCCTAGACAGTGTATTCTTAACATCTGTACCACCCCCCATAATTTATTTTAAAATGCCACATGTACTACTTCCTGAGCAAAGTATAATTATGACCCATGGTTCACAGGTGAGAAAACTACATACATGTCTAATGGTATAGACAACTGAGTTCCCAAAGCATAAGAAAAAGAACTTACATTAATTGACATTTTCCAAAGAATTATGAAACACATAGAATATGTATGTGGGTCTACACATCTATATTTGGGGATTGATTGGGTTAGCTTACACTATCAGAGGCTGACTCTTCTCACAATGGCTATCTGCCAGATGGAGATCCGGGGACACATTAGCTTCTCAATCCATAAAGATAGAAGCCTGAGAGCAAGAAAGGGCAATGATGTCATCCCAGACCAGGGCTGTGGGCCTAAAAGGCCCCAGAGAGCATCTGGTGCAAGTACACATTCAAGAGTTGGAGATTCTGGTGTCAGACACCCACAGACAGCCTCAAGATTTGCACCTGCTGAGGCATGAGTGATGCCAGCTTCCCTGGTCTACTCGCCATTCCTTTCTGTTCCCCAACATCTGGACTATGTTGCCCACATAGAGTGTCCTTCCCTACTGTTCACTGGCCCACCCTAGTTTTCTCTGGAAGGACTTACAGCCACACCCAGAAACATGCTTCACTCGTTTCCTTTGCATTTTTCAATCCAGTCAAGTCGGCAAGCAAGACCAGCCCTCACAGACCTGCAACCTGAACACAGATCTCCTCACCTCAGCTCTCACTACGGGAGGTTGTTAAAAGCAGCGGGTCGCCAGGAGAGTGTGCCTTTACAATGGTTTGCCCTTGAATCCCAGGACAGACATGATACCATTCTCCTGGGTTCTGCTCCCTGTGCCCGCCTGGGCTGCGGTCTCTTCCTCTCAGTGTGTGCGCCAAAGTCCACACTCCTTTGTGTAACTTGTGCCTGAGAAAGTGCACGTGCCAAGGTCAACCTCAGACACGGTGCCTCAGGCATTGTCCACCTCATTTCGTGAGACAGGTTCTTCATGTGGTCCGACACTGATCAAGTAGGCTAGCCAGGCTGGCTTAGGCTCCTTTTTTGTCTCCTCAGTGCTGGGATTACAAGTGTGAACTGCCACCCCTGGGTTTTATGTTACCTGCATCCTGGATGTAGTTCCTCATGTGGGCTCAGCAAGCACTTTCTCCACTGAGCCACACCAGCCCCAGCTCCAAAGCTTACACTTACTGGCATGACATTCATGAAGTGTGTTTGCTGCCCCGGCCAGCCACTCCCTGTCCAGGACTGCCACTCTGCTCCACTATGAGGCTCCCTTCCCTCAGCCTGCCCACTGTGTGGACTGCTATTGTGGTAGGGTCATGCTACCTCATTTCCCAGGGTGACCAGACAGAGAGGCAAAGGAGGGCATTGAGATTATTCACACTTCAGAAATTAAGAAGCTGAAGATCAAAACAGTGATTATTGAAAATCGTGTAGCCAGAAAGAGGTAGATCAAAAGCCCCTGGAGCTCAGAGCCCTTGGGCTAATGCTATCCTTTAAGGGTGACAGTGAAGGGGCCTCTCTACCAGGACATGCAGGTCAGAGTGAGGGACCATAAATGAAGACAAACAGAAAGGAGGCTGGCTTTGTTTGAAACCCTGCTGGGCTCCTGAAGCCTAGTTCCAAATGTCCCTCCCCCTACTTTCCAGACCTCTGAGTATCCTGGGAGATAGGCACTACATGATGAGTGTAACTTTTGGCCCCTGGAATATAAAAAGGTCTGTACCCTCAACAACTCTCAAGTACCAAAACTAATTGTATGGCATTACTAAGCCTCCAGCAATGCCATCAATACATGGGGGTAGTGGGGGGGGGGCACAGAATATAAGATGTCACATGGTAGGAATAATAACAACAAATATCTTTAGCGAGTTCTGTCCAGAACAGCCTTTGCTTAAAATTAATTAATTAATTAAAATTCTTGATTCTTCCTCCCGATTTCAAGGTAAAAAGCAGACCATATTAATGAATTAACTAGCCTTGTAGGGAAAACAATGTATGAAATGAAATGGCCACATGTCCCTGCCGGGAGCCCCAAGTCAGCGCTGCAAAACCCTGGGCTCTGGAGTATAACTTCAACCAACATAGCCTCTTCTCCAGAGCCTCTATTCTTCCTTCCTTCCTTCTCCTGCCAAAATTAGCATCTCTAAATCCAATTATTAAAGTAAGAAGTCCTGTTTCAGAAGTCCTGACTCCCGTCATCACACGCAGTCCCACCATGTCCCCCTACAGCTTTCCTAGGACACCTGTCTCATCCAGCACAAAGTAGCTACTAGGTCAGTGATCCCAGAACCTCCCAGAGTGTTAGCTCCATCCCCATAGCAGTGTCTTAACCTCCCCGCAACACACACATGCCCTTCAAGCCAGAACCATACCCAAAGGCCACAGATCCCTGTCCCATCTCTCTAGAACATAATTCATGATTTTCTAAGCAGGGTGTGGAGAACTTGGGAGGCAGAAGCAAAACGATGAGGAATTCAATGTCATTCTCAGCTACATAGTGAATTCCAGGCCAACCTGAGCTGCATAAGACCTTGTTTTGAAGGAGGAGGAAGAAGAAGGGAAGAGGAGGAAAAAGAGGAGGAGGGGGGAGGAGGAGGAGGAGGAGGGGAGGAGGAAGAAGGGAGGAGGAAGATGGAGGGGCTAGAAATAATGTGATCTATAGCTAGGCGGGTAGCTAATATTCTTCATGGAGCTGGAGAACAGGAGACAAGTTGAAGAAGGAATGCTGGTGAGCAGGAGATGAGAGCTCAAACCAATCATGTCACCTTCTGGCCCCGATGAGAAGCTCTGACCAGGTTTTTTTTGCTCCTCACTTTTTCCCCCTTCCAACCACATTGCATTTAGGATCAGAGCCTTTACAATAGATGGCACATTGCGTGAAGAGGAAGAAGCAAATTGCAAGCTAGAAAGCCAGAAAAGCAGGTGGAGGTCAGAAGAACTACCCAGGTGCCACACCATCTTCCTACACTTCCCACTGGGGACCAGCTTCCATCCCATGAAAGTCAGAGAACAAATATACAACATCTAAACCATCTCTTCCTACACTGATCTTTGCCGGCTTTGCCTGCCTCCGATCTGAAATCTCAACCTCTCCCCTGACACTTGCCCTTCAATCACACAATTCTTGTTCTTCTATTCTTTTATGGCTCCTACTCTTGGGGCTGTGGTAAACAGAACAGTGGCCTCTAGGTGTGTCCAGTTTGTGATTTGTGAATCTGGTATTCAATGTGGCAAAGGGGACTTTGCCAAAGTGAATACATCAGGGACCTGGCAGTGGGGAGAGAAAACTGAATGGTCTGGAAGAGGTGAATGCAATCATAAGGGTTCTGTAAGACAGAGCAAGAGAGTCGGGATCAGAGAAAGAATTGGGCCAACGGAAAGACGGATCAGAGTGACTAAGAACTGGAAGAAGGCCATGAGCTATGGACTACAGAAAGAAGAGGGAGCTCTCCTCCAGAGCCTCAGCAGGAACACAGACCTGCCATTGCCATACTTTTTGCCCCATCAGAATTGATTTTCAGAGATGGGCATGGTGGTGAATGATTTTTATCTCAGCAGAACCAGGTGGATCTCTATGAATCTGAGGTCAGCCTGGTCTACCTGGTGAATTCCAGGCTATCCAAGGCTACACCTGTCTCAAAACAAAACAACAACAACAACAAAAAACAACCATTTCAAAGTTTCTGACCTTCCCACTTACAAGATAGCAATTTTCTGTTGTCTTAAGGTACTTTGTGACATTTCCTACAGCACCATTGTGAACTAATACACATTATATCCCTCTAGTCTTCTGTTGTTACCCATATCAATTTCTTTACCTTCTTCTTTTATCATTAACCTTTCCTTTTAAAAAGATTTATTTTTGTCTTATAAGTATGGGCCTTTTGCCTACAGGTATATCTGTGTACCACATGCATGCCTAGTGCCCACTGAGGCCAGAAGAGGGCATCCGATCCCTGAAACTGGAGTTACAGACAGTTGTGAGGTACTGTGAGGGTGTTGGGAATGGAGTCCTGATCCTTTGAAAGAGCAGCCAGTGCTTAACTGCTGAGTCATCTTTCCAGCCCCTGTTGTTAACTTTGTAATGACTGTAATCTCTTACAAAATTGCACAAGCATATTTTCCTACCATTCATCTCTCTAGAACATTCCCATTTCTACACTTTATGATCTTTGTTTCCTCAAAGTATTAACTATGATTCATTAACATAATCCACAAAAATTTTCGTTGTTGAAAGAGCAGTGTCTTGTCCCTTTACAAATTGAAGATCATCCTGTGGGCCTTTTCTTTTTTATGATTAGAAATCTTTTCTTATTGAAAGAAGAGAGAGTTCATGAAAGTACCTGGAAAGAGAGAAATGACTTGTTGCTGCTTTTTCCAATTTCCCTATGCCCTCTCTCCTCTCTGGCTCCTCACCCTGCACTAAAGCTGGGTCCCATACTTTACCAAACCTGACCCAGACAAGCTTGGCTTATTTCCTGAACCTCTTCCAGATCCTTTTACAAATACGGATTGTCCTCTGTCTCCCAGTTCACAAAGTAGTTCAACCTAGAGTTCCCAATGATTTCAGCACATGGGTGAGGGTTGGCTCTTCTCCTTTCTTAAGGGATGCAATATCTCTCTGGGCTCATCCTGGACTCTGAGGTCAACTACTATGTCTTTCCCAAAACACTTCCTCCCGAGCCTTACTCTGTTAGTGCCATCTGATGTGCCTGGGGACACATCCCTTCAATCACAGCACTCAGGAGACACAGACAGAAGGATCTCTGTGAGGCCAGCGTGGTCTACAGAGTGAATTCCAGTACAGCCGGGACTTTGTAGAAAGACCCTGTTGTAGGACATTTGTACACTGTGTGAATATGTATTGCTGTGATTGGTGTAATAAAAAGCTGAATGGCCAATAGCTAGGCAGGAGGTATAGGTGGGACTTCTGCAAAGAGAGAACTCTGGAAAGAAGAAAGGCAGAGTCGCCAGCCAGACATGGAGAGGAAACAGAAGGTGCAAGATGGAAGAGAGGTAATGCTATATGGCAGAATGTAGATTAATACAAATGGGTTAATTTAAGTTATAAGAGCTAGTTGAGACAAGCCTAAGATAAAGGCCAAACTTTCATAATTAATAAAAAAAATAAAGTCTCTTTGTTTTATGTGCAGGCTGGCAGTCCCAAGGAGAAAGCTTGCTTCCTATGGCACCCAACATAGGGCTTGAATATTCAAGCATAGGGCCTAAGAAAGCTAACAAAAGTTCTGGACAAGGCTTCCTAGTACTATGGTCTCGCAAGCAGGCTGGTGAGTGGTATACACAAGCATGGCTACTAGCCACTGCCTGTGGGCTGGAGCCAGCCTCTAGTGTCATACAGGCTGGAGGTCACAACAAGAAAATTTGCTTCAAGACCCTGTCTCAAAAACAAAGAAAGTAAGAAGGAGAGATCTGGGTGGACAGGGTGGAGAGATGGCTCAATACTAAGAGCACATACTGTTCTTGCCAAGGACCTGAGATCAATTCTCAGCACTCAAAACAGGCAGCTCACAATTGCCTATAATTCCAGTTCCAGGTGACCTGATGTCTGTCACACTGTCCCCCACCAAGTAAGTATTTTTTTTAAATGCTTGCTGTATTGGGTAGAAGAGTATGGCTATAGTTCCTTTAACACTGTCCCCAATAAGGATGATCTTGCATTGGCTTCAGCAACCATGTTGGCCTACTTTCTTATTATATCTTTTTTTGGCATCCAGTTTCCTCAGCTTGGCTGACACTTGATGCTACCACATCTCCAAAATTTTTTCTTTTGCTTTGGTTACAAGGTTCTGAGATATAGAGCCTTAACTTCAACTCCTCCTTGCATAAAACTCAGCAGCTGAACCTGTCCTTAACCCCACACTAATATGTTTCAGAATAGTCTCCAGGGTGGGAAAGTTAAGTAGCAGCTGGGCATGCAGCAGAAGCTACATTCTGTGCTGACAAGCAAGTTCCCAAGGTCCTTTTATCCCCTTCCTTAATAAAGACAAGCACCATAAATTCCTGCCATTCTTTTCTACTCTGGTTGAGTTGACACAGAACAGCAACCAATCAACAAACAGCAAACTTCAGCATATCAAACACATGACTGCCAAAACTCATTTTGAATTTCCAACAAAAGGATAGGAAAAATAAGTGAGATACTCTCACTGCTTTATAGTCCAAGCCTAGAAAATCAAACACTCAGAGTGTAGATTCCAGAAAGGTATATTAGAACAAAGGAGACACCCTTTCAAAGGTGGAAGAAAGCTCCCCCCTCCCCAACCAGAGGGAAACAGCACCCTTCAGACCGAAAGTCCCCACAAAGTGCTGAGGTAAGGTGACTGAGAAGTGACCCTCACCCCCAACACATCACCGTGACAGTTCAGAAAGCAAAATAATCAGTAGCTTTTCTGCTGGCCTAATAAAACACGAAGACCAGAAACAACTTAAAGAGTAGAGAGTTGATTTTGGCTCACATTTCTGGGGGAGCAAGAGTCCATGGTTGTTGTCCATGGTTGTGAATCAATGAGAAACTGTTAAAAGGGTATCAAAGATCTATTAAAATGTGAAGAAAATGCCCTCATGGATACAGACCAAAGTAAATAGCCACTGTGGTTCTCCATTTTGACTGGGGGTGAGTGGAACCAGCAGTTCGGTCTCCGAGCACCACAAAAGAGAGCATGTATGCCTCTCTCCTCAGTTTTAAGCAGTCACATAACCCGCCAAGAGGCCACACCCTAAGACTGATACTCCAAAGCTATTGGTGGAACAAATACCCACAACACATGATGATGGAGGTGGGGCATGGCGACAAGTGACAGGCGTGGTGAGAGTCACAGGAAGATGAGAACTCACATCTGGAATCCCAAACAGGAAGCAGAGAGAACAACTGGGATTCATGAGAGTCTATAAACTCTCAAACCTGCCTCCAGTGACACTCTTCCTCCACAAGGCCACAGCTTCTCGCCTTCCCCAAACAACACCACCAAATGGAGACCAAGTATTCCCATTCATGGGCCTCTGGGGGACATTTTCATTCCAACAGCCACACTAGATCACCTGGATGGGAGTCAGACACTGGGGGTAAGGTTTCCATCAGTGATGCTGGGTGGTGTACGACAAGGGATGTGTGTTTGCTTGATGGCACAGCATCCTTAGAAGTGCAGAGAACTGACTGGTGGTGAGCTAAAGTCCAGAAAACAGCAGCTCCAACCCAGTAGAGCAAGAAGCAAGTGACCGTTTGTGACAGTCACGTGACAGGCTGAGAGAAAGGACAGTGGAAATTGTTGCTATACCACACATTGTTATATAAACATACATTGTAAATGTAGTGATCTCACCCCAGGTCCGTAAGTGCCCATTGTATGTCTATATTATGTAGCAAGCAAGACACAGACAACATGGTGGTGATAGGTTCCAACAACTCCTGCCTTCGCGTAGCCCACAGTCTAGCCACAGGGAACTAGCTCTATTAAAAGCCCAGTCTCCCTTCCAAACACTCAGTGGAGCTGAGCTGGGGCTCCATCCCAGGGCCGCAGCTCCTGTGAGGCAACATGTGACTCAGCAGCGCGCAGCTGCTGACACTCCACTTGGAAAAGGAATGCCAAGGGTGGCTTTCCACGTCTGCCCTGCTCTTCACCCTCCTGCCTTCTGGACCAGGGTTTCTTCATCTGTATCTTTCCCAGCCTGGTCCTCGGCCGCCCTAATCATCCACCCTGTGCTGCACTTGGCCGAAGCTCCACCCGTGACCACCGCTCTCGGGGGACCTCTTCCCAGGGGTAGACTCCCACTATTTTCCGAGTTTGGGATTTTCCTTGAAGATGGACCAGGAGTGGAATGAAGTGGACAGAGTCGCCCAGTGTGTGTGATGAAGCTGCTGTTTCACTGGGACTCTCCATGCACTCAGAGAAAGAAAATAGGAAGTTAACCGCTCCTTGAGAGCAGAATGAGAAACAGGGCACGGCTTCCTTTCCTGATGACCAGACTTCCCTGAACCACAAAACAAATGGGAGAAAACTTCTTAATTTCTCTACGCAGAATAAAGTGTGACACCAAGGCACTCTGGTAATTCAATTTAATTGCAATCAAATTCATAAAACAGATGGTGAGTTGCTCAGGACAAAGGCTTTACCCCATCCACCCTGTCTTCAAGCGATTGGGCCATTGATGGTGGTGTCTAATCATCCATAACAGGACACAGAAAGAATTATCTCTAAGAATGAAAAAATGAACTTTTCCTTTTATTAATTAGTATAAATAAGTGTTCTGTTTTACTTTGTTGTTTTTTTTTTCTTTTTCCCTCCTGTCCTAACGTGAAGCTCTCCATAAGGGACAGCTTCATCCTACCAGATCTGTATTTAAACCCAAGTGACGCTTTTCTTAAGGTTCTTAGAAAAATTGATCATTAAGAGCACTGTCTCTCTCCCTCTGTCAAGTCCCTTTGTTCCTAGTCCCCTACTGACCTACCCCAGATAAAACTGCATCTCTAACAGCCAACCAAACTAGTGGAAACGCATGAACTGGGGGCCAATAGCTGAGGAGCCCCCATGGGACTGGACTAGGCCCTCTGGATAGGTGAGATAGTTGTTTAGCTTCAACTGTTTAGGGTGCCCCCAGGCAGTGGGATCGGGATCTGTCCCTGGTGTGTGAACAGGCTTTTTGGAGCCCAGTGCCTAGGGTGGGACACCTTGTGCAGACTTGGTGCAGGAAGGAGGGGCGTGGACCTGCCTCAACTCTATTGACTCCCCATGGGAGATCTTGCCTTGGAGGAGGTGGGCATGGGAGGTGGGGGGGGGGGCTGGAGGTGGGAGGAGGGAGGAGAGGTGAATCTGTGGTTGGTATATAAAATGAATAGAAAATCTCTTAATAATAATTTTTAAAAATTAAAAAAAACTGCATCTCTAAGCACCTTTGCTGGCTCCCACGTCAATCAGGCTGAGTCTTCCATCGAGGCCCATGGCTGTTTTTTTGAAAATCCAGAAGTGAATCTACATTGTAACCAACGGCATGCTGAGCTCACCAAGGAGAGGAGTATTTGAAAGAGCTGGGCTTGCACCCCAGAAGCACAAGGTAAGAGTGAGGAAGGAGAAATGTGGGAGCAGGAAAGGCGGGGAAGGTGGAAGCTGAGTGAGAAGGGGAAAGTGGATGAAGTAGAGAGAGGCTGCAACGGTCAGAGAAAGGAAAACAGGAGTGGGAGTGGGGAGGGGGGGGATGGAACAACAGCAAAAGGAAAGAGGTATGTGAGGACCAGGGGCTGCTGGAGCAGGAGGAGGTAAAGGCAACAGGGAAGAAGTGGACCCCAGTGCTCCCTTCCAGATCCACCTGGCTTTGATGCAGAAAGAGGTCTGGTCTTCTCTTCGCACATAAGCAGGCACCAGAAGCATCAATGGAGAGCAGGACAGGGAAATACGGAGTGTCCCCAAACTCTTGCAGCTATTATTGGTCAGGCTGCTGCTAGACACATTGTCTGTGTTGTTGCATTGAATCCTCGTAACGTAATCTGCCTCCTGAGAGAGAGGAAGAGAGGGAACAACAGAGAGGTGGGGGTGGGGGGGGGGAGAAGGAATGAACTCATCTCTCAGTTATGGATGAGGAAAGTTAAGTCTAAAGCAGATTATTTTTCTTCATGCTCAAACATAAAGTGACATTTGTATGTCCCTAAAAGTCCTCATTCCTGGAGCTGAGCAGATGGATCAATCGGTAAAGTACTGGCCCTGAAACAGGAGGACATGTGTTCAATCCCAGGAACCTCCGGGATGTATGTGCCCTGCCCGTGTGTGTGTGTGTGTGTGTGTGTGTGTGTGTGTGTGTGTGTGTGTGTGTGTGTGATGTGTGTGATGTGTGCTGTGTGAGTGCTTTGTGTACGTGTGTGTGTGTGTGTGATGTGTGATGTGTGTGCTGTGTGAGTGCTTTGTGTACGTGTGTGTGTGAGAGAGAGAGAGAGCTGTGTGACTGTTTTTGTTGTTGTTTCTTTGTGTATATTGTCCTTAGTTTTTGTTTTGTTTTGTGGGGCTTTCAAGAGCAGGGGTAAAAGAGCACTAAGTCAGGGAAGTAGGGAAGTGGGGGGACCCTGGGGGAGTTGGGGAAAGGAGAAGATAATCAAAATATGTTGTATGAAAACAAAATTTAATGAAAAGCTTTTTAAGTTAAGCAGCACGCTCCTGCAATCCCAGAACTGGGGAGGTAGAAGCAGGAGGATCCCCAAGACTCGCTTACCAGCCAGCCTGGCTAACCTTGTAAACTCCATGTTCAGTGAGAGCCCCTGTGCACAGTGATTAAGGAAGACATCCAAGATTGACTTCTGACCTCCACATTCACTACACATACATGTGCACCTCTACAGGTACACACACGCACACACACACACACACACACACACACACACACGCACGCACGCACGCACGCATGCACGGGCCCTCATTATTAGCGAAAAGAAGCCTGAAGAATTATACAGTACTTTTAAAGTCTGAACACAGCTTGGCAGGTCTTCCTTTATCTGCTTTAAACACTTACCTAGTAAAACAGTCAGGTCACTTATTAACACTCTAATGTGACAAATGAATAAACTGAGCTACAAGTCACAGCCAAGAAAAAAATTCCACAGCAGTTGCTCCAGCCAATTCTCTCGATGCTCTGACAAGTGAGTTTGAGTTTTCCTCAAGTTAATAGAAAGGGGCAGGATCTGTTTGTGAATGAAAGTGACAGTGCTTCTGGGCTGACAAGATGGCTGAGCAGGTAAAGGCACTTGCTGCCACCAAGCCTAATGACCTGAATTTGATCCTGGGAACCAAATGATGCAAAAAGAGAATGGACTACTGAAAATGGACCTCTGGCCACTATATACATGCACATCATGTCGAGCGCGTGCACACGCACACAACACACACACACATGCACACTCACATGTGCGTGCGCAAATAAATACAATTAAGAAAGATTTTGTAAATATAATGACGCTGCCTCTGGTGGACAGACTCACCCAAGAACAAGAAACAACATACATGGACCCTGTCAAGCTCCATTAGCTGAAATGACAAGGAGCTGAGTCAGATGAACCCTTCATCCCAGTGCAGAAACAAATAGATAATTATTTCTCATATGAAGTCTCCAAAAATGTTCAGGACATTGGATGGCATTCTTCCGGGTGCCTTTCGAGGGCCTTCCACCCTGTAACTCTGCCTTCTTCATCATGTGCTAAGAGAAATATGAAAGGGGAAGAGAGGACTTGGGGCATAGGAGTTTGCTATGGTACCTGTGACCTTCAGACATATTCAGGTCTCCTAAACCTCAGATATATTTGTGTGCAGGGCATGCTGGGCAACATGATGTCCAGAGAAAGGGGAGGTACGAAGTGTGTACCAAGGCCTGCTGGACGTCAAGTCATTCTCTTATTGGGTTGCATAAAACCCCATGCTAGCCACAGCATCTGGATGCGGGGAGGGGGGGCGGTGAAGAGATTTGGAGACCAGTGAACTGAGAAGGGAAGATTATCCAGTCTGTGCACACTAATGAGGCAGGGCTGAAACCACCAATAAGGATCTCATTTATAAAGGAGAAGAACTGGAGACCCCTATGTTATAAGGCTGCTCCCTCCAATGAGAAATATTCTCTCCAAGAAGGAGGGGGAAGCTAATGAAACCAGGGGATAAACAAAAGGTCACATGTCTTGGAGAACAGGAACTTAAAAGATTCTCCACCACCCCTCCCCAGCAGAATACAAGGGGCTAAATAATTGCTGGGGGTTGGGGGGACTGACCAGCCCAGCTGCAGAGAAGAGAGTCTAGACGGTCCAGCTGCCTCAGCTCTCCTGAGTTGTCACCCCTGCGGGGGAGGGCTTCTCTGGGATGCAGCTGCTCTTGAGTCATCCCTGCTCCTTATATATAACCCTTCCCCCATACTCCTGTTGGTATCCCCAACAAAAACTCTATTGGTTCACCACATTGGACATTAAATAGACACATTTCTTCAAGCTGTCACGATTTCCTTTCTGGTGTGGGTAGCTCTGTGTTGCGTCCCCTCCAAACCCCGCCCCAGCATCACAGATCCAAAGCAATGATGAAATTCATTCCCTCATGACCCCAAGAGAAAGCCCCCTCCCTAGAACCCTGTCATTTAGCGGAATCATGTGATCATTGTACTCATGGTCACCAACATGACCATCACCGTCCACGTCATCGGTGGAGCGGACACTGGCGAAGACGCCTTTCTTTGAAGGCTTCCTCTCGCTTGTGCAGTGCTTGAGGGGCAGACATTGTTTTAGGCTTCAATCAGAAACTTAAAACATCTGCTACTGATTTCCTTGGCAATTAGATTCTTTCAAAACATAACAGCTTCCTGAAATATTTTCCCCCAGTTGGTACCATGATCTAAAGTCTTTCCTGGGTCTAATTCTCAAGTCTGTTTTTCCCCAGCTCCTCAGCTCCATTCCATCTCTCTACTTAAGGTAGTGGGGTCCCATGGGTACTCTGCTCCTGACCCCAGGATTGCATGGTGCTTTACAGCTAACCCTTTCCAGCCCTTTGTCTAGAGCACTGGTTCTAACCTTTCTGATGCTTCGACCTTTAGATCCAGTTCCTCATGTTGTGGTGAGCCCCAACCGTAAAATTATTTCATTGCTACTTCGTAACTGTGATTTTGCTACTGTTATGAATAGGTAAATATCTGATACGCAGGATGTCTGATATTCGACCCCTGTGAAAAGGTTGTTCGACCCCTCCCCCAAAGGGGTCCTGACCCACAGGTCGAGAACCACCGGTCTAAAGCCCCACCTTTTCTCTATAGTATTCTCTTTCATTTATGCTTGGAAACTGGTCTACCATCCTTTTATGAGTATGTCTATTTCTCATAAGACATGAAGGAAAACAAAAAGCCAGAGCATCTTTAGCAGGCCCACAGTCCTTCAGATGGGTAGCTCCTTTGAAATGATCAAAGCTGACAATTCACTAGGTGCCTTACCACTGTTTAACACGGGTCTTCTTCCTCTTTCCAGCATCCAGCAGCTGTTATTTTCTCGTGACTTCTTTAAGGAGGTAATGGAATGTGGTACACAGTATTTAAGGATCTTGTGCAGACACGTCTTACTGGAAGTTACGGGGTACCAGTCTCTGAAGTAGTTAGGTACTAGCTGTGACATAACAGATAAACCATGAGATCTTGGCAGTATAGCAAAACACAGTTGGACATTCCCTTACCTAAATCTCTAAAATCCAATCTACTCCAGAATTCAAACCTGATGCCACCAGGGTAAAAATCCTCACATGGCCTCACGCGATGGGTTGCAGTCAAAACACAGGTGTGATAAAATTCCTTCTGGCTACCCGTGTCAGAAGTACAAGAAACATGAGTGAATTTTATATTGAGACTCAGGCCCAGCCCCAAGCCGTCTCATGTAGTACACACAAGTGTCTCCACCACTGAGGCTTTCTGATACAGGAGCTATTCTACTCCCAAGCATCTGGAGTAAAGGACACTCCACTGTGGTGCCTTTCTCTATCATGTGAATCTAAAACAAGTATTTCTTGAGCAAACTGCTCTTCCCCCAGAGACAGCTCAGGGGCTCAGAATCCCTCCTCAACAGAGCTCCACCAGCTTCAAAACTGGAGCACAAATTCACAAAGAATATACAGGAGGCAAGACCAAAACAAAACACTTTCACTCCATGTCATGGGCTGCAAATCAATCACGGGACCACATTCTTTATAAGAGAGACTGGGAAACGTGATCTAACTGCATTCCCAAAAGAAGAGGAAATACACACACTAAGCAGTGCAGAACACCTCCAGTTCCCAACCAGCCAAAATCCTTAAAGACCATTTGAGACCATTTCCCCTTAAGGATGTATTAAGCATTTACCATGTGTAAATGAGCCTGCTACGCAAGGTGTGAAATCTGAACAAAGGGGGCAGTGTTAGGGTCTCTGTAACAACTTTGCCATCTTCTCCTGCCTTGTTCCTCAGTGTGCTGGGCCCTGGCTTTTATTTAGGAGAGGAGACAGAAGCACTTGGCTTTGATTGGAAACTTTCAGTGGGGGGAAAGATGAGTGTTCTGACTACACGCTCCTTAGACAGTTTCTGTCTCAAGGGAACATCTGTTCATCCCAGAAATGTCTCTCTGTGCTAGTAGGCATCCAGCCATTCCTTACCGACCCTCCTCTCTCCTGTGTCAACAAGTTCAAGTTTGGCAGCAGCAGATGTCCATGTGTACAGTTACCCTGTGCTCACGACCTGTGGCCTCACTAGAAACCAATAGACACCCATAATGCCATCCCTGACCCAACCTACTCCCCGGGCACTGATGCTGAAGGTTTCAGACTTTTTAGTGCTTTTGGCAGCTCTTATCTGGGCATCCCCTGCCTGCCTGTGAGACTGGAGCCAGCTGAAAGGAATACATGTCACTATTATTGCCTTCTCTAAGAGCCAAATGGCTGCCTCGCCCCAATAACCAACCACCCTCCCTTGCCTCCTGTTCGTTCAGGCACAGTTTGATCTGTCCTCCACAGCACATCTCAAAAGGAGTTAAGCTGTTCCAAATGAATAAAGGAAACCTCAGATATGATCAGTTTTATGTTCAAAGCCAGACAAATTGACATATATATATAATATATATATATATATAAATTTTATTTTAAAAAAATTTCTTTCCTTTTACACACCAGCCCCTGTTCCCCCTCCCTTCTTTTCTCCCACTCCCCCCCCCCCCGCCCCGACCCTGAACTACTCCCATTCCACCTCCATCCCCTCCTCATAGAGGGTAAGGCCTCCTTTGGGTAGTCAACACAGGCTGTCACACCATGTTGGGGACAGACCCAGCCCCTCCCCTCTGCATCAAAGGCTGAGTACGGCATTGCACCATAGAGAACGGGGTCTAAAGTCAGTTCATGTACCAGGATAAGTCCTGGTCCCATTGCCAGGGGACCCACAAACACATCAAGCCACACAACTTTCACTCACATTGAAAGGGCCTAGTTCGGTCCCATGCTGGCTTCCCAGCTGTCAGTCCCAAGTCCCTGAGCTCCCACTAGCTTGGGTCAGCTATCTCTGTGGTTTTTCCCATCATAATTCTGACCCGCCCCCCTTGCTCTTACAACCCCTTCTCCCTCTCTTCAACTGAACTCCAGGATCTTGGCCAAGTGCTTGCCTGTGAGTCTCTGCATCTGCTTCCATCAGTCACTGGATGTAGGGTCTATGAAGACAATTAGGGTAGACACCAATCTGAGTGCAGGGGAAAGCTAGTTCAAGCGCCCTCTCCACCAGACAACATGTTATACGTCCTTCAGAACTGGTCCGATCTCAGAAGCTCCTTGGGTGCCTTTGTTGAAGTGGGTCCCACACGAACTGATGGACCGTGTTCTAAAGGCCGTATCCTTAGAAGGACGCACTCCCTTTGCTCCTATTCCACACACACCCTCCCTTGGCTTGCTTGGTTCATTGGTTGGTTGCTTGGTTTTTTCAAAACAGAGTTTCTCTGTGTAACAGTCCTGGCTGTCCTGGAACTCTCTCTGTAGACCAGGCTGGCCTCAAAACTCAAAGATCTGCCTGCCTCTGCCTCTTGAGTGCTGAAATTAAAGGCGAGCACCACCACTGCTGGCTCTCCCCAGTGACTGGCCAGGCCCATCCACACACCTCTGGATCTGACCTTGGCCTTTAAGCTACTCTTTACTCTGGACACTTGGTCTCAGTGACCAAAGATTGCCCAGAGTCAGAGCTGGACGCAAAGGACTCACCCCTGCCACTTCCAGCCCAGCATTTGCCTGTGAGATGAGTCCAGCTGCTGTGGAAACCAGTGCAGAGAACACTGACGGAACCCAGCAGGGTTCCAGCGTGTGCAGAGGCATCCGAGCCTCTAATTAATTAACTAATTCATCTGATCAATCCACAAGCATATGCTGATGCTCTCTCTGTCATTCTCTGTGCTGGGCAATGAGAACAGGATGACTCATGCACCCCCTCCTTCCAGACCTCAACCCAGGGAGTTTTCCTACCCGAGTCTCCTGCTCTATTCCAGAGCAGTCCCTGGCTCACAGTCAGCAGGTCCTTGTTACAGGCCATTGGGCATCCAGTCAGAGATCAAAATCTTAATGGATATTTCTTCTCCGATAGGAATGGTCAAGGGAGCTCAATAAAAAATAAATGCCTTTCAGGGAAAGAAACAGCCTTGGACTCTATGACCTCAAATTTCTTCATAAACCAGGAGATCTCCTGTGTAGAGACAAACTCTGCTCCCTGATTGTGGGTTGTGGAGAAGGAGAACATGGTGCCATCCAGGTAAAGGGATAGAATCCCATTCCTCCTACCCAGTAAGGTTTTCTTATATTCCAGTGATTGCTCTGGGTTTTCACACTGCAAAACATAGTAGTGGACATTGCTGCCTATACACATACGTGTGCACATATGCAGGCATACATGTATGCACTCACCTGCACACACACACAAACACCTGCACAGATATGTACACAGAAGGACACATCTGCACACCTGTACACATATATGTGTATACATATAAGCACACATACATGTGCAAACATGCACAAACATGCACACACACACACACACACACACACACACACACATACACACACACACTCCTGATGTTCCCAAGGTCTCTCTCATATGCCCATTTTCCATCCAAATCACTCCTCCCCACTGTAACACTCAGGCTCTTGCTCCAGGGATGATGGCTTTGCTTTCCAGGCAGGGCCCTGGTTTCCCCTGGCTCTTCTTCTGGACATAAGTGGTCTCTCAAGGGTCCCCCTCTGAGGCCACTTGTTCTGAGACTCCTCCCAGAACACCAGCTCCTAAGAACGGCCTTGCTGGCCAGTCAGGAGGGAGGGTGCACAACGGATTCAATGGCTTCTGATAGGGATCCTTGAAAAGAAGATTAATATCCCCCAAGTGATTTCCCTTTCACACTTGAAGAGCTTTCCCCTGGGTTGGAAGGCGTATTTCCTCTCGTCTGGAGAGTCCAGAATTCCTCTGCTTTTCCTCCTTCAAGCCTGGTTGTTGGGAGGATGTCCAGCTGTTGCCAGCCCATGCAGCTGCTGTCTCCGCTCCTCCAACTGCTCTTTGCAGGACTCAACATGTTTTTTTTTTTTCCTTTGCAGGCTTGTCTCTCTTGGCAGAAGGCCCAGCCAAAGAAGCCACCAACAGAAATATGCCCTTCCAGCCAGGGTCACTGCCCAGGGCTCGTCCTCTCCATCAGCAGCAAACTTGTCTCTTTCAGATTCTGTCTCATGTTCAAAATCTCATTGCCACTGGCCAGGGCCTCTTGTGAGATTTGCTGGCTAGAGCGCAAATGTCACTGCCCCCTGAAAGAGCAGTGATGTGGAATGGGAAGAAGGTCTCTTCCGTGGGCAAGCATGGCTCTTCTTCCGTCTCACCTGTAGGATTCTCCACCCGCGTCCCTGATCTCCCACAGGTGTTGCTTGCTGACCTCCAGCGAGGTCCCTCCTCAGCTGTTCACTGGGCTTCCTGGGGCCTGGAGAGTTTGTTTGGAGGAGCCAAACAAGAATATTCTTCCTCTTCTACTAAACAGAAATCCCAAGAGCTCTCTGTATCTCCTTCCTGGTCTACAACCTAAGGGAAATTCCAAGCCAGGTGTCATTTGCCATCCAGAGAATGTCTGCCAGGCATCCAGAGGACACGTTCTTGTTTGTCACGCAGGACAGACAGGATGCTGCTGGCAGCTGCTAGGTAGAGGCCACACATGCTGCTAAGCATCCCACGATGTACAGAGTAGCCCCTGAGCCAAGAATTACCCACAGTGGAGAGGCTGGGAAATCTGTCATTAAAGGTTTTTTTGTTTGTTTGTTTGTCTGTTTGTTGTAGATGGATTTTTCTTTGGGCTACCAGCTCACAAAAAAAATGACATGGAGACTTACTATTAATTATGAAAGCTCAGCCTATAGCTTAGGCTTGTCCTACTGGCTCTTATAACTTAAATGAACCCATTTCTACTTACCCACATGTTCCATGTGACTCATGCCTCTTAACTCTTCTCCTGCATGTCCTGCTCTCTCTTTGTATCCAGCTGTCAACTCTGCCTTTCTTCTTCCCAGAGTTCTCCATGTCCAGAAGTCTCTATTGTAACTCCTGCCCAGCTGTTGGCCATTTAGCTCTTTCTTAAACCAATCACAGTGACACATCTTCACACAGTGTAAAGGAATACTCCACAGCAGTTTGAGTTTTTGTTTTGTTTTGTTTTTTCCCTTCCTCTGACTGGAACTCACTCTGTAGACCAGGCTGGCCTTGAACTCACAGAAATTGGCCTGCCTCTGCCTCTCAAGTGCTGGGATTAAAGGCATGTTCCACTATGCCTGGCTCATTAAAAGGTTTTGGTAACAAAGATCTATGAAGTCATCTCCATCTTGGCAGTCCATGAAATCCCATCAACTTCGGCCCACTCTCTCCCACTTACCCTTTTCCTATTTCAAGTTCTAGACCCCAAGGAATTGAAGGGAATGTCCACAGTCTCACACAAATCAATGAAATAATAGCCAGTAGCAACATTTTGCCCGTCTTAAGAAGCGCACACCTTGCTTATGTTGCCGCATGTTGTGTGTGTAGAGTGGTTGTCAGCTTGAATTGGTCTATTTTCATGTTTGATGGATGTGGATGAAACTGTCCTTCAGCACTTAGAGCAATGCTGTTTGACTAAACCTTCATCATGCAGCCTTATCTTAATGGAGAACTATGCAGGTCTCCTTAGGGATGCGGTTTAGGTAGAGGAAATAGTGACCCATTCAAAGTGGCATCTTACATTAGCAAATTGATTTAAAAGAACAAGA
This sequence comes from Peromyscus californicus insignis, assembly GCF_007827085.1. NCBI lineage: Eukaryota > Metazoa > Chordata > Mammalia > Rodentia > Cricetidae > Peromyscus > Peromyscus californicus. The sequence goes on from NW_026294562.1 coordinate 118,812,260, forward strand.
GTGAATCTTATCCTACCGTTGAATCTTTTCCTGGGTCTCCCGGTGTAGAGGCATTCCCCTGGCTGGGTTAGAGCAGGGTTATCTGTAGACTTGAAAATGCTGAAATTGCCTCTCTCTAAGCATGTTCCTCTCAAGTCAAAGTTCTGTGGTTCCGATTAACCTCTCGAGTGAAGTCAAATCATTGGCATCTATTTCATCTGAAGACTTTGATGTCAACAGCCAATTTGTCGGTCCAACACGGGGCTCAGGAAACTCCAAAGGAAAACTGTACTGTGAAAGCGTGTGCACATGGCTGTGGCGTCTTCCAGCACAGGCTGAGGTGGGGCCAGGGTGGGGGGGGAGCAGCAGGGTGGGTAAGTGTCTATCAAGAGGAGAAGAAGGGAAAAAAGAAGACAGCTGGAAGAACAAAGGACAAGAGAAAGGAAAGTCTGGAAGCAGAGCTCTAGATGAGGCGTGGGACAGAGGACAGGACATGGAGGGTCAGGTCCAGAAGCAAAGCATGGAGAGCAGGTGGAGCGCAAATCCTAATTGGTCTTAATAATAAAAACCCAAAGCCAGATATCAGGGTAGATGCTGAAAGATTAGAGAGACAAAGGAACAAGCCACAGCCACCTCTTACCTCACCAACTCCTCAGCTTGAAAGGGGGCCCAGGTTCTGTCTCCTCCTACCTTACATTACTGTCTCCACCTCTCTAGTGCTGGGATTAAAGGCATGAGCTTCCACGGCCTGGCTCTGTTTCTCTTTTAGACTGGATCAATCTTGTGTAGTCCAGGGTGGCCTTGAAGTCTTGATCTTCCGGCTTTCTCCTCCCAAGTGTCATGATTAAAGGTGTATGCTAACATTGCCTGGCCTCTATGGTTAACTAGTAGCTAGCTCTGCACTTTGATCTCCAGGCAAGCTTTATTTGTTAGAGCATACACAAAATATCGCCACAAGCAGGCTGATGGCTAATTTTAATTTTCAACTTTACCGGATCTGGAACCAACTAGGATCAAGCCACCAGGCATACCTTAATCGCATTATTGGAAGTAGGAAGTAGAAGGATACATGCTAAGTATGGTTGCATTGTCCCGTGGCAGCCAGATAAAGAGCAGCAAGTGGGGAAACCTTGCGTTTTGCCCCATTGTCTTCCAAGTCTTGCTGGCGATTTCATCTACTATATCACTGCCACTGCTGCTGCTGTTTCATCCCGTCTCTAATGACAGAAGCCAGCTTTGGACTGAAGATCAGTGGCCCTCCAGAAAGTCTCCATGCCATCAGCACTAGATTGGCACTGCTGAGGCATCCAGTTGTGTTGAACTCTCTCTCCATACAGCAGAAGATGAGAGACAGATGGAAAGGCAAGGGACCATGGTGGTTGGTAGACTTTCCAAACACATTACTTGACCCGAATCCATCACTAACATAACAGTGTTAGGACCATTTTCTAAAAACATCTTATTATTTTTTTCTATAGGTATATGTGCGTGCCCATGTGTGCACATGTATGTGCAGGTGCATGTGTGCTTGTGTGCACATGTAGAGGCCAAAGGTCAAGGTCAGTTGTCTGACATTGCTGACATTGTCTGACTATTGCTCTCCACCTTATTTTTTGAGACTCACTGAAGCTTGAGTTTACCAACTGGCTAGACTGACTGGCCGGTGAGTCCCTGGGGGCCTCCTATCTGTTCTGTGCTGGCATTATGAGGGACACTGTCATGCTTAGCTGTCCACGTGCATGCTGGGGATTGAACCTCAGGCCCCCACGCTTGCACTGAAGTACCTTATGCTCTGGGCCATCTCGCTAACCTGGAGAGTGTAGATGTCGTTTGGGATGCTGTGCACTTTTGCCCCAGCCCACCCCCTTTCAAACTCACCTTGAGGTCAGATCCATCCATCCCCTCAAGCTCTTCTTCATATGGGATTGCAGAACAGTCTGTTTGTCTAGCCCTAACACAGACCCCGACACTCAGCTTCTGTGGTTTTTCTTACTTATTCTAGGCACTTTTCTCGGGAACACTCAATCTCTGCCCCCCCAAGCATTCTCTTACAGAGTGGTAGAGCACTGGTCCCATAAGCCTCTGATCCATTATTTTCTGATTTTCTTGGCACCTTGAGGGATTTCCGTTGGGCCACAGAATCCATATGAGAATGCACCTTTAAGAAGAGATTCCTACGCCGAGCGGTGGTGGCGCACACCTTTAATCCCAGCACTCGGGAGGCAGAGCCAGGCGGATCTCTGTGAGTTCGAGGCCAGCCTGGGCTACCAAGTGAGTTCCAGGAAAAGGCGCAAAGCTACACAGAGAAACCCTGTCTCGAAAAACCAAAAAGAAGAAGAAGAAGAAGAAGAAGAAGAAGAAGAAGAAGAAGAAGAAGAAGAAGAAGAAGAAGAAGAAGAAGAGATTCCTAGCCAGGCGGTGGTGGCGCACACCTTTAATCCCAGCACTCGGGAGGCAGAGGTAGGTGGATCTCTGTGAGTTCGAGGCCAGCCTGGTCTACAGAGTGAGTTCCAGGAAAGGCGCAAAGCTGCACAGAGAGACCCTGTCTCGAAAAACCAAAAAAAAAAAAAAGAGATTCCTAACCTCAATTGTATCCGTTAGATTGGCCCATGGGCATGTCTGAGGAGCATTTTCTTAATAAATGATTGATGTAGAAGGGTTCGACCCACTGTGGGCCATGCCATCCCTGGGCAGGTGATCCTGCACAGTATAAGAAAGCAGGCTGAGCAAGCAATGGATAGCAAGCCAGTGGCAGTGTTCCCCCATGGTCTCTGCTTCGGTTCCTGCCTCCAGGTTCCTGCTTTGAGCTCCTGTCCTTGCTTCCCACAATGACTGACTGTAAGCTATATAAATAAATATAATAATTTATATTATAACAAGCTGCCCCTCCCCAGGAAAGAGGGTTCCTTGCCAGGCATAGCAGTATACACCTTTAATCTCAGCACTTAGGGGAAAATGGCAGGCAAATCTCTGTGAATTCAAAGCCGGTCTGGTCTACATAGCAAGTTCCAGGACTGCATGATGAGACCCTGCCTGGGCAGGGGGTGGGGGGGAGAGGAGAGGCAGAAGAACGAGGGGAGTCCATCAGCCCCAACCGCCTCTCTCTTAAGGAGGCTGGTGCTCCTACCCTTCGCTCTTTTCTGACACATTAAGGCAGAAATGTCTTTATGAGTTTAGGATCATATTTCCTCATTTCAATATTTGGTCCAAGAGTCTCCTTCTGCCTCTCTGACCGGCAGGAGAGAACTACGAAAGAGAACACAGGTTTCAGAGTCCAATCAGCAGAGATCAGGGTTGGGTCAGTAGTTAGTGGTCCCGCCTGATGTTTGGTGAGACACACTTGGCCACTGTGAGTATACTGATAAACAGACCCAGAAAGACCCAGTCCCTGCTAATTCAAAGTCTCGTCTTCCACTCACAGAAGGAATCATTTCTTCACTGTGCATCAGCATTATATGATTGTTCTATTAGTTAGTCTGTCTGTCTGTCTGTCTGTTTCTTTTTGAAACAGAGTCTCCCTACATAACTCTAACTTACTTAGACCATGCCAGCCTTGAATTCACAGAGATCTGCCTGCCTCTACCTCCCAAGTACTGGGATTAAAGGTGTGAGGCACCATGCCCAGCTTGCTACCTTTCCATCGCTATGATAAAACATCATGAACAGGGCAACTTATGAAAGAAAGCATCTAATTGGGCTCAGGGTTCCAGAAAGTTCAGAATCCATCATGACAGGGCAACATGGCCGCAGGCAACAGGCATGTAAGCTGGCAGAGCAGCTACAAGCTCATACCTCAAACTTCAAAATGATAAAAGTCTTGAAACCTCAAAGCCTCCGCCCATCCCCAGTGACACACCTCCTCCATCAAGACCCAACTCCCTAATCCTTCCCAAACTGCCAGCCAGCAACAAGGGTTCAAGTATGTCCCAGACCTATGGGGGACATCTTATTCAAGTCTCCGAAGCTATGTTAATTACCTCTCATGTACCATACAAGGTGCTCTTGTATGGCCACACATAAATGGGGCACAGCAAACCTTCTCACCATCCCATCATGCTTCCTTTGTCCTGTTCTCTTGAGGGTCCAGCCCCTTCCCAGGCCCTGCTGAGGTGGTTAACCATATCTGTCAACCTGCCCGGGACACATGGCACACAGACTAAATGTTATTTCCGAGTATTTGTGAGGGAGGGCTCGTGGTGAGATCAGTGTTTGGTTGAGTGGAGCTACTGAAGCAGGTGGGCTTCCCGAGTACATATTAGAGATTGCTAACGTCTGAATGCTCTACCCCCCCCCCCCCAGAGTTTGTACTGGGGATTCTGGAGTCTACCACCCGCCTTGCAGCATACCAGGTTTGTGCTTTCTGTTCACTTCTGAACAAAATCCTTTGGTGGAGGGAAGGGAGACACGATGGCATTAAAGGGTGGGGCCTTGGGGATCTGACTGGGTCATGAAGGCTCTCCTTCAGAAACTCTCAGGTAACCTTCTACCTCTTATACATCATCAGCACACACACACACACAAAAAAAAAAAAAAAAAAAAAAAAAAAAAAACCCTACATGCAGCCGGGGAGGCAGTGGCAGAAGAGCAGGATAGCTGGAATCTCAGGTGATGGTCTCAAGTCCCTCTCCTCTTCTACAAGAGGGTGTAACGTTCTGTGCATTTCATTGCCAAGGTCTCTAGACCATCCCAGCAATTTTGCTTTAAGATGTTCATTGGTACATAGCTATATGACAAGTATTAATGCTGGTGGCATCTGTCAGGTCCCAAAGAAAGCCAAGACAAGTCTCCTTCAGTACTGGTGGCTCCTCCCAGGACTTCTCACCCCATACCCTACCCTAAACATCTCCAGCCCAGGGGCTGGGCATCACTTCCCTTCCCCCAGCTTCTGGTTCCTGTATAAACCAGCCATCTTGGCCATGCGCTTTTTTGGCTCTTCTCTCCTTCTGGGCCTCTTAGTTCTCCACTCTTGGTCTCTCGGTTCTCTCTTCTTGGTCCTTGGCTCCTCTCTTGATCCACGTGCCCTCTTTCCCGTCTCTTTTCTTCCTCTCTCACTCTCCCCATCACTCTCTCCTTTCATGACCTGATCTACTCTGCTGGCTACACTCAGTCTGGACCCTTCCAGATGCCTCTGGCTGAACTCTCCCTCATATCTATAATAAAGCCTTCTCTTCCACCATGCCCAGGAGCAGTCATGTGCTCATTGTCCTTCAGCACCCAGTTACCATACTTACTGTCTTCTGCAGCACTTACGCCAAGCCCGTTCTCTCCTCGGGCCAGGCCCAGGCTGTACACAAGCCCAGGTGAGGTGGACAACCTAACACATAGGAGGCTCTCAGTTATATGCCCAGGTCCACATAAAACTGAGTGTGATGACATACGCCTGTGATTCCAGCACACACGAGATGGAGTGGGATGGAGTTTTGTTTGTCTTAAGAAGAAAACAATTCAGTAGGGCTGGAGAGGTGGCCAGCCTGGTCTACAGAGCAAGATCCAGGACAGGCACCAAAACTACACGTAGAAACCCTGTCTTGAAAAACAAAACAAAACAAAAAAAATAAAATAAAAGTAGGTTCAATAATCTACCCTTTTATCCTATCATATCTATATCCCCCATTTTTTCTTTCCAAAACAAAAACCCTGAATCTAATCTCCTTTGTTGAGCTTTTTTCCTGACCATTACCAATAACAACTTATAATCAACTACCCTAAACAATGACAAATATCCATAACATATTGAAAGACCACAAACCACCCACCCTACCTCTTGGGAATGTGGGCATCGTATTCTTAAAATTATTTCCTGCTGTCTGGGAGTGATAGCATATTTAGGGGCCCCTGAAGAGAAAATTTTGAGAGAGGTAGCCATGTCATTTGTTGTCCAGTGTCTATATAATGGGAAAGTACAGGGCTTGTCTCAAGTACTGGCTAGAGTAGTCTGTGAGGCTGGATCATCTCAACTAACCATCTTGAAATTGTCACAAGCAGGTTGTCATCCAAAGCTAATCTTTAGGTGGTGTTTGTCAGCTTAGTGGTGTTATCATAGTCCACGTGGAATCATCGTTGTGGGGCCCCATTCTCCTTTTGGAGACTTCAAAGGCTACTTGCTGTTAGGTGTGGTCATGGTTCACTGCAGAAAACTTAAACATTTTAAATGTCATATGCAGCAAATCTCAAAGAAGCTAAAGGATCAATATTTGTTATGTACATTCAGAATACAAAAACTTAATTCCTAGTTACCTGATAGAGACTCAAACCTGAAATCTTGTACAAGAAGCTAGATGAAGCCTTTTTTCTAGAATTAGTTAGTACTCTGCATGACCACTAATATCATGACAAAAAGTTTAAAATATGTATTAATCTTATAAATTTTGAGATAATATTTATGAAAGGATAATGGTGCTGGTGGCTGGCACTGGTTACCGCATGGAAAGGTCACAATCACAACAGAACCCAGTGGTACCTTTTAGAGTTTAATTAGGAGGGAAAGGAGAGAGAGAGAGAGAGAGAGAGAGAGAGAGAGAGAGAGAGAGAGCGCCAGGCCTGGCAGAGAGGAAACACAGAAAGAGAGGAAGAGAGAGGGGGACCAGGGGAACATGGTGCCACCTTATAAAGGCCAGGACACACCTGCGCACACAAGCTCGCACGCAGAGATCACGTGGTCATGTCCTCGCAACTACTGGACAGCGTACCAATAGGGCATGGGCCACGCAGGGCATATGACTTGGAAATGACTAGGCGGAGATTACTAAGTGGCCCTTCCCCAACCCTAATTTTGGGGAGGTTCCTAATGGAATACCCAAGGTCCCGGGGATTTTGCTATGTCCAGCACGGGATATTTGAGGGAAAAAAATCTACATACACTATGCTTTTATGTCCGTTAACTTTATTCCTCTAAGACAAAATTCTATCAATACAGCTATAGTTGTGTCAGGCATTCAGGACGAGAATAAATATAGATACACCAAGCTCTTTATCTGTCTACTTTATTTCTCTGGGATGAAATCCTGTCTATATAGCATCAGCTCCGTCCAGTTCCCTAGTCCATAGTCTTACTAATGACTAAACATCTATGCTTCCAGCCTCATCTTCGTCCTCCATTTCTTCATTCTCTATTTCCATTACTCTACTCCTGGCACTCAGAAAATGAGATCTGCTTACCCTCTATGGAACCTCTGTATTGTCTTCCTCTCTTTTTTTCTCTTACCACTTCATTCTGTCTCTCTATAGAAAAATGCCAGTCTTCTCTCTCCAGCCACGTGTTTCTCTGCTTCCTTGGGAATGTTCCTCCACCCTACTTTCCACCTTGATATGTAAAAACCTCTTTTGTTTTCAGTCATTTGCTCTGGAGAGTCACTGGGCCTCAAGGCAAGGAGGTGGTCTGAGCTTCATTTGCACAAGAAGCAAAGCTATGCGTCTCCAGCCAGCTTGTCTCCTAGGCTGGGGGGGGGGGGGGGGGGGGGGGGGGAGTCAGTAACCTAGAAGTTCAGCAGGTCTGGAAATATTTGGACACGCAAGAATTTCATAGCCGAAGACAGCTGAAATATTAAAGGCTGATTAGCACCAAATATTCATAATAAATGGCTTGCCTTTTGACAGACCCTTGGCCGGTCAAAGTATAGCTTTAATACACAGCTGAATCTCTATAATGTATTCTTGCGGTCCTTAAGAGTTCCCTTGTGGCAAGTTATATCTGATCAAATGAAAAGCATTTGTTAGTCCTATAAGTTAGTTTAGATTGAACGGGCATGCTGTTTGATGAACTATCACCTCTTCTAATCAAGAAGTCTCTCTTGTTCAAATCTAATCTTTATCAATTTTGATTTATGGTTTTTCCTGAAGTTTTTTGTTCTCTCTTCTACAGCTGTTCTATCATCCAGAGCAGTATGGTTTCTTACAATAGCCATTAGGTTCTTTAATTGCTCTCAAAAGAGTTTCCTCCATGATGACAAAAAACAACTGAACTGAATTTGACATGGGGGCCTGCGAGAGCCCCCTCAAGACATTTCCTGATGGTAACATAAGTATGTAATTTCATTAACAACTACTAGAATATATTAATTAGCATGTCATAACCTGAACTCAGCCTGTATTTGTGCATACGGAAAACAATCAGTTGCTCAGATGAGCTCATGATATTATTAATATTTTATCAGCAATAGTATTTTAAATATATGTGCCCTTTTATTTAAGTCACACACCAATGTGTTATTGCCACAAAAGTTTCATTTCAATAGCTCAAGATCCATTAATAAATATTTTGAGCTCAGGGCCGGTCATATTCCACTGATGCCACTCCAAAGAAGAGATGAAAATGAATGAAAACCTCTAATCTATGCAAACCGCCCCCCTCCCCCCGCCCTTGTAGGAAGAATAGCTTCTCAAATAGCTCTTGAAATTTATGAGAAGTTGGGACAGCTGAGTACACGGTGGGCCGGATGGGCTTTGAATTTACTGCCCCAAGACTGCTCCCTCTTTTCAATTAAGGCTGAGATTGCCAAGCAGCTCACTGCCAGCCTCCTTGGGTTCTTGAGTTCTTCATAGGAGACCACATATCACTTTTGGAAGCCAGAACGAAGTCCCTTCTGGAATAGCCTAATTAATTCCTCTAATGCTTGGAATCCTGAAGCACTTGCATCCAGCCATTCTCCAGAATTAATCAATCGAGCAGAGAGGCTGCTCACAACAGCAAAGTCTGTAGCATTTAGAGTGCAGGATGGTGCAAATGCCGCCCAAAGGATGTCGAGAAACATCGTTGTGGAGTGCCATCTTTTGGAATCGAGTTCTGGCTAGAAATCCCCGGCCGCGGGCAGTTCTGTATACAAATCCAAGCCATGAAGGAAGAAATGGGCTCCCAGTTCGTGAGGGAGGAGCTAAATCCTTCTTTGCTCCTTGCAAAGAACTCTGAAGTAAAATTCTGGAGAACCTTTGGGCTGTTCTGTGTTCTTAAGGGCTCATTAGGCTTAAACAGGATTTGAGTGGCTCTCCCCATGAGCTCACTGAATGGTTGTCTGAAATTACTGAGACGTTTTCCAAAGTTCGGCTTATATTCGATGGTCACTGAGACCACATTAGGGTGGGTGGAAGGGAGGAAGCCAGGCTGGTAGACAGCATAGCTGTATCATACTGTATGTCACAGGGATATGGAACAGGAAACCTTCCTCTATTCATCAGCAAGGACTGCCAGGGTGCCAGAGACTGAGGTCTCCAGTCACAGAAATGGATTGTCCCTCCATTCTAGAAGACATATAGCAAGGAATCACAAGCCTTGGTTCCCTGGGAGGGCTGGGAAGGCAGGAAATGTCTGCTCCAGGCCTCTCTCCTTGGCTGGTGCATGCCTAGCTTCTCCCTGGGCCTGAAGCTATCCTCAGCATATTTACTAATCCAAGGACTCTCACTTGAGGCATATCGGAGGAGAGAGGTTCTCCACAATGTTCTCAGGTGAGTGTCTTCGGGGAGTGGGAAGCACAGTTTGATCTCTTAGCATGCTTAGAATAGCAGCCAGTGTGCTGGCGCCGTTCTGTCATTGTAGCAAATGCCCTATACGAGATTGTGAGGGAGGTTTGTGTCCATGGCCGCAGGGGTTTCGGTCTGTAGACACTTGGCCCTGCGGCTTTAGGGCCTGTGGTGAGGTGGGAAATCACAGCGCAGCAGCCAGGAGGCAAAGGGAAAAAGAGTGAATCCTCCAGCCCCCTTCCACCTCCGGCTAGACCTGACCTCTTAGGGCCACATCACCTTCCAGCAGCGCCAACCCAAGGACCAAACCCTTAATACCCAGGGGTTTGGGGGACAATTGAGCACAGACTCTAGGCTACGTGTGTGCACAGAATCTACCCCAGCAGCATTTTCCTGCTTTTCAGCTGGGAGAGAAACAAGAAGGTTAAAGAGGAATGTGACTTGAAAGAACTAAATTCTTTTTTATTTTTTGGTTTTTCAAGACAGGGTTTCTCTGTGTAGCTTTGCGCCTTTCCTGGAACTCGCTTTGTAGACCCGGCTGGCCTCGAACTCACCGAGATCCGCCTGCCTCTGCCTCCCGAGTGCTGGGATTAAAGGTGTGTGCCACCACCGCCCAGCATACTAAATTCTTTTTTAAACATAATTCTTTACTGATCCTTTGGGAAGTTTATTTCACCCCAATCCCACTCACCTTTCAGCTCCTCACCCCTGCAGGATGCCTCCAAAAAAATTAATTAAAAACAATTAAACTAACCCACCTCGCTCCTCTGTCTTCCCCACACCTCTTCATTCATCCTGGTGGCATCGGGAGCTGTGGTGTGTCACACAGGACACCCTTTTGTTCAATGAGCCACGGCTGCAAAATGGTCATTGCAATGAGTCACTGGTCTGTTTAAGGCCTCTGGCACACCGTCATCACTGGACCCTCACCGAGACTCCTCTCAGATATCCTGCTGAGGCAAAGTTCCAGTCTGAAATGAAGGGAAAGTTTACAGCTAAGTAGTGGGGACAGCTATAGAACCATAGAAATGTAACTAATGCCACTGGACTGTGCACCCCCAAATGGTTCAAATGGTCGGTTTTGTGCTACCTCTGTTTGTGATGGCTTATTTCAGGTGTCAATTTGAATAGGCTAAAGGAAACCCAGATAACAAGTAAAACATCCCTGTATGTCTCTGTGAAGGTGTTTCCTGAACTGTAGACTGAATGAAGAAGATTCACCCTTGCAAAGGTGGGCCACCAACCCACTGAAGGCCCCCACAGAAGCAAAGGGCAAAGGAAGAGTAAATCCTCCTTCTTCCGGAGCTATGACACCCATCCTCTCCTGCCCTTGAACATGAGAATTCCAGCTTCTTGCGCCTTCAACCTTGAACTGAGACCTAAACCATAAGCTTGCCTGATTCACAGGCCTTTATCCTTGAACTAAGAGGTACACCATTGTCTCTCTTCGCTATTGGATCTTCTGCTTCCAATTGAATTGCTTTCCCAAGTTGCCAGTTCACGGGCGGCACACCGTAGGAGGTCTTACCCACCATAAGCACATGAGCCAATTCTCATAACAGAGAGAATTCTCTCTCCCCTTTTCTAGATCTCTCTACACATCCTATATATTCCTCTAAGTATACCACTGGTTGTCTCTCTTGAGAACCTTCTACTATTTTATCACTACTTTCTTTGGAAGTGAAACCCTGAAAAACCAGGGGGTCATCCTGGCTAAATTAACATCTAGATGCTTTCCAATGAGAAGCTGTCCACACTGGGAAAATGACCTGTAGATTCAGAAAGAACGTGGACTCTCTAATTCCTCTACAATATATTGAACAGGCTCCCTGACTGAGACGGCACATGATCATTAGAGACACTTAGTCCCTTCCTCGGGATGCAGCTGTGACAGTTTTGTTTGTTTGGCTGGTTGATTTGGTTTCTTTTGTCAACTTGACACAATCTGGAGCCATCTGGGAAAAAGTGCCTTAACTGAGGGATTGCCCCCATCAGATTGGCCTGTGGGCAAGTCTGGGGGGCATTTTCTTGATTAATTATTGATGTGTGAGGTCCAAGTCCACTATAGGCAGTGCCACCTCTGGGCAGGTGATCCTGTGTGTTATAAGCAAGCAAGCTGTGGAGAACAAGTCAGTGAGCAGCTATTCTTTCATGGCCTCTGCTTCCGTTCCTGTCTCCAGGTTCCTGCCTTGAGTTTCTGGCCTGACTTCCCTTAATAATCAGCAGTGATTGGGGTGTGTATGCTAAAAATTCCTTTCCTCTCCAAGATGCTTTTGATTGTGGTCTTTATCACAATAATAGAAAGCAGACTGGGCATGCTCAAAATTTTGTACTGGACCTCACCAAAAAAATATCAAGAGGGTCACAGAAAAAGAAGGAGAAGGAAATTGAGAACAGGGAAGCTGTGGGCCACTGGAACCCACAGAAGTGAACACATTCAGAAAGGCAATTGGCCGCCAAGTACATTATTTACAGAAGTTAAAATCCTCAGTCTGGGTGGAAGGGAAGCAGGAAGACTCAGAGTCTCCTTGTTGGTGTCTTCAAGTCTCTAAACTTCAGAGTCTAAAGTGTTATCAGAGTAAAAGGAACTTTGACTTGATGCACCGAGTAAAGGGACTAGATAAAGTTTCAGCTCTGACTCTGGCAAGGAAGTCAGGCAAACCCTCTCATAGATCTATCAAAGGCACAAGAACCATGGCTTGCACAGCCCCAACATTCACTAAGAAGGTGACGGTCGGTCAAGGAAGCTGTGTTAGCATTAGCTGAGGGGCTCTTTGAACTGCTGGCCTGAGATTCTGAGAAGTCATGAAGCATCTCATTTCTTCCCACTTCCTCCCAGTCCAGCTGCTCCCTCTTCTGGTCTAAGGGCCTCAGCTCTTCAACCTTAGGGCACTGGCCCCTTTTGCAAGAAAGGGGTCCTGCAAAAAAACAAAAACAGTTTTGTTTTCCTACAATAGCACCTTTCTCAAGACTCCTCTGTTCAAGCACCCATTTGCAGCCTTATCAAAGGCTTCCCTCTGCCTCTCCAATCCTCAACAAGCACCCAGCACCCCACCCACCCCGATAAGCTCACAAACTCTGCTTTGTGTAGATGTCTCCACCCACCAGGCCACCACTTGAGTCTTTATTATCACTATTTCTTTCTCTTTTTTTTTAATCAACACATTTCCTGGGCAGAGAGGGACAGTTTCAGGGAAAGGCACTGGATGCATTTAAGAAATAAGAAGCACATCCTCTGTGACTTGCATCTAGGTCTAAAATTCCTGATGGCCCATGTCATCACCACCTCAGGTGTCCTCAGTGCTGTTTCCTAAACAAGCAAGGTTCTGAATGACCAGATTTCTCTATCCAAGAGTTTTCCTGTGCTACCTCACAATGCTAACTCTGTGAGGTCACTAAAGGCCAAAATGGACCGGAAAGCAATTTCACAGTTGAAACCAATACGTTTCAAGGTACTGTAGTGAATAATCTTGTCAATTTGATTGGAGGGAGATGTACCTAGGAGATCAGTGAAGCACCCCTCTGGGAGTATCTATGATGGTGTTTCCAGAAATAGTGAGCGTGATAGTTCCAGCCTAATTGTTGTATTTGTCCTTTGATAGATGCTTATAAAACAGTGGCATTGTTGGAAGGTAAATGGTATGGGGCCTGCTTGGGGGAAGTAAGTGACTGGAGGCTGTAACTGTATTTGTCTTTAATTATTTTTTAAAGAATTCTGGGTTTGGAGAGATGGCTCAGTGGTTAAGAGCAGTAGCTCTTTTAGAGGACCTAGATTCAGTTCCCAGCATCCACATAGCATCTCACAACTGTCTACTAACGGCAGTTCAAGGAGATCTATCGCCCTCTTTTGGTCTTCATGGGCATTGCATGTACTTGGTACACAGATACACACACACACACACACACACACACACACACACACACACACACACACACAATGAAAACGGGACTGGAGAGATGGCTCCGCAGTTAAGAGCACTGGCTGCTCTTCCAGAGGACTTGAGTTTAATTCCCAGCACCCACGTGGCAGCTCGCAATTGTAACTGCAGTTCCAAGGGATCCAAGACCCTCACACATATATAGATGTGGACAAAACACCGGTGTACATAAAAATAAAAACAAATAAAAAAAAACCATGTTTTTCCTTTGATTTTACTTCATAAATGTGAGTATTTTGCCTGTATGTATGTTTGTGTACCATGTGTGTTCAATGCCCTGTAGAGGCCAGAAATGGGTGTCAGAGCCCTAGGACAGGAGTTAACAAATGATCACACACCTCCATGCTGGTGCTAGGAACAGGATCCAGGTTCTCTGGAAGAGCACTGAGTTGATTCTCCAGCCCCTTGGCTTCTTTTTGTATCCCCTTTCTCTATGCTTCTGGCCATTGTGATATGAGCTGGACTGCTCTGTCAGGTCCTCCCTGCCGGAGTAGACTGTTCTCTCTCTAGAACCGTGAACAGATGGCTACTGCCCTCCCTAAGGTGTTTATGTCGGGGACTTTGGTCACAGTCATGAAAAGCTGACGCACGTCCTTGCATTCCCTCCATATACAATTTTGACACAAACATAGCACAGGATACACACCGCAGTGAACTTTGGTTTTCCTCCAAATAGTAGATATCAAAGATTATTCAATATCTATGTAAGTTACTATCAGTGTAAATTAAGCTGCTTCATTCTTCTTTATGTGCATGGGTGTTTTACCTACATGTATGTCTGTGCACCACACACGTGACTGGTCCTGAGGCAGACAAAAGAGGGCATTAGATAGGCTGGAATTGTGGTTACAAGACCATGGTGAGCTGCCATGTGGATGCTGGGAATCAAACCCAGGACCTCTGCAAGAGCACCCAGTGCTCTTAACTGCTGAGACATCACTCCAGCCCTGCTTCATTTGTTTTAACAGCAGCCTGAAGAGCCGGAAATGGTATCTTTAATCAACCCCAGCTGCCATGGAGCTTTTTTTTTCAATTGCAGATTTCCAGGCCTCATTGTTAGAAATCACCCAATGAGAATTTCAAGGTTGGGGGGAATAGTAGACCCAGGAACATATTCTTCCATTTTCTCTGGGTTACCTGTCATGGACTCCTTTACAAAGCAATAAAAACAGTCCATCCTTTTAATTTTCCAGATGAAAAATCTGGGGCTGAAATCTACAAAGCAATTTTTTCCCAAGTCTCACAGCAAAGAACTCAGGGGCCAGAGCGAAGAGGGCAATAGGGGGTCCCTAAACGGGAGTTATGCTTGAATTTACTCAGCTATGGTATGTGCCATCAAAGACGCAACTGTGATAAGTAGTCCCAAAGATCATAATTCAATTTACCCGGAGATTTCAAGCGAGCATTTTCTTTTCAGCACTGTCTGTGGTGCTGGCCCGGAGGAACTCAAGTGCCTTCTGAGTCATCAGAGGGACAAAAGGGGACACCAGCATGTTTTAATGAGCAGTGTGTTTTACTAGGCTCTAAATCCATGGGTGGTAAGTTTGGATGTTTTCAGAAAGCAGCGTATCAAAATATTCTCGGAACTCAGCAGAGTCACTTCTTGCTGTTTTGAAGAGCCTGGAGTGTTCTTGTGTGCACAGGGCACAGTCTAGAGAGGTCTCGGCTCCAGATACCTTTAAGGGTGACTCTGTGCAGGATACGACATGAAAGTGTGGTGTCGTGGCATCCAGTTGAGGAAAAGGACTCTATAGGGCTCACCATCTTCCAGGATTTGTGTGTGCTTGTTTATATAAAGGCATCCTAGAAAGTACAATGGATCCTATTCAAAATCAAATAATACTGCTTTGTCACTTCTGGAGTTTTGTTGCCTTGAGGCACGGACCCCTCGAGTTTCATTTTAAGCACACGTACAAAACACATGTTGCCCATCAAAATACTTTGATGTTGAAGATTTGGCTCAGGTCAGATTGGCCAATACTGTTCATACATCTTCCTTTTCAAATTCCAAAATTCTTTTTGACCTATAATCACACCATAAAAAAAAGCCCAAGAGGTCTTAGAGACATAAAGTGGTAAAATCATAGTATACGCATGGATTTATAGAGATACATAACATTTACCATATGCCTTGAATAATTCTAAATGTTCTTTGGAACCACCCTTTAAAGGGAACCTCACCAGTGCTCCCCCATTTCATAGCAGAGAAAACCGAAGCATCAACTTAAGCCTTACTAACTCTCGTGGTACATACTTACTAAATGATAGCTCCAGTATTCTAGGATTGGCCCCAAATGTTAGTATGATTATAGTATCCAAAGATGACTTCGCTTGGCAGTTAATTGCACATGTGCATGAATTTTCTATTTCTGCATTTAAAAATTGCCCAAAATTTAGAGGCTTGAACAATAAGCTTGTGTTAGCTCTCAGAATCAGAGTGTAGCTTAACTTCAAGTCTCTGACTGAAGGACTGTTAGTAGGGTGCAGCCAAGATGATGATCTGGAATGCAGCTGTATCTGGAGGTGCACCATGGGGATGGTCTGCTACAAGGTCACTGGCAGAGTTGTTGGTTAGTTTCAGCTCTTCCTAGACTACTGGGCTGAGAACCTCAAATCCCGATGGCCTGAGGTAAAGGCACCCCCACTCTCACTACATGGACTTCTTCGAGGTTGCCTTATTGAAAGCACGAGAAACAGGGAAACGAAGAAGAGAGGGGAGGGGAGTGGAGGAGAGAGGAGGGGAGAGAGGAGAGGAGAGGAGAGGAGGGGAGGGGAGGGGAGGGGAGGGGAGAAGATGGGGGAGGAGGGGAGAGGAGGGGAGAGAGGAGAGGAGAGGAGAGGAGGGGAGGGGAGGGGAGAGAGGAGAGGAGAGGAGAGGAGAGGAGGGGAGGGGAGAGAGGAGAGAAGGGGAGGACAGGGGAGGGGAGGGGAGGGGAGGAGAGGAGATGGGGGAGGAGGGGAGAGGAGGGGAGAGAGGAGAGAAGAGGAGGGGAGGGGAGGGGAGAGAGGAGAGGAAGGGAGAGGAGAGGAGAGGAGGGGAGGGGAGAGGAGAGGAGGGGAGGGGAGAGGAGTGGAGGGGAGGGGAGGGGAGAGAGGAGAGGAAGGGAGAGGAGAGGAGAGGAGGGGAGGGGAGAGAGGAGAGAAGGGGAGGACAGGGGAGGACAGGGGAGGGGAGGAGATGGGGAGGAGGGGAGAGAGGAGAGAAGAGGAGGGGAGGGGAAAGGAGGAGAGGGAAGAAGAAAGGAGAGGAGGGGAGGGGAGGTTAGGAGGTTAGGGGGAGGAGATAAGAGGAGAGGAGAGGAGAGGAGAAGGGAGAGAGGAGATAAGAGGGGACAGAGGAGAGGAGAGGAGTGGAAGGGAGGGGAAGGGAGAGGAGAGGAGGGGAGGGGAGGGAAGAGGAGAAAGGAGAGGAGGGGAGGGGAGAGGAGGGGAGGGGAGGAGAGGAGATGGGGAAGGAGAGGAGAGGAGGAGAGGGGAGAGAAGAGGAGGGGAGGGGAGGAGAGGGGAGAGGAGAGGAGAGGAGAGGAGAGGAGAGGAGAGGAGAGGAGAGGAGGGGAGGAGAGGAGAGGAGAGGAGAGATATCAAACCCAAAAGTCACAATGCTTTTATAACTTCATTTCAAAAGTGGCATCTAATCACTGAGGGCATATTCTGCTCATTAAAATCAAGTCACTAAGTACTACCTACTTTCAAGGGGATTGGCTTCCCAGAGGGGATGAGATCACTGACCGCCGTCATAAAGACTACTGTCATCACCTTCTAGAATTTTTCTATGAGATATCAAAGTGTTTTCAAACAACAACAAAAGTGATTTCCTTTGTGTTTGGCCTTCAGTGACACTGGAGTGGCACCTCATTTACTGTACTAGCTAAGAAAGTTGTATTGTGCAGAAATGACACAGCTTCACGAGTCTGTCCCCTGTTGATGGGCATGGAGGCTTACATGCTTTTCACTAACCGCCAAGCATCACTGTAGCCAGGCTGTCTGGAGTGCTGTGGGTGGAGATGGAAGAGTAGGACCTCTGCTCTCAAAGCCTTCTCAGCCTGGTGGGGAGAAAAGGCCGGTAAATTTGCAACTGTAACAGGCCTTGGCAACAGGGCACAAGATACCCTGTAAGCCCCAAAGAGGGCCTGGGCAAAGGTGCTACATCCAGAACTCAGGGTACTGTGGGGGCTTGAATACGAAATGTCCCCAAAGTTTGCTGTGTTTGAAACCTTGGTCTCAGCTGGCAGCCCTGTTTGAGGAGGTAGCTGAACCTTTTGGAGGTGGGGCCTAGCCGGAGGAAGTGGGTCATGGTGGGGGATGGGCCTTAAGCTCCTCAGAGTCTCCAGTCCTTTCTCTACTTCCTGACATCCCGGGCGTGAGTGCCTGCCTCCAGGCCATCCAGGCCATCCAGGCCAGGATGGGTAGTACCAACCTGTCTCAACCATGAGACAGACAAGCAGTTCCTTAGCTCTCTCTTCTCGTCACAGCCTCATCACTCGGTCACAGTGAGGAGAAAAAGGAACTAGCAGAGACCCCACCTCTGTTTCCACAGATGAACACACTGAGCCACAGCTTGCCATTTTTAGAACAGGCCTACATCCTACAATTCTATAAATGCACAAGACAATGGACTCCACGGGAGAGGGGAACAACCCAGCCAAGAGTCCGCTGTTCTACAGTCTGAACAACTAACCACGTTTCTCTTTTCAATCACTAGCTTGGCATCTTTTATTTTCTATCTAAATTAGTCTGTGGCTTTTTTTTTAAGTGAATTCTCTAATCATTTTTTTTCCAGTGACTTTTTTTTTTAATCCTTAAAGAATATATTACAGAATGAGCTTAACACTCATTTTTCAATTGATCACCAAGAGGTGGATAGAAATGTCGGGTCTCAGAAAGCCCCCTGGAAGCACGATGCTCTTAGAGTTCTTGTGACCTGGAGGCATTATAGCAGCTGGGTCCCTGCTGCTTCAGTTGGCATTATCAGTTAGGTGGGAGCACCACTTGACTGTTCTGTTACAAACGAGCACTCACTTCTTCTGAGAATGCCACGTACTAAAGCTAGTTTTTTAAGCTGCTAAAGATGGGAGCTTTGGATTTGGAGGGACCCATGGTTGGCGTCCTAGTTCTGATGTTGTCTGTGTAGATAAGCCAAACAGCTGACTTCTCTACATCAGCCTCCTTACCCAAACCTAGGAGGCTCATCCCACCTACAGAGCGTGCATCAGAGGAAGGAACTTAAAAAATGGCAGAAGCCATCAACATCCACTGGGCCAATGAAGGGATGCTTAACCTTCCTAGAGTATCCAATTTTTAAAAAGCAAGTTTGGCCTTCCCAGGGAAGTACAAGTATCCAACATTTTAAAAACTAGTAGGCAAGGTTAAAAAAAAAAAGGAGGCTAAAACAGGGGCAGAATTAACGTTAGAGGGGCCTGTATTCCCTAACACAAGGACCCTCTTTTGTTTAATGTGTATGTGCATATACATGTCCACACAAACTCATGTATGCCCATCTATGTAAGGCCAGATGACAATCTCAAGTGTCATCCTTAGGAATACTATTACATCCTCTGAGACAAGTCTCTCACGGGCCTGGAACTTATAGTGTAGGCCAGGCTGGCTGGCCAGTGAACCCCAAGGATCTGTCTGTCTCCAGGTCTCCAGTCATAGAATTCCAAGTGTCCCACCACGTCCACCCAGCACTTGGAAGTGAGTTCTGGGGAATGAATTGAAGTCCTCATGCCTGCATCACCTCACCTCTTAAGGAGAAGGAGTGTATACCAGGCATGCCAACCTAGGCTTGTATTCCCAGAACTTGGGAGACTAAGACAGTACAGTGAGTTGGAGGCCAGCCTGAACTACCCAGTGAGACTCTGTCTCTCTCTGGGTGGGGGCGGGAGGGGTATGCCACCTGGCTAGCAGACTTGAAACACCTTAGGAAGGGTAAATTTGTCCCTATTTCTTGAAAAGATGAGACTTCGTGATAAAATTTCTACATCAATTGATGACTAAAGTTCACTATAGATATTGGCAGTTTCCCCAAGAACAAATATTGGTGAAATAAGGGGAACTCATGAAATACAGAAAAGGAAAAGTTTTCAGCATACACCAGGAGAAGTTTGACATTTTTCTCTGTATTTTGTTACTGGCCACAGGGAAGGTGACAACAAGGAGCTGAGAACTCAGGTTGAGTCTGCTTGGGACATTGTGAGTGGACTACTTGTATCTCACTGAGAAAGAGCACACTAAAGTCCCAAGGCCACCCGCCCTGGGTGGTCACAGGAGAGAGGTGAGTCAAAGTGTGTTGGGGGTCAGGGTCATGGCTCAGTGGGAAAGGTGCTTGCCACAACAGCCTAGTGACCTGAGTCTGGTCCTTAGAACCTCACAAAGCTGCCATCTAACTACCACACAGACCATGGCCAGTGAGCCCACACATATACAACACACACACACACACACACACACACACACACACACACACACACACACACACATTTTTTGTTGTTTTGAGACAGGGTCCCTCTACTATGTTACTCTAGCTGCCCTGGAACTTCCTGTAGACCAGGCTGGCCTCAAACTCACAAGATCCACCAGTCTCTACCTCCCAAGGTCTAGGATTAAAGGCATGTGTCACCACACCCAGATCAAGAATAAATTTAATCAAAAAACTAAGGAATTTATAGGCTGGAAAGATGCCTCAGTGATTTAGAGAGCTTGATGCACTTCCAGAAAATCCATGTTCAATTCCCAGCACCTCCACACTGGGCAGCTCACAGCTGCCTGTAACTCCAGCTCCAGGGGATCTGATGCCCTCTTCTGGCCTCCTCGGGCACTCATAAATGGCACACACACACACACACACACACACACACACACACACACACACACACCAACCCTGATAGACTATCTAATCCCAAGTGGTCATCCCTAAACACATGTGCATACGAGCAAAGGGACCCAGTAGGGTGTGTGTGTGTGTGTGTGTGTGTGTGTGTGTGTGTTGTGTGTATTTGTGTGTATGTTCATATGTACAATAATAACAATAATAAGAGGTTATGAATTTGAGTAGAGTTACAGAAGAGTTTGAGGAGGAGAGGGAGGGAGGGGTGGAAATGTTGTAAATATAGTACTCATATATGAAATTCTCAAAAACACAAAATATTTAAATGAAACAGAAATACTATTTTTTTAAGAGTTTTGAGCCACCAATTTGAAACATTGCTTCTAACTGGGTTCCATCTACAGCTCTTCCTTTGATGAGTAAAAAGAAGCCCTTGACTCTGTGACCTGTGATAGGCTATCTGCTTTGATCTGCTCCACCAGGGGATCCAGTTATAACTCCAGCTGCATGGGGTAGTAGATGATTCCAAAATACCCACAATTCAGCCTGGAGGCCCCTATGTCTTGGGGCCAAGCCACAGAGCAGGGAAGGGGCATTAGGGAAGACCCACTGCTGAGGCCTTCTTTGTTACGGGGCTATCCTGAACACGGTGGGTGTTAGCAGTATTTCTAGATTCTACTTACTAAGACACAACTGCAACTTTATATCATAAACCAAAAATGTGCTGAGTGAATGTCAAACTGGGGTGTGTGTGTGTGTGTGTGTGTGTATGAAAAGCCACACAAACCCAGGCCTGTTGAGAGCCAGTATTCTCCATAGATAAAGCAAGGGCTAGTCATTAGAGGGAGAGGTGTTTTCGATGGGGTGTCTTGTTGCTGTGGAATTATAGATTTCAGAGTGTGGAAGTAGAAAGGGAAGCTGGTGAGGCTTGGAGAATATAAATGTGGCACCCTGTCTCCAGTTGGAAGACTGTCACCCCTGTAGCTAGTGGTCCACAATAGTCACCTGGAGGATGGAGTAAAAGGCTTAATGTGTACCACAAGCCAGTGTCCTGCAAGATCACTAGACTGTGTCTGTATTCCCTGCTGGGGACAGGAAAAACCCATGTTAGAGAGCTGTATTAAAATATAGCTCCCAAATTCCCGTCAACCAAGTGGCCCTCCTCTCACTGAAGAGAAGTGCAGGCCGGGCCAGGAAGAGGGCTCAGTCAGCAAAGTGCTTGCTGTACAAGAGGGGACCTGAGTTCGGGTCTCGGCATCCACATCAAATGCCAGGCATGGCAGTAACGTAATCCCAGTGCTGGGGAGGCAGAGACCTTGAAACCTCTGGGGCTTGAGGGGCAGCCCACGTAGTGGGATCTTTCCCTGGCCCCCAGAGTCAGTGAGACCTTGAATCAGAAAAAAATAAGGTAGAGAGAGTAGACACCTAGGCTCCGCTTGTGTATGTATACACATGTACCCATGCACACACGTGTACGCACACACACCAGAAACACAAAGAAAGAAGAAAGAAGACCCGCATGCCACCCAAGTAGATAGCTCAGATTTAGCTCGTTGTTTTATTTCTGCCCCAATGCCTATTCCAACTATACAGAAGTCCCTTGACATGTATAGATGTAAGGTCCAGTTAATTTGGGCGCACGATATTTTTGTTTATTTCTAAGTCTTTTACAATAAAGTTTATAACATCAATAAAAGAAGCCTAAGTAAATAAACAGTCCATCGGCTGGGGGTGGGTGGCACTCAAGACTTCTGCTGCTGCTTTTTCTCCCTTGTATCATCTGAACTCATTGTGCTAAAGCAGAAACCCAAAGTTACAATACTAAAGAATACAAATGCCTAAAGAATTTCGGTTCTGTTCTAGGCATTTCCAGAAAGCTAAATGAAGGGAGACTTAGACCTGACAACATCTCTCCCTGCCAGGTCTAGGTTAAGTCCTGTCCTGAGGGAGAAGCAAAGGAGGTAAACAGGGCCTGGAACTTCCCAGAGCTGAAGATAATGCCAGCAATTCTCTAAGCAGGGCCACACCTTTCTCTCCTTCCCCGGAAGGCAGGTCCATCTCATCCTTTGGAACTAATAGACCAGGAACTGTGGAAGCAGGGGCTCCGTTTCCTAACAACAAAATGTGAACGCCAAGGGGCTAAGAGGAACAATCTATATGTCACAGCTTTCTCTTCAGAGCCACCGGCTAAGATTAGCGCCCACCACACACTCCTGCCCCAGACTGTTTTCCAGAGGTCGGCCGCCCAGTCAGGAAGTTGGCTGGAAATTCCATGGCAAGGTCCGGTCATTCCTCAGTATTCTTTACTAAAGAAAGTTCAGGTCAAGTAAAAGTAGCTGCCCCTCCCCTGACAGAGCCCGGTGGCTAGGGGTGAGGCAGAGCTGCTGCCAGAAGCACACAGGAACTTCCCTCAGGCAACAACAACTAGTTAACACTTGCTGCTTGTCAACACCAATTAGCCTGACCCCAAGGTAGCCTGATAAGACCCAAGCTCAAATCCAGCCAGGCCCTTAGCAAGCAGAGCTTCTATCCCTTCCTTCTCAAAGAGAAGGCCCTCAGTGGGATTTACTTCTTCAGGTAAGCCAGCAGGTAAGGGTCCCTGAGCCACCAACCACTACCACCTCCACCCTACCCACCCCCACCTCAACCTCCCCCACCCCCACCAGTCAGCCCCTAACCTCCGTGCTTGGAGGTCCTCAAGTTGAGCTATTACTTCCCTAAGCCCAGGGCCCTTTAGCTGTAATAGCAACATTCAAATTGATTGCCAGTTTCACGTTTTAAGTTTTTTCTTAATAATCTTGGGTAAATGTAACAGGTTTGTGTGGACTGAAAGTACAAACATTTCTTTTGAATACTTTTTTTTCTTTTTGTCTCCTAATTAAAAAAACAAAACAAAACAAAAAAAAAAAACTAACCATGTTCTGGGGACCCCCAAAATACCATAGTTCCTAAGCAATGTCAGCTATGTCTAATGGAGAAATTGGTCTTGGTTTAGTAAATTATTTGCAATTAAAAAACAAAACAACACAAAAACCTTGTTACCTGTGACCATCCATCCAACCAAATCCTGCCCCTCTCCGGAGTCTGCTCTATAGACAAACTACATGGTATATTTGGAAGCTCTGCATTTCAACCTGTCACTGAAAAACGCTTCTTTCCAACGTTACACCCCAAGAGGCTTTAAAAAAAATCAAGTCACCATACAACACTGATCTTTCTTCAATGTTTTATTTATATAGAAATACTTAAAAAATGAAGTAGCACCATTACTTAAGTTTACCTTTATTATGTAGAACTTTAAATGTCAGAAAAATAAAACTCTTGATACAATTTCAAATCTTGTCTCAGCAAATATAATATTAGTATTTGACCATGAGGTTAAAGGCCCTTTATCATAAAATAAAATATACTTTGTTTTTTAAACTTTGCTCAGTAAAGTACATTTAAGCTCAAGTAACATCACCTACATATACATAAACAAGTGGTAAACAAATGTATTAAAATAGAAACACTAAAACTATAGCGGTGCAACAGAATTTCTGTAATTTGCACTGAATTCTATTTATACAAATGTTAGAAAGCGTCAACGGTTCCTTTTGACATGTTTATACATTTCCGTTTTTGTAATAATATAGAATAAAATATGCTTTATATCACTGAATAGAAAATATGCTGGGTGAAGCAGATCTAGAAGATTTTGTCTGAACCTATAAAATCTCCATCCCAACAGAATACTGCTCAAAACGTTATACATTTTATGGTTTGTAATCCGTCACAATTGTGTGATTATTAAAATAATACAGTGTTCTTTGCCATAAGGCCATACTAAAAATAAAAAGATTTAACCCAGCTACAAAAAAGTTCACTGAACTTAAATTAAAATACTTGTAAACATCTTTGCAATATGAAATATAATTTTTCAAGTCAAAAAAAGAATAAAATACTTCAATCTGTATTAATGCAATTTCTCTTTAAAACTTTTAAAGGTTTTTTTTTTTTAATATATAAGAGATATGTTACAGTTTTAACTTTAATAAAGCTGCAGGGTCCTGGTTGTACAGAACTCCTGGCCCTTCCATGAACATTCAAAAAGGATCCACTTGTGTCTAGAACGAGCGCTGTAGGAACCCACCCACAAAGGGAAAAACACACGAAACAGTCCACACATCCCATAGCACAATTATTAATCATCTTCATAATTACTGTTCATTTTTCTCCTACTTCAAGAAAATGGAAAACTTGTGGGGTTTTCTTCTTTTGGAAGCTTCCTATTAAGTACAGTGTAAAAACTATCGTTACTAGAATGTCGCCGTTCCTATTATTTATAGAGCATGCAATTCAGGTGGTCAGAGGCTTCCCAGGCTACAGTACTCCTGATGCAGAGATCCTGGCAAGTTCCTTTGTTTAAAAATGACATTTTAAAAATGAGCAGATACTACAGCTTTCCAAGCTCCTCTGGGATCTCTGAGAGTGAGGAGGGAGAGGTGGAAAGAGGAGGGCACCAGAGGCGTCAGGGCAGGTAGGCCCTAGGGAATGAGGGTCTTAGGGAGGGGACCCTCCTTCCCTGCACAGTGCACGCACCGCGCACTGCCTTCAGGAAAAGATGCGGATGGCCTGAGTGACCGCGGTGTGGCAGACGGGACACTCGGGCTCACTCTTCTCACAGATGCGGTTGGCACACTCCATGCAGAAGAGGTTGTGGCCACAGGGCACCAGCGCGGCAATCACTTCGCTCTCGAAGCACACAGAGCAGTCGCGGCTGCCCTTGCGCCGAAGCCCAGAGGAAGAGGAGGAAGAGCTGGAGGAGGAGCTGGAGGACGAGGAGGAGCCCGAAGTGTCCGACGAAGGCAGACCCGGGAGCTGCGCCCCTAGCCCATTAGCATAGGCGGCATAGGCCAGACCTCCACCGCCGGGGTCGCTGCGAACACGCCGAGCCAGGTGGTGCTCTCCAGCCCCTGGGGCCATGTGTAAGGGCGGAGACAGGCGCGGGCAGCTGGTGCCCGGGTGCAGCCGGCGGTGCACTAGCAGCCCCAGGTTGGCATTGGAGGGTGTGCTGTTGGCGCCACCGCCGGGAAAGACCACCGAGGATGACGAGGCAGATGAGGATGCCGAGGAAGAGCAGGAGGAGGATACTGGGGCTGCAGATCCACCTCCCGGCGATCGCTCGAATTGGGCCCAGAGAAGGGGTGTCCCAGGTGGTGGGGCGGGAGCTGGGTCGAAAGTAGGCTGCAGCTCAGGACCACCATCCGGGGAAGGCACTGAGGCTTCCCCCGCTGTGTAGGTGTAACCATTGCCGTTATTGTTGTTGTTTCCATTGTGGGCAAAGCTGAGCGCAGGGCTGGGAGGGCTGTAGTCCGCCAGGCGTGAAGTGGCAGCTGTGCTGCCGCTGGTCCCACCACCGAAGTAAGAGTCTGTCGATGCGCTGCCAAGCGAGCTGGAGCTGTCATTGCGATAGCTGGAGAAGGGCTTGCGGCCAGGGGTAGGAGTGATGCTTGGGGTGGGTTTGCTCCAGAGGCTGCCGGGCCCGGACCCGCCGGACCCGTGATGCAGATCAAAGCCCACGTCGGTGCCATTGGCATGGAAGTCGTTCTCGTCTGTCAGCTCGATGATGCCACCGGTGCGCAGCGCAATGTGAGCCTCGATCTCCTCTCGAGCGCGATCCACGTTTTCTGGCATCCCGGTCACCTCGAACACCGGCTCCTTGTCCCGGCTGGGTGTCACAATATATGTGTGTGTCTGCTGTTGAATGCGCTTGATCGTGGCGCCCTTCGGTCCCACCACGAGCCCCACCACGCGATATGGCACCCTCACTTGGATAGTGGTCTGTCCCGGCAGGTTGGGCGGCCCAGGAACAGCGCCGTTGAGGGCTGTGTTCTTGTTACGAGAGGCTCGGATCATGGAGAAGTGCTCCGCGGCGGAGATGATCTCCCTCCGAGCCATGGCCACATCCTCCTTCCTGCCCGTCACAACAAAGACAGGCTCCTCCCCACGAACTGGGGTCTTGATGTAAGTGTTGGTCTTCGCCCTCAAAGCTTTGATTTTACAACCTGGGAGCCAGGGTGCAAAAGGGGGGGAGGGGAGAGAGAGAGAGAGAGAGAGAGAGAGAGAGAGAGAGAGAGAGAGAGAGAGAGAGAGAGAGAGAGAGACACGCCCATTATCCCGGGGTAACCGCGGAGACCCGGGACAGCCCGCGCCCAAGGCAGCTGCACAGCAGAACATGCGACAGGAGAAAGGGGGCGTCTCCCTCACTGACCCCGAACCGCGCCAGGAGCTGGACCGTGGGTTCTACGCGCGCAACGCTCCAGGAACAGCCCATTGGATGCCTGGCCCTCCCCCGGTGACTGCAGTCGTCCCAAGCTAAGCCCCAAAACCCCAGTAAAGTCATCTGGGGAGATGCCTCTGGGATCCAAATGGGCGCGCTGACTGCCTTGAAGACACCAAGGGGTTCCTGGAAGCCGCAATTCCTAGGCGCTGGAGCGCTTGGGGTGGGGTTGAAGGGATGGTAGTCCTGGGACCCATTGTTCCTTCCCTGGACTCCATTCCATTCCCCTTTGCAGAAATCCTGAATCCTCCTCCCATCGGACGCTCCCCCCCTCTTCCCCCTTCCCAAAGGACCACCAGAGATCCCCCCTCCCCCAGTATCTTATATTTAAATTATCTTTCCTAGGGTGGACTAAGTCTGGAGCGTTAGAGGAGAAGGCAGTGATTTTAGCAGGAGAAAGTGCATCCCGCCGCGGCACTGGCGCCGCTGTGGAGGACAGCCTGCCTGCACTTTCTTTGTCTGGTGCGCTGGCCCCATCGCGCGGCTCTTCCTCCCTCCTCAAGGCTCCCCCGCGCCACAGCTCGCGATCTTGCACCCGCCCTCACAGTGAGGCGGCGGCCCGAGATCCTACACACCCCTCGGGTTCCCATCCCTGCCGGACCCACCTTGCCGCCCTACGATCTCCGCGACGTGTTCGGAACTGGGTACCGGCACGCACTCGGTCATGTTCACGCTCTTCTTGCGCGGCTCGCTGTCGTACAGAGAGGCACCCTCGTCACTGTCCAGCCCCAACAGAGAGAGCTGATCGAGCGCAAGCTGCAGGGCTCTTTGGTCATCCAGAGTCTCTCCCCCGCCGCTGCCACCGCTGCCTCCCCCGCCGCCGCCTCCCCCGCCGCCGCCGCCGCTGCCGTTGCGCTCCAGGTCTGCAAACAGCGAGCTGGGCATTGCTCCGCCGTGCACGCCGCGCCCCAGCCGGCTCTCCGCTCGGCAGCCAGAAGCTGCAGCCACAAAGGCAGCCGGGAAGACGGTGGTCAGGGGCGGGGAGGCCGGTCGGCTGCGGAGGGCTCCGTGGCTCCTTTCTCGGCTCCGGGAGGAGTGGGTCTCTGCGTGCAGTCCGCACCGGGCAGTGGCTGCAAGAGCCCCCGCCTGGGTCCCCACCCCAGATCTGCTGGCGGTTGGGGTGGGGGCAGAGCTCGAGCGGCGGCCGCGCGTGCCCCCCGAGTGCCCGGCTGGCTGGCCACAATGCCGAGCGCAAAGCGAGCAGGCGAGCGACAGCAGCGTTTCTTTAAGGAGCCCCTCCCCGGCTCCTCCACTCCCTCCCTCCCTCCCGCCCGCCCGCCCTCACTCAGCGCTTTTTCCTCCTCTCCTACCCGCCTCTTGACTGAGCCTCTGCAGCCAGACGGCTCCGGAGGGGGACGAGGGAGGCGCAACGTCACCGGCGGGAGCTGACACTACAATGCTACTGACACTATCGCTGGGGGAGGCGATTGGCGCGCGCCAGGCCGGGGGCGGGCGGAGGGCCGGGGCTGAGCGAGCGACGAGCCAGCGCCACCCCCACCGAGCTCGCCGCAGCCCGCCCCGGCCTCCTCCCGGCCGCGCCCCTCCCCCGCCGCCGCCGCCGCCGCCGCCGCCGCCGCCGCGAACGCCTCTCTTTGTTGTCTAATGCGGGACTGGCTGGCTTGGGACATTTCTAGGTACCTATCAGACGAAGACAACCACTGTCCCTAAGTCTTTTCCCCTCGCCTGGTTGAGAAGAAAAGGCGCCCAACTGTGATGCCAGCGGCCAGGCTCCAAAGAGCGGTCCTTCGAAAGTCCCGTTACTGCCCCCCCAAATAAAGCATCCCTGGAGCCGAGGCTACCACTAGGTGGACGGTATGCTATCTGTACAAGAGGGCGGCCCAACACTGGGACGCGGAAACCCGAGCTCGAGGTCCAGGGCCCCATGGTATAGTGACTGCTGGGCGCGAGCTGCCCACCTGCGCGGGAACGCACGCGACACAAAAGACACGCCCGCCCACACCGCCACTCGCGCGCGCGCGCGCGCGCCCGCCGTTTCTGTCCCCTTGGATAGCACTTTTCCCCCAAGTGGCCCTGAAGGAGTGGATGCCCAAACCAGAAGCCGGCGGCGGCACGGGCCTGACCCGCACCGCCACCGGTGACCTCGAGAATGCTCTGCCCCCACCCCGGGTTCCGCCACACGCCTGGCGCGCGAACTGAGACCCCCGCGGGCGCCCACACGCGCGCACGAGCGCGGCGCGGCCACCGCCTGGACGCCAACCTTACAGAGGCGGCGGACGGTGCGGGCGTGCGCGCCCGCCGCTCCTGGTCCCGCCCCGCCCCTCGCCCGGGCATGCGCAGTGCCGGCGAGGAGCCTCGAGCGCGCGGGCCCCGCCCTCCGCCCTGCCGGGCCCCGCCGGGAGGTGTGTGCTCGGGCCGGCGCTCTTTGTGCGCTTCTCGGGCTGGGGGTGGCGGCGGAGGAAGGGTGAAACGGGACGAGCGGGAGGCCGCGGCGAACTGCGCCCCCTCCCGGCTCCTCGGCCGACAGCCTCCAAGCGCAAGAAAGAAGAAAGGCGGTTTTGAGGGGCGGGCCGGGGCGGGGTTCGGGCCTCGGCGCATCTCCTTCCTCCGGGGGGCGGGAGGGGGGGGGGGACGCCCCTTCGAGCTCAGCGCGCGTCCGCTTCTCCCTTCTTTGTTCCGGGAGCCCGCCTGTTTATCCGCGCCCCTGAGCCCTGTCTCAGGCTGTTTGGCCAGTACTCCGGGGTTTCCCTAATCCTGCCAAGGTTCGCCTGGAGAGGGATGCCTGCGAGAACCCCAAGGCCACTTGTCTACGCCCCAGACCCGCTTACTGGAGAGCCCCCTCTCCCCCGGTTGAGGGCGACCCCGGGGACCCAGGGCGGATCTGAGGGACCCAGAAAAGGGAAGCAGCCCCCCCACCCCCGGACTCCGGCTTTTATCCACAATACCTCCCCTGCCCAGTGCCTGGGTGGTTTTGAACATTAAACGTGGCAGTAGATGGCAGCGCAGTTGCGAGTAGCCTGTTCTGCACGCGCCTGTAGGTACTTTGAAGCGCGCGAAGGTGACCTGAGCCTACTGGCTCACCTGGAGCTGTCTCGGGGCTGAGGTGCTGATTGTTTCCTTAGGGAAATGAGGCTGTAGAGCCGCTTTACTGGGGCTATTTCCTCAGGATGTTTATGTCAGCTTCCCCCAAGCGGGCTGTGTTTTTCTTCAAAGAAGCCGTTCTACGAGGGGAGCGCGCGGGAGTGGGGGGGGGGGGAGCGAGAGAGGGCGTGTAAGAAGATGGTAGTGTAGAATCCGCGGACCTGGGGCTCCAGTAGGGGATTCTTGCTTATGAACTCAGAGTCAAATTGGTTTGGGAATAAGGAAGGAGTGCCCTTGAGGACTCTTGCCTAGACTGAGTACTGGAGCAAAATCGCCCTGCCTAGAAGGAGTGACGGGAGAGGCGTGGGTGAGGGCAAGAAGCAAAAGAGCCTGTCATCCCAGCACTAGAGAGGCTGAAGCAGGAGAATTCCGACCAGTTCCTGGCCAGCCTGGGCTACGTTAGTGGGTTCTGGGCCAGTCTGGGCTATAGTGTGAGACCCTGATTTGTAAAAGTCAACAAAAAGGGGCCGTTAGGGAAAGACCATTTTCACCTTGCCAGCACAACACGTTAGCATCTGTTTGGGGCCTACTGAGGTTCCTTTAAAAAAAAAAAAAAAGAAAGAAAGAAAAGAAAAGAAAACAGATTATGATGGTGTGCCTGTGAGCAGGGTGGAAGGTCCCTCAGGATACCTGCAGTAGGGAGCTTGCCCATAGATTTTTGCTAGTCTGCCATAACTCTATTCCCCTGGAACCTGCTCGTAATAAGATTTCAGATGAGTTACTTCTGAAAATTTGGAGGATTTGGCTCTTCACAGAAGTCCCCAGGGACTCTGGCTCATTAGCAGGAAGGTGAATGCAATGCTTCACCAAGGTGACATGTTTAATGTCACTCTTCCCTGCTGGATGAAAGCGGGAGCCGCACTTGCTTATAACTGTGAAAAGTGGATGAAATCACACATTTTTATTTTTTTATTTTTTGCCCCACATGAAAGCAAAGTGGAAACTCTGACCTTAGGAATTCATGACCCATCTTGACAGGACCAGGTAGTCCAGACTGGGGGCTGTTTGGTGAGGCCTGTGAAGATCAGTGTTCTGGAGACACAGCAGCATTGAAGAGGTTCCTGAGAGCATTACAGGGTGACTGATGTGATAGCAATGATAACCTCTGAAAAGTCCAGTCTCCATCCCCAGCTGGACTTCCGTGTGGACTATGAAAAGACCAGTATCCAGCTTCCAGTCTGAAGCAGAGAACAGGAGGCGGGGAGCTCATTGTGGATGACAAGATACTAGCGGGCGCTTTCCTCCACCCTTCTCTGCTTGCATGCAATACAACATACTGGGCGCTGGAGTGTTTTCAGACCCTTGAATCTTTTTATAGAAATAACTCAGAAAATTTCATTTTCAATTGATGTCTTATAAGTCAAGACATCAGTACAACATGCAGGGCCTACTTCTGGTTTTAAGTACATACCCTAATCCCATAGTTTCTGTTAGACTGTTCCAGGCTCCTGTTGGACCCCAGAGCTTAACTACTTTTCCTGATCCAGGACACATTCCCCAAGGACTTCTTCGTGGGGCTATATTATGTTTTTTATTACTACAAGAGAAAAGTGTTGCAGGTATGGGCTGGCATTGAGCATTTCAGCTGCTATAAAATATGAAAGGTTCAAGCCATCTCCTGAAAGTAAACAAGAGTAGCAATAAGACAGCCTGCATCCGTTTCGAGAGGTGTCAAAAGCTGCTTTACACACATCTTGCAAACTGAGGAGATGGCCAGAGGAGTTCAAATCTCCATGTGAATGGATGCAAGCTCACTTCAGTCAGTGTGACTGGGTATGAGAAAAGTGTTGGTACAAAAATGAGCAAGATCCTGGGGAAAAGACTTCCCTGAGCCATTGTTCTTGTGCAAACCGGGCCCAGAGAGGTCCAAATGAGCGAAGTAGTGACTCCACCTCGGGTCCTGGGAGGACTTCACGGAGGAGGGGATAAGTGTGTTGTGCTTCAGTGAAGGAGATGCAAGAATTTATAGAGACCAGAGCTTTGCGGTATGTAGCATCTACTTAGGAACCCAATGCCTGCTTATTAGATGAATGAGGGAGCCAGGCAGAAGAGCCTTGAAGGCATAATTTCCTTAAGTACATACATGAATAATTCAGTCTCTAGGAAACAGTCCAAATGACTCCAGCCACAACAACATGACTTTGGGCAATGTTTAGTAATCACAGATAATATTTATTACACACGTATGATGTGCCAGGCAGTTTATAAATGCTTTCCAATATAGTGTGAGATTTAATTCTTAAAATTTCCCAGAGTCAAAGACTGTCCATGTACCCATTTTACAGATGAAAATTAGCTGAGTACCTTATCCCAATAGAGCCAGATTTCCTTCAAGTCCATGAAGCTTTACTGTAGGGACTTTCACCTAACAGAGTACCTCCCCAAGATACAGAGAGAAGTCCTAGCACCTTCTTTACAGGATCGTATGTTTTAGTAACATTGTCAAAAATTATGTTTTTTGTTCAGTTTCTTAAGGAGAACTCCTAAGATGAAGTAAGATTCAGTATCAACAAATCTTAGAAAAACTATTGTCCCCAAGGCCACATGGCTGGTAAGTGGCATCGGATCCTGTGATCTTGACCAAGCTTCTAATTTCCTTCCTGTCTCTGAGCCCTGGGTCCTCAGTTAGAAGTTGGAAATATTTACACCCTACATCCTACACAGGGTTGTAAAGAGCACGTGTGGGAAGGGATTTGAAAGTTCTTTGTTGTTCTTCTGGTTTTCCATTGTCTCTGGATTGTTAACATGTCAGTGACACGGAGTTCCTGCAACCTGCATCTATTTACTGAAATGTTTTAATAATGTAGGAAATCCTCTCCATATGCTGACTGAGCATGAACAACAAGGAATGTGTGTCTGTGTGCATGTGTGCATGTGTTCAACTGTGTGTGCGAGCATTAAGTCTTAGAAACAGAATAAACAATACAAATGCATCAAAATCTTAACTTTTTTACTGAAACAATTTTTCTTTCACTTTCTGTGTGTCTTAAGACCTGAACATACATCTTTAGTCAATTAACTTTTCCAAGTAATATCCAGGATCTGTAGAGAAGCTCGTTGAATAAAGTACTGTTGGTTCAACCGTGAGGACTGGAGGAGTTCAGATCCATAGCACCCACACAACAAACATGGCTTGGTAGTACATCGCTAAAAGCACTTCGAGGGCAGGGACAGGCAGACCCAAGGGACCAGTGAAGGAGATGCAAGAATTTATAGAGGCCAGAGCTTTGCGGTGTGTAGCATCTACTTAGGAACCGGCATGAGTGGCAAACTCCAGGTTCAGTGAGAGACCCTCTCTCAAAAGATCAAAATAAAGTGGAGTGTGATTGACAAAGGACACCCAGTGCGGACATCTGGCTTCCACAGGCACACACAGACAAGTGCTTACCACACACATATACACACACTCGGGGTGTAAAATGCACTTAGTTTTAACTTTTTAAATAGTGCTAAGAAGCAAACAAAAAAAAATTCCCTGTCCTTGCCATAGGGAATGGTTTTGGGGACCCTACACAGTTGCTCTCCCCAAACTCACAGTGGGGCTCCATTTCAAAGGACAACATCCACACAGCTTGTTGAACATAGAGAGATCAAGCTGGTGCCTTTGTGGAGCCTTCACCCCTAAATTCTAGTCTCTTTGGTGTGGGAAGGCACACTGCAGGCTACCAAAAGAGAAACCTGGACCCCAACCCCACCCCGAATCCTTTGACCTACACTCTGTCCTCCCCACTAGATGTACCGGGGCAGTGGTGGCACAGAACTTGTGGGAGTGGCCAGGCAATGTCTGATTTATCTTGAGGTCCACTCCACGAGAAGGAGCCCATGTCCGACACTGGATGGCCAGGAACCAGAGACTGGATAGCCCAGAGACCAAGAGTACAACCAAACACGATTGAAAAAAAGTAAATAAAATAAAATCAATGAAATGAGTCTTCCTGATATTCTGCTATACTCATAGATCTGTGCCTTGTCTAGTCATCATCAGAGAGGCTTCCACCAGCAGTCGATGGGAGTGGGTGTAGAGGCCAACAGCCAGACATTACACGGAGAGAGAGTCTAAACTGGAGGTCTCCATCAGCAACCCCTCCACACACCTGGAGCTTGGGGAAATCCCAGGGAAGAGGGAGCAGAAAGATTGTAAGAGTCAGAGGGAATGGAGGACACCAGAACATGGTCCACTGAATCAACTATTCAGGGCACACGTAGGCTCACAGAGACTGAAGCAGCAATCATGGGGCCTGCATAGGGCTACACCACGTCCTCTGTGTATATGTTGTAGCTGTTAGCTTGATGTTTTTATGGGACTCCTAACAGTGGGAGCAGGTGTGTCTCTGACTCTTTTTCCTATGGGGCTCTTCCTCCTGCTGGATTGCCTTGTCCAGCTTCAAAGTGAGGGCTTTGCCTTGTCTGACTGTATTTTGTTTTGCTGTGTTTGAGTGTTGTCTCTTGGAGGCCTGCGCTTTTCTGAAGGGAGATGGAGGGAGAGTGGATCTGGGGGAGTTGGGGGAGAGCTGGGAGAGCGGGGAGAGGGTAACCTGTGGTTAGGATGTATGGTATGAGAGAAGAATCTATTTTCAATTTTTTTTAAAAGGAAGTATCTAAAGCCCATTTCTTAAAGCTGTTGGAATTATGAGAGTAGACAGGGCAAAATTTTCAGAACATTTATTAAATCAGCCTGTAATAACACAGCTTGACTTCTAAAATTTAATATCAGCTAATAGTCAGCGATCAGCATTCTGCAGTTGCCAGAAAGGAAGAAGAAAGGAAAGATCTGTCAGAGAGACCAGGATTCCAGGAATGGAAGCTCACAGTCCTCAGCCAAGAGGTATGGCTTTCTTATTCCTAAGCAGAGCTAGGACAGATAGGACTACAGAATTCCAGCATTTGCAACAGTTAAATGCTGCCTTTCCCAAAGTCTATTGGAGCCCTACCTGTCAACCTGATGAAACCCGTAGGAGGGTAGACTTGGGATGTCCAGAGTCCTCTTTTGACAGCAAGCACACTGAAAGCCAGTGTAGGACACTGTCAGTCTTAAGCCGAAGGCTTGCTAATTGTGGGGCCAGAGCACAAAGCCAGAATCCAAGGCTCTCAGTGAGGTTCTCTTGCTTTATTGTTTAAGGAAATATGGTCTAGTGAACATCTCCCCTGTCCCTTACGTGGCACTGAGATAGCTTCATGGTCAGTGTTTCTGGAATCTAACCGAGGTGGTTGCTGAAGGAATTGCTCCTGGATCTAGGGAGTGGAAAATAAGAAAGGAAGGGTCTTGTAGGACATGCAAAAGCAGCATCTGGGGCTTCCTCGCATTCTGCCTTCCCTCTGTGGCTCCTGATTGCCTCTGGATGAAGAAAATATCCCCAGGGACTACATCCCCTGCTTGCAGACTCTGTGGTGGAACAAACATCATCATGGTGGTACCAGCTGTTCTTGCCATGAAGGTCAAAAGAAATAAAATAAGCAATTTATATCAGCATTTGATTCCAAGAAAACACTTCATTATTGACTCTCATGGTATCCATAAGATAGATATTATTATTATTTTTTTTACTCTTTAAACAAACTTTCCCAAGTCCACATTTCTAGGAATAGTTAAGGCTAGAATTCCAGCTGCTTTCTGAAATAAGCTATGTCTAGGAAAATACAGTGAGAATTGTGAAGACTCAAAACCATAATAGTGGAAATAATAAAATAGCACTCACTCCTGAGACAGGCAGCTGAGGAGATTCCTCAGCGATATGGATGTCAGTGAGATGTCAAGTGGTAATAAAAATAAATGAACAGAATAAGAGAGAGTGTGTCTCATGACCATAGGTGCTTAGTAAACAGCCTTCAAACCAGAAAACTGGGAAGGGACAGTAAACAATGGGAGGCGCGGAGCGCTTTGCCATGTCTAAAGAACTATTTGAATTAAACTCTTTCATTAAAGGAAAAAGAACTATTCGAGAAGAATGTCTAGAAACTCTACAGGACAGAACAAGGGTAGATAGATATTCTTGGAAGGTAACACTGGGATAAGAAAATTTCCTTAAGCCAAGAGTTGTCTGCAGGTGGGTGGCCTACTTCACGGCTAATGCACAGGCATGCCCATGGGCACATACACCTAGGAAAGGTCTGGATGTGGATTGTGTGCACAGGTGAATTTCATCAATTTTGAGGGTGTTTTTCTTTCACTTGTTGACTTTCAGCTGGTCCTTCAGTTCCTGGGCTTTGGATTTCTCATCTGTGAAGTAGGAGTCCTGGTGCTCACTTAGGCCTTTCTGTCAGCAGGATGTGGATACAGTCTGCTGGGATGAGGGCTTTCTGCATCCCATTGACAGGAAGGTGAAAACCCTTTCATCTCCATTTTATTGCTTTAACTGTATGATGATAGGTTCTTTGTTCTTGCAACATACAGTTTTGGTTGGCTGACTGGCTGGCTGGCCAGCTGTTTGGTTGGTATTGGGTCTCACTGTGTACCCAGACTGGCATTGATCCTCCTGCATGCTTCAGCCCCATAGTACTGGCATTAGAGAATGCATCACCACATCCAGCTTTGTTCTCTTAACTTTTTTTAAAATAAGAAATACTCTTACAGCCTAGAGAGTTTTTGTGTCTGTATTAAATGTATGTTGACCAAAAATCAAGATGTTAATAATGCAATACAGCCATGATATTGACATAAATAATCCTGAAGCAAAATTATTTCTTTCTCATCACATCAGTTAAAACAATAAAAATTATGCCAATAGTGTTATTAAAATTTTAACTTCAGCTGGGTATAGTGTCATACAAGTTTAATCCCAGCACTTGGGAGGTAGGAGATCAGGAGTTCAAGATTATCACCAGCTACAGAGCTAGTTCAGAGCTAACCTGGACTACATGAGAGCCTGTCTCCAAAAAAAGAGCAAACCAAAAACAATGCTTTCAAGTTAGCACAATTGCTACTATACCCAACCAAACTGTTAAAATAGAAACTACCAGGTTCGATTTCTTGGAATGGAAATAGTCTCTAGCCCGAAAATTTTAATAAGATTTATAAATAAACAGTATAAAACAAAGCAAAATAAAAGTCCTCAAACAACCAAACAATTTCAGTACTATCATCAAAGTCATCAAGCCGTGGTGGCGGTGGTGGCACACACCTTTAATCCCAGGCCTCGGGAGGCAGAGGCAGGTGGATCTCAGAGTTGGAGGCCAGCCTGGTCTACAGAGTTCCAGAATAGCCAGGACTATGTAAAGAGACCCTGTAACACGAATCTTAAAAGTCTTATTAATAAAAACCTGGTGCCAGGTATTGGGGTAAATTCTGAAAGATCAGAGAGACATTACAAGCCACAGCCAACCTCACCTTGCCAACTCCTCAGACAATCCTGTTTCCTCAGACTGGAACCCTCTGAGTCCTCACCTGAATGGATCTCAGCTAAACTGCTGCTAAAAAGCCTAAAAGCTTAAAAGCCTTTAGTTCCTGGTCCTCACGCCTTATATACCTTTCTGTTTCCTATTGGCACTTCCTGGGATTAAAGACGTGTGTCTTTCCCAAGCAAGACATGAGATCTCAAGTGCTGGGATTAAAGGTGTGTGCCACCACACCTGGCCCTATTCCTAGTGTGGCCCTGAACTCACAGAGATCCAGATGGATCTCTGCCTCCAGAATGCTAGGATTAAAGGCATAGGTGCCACCACACCTGGCCCTGTTCCTAGTGTGGCCCTGAACTCACAGAGATCCAGATGGATCTCTGCCTTTAGAATGCTAGGATTAAAGGCATGTGTGCCACCACTGTCTAGCCCCTATGTCTAATCTAGTGGCTGTTCTGTCCTCTGACCCCAGATAAGTCTTGTTAGGGTACATAATATATTGGAGGACACAATGTATCACCACAAGACCCTGTCTCCAAAAAAAAAAAAAAAAAAAAAAAAAAAAAAAAAAAAAAGAAGCAAACAAGGGCTTCGAATAGCAACAAGTCAATAACTCTGGCCAGAAGGGAAATGCACTTACCCTTGAAGAAGACACTGGTCAGGTTGGATCTGATGCATTTTGTAAAGTTAAGGTCAGGGTCTCAGGAGATGGACAGGTCTGACAGTTCCTTAAAGACCTAGAAGTTGTGGCCTTGACCCTCTGGCTTCTCTTTCTGTACTCAGCTTTCTCACGGATGAAGCGGGGGTTTAGAGCATCAGGCTTTGCTGACAGAAATGGCACTGGTTGATTAGAGTGGTGACATGTATCATTAATAAGAATTCTGCAAAAGAAGATGTATTTAACCGTGTTATATAGCTGCAAAAATTAAAATATTCTGATATCAAAGGGGAGTTTGCCTCTAAAGCATATGTAAAGCTTTGGAAACAAATCTGAACTGAAATGAATTTACTACATAACAAAGAGAGAAATTGGATTTTAAGAATACAGTAGTTGTGGGTTGTTTTTAGTGTGTGTGTGTGTGTGTGTGTGTGTGTGTGTGTGTGTGTGTGTGTGTTTCAGTGGTGGGAACTGAAGTTAAGTGCTCAGGTGTCAGATAGGTACTCTACCACTGCCCTCACAGAATATACTCAAATAAATTCCAGGTGATTTGGGAGTTCAGTTTAAAATCATCCACTTGTAAAAAGAACTAACAGAAATGAACACCGCTGCTTCCATAATTTTGTAGTAAGGGAAAGGCTTTTTCGGCATGATTCTAGTGGTGGGAACAATTTAGGCGAACTCCTACAAAAGCAAACTTAAAAACTGTATCTATATAGTACCATATAGCAGGATTCCCTACATGTAACCTACATAACCCCAGGTGTACCAGTGGGGGAACATAAGAAGTATAATGTGGTTTTCTTTTTTTTAATATGTGAACTTGAACTAAAACATTAGACAAATAATGTTACAACTGGCTCTCAGATTAGGCAGATAGATAAATGGATGGATAGATGAGTAGATGAATGGATGAAAAGATAGATGATAGATAGATAGAATGTACAAATAGCTAACGGTTTGACAAAGAAGCTGGAGAAAAGATGACATTCTAATAAGGTTAATTCTTTTAAAAAAAATCACTTGTACTTGGAATTTCATGTAATCCTCTCAAAACCTATCCTATGCCACAGAACAAATGAGAAGTGGTAGCAGTGCCATGGAGTAGAAGGATCAGGCAAGGCTTGCCTGGGGACCTGCTCATCCTTTCCACAAATGCTTAGAGGGTCTATGCTGGGGGCGCTGGACTGGCAACTTAGAATGAGAAGTGATCCAAAGGGAGACCTGGGTTCTGCTTACAGTATAAAAGATGGACAGCATTCATGCATGAGTATGAGCGCGCGCGCACACACACACACACACACACACACACACACACACACACACACACAGAGGTACATACATACATATACATATTACCACCAATAATCCACACATTATACATTTAAATAGTCAAAAGTTATGGATGAAGTTAGTAGCTGCCAAAGAGGATTCTTGTAGGTGGTTGACAGAATTCAAGGAACTGAAACTCTGGATTGGAATTTAGAACTCTGCTGTGGGATGTTCTCTATGCTGTGAATGCATTTGCTATGATTGATTGATAAATAAAACGCTGATTGGCCAGTAGCCAGGCAGGAAGTATGTTGGAACTAGCAGAGAGGAGAATTGGGGGAACAGGAAGGCAGAGTCTATGACATGCTGCCAGCCGCCACCATGAGGAGCAGGATGTAAAGTACCGGTAAGCCGCAAGCCATGTGGCAAGGTACAGATTTATAGAAATGGGTTAATTTAAGATAGAAGAACTAGATAACAAGAAGCCTGCCACGGCCAATTTGTAAGCAATATAAGTCTCTGTGTATTTACTCGGTTGGGTCTGAGTGGCTGCGAGACTGGGGGGGTGAGAGAGATTTGTCCTGACTGTGGGCCAGGCAGGACTGGAGAAAACTCTAGCTACAAAACTCTTCATCTCCTGTTTTGGACTCTGGTCACTCAGGGAACTCGCCTCAACTCTCACTTCTCTTCTTTTGCTTCCCTTCACCCCAAGACCCACCCGTACCACTGAAGGGTCCCAAGTTCACATCACACACAGGTGCATGCACACACTGGAACTTCCCCCAAAGCAATCAACCCTTGGATACCTCTGAGCCCCGGGTATACACACTTACAGTGAAGGCTCTGGATGAACTGTCAGAGAGAGAACCACACAGACACACATCAGGGCCTTCTGGACAGCTTAAGTGGCAGGACAGAAAGTTACGGGGACACAGGGAGGAAAGCAGTCACTCACTCCGTTGAGGTCTCTCAGCAGCCGAGGGTCAAGAATGCCAACACAGTTAACATATCCTGTGAAGTATTGCCTACAATGACACAATACTGCTTTTGTGGATAGATGCTTTACATAGAAATGTTTAAACAGCAATGACACACACAAGGTCCTGAGCGGATGAGGCCTTTCTCCTTTCTCAAATGTGAATGTGTGATTTTTCTAGAACTCTCAAGAGGAACCCCATCAAAGGTAAAGGCAGGCCTTAGCACCCTTGTGCAACCACCGGGACCCAAGGTTTTATATGTTTCTGTCCCAGTCTTATTCAAAGCGGCTCCAGGACTGTCCCGTCATCTCATTCGTAAAGACAGAGGGTCAGGGGCTTAGCCCCCCTTTGGGCTGTACCCCGAGAGGCACCAAAATTGTATGTATAGCTCCTGCTAAAGCAGTCGAGCCTGGTTCTCCCCTGAGAGGCCTACCCCCACACTTGGGTCTTCTTTCTCTTCACCCCTGTGCCAACGCCTAGGATAAGCTTTCTTCTTAAAAAAACATCCCGCGCTGCTTCAAATTCTCCCCTGCAACAAAATTAGGCATCCCTTCTTCACTTGAGTAGAGAGCTCTAAAAAGAACTCCATGGGGCTGCTGGGGCTTCATGGAGAGCAAGACCCTCTAAAAGCAAAAAGCTTATCCAGGGTAGGGGTCTCTCCTAACTAGCACAACCTAACCCACCAAATAGCTAGACAGTAACTCCTGAGATACGCGCTCATATTCTCTCCATACGGAAAAAAGTGCAAGTTGACTTGGGGAGTTTTGGACGCCACAGATGTTGAGACTCTTTCCACATGTAGAGTCTCCCACTGATCCCTCCCTCCCTCCCTCCCTCCCTCCCTCCCTCCCTCCCTCCCTCCCTCCCTCCCTCCCTTATTATCCTCCCTTTCCCTTGCATCTTCTTCCCTCTCATCCACAGATATTTAGAAGATGCTTCTCGTGCATCAGAGTCCAGAGCAATCAAGACAGAAAGCCGGGAAGAATTTAGGGACCAGAGAGAGCAGACCAGCCTTGATGACACACAAATAAATGCACAGTTACACCAATTACACCCCGGATAAAGGCAGGGACAGATAAGCATGTGTTGATCTGTTAGTTGCCTTTGATTTCAGGCTTTCCTGCTGTGAAGGGGAGGGGGTGTAAATCTGCCTTTCTCTTGAAGCCAAGGGCCTTACATATTTTCACACACTCCTTCCTGTGGATGCGTTTCTGACAGCTAGCCAGAACTGGCGAGTGCTTCCCACAAGCACAGGAGCCACTGTGATTAAATCGATGCTACTACTTTATTACTGCAGTAAAAGCTAACCAAAATCTTCCGTGACCCAAATTCCTGCAGTGTTACAAAACCGATTGTCGTGAAGACCATGGTGCCGGGCTCTATGGGAATGGAGAAAGTGGAGAATGTGCTTCATGGCAGAGAGACGCTGCTCCTTGTCCCTCCTGACAGCCCTGGGCCACAAAGTAGGAGAGGCAGGGTAGAGAGGTGTGGTGGGTGACACTTCCCATGTCACTGCTTTTGTCTCCAGATTGCACTACACCAGACCATTCCTAGTGAATGAGTCCTCACTTTAGAACAAGACTAAAATTTTGAGGGGTACCTGAGTCTGAAAACAAACAAACCAAAACAAAAACAAACAAAACAAAACAAAACAAAAACCCAGGAAGGGTTGGGTTGGTGCCAGCTCCTTGCAGCCATAACCAGTTGCATGAAATGTCATACAGCTGCTACTATTAAATCCATGTGGATCTACATAGAGAAAATAGATAGCATTTTATGTTAAAATAGCTTTGCATTGAGGGGCAGAACCCTAGAAAGAAAATCCACGTAAGCTGTTAACATTGGCAACCTGGATTTTTGATTGCCAATTGACCATGTATTTTCACTAATAGCTTTCATTGCTTCTAGTAAGGATTAAATTCCCAGGAAATGTGCCCTGAGAAAAGAACGATTACATCTCTACAATTAGGTAAACATTCCCCGAAGAGTGTCTCTCCTGGCACTCAGTGTTCTAGCAGAAGAAGCTCTTAATTTTAAAGTTCTGTCTGGTTCTCTCTCTCTCTCTCTCTCTCTCTCTCTCTCTCTCTCTCTCTCTCTCTCTCTCTCTCTCTCTCTCTCACACACACACACACTCACATATGCTTTCCTACACCTTCCTTGCACAAGTTCTGGGCTAGGAGGCAATGTAAGAACCGACCCGCCCTGGACTGAGTCCCTCCCCGAACTAGAGTGCCCTGCTGCATGCTGGTTGCTGAGCTGAGGCTGTGCCACAGGTCGGTGAGAAGAGCTGGCCTCACTCATGAACGTGGTGTCTACTCCACAGCCCTACCCACCTTCACTTCCCTTCTGTCTGCTTAGCTACCTGGAGTGCCTTTCCTCTATCTGCCTACACACTGCACACTGAACAAGGGTTTCATCTTTCTTTGCAGGATTTGGGGAAACACCACACATCAGAATTAGAGCTGAGAAAAGGCCGAGGAAGTGACCAGGAAGGCTATCTCCACAGCATTTTTTATCTTAAAAGTGTGCAATTTTTTTATTAAAAAAAAAATACACCTCTCAAGTGTCTCCTGGCAAGCTGTGAGTACTGATGACGTAGTCATCTTGGTCAAAGTTAAGGCTGAGTGGGATAGAAATCAAACTGCCCTGAAATGTTCCAGAACTGACCCCAGCCTTCATCTCCCTCTCCTCCTCTTCCCCCCTTCCATCTCCCCACCTCCCTTTCTTCTTCCTCTTCATTTACTAGCCATCATGAAGCATTTGAAGCTTTATGGACTCTGTTATACCAGCTGCACAGGTCCTTCAGGGATACCTCCATTTACTCATTTGTAGAATCAGGAAGCTTATTGCTCACTTCTGAAAGCGCTTGTTTCAAATTATTTCATTCTTCCAACATGTTGCAAGGCACTTAGCTCCCAGAAAGGACTTGGCCACCACCAGTTATGAGGACCTCAACTTGCATTTTGTTTTTGCACCAGCACATTGCACACTGCTCACACGTGGGACTCTGTCCTGAGTGACATCACACTGCCAACATGTGGGACTCCGTCCTGAGTGACATCACACTGCTCAAACATGGGACTCTATCTTGAGTGACATCACACTGCCCACACTTGGGACTCCATCCTGAGTGACATCACACTGCTCACACGTGGGACTCTATCTTGAGTGACATCACACTGCTCACACGTGGGACTCCGTCCGGAGTGTCCTTGCTTTAAATTATTTTCACCTCATAGTTTTTACTGGGTTAGTACTCCTGTAAATGATACTTGCCCTGATATCTATCTACACACACACACACACACACACACACACACACACACACACACACACACACACACTGCCTTCATCTCTTACCAGGAGCTAGGATCTCGGCCGACACCTCCTTTCCCTAACCTGATATGGACTCACTGCAGATCTTCCCACTTCCCCTGACAAGTGGTAAGTCTCTACTTCTCTTTCTTTGGGCTGCTTCAGCAGCTCTTTAACCTTTGTGTCTCAGTTTCCAGTTTGGGGCAGTGTGAAGATATTCATTATACCATATTCAATGGAGTTAGCCCGAGAACAAAAGAATAATTTACATATAAATTCTCAGTATGGTCCTGCTGGAGATGTGAACAAATGTCCATGGACCCCAGCTAGGGCACCAACAATTGTTTTTTTTTCTCTTTTGGGGGGCCTGCCACCCAGCTCCCAAATAAATCACACACGGAGGCTTTAAGAATATTCTTAACTATCAATGCTTGGCCTTAGCTTGGCTTATTTTTTGCCAGCTGTCCTTTCCTTAAATTATCCCGTTTACCTTTTGCCGCCAGGCTTTTCCCATTCTCTTACTTCTGTACATCTTACTCTTACTCCGTGGCTTGCTGTGTAGCTGGATGGCTGGCCCCTGATGTCTCTGGCTACTACTTCCTTTCACCCCTCCATCTTTTCCCCCTTCTCCCAGACTTCTCCTTCTACATATTACATATTCTCTCTGCCTGCCAGCCCCGCCTACTTCTCTTTCCT
The DNA here is from genome assembly GCF_007827085.1 of Peromyscus californicus insignis. Taxonomy (NCBI): domain Eukaryota; kingdom Metazoa; phylum Chordata; class Mammalia; order Rodentia; family Cricetidae; genus Peromyscus; species Peromyscus californicus. The sequence continues at coordinate 118,856,127 of NW_026294562.1, forward strand.
GCCTTGCTATTGGCCATTCAGTTCTTTATTAGACTAGTCAGGTGTTTTAGACAGGCAAAGTAAGACAGGTTCACAGAGCTAAAACAAATGTAACATAAACAAAAGTAACATACCTTAAAATAATATTCTACAACGAATAACAGGCTAAGGAAACCATTTCACCCAAGCTTAACTTGATGAACCAATGCGTTTATTGGGGTCACTTACAGGAACACAGATGACTCGGGCAGCTGCATTGCTGAACCGCCCCGCCCCCAGTGGGGACGGTCTCATGAAAGGCGCATCCCTGAAACTCCCTGAATAACTTGCAAGCAACTCCACAGGAGAGATTCTTCTCTCCCCAGTAATTGTTTAAGCTTATGTAACCTCAAGGAGGGACCTCATGGGGCCTAGGGCCTTATGAGTCTTGTAATGTTAGAACTCTCATAACTTCATTGTGAGTTCAGCATCTCCAGGAAGCAGTGTTGCCACCAGAGGAAATAGCTACAAGACCCTAGGCTAGAGGAAGTAATCTCACAGAGAAGATGTTCTGAAGACGCTTGTAGAGTGATTCTAATGCAGAGACAGTCCAGGCCTGAGCAGCTGACATTTCCATGCTGAGTTCAGGCGCTGGGTGAGAAGGTCTGAAGATGAATGTGCACAGCCTTGCCATAGTGAATGGGACCAGCAGATGCGAGGCCACAGATAGCCTTAACTGTTCCACTCACAGAGGGTGAGTCTTCGGTCACACAGATGCTACTGTCCCCTCGGGCCTGTGACCCAGAGGGGGCATACTCCACTCGGAGGCTTCACTGTTCCTGAGGGAGCTGCATCTGTGGCTGGAATCCAGCCACCATCTGTGTCTCTGGCACAGAATGGGATGGGGGCTCCTGGGAGCACAGACGTGACTGTGCTCCTGGCATCACATCTGCAGGGAAACCCTTTGCCTCTGGGAGAACTGGGCCAGCTGAACTGTAAGCACTTTCAGGACCCGTGAATAGGTCCAGAACAGTGGCCGTGCTGGTCCAACGGCAGACTCACGCAGCCTTCGGACTCCACAGCCTCCGGGCTCCACAGCCTCAGGGCTCGGGTTCAGCAGGTGCTGCAAAGCAAACCACCTGTTACACCTCCTCTTGGAATGATAACTTTGTTCACACTGAAGCTTTAGTTTTGTTTGTTTGTTTGTTTTAACACTTTACTGAGACATAATTCAAACTTATAGAAAATTTGTAAAACTATAAAAATAATACAAAAACACTCATCTATTCAGATTCACTGGAGTTGTTAGCATCAGGTCTTTCTCCCATTGACTTTTTCAATGGTGTCTTTCCTCCTTCTTCTTTGCTCCCCTCCCCCCTCCCCCGTAAACCCCCCTTCCCCCACGCATACTCTTACTTCCTGAAACATCTGAGAACCAGGTCCATACACTTGGACCTGGAATTCTTCAGTACTCCTTTTCAAAAATTAAGGTATTCTCTTACAAAACCATGTTCCAGGGATCCACTTTGGAAAACTCAACCCTGACAGAATTTTATAAAATCTACCTGGTTCCAAACTGTCCATAAGGTCAGAGCTCTGTAAATTTTCTTTCAAATTAAAAGAACGTATATGGCAATCTCAAATACACTGAATTGGGCCTACTGGAAGCTCACACCTGTAATCTCAACACTTGGGAGGCTGAGGCAGAGCGTGGAGAATTCAAGACCAGCCTGGGCTGTGCACTGAGGCTCTGTCTCAAAAAAAAAAGTTTAACTACAATATCATATAAAATCATAGAGGTTTTAAAACCCCTAGCTTTATCACTAAATTAAAACATGGATGTGTCCTTTCATTATTCTATTCCTATTGTCAAAAATGACATGAGAGTCCAGTGTCTGTCATGCAACTGGCAGCTTGAGTCCCAAGTGTTTAAGTAAGGGAGCCCATCAGGTAAGGCCAGCCTCAGGCATGATTTACTGGAGTGGAACCTGCCAAGCCCCGAGCAGGTTAATCTACACCTTCAACAGTTATTCAGGAAGTATCTCACTAGGCTGGACACCAAAGACCAGCGTGAAAGGAAAGTCTCTGATCCAAACTTGCCAATGTGGCAATTGAGAACTCAGATCTGGCAGTAAGCCCAACCCGGATTGTACCACACAGCTGAACCCCTGACGGCCCCCGCTGCACCGCCCCCCCAACACCCACTGCTGGGAGATTTGGCCAAGTTACTATGCCTAAGTCTGTTTCCTCACCTGCAGATGCTCCTTGAATTAGGATGGGGTTACATCGCCCCAAATCCCCTAAGTTGAAAATATTCTAAATTCAAAATGCATATGCAGGTTGAGTATCCCTTTTGTGAAATGGCCGATGGGAGAACTGCTTCAGATTTCTCTAGCTCTGGAAGCATTTGCATATGTATGATGAGATATCCTGGGGAGAGGAGTCACACATCTTAAACATAACATGTGCTTGTGTTTCACATACACTTTACACACACAGCCTAAAGGTAATTTTATGTACTATTTTAGTGCCCTTACATTTTGAATGCAGCCTGTCACATGAGGCCACAAATGGGATCTTCCACTTGGAGTGTCATTTCAGCACTCAAGAAATTTTCCAAGTTCAGAGCATTTCAGTTTCAGATTTCTGATTAGAGACGCTTGACCTGTTACACACTAACCTCTAAAACCAGGTAGCTTAGCCACAGAACATTCTGGAATGCTGGTTGCTTTCCCTTGTGATCTCCTGGCCACTGCTCGCTGCCACCCAGTGCTGTGGGATGTTCTGTATGTCAAATGTGTTGCTGATTAGTCAATAATTAAAATACTGATTGGCCATTGGCTAGGCAGGAAGTGTAGGCGGGACAAGGAGGAGAATAAAGCTGGGAAGTGGAAGGCTGAGTCAGAGAGACACTGCCAGCCGCCACGATGAGAAACAGCATGTGAAGATGCCGGTAAGCCACGAGCCATGTGGCAAGGTATAGATTTATAAAAATGGATTAATTTAAGCTGAAAGAACAGTTAGCAAGAAGCCTGCCATGGCCATACAGTTTGAAACCAATACAAGTCTCTGTGTTTACTTGGTCGGGTCTGACGGCTGTGGGACTGGCAGGTGAGAGAGATTTGCCCTGACTGTGGGTCAGGCAGGAAAACTCTAGCAACAAATGGCGTCCAACGTGGTGGCAAGAGTTTCCACCTAAAACCTGAGAAAAGATTCTAAAACGGAGCTAAAAACAGTTCCTAATTGTCTCTCTCAAATGAGCGGCAGCTGCTGGTTTGAGCTACTGGTGGGTTCCTAGCGTGCGTGCTCGACCTGCCTGTGGCGGGAATGAGGCCTTTGCAAGTGGCACTTTGAGCTGCATGGTGGATTTAGCCTTTGCTGGTGCAGAGCAAAAGGGGAGGTTTCTGGGCTACACACTGCTTGGCTAAAAGCATAGACCCCCGATAGCTCCCAGAGCTGGCGGTAAACCATGGCCATGTTGGGAAGCTGAGGTGGGTGGATCCAGCAGCCACAGCTGCTGCAGTTTAAGGCAATAGATTTACAATAAGACAGATTCAGATGTAATAGTTTACAATGTGTGTAAAAGATACGTAGGCTTGAAAGAGACAAAAAAGATGATATATAGAGTTATAGAAACAAATACATAGTTTTAAAAAATAAAGTCTTTAAAGAGACAGTAAAGGTAGTATAAAAAATAAGCCACGTAAAAATGGATATTACACAGAGAATCTGCATTGTCTTGTCTTTGGGACTTTTAACTGCAGAAAAACATTTCATTGTAAAAGCTGTTGAGTTACGCCAAAATGTATATTTTAAAGGTATCTTGACTTCAAAATTTGAATATAAGGATATGTTACTTTGGAAAGGAGACTCTGCTTTTGTTTCCACAGAAAGCCAGAGGCTATGGATTTGTTCCAGATTAAGACACATCAGGTTTGACCAGCCAAGACCACCTGAAAGGTCTCCGATGACACCATGGCCCAAATGATCCAACATCTAGAACTGTTTGAAGGCAACTGGCTCAGACAATACAGCCTCATGGACTATTCCATAATCCTAAAATTTTCTTTGTTTCCCCATAAGATACAGCGCCCCCCTCCAGCAGGAAGTAGTAAGAGAAGCTACGCCCAAATTCCCAAATTATATGTAATTTTACTTTGTTAAGGTTAAAACCTTCCTTTTTGAAAAAAAAAAAAAAAGGGGAAGTGCTGTGGGATGTTCTGTATGTCAAATGTGTTGCTGATTAGTCAATAATTAAAATACTGATTGGCCATTGGCTAGGCAGGAAGTGTAGGCGGGACAAGGAGGAGAATAAAGCTGGGAAGTGGAAGGCTGAGTCAGAGAGACACTGCCAGCCGCCACGATGAGAAACAGCATGTGAAGATGCCGGTAAGCCACGAGCCATGTGGCAAGGTATAGATTTATAAAAATGGATTAATTTAAGCTGAAAGAACAGTTAGCAAGAAGCCTGCCATGGCCATACAGTTTGAAACCAATACAAGTCTCTGTGTTTACTTGGTCGGGTCTGACGGCTGTGGGACTGGCAGGTGAGAGAGATTTGCCCTGACTGTGGGTCAGGCAGGAAAACTCTAGCAACAACCCAGCATTGAAAGAGCTGGAGAAAGACCAAGATTTTGAGAGGAGGGCTTCTAATGAGTGCATATCACTTTGACCTCATCGTGAAATCAAAGTTAAGAAGTGCAAGCAATGTAAATCAAGGGCTACCTGTGACTGAGAAGCTACTTGGAGGACCAAGTGAGAACGTGATTGAGGCAGGACTGGCAAGCATCACCTGACCATCGAGGCAGGAGAGGGACACAGACTCACAATACAGTCCCCCTACTACTGCTCTGACAGCAGTGCAGAGAGCCTGGCCAGTGGACCCCAGGAGATGGAGCCCAAGAGTCTCTCAAGTGGAGTCTGAGATGTCTTCAGGGGAGGTATTTGAAGGGAGATTTGAAAGGTGACGCAAGCTCACTGGGCAGAGTCCAAAAGCTGAAGGAAGGAAGGAGGAGGGTATTCCGTCGTCTATGCAAAGAAAGCTGCATGGGATTGCATATGGAAGCAGGAATGACCGAGAGACTGCAAATGAGTTGCTCGTAACTAGGCTCTGAGCTGAAGTATAGGTCAGTAGTAGATGAAGCAGGAAAACTAGCAGGACCCCAACAGTACAAGCAAAACCACCTACCTTTGTCAGGTGTGCAAGGTCACACTCCAAGCTTCCAGGTAGGCGAGAACGCGCTGGCTAAACTCCTGTGGGCGGATCCAACTCTCTCGAAGGCTCAAAACAGCCCAACGCTTTTGCAAGATTTTTTTTTCCTGATTGTAAAATTAATAATGCTCATTACAGATGATTTTGAAAATATAAAACAAATTTTCCCACTCTCAATTAAGAAGTGCTCACTTCTTAATAGCCTCATTATCTCACATGTCAAGTTAATTGAAGGGCTGGTTAGCAGAACATTAAGTCGTTTAACTCCCTGCGGCCTTCCCCCTCGGACTCTGCATCCCATGATTGAGGAACAATCAGTGCCCTGCAAATGGTCCCAGCACCTCATCTCAGGCCTGATCCTGGCTGCCTTTTCTTTCCAGGAAGAAGAACCATGGCGTGCGCCATTGCTGGTTCCCTAAAGGTGACCCAGTTTTAAAGGGTTGCATCTTGTTGATTGTGGTAATATTTTATTTGTGCTGAAATGTGGTGATATTTTATTTGTATGTTAATAAATAAAGTTTGCCTGGAGATCAGAGGAAATAGACAGCCATTTTAAGTAAACACAAAAGTCAGGCAGTGGTAGCACATGCCCTTAATCCTATCACTTAGTAGGCAGAACCTCTGTATGTTCCAGGCCACACTAGGGAACAGAGTCAAGCATGGTGACACACACCTTTAATCCCAGTACCAACCATAGAGACCTGGAGGTCTGTACAGACAGGCAGTGACAAGGAAGTGAGGTAGCTGGGCTAAGAGCCAATGAGAGGGCAGAACAGCAAGGCAATAAAAGCCTCGGTAGACAGGAAGTCATGGCACTTTTGGAAGCTGCGGCATGGTGATGAGGTAAGGTTAGCTGGTGGCTATTCCTATTTCCCTGATCTCTAAGGCTTTCACCCCTATATTTGGCTCCGTGTTTTTTTATTTAATAAGACTGCTTAGAAATTTGTCTGTAGATGATGGTTAAAAACCGGAGACTTTGGGCTGGGGAGAAGGTTCAGTGGTGAAGTACTTGTTGCACAACCGTGAGGACATGGGTTTGAATCCTCAGGACACATGTCATGTCAGGCAGTTAGTATGAATCTGTAATCTCAGTACTCCTCACATTGGATGGCGTGCAGATGGGAGAAATTTGGGGGTCAGCTAGTCTGGTACACATAGTGGCAAGCTCAAGACCTTATCTCAAGGAATATGGATGGCAAGGACAGATATCCAAGGTCCGCTGACCTCTTGTGTGCCGTGGCACTCTAGCACCTACAGTGACACCACAGAGGAATCCATACTTAGAGAGAGAGAGAGAGAGAGAGAGAGAGAGAGAGAGAGAGAGAGAGAGAGAGAGAGAGATTGAGAGAGAGAGAGAGAAAACACCAAGTCTAGAGTTTTTAAATAAGGCCCTTCAGGTTTGGTTCCTGTCACGAAGCTCGCCACAGCATCACTTGGGGGACTTCCTAGCTCACAGGCCCACCGTTTTGCTCGTCAGTCACGTCAGGACTGGGTCCAGTGCATGGGCTCCAGTTCCCCAGGTGAGACTGATGAGCCGTGGAGACGAACCTTTCCATCACAGACTGTATTTGCTTGCTTGACATCCAACAGAAGGGGCCCCAGAGGGAAACAGTTCTGCCAGAAGCCCCAGAGCTGGAATCCCCTCATTAGCGCTCTACTCACCCCATTGTTCTTGGAATAGACGGGTCCCCTGGCGCTTTGGAAATGCCTTACTCTCAGACATAAGTGCTGGCTCCTTTTCTTCCAGTGACAGATTGGTTGAGGGAGCTGAAGCAGAACTCCACAATTGGGCTTCGATTTGGCTGTGGTGGCCATTAGGGAAGATTTCACAGAGCAGAAATGTGGCTCCTTCGGTTTACTCACACAGGAAAGATTCTTCATCTTTTTTTTGGTGGGGGTGTCTTTTTCTGATTTTTAAAATATTGCTGTATGCCACTGTTAAGTAAGGGGTTTTGCATCACTTTGCAAATGGGTTTAAAGAGGAATGTAAGAGTGACATTTCTGTTACCGGACATTTAAGGGACTAAGGTTAGGTTCTGATTGTCTCAAAACACTGGCCTTGGCCACGCATCACCAATACATGTATTAAAGACTCAGGGAGGGCTGTCAAGATGACTCAACAGGTAAAGGCGCTTGCCACCAAACTCGGTGACCTAAGTTCGATCCCCAGGATGCATAAGTTGTCCCTGGCTCTCATACCTGTGTCGTGCCTATGCATATGTACATTGCAATAAAGAAATAATCATTTTCAAAAGAGACGAGACATGGTGGAAGCAGAGAGATTTACTCAATACGACCACATTGGAAAGAGGACAAATAAAGGGGTCCGCTAACCCCAAGTCCATATTCAGGGTACATAAGATTTGGCTTTGCATAGAGAGCTAGAGGTAACAGCCGAGTAGTTCTGGTCAGAGTGTGGTCCCGTCCATCCTTCAACCATCACTGTCCGCCTCTAGTCTCTTCTGCAAGGTGGTCAGATAAGTTCTCAGAACTGTGTAAAATCTCTTCCTGGCTGAAGCCTCTCCCTCCCAGCATGGGATTCCTGGTGAGGTTTTAACTCTTTGTGGACCACTGCTTCCACAGTCAGATAACCAAAGGGAGAGGCGCGGGGGTCTCTCTTTAATATATCTTCTCTCCTCCCAAGAAGGTTGCGTTCCCCCAAATCATTGATGATCAGGCTCTGGTTAGAGCCATCAGTCCACATCCAAGTTTTAAGTATAGTTTACACACCAGGAGACACCCCGCTGCTGGAAGCAAAGCCCATGTCCAAACTTCCCCGCACTGGAACTAAGATGGATCAGTCCACATTTTTCCAACGTTGAAGCTGGGATGGGGACACTAACAAGCCACACATGCTCCCAGTCCCACCTCAATCTCCTCAGGGCCTTGCTGTTTCACACACACACACACACACACACACACACACACACACACACACACACTCCTTGCCCTTTTTCTGGATGCTTGTAGAAAATGAGGGCAAAAGTCAAGACATGTTTGAAAAGGAATTCACTGACTTCTTAAGAAAAACCCTTTTTTTTTTTTGCTTTTTTTGTATGTGTGTGTATGTGCATACACATGTATGAAGGTGCACATGTGTGTGTAAATAAGTGAAGGTGTGTGTGTGTAAGTGCGGGTGTGTCTGTGTGTAGGTGCACAAGTGTGTAGACACAAGAAAACAACTGAGAAGTGTTCCTCAGGAGACATCCATCTTGGTTTTTGGACAGGGTCTCTCAGTGGGACCTGATACTTGCCAGTGCTCGACTGGGATGGCCAATGAGGCCCAGGGACACGTCTTTGCCTCCGCAGTGCTGGGATTCCGAGAATGAGCTGCTGTGCCTGGCTGTCATGGGGGCTGGGGCTCAAACTCAGGTCCTGATTCTCGTACCACAAGCATATTACCAACTTATCCATCTCCCCAGCCCCGCCTTTGTGTTCTAAGTGTTGTTCTATTTGTGATTCATCAGATACAAATCCAGCTTTCACACACACACACACACACACACACACACACACACACACACACGCACACACACACACACACACACACACTGGGAAAACATGTTAAGGAGGCTCAGGAGTCACATTCAAGTAGAAGAAATACATATGAGCCTCCTGCGGAGCTGGGGCGCTGACTGGAAGAAGGGTGGTGGCCCCAGTCTTTGCCATTCTGGGGCTGTCTAGTCTCCAGCGTCTTTTGTGTTTCTGCCTCATTCCTTCACAAATCACTGTTCTTTGTTTATCTCTGTGTAGTTCACCCGTCCAAATACCTGCCAGAGATTTCTAGACTCCAGAGTCACAATGACTACGTTTATTGTTATAACAATATTGGGTCCCATTAGCGATAGCCAAGGGATGGGTAGACTGGCCCCCACTTCTGCTCAGTGTGGTTGGGGACTGGTGTATCTCTCCACTGCACCGTCTTACTCCTGCTTCCCTTCAGAGTATCTGTGTTAGTCACTCTTCTCCTTGCTATGACCAAGAAGCAACTTAAGGGAGGAAGAGCTCCCCCTCTCCTTTTTTCACCCCTCCCTCCTCTTCTCCTCCTATTTATCCTCTCTGCATGCCAGCTGCACCTATTTCTCCCTCCTGCCTGGCTATTGGCCACTCAGCTCTTTATTTAGGCCAATCAGGTGTTTTAGAAAGGCAAAGTAACACAGCTTCACAGAGTTAAACAAATGCAACATAAAAGAATGCATCTTTGCATCATTAAACAAATATTCCACAGCATAAAAGAATGTAATACATCTTCAACTAATATTCCACAACACCTTAACATCTCCGTTTTCTTCCAGAATTCTCACGGGTACAAAGGTACAGAGCTGAGCCACTCAGCCACTGAGCTTAGCTAGGCCTGTCCCCACTCAGCCACTGAGCTCAGCTAGCCCTCTCCCCACTCAGCCACTGAGCTCAGTTAGCCCTCTCCCCGCACACAAAGCTGCTCTAGCTCCACCCCTCAGCCTTCTGGTTAGTCTGTCTTCTGGAAGTCCATCACTGCAAAGAAGCCTGGGGAAGTCCCAGGAATAGGCCTGGAGCATCTGGTCAGAGAATTCTAGCATCCCAGGGACCTAAAATGAGGGTGATCCAAAATGAGAAGGCACAGGCCTTGAGCAATGCCCTCTTCGACCTTACAGTTAACTTTCCCAGAGAGGAGATCCAGGGCCACAGCACAGCCGAAACACCTTCTTACAGAAGAAGCCTGGAGGGCTGGGGAGATAGCTCAGCTGGGAAAGTACTTACTTTGCCAACACTAAGACCTGAGTTCAATCCCTAGAAGCCACTTTTAAAGAACAGCATGGTAGCAGACACTTGTAGTTCCAACATGAAGAGACAGAGGCAGGCAGATATCCGGGACTCGCTGTCGGACAGCTGAGCTTACTTGGCAAGTTTCAGGCCAAGTGAGGGACCCTGTGTCAAAAATTGGAGGGGGAGCAATGGTGCATGAGAGACAACATTTAAGGTTGACCTCTGGCCTTCACGTTCATTCTTATATGTGTGCACGCACAACTACAGGTACATCCACACCCACACAAAAGTGAAACATGCACCCGCATACATATATATAAAACCACACTCAGAAAAGAAAAGCCTGGGAAGGGTTTCTAGTCTACTTCACTTCTATGTTGCTCTGAGGAAACCTGACCAAAAGCAACCTGGGGAGGAAAGAGTTTATCTGGCTTCACGAAGGGAAGCCAAGGCAAGAACCAAAGACAGGAACCTGCAGGCAGAAACTGAAGCAGAGACCATGGAGGAACATAGCTTACTGGCTTATTCCCTTGGCTTGCTCAGCTACCCTTCTTCTAGAGCCCGGGTCCACCTGCCCATGGGGGGCACAGCCTGTAGCGTCTTGGCCCTCCAGCACCAGTTACCAATCAAGAAAACGTCACCCAGACATGCTCACAGGCCAATATGATGGAGGCATTCCTCAGGTGAGTTTCCCCCTTCCTTGGTATGTCTCGGTTTGGGTCCAGTCGACAAAAACTAACCAGCACAGGTCCCTCTTGCTCAGGTCTAAAGGCAAGTTCTAGGCTAATGTCATATGCAGGAGACAGGAGTTTGATTTGCAGCCCCAAGACATGAACTGGCTTCTAGCCTGTTATGGATAACTTTCATTGACCTGAATTCCCATGTTCTGAACTTGCATAGACCATTTCAGATGTGGCTTGCTGTCTGATTATCAAAGGGCTACTGGACTATGGGAAAAGTGTCACAGCACAGTTGATTGTGTCTCTTACTGAATGATGAGGTTCCCTGTGGACCCATCAGCGAAGGGGACATGCTTGCATTAGAAGACCACTTTAATAAGAGTGACCCTGATTTGGCCCTGGACACCACTGTCACCCAGTCCCGCAACTAACTCATTTACTTCCTGATTTCTCCAAGTATTTGGAATGGGGAAATTGTGTCCATGAGTCTCTCACTCGGACTCTTTAGGGTCAGTGCTGGCACTTACAGCTTTTTAGCATTGGACTTGTGTCTTAGGGTTGTTTCTGGAAGGAATGACATCTTTTGGAAGAAAGATGGACATTGTCTGAAGGACCTGTGGAATCAAATAAACAAGACTTGGAAGCTCTCAGACATTTGAAGATATAGCTTTTACCGTTGGACAAATGATTTCTCCAAGTCTGATAAATGTAGAACATGCTGGGCTGCAAAGGCCATTTAGAGGCCTCTGAGTGCATCTTCTTCATGGCATATAAGTGGTCCCCAGGGCTATGGTCATCCAGTCAGCTTCCCAGAAAGCAGGACTAGCAGTCTTGAAGGCCTTGATCATCTATCTCATATCAATTCACATCTCTTTCAAAATGTCCAGCAGAAAGGGCCCAGTCCAAGGCAGTGGCTGAGAACAGGCAGCTTAGCTAGGTCAAGGGCACAGCTGTTACATCAGGAATCTGATCTTACGGACTCTGGCCATGCTGGGACCCTAGGACAGGCCCCCGGCTCCTCCACACAGCCGCTCTCTCCTTAGCAGAAACCTTACTTTTCCTCTGGTTGAACTTGCCTCCCCCAGCTCTAAAAGCCATTAGTTCCCACTGAGCTGAACATTTGGCTGTGCCGCTATTCTAATTGTGTTTTCTCTGTGGTGAGTTTTCTGATCATTTCTTGCCTCTTAATTAATTCTCAGTGCCTTAGTGCTTTCCAGGACTACTTTTATGAGGGCTATATATATATAAGATGTCACCTCTTGGTCTTTCTTTTTCCCTCCAAGACATTGTCCTTGTTGTTGTTGTTGTTTTAATATTTGAAAGCTACACATGTGCACACATAGGCACACAGACACACACACACACTCACACGCTTTCTCTCTTTCCCTTTATGACTCCCTTTCTCCCTACATTTGCTCCCTTGAGTTCCTCTGTGTCATATAGGGAAAATGTCACCGCTGGAGTGAGAAATCTGGGAGCGGCATGAAAAGCAAGAGCCTGGATGATCTCATAAGAATGAACCCGTCAAAGAGAAAGGGTAAGCGGCCAAGAACCAGAGGATCCCCACTTACAGAGCCTGGGGCAGGAAAGGGCGGGCAAAGGAGAACGGAGGAGCCAGAGCAGCAACCAGAGGGCAGGTGTGAGAGGCGGATGTGAGAAGGCCAGGAACTCCCAGGGAGTCACTGTGGAGGGGCGGACCAGCCTTCACCTCAGTTTTACCTTGCCTTTCATGGTTTCACCCCTCTGGAGTTCCCTGGGGACAGGGACAGGTGAGTCTGACACTGCCTGATCTCCAGGTGCCGGGCACCCTTTCAGCTCAGTCTCCTAGCCTAGCCCTTCTACCTCTCTAGCTCTGCAGAGAAGGAGAGCCAGGAGCTAAGGAGGCTCTGAGTTGTTTGCCTGGCATGGGCTGCGGCTTCCTAACCAGGCCAGTTGTCTCTGTCTCTTGCACTCCTCTTCTGATTAGACACTTGGAGCCCATTCGGATGCTTCCGTAACACGGAAATGGAGAGAAGCAGAGTGTGTATTGAACGACCTTCAAGCAGGAGGGGTGACCGGAAGGGAAGAGGAGGAGGCGGCATTTTCAAACACTGTAAGGCTCAAGCAGGCTGATGTCATTCATGATTCTACATAGGTTCATAGATGTGGAAACTGAGTCTGAGGGCCACCCCATGAACTGCTCAAAATGGCATGGTTTTTTTTTAAAAAAAAAAAAAGTGGAATTGAGAGGGACAGCAGTTCTGCTGCTTTCTAGTGTACAAGGTGGCCTGGAATCTAGAACAAGATCAGGCGTGTGGGCTTCTTTTTCCCCTTACTCTAAGGAACGTCTCTGAGCATGACCTGGCCTTGAGAGACACAGAGGCTGGGAAGTCTAGAGGGTTTTGGCTTTTCGGGTAAATATGCTGATCTTTCATGAGTAGGAAAGGACCTCTTGTTCCTGGTAAACAGAAGAGAGCCCTGGGCCTTCTTGGCAGTCCAGGTGACTGTGACAACGTGGGCTGCCTGGTCCTCCGGCATGCCACACTTGGCAAGGTCAACAGATTCCAGACAGCATTTCAAGTTAACCACACAGGAAACAGAGTCAGTGGCTGGAGCAGGGACACTCAAAGGTCCTTAGGCACTAGAGCAGCACTGTTTAGGGAAGCACTGTACTTTCCTCAAGGAGAGATCAGAAGTGTGCTGAGCTTGCTGTTCCTCCACTTTTGGCGGGGCTAGTGCTGTTTGACTCGTAAATTAGGTAGTGGGGAGGCTGAAGACAGAATATCATACTTTTCCTGGATCCCCTAAATCTATTCTTCCTTCGTTAGAGCTCATATTTCTGAAGGGGCTTGCCTGCTTCCATGTTAGGAAATAGAAAGAAGAGTTTGAATTGAGCAGGTGTGATGATTCATACCTGTAGTCCTAGTACTCAGGAGGATGAGGCAGGATTGGCAGGAGGCCACCCTGGGTTGCATAGTAAGTCCAAGAAAAGCCCTGGCTACGGAGTGAGATCCTGTCCCACAACCAACGTTTTTTAGAAATTTATTTATATGTGTGTTCATTTTTTTTTTTGCCTGGATGTATGTGTGTGCACCATATGCATGCCTGGACATCAGACTCCCCAACATGTGGGTGCTGGGAACTGAACCCCTACCCATCCTCTGAAAAAGCAGCAAGTGTTCATAATCACTGAGCCATCCCTCCAATACCACCTCCCCATTTTTTAATTAAAAAAAAAAGAATTTGAGCTCATGTAAATCACCGTAATTAAATTCAGTGGGGTGCAAAAAAGGACATGGAAGAAGGAGGGGGTCTTATTTGGAAAAAGAAAGGGTTCAGTGGGAGGGGAGGAGATAAGACAGAATAATGGGGGTACATGCTCAGAATAGATTATATGAAGTTGTGAAAGACGAAATAAAATTTTTAAAAAAGAATTTGAGCTTAAGGCTTCATCCAGTTTTCTTAGGGAATCAATAATGTGTGTTTTGTAGGCTTTGAAGTAATCTATGTAAGTGAGGCTTAGCAACAGGAACTAAGGCAGAGATGTTCACAGAATGAGTGCTGGGTTCCATTAACAGTAAATAGCCAGACATGTGGTCTTCTCCTGTGTCAAGGATCAATAGAATCTTTCGTTAAAAACCTAGAGCATGTGCATTTTCTACTTTGCCGGCCATGTGGCATCTGTTGCGGCCACCTGCCTTTGCTGTTATGGTGTACAAGTGGCCAGAGACAATTCACACTTGAGTGACAATAGTGTGGGCCAAGTGAGTCGAATCAGAGGCCTGACAGTTGGCATCTCAGCTCGTTTTCACATTTCTCCCTGGCCATTTAAAACTGTCAAACGTCTTAGAGTGTGGGCTGTATGAAAACGAGCAGCCGGTTGACTTGGCTCTCAGGCTGCGGTCTGCCACCTCCCTTTCTGTGTTGTCAGGGGCTCTGCCACACCCAGGACCTCTGTCAACCATCTTTCCACTCTTGTTAAATGGCAATGAAGCATTAGTGTGTTGTGTCTCCACTATTAGAACCGCGGAGTCCATCTTGGGCCCAGACGTACTATTATTAATTTATTGGCGCCACCATCCTCTCACATCTACGGAAATATTGTTTTAATTGGGGTCTCCTGAAGGTGTGGACACTGGAAACAGTCGAGGGGAAAAGAGAGATGTACTGGCCTTTGGTTGTTGGTGAGTGTGCCTGGGTCTATTTCTTTGCTCCTCAATAGAGTGGCCAGGTTCCTAAGGTCTCCTCAGGCAAGCTGCTATCTCCCTACCCAGGTAGTCGTGAGGGCTCATTAAAACATTGTATTTAGGTTCATACCATGCCCAGGGTATCATAGATATTCAGTAAATGCGGCAGAGATGTCCAGAGCATCCAAAGCAAATGCAACACCCCTAGTCTAACCCCGTACCCGCTGGCCGCTCCAGTCCCTGCCTCTCTCCCCAGTCCTGAGAAGGAGGCAGTTTGGGAAGGCAGTCTGGGCTAGCCTCACTCTCTTGCTGCTGCCATTCCTTTTCCCTTTGGCAGTCTGCCATCCAAGTCTCACCTGTAGCGGGCTCACATGGCTGTCAATGTTCATTTAAAGTTAAGTGCACATACACGTGCCCCATGCTGCTTTGTGCCTGTTAGACTCATTAACCCGAGTGCCTACACTGTTTTTCTGAGTAGTTTGGCCATATTGTCCAACACTAGGTTGGTTTTTCTGGTGCCAGATAGAAGGCCACGATAACTATCTTCGATGCCTCGTCCAAAGCTAGGCAGCCATTGTTGTATAACTAAATACGTGAACAGCTTCCTTTATTCTTAAGATCATTTATATGTTATTCATTGACTGTCATCTGCTTTTCAGAGTCTTGCTAGACTATACAGCTATGAAGAGTTGTAGCTGTGAAACACATAGCCTGATGTTTGTGATGCTCCTCAATAATTTATTCTGCATATCGTTTTTACTCCATTCCAAAGTACAGCTGTCTTTTTCTAATGTGTTGGGGTTAATTTTTCTAGTTTTCATTGCTGATTAGTAATTATACAAGATAATGGGTTTGGGCCTTAGAGATGGTTCAGCAGGTAAAGATGCATGCCACCAAGTAATGGCCTGAGTTCAGTTCCCAGGGCCTCCGTGGTGGAAGGAGAGAACTAGCTACAGCAAGTTATCCTCTGACTGCCTCAGAGTCGTGCTATGGCAGTGTGCCCCCTCAAATAAATAATTAAATCTAAATTAAAATTTTAAATAGGTTAATTATGACAGTCATATATGTATATAAAGTATTTTGATCAGAATCATCATCTGTATTATTTTCTCTTCTCCCTCCCCCCCACTTGTTGGCCCCTTCTCTTCTCAAATAGCCCCCCCTTCTAATGTCCCTTCTCTTCTTCTTCTTCTTTTTTTTTTTTAAAAAAATCTTGATTTTCCTGTGGGAGGAAGTGTACACAGTGTGTCTCTCTCTGAGTCTGGCTTCTTTCCTTTAACATGATCTCCAGTTCCATCTATTATCATGAAAATGACAAGATTTGATTCATCCTTCTGGCTCAATAATCCTCCACTGAGCTGGTAGATATGTAAATTAGTCTAGTCACTATGGAAATCAGTGTGGAGGTTTCTCAAAAGACTAAAACTAGGAGTACTATGTGGCCCAGCTATCTCCCTCCTGGGTATGTATCTGGAGGACTCTAAGTCAACGTGACACAGAGATACTCACATGCTCATGCTTATTGCTACATTGTTCACAATAGGTGAGACATAGGATTAGCCCAGATGTCCACCAGGAGATAAATGGATAAGGAAAATGTACAATGTACCAATTACCGGAGCTGGGTCCCACTACAGCTCCTTTATTCTGCTGACTGACTTCCATTCATTTCCTTTGGACAGTTTCTAAGAAGAGACTTGGAGCAGCAGTGTGCTCAGGTCAGCCAGGAGGAGCTCAGATGGCCATCTTTAGCCTGGATAACACCCTCCTGAAGAGGAGCCCCCAGGCCAGAGGAACATGTACACTCTATACTCACAACCCCTCTGCAGACTACTCTCCAGATACCTCAGACCCCTAGGAGTCCTTGCCCAGTGACTGAATGCTAGTCTCCAAGCTTGCACAGCTTTGCTCTCAGGGTCTCCTCTCCTGAGATCCAGTTGCACCACGAGTGGGCACAGAGCTTGACCTGAGAATTAGAACAACTGTTCCTTGACCTTCAGTGTTTGGACATGTGGACAAGCGTTCCCCTGGCAGGGAAGACCTAGGGCCTCTGAAGAGAATGGTCTTGGAGCTAGCAGCTCCAACATAGGAATGTTAAATATGAACTCAACCTTCCAGGTGGATCTGAGGGTACACTGGTCAAGACAGGAGGGTTGAGCATATTCTTACTGAACAGGCTGTAACCTAACATGTAACTTTCAACTATTTAGACACCATAGAGTAATGATACTCCACTTAAGCCTGTGCCTGGACCCCGGATGTTAAAGGGAGGTCCAGGTTAAAGGGTGTGATGCTTCTATAGTCTCCTGCTGCATCTACAGCTCTTTGATATTTTTCCAGACACTGGGGTTGGTCTTGTACTGCTGTTCCCAGACTCTGGGACACTGAGGGTCATGGCTGTGGCTGACTTAGTCGGTGTGAAGTGTCCTGCCATCGCCACCCTCTGGGTTTCTTGATCCACTGCAAGAATGACAGGGAAAGTTACCTTCCTTGAGCCTTTACTGTGTGCCAAGCACTGTGATGAAGCATTTTGTCTCTACTTACTCTTTGCTTCTCCCAGGAACTTCCTAAAACCCAAGAGGCCCCTGGGAAAAGAAGGAAAAATGATTTTCCATCATGGCCATCAGCGAAGGGCTGGAAGCCAGGTTTGTCCAAACTCTGAGATTTGTAATGGTACTGTATTTGTAATTGTAATATATACATGAATACACTTCCTAAATGCATCTCCTGTTTGATGGATGACTTTTAACTTAATATTTTAAACATTTGTTTTAAAATTAAATTTTAATTTTGTAATAATTTTAAATTCATAGCAAAGCTCAAGATGTTCAGGATTCCAATATCCTTTTGCTGGATGATGCCAGTTGTTAACATTCTGAAAAAAATTTATCAACAAAACTATTCAATGCTTGCAAAAAGTCTTAAAATTATAGTGTGTGTGTGTGTGTGAATGTGTGTGTGCATGTGTGTGTATCTCTGTGTGTATCTATGTGTGTATCTCTGTGTCTAAGTGTATGTGTGTGTGTATCTCCATGTGTCTGTATCTGTGTATGTGTGCATGTGTGTTTATCACTGTATGTGTATATCTGTGTGTGTGCATGCATGTGTATGTCTATGTGTGTATCTCTCTCTGTCTCTCTTTCTGTGTGTGTGTGTGTGTGTGTGTGTGTGTGTGTGTGTGTGTGTGTGTGTACCACAGCACACATGTGGAGGTCAGAAAACAACTTTTAGGAGTTTCCTTTCTTTTTCCACCATTTGGGTCTCAGCTGCCTTTACTGCTGAACCACCTTGCCTGCCTACTTGTAATACTTTTAAAATATTCTCTAGTAGACCTTACTTAGATTTTGATGAAGAGATTTTTTACTGTCTTAGTTTTTTACCATTAAGACTGTGATATTCTGGGAGTGAGGGTGTAGTTCAATTGATAGAGTGTTTGCACCACATACGTGAAACCCTGGGTTTGATCCCCAGAACTGCATAAACTGGGTGTCATGGTGCACACCTGTAATCCCATCACTCGGGAAATGGAGGAGAGAGGATCAGAAATTCATAGCTATCCTCAGCTATGTGGTAAGTTTGAGGCCAGCCTGAGCTACATAAAGCCCTCTCTCAACAAATTTTTAAAAAGAATCTCATATTCTAAGTGGAAAGCTGTAAAACATGTATTGGTTGACCTGAGCACACTGCTACTTCAAGTCCATCCTTAGAATCTGTCCAAAGGAAACTAATGGAAGTCAGTCAGCAGAATAAAGAGCTATAGTGGGACGCAGCCCCAGTGATTGGTACATTGTACATTTTCCTTATCTATTTATCTCTTGATAGACATCTGGGCTAACCCCAA
The DNA here is from genome assembly GCF_007827085.1 of Peromyscus californicus insignis. Taxonomy (NCBI): domain Eukaryota; kingdom Metazoa; phylum Chordata; class Mammalia; order Rodentia; family Cricetidae; genus Peromyscus; species Peromyscus californicus. The sequence continues at coordinate 118,874,730 of NW_026294562.1, forward strand.
GTCCTGCCCATTGTGAATAATGTAGCAATAAGCATGGGCATGCGGGTATCTTTGTGTCATATTGACTTAGAGTTCTTCAGACATATACCCAGGAGGGACATAGTTGGGTCACATGATATTCCTAGTTATAACAAGGTTCTCTCAGACACTGTCCACTCTCATTCCACGTGTTTCATATTGCTCTGTAATATACCTTCTTTCTTCTACTTATATAAAAAGACTTACATATTCCTCTTAAGAATTGGTGAGTTCATTTTTCACCACTGTCACATCACTTACCAAAATAGAATTTATTTTAACTCACGTTTCCAGAGATTTTGGAAGGCAGAGCAAAAGGGCTGACTTCACGCTAGAGTATGATCGTTTGCTCTGCTGCCTTCCTCTTCCCTCGTTTATTCTGTCCAGGCCCCCAATCCATACTTTCCCTCCTTAGCTGGAAACACCCTCACAGATGCATCCAGAGCTGTGTTTTGCTGATCTCCCAGGTATTTCTCAGTCCTATCAGGTTGTACCCCAGACTAGCCTTCACAGTTGGATTTCTCTACACTTAATTGGCTCATCACTCAGAATGTAGATCTCCTGTAGTCATGACATGCTCCCCAAATCTACTGTTCCGTGTGTCCTGGCCTCTGACTCTACTCCTTCTGCTCTTTATGTCCCCATAAATGTCAGTCAACCCAGGAGTCAAATCCTGGACAGTGGCTCCCCTTTATCAGGATGTGTTTGCTGTCTTCTTTGGTCTCTGGTGCCTGAGGGAGAGCAAGAGTAACAGCTCCTTAAAGATCCTTGCTGTGGGGTTGAAGAGATGGCTCAGCAGTTAAGAGCACTTGATGCTCCAGAAGAGAACCCTTTTGGTTCCCAGTACCCACATGATGGCTCACAGCTATCTGTAATTCTACTTCCTGGAGATCCAATGTCCTTTTCTGGCCTCTATAGGCACTAGGCATGTAAGTGGTGTACATACATACTTGCAAGCAAAACACTCTGTCATGAGTCTTTCTCTGCCCCACCAGCCAGCTCCCAAATAATGATGCAGAGACTTCTTATTAATTATAAAAACTTGGCCTATAGCTTAGGCTTGTTCCTAACTAGCTCTTACAACTTAAATTAACCCATTTATATTAATCTATGTTCTATCACGGGGTGTTACCTCTCTTCCATCTTGTACCTCCTGTTTCTTCTCTGTGTATCCTGGCATCTCCTGCATGTCTCAGTTATCTCCTCCAGCTTCCTCTCTCTGCCCAGAAGTCCCACCTATAGATCCTGCCTAGCTATTGGCCATTCAGCTCTTTTTTTTTTTTTTTTTTTTTTTTGGTTTTTCGAGACAGGGTTTCTCTGTGTAGCTTTGTGCCTTTCCTGGAACTCGCTTTGGAGACCAGGCTGGCCTCAAACTCACAGAGATCCACCTGCCTCTGCCTCCCGAGTGCTGGGATTAAAGGCGTGCGCCACCACCACACGGCTATTCAGCTCTTTTTTAAAATGATCACAGCAATATATCTTCACAGAGGGTACAATCTCCCACATTTCCCTCTTTTGTCTAAATAAAAAGGAAAGGTTTTAACTCTAACAGTAAAACTATATACAATAAAGAACAATTATTAGGTAAGAATTACATTCATAATGTTCAGTCCATTTGTATTTGGAATATTCAGAGAAAATACTGTATTATCTATCTTATCTTATATCTAAACCATTTTCTATCATAAATTGTATTACCATCCTAAAATTATGTTTTTAGACTTCAAAACATTTTTTAGATAAACAATTTAAATTTTTATGTTTCCCAAGCTTGTACACTTTATACATCTTTTTTGGTTTGTTTTTTTGCTTTTTTTGTTTTGTTTTTGTTTTTGTTTTTGTTTTTTGAGACAAGGTTTCTCTGTGTAGTTTTGGTGCCTGTCCTGGATCTTGCTCTGTAGCCCAGGCTGGCCTCAAACTCACAGAGATCTGCCTGGCTCTGCCTCCTGAGTGCTGGGATTAAAAATGTGCACCACATGCCGGGCGGTGGTGGCGCACGCCTTTAATCCCAGCACTCGGGAGGCAGAGCCAGGCGGATCTCTGTGAGTTCGAGGTCAGCCTGGGCTACCAAGTGAGTTCCAGGAAAGGCGCAAAGCTACACAGAGAAACCCTGTCTCGAAAAACCAAAAAAAAAAAAATGTGCGCCACCACCGCCCGGCCACTTTATACCTCCTTGTTGGTTTTTTTTTTTTTTTTTTAAGAAAGCTGTAACTATAACTATCTAGTCTACTCTTCAACCCTATAAAAGACCTAAAAAGGATATAATATTACCTGAGTAAACAGGAAGTGCAAAACAAACAACTTCCAAAACTGTAGAAACGACAGAGATATCTAGTTACCTGGACAGTCACCCCAAGGTTACTCTGCAACATTGGGGCATCAGTCTTTGTCCTACAGGCCTAGAATATCTGACAGATGTTTTTATGAAGCAGAAAATTTTTGGAGGACTGTCCTACCTTTTCTTAGCAAAATTCAATAGTCACCTTCTTTTGTGTCTTGCTTATCCAATTTGCACAGTGCACTGTCAGCAGTCAAGGCAAGGGTAGTTTCTTGCCCAGTTGGCTAACTTTGCCACAATGAAAGCAAACTCCATATGGGGGTTCTTTGATGCCCATCAGCCTTTTGTGAAGTAAATTGATGCTGCCAGGAGTAGACATGTCTCACTATCGTGGAAAGCCTTATGTTATTAAAACATTTTAAATGCCATATTCTGTAGGGCTTTGAAGTGTTTGAAGACCATCTATCTATTTAAAATATATCCCTGTTTGACCTTGAAAACATATCTAACCTGACTACAAGGTTGATTATTATAGATGACTAACTACTAACCTATATTTCTTAATTATCCTAAATAGCTTTCAAGGACTAGAACTTTATATTACATTTTTAAATGAGCTGCATAGGTGCAATACCTTAAACAAGAATAGAAACATATATTCAGTATATAACAAAAAAAACCTTAAATTTGTATCAATGCACAAAAATATCTTAAGTATAGAAACATACATAGAGTATATTCCAACAAAAATAACCTTAAATTTGTATCAATATACAAAAATCCATATCAATGTAAAATATTTGAAACTAGTAGTTGTTTCTTTTTTAGTTTGAAAGTAGATTCAATAATAAGCTATCCTTTTATCCTATCATTTCTATATGCCCCCTTGTTCTTTTTACAACTAGATCCCTAAATCTAATCTCCTTTGTTCAGGTTTTTTCCTGACTATTACCAATAACAACTTGTAACCAACTCCCCTAAACAATGACAAGCATATACAACCCACTGAATGATCAAAAACACACACCCTACCTCTTGGGAATATGGGCATCATATTCTAAAAATACTTGTTGCTATCTGGGGCTGACAGCATCTTTAGGGGACACTGACAAAATTGAGATATGGTCAAGTCCTGGGAGAGCTAGGTGTATTATTTTTTCTTTAGTCTCTGTATAATGGGAAAGTGTAGACATTATCTGAAGTCTTGGCTGGATAGTCTGTGAGGCTGGACCATTTCAGCTAGCAGCCTTGAAGTTGTTTTGGATGCAAAATTTTGAGGAAAATTCAACAGAGGCATTCTGAGAGGCTAGATCACATGGGCTGCTGGTCTTCACTGATATCTGGTTCTTTTTTCTGAAAACACACCAGCTTTTAAAGGTAACATATATTTCTGTATTAACAAAAGTATGGAATGTGCAGTGTGTACAAGTCAGCTAAAGATGATTTTTTTGTTTTATATTTGAGAAGGTAAAATGAATTTGTTAACTTTATAGCCTGTTAGAACTGTATAACCAAACCTCTGCCTATGCCATATGAAAGGATGACATGTAATATTCATCCAGTCTCAGAGCTGTTCCCATTGTAGAGGAATCAGTATATACATCACCTGTCCTGTAGTCTTTCTTGATTTCTTTTTTTACATCTGTAGATAAGATTTTCAGGAAGTCTCCCCCAATCAAATCTGATCTTTATTAATTTTGAAGAGAACTATAACTTTTTGTTTCCTGTGGAAACAGAGGAATAACCTCTCCCCTAACACAACATATTTTCTGACTTCCATTTTTTGAAGTTAAGACATTCTTAAACTATGTAGGTTAAATTAATTTAGTAGTTTTCATGATCCAATGTCTCTCAGCAGCAGTTTTTTTTGTACATTAGCATTTAAAAACTTCAGAGTCAACAAAATACCATATGCTGTGGGATGGTCTGTATGTCAAATGTGTTGCTGATTGATCAATGAATAAATCACTGATTGGTCAGTGGCCAGGCAGGAAGTATAGGCGGGACTAACAGAGAGGAGAATTGAGAGAACAGGAAGCTGGGTGAGAGAGACACTGCCAGCCGCCATCAGGACAAGGAAGATGTAAAGTACCAGTAAGCCACAAGCCATGTGGCAAGGTATAGATTAATGAAAATGGATTAATTTAAGCTGTAAGAGCAGTTAGCAAGAAGCCTGCCACGGCCATACAGTTTGTAACCAATATAACTCTGTGTTTACTTGGTTGGGTCTGAGTGGCTGTGGGACTGGCGGGTGAGAGAGATTTGCCCTGACTGTGGGCCAAGCAGGAAAACTCCAGCTACAGCCATATAGAATCCAGACATACTGTGTATTTCCCATCATTATGTGGCGTGTGTGTGTGTGTGTGTGTGTGTGTGTGTGTGTGTGTGTGTGTGTATTACTTTACTCACTCTTTAAAGACTTCACTTTACTATTTTTAAACTATTTTTTTCCTATGACTATCTATACCCATTTTCTTTTCTTTCTTCAACATCTAAGCACATTTTTTTTTTGGTTTTTCAAAACAGGGTTTCTCTGTGTAACAGTCCCAGCTGTCCTGTAACTCACTTTGTAGACCAAGCTGGCCTCAAATTTACAGAGATCCACCTGCCTCTGCCTTCCCAAGTGCTGGGATTAAAGGTGTGCACCACCACTGCACATTTTAAAAAAATGCTGTCCTTTTTTAGAGGTTTTCTGTGTCGGGACCTGGCTTCACTAAGCACCTGCAGCATTCTTTGACTGTGTGAAACAAATGTTAAACTGCCATGTCAGCTGCCACACACCTCAGCTAAGTGCATGGCACTGGCAGCTGGCTCAAGTCCACAGGCAGGCTCTGTATGCTGAGCACCAGCCCACCTGAGAGACTGCAAGACTAGGAAGCCACATCTGGCTCCTGTCCAAAACTTTCTTAGCTTTCTCAGGCCCTATGTCTGAATATTCAAGCCTCCACATTGGATGCCGTATGTAACGAATCTTTTTCTGTCCCGCCAGCCAGCTCCCAAATAATGACTTCTTATTAATTATTAAAGCTCAGCCTTTAGCTTAGTCTTGTCTCCTATAACTTAGATTAACCCATTTATATTAATCTATGTTTTATCACATGGCATTACTTCTCTTCCATCTTGTACCTCCTGTTTCTTTTCTGTGTATCCTGGCATCTCCTGCACACCTTGATTATCCCCTCCTACTTCCTCTCTCTGCCCAGAAGTGCTGCCTATACCTCCTGCCTAGCTATTTATCACTCAGCTTTTGATTACAACAATCAGAGCAATACATCTTCACACAGTGTGCAAATATCCCACAACACTCAAACACACAAAATAAATAAATGTTAAAAAATTAAAAATGATATAAGAAAATCTCAACATTGATCAAAAATTTAGAAACCAGGAAGTACTTTGCTGTGAATGTGCAGACAGGACAAGCCTGGTGCCAGCCCAGGGTTCTCCTTATCTGAGTCCTTTCTCTTCCCGACCACCCCAGCCTGGGATAAGTCCTCTCCTAAGTGTCCTTAGAGGTCCCACCACAGCACCCATCATTCCACACTGTGAATGTAGTCCTTGTGCCTGTCTCTCTTATCCACAATGGTGAGTCATGGAAGAGATACACATACATCAAAGCCCTGTGGTCATGGTGTCAGGAGCAGACAGAGCATTGCATGAATGGGCTTGTCCACTTCTCCTCTCTAGGTATCCCAGCAACACTTACTAAACTACTAACATTGTTTTCTTGGTACCATGTGAAATATTGCACTCTATATTTAACTGAGTCTATTTCTGGGCTTTTCTTTCTATTTTAAAGATCTATACTTTTTTTTTGAACATTCCTAAACATATTATAGATATTAAATTTTTAAAAGCTTTTTTGTAAATGCTTCTTTTTTGTTTTTAAAATAAAATGTTGAATTATTTTTAATATTTCAAAAAAGATAACTCATTTTTATTGTGACCATAGTGATTCTATACCATGCTTTGCAGAGAATAGTTGTCTTACAATAACTTCTAGCTTTCAAACATATGGCATGAGATGTTTATATTTGTCATATGACTGTCAACTTGACACAGAGCTAGACATACATATCTAGGAAGAAGGAATCTCAACTGAGGAATTGCCTCTACCAGATTGGCCTGTGGGCAAGCCCATGGGGCATTTTCCTAACTGTTAATTGATGTAAGAGGGTTCCATCCCCGGGCAAGTGGGCCCAGGCTATATAACCAAGGCATCTGAACAAGCCAGAAGGAAGAAGCCAGTGAGTAGCATTGAATTCCTGTTCTCTGCTTCAGTTTCTGCTTCACTTCGGCTGTGATGAACTGTTACCTGGAAGTGTCTGATATAAATAAACCTTTTCCTCCCCATCGCTTTTGGTCGTGGTGTTTATCACAGCAACAGAAACCAAACTAAAATATAAATGTTTATTTATATTGTTTTCTTTTTAAAGATTCTGTATTTCTCTTCTCTTCTCCTCCTCCTTTGGGGTGGGGGGTTCAAGACAGGGTTTTACTGTGTAGCCCTGGCTGTCCTGGAACTCCCTCTATAAATGAGGCTGCCCTCAAACTCAGAGATCCATCTGCCTCTGCCTTCCAAGCAGATTCTGTATTTCTTTAGCTGAGTTTCCTCATTATTTTGCTTTGTAACTTCTTAATATATTATATATAGTCAAATGTGTATTTAAGATATTTCACCAAAAAAAAAAAAAACAAAAATACATGGTACTCTTTTTTTTTTTTTTTAATTTCCTCCCAGTTTTTCCTTATAGGATCTCACGACCCTCTTTGCAGTGTTTATCTGGTATCTGTTACAGTCTGTTCCTGTGCCCTCTAAGAAGGGTGGCCTTCTAGTCCTGTTTGCATTCTTTATTCCATTTTGTTTATTCCACTATTTATTATCCACTGCTTGAATCACTAGAGTTATCTAAGATAAGGCAAGCGAAAGCAGAGGTTCTGATGAGCATATGCTCTAAGATTAGTAGAAGGCAAAGAGGGAGCTGAGATTCCGTGGATCCTTGGCTGATGATGGTGCAGAAGGGAGGTGGTCCTGGATGAAGGTTGAGGGGTGACAGGAACCCTCTCTTCTGCTCCAACTGAAGCGTTCGATAGCCTCAATTGTTAAGTCCATACCAGTTTGGGCAACAGTGTCAATCTTCCCTGGAAAATATGAACCCCTGGCAATACACAAACATAATTCCACATTTAATGTCCGAACCAAACAGTCTCTAACCTTGGCAGCCCAGAGGCCTATTGTTTTAAGCTGTGCTTTTTAAGTACAGTTCAAATCAAGAAGGAGAGACAAAGAATTTGTCTTGAGGCTGGAGAGATGCCTCAGCAGTTAAGAGCACCAACTGCTCACCCAAAGGGCTTGGGTCAACTGCCAGCACCCATTTGGTGGCTCACAACCTTCTGTAATTCCAGTTCCAGGGTGTCTGGAACCCTTTTCTGACATCTGAGGGTGACAGGCGTGCAAGTGGAGCACATACATGCATGCAGACAAACACAGACACGTACAATAAAACATGGATAAGTCTAATTAAAATTTTGGTAGAACTGTCTTCAGGCGGCACATGCTTCCAGTCTTCGACTCTTCTTGCTCACAGCCTCCTGGAGGGGGGCTGGGCTGCAAACTCACCTGCCCTGCTTTCCTCTATGTCTTAGTTCCCTTAAAAGGTCGTTGGACTGGATGACTGTCATAGGTTTGCGGGCATGTTGATAAATCCTTGTAAACATATTTTCTGTTGGCTTGATTTGATTAACTGATCAATTGCCTGGTGATTGGCTGATTAATGGATGTTTAATGATACCAAAGCAGAGACAGATCTTTCTTAGGTTGTTGCCAAGACCTGATGAAAAGCCACATCAGTGAGGAAAGCTGGGGCTCACTCTGAGCTTGAGGCCCAAGTCTAGTCTCTTCTTCTGAAAAAATAGATAAAGGTCCAGAATTTCAGAACACATCACTAAATTTCACTTCTTTGGGAAGCCATTACAGATGCCCTTGGGACATAGGACTTGACCTACTTTCTAGAATATTCCTTTGCATGAGCTCATTACTGAACTTCCACACTGCACCAGAACCCTCATTTGCTCTACAAGACTGTTAAGCTCTGGGCAATGTGACTCTGTAATTTTGGTAACTATAAGCTTTTCGGCGTACCTTGAGGCTGCCTAGGGGAACTTTGGTTGAATAGAGAAGAAAGCATGTGTGGGCAGTGAAGGCAGAGAAACCACAAACAGAAGAATGGTCTATAGTGGCATTGTCCACACAGTAGCCACTGCCATGTGTGGCTACTTCAATTACAACTCACAGAATTTCAATGTAGTTTAAAAGTCACTCCCTCTACCACATGAGCCACATATCAAGGGCCCAATAGCATGGTGGTGGTGGCTACAGTATTGGATAGGACATATTATAGACTGTTTCTGTCATTGAAGTTAAGTGGTGGCAGGTGCTTTTGGATAGGGCTGGCTCAGGGGAAACTCTTATCTTCATCACACAAGCACACACACACAATAAACACACAATGCACAATACACACACACAAGACAGGGGTCTTCATCACACAGGCACACACACACAATACACACACACACAATAAACACACAATACACAATACACACACACAAGACAGGGGTCTTCATCACACAGGCACACACACACAATACACACACACACACACACACACACACACGACAGGGGTCATTGCAAGAAGAGTCACTGCATTCCAACAGCTCGGGCTTAACCACTACCGTGTACACAGAACAACCCTGCTCTCAGCAGCGTTTCAGAGGAAGTGGAAGGGAGGCCTTTGTTTCCAGAGACCTGTTGGAGAACAAAATACAAGAGGAGACTCTCTGACAATGATGGTAGGCAGGACTCGCTTCGCTTTCCAGACACCCCCTCCCTCATTGGATTTCCAGTGTGCTAAACTTACATTTTACAAAGGCAGACTCGCTGGTTTCACATGATAAATCATCTTTATTTATTTAAGGCTGAAAAGGAGCCAAAAGCAGACGGTCAGTGAGAAGCATGCTTGTTAACCACAGATGGCTGCCAGGAGGGCCCTTGCAGAGCATATGTGGACCTGCCCATTCCAGAACATTCTTTGTGGGACAGTGTTTGCCAGACATTTTCCAATGTGTTGTGTTTTTGTCCCCAAGGCTTGGTCTTAAGCTGTACTCATCTATCACTCTCCAGAGTTCCACTTTTTCAGAGGAGACACATGACCGCAGAGATGACAGCCTTTTTAGCCCGTTGTAACTCCACTCAGTCCCTGACAAACCCTGCCAACCCCTTTTGGAAACAATAAGCAATGGTTATTCTGTGGAGTGTGTAGGATCAGAATGCCTCCGGGCGAGAACTGGTTCTTAATAAAAATTCAAGTTGGCCCATGATCTTTCAGTCAGTGGCTTCTATGAATGGAAGATTTTTACTGGAGAAAGATCTCTGAATTGTACTCAAGAACAAATGTCGTGAACCCAAAATGGTCACAGTCCTAGGCCAAACAAATACAAGAAAACACCCACACTAGAAAGGGAGAAGGGGCTCGGCACTGGAAAGAAAGCCCACCTTGTGGAGATGGGAGCAACACTCTGGTGGGGCTTAGAGGGAGAACATGTCAGAGGGAATTAGAAGACATCCTCAAGAGCCATCATCCTCCGGTCATTTCAGCATCTCAACTGAGCTTGCTCCAGGCAGAGTGCAAGATGCGAGGCAAGTCCAAACAAACTGAAACCCACAGGTGGATTGCAGCTCCTGCATTCCAGAAATGATGTTAGTAAAACCAAATGCCTCAGAGTTTCAGATGCCTACATGACTATCAGAAGGCAAGAGAACAATCATAACACTAAAAATGTTTGACCAGGTCTGGTGGCACAGGACTGCAAACCCAGCTCTTGAGGGTTTGAAGAAGAAAAGTCATAAGTTCAAGGCTAGCCTGTACTAAATAGTGAGATCCTGTATTATGAAAAGAGAGACAGGTGTGTGTGTGTGTGTGTGTGTGTGTGTGTGAGAGAGAGAGAGAGAGAGAGAGAGAGAGAGAGAGAGAGAGAGAGAGAGATACAGATGGGAGGAGAAAGAGAAGAAGAAAACAACATTAACATGAAAAATAAACAAAAAGTGACAAGGAATGGTGACCGGGTTATTAAAGTGATTCCGTCCTTTCAGGAACAAACAGCCTACTGGGAGTGAAAAAACAGACATGTCAGCAAATAATTCTAGCAATTATCTTGCAATGGGAACTCTAGAGAGGAGGAGTCAGGGTCTGTAGAGATGTCAAGGACTGTGTTCTACAGGACTCAGAGGGAAGGCAATCTTAGAAGGCATCCAAGCAATTCTCATTGTAAGCAGGGTCATTTGGACTGCCAGCATCTATACATCTCAGAGACATCAACACCCATGGAGTGACACTTGGAGTCAGTCATGAAGATTAACATAGGAGGGTGAGACAGGAAGATCTCTTGAGCCGTGGGAGTTCAAGGGCAGAATAGCCAACATAGCCAGACCTCATCTCAAATAAACCAAACACAAGGATCAAACTGTCAGCTAATACCCAGCATAACTGAGGAAGAGGTGGTGAGCATTTAACCCATGATCGGGTCACTCATTGTAGTGGTTTGAATGAGAATGCTCCATATGCTCGTATACTTGAATGTTTGGTCCACAGCTGGTGGAACAGTTTGGGAAGGATTGGGAGGTGTGGCCTCATTGGAGGAGGTGTCACTGGGGGTGGACTTTGAGGTTTCAAAACCCATGTCATTCCCAGTTAGCATTCTATACCTCCTGCTTGTGGGTCAATATGTAAATGCTCAACTACTACTACTCCATTGCTGTGTCTATTTATCCACTGCGACTGCCATGCTCCCCACCGTGGACTCGAACCATGAGCCCCAAATGAAATGCTTTCTATTATAAGTTGACTTGGTCATGGTGTCTTATCACAGCAACAGGAAAATAACTAAGACACTCATGTTTGTTTTTTACCATGTATGTTTATTATGATGAACTCATTGAGACTTTGGGATGGAGGTTGACATTCACTGTTGAACAGTTATATATGAGTAATCACTTCTGAGACTGCTCACATCCATTCAGCATGATTTCCCACAATCAAGAACACTGGAGACAGTGTGAATCTTTCCTGTGAAAAATTGTCAAATTTTCAAATACATACAATGGTCTGTGGTAGAGTGACTGAAAAGGAATGAGCTAAATATGTATGTATACACTGGGTGAACAGACAACTACATTTTATGTTCTTTTTTTGTAAGTTGTAGATTGATACTCTGTGGAACAAGCCTCATGCTGGCTATGTGTGGGTTTACCCAGAACCATATCTCCAAAAGAGCTTGTCAAAAATGAAAGACTCTGTGTCTGGAGAAAGTTGAGTGTTGAATAGAGGTTTCTGCTTGTTATATGCTCTTCTGCTTCATTAGCTGGGCAATAAATTTTTAAATAATTCTTTTTGTGGTGTGTGTGTGTGTGTGTGTGTGTGTGTGTGTGTGTGTGTGTGTGTGTGTGTGTGCCTCAGAGGTCAGGAGAAGTTATATGATTGCCCCTGGAATTGGAGCTATAGGAAATTGTGATCTATCCGTCATAGGTGCTGGGAACCAAGCCTGCATTTTCTGGAAAAGCAGCAAGCACTCTTACCCCCGAGCCATCTCTCTATCCCCCCACAACAAACTTTAGTAATAATAATAACTTTAAAGCTAATAAAAGGGAGATACTGATCTGAAATTAAATCAAGCAGAACTGTCACCAACCAGCTGGTTGAGGTTCCTGGACTCTACTTGGACAGAAATCTTGGGATAAGATGCTCTCAAGTGCTGGTTTGGGCAGCTCTGGTGTCCCTCAGCGTTTGACAGCATCAGACAGGAGCAGCAAGCAGAGCTGTCTACTGTTGATGCTCTCCAGCATCCAGCATCCCTGATGCACTGAAGCTCCTTAGCGGGCCGGGGTCAGGATTCCTCATCCCGGCGGCGGCGGCGGCAGACACTGCAGCTCCTTTTCTGGCTGGCTTCTGTACTGAAATTCTCAGCCCTTGGTCGTAACCAGTGTTATGGCCCCCAGGCTTCAGGGAGCTTCATTGCTCTCTGGAATGCTGCCAGTGACCAGGGCTGCAGTTTCTCTTCTCTGGCTCTTTGCAACGTTCTCTCCTCCTCCGGCCTCAGCTCTTTGATCTCTCCGCTTCTGTCATCACTCCTCTCTCTACCCTGGCCGCCCTTCTGCTCAGCTGCCTCTTCTTCAGCAGCTCCTCCTCTCTGTCAGCTGCTAGGAGCAGGCTCCCTGACCACTTGTGTAACTTACCCTGTGGCTGCTCAGCTGTCACAGCCACGGCTGCTTCACTGGCCCTGCTGCTTCTTTTTTATGTTATCACTCAACTCACGTTACTAAATCCAAGCAAGAAATGACCACTGGAGAGAAACCTTTTATTGTGTCTAACATAACACCAGGAAAAGTGGTCCAGGAGCATGTCTCCCAGTTAAAGGAACAATGAAGCCCGAAAAGCCAGCCCATATACCCAGAGAAAGGGTGTTCAAAAAAATCACAACGTACCTCACATGTAAATGAAGGTTTGCTTTTGCACCAATCACAGCACACCCGGCCTACAAATGCAGATTTGTCTTTGCACCAGTAACAGCAGTCTTTCCGTAAGCCACTGGTGGTGTGTGATGTTTTGATCACATTCTGACATTAAAGTTTGCTTTGAATCAGAGGGCAGAGCCAGCTACTAGCTGACCACAATTAACCATAGAGGTTTTGGAGGACTGAAGACAGAAAGACAGGAAGTAGTAGGGCTGGGATTAGAGAGGACCTCAGCTCTTTTAGATGCAGGAATGGAAGAGATAGGAGGTCACTGGTTGCTTCTCCTCCTTTTCTCTGATCATTCAGGTTCTTACCCCGATATCTGACTCCTGATGTTTATTGATAAAGAATAATTAAATAAACACAACACTCTGGGGGAAGTGCTCACCCTTAAGTCCAGGTGGAAATAGTAGCAGGGTCAGGTACTGTTCACCAAGGCTTGTGATAGCAAAAAAGCCAGCTACAAACCTCTTGAAACAGCCCTGGTCAAGGCTGCACCTTAGGAGCCAAAGCAGCCAGCTGTAGTTGTGTAGTTTTCGAGGGGGGAGTATTTTAGTTAGGGTTTCTATTGCTGTGATGAAACACCATACCCAAAAAGCAAGTTAGGGAGGAAAGGGTTTATTTGGCTTACACTTTCACATCGTAGTCCATCACTGAAGGAAGCCAGAACAGGAACTCAAGCAGGGCTGGAACCTGGAGGCAGGAGACTGTTGCAGAGGCCATGGAGGGGCGTTGCTTGCTGACTTGTTCATCATAGCCTGCTCAGCCTAATTTCTTTAGAATCCAGGACCACCAGCCCGGGGATGGCACCACCTACCATGGGCTGGGTCCCTCCCCATTGATTACTTATTGAGAAAATGCCTTACGGCTGGATCTCAGGAGGCATTTCCTCCACTGAGGCTCCTCCCTCTCTGATGACTCTAGCTTGTGTTAAGTTGACACACACAAGCAGCCAGCACAGGGAGCATATATGGTGGTTTGAATGAAAACTCTTTCCAATAGCTCAGGCATTTGAACACTTGGTCCCCAGCTGGTGGTCTGTTTGAGAGGGTGTAGGGGTGAGTTTGGGGAATTTATAGCTTCACCCCACTTCTGGTTCACCCCCAGTGCTTCACATTTGTCATTGGAGATGTGCTTTCCAAGTTTCCTGCGCCAGCTGCCATGCCTTCCCTGCTCTTATAGATACCCTGGAACCATATAAACCCTTTACTCTATGAGTTGCCTTGGTCGTGGGTGTTTTATCACAGCAGTGGAAAACTAGCTGAGAAACCATGGAATGTTTAAAAAGTGTGTTCCAGGCTGCTGTTTGACCCCTACTCAAAGCAGCCAGGGGAATAAAGGTGAGTCCATCACCTACAAATTAGAGAGTTAAATTACCTTACTCCTAAAAAAGTCTTTGTTTATCCATAGGAAAATGGACATCATCAGGGGTGCTTACCAGATCTTTTATTTTATGTGTGTGTGCATATGTGTGTGGCTGCCCTTGGAGGCCAGCAGAGGTCCTCAGATCTCTGGGACTAGGAGTTACAGGATGTTGTGAGATGCCGGGAACCTGACTCAGGTCCCCTGGAAGAGCAGCAAGCACTCCTAACCACTCTGCCATCTCTTCAGCCCCATAACAAGAACTTTAAAGTGTTTCATTGACATGAATAGTGAGTTAAACAACCCTGAATATCTATGTCCAGTGTTCCAAAGAAATGTGAGTCCCCTCAAAATGTTTAAACATTCTGTCTCAAAATAAAATCAAAACTGGACCTGGAAAATCTCACAAACCTCAACCCTCCACAAAGGACTTCAGGCAACTGAGTAAAGCTGGGAACGAGAGGTGGTCCTCCACAGGGAAGAGTACACCAATTAGTGGTCCAGGGCCAAATGGTCAGCCCTGAAAACACACATACAAGTAACATTATATGCACTCAACAGGCTGTACTTAGAAATATATATGCAAAGCCAAAAACATATATGCATGCATTAACAATTGATTTTTTAAAAAGAAGCCATGAGTTTGAAAGAGAGCAAAGAGGGGTGCATGAGAGGGCTTGGGGACAGAAAGGGAAGGGAGGTATGTTGAAATCAAATTGCAATCTCAAAAATAAGTTTTAAAAATAAAATAAAGTATCTGCTTCATTCCTTCTCCATAAATTTCATACATCCTCAGGTTCTGGGGGCCTGAACCCAGGATGCACATGGAAGCAAAAAGAAAAGCAAAAAAGTGTGGCTCATTCCTAACTTTGCTGTTGCAGAAGAATTGTTCACACTGCCATTCCGAAACGCCAATAAAATTAAACCTTAATTCCAAGGGTGAGTCCACATGAAGCTGGCCAGAACAAACCATAGAGTTCTTGGTGGACTAAAATGAGGAGAGACACACACACACACACACACACACAGGGAGGTGGAAGGAGGGGCTTAAAAAAGATTCACCGGATTTTCAATGTGGAAAACGTGAAGAGTGGGGTCAGCTGATCATTCCCTCATTATTCTTTGGACTTATCAGGTTTTTAATCTCAATTTTTGACTCCAAAGTTTTTGTTGGGAATAATTAGGGTAAATACTTTATCTGGCATTCAACACCTGATGAGATCATGGGGTGGCTTTTAAAGCTGCTATTTCTCCACCACATAGGCTTCTCCTGTCCATTTTCCCCTTGCATCTGCTTCTCAGGCCTCTCCATCCCCTTCTGGGTACAGCCTGGCACAAATGCCTGAGCTGGCTTCCTGGAATGTCCATTGCTCCCCTCTCAGTCCATTCCTCTGAGGCCTGGTACAAGTGTCTGGGCTGACTGGAGCTAGTCCTACTGCTTTCCCATGGTAAGAATGGCGGATATTATGATACAGGGAGTAGATCTCTGTATGGTTCTACAATGGATGGTTTAAGAATGGAAAAATTAAATGAAGGGATAATCAACTCATCTGGGATTGGCATAATATTGATTATAATCATTATCAGTTTAGTAATTAATGTTTTATCCTTGAAAAAGTGGTTTGATATCAGTGCCAAATATGAAAAATTAACTAATAAGATACAATCCTTAGGAAGGCCTACTAGTGAAACTAAGAAAAATATTCACACAGAGACAGAGGAATTTAGAGTAGAACCTAATGCACTATGGCATTATGAAACTGAAGAGGAGCTGCCCAAGGTCATTAGAAAACCAACCTTCATTTATCCAGTTACCATACAAGAATGACCACCAATGATAGGCTCCCCCAAGCCTATGCAGAAGTTAACTGAGATACTGCAGAAATGTTAGATTTAAAGAGACTTAAGGAAGCAGTCGTTTCATATGGTATGCATTAACCCTTTGTGAAACAGATGTTAAATTCATGGGCAATTGGGAACAGAATAATTCCACAAGACTGGAAAGACTTAGCTCAGCAATATTGGAAGCTGGTCCTCAGCTGCAATGGAAAACATGGTGAAGAGAGAAAGCTAGGGTCATAGAATAACAAAGTAGGGCTAGAGGTAATGTAATTTCCCAAGACCAGCTTCTCAATGAAGTCCAGTATGCTGGTTTGCAAATACAGTTTTTAGAATTGATGATCACACGTTGGCCCCATGCCATACAGCAGCTTTGAATGCTTGGGACAAGGTTGAAAAATCAGGAAAGAGGACTAAGTCATTGACAAAAAGTATACAAGTCCCAAAAGAAACCTTTACTGATTTTTTTACGAAGATCAATTTCAGATGTGAATAGAAAGATATCAGATTCAGAAGTTAGACAAATATTGATTGAATCTTTAGCTTTTGAAAGTGCTAATTCAGAATACAAAAGGGTGATTAGGCCTTTAAAGGCAAGCAAGATCAGCACCCATAGAAGAATGGATCTGAAATACAGCTCATATTAGATCTCACACTTATGATGATACTTGGATAGGAGAAGTGATTTCTAAAAAATCAAAAGATGTTTTAATTGTGGTAAACAAGGTCATCTGAAAAGGAATTGTAGGCAAGGTGTTCCTAGAATCTATCTTTTTTTCTAGGGATAATCCAAACAGAAGGCCCCAGCCTTGTATAATATGCAGAAGGTGTAGCAAAGGCCAGCATTGCACTTATGAATGCAGATCAACAAGGGACAGACAAGGTAACCCTTTACCATCAGGAAACACCTTAGGGGGCCTCTTGCATGTGAAATTTGGTTCAATCATTCCCTGTCACATTGAGAAAACCCCTCCACAGATCAATTAAAAGACTTAATGCCTGTTGTTAAAAGCCATACTACTTTGGATGACATAACTTCATTAGATAAAATATTTTCAGGAGAGATCATGAAACAAGTATTTTGACAAACTTCTATAAATGATCAAAGATCAAAACTAAAAATACAAATAAGTGACATTGTGATTAAAGGCTTACTAGACACAGGCATAGATGTAACAATAATTTCACCAACATTTTGGCGTTCATATTAGCCTCTTCAGAAGGCTAAATATTCAGCTTCCAGGGATTGGAACTTTATCTCAGGTAAAACAAAGCACAAGGTGGATTGAATATATGGCCAGAAGGACAGTTAGGGAAATTGAAGCCATATGTGACTAACATAACAATGAATTTATGGGGACATGAATTGTTACAGCAATGGAAAACCCAGATTAACAGTCATCCAATCTCAAAAACAAACCATAAACTAAAATATGCTTCTGAAAAAAATGTTAAAAGGTGTTATCAAGAATAGTAACCAACCGTTCAGGTTGTACATAAGCAGGGCACAACAGCTGCTGATCTTTCAAAGATACCAACATTCCTACCTTTAAAATGGTTAACTGATGAACCTATCAGAAAAATTACAGGCACTGGAACAGCTGGTACAGGAGGCAGCTAGATACTCAACATATTGAAGAATCGACCAGTCCTTGGAAATCTATATTTATCATTAGAAAGAAATCTAGAAAATGGACAATGGCAACAGATCTAAGAGCTATTAATAAGGTGATCCAGCCAATGGACTCTTTACAGCCTGGAATTCCCTTGCCTGCTTTACTACCTAAAGGATGGCCTATTATAGTGATTAATTTTTTGCTATACCTTTACAAGAACAGAATAGAGAAAAATTTGCCTTCACAGTGCTTACTTATCAGTGGAAAGATTTTCCACAAGGGATGTTAAACAGCCCCACCTTGTGTCAATATTTTGTACAACAGCCATTGGAAATAATTCATAAACAGTTTCTTCAATCTTTAATTTACTTTTATATGGATGATATCTTACTAGCTGATTCTGACTTAGATACCTTAGAAAAGTGTTTTAAGAGGTAAAGAAAAATTTACCTTGTTAGGGATTATAAATTGTCCCTGAAAAAATACAGAAGAGATTCTATTAATTACCTAGGATATAGATAGGTTTACAGAAAATTCAACCACAAAAAGTACAAATCAGGAGAGATCAATTATGAATTCTAAATGATTTTTTTAAAGTGCTGAGAAATATTAACTGGCTACAGTCCACAATTGGATTGACAACTCAAGAACTAAGTAATTTATTTCAAACCTTACATGGTGAAAAGGACTTAAATAGTCCAAGAAAATTATCAGCTGAGGTTGAGAGAATTGGCTTTGGTAGGAAAGAAATTACATGATGCACATGTAGATTTTTTTAGACCCAGAGTTTGATTGTATTATAGTTATTTACCTTCTATGCAGAAGATAAAGAATTTTTATGCAGAGGGAAGATAATATTTTAGAATGGATATTTTTACCATGCAAACAGAGTAAAAAATTAAAGACCTATGTAGAAAAGTGTTCTAAATTGATTATGAAAGGAAAATTAGTACTTTGTCAATTAGCAGGAATAGACCCAACAAAAATTGTGGTGCCTTTTACTAATGCTCAAATTGCCTCATTATGGACAGAAAATGAACATTGACAAAGAGCTTACAGTAATTTTTTTGGAAGAGAATAGCAACAAATATTCCAAAAGCAAGAGACTTCAGTTTATAAAACAAACTAATTGGATCCTTCCTCACATTGTATGGGGAACACCAATTTCTAAAGCCCCTACATTCTATACTGATGCAAATAAATCAGGAAAGGCAAGTTATAAATCAGGAAATTTAAGTAAAGTAGCTCAAAGCCTTTATGATTATGTCCAAAAGTCAGAAATACATGCTATTCTCATGATATTATTAGATTTTTCTGAACCTCTTAATATAGGTACTGACTCTTAATATACAGAAAGAGTTGTTTTACGTATTAAAATTGCTGAACTTATTCCACATGATTCAGAATTAACTTTGTTATTTGTTCAGTCACAAAAAAATCAGAAATAGAAATCATTCATTGTATATAATACATATCAGATCCCACATGGGTCTACCAGACCCTCTATCAC
The DNA here is from genome assembly GCF_007827085.1 of Peromyscus californicus insignis. Classification (NCBI taxonomy): domain Eukaryota; kingdom Metazoa; phylum Chordata; class Mammalia; order Rodentia; family Cricetidae; genus Peromyscus; species Peromyscus californicus. The sequence continues at coordinate 118,893,923 of NW_026294562.1, forward strand.
AAAGTAACAATGAAATTGATCAGCTATTGGTAAAAAAATGTGCTAAAAGCCTCAAAATTTCAAAAGAAACATCATGTTAACAACCAAGGTTTGTAGAAGAAAGATTTTTTTCTATCACTTGACAAGTCCAGGAAATTATAAGGAACTGCCCTACTTGTTCTTTGTATAATCAAACTCCACTATCTACAGGAAGTAACCCAAAAGATACTCAAAGAAATGAAATTTGGCAAATGGGTATGTTTAATTTTGAAAGATTTCAATGGGTAACTGCTTTGAGTTCTAAAAAAACTGATTCTGTAATTACACATTTATTAAAAGTTATGGCCATTACGGGAATATCTATACAAATTAAGACTGACAGGGCTCTAGCATATGTTTCTAGTAAAATAAAACAGTTTTTTGCATATTACAACATAAATCATATTACAGGTATAACACACAATCCTATAGAAAAAGCAGTTATAAAAATATCTAATCACACCTTAAAAGATATGCTTACTAAACAGAAAGGGATAACAAAGACCCAAAGAGATAGATTACATAATTTTTTATTAATTTTAAATTTTTTAATGCTAATGAGAAAGGAATGACAGCTGCAGAGAGATATTGGATAGTAGAAAGAACTGCTGAATTAAATCAGCCTGTGTACTTTAAAGATATGTTGATCTCAGAATGGAAACAAAGATATGTATTCTATTGGGGAAGAGGCTTTGCTTTTGTTTCCACAGGGGAAGAAAAGCTATAGATACCATAAAAATTGATAGAGATTAGTTTCAAACAGGAGAGTCCTCTTGATTAGGAAAGGCAATAGTTCATCTAACAGTGTAGCCATTCAATCTAAACTAACTTATAAACCTAGCAAATGCTTTTCATTTGATCAGACATAACCTGCCAAAAAGGGAAACTCCCCAAAGTTAGGGTTGAGGCTGGGTTTTGCTTTTGTCTTTCCAGGAGAATAAAAGCAACCAACTAAAGAATCTGAAGACCACTGGACAAATGAGACATCTGAAGAAGAAGAGAAAACCATCCAGAGAAAATGTCCCAAGAAAAGGAGCAAATTGGCCTAATGGTAGAGCACACTCCAGTAGGATAAAATCTCATAAATCTTCCCAGATGTTTGTTCTGCTCTTCTATACAGACATACAAGGCAAATTGTCTTTATATAGTCCCAATTCAATTAAAAATTAAAGCTGACTTCGGAGTTGGAGAGCAGCTCTCTCCTTCTCTAATTCAAGCATGCTTGTTAAAGCAAAATCTTAATCTCAGTCTCATGTGAGAAGAACCACCTGGTATGGGACAGAAAAAATACAAAATGAAGGGACTGTTCTGTTGCTACTAATCTCATAACCCTTTGTGGAATATTTCTTTATACTGTATGAATATATGTCACTGTGATTGGTTTAATAAAGAAGCTGACTGACCTATTGCTAGGCAGGATAAGGTTAGGTGGGAGAACCAGACTAAGAGAATGCTGGGAAAAAGGAGGAGTCTGAGGGTCACAAGGAGATATGGAGAGAAACAAGATGAATTTGCCATGTTGAGAAAAAGGTACCACCACATGGCAGAGTGTAGATAAGAAATATGGGTTAATTTAATATGTAAGAGTTAGCTAGTAACAAGCCTGAGCTATTGGCTGAGCATTTATAATTAATAATAAGTCTCTGTGTGGCTATTTGGGAACTGGCTGGTGGGACAGAAAAGTCTACCTACATATGGCACCCAATGTGGGACAACGTAGATCACTTAAGACCTGAGAAAGCTTTAAAAAAGGTTCTAAACACACAAACACTGAGTCAAACATGGCTTCTTAGTCTCGTGTCTCTCATGCTGACTGCAATGCAGAGAGGCATCTTCTGGCAGCTGCCTGTGGGATGGAGCCAGTTGCCAACTGCCATGTGCTAGCACTATTCACAAAGCTTAACAATGCTGGCAGATGACATACCAGTTTAAGATTCATCTCATGCAATCAAAGAACAAAACAGATGCTCAATGAATACAGATCCAGACAGAAAAAAACCTCTTAACAGGTTATAGTGTGTTTAAAAATACACATAGGCTTGGGAGAGAGAAGAGAAAATGTAACTACATCATAGATTAAAAAATAGTTTAAAAATAATAAAGTAAAATCCTTTAAAAAGGAGTAAAGTGAAAAAAAATAATAAGCCAAGTAAAGATGGGAAATACACAGAGAGTCTTCTGGGGTCTTTGATGGAGTTAAAGACTACATAATTAGACTTAAAGTTTTCCTTTAAGTTATGATAAAAAGGGAAATTAAGTATAAAACTTTAGACTCACAAAGATAAGATAGTATTTTCTCCAAATTTGCCAAACACAAATGGACTGGATATTGTAACTGTAATTCTTACTTGATAACTGTTTTTGTTGTATATAATTTTACTATGTTAAAGTTAAAATCTTTTTTATTTAGACAAAAAGGGGGAAATGTGGAATATTCCTTTACACTGTGTGATTATATGTCACTGTGATTTGTTTAATAAAAAAGCTGACTGGTCTATAGCTAGGCAGGATAAGGTTAGGCAGGAGAATCAGACTCAAAGAATGCTGGGAAGAAGAAGGAGGAGGAGTCTGAAGGTCTTGAGAAGATGTAAAGAGAAGCAAGATGAACTTGCTGTGTTAAAAAAACAGGTATTGTCATGTGGTAAAGCATAGATAAGGAACATGGGTTAATTTAAAATGTAAGAGTTAGCTAGTAACAAGCCTGAGCTATCAGCTAAGCATTTATAATTAATAATAAGTCTCTGTGTGTAGTCAGATGGTTTCTCTAGTCTTGCCTGGCCCCCAGGTCCCATAGCCACTTACAAAATAATCATTCAGAGGCTTAATATTAATTATCAATTGCATGGCCTATAGTAGGCTTCTTGCTAGCTAGCTCTCATAACTTGACTCATTTCTATTAATCTAAAAGTTGCCACATGGATGTGACTTACTGATATTTCACATCTTGCTTCTCCTGATGGTGCTGGTGTCTCTTCACTCTCTTTTCTTCTTCTCTCTCCAGTTGGAATGTACTGCCTAACCTTATTCTACCTCATCATTGGCCAAACAGCTTTATTTATCAACCAATCAGAGCAACATATATTCACAGCATACAGAAAGACATCCCATAGCATCTGTGTGGTTATTTCGGCTGGCAGGACAGAAAAGTCCACCTACAATCCTTTGGTTTTATTTTGACTCTTTAAAACTTTTCTTGAGGTACAAATATTATCTCAAAATCTATAAGATTAACATATACATATGTTATATATATATGAACTTTCTGTTGTAATATTAATGGTCATATGGAGTATTAACTAATTCTAGAAGAAGGCTTCATCTAGCTTTTGGTATGTGATTTCAGGCTTGAGTCTAAAGCAGGTAACTAGGAACTAAGTTTGTGTACCCCAAATATATTTAATAGAGTGTGGTCTTTTAAGCTCTCTGAGGTCTGCTGCATGTGACATTTGAAATGTTTAAGTTTTCTGCAGTGAACTATGCCCATTCCTAACAGTGACCTTTGAAGTATCCAAAAGGATGATGGGGCCCCATAGCAATTATTCCACCTAGGTTGTGGTAACACAACTAAACTGACAAACACCATCCAAAGATCAGCTTTGGACTACAAACTGCTCAGGACGATTTCAAGGCAGTTAGCCAAACTGGTCCAGCCTCATAGATGACTTCAGCCAGGGCTTCAAATAGGCATTTCACTTTCCCATCACACAGAGACTAAACAAACAATAATACAGCTAGCTCTCCTGGGACCTGACCATTATCCCAGTTCTCTCAGAGTCTCCTAAAGATGTTGTCACCCCCAGAAAACAGGAAGTAATTTTAAGAATACGACACCCACATGCCCAAGAGGTGGAGGTGAGTGGTTTTTGGTCATTTGGTGGATGTTTGTCATCATTTAGGAGGGTTGGTTACAAATTGTTTTTGGACATGGTCAGGGAGGAAACTAAACAAAGGAGATTAGATTCAAGGATCTCATTCTAAAAAGGAAAAAGAGGGATATATGAATGGTAAGAAAAAAAGATAGATTATTGAATCTACTTTTAAATTAAAAAAGCAACAACTAGTCTCAAAATTTTACATTGGTTTGGATTTTTGTATATTGATACAAATTTAAGGTTATTTTCATTATACTGTATATATGTTTCTATTCTTATTCAAGGTATTGCTCCAATGCAGCTCATTTAAAAATGTAATGTAAAGTTCTAGTCCTTGAAAGCTATTTAGGATAATAAAGAAATACAGGTTAGTAGTTAGTCATCTATTAGATAACAGTCAAACTTATAGTCATGTTAAATATGCTTTCAAGGTCAAACAGAGATCTAGTTTAAGTAAACAGATGGTCTTCAAACACTTCCAGAGGCATACAGAATATGTCATTTAAAATGTTTTACTAACATAAGGCTTTTCATGACAGTGAGACACATCTGCTCCTGGAAGCACCAATTTACTTCAAAAGAGGATGATGAATATCAAAAAAACCTCCATACGAATTTTGATTTCATTGTGGCCAAGTTAGCCACTGAGCAAGAAACCACCCTTGCCTCAACTGCTGACAGAATGCTGTCCAAATTGGACAAACAGAACACAAAAGAAGGTTGACTGCTGAACTTTGCCAAGACAAGGTAGGACAGACCTTCAAAAATGTCCTGCCTTTTATAGGTGAGATTTTTTCCCCCTCGAGGCAATTGTCCTGCCACCGCAGTGAAAGCTGAGACATTTCCTGCCCATGGTACTAACCTCTTTAACAGTCACAGCTGCTTCATCTGCAGCATTATTCACGCTTTTCATAACCTTCTGCTCCATTTCTTGCTTTAAATTCCCACCACAAACCCAGCTGAAGGCAGCTAGCAGCAACCACACTGTAGCCTGAATGCTACACTGTCATAAAGTGTTCTCTACTGAATTAATTGGCCCATTACTTTTCATTCAACCTCATTCAAATGTTCAGGACACAGGCAGAACATAGCCTGGCCATTTGCCAGAATGTGACAGGAATGGCTTCTTGCCCATTACTAATCGTCTCTGTTCCTCTTTGAAACCTCATGAGCACAGTCCTGTCCACATTTCTAATGGCATTCTGGTCTTAATCAGCTTCCACCAGGGTGGTCCATTAAGCTCTGCTTACAGCATCCAGGGTCTAACTCCGAACTCTGCCACATTCCACACTCCTCTTGCAAACCCGTTCCAAAGATCAGCGAGCCACAGGGTTGGATCTATCACGAACAATGGTACTGATTTTCTGCACTAGTGACTCTCCTTGTTTCTATGGCAAAGTACCAGGCAGAAGCAACTTGAGGGAGGAGAGGTTTGTTTGGACTCAGCTGTGTCATGTAAGATCTCCCACGGCAGATGGAGCGGCTCAATCTGCAGCGTTAGGAGTTTGCGGCATGGCTTGCTCACACGGAGCAAGGGCAGTGAATGAAAATGAGGCCAGGACTGCTCCAAGGTGTGGCTGAAGAGAAGGGTTTTACTGTAGATAGGAGGGAGAGAACAGCCAGAGGTGTCTGAGAGTGTCCAGACGGAACCTGGCCGAGAGAGAGAGAGAGAGAGAGAGAGAGAGAGAGAGAGAGAGAGAGAGAGAGAGAGAGAGAGAGAAGAAGAAGAAGAAGGAGGAGGAGGAGGAGGAGGAGGAGGAGGAGGAGGAGGAGGAGGAGGAGGAGGAGAGAGGGCAGGTGGACCAAGAGAGGAGCCAAGGACCAAGACAGCACATGACTGAAATGGCAGGTTTGTGTAGGAATTGGAAGCTGGGGGAAGGGAATTGAAGCTCCTAGGCTGGAGACTTCTAGGGTAGGGGGCGGGGTGAGAAGTGCAGGGAGAAGCTGCAGGTACTGAGTGAGTCCTGTCAAGGCTTTCTTTGGGAACTGACAGTCCCAGGAAGCAGAAAGCTTAAGGATTGGAACTAGAAATGGCAGTCACTGTCAAGGCCCACCACCGGAGACTCCAGAACATATACCCCATGTTTCCACAATTTCCCAAAACAATGGCACCAGCCGGGGACCATGTGTTTTATACACAAACCTGTGGAGGAAATTTAAGATTCAAACCATAACAGGCTTCTGTCTTCAAAGTCAGACACAAGACATCGGCTCTAGATTCCGGTCAGCAAAGAGAAAAAGGAAAAGACTCAAAGACATAGTTTTCATCTGAATCACCCCTCTAACGGCCGGCCGGAATGACACAATTCGCTGATGTTGCTTCCATTTCCCGGGTCCTCTCTAGGTGCACAAAGAACAGGAAATGTAGGTTTTACTGCAAAGCCCAACAATGCAGAGGTCCTGTGTGTTGAGGGAGGAAGAGCAACGTTGGCAGCCAGGACAGCCGGATCCCAGGACGTTGCAGCTCTGCCCGCCCAGGCTCCGGCTCCAGCGAGAACTCTTCCCTTCCACAGTGGCTAAAATCATAGCTGTGTCTTGAGACAGAACTTTCATCACAACGAAGTGACTCAGTCATCGGGGGCAGGACTTTCCCAGGAGGCTCTTGGCTGCTGAGACTTTTGTTGAGTTGGTTTTGTTTGTTTTAATTCCGTAAGAATCACATTTCTGTCTACGCAACCCGCCCAGGCCCTGTTCCCTTTCATCACCCACTCGTGCTCCTCATAACTCCAGGGTGTAAGATACAAAAGAAAGTTTTGCTACCAGCAACTATCCCCAGCATTTCCCAGCTGGAGGCCGCTGTGCTCCTGTCTGCCCCTTCCTCCCCCAGCCATGTTTAGGTTGTGGGCAATACTGGCTGCATTCTTCTTTGACCCAGTTTCATTATGATAAGAGAAGAGTCCCCTGGGATGCTGTAAACCCTCTGCCCTGGCAGCCTGAGGCTGTGACTCCAGATGTGTGAAAGATGCATTTCCTCTGTCATTTAGATTACAGCTGATGTTTACTTGCTCAATGTGAGTGAGTCTAAGGCACTCCGATGCTCTCTGTCTCTGGGCGAGGGAGAGATTTCAAGCTGATTTATTTCTGTCTTAACCAGTGGGATCCCCCCCCCCTGCCCATTAAGAATAGAAGCAACCAGCTTTGACGCCTCCCTGATAGGAACTCCCTGTGCATGCACCCCTGCCCCCTGTCCTAACACTGTCACTCACCTCTGTATCTTCTTCCCGACTGCTCAGGGGCACCTGCACATCTGGACGGAAGTGGTGACAGGAAGGTACAGTGCACAGACTACCCTGGGGACCTGACAAGAAGCAGAGCCTGGGCGCACAGGAATAATGGACAGGACCCCTCCAGACCTCCAGTTTGTTCTGAGGACTGGTCTCCCATCATTGCAGGCAGGCTGATGGGTCTTCATTTACTTGGCTCTTTCTTGAACATTCCTTGTGGCCCAGGGATGAGGCATGAGGCCTCCATAGGCCCTGTGGGCTGGGGGAGTAGTAGCAGGGCCAAGGAAAGCTGCAGAGGAGTTCAAGGTGACTCCTCCCTCTGACTGGTCCAGTGACCTCCTGAAAGAGATCTTGGAAACTGGGTTCTGAAGTCCAGGTCAGGAAGCAGAGATGGAAGCAAAGGTCACGTGGCTCTTCCATGTGAACTTTAGCTTATCTGGACAGGCAAGGCGCAGGAAGGTAAAGCTGGGCAAGACGGGCAGGCTGGGAACGGCCACGGGTTCAAAGTAATCAGGCCAAACTCTACTGTGTGGGACTCTTGAGGCTGGGAAACCACAAGCAAAGGAAGAGGCAGAGGAGCAGCAGATGAAGAGTCACTGGCACGGGTATGCAGGAAGGGGAGCCCAAACCAACCCAGTCTTGTCATGGCATCAGAGGAGAGAGACTGCACTCCTGGCTGCAGAGTGGTGGTGTACAGGGAGGCGCGACTCTTCCGACGGAGAGATAACGTACTCACCCCAGACAGCGCACTGACTGATGGCAGAGCAGACAGAACACCAGGGAGCAAGGGCAACTCAAAGGCAGCCCACCTTAGCACCAGTGATGATGACTCACAAATCTGTATCTCTAGACACAACCACTACCACACCACCATCACACCACCACCACCGCCACCACCCTACCACCACCACTACCACACCACCACACTACACTACTACCACACCTCCACTACCACCACCACCACCCTACCACCACCACTACCACCACCACCTCCTCCTCCTCCTCCACCACCTCCACCTCCACCTCCACCACCTCCACCACCACTACCACACACCATACCACCACCACACCACACCACCACTACCACACTACCACCACACCCCCACACCACACTACCACCACCACCACACCACCACACCACCACCATACCACCACACCACTACCACACCACCACACCACACTACCACCACACCACCACTACCACCACCACCACCCTACCACCATCACACCACCACCACCACCACCACCACCACCACCACCACCACCACTACCCCACCACCACCACACCCCCACACCACACTACCACCACCACCACACCACCACACCACCACCATACCACCACACCACGACCACACCACCACACCACCACCACCCACACCACCACTCACACCACCACCACCACCCATGCCTGCCCAAGGAGCAGACAGATCCAATGAAGAATGAAGTCTTCTCTCCCCAGTGACTTTTATTTGCAGAACCTGGGGGCAGGTCATTTCCAATCTCACCACTTTCTGAGCCCAACTCTTAGGACTGCCGTGAGCTTCCTACGCTTTAGTTTCCTGTCGGAGTTCGGTGAGCCTCTCTTGGAATGTTTCATTTTGGAGGAAGCGGGCATGCAACAGGGGAGTAAATGGCAAGTGGGAAGGACTCCTTGTCACGGGGCAGAGAGAGTTTATTCACCTTCGCCTCATTCATGGGAAAGATGTCAAGCTCAGTCATGGGGTGGGCAGTCTTACAGGACAGCTAGTGGATCTTACCTCTCTCCAGCTCTGAGGACAAGGGCTTGAGGTTCCAGAGAGGTGGAAAGCCCTCATTCCAGTTCTCCTGCTGGGCCTTGAAGATCAATGTGGTTGAAATTGTTGATGAACATATTTAAGTTTCCCTTCATGAGCATGAAGTACCCTAAGAATGACAGTTCCTAAAAGGTGGGTAGTGGCATTAACTTCGGAAGTGGTTCTCCACCCTCGCATCAGGGCAACAACTTGGAATGTTTTGTTTTGAAACAAAGCTTCCCTATGTAATATAGGCCGTGTTGATTTTGAGCTTGCAATCCCCTACCTCAGCCCTCCCAAATGGTAGTAGTACAGGTCTGTGTAGCTACGCCCAGCTTAGCTGATCATTTTCATATGCATATTTTCAACATCTCCTGGTAAGTATTAACGTTACCTTCGTTTGACTCAAAATGAATCAGGACCAGAAAGAAACAGGGATTTACTCATGATCACCCAGCCAGTTCATGAGAAGGATGGGCGAGGTTCCAGGTCTTCTGATCCTTGAGCTGGATCCAATAGAGTTGAGCCCAAAAGTTAGTATGAAGACTTGGGGGTCAGGTGAATCAAGGCTAGCATGCTGGCCCTACAGCAGTGGTTCTCAACCTTCCTAATTCTGCGACCCTTTAACACAGCACCTCATGTAGTGGTGACCCCCAACCATAAAATTATTTCAGTGCTACTCCATAACTGTAATTTTTCCACTGTTATGAATTGTAATGTAAATATCTGATAAACAACCCCTCCAAAGGGGTCAAAACCCACTGGTTGAGTCCACCGCTCTACATCTTACAAGCCTCTTGAAGCTCTAGTTTTGACATGTGTAAGTCAGGATGCTGTGGGGCTCTGGTGAGATAACACCAGCCTGTGGTGAGCTTCACACCGCCCATATTGCAGGACCACTTCTTGCTGCTGCAGTCATTTAACAGATGTGAGGGTGGGGCAGGGACATGCGCTGTTTAGAAGTAAGTCATGGCCTGGGGTTAGACACTCTGTGGAAAGGGAATGACAGAGGGACCGTTGTCATTATTCCAAGCATCAGAAAAGCCCAGGCCTGCCTCCCTCAGGAGCTGAATGTATGCCAGAGCCTGACCAACCCTTGGGGATAGAGAGAATGTGGAGGCCCTCCTCCTGTGGCTGCCAGAGATTGTTAGGGCAGATACAAGCTGTCCTCCTGGTTCTTAGAGCCTTGGCTCACACTTCTCAGCCTAACTCTTTCCCTTGGCACAAAGTATGCCTTCGGGGGTCAGACTCCTTGGAGTCAAGCCCAAGACTGGGCAGACTCTGGCAGAAGATCAGAGCCCTGACTCAGGCAGGGTGTGGGCCTCAGCAGGCCAGAGGGGTCCCCACCATGGAAGGGAGAGAGGAGGGGATTCCCAGCTCTGCCTTCTGTAGAGCTGTGGCCAAGGCTAGCAGGATGTCACTTGTCACATGTCTGCAGTCTGGATCAGCGGTCGGGGAACAACAGTACACATACATGAACTCTGCCCCTTCTCCGTTATCACCTTGCCATTTCTGGTGCCTCAGAGGTATTTTTAAAACCTTGTGCTCTTGGTTGCTGAGCCAAACAGTCCTCAGTTCTGAGGTCTAGATGCAGCTGTGTTCTTATAAGAAAAAATAATCTCAATTCAATTCACATAAAGAGGAAAAAGATAATTCCTTAAGAAAAAAGACATCCCATTGAAACATTCAAACATGAGACTGATGTATCAACGAGCTTCTTCTCTCCTGAAAATCAAACAGCTTAGGCTTGTGGTCTTTTTGTTTCCCCTTTACTCCTTGAATGCCATTTAAATCCACCGGAAGCTCTGCAAGGCCAGCGGAGTGGACTCACACTGTTCACACCACTCCTGCTGATGGACAGGTGTTTTCTTTACCCTGTTACAGGACAGCAGAGCTGGGCGCACACAGGCACAGTCGGTGCTGCAGAAGTACCCAATTATCCATCCTCCATCAAGGGCCCTGGGGAGACTTTCAACAAGTGAGAGAAGGGGCAGACATAGAAGCACATCCTTAAGAGAGGCATGGGGAGTTTCCTCCAAAGCCACACTGTCAGGTGTCTCCACGCCCCCAGAGCAAAGACTAGGTTCTTGTCCTACATCTACTTCCTCTCTGGCTCCCACCTGGTTCTTTAATGCCTTGAATCTCTGAAATGAGACTCTTGGTGGCCCTTGAGAGGCAGGCTAAAGTGGCCACATGAAAACGTGCTTGTACAGGTGAGAACATTGACTCTCGCCGAGTGACCCCTAGAGAAGACTCGGCGCTGGGTCCTCCTGTAGTCGGGGAATTTGTTTTCCCTCTGTGAAAAGAGGTTTCAGAACAGGTCCAAGAAAAGCTGGGGGCAGCCATGTAATGAAGACAGCATCTCCTGCTGCCACCAAGGAAGAAAGTGATGGGGACTTATGAACATATCATGTACCTACACACAGATCACATATACACATATCATACACATCACATACACATAGACACAGTACATACATATTACATGCACTCATATCAAATCATACACCATCACATTTCACATGTGTACAGATCATGCATACCATTTACATACATCACATGCACCCACAGCATATACATACACACCACTCACCATCGCATATCACGTGTGTGGCATATATATATCACATGTACACATGTTACATCTGCTAAACACACATATATCCCATGCAGACATCACAAGCACACATCATACAAACACATCACATACATATACATCAAACACATATGTCACACATCACACACACACATTATATGCATGTACACCAGGGATGTAGACCACAATCATTTTACACACATACACACATACACACACACACACACACACACACACACACACACACACACACACAAACATACACATACATGGGTTGTGGTAAAGGGTAAAAGGACAAATTTAAAAAATCCCCATGGACAAAGTGGGGACAATTTGAGCAATAAGTGGCATTGCTTTGAATTTTAACACAAAGCATGAAGTCAATATCCACAAGTCTATGCAGATAAAAAGGAATGGTAAATAAATAAACCGCAGAGACAAATGTGCCATGCCAGATAACGCAGGGGGTTGCTGCATCTGGAGAAAGGAGTGGGGGGGGCTGGTGGAGTCGCTTCCCCAGAGAGCACAGTGTGGTGAACGGGGGCAAAGGACCAGCTCTGCCACAAGCCAAGTTCCTCTTCAGCCAGGCCATAAGTCATCGTCCAGTCCTCGATCCCACTAATTCCATCAACGTGACGCGATGAAGGTACCACCTCACCCCTGTCATCACTGACAAAAGCCTAAAACTCCACCGATTATGAACAAAACTTCAGAAGAACCCAAGCAGAGAGGCACCCCAAAGCACCCCAAAGCAGTGTGCTCCTCACACTCACAAACAAAGGGGGTCTGAGAAACCGCCACAGCCAAGAGGAGCCTGAGGAGGGCGGAGAGATAAACAGCAGTGTTCTACACCAGGTCCTTGTCCAGAAAAGGGGAACACCAGGTACAAAGTAAACCAGAGGAATATGAACAAACTGCCCATGCAGTAAGCAATAATGCATCAGTACTGTGCTGTCCTAGCCAAGGGAGGCACTGACATGGAGGTGGCGTTCGTGAGAGGAAGGTTTGTGGGGATGAAGGGAAGGCATTAGTCAGCTCTGTGCCGGCCACACAAATTTTTCCTTAAATCTAAGACTATTCTCAGAGAGTAAAATATGAAAGAAAATCCATTAAAAATAGGTGGAGGGGAAGATAGATGTGCCTCAAAGAATTAACCTGAAGGAGAGCAGATCAATACATTCATGAGAAGGCTTCAGGTGAGTGAAAAATTCAGGGTAGTGATACATGCCCAAGGTTGTGGGGAGATGGGAAAATCTGTGAGGGAGCCAGGGAAAGGAGCCCACATGAGCCATCTGATCCCACAGGTTCAAATACAAGGTGGGCATTTGGGGTCCAGTACACTCAAGCCAGAAAAGAAGGAAAAGATGTCTTTGCTCTCAGCAGTGGTTCAGAAAAAGCATATCCTGTCCTATGCCGTTCCTCTCGTAGGCTCCCATGTGCCTAACACTCATCTTAAAAGGCGATGTCAGGGAGAGGTGGAAAGAGGAGAGAAAACAAGAAGACTGAGGACTCTGTTGGTGAGCGCTCTCCCGGTTGGTTTCTGGAAAGACTTTTACTACAGGAGCACCAATGATTGTGGGCTTAGCTGGTTTGCCACACCATGGGACCTTCCCTGGAGTCCGGCCATCATCACTCATGTTCTGCTGCAGCTATGGCCCAGGATGCTCCCAACTGTTTGGGTGGGTAGGGACATGGGTTTATTTGGGAGCTTTCCTAGGTTGCGATAAAGAAAGCAACCATGTGGATCCTTTATCCGCATTATCTTTCCCTGGGTTCTTTTTCATCCTCGTCTCCGGGGCCAGCTCCAAACAGTCCAGAATCCACCCGCTGAGCAAACAAACCACACCTGTTGAACAGCCTCGGGCTCTCTCCGCCCCACAGTTCTGATGCCTCACTCACCATACCAACCTCACTGCCAGCCAGCCAGCCAAGCAGACTGACACCAGGCCTGCTGCCCCTCCTGGGCTAGACTTGCCAGTGTAGGACCCAAGTGCCACACCTGTAGGGAGGGCAGATGCTGTGGAGGCAGATCTCTACCTATGGCAAGGTTTAGGCTCCTGTTTTGATCTCTTCATCCACGAAAGCCAGATTTGGGGTTGTTTTTGAACTCTCATGTTCCACCAGTTAAGAATTAGCATGAGGACTGGAGCAATGGCCCACTGGTTAAGAGCACTTTCTGCTCTTAACTAGAGGACCTGGGTTTGATTGAAAGCACCCACATTTCCTGTAGAGAGGGAAAGACCTAGGGTGTGGGATCACAACCACCTGCAACTCCAGTTCCAGGGGATCCGATGCCTTCTAGGAACCAGGCATGCAAAAGTAACTGGTCACGTATACAGGCAAAAATCTATACACATAAAATAAAAATCAAAAAGTGTTAATGTGATGGATAGCAAAAGTGTATTTCCCCAAGAGTTAAGGTGCCAGAGAACAAACTCCTTAATTCATCAGCTCTCTTTCCATTGCATCATGAACAGCAATGATATGTGCTTAGGGACTGCTGGGGCAGTGCTGTAGTTTGGATCCTGAATGTCTCCTTCCCCTCAATGCTTGGGTGTCAAAGCCTTGGTCACCAGCCCAGGGTGCTATTGGGAGAGATGGTGAAGAAGTTAGGTCATTAAGAACATGCCCTCGATGGAATATCAGGGCCTCGACACCGTCTTCTCTCTCTCTCTCTCTCTCTCTCTCTCTCTCTCTCTCTCTCTCTCTCTCTCTCTCTCTCTCTCTCTCTCTCTCTCTCTCTCTCTCTCTCTGCCTCCTAATGTCTAGAGGTGAGCAGTCTCCTCAGCCATGGTTCCCAGGACAATGTTCTGTGCTGTCCCGGGCCCACAGGCAACACAGCCAACCAACCGCAGATCGAAGCTGATGGCAAATAAATCTTGCTTCCTTGTAAGTTGCTTGTCTGAGGTGTTTTGTCACAGTAATGGAAAACAGAAGGACACAGATGGCTTGGGTAAGCTGTGTGGTTGGAGGAAGGTCAAGCTGACTCTACAGAGGGGAAGGACCTAGGGGTAGGACACGTGATAAGCCTTTGGGGCAAAGGAAGGGACCCCCAAGAGAAAGAGGCATGCAGAGTCACAAAAGGGTGACATCAGAATTTCACTTTTTGAGGCCACAGGAGAGCAGAAGGGAAAAGAACCTGTTAACTGAGTTCTCGTCTGTCTCCTCCCCACTCAAGTCTTTCTGACCCTTCAGTTTCTTCCCATCGGAACCCTGTAGACTCAGGCCCTCCTCCTCCTCCTCACCCAGCAGCTCTGCACCCGCCAAGTGCATCTCCCCCAAGTGTGGGAGAAAAGTCAAACGACACTTTATGAAGTGGATCCTTAAACCTCAAAACTGCCTCTTTTCCCTTCTTCCTCCCTCCCTCCCTGGCCACCTTCTCCCCAGTCCTCTTTCCAGAGCTAGAGACCAAACTCAGGGATTGCCCCGTGACTCATTTCTAAGGCTGTTTCAGACAGGGAGACTTTACAAAGATGGGAGCGATTCCCACTTATTTCAGAGAGGAATTCAAGCTTTAATGAGTTGGAATCACCTTCTGGAGGTGGTGTAAATGGAAGAGACAAGGCTAGATCCAGATGACATCCTGCCAAACTGCAGCAGAAACACTGAAGTCACCATACAATCGAGCCACATAGATGCCCCCAGAGCAGCCTATGGCCAGGAGTTAATGGACCTAGCCCCAGGGCTGGGCTTGCCCAGGCCTCTCAAACTTAGGTTAGACGTTTACTTGTTAACTGTTTTTCTTTAAGAGACACCGTCAATAGTGTGAGCGTTCACCTCCACATACACAAAAATCCATCCACCTCCGCTGACCAATCACTATTTAGAAGAAGCTGAATCTCAGAAGGGGGAGTGGCCAAATTGGCCTCAGCTTGCTCAACACAAAGAGTCCTCTCTCTGAGAGGATTTAGAGGATGCTAAACTGGGGGTGGGGATATTGATGATGATGGACTTTGAAAGGGGCTTCTCATGAGCAACTCATATGTTCTAGAGGGCTGGGGAAGGACAGAGCAGGCCTGAAATTGCAGATTACCACACATGTAATCTCTGGAATGAATCTGGTTTAATAGAAACTGAGACTGAGGTTGGATGCCTGTGTTGTATCAAGGCCTGAGGGAATGAGAAGCACAGTTGCTTAAAAAATTTGGAGACAGGAAACTTGAGACAAAGGTACCATCAGATTCAGCTTCTAGCGAAGCTTGCTCCCTGGTTCCTAGAGTGCATTGTTTCCTGTGTGCTCACATCTGTGTCCTTCAAGGTCCCACAAGCCTTATCCATCCCCATCATGGCACTTATTCCATTGATGAGGGCTCATCACATCATTAATCTCCCGGGACCTCATCTCTCAATATCTTCACACTAGAAGTTAGGATGTCAACCTCTGCATTTGGGGAGGACACAGTCCATAGATGGTGGGACAGAGGAATATTTTCAAGGGACTTTCTCAGCATCTTCAGGAGTTATGAATCTGTTCTCCACAGATGACAGGCACCTTAAGCAGGAAATGCTGTATTCTGTTTCTCACTTAGGAAGACTGATCTGGAGAATGGAGACAGAGTCCCATAAAGAAGGTGGCAATGGCTGGACCATGATCATGCTGGTCAGTGTGCAGGCAGAGACAAGGTGGTGGGAAGGCACACAGAGCACCCATGGGACAGCTGTGACCCACAAAGCCCCCATGCCAAGGAGGGTTCCAGGAACCAGTGTGTGGCTAAGGAATGCTGTGAGCAGCCCCCTTCAGCTATAAAACACAAACATATGAAGATAATTGTAGTTACATTACATTATGCTACTATAAATGTTCAAGTAGTAATTTGACTAATGCAGACAGATACTTCCTGAACTATTTGCTGGAGTTAGAAGCATCTTTTGCCAAGCTGCCAGGATGGCTAAGTGGGTAAAGGGTGCCAAGTCCAACAACCTAAGTTCAACCCTCAGAACCCACATAGAGGTAGAAGGAGAGGGTTGACTCTATGAAGGTGTCCTCTGACCTCCAGACACACACGATGGCACACATGTACCACCATCATACACAAACACAACAACAACAACAATAATAACAAAGAAGGAGGAGGAGGAGGAGGAGGAGAAGAAGAAGAAGAAAAAAAGAAGAAGAAATTTAAAAAATCATCTCACATAAATTTTCTAAAAATCAGGTAGTTCTCATCTATAACTGCAGAAGCAACATCAAAATCAGGAGATTTAGCATTCATCTCATACAACCCACAGTCCAGACCTAAATGACACCAGCTGTCCTAATGAGGGTTTCTCCTGGGTCACTGTCATCCAATCCAAACACTTCGCACTTCATTCCAGGTCTCTTCCACCTCCCTTTATCTAACAATTTTTCAGGTTTTGTTCTATGCCCTTGGCATTTTAAAGACTAGAGGCCTTTACCTTATAGGACCCTTGTGCCCCAGTAGGGCTCTCTGTTGCTTCTTGGTCCTTAGATCCAGATTATACAGTTTGGGGGTGCTAATCCCCCAAAAGTGATGTGCTAATATCAGCACATGTTGCTTCTTGGTCCTTAGATCCAGATTATACAGTTTGGGGGTGCTAATCCCCCAAAAGTGATGTGCTAATATCAGCACATGTATGAAGTAGACTTGTTCCAATATTGGCGACACTGATGCTCATCACACAGTTAAGGTCAGACATTCTTGAAATCAATTTAGATGGCACTGGATATTTCTTTTCCAATTATGAAAATCTGCCATGTTTTAAATATTAGTGCGTGTGTGTATGTGTGTGCGTGCATGCATGCGTGCGTGCGTGCCTGTGTGTATGTGTGTGTGTGCGCGTGCGTGTGTGCGTGTGTGTGTGTGTGTGTGTGTGTGTGTGTGTGTGGCTGACGTCAAGTGTCTTCCTCAACTGCTCTTCACCTTGTTTTTGAGACAGGATTTCTCAGGGACTCCGGAGCTCATCTTTTAGTTAGTCTGACTGCACCAGCGGCCCCCAAAATCCTCATGTCTCCTCTTCCTCAGTGCAGATTCTTCATGTGGGAGCTGGAGATTGAAACCCAAGTCCTCATGCGTGCTCAGGAATTACTTGCCTGACTGAACCATCTCCCCAGCATTCCCCACAAACAAGTCTTTCTTTAGGTCTTTTCCTGGGTAAACTCCAGAGCTGTAATTAATAGACAATGGGCATGTTTTTAGGGCAAAACGTGAAGTTAAAGGGGCCTATTTTCAAAAGTCTTCTTGGGCCTCACCTGCCTTACTGCAGTGCATGCTGGTATTCATTCACCTCCTGTCTACCCATGGCCCCAACCCCCAACTGCAATTAACTGATTTTGTCAGCTCCTAAAACCTTTCATTGCTTTTGTTTGTGTTTTAGTTAGAAAATTAGACTTTTTTTCACATAGTTTGGTCATTTGTGCAACTTCCAGGCTTCCCTCTTCCTGTCCTTTGCTTGTTTTTCCTATTGCATTCCAATCTTTGGTTCTAATACACAGTTCTGGCTGCTGCTACCCTATGAGAAGCTTGCACACTGGTGCTCAGTTCTTCTTACTCAGCTTGCACACCGGTGCTCAGTTCTTCTTACTCAGCTTGCACACCAGTGCTCAGTTCTTCTTACTCAGCTTGCACACCGGTGCTCAGTTCTTCTTGCTCAGCTTGCACATCAGTGCTAGGTTCTCCTTTCTCGGCTCGCACATCTGTGCTCAGTTCTTCTTGCTCCGCTGACACATTGGTACTGGGTTCTTTCTTGAGGGAAGAGTTTTGTTCTTTTTCGGCTTGAATTTCCAAATAGCATTTTCCTTCTTTGATTGAATTACTTTTTCATGTATATCTTCCGGTTCTGGGGCAGGACTTCCAAGCAGGATGGCTCATGGTTAGATGCCTATGCTCTACAATTGGACAGGTGTGACTCCTACCAACACTGGGTGACTTTGGGAGGGTCAATCTCACTGTGTTTCACTTTTCTCAAATATATAATAGAAGGTGGAAGCAGGCTGTGGGGAGGATGAAGTGAGACACCGTGTTCAGTGCCTGCTAGGTGTCGCTTGGCCCAGGCTGTTCCTCACGTGTGTCTTGCTGCTTTGATTTGGGCTTCTGAGTCGCATATTCAGTGGGACTCTGAATCAGCAGGATGTGTGCAAAAGAGAAAAGGAAGAACAGACACAGCACCTGAAAGTGAGCTGTGGGGGGAAGAGACCAGGGCTTTATAGAGAAGCGGAAGTGGGCTGGCTAGGCAGCACCTCCCAGTGGCCTGTGCTTAGGCTTGTGCTCCTGCAGTCTTGCAGGCTAAAAGGTGGGCTGTCTGAGTGCAGAGGCAGGTGTCATTTTGATGAGCTCATATTTCTAAGCTGCAAAGACATCTGCCCAATGGTGATACTACACAGATTCCTGAGATCCCTGCATGTGTATTTGTTGTCTGTGGGCTTGGGGTTTTAAATGAAGTCAATAAGGACTTACGAGTGTCAAAGTTCGGAAAAGCCTTGAAAACACTTGGCCTGTGCTTGGCGCATAACAGGAACTCATTCAGGGCAAGGCTCTTCCTTTTCTGCCTCCCATCTCCTTTCGGTCTTCCCTTCCCTGCTTACTGACACAACAGACATCTCCTCCCTGTCTCCCCTTCCCTGCTTACTACACAACAGGCAACCAAACCCAGCTCTAGGCAGTACTCAGTACCTCCTGCTCTGTTGATGCTGGCTGGGTTACATACTCTCTGGATTTCACTTTCTCCTCTATAAGACATTATTTGAGCTGGGGAGATAGCTTAGTGGTAAAGCAGTTGCTGCATGAGTGTGAGGACATGAGTTTGAATCCCTGGTACCCATGTAGTGCACCTGTAATTCCAGTGCGCCCAAGGAGATGGGAGGCAGCACAGGAGAATTCCCAGAAGCCCCTGGGCAAGCTAGCCTGGTATACACAGTAGCAAACAGTAACAGACCATGGGATGCATGCACCTGCGTTCTCACATAAGAATTTGCATGTGTGCACACAGACACAAACTGGAATAAAAAAAAAAAACATGGTTGGGGGACACATTGAACAAATGTCTCTCTCTATTTCAGGATTTTATCCTGTAAAATTTTGCATAATTGGTCGTCCTTGTACACTCATATTTGAGATATTTGGAAAAATAGCGAACCAATCTGGAGGAAGGTGGTACCCACAGTCCAAAGCATGACTGCTGGAGGACCTTGAAAGGAGGCCTCCGCCCTGAAACTCCAAAGTTTTCCTCCCTGGGCCACTGCCCTGTAGTCATATCAGTGTGACCAAGTGCCTAGAATCCAGTCTTACCAGGCTCCGCCACTCACTGGTTTCCGGCTATGCCTATTGTGGTGAGAAACACCGAGTCCTTTCCAACCTTATGATGTACATTCATAGAAAATTACGTGAGACCTTCAGGAAGAAGAGTATATTCACCACCACAAAGAGGTTACCTCAAGGACAAATATGTAACCTGTATAACTTGGGAAAGGACCCAGGACTACCAACATTGAGAATAAAAACTATTTGGAACTGTTTAATAACCACAACAAAACTCCTGATGATCCTGCCACCATTTTATATCTTGATGAAAAGAGGAAGAGCCAGGCAATGTTCTAGGAGCTACTGGTAACACCTTCTGCTCAGGCCACTGCTGAGCTGGGCCCGCTGCTGGCCCATGGTCCCTCTGCCCCTGTGAATGCTCCTCAATGACCCTGAAGAACCACAGAAGCTACTTTTCCTCTTCTGCCCATTTGTCGGGGACTTTGGTATTGGGCAAGTCCTTCTGTAAAATGCCTCTGCCATCTTTGGTGTCCTGTTTAGTGCAAATCTGTTACAGGGAGGAGAAAACAGACACTGGATGTCTACTCAGTAATAGCCCAAAGCAGAGCTCATATATGTTCACATGAAGCATTCTCACAAGATCTCACATCGCTCTTTCACTCTGTGCTTCTTGAAGCTCAGACTCACTCTATGGCTTCCAAATGTCACCTGCAGTCCTGAGATCATTATAGATATCTAGTATGACCAGGCTGTGGGGCTCCCCCCTCTTCTGAAGATATTTATTTAGGATAATTATGTTATCTCAAGCACTCTGGAGTGAAAGACTAGTTTCTTGGGAATGGTATTTCTGCTTTGGAAATGTTCTGATGAGCTTCAGTTTTCCTTTATAACCCGTAGAGCTAAGGGGCTTAAGATGAAATGCCTTTTCCACTGCCCAGAAAGGACAAATTCCCAGGACTTCCTGTTTCACAGACTAAAAGAGACCATGGCAGCTCTTCACTGTATATGAAAGCAAACACCTGCACCTGTCGCAGCTGGCCTGGGCTATCTTACCCCATTGCATGACATCCAGGGTAGACAGCAGGAGAGTAGTAGAGGCAGCGGGGCTCTGTTAAAGAGAGTAGAAATCCAGGAAGAGGGAAGGAAGTATCCTCATTCTTGACTTACCTCCTAGTACTACAGAAACTTGATGTTCTGTTAATTTGTCTCTTCTCTGAGCTCAACTCTGATAAATCCTTAATCCAGACTATCAGCTTGTAGTATCTTCTTATGGAAGCCTAACTGGGTCAAGACAGCTCTAGAAGACACATAAAGTGGCTTGTGTATATGAGAAATGTCACTCACAGGCTCATGTGTTTCAGCCCTTGGTCTCCAGTTGCTGGCTCTGCTTGGGGGAATGTCTTAGTTTGTCTTCTGTTGTTACACTCACACATGGCAAGGTCACAATCCATTGTCCAGGGAAGTCAAAGCAGAAACTCAAGACAGGAGCTTTAAATAACAACAACAAACAAACAAACAAACAAACAAACAAAAACCACGTAGAAATGCTGCTTCCTGGCTTGTTCCCCTGACTTGTTCAGCTAGTTTGCTTATACGGCCCAGGATAGCCTGCCTAGGGTTGACACCGCCCACAGTGGACTGGCCCGCCTACATTAATTAGAAATTAAAAAAAAAAAAATGTCTCACAGACATGGCCACAGACCAAACTGAACCAGGCAAGTCTTCAGTTCAGGTTCTTTCTTCCCAGGTGACTCTTGGTTGGTGTCAAGTTGGCTGCTAAAGTTAACAATGATAGGGAGACTTTGGAATCTTTAGGAGGTGGAGCCTTGCTGAAGAAGTCCATCGCTGGGGATGGATTTTGAGGGCTTATAGACTTGCCTGGCTTCCTGTTCTCTCTGTGTATTTCCTGCGTGCAGATGAAAATGTAGCCAGCCAGCTTTCTGCTCTGGCCACCATCTAGCCTAATCTGTTGTCACTCCTATCCCACCACGTAGGAGTCTATCTTTCTGGAACCATAAGTCAAAAAGAACCTGTGCTTCTCTGAGCTGCTTTTGATCATGACATTTTATCATAGCAACAGAAGAGTAACTAATATAGCAAGCAATGATGGCCTTCGGCTCTGGGCACCTGAGGGGAGTGCCCAGAGAAGGGAGGGAGCTGGCACAGGGGCCTTATCGCCCCAAAGTGTCATCATTTCAAAGATAGTAAAGAATGTTGGGACAACCCTGGTAAGACTCAAGAAACCAGATAGCAAGACGACAGAAAACAGAGCCGTGTCCCACCTCATCCAGGCTTGTTCGCCATCTGCAGCGCTTCTGAGGTTGCAGTTCTCGGGAACAGTGCCACCCGGACAAACAACCACTAAGGAGAGTTCTCCAAAGCAGTTTTCCCGGGAAGATCAATGTTTAATTTCTAAAAAGCCATTTTCAGCTAAATCCTGGACTTGGCTGTGGTATGAGCCCTCACCTGTGACTGCGACAGGCCTTTGATCCAGTCAGTCGCCAAGCATGGCTGATTTTATAGGCATGTTTACAGGTGCTCAGTCCCATGGTTGTGACCAAAACAGAAGTCTTGGCGTAGCTATTGTCTACAGGGTATGTGACAAGGTCTGGAAACAGTGTCGTTGCCACGCCTGGTGGGTAGAGACCAGGGAGCCTGATAAATATTTTATAATTTACAACAGTCCCATAACAGAATTGCTCAGCCCAGATGTCCACAGTACTGACGCAGAAAACCCCTGTCACCAGGCCTCGGCTCCTTGACGATCAAACTCAACTCACATACGATCCTTCTCCTTCCGGCCTTCCTCCTAACAGGATGCCTGCCCAAGCCACACCCAGGCGGCGTTCATACACATACCCCCGTTCACATCTGTCACCTGAGATGACACCGTTGGAATTCCCCAGCTCTGCACCCTGCCAGGAATGCCTTTCCAGCTTTGCCGCTTAGCCCCGCTCTTCTCTCAAAACTGCTCTTGGCACCCCAACCACTCCCCAAAGGGCATGTGCATCAGAATCACTCTGGGGGGCCTGGGCTGAGGGGCAGAGCTTGCACCTCTAGGTGATATGGAGGCCATTGCTCTCGGTACCAGACTTTGACGGCATCAGCCCACACCTGGCTTCTCTGTGACCTGGTCCCCAGGAGGGCTGTGCCCTTGATCTTTCCTCACATCTGACTTCTCCTTTCACAGCCACACCACCTCCCTCACCAAGCCATCACTGATGCCCTAGGGGAACCTCCCCACCCCCGCCACTGCCCACTCTTAGCACTGCACACCTTTTTGGGTCATTTTTTTTTTCTTCTTTCAAAAACAATGATCCCAAACCAGGCCTTATTAGTCAGAAGCCCTCAAAAAGAACAACCAAAGAGAGCTCAGTAACTGTAGCATCTCTACAAAAGTGTGGGCAGGATAAAGGGACACTAACATGGGTGGAGAAGCCCTGGCCACCCCGAGGGCTAGGGCCCAGGTAAGGACTTGATAACCAAGGTCAGACGAGGTTTAGCTGGCAGGAGCTGTCCCTATTCTCCTGCAGGCTGAGCTCAGGAAACAGGCGAGGAGTAGCTGGTCACAGCTATCTGGAGCAGACCCTCAGGGCTCTGAGCAGGGGAGAAGGACACAGAAAGGACCCAACAGGGCACACAAAGGGATCTAGCTTAGCCCTCTCTTCCTACTCTGAAACCCTACCGGACTGAAGCCACATCAAAATTGCCCAGGAGGATCTGGAGTGTCTCAGAGGCTGAGAGAACCCAGCACCTTCATGGACAGCTCACAACACACCGAAACTCCAGTTCCAGGGAATTCAGTGCCCTCTTCTGGCCTCAGTGGGCACCAGGTACAGACACACAAGCAGGCAACACACCCATACATGTGAAAGAAATAGATATATATTTTTAAATTTGCCCCTGATCCACAGCAGGCCCAGGACCCATGTGACATGGTAGGCCATTAGTAAATATTTTGAAAGTGATTTCATCATTAGCTGGCACAAATGTCTGATGATTAATTCTTACACATTTTATGGAATTTATCCATGCAGAATATTAAGATTGTTCACAAAACCATAAAAACACAGCCAGGAGCCAGGCCATCTCATCCCATTTCCCAACTCTGTCCACCAGTTTCTCATGCACATATGGCTTTGTCCCTCAGAACAAAGAACACCAAGTAGGAATTCATCAGCTCTGTGGAGAGAATCCATTTTTTCAGGTTTCAAGTAGTCGGAGAACACACAAAAGGAAGGAATCACTAAAGAGACCAACTCTAAGTGTCATATAATCAAACTGAAATGAAAGGGGGAAACTGAAAGCAAAGGATATTTGTACTAGAAGTGATAAAGGGCGTAAATTCACACGAGTCATTAAAAAATATTTGTTTGTGTTCATTTTACCTTTTGTATAGGAACACTTTGCCTGCGTATATGTATGTGTACCACACGCATGCCTGGTGCCTGCTGAGGTCAGAAGAGGGTGTCAGGGCATCAGAGGCTCTGGAACTGACGGCTGTGAGCATCACGTGGGTGCTGAGAACACAGCCTGGGTTCTCTGGAAGGGCAACAGGTGCTCTCAGCCACTGAGTTCTCACTCCAGTGCTTTTCTCCCCCTTTTATTTATTCGTTAGGGTAGGAGTGGGGTATGAACACTGTGGCACTCCTGTGGAGGGCAGATGTTAATGAAATGTGTGGGAGTTGATTCTCTTCTTTCTGAAGATCATACTCAGGTCACCTGGACTGGTGGAGAGAGAACCTTAATCTGCTGAGCCATCTCACCAGTCCCCAAAGCCATACAGTTCTTTCTAAAACTTATTTGTATTAAGTGTGTGTGTGTGTGTGTGTGTGTGTGTGTGTGTGTGTGTGTGTGTGTGTGTGTGTATCTCTGTGTGGGCATATGTATGAGAGTGCAGGTGTCCCAGAGGTTAGAGGTGTTGGATTCCCTGGAGCTGGAGTTCCAGATGGTTGTGAGCCACCTGATATGGGTACTGGGAATTGAACTCAGGTCCTCTGGAGAAGAGTTATGTGCTCTTAACTGTTGAGCCATCTCTCCAGTATTGAGGGCTTTGTGTATGTTATATCAATCAATCCTCCCCCTCATGCATTTGAACCAGATGTTGGCAAATCACTATCATTTCCAGTTTTACAGATGTTGACCCTGAAGTCCTGGGAAGTTATACAAAATGTCCACGTTCTCCTGGCTGGAATTAAAATCAATATTTACTTAGTCAATAATCTCACTGGGAAGTACATAATAGATGATTTAAAACTCACTGTGCATCATAAGGATTCAAACGCGGTGATTGTACGAGTTCCAATTGATGTCTACTCAAGTAGTGATGCACTTATTAGTTTATCAGTCACAGCATGGCTAGTGAGGCACTAAGAAGAGGGTGGACTCTCACCACAGGGCCAAGATTGGGGAATCAGCCTTCTGGAAAGTAACAGTTAAGACCGTAGTCAGGAATGGGCACTGTGCCATCCACACCTGTCTTCTATGATCAGGAGTCTGATTCACTGTGCCAACCTCAGGGCCTTTGCTGTGCTTCTTGAGTGGGAAGGGAGACATTTTCTTCAAATATGAACTAGACTATGCTTTCATAGATACGACCTGGACCCATCTAGGTATGACTACCTCCAAAGGACTCAGGGATGTGTGTGTGTGTGTGTGTGTGTGTGTGTGTGTGTGTGTGTGTATGTGTGTGTGTGTGTGTGTGTGTGTGTGTGTGTGTGTGTAGGGAGGGGTGGTATTGGTCAGCTGACTGGTTGGGATCCGATGTAGGATACTGTCTTCCTGAAGACTTGAGACTATGACTCATGGGCAAGGAGCTGGATGGACAGGCAGAGCTTTCCTCAGAGCTCTTTGATTTGCAGAGATATGCCAAGCCAGAGCAGTGCCCTGGCCACAGCTGATTCTACAGAGGATAAATGCTAACTCCAGAACACCAAGCAGGCAGAATGACATGGCCAGCATGGAGAAGCCACCTCACTAGCTGTGGGAGCTCGTCTTGGCCCACCACAGGAATTCTGAGCCTTGTAGAGACATCCTGATAGACTCCACACTGACTTCTGGGAACAGTACAGGACTCTAGTACATTTGCTTCCTGTCTGTAGTCCCTGCTTGAGGCCACCTCTCTATCCTAGTGGACATGGGGTTCTCTGCTCTTGTATTTAAATCCCACACCTGGTTCTTCCACACTGTTCAGTCTCAAGCAAGCCACAGAAATGCTTATGTCCCTCATCTGTAAATACCAGACTGCACCTTGAGTTCCATCTCAACATAGCACACATGAGGTCTTGTATTTATGAAGCAATATTTTCCAAGGCCCAGGCAGTCATGAAAATAAATGACCCCACCATGTAGTGGGGTCATGAGAAGGACTCCTTTCTTCTCCCTTTCCTTACTTGTATCTCTCCAACAAATCAGAGAGAAACCCCCTAGGTGTACTCATGTACAAGGCTTCTTAAGAGCTGACCACTCAAAACCCCTTTTCACCTGAGATATTTACAGATGACCCTGGGGACATATAGAAGAGATACACAAATCAAACATGTACTCGATCATAAAGACCTTTATTTTAAAACAATTCTTTGGTATGCATATAATTTTACCACTTATTAATGATGAAGGATAATTTGCACACTAATTAGATGGATACAATTGTTTATTTCCACATTAAAAAAAACAAGTCCTGGCTGAATATTCAGTACTGATTGATATTTTGTATAATTAACAGCATTGAGAATACTCCTTAGTATAAATATGGAGTACAAAAGGACACTTGGAATTCTTTCAGAAGCCGTTGCAAATTGTTCTAAAACCGAGACAACTCGTTTAATAATTTTTTAATGAAACTCAAGTCAGCAACTCACATAGCAATTTTTAAAAATCAAATAGTCTACCGCAGTACAACTCAAAGATCTACTGGCCTGACGCATGCAGAGAGATGACAGTTGGAAAACACTGAAGTTTTTGTTCTTTTTAATTAAACCATCATGTTTAAGATCAGGAACTCCACATGCACAAACTACGAGCAGCGAAAACAAAATACTTCTGATATGTAACCGTTTCTGTCTGAACCAGGGTCCTCGGGGCGTCATTCTTGGTGTCGCACGGTGTGAGGGTACAACGTTTTCCAGCTGTGTGTTCGGAACCAAGGCTGCAGTGAAACTGGGAGACACAGCATGGGTAAGTTCCGCTAGGAACAGCTAGGATTCTTTTGAGGGCTACACAGCTGGAAGCCTTTGCTGTTGTCCACTTCGTTGTAAACCCCACATTTAGTCATATGGTCCATATGGAGGCTCAGTTCACAATTGAGGAAGCTGTGATCTCTGATGAGGCATACCTTATCGGGACTTGGGCCTCCGGAATGGAGTCAAATTGCTCTCACTGGCCATTGTCTCTGCTCCGGAAATGAATTCATCCAAGCAGGGCAGCAGGATGGAGGGGCAGAGGGGCAGCAGGACAGAGAAGTTGAGCACTAGGAAGCACAGGTACAGCAGAACCGGGCCTGAGCAGGTGAGCTCAAAAGTAGAAGCCGGGCTCAGAAGGCACAGAGAAGCGGGGGACTCCTCATCAGAGGCTGGAGATGAGGGGTGTGGGCTATCGTCACTCAACTGAGGCCCTCAGAGACAAAGAGTTAGGTGACGGCAAACTGTGTAGACAGAAAGGAGCCTTCTAACACAGGGGTGACAGTTAGCAATGGCCGGTCCTAACAGCATTGTTTGCTCCAGTAAGGACGTTATTTGGTGGAGCCCATGTAGATTCATCCTATCCTAGGTAGTGCCTTGTGCCAAATTCAGGAATCTCCAGTTATGAAGTTTCTCTGGGATGTACGAAAGACTCCTCTAGCAGTTGTAAGGACAACAGCCCAGTTAGGGGAATTTTATGGGCTGTTCTTCCAAACAGGAAGAGGAAGTGTGACTCTTGCTATCTCCTCTCAACAGAAAGGAAGAGACAGAGAAGAATGGATCAGAAATACCCATCCTGGCTTTTCAGACTAAGTCCCAGGATGTGATGGGGTGGATGTGCAGAGGAGTGGGGGAAATGCAGCAAAGTAGTTGGGCTGCCCCCCCCCCCCCACACACACACACCATGTTTAGGGAGTTAGACTCTGGGTCACGGCTGCCTGGTGTGGAGCCTTTTGCCGTTCTGTCGAGGAACCACCCGGAGCATAGACAGAGACCAAATGGTTGGAACAGAGAGAAGGCCTGAGTTGGAACTTCCTCAGTATGGAGGGGACCAGGAGAACCAGAGACCTGCCACCGTGAGGGAGAAGGTGACCCCATCAGGAAGGCATCCCGCAGAGGGCACAGTAACTGTGGTCAGGTAGAAAGTGTGTAGGAACAAAGAACAGGGGAATGGGGGTGAGTCCAACGATAGTGGGAGACCATCAAGCCAAGCCTTGTTGGTGGCCTCTGGAGGCCCTCTGCTTCCTTCTGTTTGGCTCAGAGAAGCAGAGGCTGCTGGGGGATGGGGGCCAGAACTTGGCTTGTGGGAAACATGGCTGTCACAGAGAGTGCAGGTAATTTCGTCCTGGAAGCGCTGGCTCATGCATCACTTCTACGAGAAGCATTGTCTGCCCGCACACATGCCCTTCCCTTCTCTCTCTGGCACACCACATTCCAGAGTTCAGGCGATGCTGGCTGGATGGCGCCAGCCAGCTGCCCTGCACACAGGTAGAACGGTCCCGCCACACTTCTCGCCTTTACAGCTCTCCCCTCAGTTCCCAGAAGGGCTTCACATGGAGGGTGTGGCTAGAGCCCTGCTTTAGGAATTGAAGGTGGCTGGGTGTGAATCTGAACTTTGCCAGTCACCAGGCAAAGCGTGTGTGAGTGTGTGTGTGTGTGGGGGGGGGGGGCTGTACTTGATTGCTCTTAGCAGCATGCACCTGCATCTCCTGTCTACCCATTAGGAATGTTATGACTACAGACTCCACCTCACAAGTCAGGACAGGCAAGTGTGTGGAATAGAATATCTGTTTAACTACGTGAAGACATGTTGCCGAATAATTGTTTAGCTGTGTAAAGATGTGTTACACTTGTTTATGCTGCATTCATGTAATTATGTAAAGGTGTGTTATATTTGTTTATACTGCATTTGTTTAACTATGTAAAGATGTGTTGCTGTTTTACCATGCCTGCCTAAGGCACCTGATAGGTCTAATAAAAAGCTGAACAGCCAATAGTTAGGCAGAGGAGGGATAGGCGGGGCTGGTGGGCAGACAGAATAGAGCCAGCCAGCCAGCCGGGGGCTAGCCAGGGAGCAGCCAGAGTCTAGTCAGTCAGGCAGGGGTCAGCCAGGCATGGAGGAAGCCAGAAAGCAGGACATACAGAATGAAATGTAAAAAGCCCCAAGGCAAAGCGCAGATGAAGAGAAACAGGTTAAATTAAGTTATAAGAGCTAGTGAGACAAGAATAAGGCTGAGCATTCGTAACTAATAATAAGTCTCCGTGTCGTGATTTGGGGCTGGTGGACTGAGAAAGCCAGCCACACACGTGAGATAGACACTCACAGGGCTCTTCCTCCCTAGAACTGAAAGAGGTGAAGCTATGCTGAACACATTCTTTAAACAGGCAGTGTCTTGGGACTTTTGTCTATCAGCAGAGTTTGTCTGGGAAGTGTGGTGACATTTAACAGACAGAGGTCCTGTTGAGTGCTTAGAATGATGTCTAGGACATGGTAGGAACTCAGTATTTGTTATTGACATGACTAACCTTATCATAAAAGGGCTGCATCATAATCTGGAGGAGTAAAAGAGCTTGGCATGAGTATGTTCCTGCCTCTGAAGGGGTAGCATCCAGGATGCTCACCAGCACCACTGTGCTCTCATCATCCTTCTTCAACACACTGTGAGAAGACCACTCTCCTCTATGATCTGTGATTCCTAAGACCCATCGGGAAAGTGATCAACACTCTGATTGCTGAGCTGATCAGAAGGGTGCAAGGGCTGTAGGATTTGGGAAGTGCACCTTTCGTGTGTGAGAGGTGCTCCACAGGACACTTCCCCACCAGCAAGTGACACCTGTCCCACTGACTCTGTGCCTCTGCCATCACATGACTTTCTGCCTCTCCCAAAGGTCACCAGGTGCTTTCCAGGAAGTTCCCGGAGCTTGTTAGCAGGGGACCCTCACCCAGTGGAGCTGCACTCGGAAGAAACTGTGCAGTGCAGAGCGCCTTTGCTCTTCCTGCTGCTCTCTGTACCCAGGGAAGGCCCGCCCTGCATCACCTGCCAGGCTTCAGAGGTTCTCACACAGCTGCCAATCAGGTTGGTCTGGGAGACTTCTGAAAGAAGACCCCCGGGGGGGGGGGGCTCTTCCTTGTTCTCCTCTTCCATTTCATGCAGGGGAGTGGCTCTCAACTACATCACAAGAATGATGACCTCCACATCCCGGTTCTGATCTACTAGGTCTGAGGCAAGACCAAGAATGAGTCCCTTGACTCTCAGATGATGTTGGTGATCCTCTCTTTCTAGGGTGGACTCAGGGTCTGGGGCAGCTGCATGGAAGGCACTTGATGGTACTTTGTCATCATAGGTAGAATTGGGCATGAGATCTACTGGCAGCCTGCTGAACTGGATGCACCTGATCTCTGGCTGGTGACAGAAGGGGACAGGGTTTGCAGGTATGCACTCCTGGAAAGCCAGCAAGGGATGGCAGAGTCAAAGAAGCCTTAGGGACCTTCTCATCAGGGTGTCAGATTTCAGATGTGTTCCAGGCCCTCAGGGGTTATCCAGTCTCTGCCAGGAGCCCCTACCTACCCTGGGGTGAAATCTGAAGTTCTTTACTCTCCCTTTGGCCTCAGCAATTTTTTCTTCCATGTCATCTTTTTAAAGAGAACATGAGGTGTCTAAAAGTTTGCCTGAGACTTTCAGGATGAAGTCAACTACATTTTCCAATTTTAGCACAAGAAGCCATCCTTTAAGTTTCCATATGGTGCAGGATAGAGGTGGCCTACATTTAGACCAGAAACGAGGAGGACAGGTTCTGAGTCCAGTGGCCAAACCTTCTGGGAATCCTAGAAAAAAAGGAGCTCCAGGACAGTGATGGCATAGCTCTTTCCTCCACTGCAGTGTGTGTGTGTGTGTGTGTGTGTGTGTGTGTGTGTGTGTGTGTGTGTGTGTGTGTGTGTGATCTCATTTTCCCTCTGGTCTTCATCCAGTTATCTGGTTATTGGTTATTCCTGGGGCTCAGCTCTTTCCTCCACTGCAGAGGGTGTGTGTGTGTGTGTGTGTGTGTGTGTGTGTGTGTGTGTGTGTGTGAGAGAGAGAGAGAGAGAGAGAGAGAGAGAGAGAGAGAGAGAGAGAGAGAGAGAGAGAGAGAGATCTCATTTTCCCTCTGGTTATTCCCGTGGCTCCCCACTCTAATTCCTAAGAAACCCTGCCAGGCTGTTTGGCCTGGGACATGGTCACATGACTCAACAAGAGTGTCCCAGAGCCAGTACACTGTAGCTCTAAGCTGCAGACTGTAGAGGGACAGTGGGTTCCTTTGAAAAGCTGGGGTTGGCCCAGGCAGCTGGGTTTCCTTGCCCGTGAGAGTTATCAATCAGACACTGTGACAGATGTGTCCAAAGCCTGGCTGGCACTGCTGGCCCATGTAAGACACAAGGCTGGTCAGACACTGAGCCACACTTCTCTCCACACCACTCCAGCAGTGTCCCTGTCTGTCATCGTCTATTATGCAGGTGTCAGTGAACAGTCCTGACTAAGCAGCCAGCACGGTCCAGAAACGGTGGCTCAGGACTGTTGCACTGTTTTAATTTTGTGATGATTTTTGTCGATTCCCAAAAGAATATACCTGTGGTGTGCAAAAAGTAAAACGTCACAGCATAACAATATAACAAGTGAAACTGATCCCTTAAGCCCAGAGCTGGTAACTTGGACAGATTCATGATGCCTTCAGATGTTCTTAGCATTGCTTGCAATGTATACATAAGTACATAGCCAAGACAAAGTCAACACAACACGGTTGTGTGGCTTGGTTTTTATATCTGCACACATCCTGGAACTCTGTATCAGTAAGTAAACATCCTCTCCAGGTCCTCAAGGGAACACCAGTGGTTCATACATCGACTGAATGTTCCACCAGCAGACATTAGGATTCTTTCCTTTGGAGAAGCTATGTGTGGCCTTGTTAGGGCGTCTCTGACTCTTTGACCCTCTTGTGAACATTTCTGAAGGAGGGACTGCTGGACAGATTGCCAGGCCAAAGCGTATGGTCATTTTACACTTCGGTACAGATACACCTGAACTAGATAGGGCTGCCGCAGGCACCTGCACTTCCATGTACGTGCCCACCCCCCCACCCTAACCATATACTTATAATTTAAAAATAAATCTTAAAAAAGAAGAGCAAACCTAAGCGTGGAGATCATGGGTAGGACAGCCCATCAGGAGACAGAGAATGCAGGCCTTTGCTGGCCGCAGTCATCATATCACCTGGGGACAGGCTCCCCCAGGGGGCTCTCTGTTTTGTTCTGTTGGTGCTTCTGGTTCTTGTGGCTGGGTCTGGCCTCCAACTTGTGGGATCCTTCTGTCTCAGGACCCTATGTGCTGAGATTACAGGCATGCACCACCACCATGCCAGGCTTCTGGAAGCTTCTTACCTGGCTTTTGCTATGTGCAGTACAAAGGCATCTACTCCACCATTTATAGACTGCAGAGTCTGTGGGGGGATACACAGAATTCGGAAGCTTTAGCTTTCTCCACTGAGGGGTCCGGTCATAAACAGGAGCTGAGAGGGGGGGCTGTGATAACTAAGGGAGCATGTGCAGAGGGCAGTGGCTATCCACCTGGACTGCACAACAATCACCCAGGGACCTTTCACTCTCTTGATGTCCAAGCCACACCTCAAGCTCATTAAGTCAGACATTCTAGGGGACAGAAGAATGCAGGGGATCTAGGATCCGGATCTAGGTCTTGGTGACTTTTAAAGATGGTGGTACAATCTCAGGTGTTGGCGGCAGTGTGGCTCAAATGAACAGTGCTAGCTGGTGAAGGGTTGAGGTGCAGGTGAGGGTGAAGTAAAAAGGTTGGGGGTGTGCTGCAGTGTCCCACAGAAGAGTGATATAGTGGAATTGGTCCTGAGTCTCTTCAGGATTCCCTGAAAACCCTCGAAACACTTGGTTGCAAGAGGAAGCAGCAGGAAGCTACTGGACAGGTGAATTCGCTCAGCTTGCCGGAAGAAGGTACCCCTCATTGACTGCTGCTGACAGATCCACCTTTTCTGAAGATGGGGATTAGCCTGGAAACAGAAGCTGGGGTGCCGTCTGCAGTCTTAGAACTTTTGCCATTTCCAAAGAAATACTTGGTCAGGGAGAACATCTTTTCTGCATCTAACTCCATCTCCAATACCAAATTCTACTTACTTTGAAGGCCTGGCAGTGGAAAAGTTCAAACTCCACAGCCTCTGGAAGCACTGTGATGAATTCACCTGGAACCTGTGTTCTCTACAGGGGAGTCAGTCTCAGAACCGCCATCTTGGATGAGGGCACCTTATAAAATGCATGCATTTCCAATGTCCTCGTGAGATACACAAAACAGGAAGTCTGAATGCTTTCTGGGAGAGGAGAGAAGGTGGGGTATGGGGAGGGAAGAAGAGTCAGGGGAAGGGGGAGAGAGAGGAGAGGAAACAACTAGACACTTCAGAAGGTCATTTCTTTTTTGAATTAGGGCAGATAAAAAAGGAAGCATCTAAATCTGATGTTCAAACAACCTTTCCAGTTTGATCTTGTCTTTGCTTTTAAACAACTACATTTATAAGTGCCCTAGATCTGTGAGCCGTGGACACTCCGTTCCTCCTTTTGCTTCTGCTGGGTTTGAAAGACAGGTGAACTTTTCTTCCATCTGCCCAGGCTGCATCCAGAATTTTCTATGGGTGTTCCTTTCCAAATTAATTTTTTTTTTGTTGTTAATTTTGTCCTTTCACCTTTCGTTTGGGAATCCCAATCCTGCAACAACAGAGCACACATCTGGAAGGCTGCAACCACAGTGCACACATCTGGAAGGCTTAAGGACTTCTGGGTCTGGTGTAAAGGGAAGAACACTCAACTCATGTCTGACCAGCTTGTGCTTGTTAGTAAGGAATGATCACTTTCATGGTCACTGTAGGATGAGGAGTGTGCATTTTCCTCTGCAAATCACAAGGTAAATACAAATTTCCAAACACAGGCCGCATATAGTTTTAAACACGTGAATTGAAATCTTCATGGTAGAGTGTCTCTCAAACCTGGGTGTGAGCATCCCCGGGGCCACTTCTTACAGTTGGCTGCGTTGGCTCTATCATTTGGGAATTCCAGGGAGGGCTGAAGATCTGCCTTTCTTGACCAGCTTTCGGGTGACACTGATGCCGTTGGTCCAGGGCAACTGCTCTGAGGACCACTGCCTGGCAATCTGCTGTGTATCTTCATCTATTGGTCTCCGCCTTAATGTTCTGAGGCAGCGTCTCACTAAACTGGATGCTATTTGTTTGGCGACACTAGCTGGCCAGTGAGCCCTTTGGATCTATTTGTCTCAGTCTTTTCCCATACTGGTGTTATAGGCCTGTCTAGGTACGCCCAGCTTTTTTTTTTTTTTCTTATGTGGGTGTTGGAGATTCAAAGTCATGTCCTCGGTCTTGCAGAACATGTGCTCTTACCCACCTGGCCATCTCTCAGCTCCTAGATACAGGCTACAGATGCTGGAAAAGAGACAAAGGGTCTGGGCATTGTGGGGAGCCACTGGGCATTTATTGTACAAGATGGTGGCATGACCTCAGGTGTTGGGACTGGTCAGGGTGCTTCCTTGTTTGACTAAAACTGGACTGGGATTTAAACAGAAGGCGTGTGTGTGGAGGGGGTGTTAATTTTCTTAGCAAAGTGCCAAGTCCAGGGCCTGGAATCTAGATGCTCACACAACACTATTAGAAGCTGGTCTCTCCCGGTCCCTCGGTGTAACTGATGCTCTGGGGTGGCCTGGCCATGTGAAAAGGATGGCCACCTGTAGCCCTAGCTTCATTTCTATAGGTACAACAATAAAATAAATACCTCCTCTTTCTCAAAAGCCCCAAGGTCAACACACATTGGATTATCCGGGTCACATTTCCATCTTAGCGTGGCTCACAGACCTGTGTGCACTGACGGTCTGAGTGTGAAAGACCAAACCCACGCCTCTCCCTGTACCGCAGTTCTGGAAGGAAAGTGTGGGGCTGTTTTCTAGATGCTCTTCCCTTTTGGATACTGTACAGGAGAAACTAAAGCCACCACAGGTACAGCTTAAATGTGGGGTGCGGAAGTCCCCCCTCACTGAGGCCTTTGCTGATGATTCTGGTATAATCTGGATTCACACTCCCATGTTTTCTTTACGGTAGCAGGAATCTTTTAAGCAGAGTTTGCCCCGGCCTGTGAGATGCGGAGAGGACAGTCAAAGGTTAGCCCTTCCAGACTAGGCCTCAACAGCCATCTGGGATTATGTGTCATCTCCAAGTGTCCAAAAGAGGCCAGGCAGCATCGGCCCAGCTGCTGTGCCTTAAGGGCCACCATCACGCCACGTTTCCTAGGGAGGGTCCAGTCCTTCCCTGTCCTTGTGGGTACTTGTGTGTAATCACTGACCAGCTAGAGTCCTGTTGCACCTATTCCTGCCAGGCCACCATAGCTCTAGCTAATCACCTTGGTGTGGACTGCCTTCTCCCAGGCCTTCTTGCCTTGCAAAAGGGAGGCAGGCCATGGTGGCAGAGTATCCACAGCTGCCATGGAGGGGTTGGCTGATGCATCCTTGGCTCCTCACCAGGTCCCAATCCCGTCTATTCCTATTTTGGCTACGAGGGCCAATTGACTGAAAGTGCCAACATACGACAGGATCATGGAAGTCACCTTCCCAGTCCTTTCCTCTTCAGTGCCAGGCACTCTCCCAGGGTCCCAGGAGAAGGGCACTCCCCTCTGCTCCGCAGAGGCTATCTCCAAGGAGCAAGCCCCTTCTAGTCTCCCAAGAAGAGGAGGGCTGGGGCTGCTTGCTACTAACTCCTTCCTTAGTTGAGTCCCAGAGCCTGGTCCCTCCTAACCTTCCTGCCCTGCTCTTTCTGGTCAGGACTGGCTGGGAAATGCAGCGAGCCTGGCCCTATGTCTGCTCTGAACAGAAGCACAACTGCCTTGACCCATGCCTTCTCTCTGGAACTGTCTGG
Source organism: Peromyscus californicus insignis (assembly GCF_007827085.1). NCBI lineage: Eukaryota > Metazoa > Chordata > Mammalia > Rodentia > Cricetidae > Peromyscus > Peromyscus californicus. The sequence continues at coordinate 118,929,766 of NW_026294562.1, forward strand.
AAGGTCTTCGTGCTATTTGAGAGGGGAGGCAGGTTCTGCAGCAGCTATGGCAGGCAGGCTGAGAGCAGGCAGGCTGAGAGCAGGCCTGGTTTTGTGATTTCTCCAGCTAGCCTTCCTTGCTGCCTCTGAGAGCTCTTCAGACACGAGTCTGAGAAGGCAGTGCTCACAGGACTACTCCCACGCCCACGCAAGCTTCTGGCTTTGCTTCCAGTGAACTTAACAGGTCAAGGCTAGAATCTAGGACCAGCACGGGACACACAGTAACACAGTCTTGTTCTGCAGTTACAGACAGGGACAGTGTGTCAGACTAGAGGCCCCATTCGGGCTACTACAGCTGGGGGGCGGGGTTAGGCGGCAGCTCAGCCCCACCCCTGATCCGGTCTCTCTGCGGCTCTGTGTTGCCCATTAGTGTGTCCCCCAGGTATGGGGAAGGAAAATCGGCCTTCTATCATCCTGACACCAGCCCCAGTTCTGTGCTCAATAGAACCGCAGGGAGAGCCCCAAATCACTCTGGGTTAGCCCCTCTCTTAGATACAGACCAAGTGTAGAGGGTAAGGGAACACGCCACAGCCCTGCTGAATGATGTTATCTACAGATGCTATCAGTCAATGAGCTAGCTTTTCTTATCATCAGAGTGTTTAAATAAACCAACACGTGATACTATTCTCCTACGTTAATTCAGATACCATTATCTGTTAAAATTAAACAGACGGCGAGCTATCTACGAATACTTTCTCTAAAGTCTGGGTCAATTAGACATGACCAGCTCTATGCCAAGGCTCTGGAGATTAAAGATAAAATGTTCACGACCAGTATTAAGACTGACACAGGTTATTAAGAACACCATTAAGGATATTTCAATAATGAAGTTAGATGTGGTAATTTTATGATAAGGAATCCTTCATGTTGCTATAAAACTATTATGCAATATCAGGAATTATAGGATTGATTTTTGACCAAATTGCATTTGTTCCTTAAGTGGGGATCACCCTAAATAAAGCAACTGAGACTACAGAAAAAAAAACCACTTAAAATAATGGCAGTGACTCCGTGCACGTTAGCTTATAGCCCTTTGGCATGTTTAAGAAGGAACGGCAATCACAGAAATTCCTTTCCTTTTTAAACAGAAAGGGCAGGGCACAATGCTCACTGACACTAATTTAGGAAGGAGTAGCGTCCTCTGCTAAGGAGCACACAGCACAGGCTGGAGCGGGCTGCTCTTGCCAGCCAACACTGCAGCTGACTGGCACTTTTGAAAAAGCAGCTGCTCTCCGAGTAAGTGGTCCTCCACTGATGTAACTGAGATGAAGTCAGAAACCCAGGTGAAGTTCACCGGAGGACATCCCTGGCACACAGCGCATGACGGATGCTTGGCCAATACGAACCGAGTAGCTGCTCAGGTCTGAGGGATGCAGCCCTGCCCACGGGGTCTGCCCAACAGTGATAGCACCAGGGACCACCCTGACCTCAGCACACACCTCACAGCTGAGGGTGGTGGCAATAACTCTCCACAATGTAATCACCTTTAACCCTGAACCAGAATCAATTAAAGAAACACGTTGAAAGTATGTTCTCTGATGCCTTTAAAATATATAGACCAGGTTTATTATTGAAAGTGAACCCACGTAGATCATTTATCAAAATGAGATTTTTCCCAAATTATACCCTTGATAGTACTTGTTAATTCATTAGAAAGAAAAGGCCCACCACCAGCTGTAGCTACTTCTTTTAGCTACTTGTTTTTGCTGAGCGTTCTCTGCTTTTCCGCATGCTCCACAATCTTTTCTTCCACATAGAGGCCCTTCCGCTTCCGCACGGCATTCATGTACTTCCGGGCCTGGTTCTCGGAATCTGCCTTCTCCCCAAAGTGCAGGTACTCCTCCTCAGTGGTTGGCACCCAGAAGGGGTCACTGGGAATGACCTTGTAAGGGAAGGTGACAGGACAGGCTGGGTGAGCAGATGGCAAATTTCATCAGTCTCTGGCTAACGAAGCAAGTTCAGCAATGGACATTTAATCTTCCTAAAATGGTAACATACAAATGTGAAGAATTACGGGAGCTGTGACAAAGTGGGGGCAGATTCAACAAACCTGTAACACCTGCCATTCTAGCTTTTCATGGAGTCATTTCATAAGACAAGCAAGAAAAAATGGCTTCATCTCTAATGAAAATGAGAAAGTTATCCTGATAGGACGTATCTAAATATGTCTTCATTAATTTGGCCTTTGTCTCTAATAATGATCAACTTACGTGAACACGGTCTTGGTTTTGTTTTTGTAGCCTATCATGTAGCCCATCATGGATCAGCAATCACTAAGTAGTTGAAAATGACTTCTGATGCTCCTGCCTCTACTTCCTAAGCACTGTGATTACAGATGTGTCTCATCACGTCTGGTTTATGTGAAGACTGAACTCAGGACTTTCTGTGTAATGGGTCCTGTTTAGCTGGAAGCTCCACTAAAGACACCTGAGGTTGGCTGTTTTTTTCCTAGAGGCTCCCAGGGCTGCTGTCTGTATGCACCGACTTCTTCCCTTGGGGACTCCTTGAGGGTCTTGGCTATATGATCCTCTGCTGTGTGCTGAGTCTGACCTGCACGGGGCCTCTGCCCTTTACCTTCACCTCTCTCACACCTGTGTGGACGTCCTGAAGCTACCAGCATCAACATGTCAACAAAACAAAACAAAACCCTCCAACACGGGAGAGCTGTCCAGTTTGGAACTACAGAAAGGTCTCTCTAGACCACAGAGCAGAGAATGGAGGGAAGGGTGCTTCTTCCTCACTGGCTCACAGAGAACCTGACTGCCCAGAGCTCAATCCTCAGATCAGTTTTTCCAACTCAACAGTTAGAAGTGTATACCACCTTCTAACTAACAGGAAGGCACCCAAGTGAGAGCTGTGGCCCAGTCAACACACAGATACAGACACATAAGTGCGGGCACACACACGAGCATACACACCTGTGCACACGACACACACACTCATGCAGATGTGTGTATACACACATATGCATACAAACATGTACACACTCACACATACCCCTAGTGAGGAAAGCTTTAGGAGCTCCATTTCATTTGGGTCAGGCAGGTGGGAATCACCACACACAACGTAACCTCTCGGGAGCTCCTCCGGTCCCGCCTTCCTCACCAGCCTCCCACAGGGTCACCTCAGGACCAAGCGGTGGATCTGGGGTTAGGCTGCCATGCATGTGCACACCTGCTGAGAACACTTTCTCGTGTGTCTGTTATTAGCCCCTTTTCTTCCCCCTTCCATGGAAGGCTAAAACTTAGAAAGAAATTATGTGATTGCTGACTTCAAAGGTTTCCTCGTGGAAAATGCCTGTAATTTTATTTTCTCTATTTTCTGAAGCACTTTCTCTCAAAAGCTCTTGATTGTAAATTACATGGTATGCCAGAACACAAATGAGAAAAATCCTTGGAGTGAGAAGGCAGATCTCAACAAGCATGCTATTTCTAAACCTACATAAGTGTTTATGTGTGTGTGTGTGTGGGGGGGTACTAGCATTCAATTACAATGTCGTTTTAGACTTTCAAAGATTTGAACCTTTGGAACGAGGACCATGGCAGGTGGCAAGAGAAGGACAGAAGGAAGGTATTACCAGGACAGACATTTTCTTCACAAAAATTTTCTCTAAAATTAATTAAGAGCCTTTTTAAAAATAACTGTCTGCAGCTGAGCCAGACACTAGTTTTTTTTAAACATTACTAAGAGTGTAAGTTCAATTCAGACTCAAAAAAAGAAAAAATTCGGAGACACAAAGGACAGTAAAACTCACCATGGCCCTTGTGTAAGGACTCACCCACTGGCAAACCTTGTTCTTATACAGTGTCCATTCCTGTTTCTGTTGTGACAGATGGACACATGGCCACATGGATTTTGGGGGTACAAGGATACTTCTGTAAGAGCTAGACACACCTCAAAAATATTCTATCTTAACTATTTAACTCTTTTGAAAGCAGCTACAGAAACTACCTGGGTGAGCTGGTAAGGCTATATTCTTAATAAAATTGTATTTACTCCAACAGACAACGGGCAGCAGTTTGTGGACTCCTGACCTAGTTAAAGACTACATTTCCCAGCTTCCTCAGATAGGACCTTGTTTGATGTGGTCATATGGTTGGTTCTGGGTGATGGATATGGATGAAGTAGTATGAGCAAACTCTATTGTGTGCTATAGGGGAGGAGTGGGCCCTCCTCCTCAGCCCCAGCCCTGTTGGCTGGGATGCAGCTATGGCCATCAAGGAAAGCCAGGATGAGCATGGGCTGTCACTCTGAGCCACACGCCAGCTCTGCACTGCCTTCTCAGACTAGAAGGAGAAATACCCTTGGCCTGCGTGGCCACTGTGTTCTGGGATGCCTCTGTTAGAGCATTTTTTCTCCATAACATATTTGCCAGTTAGGAAATGAAGGAAAACTTTCTTTGTGTGTGTGTGGGGGCGGGGCATGGCTATGAATGGGTACTGGTCTTTGCCAGGGTAGTGGCCAATGAGCCAGAATTTGCCCGCCGTCGTCATCGTCTTCTCCCAGGGCTGGGATCACAGGCATGTGCACCCACACATGCTTTTCCACACTGGAGCTGGGGATCTGAGCTCAAGTTCTCACGTTTGCACAGCAAGCTTTTTGACCCCCCTGAGCCTTCTTCCCAGACCCACTCATAAAAATTTAAAGAGGCTCAATAAAATCATCTTCAAAGAAAGACTCAGTATAAATTTTTTTGGGGGGGGGGGCAGGCCTGGTGGTGTAAACATGTCACCTTATTAACGGAGGCACAGAGGCAGAGGATCAGGGATTCAAGGCCAGCTGCGCTGCATATCATAGCAAGTTCATGGCCATCCTGAGAAACTTCGTGTCTCCCTCCTTTCACAAGCTTTTAAAACAAAAATAGACTATATGATGTATCACTCATCCAATGGTGAGGCCGGTACAATAGCTCTGAATGCTCTGTTTATAGACAGTCCCAGGCATTATGTACCTAACACGCTGTGTTCAGTTCAGAGACACTAAACCCAGTTTTCTGTGGCGGTGTTGACCAAGGCCACCCTTGTGAGATGGACGACTGTCGCCTGTGATAGCAGAAGTCTGAGTTCTGAAAGCTGTTTAGCAAGGGCAGCCCCGATGAGGCCAGTGCTGCACCTCTCAAGGTCACCACTCAGAAGTGGAGCCATCCACTCCGTTACAAACAACACTCGGCTGTGCTGCCCTGTGTCAATCCCAATCTTCAGACAGTCCCAATCTTCAGGCACTGCCACTTCAAATCTACTTCTGCCTCTCACTGCTTTGTGTTTTATGTAAAAACTGAGTGTTAAAACCAAAACCCAGGCTGAAAAGCCAGAATTCTGGATAACTGGGGAAAGACTACCTACAAGCTCAGAGTTAACGGTGATGTAAATCTCTTAGGGCTGTTTTCTACACAGTGAGATACAGAGAGGAAGGCAATGAAGGAAACCATCAAAACATCAGTTAGTACTCAAAAATGCAAAAACCCAAGAGAAACGTCATAGAAAAATCATTTGAAATGCAGTCTGTACTAACTAAATAATGCAGCTAAGTCAGGTACTCAGCTTCTTTCTACTGAGCGTTAAGGATCTTACGGTTTCTAGGGGAAAGCAGACCACCCAGGGCTTTGGACTGGAAAGTGCATTCACACCAATCCAGGTGACAGGCCCGCTGAATTAAAATCCCATGTGCCCTGTCCAAAGCCAGCTTCTCCCATGTCACCAGTCTTGGCTGGCTTACTTGATCATAAATCTCAGTTTGGAAAGAATGGTTTTACTCGATTATTTTTACTCTTCATTAATCATCTAAATTTAAGCTCTCTGTTTAAAAGGTCCTAGAGAAAGAACGTCATCAGGCTAGAGAAAGTGAGAGACGAGGACGTAAAAAGGAAATCCTCTTCTGAGCAGCAAGGGAGCTTGAGGTGAGGTTCTGACATAAGTTATCTCAGAAGTGATGTCTTTGCACTTTGCCCAAATAAGCAGCAGAATTAATATGTAAAAGTAGGCCTAGCTGACAACAGCATTGTTTTCTCCCAAGTTATAAAGAAGTGAACTGAGGTTACTTAGGTTTCCTACAAACAATAGAAAAACCGCTTTTTGGAAACACCCTTTCTTCGGCTTTCATTTAAAAGACTTCTGTTTGTGGCTTTAGTTTTTTCTTTTAGTTTTCCTGGGCTGGCCTGCGCTTCTTCTGATCAAGCGTTCTCTCTGCTGGTTAATTGCTAATTTTCCTGTAAGGACCTCTTCAGGACGGCTTCCCGGACCCCTCCCACACACTCTACTCACAACCCACTGCTCTTCCCCGCAACGTGTCTTTAAGTGTCCCCTTGTGATTACAGGACTTGCTGCTCACTTGAATCCACACACGTGGATTGGAAGGGCTGTGCCAGCTACACCATTCCTCTTGGGGAAGCCACAGAACCCCAGTCCGCAGAACGACAGAAGACTACAGAGACAATCTGCAGACCCCCCCTTCAAGAGTTCTCCCCTCCAAATGCTGGAAGAATTTCTCCCCACTCTCCTACCCTCTAGGGAAGAGAGTCCTTCAAGGTTCACTTTCAAAACAGCTGTCATTTTTCTTTAACCTAATATCCATCTGCAGCAGGAGGAAAACGGATTAAATGTTCTGTCTCTCCAATTTTACATCATAAAGAGAAGGCAAATTGGTGCTATCAGCCAGCTTTCATGGGCCCCTTGCCTGGGCCACCACTCCAGGGAAGGCCAGTCCTAGGGAGGGCGGGGCTGCATCTCACCTCCCAGTGGCTGAACACCAGCTGTGGGCTAGCCAGGCCACTGGTCCTCTTCCTGATTTCATCCGCAAAGCCGAAGCTTTCCGCCACGGGCAGCACAGCCTTGATGATGAACATGTCCGTCCCTTCCTTCATTTCTTCCTGAAGCACTCGGCCCTCTCGCTTTGACAACACAGCATAGACTCGGCCTGCAAAACCAAAACACCCAAGTTCATCGACCAATCACCACCTGACCCAAAGCCACAGTGATTTACACGTCCAGTGAGGATACAGCCGTGGCTCAGCATGCTCTCAATAATCCTGACAGAAAAACCATGTCGCTGGGCACTCGGGAGGCAGAGCCAGGCGGATCTCTGTGAGTTCGAGGCCAGCCTGGGCTACAGAGTGAGTTCCAGGAAAGGCGCAAAGCTGCACAGGGAAACCCTGTCTCAAAAAACCAAAAAAAAAAAAAAAAAAAAAAAAAAAAAGACTATTTAACCGCTAATTAAAAGGGCAAAATCAGAAAACAAATTACATATAAAAAATAACAAGAGTCCCAACTGTCCCCTAGTGACAATTCCCACAATGACGTCTAAGGAACTCATCTGGAATTACAAGCAGAGTTATTGGGTATGAAATCCAATGAGAAGAATGTTATTGGAATCTTACAATATTAAAATGCATTAGCAATTATGTGTAGTCTTAACATGATGCCCGAATGGTGACAGAGACCATTTGAGTTCAGTAACCAAGTGACTAGCAATGGCATTTTTACACCAATCAAAAGCCACATTCATGTAAATATTTGCTCGATAATATTGAAGTGGTGTTGAGCATGGGCATTTTGTTCTCCTGGAGATGGATCATGCTTGCAGTCTTTACTATCTGGTAACAATCTCTAGTGTCATAACAAGACTTAGCAACTGCTCTTGCTTGACAGTTATAATTTGCTTGGAGGTGAGATTTGGCCTTATATTCAGGAGGGACACATCTGCCTCTAGGAGTGGCATCTTACACAGATGTCTGCGGGTGCTCAGGGCATCCTTTCAACTAGTAAGCAGAACGGATTGAGAGAAACAGATCAATTAAGCTGGCAAGTATGCTCACTAGATCTGCGCATGTGGAAGTGTGCAGATGCAGCTGGCAGAGGTAAAGCCTACCTAAACTGAGGTCTGACCTTCTCTCAGTACAAGGGGATGTGACTGGTGCAGCCTCCTCTATTCACCCATCTTTGTTTCTTAACCCAGGAACTGAGGGCACAGAGCAGCATGGCCTCACACCTTCCCTGCAGATTCCCTCTGCAGCCAGTAATTAGGAAGGGGCAATGGGGACAAGGGCAGAAGAGAGGATTAAGACAGCGGCCCTTCTATTAACTGCAGAAGGCACTCTCTCCCCTTGTCTGACGACCCCCCGCCTGCGCCCATTTCCCCTCCCCCACATTTCCAAAGCAGGAGCTTCAAACTTCTTCCTCAAACGCTCTTTGACACCCAGGCTCTTTGAGCAGCTCTGGGCTCTACTAAACTGCTTCTTGGAGTTGGATGCTAATGTTTATGCTCCTACCCAGTGTACTTCTCAACCGCACTCTCACGACCTCTCTGCGGCACTGGAGACCTCTGAAGGGTATGCCTCTGCCAAGTCTTCCTTTTGCACCTGGCTCCCGGGCTACCATTGTTTATTTCTGTAATTCCTGAAGGTGTGAGTATTCTGTGAAGCCTCATTCACTTAGAGAACTAATTCACATATTGTTTCTGTGGTAAGCTAGTCTTGGGGATATTCCTAATACTCTACCTATGCTGGACCTCTCACCTGCCCCCACCCCAACTTGACAATGACCACTGCACATCACGGTGGAGCCGACTTCCTTCTAAACTCAAGTCCAAGTGCAAGAGGCAAACCAAGTTCCAGGGATAGCCCAAGAGGCAAACCAAGTTCTAGGGATAGCCCTGCTCTGTCATTATTACTGGGAATGCCAGCTACAGAATCATGGGACAGTGAGTTGGAGGGAACTCTTGAGGCTCAGCAAACTTGACCCGATGAGTCAGGTAAATTTGGCATGTATTTCCTAAACCCTGCTTGCTCCGAGGCAGCCCCTTCTATCTTTGACAGCTAGACAAGTCTTGAGCCTAAAATCTGAAGCTCTCCTGAAGTTCTTGCCCACCGCCCTAGCGTTACCATGTGGGGCATGTGTGATCCCTCTTCTGTAAGCCAGCCTTTTAGCCACATGAAGACAGCTTTCTGGTCTAGTGCTCCGTGACAGACTGTGAATTTCCTGCTGTAGCCCAGCCGTCTCCCTACCTGAACCGATACGGCTTTTTTACCTGCCTCGTATAATGCAGTATTTCAAGACCAGTCTGTAAATGGTGAAAAAGCTAGAACTATTACTTTTATTAAATAATCTCCATTCTGCTACATAGCTTCTCTCTCTGCGAGCACAGTTCCTCTCTCTCTTACACACACACAGCCCTTAAGAAAAGACCCAGTATACACGAACTAGTCATCTTTATCTTATTCTAAGAAAAACATTCTATTCGTTATTTGTGTGTGTGTGTGTGTGTGTGTGTGTGTGTGTGTGTGTGCGCGCGCGCGCGTGCCACAGTATTGGAATGGTGGTCAGGGGACAACTTTCAGGAGTAGGTCCTCACCTTCTGCCTTGTTTAAGGCAGGGTATCTGTTGTTTTTCCGCTGTGTACACCAGGCTAGCTGGCCCATGAGCTTCTGGGGCTTCTAGTGTCTCTCCCTCCGCTCCCTCCATAGAAGTTCTGGGATCACAGATGCTTGCACATTTGGCTTCTGCGTTTGTTCTAGAGATTGGAATTTAGGTTCTTGGGCTTGTAGGGCAAGCGCTTACACCCTCTGAGCTTTCTTCCTAGCCCCACATGCTCAGAAAACAATTAAGGTAGTCTATCAAAGTGAGTAGGAAACATCGGGTGTCAGAAAGGACAGGGAAACTGGGGCAAATGAGCCATGATAAGGGTTAATGAGGATAAACTGTTGACTGCTGCTGCTCAGGCTGGCAAGTCCTCTCCTCCGGGGGCCATACCAACAGTTGGGATCAATACTTGTAATTGAAACTGAATGTAATTAATCATGTACTTTTGAGCCATTCAATTTTTAATTCTACTAGAACTATATCCTAAAACTGAGGCATAGTGATGGGTCACCGAAGAAAAGGAAACATCATAATAAAACTTTCCACAATCACTGGGCTCCTGTGATGGGTGTGCCCAAAGCTTAGAAGCCTTGAGACACCTTCTAATGCTGCTACTGCTGTCACAGGAAATCAACAGGGTTTCTGGCCCAGGCTGCTAACTGTAAATGCTCTACTATCTCTTCACTGACACAGGAGCACCAGACCAGGCGGTCCTTCCTTTGTTCATGTGCAGTCAGACCCCATGTTCCATGGATGGCACCATGAGAAAATGCTTCAGGAAAAGCAAACACCAACAACCAATCAGCTGGAAGGGTTTGGATCATGACCACACTGCATAGCCCAGCTTCAGCCTATACCTGGCCTGGTGGTTACCAGGACTTCAGCTCCTGTGCATAGAGCACAAGCTGTGTGCTTTCCTAGCCCAAATGAACTGCTCACAGCTCAGCGTATGTCAGAAGACTTGCACTCAGCCACGGCTCCTTCACCTAGACTCTGTCATCTTCGTCCAACCCTAGAAACACTCTTTTCAGATTCAAGGACACTCACGAACACCTTGTACTGTCTGATACTGAAAGTTAAACTCTTTCCGTGCAGCTCCATGGAGCACTGTCTTCATGAATTACAGTTTAACATGCACTTTCATCTAATGTAACAACTAAGATTAATCTACAATCTCTAAAGATGGGAGGCAAAGAAAGGTTTGTTGTCTTTCTGAATATAGAAAAGAAAGTAGCTGATCACAGCATATTTTCTCTTATAACAAACAAAGACAAAATGATGAATTTCCAAATGGGGGGTGATAGGTCAGTAAATTATAGCACATCAAGTTCATAGGAATTATGCAGAGGTTAAAATGAAAATTACGAATAAGTGGCCAAAGAGAGGGATGCTTTAAAAAGAACATAGTAAAGTAAAAATATTAAATCAGTTATACCATAAAGTCATACCTATGCACAACGTTCCAAGGAAAGGGATGACAATAAATAAAAGAATAAATAAGTAAAATGGAAAATAGAAGGCTGATTTCCAAGGTTTTTTCTTTCCTCTCCTGACTTCTGTAACTGTTGGTAATACATGTGGACAGCTTTCGAACATAAACACAGACATACAGACACTGTGGGTATTTCTTAAGTCTTACAAATAAAGTCACACGAAAGCTTTGCTCTGTCACTGGGCTCCCAGAATGTGACATGAAGCAAATGGAGCTAACAGGGTGGATGAGACCAAGCTGAGCTGAAGCAAGCTGCAGACATGCTGGGCTTGTGGGCTGCTTGCTACTACAAACAAGTTCAGCTACAGGGTTCGAGGAAGTTGGCAGGCTGACCTGGCCCCGGAAGGTCTTCCGTGACTCTCCAGGCACAGCTTCCTGTTTGTACTGTCACTGTCAACTACCTCCGACACAGAAGGCACAATCAAATCAGGAGGGGATACGGAACTGGCAGAGGAACATTCTCTGAGAGGACTAGCTAAGGACCCCAATTCAACGGGACAGTTAACTCGGTGTCAGTCTGAAGGGGTTTAACCAGCACAGTATCTGGGCTGAGAGAGGGAGACTGAACGGTTCCTAAAGCCAATCAGGAACGAGCATCAGCTCAGCTGGACTCGTCTGTGTGCCACAGCAGCAGATGCTGGCTGAGCCTGGAATGATTCCGTCCAGCCAGGCCCATTTCAACATCCTATCACTTTGGAAAGACCCACCCTCTTTCCCATTCCACTAATCCTAATTTCTCATAACATGTCATTGGAAAACCAGTACACTCAACAACTGGATTTTACTCTACTCACTTAGTATTATTAAACTTTGTCTCCTTAATTCCTCTGCCAAGGCAAGAATCGTGCTTGACTTAAGGATTAACACATGCAGCTCAACAAGACCTTGTTGAAAATGATGAGCTGCTGGTCAAACACACAAAGGACTTCAAATGAAGGGAGGAAAAAAAGGGCTTTACAAGCACAATGGTAGTCAGGATGTTTCCAGCTTGTTCAAGTGCATATGCTCTAACAATGCCAACACTGACTCCTACGTGTCAAATCAGAGCAATAATCATAGCTGTGATTAAAATTCTAGACCTGTCGGACAAAAGTAACAGGTGTGAAGAAAGACAAAGATAGACAAATGATTGGTCACACGACAAAGTAAACAGTATTTATAATGGCCAAACAAGCCCATTTGAGGGAATTTTCATGCATAAACAATAACAATAGAGCCATAGATACCTTTAGAAAAGTGTTTTTTAAAGTAAAATAGAGTATTTCTTGGGATCTTTTTCCAAGATAAAATAATCTGGAAATGAGTATTTTCCTACAAAGTTTCCCATTTTGATCATATGTAATTCTATCCATGTAAAGGATAGGTTTAAATAATATGTACAGGAAGAATTAAGAAATAAAAAACCAGGACTGGAGAGATGGCTCAGTGGTTAAGAGCACTGATTGCTCTTCCAGAAGACCCGGGTTCAATTCCCAGCACCCGCATGGCAGCTCACAACTGTCTGTAACTCTAAGATCTGACACCCTCACATACACATACATGCAGGCAAAACACATAAAACACAAAACAAAACACATGTGGCAATGCACATAAAATAAAAATAAATAAACTATAAAAGAAAAAATGGTAAAAAAAAAAAAAGTAAAAAACCAAGGAAACTCATCCTGCTAAATAAAAAGTACCTAAAATCTCTTTGTGTTGATTCTTAGAGAATTGAAATGAACAGTCAACAGAGTCTGAAGTCATCTTGGAAGATCCCCAGAGATCCTGGCAAGAAGGAAAAGGCTTTAGAAACAGGGTAAGTTTCTCCATTTCTTTTTCCATTGAAGTTGTGGAGTTTGGAAGAAAAAGAAGAAAACAAAAGAAAAACCATGTCAACAGCTGTGTTGATGGACCCTGAACTCCTAGCTGTCCATATCAAAGAGCCCCAAATGCCAGGGGAGAACAGGTCTCAGGGGAGATGCTCCAGGAACCAGACTTCAAAGCGGTTCAGGAGAGGAAAGGGTAAAAGGATCCAGAAGCATTCATGATGGTGGGGTGGCAGCATGTTGGTCGTGGAGACTGATGTCTATTCTAACCAAACCAAATACAGAGCTGCACACGGAAGACCTGGGTCCAGACAGGCATTTGGCTCTGGGAAGTCACACAACTGTGTATGGCAGCCAGGGAAGGTGTGCCACCGAGAAGATAAAAGAACAAGATCACAGGTGGAACCTTGGAGTACTATTCTAGGGAGGGCGAGTCACACACAGCCGGGTGTGGTTTCCAGGGACCAGACAGTTTGCCGCGACTTTCAACCTGGTAACAGGACAGCTGCCTCTGCTTCCATGTTATGCTGTAAACTTGTCTCTTCAGAAAACCAAGGACAAAAAGCCAGGATGCAGCTTAGCGGTACAGCTTTGTGCAGAAGACAAACGGCCAGTGCCGTGCCTTCTGGAACGCTCAGGAGAACTGATGGGGATCTGGGGAGGAAGCGTGCTTCTCTTATCTGAGTGGTGGAGGCCCAGGGGAGGACTACAGACTGTGACTTTAGAAAGACCGTTTCAAACACAGAGAGAAAAACAAACAAGCACCCAAGTCAACCAGGCACAGGACAACAAACGCCAAGGAAAGAATGGCAAAATGAGAAAGAAAAACACATCAACAATGAATGATCCTTCGGAAAGGAAGAGGCCAGAGCCCACAGCTAACTTTTACACAGTGAGTGGAGGATACTGATTAAGTGTCCAGCACGCCTACAATAAGTGGAACCTATCAAAATAAAAGCTTCAGCACATCACGGAAGGGCCTTCTCACTGCTCCTAAACAAGGAATGTGGCCACAATCTGGGCAGGGCTGGCATGAGGCTCATGGGGACCTCAAGAAAGCTTCCCTTCTCTACACCTGCACGACCCCATTCTGAGAGAGAGAGAGAGAGAGAGAGAGAGAGAGAGAGAGAGAGAGAGAGAGAGAGAGAGAGAGAGAGGTGAGCAAAGACCTCTCTTCTCAGAGAACCAGAGCAGTGCTGCCATGAGGGACTCGGCCTCATGCAAACACCCGATTCACTGACTGCTGACTGACACATGAAAAAAAAGGAAAAGGAAGCCATGTGTTGAGTTTAGTTTTTGGCCATTTTTCTCTTTTGTACAGTTGTATTGCTTATTATGTAATATCTAACAAGAAAATTATATAGACTCAGATTATTGATACATAAATAAAAGAGGTCATGAGATTACCCAATTTTTGTACAGTCTAGGCAATCACCACAGTATGGATCCTGATTTTGGGGAAACAGCGGGAAGACATGTCTTGGAGAACAAAAATGGGCCAATAAGACTCAATCCCTAAACTTCATGAGAAGAATGCTTACTCACATGAGAGGTAGCAGTATTTGTCTCCTGGCGGGTCTCTTGGGTGATGGGTTCAGACATGGCTACTTTATTTAGGAAGGATGTTGACCAAGTGAAATGTGTTCAAAGGACCACTGAACAGTGAAACGGCACAAAACCACAGAACAGCGGAAGGATCAGGTAGCTTTCTCCTGAGTAGGGAACTAATGTTCTCAAATACAGAATCACTGCTACAGAGAAGTGGTACACATATGGCTGAACGGAGCAGGAGACTGACTTTATGCTCAATGAAGGAGATGCTGTCTAATATGGGAAGAGCTGAGCTGCCCATTGCCAGACATTCAGAAATAGATGTGGCATCCAGACTGCCAAAGTAAAAGAGCTCTCAAGAGTTTGAAGGAATCACTGTCTCTTGATTTCAGCTCCATCTCTCTCTCTCTTTTTTTAATAAATATTTTTATTTTATAATTAATTTAATTTTACATATCAGCCACAGATTCCCCTGTCCTCCCTCCTCCCACCCTCCAGCCTTCCCCCCCAATCCTCCTCCCATTCCCACCTCCTCCAAGGCAAGGTCTCCCCTGGGGAGTCAGCCCAGCCTGGTAGATTCAGTTGAGGCAGGTCCAGTCCCCTCTTCCCTTTACCCAGGCTGAGCAAAGTGTCCCTTCATAAGTCCTAGGTTCCAAAAAACCAGCTCATGCACCAAGGACAGGTCCTGGTCCCACTGCCTGAGGGCCTCCCACACAGTTCAAGCTAATGGACTGTCTCACTTATCCAGAGGGTCTGGTCCAGTTCCATGGGGGCTCCTCAGCTATCGGTTAACAGTTCATGCGTTTCCACTAGTTTGGCTATTTGTCCCTGTGCTTTTTCCAATCATGGTCTCAATATCTCTTGCTCATATAATCCCTCCTCTCTCTCGACAGTTGGACTCCTGGAGCTCCACCTGGGGCTTGGCCATGGATCTCTGCATCTGCTTCCATCAGTCACTGGATGAGGGTTCTATCATGAACGTTAGGGTGTTCGGCCATCCGATCACAAGAGTAGGTCAGCTCAGGCACCCTCTCAACCATTGCCAGTAGTCTACAGTGGAGTCATCTTTGTGGATTTCTGGGGACCCCTCTGTCTCTAAGAAGGCTCTCAAGGGAAATGCAGACTAATGTCTGGGGACAGACTAGTTAGGTGACAGGCTGATGAGGGGCCGGTGGGTATGCTACCATAGAAGAAGTGGAGGAACCTGTGTGCAGCCCCCTTAGAGACCTCCATCACAGGACGGACTGCCGTCCAGGAGTCTCTGTGACGAAATCTACCTGACTCGTTTGGTCACGCTGTTTTGAAATGCCGTTACAGACATCCAGCTTGTCTCAAAGAACTTTATTGTGATACAAGTCTAAATTTCTTTTGAAAACAAACAAACAAACCTACCTCAGATTCTTCTTTTGGGAACTAATCAGTAAAGCAAACTTACTTAGAATGGAATTAACTGACTGTACTGACTCAAAGGACCTTACATCCAGGAGAGACAATAAATTCTCCAGCTAACTTTCATCCTGTATACTCTCTTCACCACTCACAGTTACACAATTCCTAGAGAAAAAGACATCTACTGTGTCCGGGACACTTCGAGGAACGGTGTTAAGTGTTCTCACGTCAATTTTCACAACCCACAAACACTTACTTTCCCTGTTTTCTCCCCTTTTATTAAAGAAAATAAGCCCAAGGGAAATGGCATTGAACAAACACCAGAGCAGCCACATTGAACCCCACTTCCACATCTCCTGAGATCCCCAATGCTGCTGCTTCTAACAAGAGGGAAACCAGGAGAGCTGATACAGCAGCTGTAGTTAAAAGGCTTTAGAAAGCCCAAGGGGTTCTTCTTCAGGGCTGAGAATTCACAATATCCCCTTTGTGCTATGTGGACAAGAATGGTGGCTTATTCTTACCATGTAAGGACGGCCTGGTTACCAAGCTGAAATGCTTATTCTCCAGGGACAAAGGTGCTGTAATGGGTGGGGATGGGGCTGCCAAACTGGGTTATATCCTTACTGGGCAGACCATCCACCACAAAACTTGTTAAGAAAGAAAGTACAAAAAATACTTCATTCATAATAGCTTTTAAAAAGTCTAGGAACAAATTCAACCAAGGAAGTAGAAGGCCTCTACAAGAACAATTTTAAGATGCTGACACAAGAAACTGAAGAAGACACCGGATGGTGGAAAGCCCTTCCATGCTCCCAGACTGTACAAGAAATACTGTGAAGATGGGGGTGTGACCAAAGTAGTCTACAGATTCAATGTACTGCCCATCAAGATTCCCATGACATTCTTCACAGAGCCAGACAAAACAATCCTGAAATGTGTATGGAAATACGAAAGACCACAGACTGCCCAAACAACCTATCTGTGAACACAAGTAGAGCATCACATTACACCATCTCCAACTACACTAGAGAGCCATGGTGACAAAACAGCATAGCACCAGACAGAGAAGCATCCATGCAGACCAATGGAATGTAAGTCTCAGAGATAAACTCAACACAGCTAAGGATATCCAATTTTTGATGAAGGTATCAAAAACGTGAACTGGTAAAAAAAGACAGCTTACTCAATAAATGGTGCTGGCAAAACTGGATATCCAACTGCAGAAGAATGAAATTAGATCTACATCTCCTGCCCTGCATACACACAAATCAATTCAAACTTAATCAAAGATTTTAAAGTATATAAAAAAACATACATTTGCTGCAAAAGGCCCTTAGTAATTGTGTATTTCCCCTCTCAAGATTTTAATATATAAAGTCTCTGGTTTTTAAAAAACTCAATTCTTTAGTAAATTAGATGATATAGCTTCAACAAAATATTAAGTGGGAAAATCTTCACCAACCCCACATCTGACAGAGGGCTGATCTCCAAAATATATAAAGAATCTAAGAAACCATAGACTTCATAAAACCAAATAATCCAATTTAAAAAATGGGGTACAGACCTACACAGAGAACTCTCAACAGAAGAATCTCAAATGGTAGAGAAACACCTAAAGAAATGTTCAACATCTTTAGCCATCAGGTAAATACAAATCAAAACGGCTCTGAGGTTCCATCTTACACCTGTCAGAATGGCTAAGATCAAAAACACAAATGACAGCTTACGCTGGAGAGGATGTGGAGAAAGGGGAACACTCCTCCATTGCTGGTGGGAGTGCAAACTTGTACAGCTACTTCAGAAATCAATATGGCGGTTTCTCACAAAATCAATCTACCTCAATATCCAGCTATATGACTCCTGGCCATATACCTAAAGGATGCTCAATCATACCACAAAGACACTTGCTCAACTATGTTCAGAACAGCTTTATTTGTAATACCAGAACCTGAAAGCAACCTAGATGCCCTTCAACCAAAGAATGGATAAAGAAAATGTGGTACATTTACACAATGGAATATTACTCAGCTGTTAAAAACAATGATCTCAGGAAATTTGCAGGCAAATGGATGAGACCAGAAAAAAATCATCCTGAGTGAGGTAACCCAGACCCAGAAAGACAAACATGGCATGTACTCATTCATAAGTGGATATTAGCTGTAAAGTAAAGGAACCATGCTACAATCCACAGACTCACAGAGGCTAGGTAACAAGCAAGGCCCAAGAGGGACACATGGATTTCCCTGGGAAGGGGAAATAGAAGAGATCTCCCTGGGTAGACTGGGGCAAGTGGGGATGGGAACTTAAGGGATCAGGTTGGGGGTAGATGGAGAGGGAAGAGTACTAAAGAGATGACTGGAGAGGGGGGAACATTTTGGTGTTAGGTAGAAACCTGATGCAAGGGAACTCCCAGGAATCTACAAGGATGACCCCAGCTAAGACCCCTAGCAATAATGGATACGTAATATGAACTGGTTATCTGTGATTAGATTGGTGACTACCCCAATTGTCATCAGAGAGCCTTCATCCAGTAACTTATGGAAACAGATGCAGAGACCCACAGCCAAACATTAGGCCAAACTTGGGGAATCCTGCTCAAGAGAGGGAGGAAGGATGGTAGGAGCCGGGGGGTCATGGATATCACAAGAAAAACCCACAGAAACAACTAACCTGGCTCATAGGAACTCAGAGTCTGAACCAACAACCAGGGAGCCTGCATTCCCTCTCTTTATACGTGGCAGTTGTGTAGCTTGGTCTATTTGTGGGACTCCTAACAATGGGAACAGAGGCTGTCCCTAATGCTTTGGCTGGCTCTTGGGAACCTGTTCCTCATACTGGATTGCCTTGCCCAGCTTTAATACAAGGGAGGAGCTTAGTCTTACCACAACTTGATGTGCCATGCTTTGATGATACCTGTGGGAGGCCTGCCCCTTTCCAAACAGAAACAGAGGAGGAGTGGATGGGGGAAGGGGAAGACAGAGGGGCAGTGGGGGGAGGGCATGGGAGGAGAGGAGGGAGGGGAAACTGTGGTCAGGATATAAAATAAATAAAGTAATTAATTAAATTAAAAAAACTAAGTGGGTTTAAGACACAGAGCACCTCTCTCTGTCTTCACCTTCCCTTCTTACCGAGGACATCACTGGTGGCCATGATGTCACATGTGTACATAGCTGCCATCAGGCGTTGAGGCTTCACCTGCAGAGCATAGCGACATGCTTCCTTCATGGTGGCAATCAGCTGCCCTGAGAAGGGTCCATAGCAGTCAGTGACGGGAGGGTCTCCTTTTGCGGAAGTGTCTTCAAAGGGCTTGGAGCAGTCATCTTGTTGCTCTTGGTTTTCATCTCCACTGTGACGGGCTTTACCTTCCTCCTGTCCCTCTCCTGCCAGATCACACTGTTCTTGGTTATGTCTATCACTTGCTCCTTGTTCTGCACATTTATTTAGTTCCCACTTTTCTAGAACAAAACAGACACCCATGAGGGGCTCCTCACACATGGGGCCAGAGAGGGTTGCAAGCTGGAAGCCACTCACAATGCTATTGCCAAAGTCTCGGAATCTACTGGCTTCTTTTGATTCCCTGCCCGCTGGGCCGGACCATACTGAGTTCTGGAAATCTTCACTTCTACTGACAAGGATGTTGGGCCCACATTTTCTTGGGCCAAATGACCAGATTTGGTCAACAGTGTTCCTCCATTTTCTCCCTATTAGGTGTTGCTCTAGTTTCCCTTTGAATTCCCAAATTTTCTCTTGGGTCTTCTGATGAATCGCCTGGGTATTTCTGCCCTCATTCAAGGAGGATGTCAAAAGTTCCATGGAACGAATCAAGTCACTGTTTTCTTCCAGAATCTGAGTGACCTCTTCTGGAAGAGGTATGGCCCGAACACTGAGTGTGGCTAGTTTATTGGGCGTCGTTATGGTGATCAGCCCATCAGAGTCAACATGGATGCCCTCTGGAATTTTGCTTTGCTCTTCTTTTGTTTGGTGTATGACAGCAACTTTTTGCTGTCTGCCTATTTCTTCATTGACCATGTCAACTTTGGGAGGTTTTGTGATTGTTTCTCTGAATGGAATAATGGGTTCAGACACACTGATGTGAATCTTTGCAAACCTAGGAAATCAAGAGAAATAACAGATAGTTAGGATCAGAGCCTTGCATCACACGTAAAGATAATGGAAAAACTCAGAAACATAAAAACCATTTTCTATGAGAGGCCTGTAATTTACATTCTATTTCAATTCACAAAGTGCTCTCATTTCAGATTGAGAGAC
Organism: Peromyscus californicus insignis; assembly: GCF_007827085.1. NCBI lineage: Eukaryota > Metazoa > Chordata > Mammalia > Rodentia > Cricetidae > Peromyscus > Peromyscus californicus. Next base: position 118,949,667 of record NW_026294562.1, read on the forward strand.
AACCTCTGAGGGGAAGGTACCTCTAGGGAGCTCTTGGCTTGTGCTGGCCATCGCTGCTTTCTTCTTCTGAAGACAAACAAACCATCTATTTAGGTAAGACCATTTTGAGTGGAAAATAAATACTGCAATAGGATGACTTGTTTGGAATCAAATTTGACAGACCTGAGTCTAGAGAAGAGCCCGGCGATTACAACTCTGAAGAGACAGAGACCCGCACTAGTCAGAGCCAAGCTGCACAAGACATCCCGAATTAACAAGGAGGCTCACACCAAGCCAGAACGGCCCAGGAATTTGTCTAGACTAGCATGCCACCATGAACTTTCTGCAATCACAGGAAGCTCTCTATTTCTCTGGGATGGCTGGGCACTGGAAACGTGGCTAGTGCCGCCACAGAAGAAACAGACGTTCAATTTTATTTAAAACTGTGAATAGCTACACTATGTCTGAGCACTGGAGAGGTGACTGGTACTGCTGAGGAACTGAATTTTCAATGTCACTGGATTTTAACCAGTATTATTTAAACAGCTTCACACGGCAGTGTCTGCAGTACTGAAGAGCACAGGGCTCAACCCTAATCTGGCACAAGTTCAGAAAGCGCCATTCCACATGGCACTGGGTCCCTTTCTTTCTTGTCGGCTATAAGCTGGCATGGACTGGCTCTGCCGGGCAATCTTGCCACTGTCAATTCACATTCCAGCTTTGGGGCACTCTCCCTCTGCATGTGGGTGTGTGCGTGCATGGACAAACACATTATACTGGTTTTCTGAAATCTCAGAATGATGCCTTCCCTGGGAAATTTATTCCAGAAGGAAACTGAATTCTGACAGTTCATCCTAGGTTTCTTTCTGTTTCCAACATTTTATAGACATGGTCCAAGTATTTTATTTTATGCCTTTTGATAAATTTGAAAACCCAATAAATGGATTCTTCAAATGAAAATGATATTCAAATAGATTTCAGCATATAGAACCCAAAACAGACTCTAATGTATATAAGAAAAAAAAGGCATGATAAAAGATTACTTTCACTAAGACCTACAGCTGTATCAGCAAGGGTTTTCTCTTTCAAGGATTAGCTTACTTCAAGTCTACGTATCTGCTCCAGGGTACTCAAGACAGATGCCTATCAGACATTGTACCAATTAAAAATTACTCTGATGCTAAAACTTGAGAGTATATGCAAATGAAACTATAGTTCAACCTCACCAAATAACTCAGATGGAAAAGAGAGATAAAACAACAATGAAAAGTATTAAGAAATCATGTACATTTTGTTTTGTGATGGTTACTTACTACACTGAGCCATTATGCCAAGTGCTTGAAGAAGGTGTTATTCCTTAATAGACATGAATACAATCCTCACTGTGTAGAAGAGAAAACCAGGGAAGTATATATATTATCCAAGCAGCTGGAAAGTGGAGAATCTAGGAGCTGAATCTTGGTCTGACTTTAGAGTTCACACTCTCTACCATTACAGTGCAGTAAAAGTTGTGTTTCAACAGCATGTTAAAGCAAAAATTTACAACACCAAGTTATTTTGATCATAGGATATGTAAAATTAATTTGTATGAGGTCCGTCAATATCATTAAAATTATAATATAATACAATATATGCTAAAAATGTCAAAGTAACCTATACAATCACTATTTAAAATGATGAGCATTCAATACTCATTCTTTGTTTAAAAAAGTATTTAGAAATCTTAGAAATAATACATGAATCTTAAAAATAAATCTTAGAAATAGTAAATGGCCACTGACTGGCTCCAAATAGCTAATCCAGTCTTTTCTTAAGCATGTGATTCTTCCCACTCTGAGGGTCTAGTATGCTACTGCATCAATTCTAGTGAGTCCTTCTAGCTGTGAGGAGCTTGGGTGGACCAGGGGACACGTGGATCTGAGCAGTCCATGCTGCTATCAGTGTTGGCGCTTGCCAGGCATAAGTTCACTCCTTTGCATGCAGGTTTAGGAGCTACCGAGATAGCACTATTGAAAACCCAAACCATTCTTTGTTTCGTGTTGTTAGAAAAAAAGCCAAATTCATGTTAGAGCTCCTTGACTATTTATGAAAATCATTTACTGAGATTTACAGTTTCATGTGGCTAGATAACAATTTGCGGGCACTTTGGCTAAAACAAAACAACAAACAAAATCCCAATCAAAATCATGATAAAATTCCTTGTTTTAAGAATTCTTACGGGCTTTATAAAGTGACTTATTTTCACTGAGGTTTAATAAACATGTCATGCAAGGAGGCCGATCAGATGAATGCCTTGTAGCAGAGAAAACTTCAAATGGTTTGAATTCAGCAGTTAACTGCTGGAGGGCGGGTGGGTAGAAAGATAATAAAATTACTGTTAGTGTTTCTTTTCTTAAGAAAAACCCCTGTGAGTTCCAGCCTTATTTCAGGTAAGTCTCCAAGCCTGTGATCGACATAAATCCTTACACTGTTTTAAAGATGGTTTTTATTTTTTTTTTAATTTGCAGGTTTTAAAAAAAGGCTTACTATTTACTTATGTTTATGTGTGTGTACCGTATGAGTTTATGTGCATCATGTGTGTGCAGGTGACCAAGAAGGCCAGAGGGCATCAGATTCCTGGAGCTGTGAGCTGCCCGAAGGTGGATGCTAGGCCTGGAATCTGGGTCCTCTGAAGAGCAGTAGATGCTCTTAACTGTTGAGCCATCTGTCCAGTTTACAGCTGAGTTCTTCAAAACAACAAAATGGGTCTGGAAACAGCTCAGCTGGTAAAGTGCTTGCAGGGTAAGCACTGGATTCTTAGAACCCACGTGGAAAAGAAAAGCCAGTGTAGTGGTTTGTGCTTGAAATCTTTGTGCTGAGGAGGAAGGCAGCTGGATTCCTGGGGCTTGCTGGACAGTCAGTTAAATCTAGTTGGGATGCTCAGTATCTGAGGAATGATATCCAAGGCCTCTACACACTCACATGCACCTCCCAACCCAAATATACATACAAAATAATAAAATGGAAGCACAAATACTAAAATAAATAAATAAATAAATAGAAAAATCACAGGAACGGAAAGATAGTTTTAGAACTATTAGAGAATATATGTTTATGTACTTCAAGAAAGCCAACTGCAAAGCTATTGAAACGGAGGCTACATCAATAACGCTATATTGTTACCTTTTATTATAAAGGAACACAAAAGCGAAGAACTACTTTGGATTTCTGAGGTTCCAAGAAGTCTGCTATAGAAATTGCTCATATGATTAAAGCCATTCCATGCTGTGGAGGGAAGGATGCGGCTGCCAAACCCACAAGGCACCAGGGGCAGAGGCTCTGTTAAACTGGCAATGCAGAGCCTGCTATTATTTTAGAGATAGACAGACAGACAGATAGACAGATAGACAGACCGATCTCTCTCTCTCTCTCTCTCTCTCTCTCTCTCTCTCTCTCTCTCTCTCTCTCTCTCTCTCTCTCTAAGTAGGCAGACAGACAGACAGACAGATAAAAAGGAACAGCAGGCTTCTACCAAACCTGTGACAGTGCTTCCAGTAGGTTCCTACTCCATCTGCTCTGCACCTAAGATTGGGATGCTAAGAACGGACAGTTCCCCTGGCTCAGGGTCAACAGCTGACACCTCACCTCTCCCCATTCTGTATACAAACTACAGATAGGTAAAAAAGTTGAAACAAGAGGCATGCCCTATGAAAACTAAAAAACATCCTAGAAGGCCATAAACGTTCTTAATGAAATTGTGAAATGCAGTAGTCACAAAGACCAGTACACAAAGAATCTACTGATTTATAACTATTTGGCTCAACGTGAACAGCCATATAAACAATAGCCCAAGCTAAAAAACAGTTTCTGAAGCCATAAGAAGACACCTCCCCATCTCTTCCAAATCCCTCACAGGCAACCATAACCTTTTATTGTAACCTGCCCCGCCCTTCTGATTTTACTATTTAAATGTAAACACCTGTACTCTACAGTTTAATTATGCGCATACAAGTGTACGTGTGTGCACATGGACACCAAAGACCAACAATGGGTGACTCCCTCAGTCAATTTCCACTTTAACTAGTGACAGCCTAGGTAGGTGGCACATGCCTGTAGTTCCAGATGCTGGAGGCTGAGAGTTTCAGGCCATCCCAGGTCACGCAGTGAGGCCCCTCCTAGAACAAAAATGTCATCGAGAGCACCCATTCTCGATAAACATTTGCCCAGCTTTGCTGCACAAAGAGATTCAGAAGTGAAAGTTTTGCCAAGCTGAGGGAAGGGCCTGTTTTCCTAAGAGACAACCCAAACCAGACTCCAATAGTGTACCAATTCCTACTCCCACTAGTTGTGTGGCAAGTGTATCACTCTTCATTTCCTCCATCACTTGAGAATGTCTTTAAAAACTTTGAACACTAGTGGGTACATAGAAGTATCTCACTTTGTGTGTCCATGGTGCACATGTGTATACAGGTATGTGTGCATACATGTGCTGGCTGGAACACAAATTGGCTCTTGTGCGTCAGAGGCCATCTTCCTTGTTTTGAGACAGGGTCTCTCATTTGTCTGGAATTCACCAAGTAGATTAAGCCCCAGAGATCGGCCTGTTGCCCCCTCCCTACCAACCAGATTACAAGTGAGTGCCAGCAATGGGTCAAGGATTACATTCAGGTCCTCATGCTTGCAAGGCAAGCCCTTGCCCAACTATGATCCAAGGCCCTCACCTCAGTTTTGATTTGCATTTTATCAAGTGCTGACTGGCTCTATACATCTTCCTGTTGTGATGTGCTTGTTAGTTAGTAACACTTTCTTTTGGGCTGCGGCTTCTCTCAGTTTTAGGTGTTCCTTAGGACGTAAGGCTCACATGCTGTAGGGATTACAAAGGTTAGAACACACTGGTGCTTGCTTTTCCTCTATAGACTTTGTTGAGGATTAAATCTTCACTGTCACTTGTGCCTTTAACATCCAGTTTTAGAAGCATAGTCTTGCTCAGATCTTATACATATTCCCTTCTACTATCTCCTAGACAGTAGAAAGTTTTCAGTCTTTATACCTTTACCTACAACCTACCTGGATATGAAATAAGAGTGTCCCCTCTCTCTCCCTCTCTGGATATCTACTAGGCAGCACTACTTACTGGAAAATCTGTCCTTTCCTCATCCTGGTTTTGGGGTCTCTACTCAATAGTCCATCATCTCTGTGGTCAACATCACAGTCTTACTTCCTGCTGCTTTAAAGAAAGACTGATTTTCAGTTTTCTAGCACAGTGAGAACACCCACCTGGGAGTTCTTCTTCGGTTATTATTAACCCTTTACATTTGTACACAAATTTTAAAATCAGCTTGAGAAGTCTTACACACATGAGAGACCCAGGCCTCAGCAGAAGTGTGGCCATAGCAAAAAGGCCTGAACAGGATGCCCCCCCCCACTCAACTGCCCATGATCTTTGGCCCTAGCTACCTAGAGAGAGGACAGACAGAGAGGAGAGAGGAGAGAGGAGAGAGAGGAGAGAGGAGAGAGGGAAAGGGAGAGGAAAGAGGAGAGGAGAGGAAAGGGAAACAGGGAGAGAGAGAGAGAGAGAGAGAGAGAGAGAGAGAGAGAGAGAGAGAGAGAGAGAGAGAGAGAAACTCTTCACCCCACAAGGAAGGGCCAATCAGAAGCCATGAGCACCTCACCCATAGGGAAGGGCCAATCAGAAGCCATGAGCACCTCACCCAGAGGGAAGGGCCAATCAGAAGCCATGAGCACCTCACCCATAGGGAAGGGCCAATCAGAAGCAGACAAACTCCAGGTGTCCCTCTGATGAAATTAAAATGTTGCAACTCCCTAGACCCAAGAGAGCCAGTCAGCTCAGTCCAGGTACCCCTAAGGAGGGCTTGAGCGAATCCCAGGTCTGTAACTAGGCAGTCTTGGAATCCCCCAAGTCTCCCTCCTTGCCTAGTCACTATACAAACCCTCGCCCAGTATTGCTCAGGGTCTCTCCTGCTCTGCTGCTGTATCAGTTGGACGAGAGGCCCAAGTTAACTTGTAGTAAAGACTCTTTGTTTTGCATTGGACTCGGTCTTTAGGGGATCCAGACTTTGGCACAACACACATGGGGCTGAGGAGTAAATGGGTAATATACATCCTGCAAAGTCACGTGCCAGGTGACATACTCCTCAATCAGCCCCTACCAAACAGACCATTCAGTATAATTCCTTCTTATGACTCTGACTTGTCACTGGGCACTGGGACACTGCAGACTGCCATGGCCCTTTGCCAACACCACTTGTTATGTTCCTTGGAGTTCAAAAGCAGAACCTGCCAGTCAAAAAGGACGGCCTGACTGAGCCGATGTACCCATCCACCATCCCCTACGGGACTTGCACCCAGCCTAGCTGACTCCTCTGCTGACTACCTTTATATAAGGAGTAGGGAGATTCCTTTCTTCCGGGATCCAGGTGACCTCTGAGTTCTGACAGGGAAACACTGAACTTAAGGTTATTCATGTCACAGGAAACCTCCTGACATGATGGGAATTATTTTGTTTGTCTTGAGGGAGTGGGTGGTCAGCGGTACTTTAGTCTAACAGTTAAGGGCCACTTCAGAATTTCTCTGGGATTGACAGGCACTACAACACATATCTGTAATCCTATTACCAGGGAGGCTGAGGCAGGAGGATTGTGACTTCAAGGTTAGCCTGCATTCTATACAGGGAAACTCTACTTTAAAAAAAAAAGAATGAATAAATGAATAAATAAATAAATAAAGGAGAGAGATGACTTTGTGGTATTTTAATAAAGCAGCATATACTTTTTCAAAAGATTTGTTATAGTTTTCATTGCTCTCATTCAATATAAGATAAATTATCTTCAGTTTTTGAATATTAATATTTTCTAGGAATTTATATATTTATTCTTATTGAAATTACTCAATACTATGTTAATGGTATGTTTCTAGAAAGCTAATTTCTTTTATAAAACATATTTGGATTTTTCCCTCCAGAAGTGAAAAAGAATCTACAGTGAAAATCATGAGGTATAAACACTAAGCAAAGGTATAAACACAGAACCACTAAAACAAGTTTTAAGCTTAAGGAGTAAGTATTTTTCAAAATCAGTGAAAGCATCAAAAGAATGATTTTTAAGGAAGAGTGAGCAGCCTGAAACTGTGAGATGATTCAATGTGGACTTTACCTTGGCAGATGGAGAGTGAAGGGAGAGGGGGAGATAACCTAATTCACAAACAGGGAAACAACATTTCTAAAGCTTTGAGGAACTCTGAGTCTAGGCCACACCACCCTGAAGGGTCGGGCCTGCTAGTGCCTGGATGGGAGGAGCCCTCTGGGAACTGGTGTTATTTGGAGGATACTGGATCTCATGATTTGGATCTCATGTATCCACTCAAATGGAACTTCAGTGACTAAGAAAACAGTGACAAGAGATGGAAGTCTACCTTCCAGTCTTGTGTGGACCATGGCTGCACGGACACAGAAAAAGGAAAAAGAACCGTGGCATTCTCCAGGGAAGAAGACACGAGAGCCTTCTCCATGTGGCAGGAGACCCTGCCTCATCCCGGCCACCACACACTGCCACCACAGTCCATGGTTATGTGACGGGGCAGCCGCGGTGAGCTCCTACTGCGGGCGAGGTGACACACACAGGGACCACGTGCTCTATGAAGACATGATCAGAACAACCACTTACAGTTATCTAGGTTGTCAATATTCTCATGACAGAAATTTTTAAATCTCTATTTTTTTGAGACAGGATTTCTCTGTATAACAGTCCTGACTGTCCTGGAACTTGCTCTGTAGACCAGGCTGGCCTTGAACTCACTGAGATCCACCTGCCTCTGCTGCCTGAGTGCTGGGATTAAAGGCTTGTGCCACCACTGCCCAGCTTTCATGACAGAAAATGTAAAAATAAAAGGGAAAAGGGCTATGACAAGAAAATTCTCATTGTTTTCATCAGCAAACACAGAATATATATTACAACGACTAACACCGTCACATGTAAGGGTGACAAAAGTGTGGGTCAACCAGCGTTTTTAGACACGACAGTGGTCATAGCCGTGCTTCCGAGTCAGCAGTCACAGCTGCACAAGTCTGTCTCCGGCAGACACGCGGAGCTCAGCACAGATCACTGTAGACACGCAAATACCTACAGACCGAGTGGGCTTATGAACCTGAATGCTCATAGCAGTTATTTCTGCAAATCACCCAGTAATCTGTACTCTTCTGTGCTTTCTTTATTTTTCCAATAAACATACATTATCAACAAAACAAAGAAGAAAACCAATTTTTATAAAAAGTGATTTGGTATGCTCATCTAATGACTTACATATGACCTTCATAGAGAAATTTCCATCAGATTTACATTGTAGAGTCCACAAGAAGTCTATCCTAATCACAGCCTGTATTTATAAAATAAGATTTTTGTTGCTTTGATATGTGCTTAAAATATAATACATATATGAAAATGTTTTATGACTTAAGCTAAATGCAAAACTTCTCAAGTGTATGAAATTCATGTCAGTTTCCAGCTATTAAAATTTAAATTTATGATTCAATAGCAGTTTTATATCTGAATTGAGGGCACTGCATTTCTCTCCCAAAATAAAGCACAGTCTTAGTTTGACCTGTTTGGGAAACATTAAAACATCTTATTGGTTTTAGAATTATCACTTCTCCATCTCTAGCATTTTAATCTGACCTTTCTCTTAAGTCATCCAAACATCGCTGAAGGTGGACCTCCCCGGCTGTGACCAAAACATGCTCTCCTGTTTCCTGAATTAAAATCTGGACACAGGGATCAGCTTGGTTTAACAGCTTCATTCCTTTCACAAGCTGAGGCATTTCACCTAGACGACAAAATGAAACAAAGTAACAATGACATACCAACCAACATGATCTAGAAATAATGGCCGTGGCCACTGACGGGAGCGTTTCACTGAAGTGCATGCCTAGGTCACACTGGTGTGAAGAAATCACCTTCCTGTAATCTACTTGTACAGACAGAGAGCTAGGGCAAGACTCCCACAGGCTTATCATTAAGACGCCAAGGGTGACTTACACAGCTTAGATCTCTGTACCAAATTCTTAACAGATACAAACTATCATCACCATGCCTGTGAATGCACCTCTGCCTCACTAGTAACACATGGATTACAGACCTAGAAATAGAGCGATACTTCCTCAAATAGTACATATAAAATTAAGACAGATACACAAAGCATTTACGATGACATTTGAGAACTTCTACAACTCCATACTAAATAATTTGTAAGTTGGGCTTGGTGACACAGACCTACAACCCCAGCTACTCAGGGGGCTGACGCAGGACAATCTCCATTCAAGGACAACCTCTAGTGAGACTGTCTCGAAATAAAACTAGTAACAGGGTTGGTTAGAGGTGTATTTTCAGTGGCAGCTTGCCTGTTTACTGTGCACAAGGCCCCGAGTTTGACTCCCAGCACTAAAAGAAACAAAACGAAGCAAGACAAACCGATTTGTGAAAGCACTTGATAGAACCGTGGGGTTCAGGTCTGCAGTAACCAGCTACTGTACCCTTCCACATTCCACCCTGTGTGTGTGCCTGGTACATAACTGCTCCACGCAACAGCGCACAGAGTTGGGGGCGCCGATGGGGACTGAGGCCTGCATTTGGGATTTGCTTTTTCATTCCGACATCCTCAGCTGCCACTCTGCCTCCAAGGCAGGCCAGGGCAAGTCTCTTGATGCTGTGCACAAATTTTGAGGGCATTCTCATGCAGTATTGCTTTGATTCAACATTTTACTTCACAGTTCTTCAGTGTTCAACTCCCAACACACAAAAGCACAGGAGCCTTCTGCAAGGCAGAAAAGCCTTATGGAAGTTTGCTAATTAAAGGACAGGGAGAGACTATAAGAACTTCAATGCTGATTTATTTTTGAACTGAAGTTCTAAAAATAACTACCACTATTTATAGTGTTAAGATGCCAGGCAAGCATTCCAGAATCAGGCCTCATAGAAGGAACGGACAGATTAATGCTCTCATTGTGTACACGATGAAACAGCTGGAGAAAGTGAAGGAACCTGTGTCCAAAGTGAAGAGCAACTACGTGACAGAACCTGGTTCTGAAGGTGCTTGGCCAGTCTCAGAGCCTAGGCTCTGTCCATAGACATCACAGCCCCACAGAGCAGCAGGCTGTAAGCCACCCCAGTACAGGGAATCCCAGTGGGCACCCTCTCATGCTCTTGTCACCATTTCGTGGCTTCCCTTTGCTTATCTAGGTAGATTTGATAATACTGACTTGACTGTCAGAGAATTTGAAATCTAGCTCAAAGGATTGCTCCACAGACACTGGGAACACTCACAGCACAGGAAACTGGCAATAACAGGAAGACAAAGCCTGTCTTTAGCTTTCCATCAGCTGAATGACAACGTCCAGCCGATACACACTTGTCTCTGTTCCTGCACACTTAGATCTGTCTCTAAGCCAAAGGCAACAGTTTAGGAATAAGGGAAGAAGACAGTTTTAGAATCAAATTTGAGACTTGGAGACAACATTGAAATCAGGAATTTGAAAATGTTTCTGGTAGCCATTCTGTGGCCAAAATCAACACAAATACTTCATACGTTGAGCTTTTAAAGTCTGTAGGCTGATTTTCTTCCCTTATTTTAAAAATCTTACGAATGGACAGTTCATTCATGACACAGAAATAGACATTAAGGAATGAAAGAGAAGGCGGCAGCGGGAAAAGTAGACATTTATTTTCTGCATTTCATCAAGAACTCGTGTAAGTGGTAAATGTCCTAAAACACACGTCATGCTTCAGTGCAGGCTCTCAGGGAGGCACTTCTTCACAACAATCATTAAAACCAAGGGCTACAGCAAGGGAGCCAGTTTAGGAGACACCTTCGAGCAGTTACGGCACAACGTGCCAAGTCAGGAGTTCAAAAATCATGAAGCACCGTTCAGCAGTCAGCCTTGTAGGTGACGTCTTGGCCTCCTGATACTCAGCTCCACTACGGTGCTCTCTGAAAGTGAGAGTGACATCTGACAACAGAACACTATGGAGGTGGTGATGGTGACTGCCCAAGCTAGCTCTGGACACAGTCAGTCACTGTGTTCTGCTGCAGGACACTGGAGAACCAAGTGGAAGGGCTCTGTGGAGACCTGAGGCCTGAACTCCAGCCAACATTTGAGCCCATGTAAACGAGTCTTGGAAGCATCATCAACATGCAGGTGGCTGTAACCCAGAATTGGTACGAAAGCCACTGGTTGGGGACTCTAAGCTCAACTACCTCCAAATTCCTGACCAAAATAGTGTCATGATTTTGATACATGATTAGTGTTTCAGACTATTAAATTTTGGATTATTTTGCTATATAGTATTAGATAATTAATATAACTACAAACCACAATTACAAATAGTATGCATATGTTAAAAAACCCATAAAAGTATAGTTACTTTATTTCTCAATTTTTAAAATAATTTCTATTTTTGGTGTTTCATGATATATACAAAACACTACTGGAAGCCCTATTTCAGCTAAGGAAGTTTTCTTAAATTTCTCCTCTGTCTCTGAGGCCGAGATGTGAATCCTGAATGCAGAACTTATTAACTATATAACCTTGAATAAGTTAGCTTCTATTTTATTTTAAGTTATGTGCACATGTGTGTATTTGTGCACATCAGTGCAAGTGCCTTCAGAGTCCAGAAGAGGACACTGAATTCCCTGAAGTGGAATTGTTGTGAGCAACTTGCCATGGGTGCTGGAAAATGAACATGTGTCCTCGGCAAGAGCAGAATATAATTGATGTATATATATACTCTTAATTGATGAGCCATCTCTACAGCATCAGTTTCTTTCTATTTTTAGTTTTAAAACTTTTCTAGTGTTTGGGATCAAACAAATTAGGCTTTGTACCTAATTAACTCCTTTATGCCTTGGTCACCCTCACATGGAGATGAGATAAAAACAGTTCTCAGGTGGCTGCTGAGGGATTAGATGGTAACTCAGTGTCAAATCGGCACTAGACTGCTGGGAAACACACATGATTAATGAGAATAATGGAAACAGTGATGGCCTGGGGACACTTGCGGGTGTCCGCTGAGGTCTGAGTAGCCCAGTGTGTAGGGAACAGAGGCTGGCCAGCAGGACCTCTTAACCCCAGCTTGGGAGATCCAAGAAGAAAAGTGAGAGAACAAATGGGTGTGGTTCTCTTTGACAGAGCAAATGGCTCGGTTCTGGATGAATCCCGTTCATCATGAAAAAGATGAGAGGTCCCCAAGTGAAGAGCTGTGTACAGGAATGAGAGTGGGTCCCCCAGGCCTTCCCTGGCAGTGTTACTGGGATCTTGTGAGGCTGTGGGCCCATGGACAAAGGGGTTATGGCCCAAGGAAGGATGAGCGTAAGACAGCGGAGCCAAGAGCAGAGTCCGTGCACTCTGAGGACTCCCGGCATGGCGACAGCGTGAAGGAGAGGTTCTTAGACACTCTGAAGATGAAACGAGAAGCTGGACAGACAAAGGGTGCAACAGTCAGAAACTGAAATACACGAACGGGCACTGCACTGACACAGTCAAGGAACAAGGCGTCTCAGCAGGAACAGCCTATCTTATGGGAAAACAGCAACATTTCTTCAAAAACTTATAATGAAAATTGTGTGCCCCTTTCAAAGGTTTCTATTTAGGTTTTAGAAGCTCAGAGAAATTTAGGGAAATGCACTCTGGCCTCCAGGTGGATAACTGTAAAAAATTCTCTTTAACTATCTTTTTTAGACAGAGTAAAGGAAATTAATATCATTCAGAGCACACCATGGACAGGAAAGAAGCCAGGTTTTGGGTAGGATCCTTCACGTCTGGGAGCATATGGGGCAGCTCACAGCCACCTGTAACTCATTTCAGGGATGATGCTGTCTTCTGGCCTCTTCAGGCATCCCCACACATGTGCATGTACACAAATAGACACACTTACACACAAATAAAAGAAATAAATCTAAAGAAAAGGGGGGAATTAGTAAATATCTGATAATTTAAGAAGCTCTAATATATTAACAGCCAATTTCTAACAGGCTGTTTTGGGTATCACTCTGTGCTACGCTATCCAGGCTAAATCAAAGGGCAGCAGAAGCAGCTTCTGGGACCCAGGGACACAAGCAGCTAATCCTACATCTTAAAACTTGGAGGGAGAAGTTCTCAGGTCTCAGATCTAGGGAGAGGAAGGTAAGGAGGCCATCAAGTCCTTTAGCAGAGAACTGTCTTTCACACACTTGCTCTATGCTCCCTTAAGGGAGGGTCTGTAGCGTCTTCATTGGCCATTACTAGGTACCAGGAAGAGCTAGATCATAGAGGGACAAATAAATACACACACTAAAAAGGTGAGGCAAGCTAGGTGTGGTGGCGCATGCTTTTAATCCCAGCACTCAGGAGACAAAGGCAGGCAGACCTCTGAGTTTGAGGCCAGCCTGGTTCCATAGTAAATTCCAGGCCATAGCGAGTTCCAAGCCAGCCAGAGCTATGTAGAGAGACCCCCCCCCCTCATCGCAAAAGCGAAACAGCAAACAAAACAACAACAACAACAAACCCAAGCCAGTACCATATGCTTCTAAAAGCAGGGCCCTCTTACTTGGGTGCTTTGGCTCCACAGCGACTCTCACAATCGGGGTGGCTTCAAAGTTGAGTGGAATGAACGGAGGGCAGGAGGGCAGACTGCACAGAGTGGCAGATTTTAGAACAAAGTCCTGGAGGCCTCCAATGCCTGCAGAGAGAGAAAGAGCCATGGGATCAATACAGGATGATTGAGTCTGAACTTATACTAGGAAAATAACAGCACAGACCTAGGACATACCTAGTACACTACCAAAGTGACAAGGAATGAAGTAGGCATCCATTGTTTGCTCGTTTTTAACCTAGATAATATTACTCTTGTCAAAAATACAGTTCTGGATGGGTGTGGTGGCACACACCACTAATCCCAGCACTTTGGAGGCAGAGGCAGGCAAATCTCAGTGAGTTCCAGGCCATCCTGGTCTACATAGTAAGTTCCAGACTAGCCAGGGCTAATATAGTAAGACTGTGTTCCAAAAATCAAGCAAACAAACAAAAAAACCTACAGAAATTTACTGGTTTTTCTTTTTCAGATAGACACGTCACGTTACATCAGGTTTGCGGGAAGCGTATCTACTTTGATAACAGAAATGATCACGTCTAGGTTTTGTGCGTGTGTATTTTGCATGTACATGTTCACGTGGCCATGTGTATATATGCCTGGGGGTGTGCGGGTGTGTGTGTGTGCATGCACACGTGTGTGTACATTCACGGAGGTCAGAGGTAGACTTCAAGTGTCTTCTCCAATTGCTTTCTGCCTTGTTTTTTGAGACAGGGTCTCTTACTGAATTCAAAGTTCACCAACTGGCTAGACTTGCTGGTCATGGGCCCAGGAATGTGTCTGTCTCCTGTTCCCCAGTGCTGGGGTCACACTGGGGCTCTTATGTGGATGCTGGGGACCCAAACTCAGTTCCACATGTTTGTACTCAGACACTTTCCAGACTGAGCCACCTCTCCAGACCCCATTTCTAGATGTTTTGTCTGAAAACAACAATTATTTCAAGTTATAGTTTGTATTATCTCTTTAAAATATATATTAATTTAATGAATATGAATCTCTGCTAAAATAACCATTTACATATTGATAAAGGGAATTCAGAAATCTATAATATGGCATGGCTACTGAGTATTTAACCCCCTAGCTATTCTGAATTCTACTTCAGGTTTAAAGAGACTTCAGTCTTCCCTCTTTAGGCTGCTGAATGATGGTTGCATGAGACTCTGAAGGGTACATATGTTCTCTGGATAGATGGAAGTAAAGAGAGTATCTTACGGAGAGATGGAAGGACACTCTGACCTCACATCCAGAATCAGAGTGGACAGTATTTAGAGCAGATCAAGAACATGCACAAGGATCATTTGGGAGCCATTATGTTGAAATAAAAACGACCGAGAAGGCTAAGTGGGAAGGAGGTTGTCCAGTCTAGTACAGGAGCCCGTCTGGGAGAGGTGACCCGAGGCAAGGGTTCTGGACACACACCAGAATGACAGCGTACAGGACTCTCCCTGTCTGACCACACCAGAGGAAACTTGCCTTTGATGTGCCAACCAGAGAGCATTCAGATTCACCATCTCATGAAGCCTTCCAAGTGCAAGGGAGAAAGCGTTCATTCTACTATGAGCAAGTCTGCTGCTCCATCTGTAAACATCTCTGCACTCCAGCATACCTGTGTGGTAAAGTCTGCATTCCTTAACACTGCACCCATTGGCCCAGCACTCAGAAGTCTGCCTGGCTGCAGCTTCCTGTTTATCTCCCTGGTATCAGGATCTAACCTATTCTGGAGCTGGCCAACTCTCCAGCAGGGCTACTAGAAATAGCCTCATCTCGAGTGAGGCTAGGCTTCAGGAAAAGCCCATAGTAAATATTCTCTTTCAGACTTCATTCATCTTCCGTCTGACCTCTGACAGCGGCACTTCCTTCCTGCACACACAGCACACGGTTTCACTGGAGGACAAATGCTGCTCTTTCCTCTATACCAGAAGGGATACAAGCTGCAGATGGTCAGTGAATCTGAACACTAGCTCTCTGACTTCTGGTTTACATTTTGCTCTTCCAGCAACTGAATCTACTCTTGCTATTTAGATCTGCTCAGACCTGCTGGCATGACAAGAATTCCCCCAAACAGAAGAGTCAAGGCCATAGAATTCAAAGCATAGGAAATGATCTGAAGGGACTAAGACCTTTGCTAGCTGTATTACAGATTGCCTACTGTATTTATTCTAAAATATAATTTAAAGACACAGGAAAAGGACCATCAAGGTTATCTGGGCAAATCAGAGTAGAATGACTTAACATCTCTTTGAGAACTTCTTCATAGGATACAGGGCAACACTGACTGTGCAGCTTGGTTTTATACTAAACATAATTTGAAACCAAATTTTTGCCTTAAAAACAATGCCATCAAATTCAGTTCTGAAAAAGACAGAAAAGTACAAACACATTATCTAATATCCTCACACCCTCGAGCTGCTGCTATTTCTTCCCCCACCTACCTGCCCCGTATTCTCCTCTTAGGCACACACCTTTACTCTATTATAACATTCAATAACCTTTTCCCCCTTAAATCATGACTTTTTCCTTCACTTCAATCATTTCAGTCAATAGTCTAATAATTAGCCAGACATGGAATCCCCACACTCAGGAGGCTGAAGCAGGATGATGATGAATTGGAGTCAATTTGTGCTATACAGACCTTTTCTTAAAACAAAACTCAAACCTTGCTGTTCCCTTCAACTAGGACTTGGAGGAGAGGGGCATACTCCCAAGGAATCATTTCAAAATTTCTGAATTAGGAAGAGATTGGTTCCATGTGAAAAATCCCAAATGATGGTGGCCATCATTTTTTAGTCACTATATTTATTAAAAACAAAAAACAAAAAACCCAGAAAAGCCAGATTAAGGATTATGTCGATAAAAGCAGTTTATGGAGCAAAAGAATTTCAGCTTCGTTTTTTGTTTTGTTTTGCTTTGTAACCAACTGAAGGTAAATGAGTGTGCATGCTATCGTGCCTCACAGACAGGATGACAGTTACCAGAACCAAGTAAATGCTGAGTTCTTCAGCGGGGAACAGAGGCCCTGGCTAGGCTCTATATCATTCATTTGATTCTGTTAAGACAAATATTAATATTTTGTAATGTTAGCGGGCCATTTTTTCCAGGCTGTCCTTAATATCCCCCTTTAATAAGTAGCTCAGACATAAACAATACATAAAAAGACCTGTTAGCAATGTTTTGCAGAGACTGAGAAGTGGGTTGGCATTCTGTTCCATGGGCTGAGTCACTCGAGCACCAGGTTGCCCTGCAGGCAGGAAGATGGCAAAGCTACCACTAAAAACTAACACTGCTTTCCGGGGACCAGCCAGTCAGCTGCCTGGACAGAAAACAGCATTACCATCTTACAGAAAACATACGTTTGTAAAGCACTACTCCCTGGTAAAAGAAAAGTGTTACTGGGATTACAATATCTTGGAAAATATGTAACGTTTTAGCTAGCAGATGCTCCCTAAGGTTTAACATTATCACAGTTAAACATCCCCCGAGCCTGCCCTTCCAACAATGGTTGGGCCTGAATCAGTGGATTCTGTAAACTGTGGAAAAGCAGACTTGCACATAGCCTCAGGTCCGTTCAAGCACTTGGAGCCACTTTGGACAGGACATGGGGAATTTTCTACTTTTCAGTATAGATGCCTTAAGATGTAGGATGCTGAATCCTTGGTTGTGCAAGGCTACATTCTGCCCTATGCCTGATGTCATTAGGTACCCAAGGACCCAATACATCTGTCTATTGGTGAAATTATTAAGGCCACTCCACGTAGTTAAAAGGGAGGTTTATTAGTGGCATAACTTACAAATGAAGGAATAGGTAGGTTGCAAGGTCTGGGGAAGGTGTGTCACAGTTTGGTGGTGTTCTCTGGAGAACTCTGCTCGGTCTACCTCCCCTGTCCAGGGTCCAGGAACAGAGAGAGGAGAGAGGCAGTGCATCTGGATCTCCGGTCTTCAGGGTCCTCTCTTGGCCCCGCCTTGTAGGCGTGACAGTTACCGAAGCCTCAGTGGGGGTTGGAACTTCCAGATCAAAGCTGGAACAGCTACCCACTCCATCTGTCCCCAGCTTATGCTCCAGTTCTACTTCCTTGTCACTCAGAGCCAGCAGTTTTAAAGAGTGTTAGGGAACCCACACTTTACAACCCTCATGGAGAAGGTGGGGAAGACCAGAAAGGTAAACATGCCTTTTCCAAGCCTGCTCCCCCAGCACTGCCAAGGTTGATGGGTCGAGACTAGCTAAGGTGTTCAGAAGACTGCTTGGCCTGTTAGGTGTGGTAAGCAGGCCCATGAAATCAACAGCCTGTCAGCCTCCTCATGGCCCTAGAGAAAAGTCTTGCAACAATGACATCATCATGTCATTTTCTTTTGTTCTTCTTGTAGGAACAAATAAGCTAAAAATAGTTCTTAAGTAGGTTACACTCAGAACTGGAGGCCCTTTCCTTAGAAGAGAATAACGAGAAAACTAACACCATAAAGAATTATAAATTTGTAATTAATAAATTTTGGTGTATTTAATTAATTTTGGTGTATTTAAGAATAGGGAGCAAACTGCCCATTGAGGTAAAAGAGTTATAACTATATCACCATAGGGTCTCAGTTTATGCCCAAGATGTGGTCACAGGGAGCCAGCTCACTCCACTCCTGTGGAAACACGCTGACCCAATGGAGTTTGACTAACACAAGCAGGCACAGGAAATGAGGACTCCAGCAGGGGAAGAGCCTGAAGTGGTCAGCACCCGAGTGCTGCCTGGTAATGTGTCCAAGGCAAATGGGAGGGCGCCTCAAAGCCCCCCTTCTGTCTTCCCCTGTTACACCAGGACAGATGAGGGCTGCACATGCTAGCACAGGAAAACAAGGCAGCATGCCCTTCAGTAAGACATGTGAAACGATGTTTTCCACCAGAGCGAAACAGCTGTCAATGGCTGGTAAACGGCTTGTGTAAGGTGAGGAAGGAGATTCTAGCCCCAGCCAGCACAGAGAGACACCCTAGTCCTAACAGTCCCCGACACTCAGGGGCTGTCCCCGGATTAGGGACTGAGGCGGGACTGTCCCTGGATTAGGGAATGAGGTGGGACTGTCCTCAGATTAGGGAATGAGGCAGGACTGTCCCTGGATTAGGAAATGAGTCGGGGCTGTCCCTAAATTAGGGATGGAGGTGGGGCTGTCCCCGGATTAGGGAATGAAGTGAGGCTGTCCCTGGATTAGGGACCGAGGAGGGCGGGGGCTTTCTCTGGATTAGGGAATGAGGTGGGACTGTCCCCATTAGGGATTGAGGCAGGACTGTCCCTGGATTAGGGAATGAGGCGGGGCTGTCCCCGGGATTAGGGACTGAGGCAGGGCTGTCCCTGGATTAGGGAATGAGGTGGGACTGTCCCTGGATTAGGGACTGAGGCGGGGCTGTCCCTGGATTAGGGATGGAGGTGGGACTGTCCCTGGATTAGGGAACGAGGTGGGGGGGGCTGTCCCCGGATTAGGGACTGAGGTGGGGCTGTCCCTGGATTAGGGAATGAGGCAGGGCTGTCCCTGGATTAGGGAATGAGGTGGGACTGTCCCTGGATTAGGGACTGAGGCGGGGCTGTCCCTGGATTAGGGATGGAGGTGGGGCTGTCCCTGCATTAGGGAACGAGGTGGGGCTGTCCTTGTGGTGATTTGTGAGAGGCTGGAAAGACGAAAGGGAGGAAACAAGGACAAAATGCAGCTTCTGCCACGGGCAGGAAAGAGAAGTGTTACAGTCAAAGCCTTCTTTTAGGTGTGTGAGTTCTTATTACTATTTACATTATTCATTGTGTAATGAACCTTTTAGCTCTATCTCCCCTTTCTCGAAATATTTTTTTCTGTATTTTGTGTTTGAGGTCCAAGCTTCAAAGCTTAGAAAGTTCTGTTCAAATAACTGATTAATAAGCATTTGAATCCCCCCAGTCTTCCAACAACATGAGTTCTAAGGGCAGGGATCCAAAGCAGGCACTACATGATTCTCCAAGGACTGAATGAATGTGAGCACTTCCTGTCCTCCCAGAGCTTAAGACCTGACGGGACAAAGGCAGGGAAAAGAATTACAGTACAGTATGACCACTGTTCCAAGAAGGCAAGTGCATTCTGTTTACAGAAAAGAGAAATCACAAGGTTCTAGGCTTCCTTGAGAAACTGAAATAAAGCGATAAGGAGACAGCCCTGCAGAGTGTGTGGAAGGGTGTTCTGAAGAGCTGAAATGGCACCATTGTAGGCCCAAGGGAGAATACAAGGTCCTTATTGACAGACTCGGCGTGGAGCTTAAAGCAGGACTGAAGAGCCGTTTCACCCCAGGGTTCCCACTTCTCTGGGACCCTGCAAATGCTATCGGCTCTCTTCTCTAGTCCACATGTGTGCTTGTTATGTGTGACGTGGAATCAGGGGATTTGAATCTAATTACGGCTCTAACTTGGGGCAATAAATGAAGCAGCAGCAGTGATAATTATAAAGGTCATAGTGGCCGCTGCTGTGCTAACCGGGAAGCTCATCAGATTCTGAATCTACATTTGGGGTATGAATTGACCTGTATTAGTCAATCACATGGATACACCAAAGAGTTAACTACAACGAATAACAGATTTGCATTCATAATCCCACCCATGCATGGACTCTGTGCTCTGTCCCACTGACCTAAACTTACATATTGCACGGAACACACTGGTTTAGATACTAGTCTTCAGGGTGAGTTTCAAATGGAATGGTTTAAATAAATGGAGGAACATACGCAGGTCAGCACGCAAGAAGCGTAAACTGCTTAGAGTAGATTAAAAATAATGCACTTTTGCCTAAAGGCAAAACTTAAGGAAGGAAGGGAAGAAGAAAGGAGGGAGAGAGGAGGGAAAAAGAGGGAGAGAAGACATAGGTTTTTTTAAGTCAGAAAAACATAACCTGACTCCTTCTGCCTTTAAAACTCAAATATTTCCGAATGGCAAGAGGAAATGAGTTCCTTCTGGATGAAATGGTGACTCCAGCTCAGGTACAAAATGATCCTGACCAAAATAGTCAAAGAAACAGAAAGCCAGGGAAAAGCTGAATGAACAGGTGAAACCAGAGAAGGGCATGTCCAGCTGTGAGCTATTTCTGTTCACTGTGGACCAGATTAAAGACGACTGAAGGGGCAGCGCACGACCCTGTTCAGGAGAAAGTGGCGAGACGGGGTGGGGGTGGGGGCAGATGCACAGACAGCCCAGCAACGGTGGTCGTCAGATGCAGCATCAGTGGAGAAGAACGAGAGGCCGACACAGACCAGCGAGCACAGCATGTGGACGGTACGTCCAAGGTGGCAGACAGGAGGGCCTGGTCGGCAAACGGCAGTGAGACAATAAGCTGATGAAACAGAAAAAAATACCACTGTCACACACGCTGAAAAAGAAAATTTCCTATCGATCAAAGATGAAATGTGAAACAACAAAAACTGGAACACTTAAATCCCAAACACTCCACAACACTAGACTCATAAACCTCAGTAACTTGTAAGAAACACACTTTGTAACAAAAGATACAAAAACCAAAGCGACAAAGATGACTCTGGTATCAAAGAGTCGGAAGAATGTAAGCGCTAAGTGCTACTGTAAATCAAAGATTCCTAAAAAGCAAAAGGAATATAGATGAAGAATACAAGCATATCTACAAAAAGATTCTAAAAGAAGAGGAGCCCTGGCTGTTAAAAACCAAAAAACACCCCCAAGTCTTAATCTCATTAAACAACACAAATATAAATTAAAACAAGACACCATTCACATCTATGTAAGTGGTACATAAGAACCAAGTTATGGTAGCTATGTGTATTAAAAAGTGGGTTTTATGTACTATAGATGTGACTAAAGGTTGTTACAACTGTTACTAGCATTTAGTAGGCTGGGCCAGGACCTCATAATGTGTACAAATGTCCTATACAAAGGAGTCTGCCCCTTTATGTGCATGATTTGTGGGATCTATGCTGGATAACTAGTCAACAGTAATCTGAGCTTAAATCTAATTTCATTTCAATAGCAAAGGCGGTTGTGGTGATATTTTATTTGTGCTGAAATGTGATGATATTTTATTTGTATTTTAATAAATAAAGCATGCCTGGAGATCAAGAGGAAAAAGGCCAGACATTTTTAAGTAAACACAGAAGTCAGGCAGTGGTAGCACACGCCCTTAATCTGATCACATGGCAGGCAGGGTCTCTGTGTGTTCAAGGACACACTAGGGAACAGCCAAGCTGGTGACACATGCCTTTAATCCTAGTACCAACCACAGAGACCTGGAGGTCTGTACAGACAGGCAGTGACAAGGAAGTGAGGTAGCTGGGCTAAGAGCCAATGAGAGGGCAGAACAGCAAGGCAATAAAAGCCTGGGTAGACAGGAAGTAGCTCTCTGGGGAAGCTACGGCGGCGGTGTGGTGAGTTAAGGTTGGCTGGTGGCTCTCACTATTTCCTCTAAGGCTTTCACCCCTATATTTGGCTCTGTGTTTCTTATTTAATAAGACCATTTAGAAATTCGTCTACAGGTGGTTGCTCTCTTTTCTTTTTACAGTTAAATATACACTAAAATTTTAAGAATGGAATTACTACATAAATCAGAGGAAGAATGACCTGTTGTGAAAACAAAATATTCAACATCTTACCAACAGGCACTCAGGGCAGTCATCAATTCCATACATTCTATCCAATGCATTTGTTACTGTGACGTAAACACCATGTGAATTAATCATATGAATTAATCACACCTCTGACAGTCACAAATAATCTTTACATTCCAAAGGGCAATGTACTTTATTGAAGATTACTTCCTATTTGTCCTTATAACTAAATTATTACACTGTTGTGAAAATTAGGTAGGCAAGCAGATTATTTTATCTTTGAATTTTGTTTCCAGGAAGAAAGGTGATGTTAGATTAGCTATTAAAATAAAGTTTGGATTGATGGGATTAAAAAACCATTGCCCTAGTAGAGCATCCACATGTTCAAAGTTCTTCACTTTTCTAACAGCAAAAATCTGAAAGCAAGATGGCTAGATAGTGGAGGCCTGTCATCTTTACAATATTTCCGAGGAGTTCAAGGCCAGCCTGGGCAAATCAGTGATACCCTGTGTGGTGGTCTGAGTGAGAGTGGCCCCCATAGACTCATATATTTCAATGCTTAGTCATCAGGAAGTGGCACTATTTGAAAGGATTAGAAGGATCAGAAGGTGTGGCCTTGTTGGAAGAAGTGTGTCAGTAGGGGTGGGCTTTAAGGATTCAAAAGCCCACACCAGGCCATGCTTTCTCTATTTCTGCCTATGGATCAGGGATGTAGTTCTCAGCTCCTTCTCCAGCACAGTACTTCCCTGTCGCCACGCTCTCTGCCATGATGATAATGGATTTAGCCTCTGAAACTGTAAGCAAGCCTCCAATTATATGTTTTCTGTTTTATAAGAGTTGCCATGGTCATGGTGTCTCCTCTCAGCAATAGAACAATGACTAAGACAGAAGTTGGTACTAAGGACCAGGGTACTGCTGTGACAGGCCTGACCATGCTGCTTGCTGGAGGAATATAGAAGACTTTGAGACTTTGGACTAGAAAAGTGGTTGCACACTTTAAGCAGGTCTTAACTGGTTATCGTATTAGAAGACAGTGCTGAAGGTAATTTGAACTGTGGGGATCCAGCTCAAGAAGTTTCAGAGGGGAGGAATATTAGTAAGTGGCTTAGAGATCCTTCTTGTGATATTTTGGCAAAGAACTGACTGCTTTTTGCCTTGCCCTAAAAATCTGCCTGAGGCTAAATTGAAGAGTTTTAGATTAATGCCACTGGCAGAGGAGATTTCAAGACAGCCTAGTATTGACTCGGTCATGTTATTAGTAATACTCTTATACAGATCTGTAATGAAAAGAAGAAAGCTAGACAAAGAGAATACAAAATGTACAGTTTGAGGGAAAAAGGAGCACTGGGAAGTGTAACGGGGCCAAGTCCAGTGCTCAAGGAGTTACAAAGTTTAAAGAAAAGCCTGATGCTAAATGGAGTAAAGGGAGTGGTGACCTCTGGGCAAGACCCCACCCAGCTAAGCTTCCAACTTATGAAGAGGAATTAAAGAAAAGCTTAAGCATTAAAAGAAACCATCTACAACAGAAAGCTGATGCAAATATAATGGAAGGAGGGGCCAAGTTCATGGAGCAGAACTTGGCAGCTTTGGCCACATGGTTCTGGCTTTAAAGTCAAGAATACGAGAAAGAGGTTGTAGAATTCCCCTCCACAGCTAAGGAAATAAGGAAAGACAGTGAGCGAGGCTGGGGCTTGTGCTGGGTGTTTTTGCATGGAGACTCAGAGAGGCCTATGCATGAAGCTATGAAGGGGAAGCCTAGATTGCCCTGGAAACCCCAAGATGTTGAAGATGTCAGAGTCATAGGACACATACCAAGGACAGCTGCTAACAGGATGTGGAACCAGCCCAAGAGAGAGAAGTATGTTGCAGTTAACAAAGCTGAAAGGAGCTGGAGATCTGAAGAATACGTTGATATCAGACACAGAGAAGCAGAATTTGAGTGTGCCCTGCTGAGTTTCAGTCTTGTTTTGGTCCAGTATTTCCTCACTATGCTCCCTTTCCTCCCTTTTGGAATGGTAATGCATATTCTGTGCCATTGTCTTTTGGAAGTATGTGACTTGCTTTTTGGTTTTGATTTTATAGGGCTTACAGTTAAGAGACTGCCATGAGTCTCAGAAAAGACTTTGGACTTTTAAATAGTGTTGAGATGGTGAATGACTAGAGGATTTTTGAAGTTGGACTGAATGCAATTTGCATCATGAATAGACTATAAGCCTTTGGGGCCAGGGAATGGAATGGAACGTGGTAGTTTGAATAAGAATAGACACTAGAGACTCATATTATTTGAATGCTTAGTTACCAGAAAGTGGCACTATTTGAGAAGGATTAGGAAGTATGGCCTTGTTAGAGTAGGTACGGCCTTGTTGGAGGAAGTGTGTAACTGGGGGTAGGCTTTGAGGTTTCAAAAGCTCACATCAAGGGCAGGCAGGCTCTCTCTCTCTTTCTCTCTCTCTCTGCTTGTGGATCAGGATGTAGCTCTCAGCTACTTCTCCAGTATCATGCCTACTACCTGCTGCCATGTTCTCTGCCATGATGACAATGGACTAAACTTCTGAAACTGTAAGCAAGCCTGCAATTAAATGCTTTCTTTTATAAGAGTTGCCTTGATCATGATGCCTCTTCATAGCAACAGAACACTGACTAAGATACCCTGTGACTAAATACTTAAGCAAGAAGACTAGAGATCTAGCTTGGGTGGAGCACTTGCCTAACACATGCAGGTCTTACATTGCATTTCTAGAGCTGGGGAAAAACAACACCCACAAACCTGAAAGCCACTTTCAATAACTGTTAACGGAAGAACAGAAAAATTACGTTATAAATTCAGACAATGGAATCAACATGGGTGGGAAAAAAATCCCTGAAGGTGGGCATGGCGGTACATGCTTATAGTCCAATACTGCAGAGCCCGAGCCAGACAGAGGACCATGAACTAGATATAGAACAGCCTAGGCTACAGAGTAAGGCCCCTTCTCAGAGAACCAAATTAACTTCCCTCACATCCACCAAGCTAAAACAACATGAAACAGCACAAGAAAAATGTTGCACAAGTCACCAACAGTATCTATTATTCAGAGTTTAAAAATTCACTCTGTACGTATCTATGCGTTCTCCTACAGACACCTTTTAAAGCAGGGAAGTGGAAACTACACAGCAGCCTCAAAACAGGAGAGACACAACAAAGGCTCCTTAGGTGACCACTCAGCAGTAAGAGAAGAAGGGATACAATTACAGGAAAACGTCCAAATCAGCTAAACCCGGATGAGTATGTGGGCGTTCACTGTACTATTCACTACTTAAAGGACTGCAGATTTTAAAATGTTGATAACGATCTTAACTGCCTTTTTATATTTTCCATATTTCTGTGCCTTGTAAAATTTTGGGTTTTTTGTTTTGTTTTGAGTTCACTAAGATGTGTATCTCTTGGGAGCTGAGGAGATATCTCAGTATGTAAAGCACTGCCTTCCAAGCATGAGGACTTGAGTACAATCCCCAGAAAGCATATGAAAATGCTGGCTGTGGAGGTGTGTTCTGTAATCCCAGTGCTGGGGAAGGAGACAGGAGGATTCCTGGGCTCACTGGGCATCGAGTGTAGCCTAATTACTGACTCTAGGCCAATGAAAGAGTCTGTCTCAAAGGAGGTGGGCAGCAATTCTGAGAATGCCACTCGAGGCTTTCTTCCACCCTCTACATTGTACACAGACATGTGTTTCCCCACACGCATGTGCAGAAACACACCTGAAGTGCAGCTTTCCGTTTTTAAAATGCACATACATTAAAATTATAACCTTAAGTGCATAGTGAAATATAAACATATGCATAGGAAAATCTGTACTCAGTGTCAAGAGTATTATTCCTTTAGTTCTCACACATTTAAACAAATGATCTCAGCAAAATTCCTACTTTTATTAGGATAACATTTATCTAAAAACAGGAGCTAAAAATAAACACAACAACAACAACAACAACAACAAAACAGCCTTTTGTTGCTCCTGGGGCTTGAATGAATACTGCCATTGTTTGAGTGATCACAGAGTAATAAACCCTGGGATTATGCTTTGAATGGATTGCATTAGTATTAATCAACTTGAGCCCAGAAATTGAAACTGCTCTCTGGACTGTCAGATCTCCCTGTGCCTGTGTGCCTGGTGTCCAGAGGGAGGTTTGGGTTCCCATCAGATGGGGAACGGCCTGTTCCTTAGGTTAATCGAGGTCTTTCCCAAGAGTGAAGTGCTGAACAGCCGGAGACTGAAGGCTGTGCTGACTCTTAGTCCCAAACACAGGCCCTCATCTCCGGATTCTGCCTTAGCAGGCCGTCACATGAGTACTGGGCCTGCACCACTCGGTGACTCTCCTTAACCACTAGTAGGGAGCACTTGTCTAGTGGTCACTATTTTACTCAAAGGCCAGTCAGGAGGCCTGGAATTTGGAGTGGCCTTTGGAATCTCATTGGTTAACACAGGGATTTGAGGTTGAACCCAACCCTGTTGCTGAAGGAGCATTTCATACCATTTCTGTACTTTTAGAAATTTATCTCACTAAGTACTGTACTAATGGCTCATGCTTCCAGCTGTGTTGAGGACCACGGGAGGCAGATGAAGACAAGATCATTTCTTGTGTTTTGTTAGTGTGGCTGTTCCTATATCATTTTTAAAATTCACTTTTTACCTTGTATGTAAAAATCATAAAAACTTTATGTTAATGGAGTACCCTGCAATACTTTGACGTGTTTACATTGTGTGATATTTAAATAAATTAAGCCTATCTACCTCCCTAAATTTATCACTTCTCTTCTATCCTTTTTTTTGTTTGTTTTTTGATTTGCTGGTATTTTTAAATAGACAGCAAAGCTCTCAATGGAAGTTTCCACCATGATCAATTCACCTGCTGCAAATGGTCTGATTTAGTTACTCTGTTTACATTTGGGGACAGCAAACATTTGCCTATCCCAATGGTTAGATAACTTACAGAAGTCGACAGTTTCAGAAGGGGTCACCCAGCACACCACATGTGTTCAGCCTTCAGTGAGAAATTCCAAAGTCCCTGCGAGGTCATGTCACCACCGGCTGGGTCGCCCTCCCTTGCAGGGCCACACCAGGAACAGTAGCTTAGTCCCTGCTGGTGACTGCCGGGCCAGTGCTGGAACTTAGTCCATTACTGCTGCCTTACTGAACCCCTAACCGACTTTGTAGCTGAGGCTCTCCCATGTGTCTGTATCTCGATGCGGCATGGGTGCCACTGAGCTATGTTCCCTGACTGCTGATTAAATTTTACGCAAGATGCGTCAGTTCAATTCAAGCGAATACCCATTTCCAGAGTGTGCATTACTTTCACAGTAAGAAGCAGCAGCCTGCAAGACAGCTCTGTTACCATGGCCAAAAGTAAAAGGAAACCATCGCATTTTCTCTCTTATCAGAACTTCAAGCCCAGGGGAGGTGAGATGGCATGGGTTCAATCCCCAGGATCCACAGGATAGAAGGGGAGAATTGACTCCTACAAGCTGTCCTCCAACCCCCACACAGGAAGAGTGACAGACAAGTGCCCACCAGCTGAGTAAAAAAATAAATAAATTTAAAAAATTTTAATTGTAAAAAACACTTCAAGTTCAGTTTTTCAATTAATATCATCTTAAATTTCAGAAAAATTTTATACCATAGTGGTTATGGGTTTTAATTATGTATTTTAAGAACACAGTGGCTGATAATGGTGTGAAAAGCAATCAAACTAAAAAACAAAAAGATTGGTACTGTAAGGGATGGATTAATGTTGACTCAATTAAAAACAAGTGAAAATAACTAATGATGGGGCTCAGAATCAATATGGCCATTCTATTTGTTACCTTCAGTGCAATATACTTCTGCAAGATAGCAGTGTTTCCTAACTAGATAAAACCAGCTTCAATGTCTAGAGACTGGGCAAATATGTATACCTGTCCGAATACTACACAACCAAAGTCACTGACTTTGGCGGTCACTGAGATAAAGTAGAATACACAATTTTATGTAAATAGGATCATATACATAGAATAGAAGGAAAACAATTATAAGAAGACAAACTGAAGTAGTGTTAGTATCATGTGAGCTTTTAAAAATGAAAAAAGATTGCCGATTTTACACTGAAAACTTGTTCACAAGCTATAAGAACTTCGGAAGTGTTTGCAGAGTGTGGCGGGAATCAAGAGATTATAAACTACTGAGAGAGTGGAGCACTCAGCTCTAAATGGGATGTCTTCATCAAACCCTTCCCATCAAAGCTCAGGATCTATGTAGAAGAGGCAACAGAAAGATTCTAAGAGCCAGAGGTGATGGACAACTCTAAGAACACAGTCTTCCAAGCACAGCAAGACTGATGCACACATGAACCCGCAGACACTACGGCTTGCGGCAGCATAAACACAACCTACTGAGGTTCAAGCCAGACAGAGTCCCAGCAATGAGACAAGGAAATGGACATGGGCTCCCACCCCTAACAAAGAAGCTATTTGCAACTGATACCTACTTGCAAAGGAAAAACCAGTTTTCTCCAGTGGAGTGTCACTGGATATATCAAGCACACTCAGGCAGGCCCCATGCCCAGAAATGGTTGACCAACACGAACTAACTTGTGGGGGATGGGGTGGGGGAGGGGGTGGGTGCCTCCTTTGTTTTGACATTTTTTTTTTTTAATCTTATTGGCATTTCATTTGTTTTGATTATTCTTTAGGAGAGAAAAAGAACATAAAGTTGGGGTTTATGGAGGTGAGGAGGGTCTGGGAGAAGTTAGGGGAGGGGAAAATATGATCAAAATACATTACATGAAAAAATTTTTCAAATAAATAAAAAAAAGTAATCTGACTTTAGAGTAAGCAAAGACTTCATAAAATAGGTATACAAAACACTAACCACAGAGGAATCATGAAGCCTTAGATCGTATTAAAATACACTAAGACATCACTGGAGAGCCGAAGGTGGGAAGCGGTATCTGCAGTCTATACGCTCAGCCAGGGACATCTACGCACCAAGAAGATAGGAAGGATACCCACAGCTCAATATAAAAAGAGGTCAGGAAGGAAAAGTAGATATTTAACAGGCTTTTCACAAACAGAAATCGATGTCCAACAAATAAAAGGCATTTATTTTCACTAGTCATTGGGGAAACTAACACAGGATACGACCTCACAAAGAAAGAAATGGCTCAAATGAGAAGGAAAGCAGAAACAATTGTTAGTAGTGATGTGGAGTACCCAGAACTCTCAGACGCTTCTGTCAGAAACCGAAATTCTTATTCACTAAACATAAGCATATGCCTATTCTATGATCCAGCAAGTTCTCTCCCAATAGAAGCATGGAGATATAATCACCACGACATTCATAAGAACATTCAAAGCAACAATATTCATAACAGGCAAATACTGGAAAAATTACTTATCTCCCAAGAGAATAGTGGATAAAGTATAGTAGGCACACATAGAGTGATGAGAATAAACAAATGAGAACTATGTGTATGGATGGATCTCACAACAGAATATGAATGAAGTAAGTCCGCCGTACAGTCCATTGTCAGAGTCTGGCAGGAAACAGAAGAAGCCCCTGACTGGTCTGCTCATCTTTTCCATCCCCACCCACCCATTCTCCAGTGCTGACACAGCATGTGTTTCACTGCTGAGTGACTACTGAAGACACCCGGCCTCAAGAAAATCCCTCTTATTTGACTACGCGCAGTCTGCCTCCTCTTGCCTGCTCTCTTCTCTCCACTTTCTGGTTCTTGACATGCTATGGCTTATCCACAGTCTAGTTCTTTGAAACACCAGATGTCCAAAAATAAAAAACGCAGAAGTCTACACTATGGTTTTGTCTTTATTTCTGGAAAAAACAAAACAATGTTGTAGCAAATACACTTACTTCTCTACTGCTAACATCCAACGTGTCACCAGAGACCTGCTGTGTGCTTACGTCTATATGACTATCACCACTGTCAAGATCCAGACATGGTGAGATTAAAATCTCAGTCCACATCAGGGAATATACCTGGAGAACACGGATCAGCAGGACAATGTGAAGGTCATTTTAAATGGCAAATTTCCACAGACGTAACATGACAGCCTTACGTATGTGATTTTCAAGGTGAAGACCCCCAACATCCTGTGGGGTGGGATGGTGGTCATCTCTAATTGATCGAACTGATCTAACTGATCAAAATCTGGGGGCTCCTAAGAAGGGAATGTCCTCCTAAGAGGGAGGCTCCTTTACTCCATCTGGAACACTGGGATGTGTTTGCTCAAACTAGAGGACTTCTGATTTATTAGTAAACTGTCCCTAGTGCAACCTGTTGCAAACTAAGGAATCAACAGTAGCACGAATCAGAAATGCTGGTGTAGCATCTATAAAGAAATCCTCATCAGACAGACTAGTACAAACGAGTTCTCAAGGCTGCCAAGCCTGTCTGCGGCACTATCATTAGATTAACAATCACTGAAGCCCACCAGTTTATATGGATTCTCATCTGGAATGTGTTCATCAGCTAACCTGGAATCCCCAGGGCTGAGCTCACAGGTGCCAAAGATTCTTGGATACTCTCTGTGGGTATAGGGGACATTACTGTGACCCAATGTCTTCCAGAGGACAGCTCTTACAAGTGTTTTTCCTATCTCCCAAAGGGTTCGGCCATGGGATCAACAGCACTGGGCCAAAAGGCAAATAAAGAAACAGACCTCTTGAAACTAATGCTCAGATGCAGGACTGCCCTGCCATGTCTGCTCTCTTCTTCTTCCTTGACACCTCAATTACCTTCCCAGGTCCTTCTACCAATCCTCTGTACCCACTACTCCTCTGAACTCCAGAAGATAATGCAACCCAGGCTGAAATCACCCTTGGGACCTCACTCCTCACATTACTAGCACACATTAAGAAAATGATCTATGGGATTTGCTCAGGTAGCAGAAGAGGAGGCTGTGGCAAAACTACTGAAAAGTGGGAAAAGCCTCCAGGGAGCCATGGAAGCAGCCAGGGTTCCACATCCAGTATGATAGCAGGGAAACAAAATCCCCTCTCACTCTTTGTTTTAGTTAAAGCATCTCTTTAAAGCCCCGAAAACAACTTTTATAGTTGGCCTATAAAACAGCATTGTCCCCAAGTTAAATACATAACCATATATTATAAACCCACAGGTCCTCAGAGTAAGTCATCTTACAGAGAAGGAGTCTGAGGGGAGGGTGGGCACAGGCTGCCCTCACCGCACAGTCCCAGATGGTTCTGGAGACTTCCTCACTGCCAGGCCAGGGCTGGTCCCCTCTGCTCTTTCCTCAGTGTCTTCTGGTGTGAGGGCTGTTTTCAAGGGACAAAGCAGTCATAATATTGCTTCTTCTCTCCACAACCATTGGAATTCACGTGCCTTCTCTCCACTGAAAAGTGGTTCTTCCCTCTCCATCCGCCTCCGCCAATCACACTCCTCACGACACCACCACCACCTCTAGTTTTAGCTAACTTTTAAACACTCAAAAGCTATTTTCCCAACAATTTGGTTTTTATACCCCATCTCAAATCCAACTCCCTCCCTGCCTCATGTAGAAATTAAGAAAATATGTTCAGGTTAAAAAGAAGATCAGCTGCCCCAGAGGTACATCTCTAGGGAGCTAGTTGCTGGAAATGGGTCTTCAGTTTTTGCTTGGCAGCAGGTTCGCTGTGAGCTCAGTCTGCGGCAGCTGCTAAGTCAGCCTTAGGTTTTCTTTCTTGAAGCCAAGTGAGGTTCCCACAGTGGTCACCTGAACCTGAAGTATTACCCCATTAGAAAGGACAAGCTTGGCAGAAGGGGGTGGCAAGCTGTTTGTAAATGGTTATTTTATAGGTATGACGGACACAGAGTCAGATATGGTATGAAGTCAGGATTAATCACTGGAACAGCTGGCCAGCGAAGGCAACAGCAGGCAGACAACTGCAGGAAAAACCGCAGCCAGTCTGATGCCAACGTCAGAGTTAGCAGGTACCCGGTAGGAAGGAAAACAAGAGAGCTGCTGGTGAAAGGCGCTGGGAGCCACGGCCACTTCTCCCCAAAACTGTGTGCGAAGGCAAACAGCAAAACCAGCCAAGGCCCTGGCCACAGCATTAACGACAGGGGCCCTGAGATATATAGTCAAAAGCAGAAAGTAGGACTCCCAACTGTGGGGGGAGGAAAGGTTGCTACTCATGCACACAGGATAGAAATAAACTGGGCAGTAATCTGCTACTTTTTTTTAAGCAGGCAGGCAGCTTTCACTTGCTTTTTTGGAGAGTCAGTCTTATTTGGGGGAAACACTTGTGTCAGGACACCACTTGGGGTGGCTCTCGTGACTAAGTCACCAGCTCCTTTGTCCCTGCTCTCCAGCAGGAGCAGAGGCCAGCTGAGAACAGGTTGATGACACCCTCCCTGAATCTGATGGACGGAGCTTGAAGAAAGGTAGTGATAACAAAGGCTCTGGATGTGCAGAGAATGTGTCCCGTGGCTTTGCAGAGCTGAATGTCTTCCGAGCATCATTTCTGGGTTTACAATAGGTCCTTGTGTTCTCTGTTTGTGAAGAGGGTCAGCTGGCAGCTGTTACATTTCTTGGGGAGTTATTACAGCCAACACTGAAACAAAACCAAGCATAGGATTCCCAAAAAAGTACAAAGTGCTAGGAAGTCTGCCCAGTAGAATCCCACCAGGTTATCTAGCTAGCCCTAGAGCAGAACACCCGAGCAGCACACATTAGTGGGGGGCTCACTGACAGGGTTAGTCATGTCTCTGTCCCCATGACAGCCACTTATTTACATCTTTGGCATTCCGACTTCAGAGGTGGGAAAAGATGGACAGCATGCTCAAACAGTGTGGAAGAAAGCGACCTGCTCTGACTACACTAGATTATAATCAGTGGTTCAGAATTCTTTTCCACTGAAGTACGTCATCACCTTCGAAGATCATACAAGTTCTAAGTGTCTTATCTCCGACTAATTTGTAGTAAGACACAGAGGATCAGCCAACAGCACTAGGGTACCCACAGGGAGCCACAGAAGCAGTGTAGGTCAACCAAACTAGACGGTGGCACATGCTCACCCTCAGGGACTTACAAGTGCTAACTGACCAGCTTCAGGAGCATCTCTGTCCATGGGAAAGCAAAGGCCGGGCAGGAGGGATGAGCCCTAAACCCGGTTTCCTGGTAGAGCTGAGGGTTAATCCTTATCATCAGTCTTCTTCAGAGGGCCTCAGTTCTTCCTACTTCCCTTAAATCACATTTCACTGTCAATCAGGGTCCAGCTCTACCTTCTTGAAGGGACAAACCACAGGAGCAGACTAAACCCACATTCCCAATGGACAAGCAGAGTGGCCCAGCCAGTACAGAGAGATCTGTAGAAGTCTAGCAGATTCAACTTTTTCTCTAGCATGCTGGCTTCAGGTCATCTGGGGAATTACATCTCCCATTCGGAACCCCAGTGTTAGCTAACTAAACAGTGAGAAAGAGGAGGAACTCCTCCGCTGCTGACAAGTGGGCTACAGGCTGAGAGGCATGAAGCCATCCATCTACAGCAAAAGCATGTGTCATGGTAAACGGAAGAATCAGCCAGTTTCGTATCTCAATGCTCAAAGAGGAGAGCTTAGAGAGTGGGAGGAAGGAGAAGTTTAGTGCTTACCTAGTAAGTAAGGAGACTTTCTTTCCCCCACCGTGTTAACAGAAGCAAGTGAAATCTGCCTCTAATGTCCACTATGGTGGGCCTTCTCTGCCAAGACGAACTCGCTGCACATGAACTCACAGCGGGTACTTAACCCCCAGAAGACAGAGTGCACAGCAATGCCACAGTGAACCCCACTACTCGATTCTGTGGGTAGAGCGCGTTTTCAAAAACTAAAATATGGACCTGGACTCCATAAGGGAAGACATACACGCAGGCAGGCTGAGCAGTAACATTACATGTGCGGCTGTTCAATATGACAGCTACAGTTTTCTTAAGAGAAACACAGCAAAAAAGGAAGAAAAAGAGAAAGGCTACAAAACATTACCAAGCTTGTAAAGCTTTAAAAAAATGAAAGGAAAGTTACTTCACTCATAACCTCCCCTCTCTCTCACGCTTCCTCCCGCTCTCTTTTCTCATGCTGCTGTAGCCCATAACCAGAAACTGCATTCTAGACAAGGCTCTGTCACACAGTTCTATCTCCAGCCCTATCCATTCATTTTTTCCACCTCTCTGGCAAAAGCTACAAAATACAAAAAAGATGAGTCAAAAAATTGAAAAAAATAATTTAAAGTACTTAACAAAAGCTGGATAGCTTCACCATATAAATGAGAACACCAACGAATATAGGCCTTGCTGGGTATGATGCTGCACGCCTTTAACCCAGCACTTGAGAGGCAGAGGCAGGCAGATCTCTGAGCTGGAGGGTAGCTTGGTCTACGGAGTGAGTTCCAGGACAGCCTGGGCTCCGCGGTGAGACGCTATCTTAAAGAAAGGCAATCACCCTCCGCAGGCCTGCAATATCAGCTGCAGTGTTTACAGTAGCTGCAGCTTTGGCCTTTGCTACTTTTCCTTTCTAGGAGGTAGCTGTATGCATTTCCTAGGGAAACAGACAGCTGACAGCTCTGTCTTCCTCCATAGCAGGGTACAGGCGCCATGGTTCTCCATCACATCTGTATCTGGAAGCTTTTATATGCGCAATTCCTACTTTTGCCCATTTTTAAATTCTTCTAGGCAGTCTCATTCCCACTTTTAACTAATATCTTAAAAGGGGGGGGGGGTCAGAGGTCAAAGGGCAACAGGGAGAAAGGTCACTGAAACAACACAGCATCTCCCCAGGAAAGTCCACCTCCGTAGTCTCCTCATGTGCAGGCACAGGCATGTACCTTCACTGCAAGCGGCGGGCAGAGCAGATGCTGCGGGGACCGGGGCTGAAACCCCTCTCGCCAAGCAAACTGTTTCCAGACCCCGGGTGCACTGGTGTCGTGGAGTTCTGCTACGGTCAGAAGCAGCCACCTATGTCTGATCCATTTAATGCCTTTGTTTCTAATGGAATTTAATGAGTTTAATATAATTTTGCAGTAATCCCAGCACTCAGAAGGCCAAAGAAGTTAGACTGACTGCTGTAAGTTTAGACCAGCCTGGGCCTGAGACAGACTGTGTTTCAGGGGGGAAAAATTAAATAAATGTGTATAATTTAGTCTTTAAAAATAGCCAAGTTTAACAACTGGCTGGCAAATTTTGTGAAAGCTAGCAACTGGCTCCTGAGACATGGCAGCCCCCCTTTCTTACCCTGCAGGGCCAATCAGATTTCTCCAGAGCGCAGCGTGTGGCTCCAGCTGTTGAGAGGCTGCAGTCTGTGGCTTGGTTCTGCAATTTCCGTGTCCACTTCGGATCTACCACCTCTAGAATCCTCGCCTCCTCTTGCATGACTGAGGCAGGCTTTGCTACAACCTGTAGTGGTCCCCTGAATGCCTCACGATGCTCTGCGACCACTGTCTTTCCTTAGTAGTGTGTACGTTCTGAGAAGTGTACGTCATGGGGCTTCTGTCACGGTCTAAACAACATGTGGGGACTTACACAGATCTAGAGCCCTGACCTCTTGACAGGGCTAAGAGGAGGCAAGCCTGAAGACACAGCAAGTCCCCACTGTCACAACACAGTTAACTTCTAACTAAGTAGGTGGACATGCTAAGATGACAATTCACAGTCTAGGACCTGATCAGGTAAGCCGGTGGCGGCAGAGTGACTCATCTTCAAGCACCAGGTAATCACAGAAGTGAGTGTGCTTCATCTTTATGCATCTGGAGCATGCTGGGCTTCACACCAGCATCGCACAGGCCTGTGAGAGTCGCGTTATAACTGGTTTGGGATGGCTACCAGATCCATAGGCTGGAGAAATTTGTCAGCTCCATTATAACCCCATGGGATCACAGCTTTCATGAGAGAAATGCCTCAAGGCGGCCTCTGCCTGTAATCTCAGCTAGCCAGCAGCTCAGAAACTGGATTGAGTCTCCCTTCTCTAAAACCTCAGCCTGAAGGTTCAGTTCTTGCTGTCTACTGTTTAAAATCCTGGAACCCTAATAGAACAATCATGTTCCTTGAAGCCTTTTGTGGGCAGCAATTGCTGCTGTTCTCAGGGCGATGGTGCAAACGTCTTACTGCAACCGTGCTGCACAGGCTGCTAGCAGAACAGGGTGAGCTTGGGCATGGTTACAGCCTCGTCACTGGCTCGCTTCCTGATGGACCCGCTTTCCTGACTATGCACTCCGATTTTAACCGATGCAATGCCCTCTGAAACTGACTGACTAATCTCTTTCCAAGCTTTCTCTCATTTCCCACAGGTCTGGCTCACGTGGGCCTCTTTGCCTAGGAGGTGAAGTTGGTTCTCTTTTTCAAGTATCAGTGCCCGTTCTGAGTGGTGAGGAGTTTGTGTTCAGTACTACGTGACTGTTCAAGTTTTTATTTTCTACCAAAAAAGAAGAGAAGACTATAGATTTCCTATAGATTCTTGGCCATTTCAGATGATCTTGTGGTCATCTGTATGGTATAAACGAGAAAGGCTTGGCAAGCAGAATCAGAACAGAGTTTTACTCTTGTCCAAATAATGTTTCCCCCATGTCTTCAGTAACATAAGCAACAATAGGCATATCTTATATGTATGCATGAATCACTATACACATACATACTACATGTACAACATATTTTATGCATGTGCAGAGATGTGTTTATTATATTTCCTATGTCCATAAAATATGTAGCACTGGGTAAGGCCTGGGTGTAGCTCAGTGGCAGAGCTTGCGTTTACCACGTATAAAGCTCTGGGTTTCATCCTTAGCAACAAAACCTAAGCCACACCTAAAGTCCAAGTGGTCAGTGGGAAATCTCAGCATCTGTTTCCGAATGTGTACAACTTGAGTATTATTCTATGCTCCGATTCCCTTGCTTTTCCATCACAGTTTGTACTCCAAAGTGGGGAGCAGACAGTGTCTTCTCGGCCACTCAAGCAGGTTTTCTTCGCTCCTTCTTCTTCCCCAGCTATGTATTCAGGTTTTCCTACACATACTACACATCGGCCATACTGCAGTAAGTTAAAGCCATTCACTAAAAATAGAAGAGGGTCAACAATAACAAACCCCAAGCTCTCAAGGGCTGCTCATGTCTAGGATGATTCAAGCGGCAGCTTTTCTTTATAGGAAATGAAGTTTGAAGTTTCACGTTCAGATGCAGTCTGTTGAAAACACCTGGAAATGATTTCAAAGTCACTATCCTAATAGGTATCACTTCCAACCTAACCATTACTGGCCTTTGAAATATAGAAGCTAAAAACAGACTGGACAGATCAAATATTATAGATAAAAGCATTTTGAAAAGCATACAGCCCTATGAAAACATAAGGTGGGGGTGTTAAAAATGGATTTGGACATGAACTCTCCCAAGCTCACTCATTCCAACAGTTCCCTAATGTTTGGAAGCAGACAGAAAGCAGGCAGACTTTAATCCAGATCCAGTTCAGTGTGGGACAGGGATCATTTGGGGCCAGCCGACTTTAATCAAGCCACTCTCAGTCCACATGGAAACAAACCGAGGTTTGGTCACATGCCACTGTTGTTCACACAAGGCCACAGCACTCACTTTCTTAGAGGCCAGTTGGAAATTATGTGATCAAGTTTGAGTACAACTTTCTGAGAGTTGTGTGTGGTCTTTCTAACAAAGGAGCTCTATATTTGTGGCTGACTTCAAATCTCTTGCCTGTAACTAATCAATTGATAAAACAGTCGCGGTAGCAAAAGGGCACATAAAGCAAAAGAAATGCTAATGTGTTAACTGAACGCAATTTATGGTTTATTCTCATTGATCAGATACAGGCAAGAATATAGAAGAGAAGTATTGCTTTAAAAAAAAAAAATCAACTACGGAGCACTGGTGTTCTCCTCCTAAGCCCGTGTGTACAATGTCACTGACTGAGCTACATCTCCAGTCCATCAAAACCTTGAAAAACTGAGGCTGCTCAGGCAGAGTTTTAGGTTATGTTACATCTAAAAGAAACACATACAGTAGGAGAAGCCAAGTGTTTTAAAGAACTATGAAACCCACTGAAATAATTCAAACCTAGGCAAACCTTTCTTTCTACACAAATTAGGTTCACAGATAGCAGCTGGTAGTAACCACTGTGATCCGATCTCACTTACTAAGTGCTTGAACAAACAGTACCTTATTTGGGCTTTGCAACATCATGAACCAGAAAGCCCTGGCATACTGATAAGGGGATTAACTACAGTAATGAATTGGAATATGTGTCAGAACAGAATGTGATACATTGCCCAAGGGTAGAGATTATACACTAAGTGTTTCGTGCCTCTTGACACTGTGTGAGCAAGAGCTCAATACCTATCTATTACGCTGAACCAAACGGACGATGCATCCAATGCCGCTTTCATAAAACAAAGGAAAAGGGGGTGCATGCGTTGGCATGCTGCTCACGTCATGCCAGCGAAGTGGCTACAGAGATGGCGAGACTTCATTTTACTTAATGGTTCTGATTAAAAAAATCTTGGTGTGTTGGTAGTGTGGGCACGTGCATGTCATTGTGTGTGTGTGTGAGTGTGTGTGAGTGTGTGTGTGTGTGTGTGTGTGTGTGTGTGTGGTCAGAGAACGAACTCTAGATTCTATCCTCGCTTTCCATCTTGTTTGAGAGGGTCTCATGTTGGCCAGTGTGTATGTGTGCTAGGCTAGGCTGCCTGCAAGCTTCCAGACATCCCCCTGCCTGCAGCTCTCATCCCACAGGCAGCTCTCTGGGGCACTACAGATGCACACATTGCATCCAGCCTGACATGGGTTCGTAGTCTGAACTCAAGTCCTCAAGTTTCCACGGCGAGCACTTGACCCGGGGAGACACACCCCAGTCCTATTTTAGTATTTCCACTGTTGCGATCTCTGTGGCAAGCATGTACTATTTTTGAAATTCACCAGTGAAATAAAAATAAAAGTGTATTAGCTAAACTTGTCAATGAAGAATTGATATTAATTTAAAAACAAAACCCTCAAATTACATATTTTGGTAGGAAACAAAAGAGAAGACACCTGGGGATTGTGCTGTAGCTGGATCACACTTGAACCCAAATTACTGTATCTTAAAAAACCCACACTTATGGGATGCCACCAGATGACAGGCAGTGACCAGTGCCCTAGTGGTTTAAAATGTACAGAATATCTGGATCTAGTTTGCCTAAAGTATGCCTTATACCCCTCAACTGCAATCTCCTACTTTGAAGAGTGGAACAAAATGGCATTTTCTCATTATCAAAGGTGTTGAGCACTGAGGGCCTGAAGCTTTATTACATGTAGCAACAGTTAGCATGTCCTTACTTCCCCTAACCTGGAGGCACTTGGCTGGTGTTAAATCTGGCCAAGTAAAAAGATTCATTTTATCGGGGACTGCAAACGGCCTATCAGAGTACAGACCAGATTCTGTAACTCAAATTCTACAACAGGTCATTCTTCCGCCCTTGGGCTCATACCTAACTGATGGTTACGGGATACGCCTGGCTGTCTATAATTATACCACTGCCAAGAAAGAGAACAAACTTCTGGAGAAACACCACTCCCTCAGCTAAACGTGCTCATGAAGTCTGCAACTTCCAGAAGTCTTTGTCTAACTCACAAATTATTGTCTAACTGTTCTGTCCCACACAATTCCAGGTCTCCTTCTAGCTCTGGGACACTGCTGGTGGCCACGGCAGCCACACCAGGGTGCTCCCAGGCTACCTCTGCCTTGGCACTTAGCAGCTGAATGGCCTCAGGGGGAACTTCAGCTGAGGGTCCTACCAGCCCAAGTGGTGTCACTGGGCAAGCAGACATGCTGAACGGATTCTTTTCCAAATGGAGGCTCAGTCGATAGTTGTGGAAAGACAGGATATTCTCAGCCCAAGCTCAATCAGGTCCCTTCCCTGGGAGGTTCCTATAACTGTGCATAGAGGAGACTGAATTCCAATATTAGAAAGCCAGAATACTTCCTAAGGCCCATCCTGCAAGTTCTTCATCAGTAACTTTTTGCTTCGAGACAAAAAGAATTAAGTGTCAGTCTCTAAGAATTTATGGAATCTACATCTTAAGTTGAAATATGATGGATAACTTTTTTTTTTTTTTTTTTTGGTTTTTCAAGACAGGGTTTTTTCTTTGTGTAGCTTTGGAGCCTGTCCTGGAATTCACTCTGTAGCTTAGGCTGGCCTTGAACTCACAGAGATCTGCTTGGCTCTGCCTCCCGAGTGCTGGGATTAAAGGCATGCGCCACCACTGCCCGGTGATGGATAACATTTTAATATTGACTTATGTCTAAAGGATGATTTGAAATATATAAAAGGTAGCAATGAATAGAAATAAAAATAGGAGATGCCTTCTAAGAGTTAAGACAATTAGTACGGCCAAAGTGTGCTTGAGGCATCAAAGGGTATGTGCTGCTAAGCCCGATGACCTGTCCCTAGGCCCCCCACAGTGGAAGGACAGATCTGACCCCAGGAAGCTGCCTTCTGATCTCCACAGATGCACTGTGGAATACACAATAAGCAAATATTTTTTTAAAGTTTTTTTTTTTTACACTAAATTCAAAATATATCAGTCCTAACAAGTGTGATCACAGAGAATTCATCAGCCAAAGCAGAATTTTTAAGAGTGAAAGGACACTATTAATAACTTCTCCAGGACAACAGACATGAACCAGGTACTCTAAGCAAGACACCATCATGAGGCCTTTGGCTATGTAAAAAAAGCAAGGAGTGAATGGGTCTAAATGCTCAGCTTCCTTTGCACAGGTCCACACCCTGATTTCAGAATCTAAAAACCAGAAGGCACAGTAGAGAATATGGAAACTAAGACACACACAGTGTCTACATACACATGAAGATAAGAGCTATTTGGAGCTGATACACGTCAAATTTTTAATTTGATAATGATTCTGTGGGTCTTAGAATAATTTTTACATAATTTAGAATTCTACACATGCAGCTTCACATTATTTCTGAGTTTGCTACAAACAACCACCTTTTGGGTTGTTTTTTGTTTGTTTGTTTGTTTTTCTTTTTTGAGGTAAGATCCCATGGTGCTGGCCTGGCTGGCCTGCAGCTCATTAAACAGAGCAGACTGGCCCCAGATTCATGGCAGTCCTCCTGCCTGTGCGCCGTTGCACTAAAGGACACTTATATATCATGGAATGACGTTAACAGACTTCATGCCAAGTACAGTCCTGTTAAGTGTAAGGGCTGCATTTCCAGTCTGTCATCCAAAAACAAACCTGGAGGTATATCAAAAATTATACCCATATATGACTTTAAAATACCAAACTCAAAACTAGGAAACACAATTTCTCTAAAGAGTACTTTTGAAAGATCTGAGGAGGTCCAAGTTGTATTACCTGCAAACAAAGATGTTTCAGGCTGAGAACAGTGTTGGAGTACCTTGTGCCTAGTCAGATTGTGTGTGTGTGTGTGTGTGTGTGTGTGTGTGTGTGTGTGTGTGTGTGTACAAGATACACCTGTGAGCACATATGCAAGCACACATTGAGCCTAGCTGCCCATACGAAGTTCAGCACTATATTCTTGCAGGTAGCTAATAAAGGATGGACAAAATAGTGCAATTTGCTGGGAAAGCAAAACTTTCTGTCTCATTTTTTTCTTCCACGAATGACAATAAATGAATCACTAAAGTTTACTGTGAAACTTAAGAAAATAAATGTGGCGCACTGAATATCCAGCATAAATTAATTACTAAACAAGTGATGGTCAGGTATGGTTTAAGACAGCTTTGAAGTACAATTCCAGTATCAGTTAACAAAAGATATATAAATAAGAGACCAATTATATCAATCACTAGAAAGTGAGAAGTTAGTAGTTGTTTTTGAACAATTGAAGGCGTATGGCTTTGAAGAAAGACAACTATCATGCAACAGACCTACTAATTGCTGCTTCTGTGGCAACCTAAGAGAAACTGTTCCTGCTTCCCCTCCAGCCTAGCCCTAGGGGATGGTGATTCACCTTTGCTTTTCAAAGCACATCTGATTTCTTCCAGCCATTCCAGAGTCCAATAACAAAGAGGATTCAGATACAGCACTGGAGGAGAACAACGGGACGTGGGCTCTGCACTTGAACCAACAGACCCAAACCCTCTGCAACGTGGTCATCAGTGCAATTACGTACTGGACTACCGCACAGCAACAAACGGTCTTATGGAAGGATAAAGAAAGCCAGCGAAAACGTGCTTCTAACTGCACAGGAGACCGGGCAGTAACAATATTTTATATTCTGCCCACTAAGCAGCATGCATTTTTATAAAGCTTTTTCCAGCCAGAAACAACTGAAGGAGTCCTAACTCATTTTCCAAGATGAAGAGGAAACCAAAGGGGAAGAAAAGAGACCACTGAAACCACGCCTTCAAGAATGGGGTGGAGGGATGGCCACAACAGATTGAAGTGGCTGCTTTGAAATCCTTTAGGTTCAGACAGCAAGCTACACTAATCTCATCTTTTCTACAAGGACACAGTCATTTCTTTTCTCTTTTTAAAATTTAATTTTATTTATTTTTTCACCCGTCATCTATGCCTCCAGTAATAAAATGTCTGCCTTCCATATACTGCTGTGGGTTACGTGAGGAAAATGTTCATAGACAGGACAGAGGGATTCTGTAGTGTGCTCACAGAACCGCAGCCTGGCATCTCTATCAGCACTTCTTGCCCTTCACAACAGCTCAGCACACTTGGGAACAAGGACCACTCATCTTCCTGGTGGGTACCTGCACAGCACAGGCTCCTGCCAACCAAGTTCTTTGTTCCTTTTACTGCTTTGATGAAAATCTGGAGAAGGCTGCCCCCTTGTGTTCATCTTGATGTAGCTGCACTTCAGTGGCCACCACTAATGCCTGTATCATCCAGAGGTCCGGGAGCACAGACCTTGGCCCAATCAGGGCCACTGTAACGAGACTTTTGCTGGGGCTTTCAGAGAAGCATCAGGAATTCTGAGTTGCCCGAGTCTGGGACAGCTGTTTTGGACCTCTCTGGAGGCAGAGCCACTTTATATACCTAATCAGGATAAGGACTGCCTTCTTAAAACTCCAGATGGAGCGATTCCTGTCCGTTTATGTCTCTGGCTGTGTGGAAGTGACCTGAGACAGTCCACACTTAGAGCAGGGGGCAAAGAAGGCACTGGAAACAGCAGAGCAACTGAACAATGAGAGGATGGCCCAAGACACAGGCAAAGGGGAGGTTCCTGGACGCTCCCAAACTAAGAGAGATGGCGAGCTCTAAAGGGAGGTTCCTGGACGCTCCCAAACTAAGAGAGATGGCGAGCTCTAAAAGATCACCCGACTCAACCCTCCTATGTGTGGATGTCCTGAATCTAGACACCCGTCAAGGCGAGCTGCTGAAGGGCCACAGCTGGGATAAGCAGTGCTGTTTCTGCGGCCAGCAGCTAGTTACCCCACCGGCTGCCCAGGTCAGCAGCTAGTTACCCCACCGGCTGCCCAGGTCAGCAGCTAGTTACCCCACCGGCTGCCGAGGTCAGCAGCTAGTTACCCCACCGGCTGCCGAGGTCAACAGCTAGTTACCTCACCGGCTGCCCAGGTCAGCAGCTAGTTACCCCACCGGCTGCCCAGGTCAGCAGCTAGTTACCCCACCGGCTGCCCAGGTCAGCAGCTAGTTACCCCACCGGCTGCCGAGGTGGGATCACAAGTAGGAATGGCCTACAAATGATTTGAAAGACTATAAGACACAGAGTGAAAAATATACCAGACAGTACAGTGAGCATAAAGTCAATGTATATATGCAAATGATTAGGTTAGGAAACTAAGTCACAAAAGCTTGTCTTTTCAGAACAGACAGAATTTAATGTGAGTAAGAAGTTGCCTTTTTTTTAAAATTTTCTTTTTTTAAGTGACTAAATGCCAAGAATGATTTAAGACTGAGGAGCTGGCTCAGCAGGTATGTACAAACATATGGATCTGAGTTCGAATCCCCAGAATCCCCAGAAAAGCTGTTCGTGGTGGCCCATGTACCTGTAACCCAGCACTGTGGGAGGTAGACAGGTGGACTGCTGGGGTTTGCTGGCCACCAGTTCAACCCCAGTCCAGTGACTCGGTGTCAAAGACTTGAAGGCAGAGGATGAAAGAGCAGGACACGTGTCCTCTGGCCTCCGCATATGTGCACTGGCACACAGACCCACACATGTGCATCTGTCACCCACTCCCCACAAAAGATGGTTTACATCCTTTCTACCTTCCTCCAAGTCTCTCCCCCTCAAATCCCAAGTCTACAGAAAGGTACAGATTAGGGAAAGGCTGTGTCAACACAGGAAAAGGTCTCATACAAATGCCAGACTCTGAAAAATGGAACTACACTAAAGGCCGCCCAGGTGCTTGAGAATTCATTCATGCCACTAAGAGAGCAGCTGGTCTCTCCAGAAGTTGAAAATAAGAGGCCCCGGGCTTCACAAAGATTCTGCAGTGAGACAGACCAGGGGAGAAATCACAGGCTCTGCCTGATGGCTCAAGTTGAGACAGTTGGTCTAGAAGCCACAAAAAGAAGGGAGAGGGGGCTTATATGAGAACAGGAGAGGCTTCTTCCCCCAAAGAGACTAGCACAAGGGCAT
The DNA here is from genome assembly GCF_007827085.1 of Peromyscus californicus insignis. Lineage (NCBI taxonomy): Eukaryota > Metazoa > Chordata > Mammalia > Rodentia > Cricetidae > Peromyscus > Peromyscus californicus. The sequence continues at coordinate 118,994,386 of NW_026294562.1, forward strand.
GTCCCCTGTCTAAAACCCTCACCTGGAGCTAGGAGACTAGATACAAAAGCGTCCAGGTGTAGTGGCGCCCAGGCAGGAGCACTGCCACAATTCTGGGGCCAGTCTGCTCTGTTTAGTGAGCTGCAGGCCAGCCAGGCCAGCACCATGGGGTCTTATCTCAGAAAAGAAAACACAGAATGACACAGGCAGGGCTTAAGCTGCACACCTCTTCTGTTCAGTTCCATGTCAAATTACAATTTCACCCATAAAATTATTATCTACTATCTAAGCATATCTACCCATGAATGTGCTTATGCATATATGAAAGTCTAGGCATTATACATTATACTGCTGTTAACACATGCAGAAATCACTTCTAGAGAACTGACCTCCATAGAGTCTTACATACTGAGCTGCAGAGAAGAGCATGGTCATGACTGTGTTCTGCAAACAAAATAAAATGCCTTAACATAGACATTAATGAACTAGACAGACAAAAAGGATTTCAAGCACATGTGCAAGAATAAATGCAAGAGAGTAGCCCCCAACTGACAACCAGCTGGGATTCAACCAGACTCCAAAGTCACCTTATGGGCGATACAGAGATGTCTAGATGGTTCACAGTGCTTTTTGCTCTTCCAGAGCTTGGTCCCAGCACCCATCCCAGCAGCTCAAAACTACCTGTACTTCTAGCTCCAGGGGACCCAACACCCTTTTCTGGCTTTTGAGGGCACCCACACACCAACGGCACACACATATATACACATAAAAATATAAAGTAAATCTTAAAGAAAAATGAATTAATGAGGTCCTAGCTAGTTTTTGGTCGACCTGACAGAAGCTAGAGTTACCTGGGAGAAGTAACCTCCACTGAGAAAGCGCTTTCATCAAACCTGCTTTAGGCATGTCTGTGGGGCATTTCCTTGATGAATGATGGATGTGGAAGGGCTCAGTTCACTGTGGGCAGTGCCGCCCCTGGGCTGGTGGCCCCCGGTGTTGTAAGAAAGCAGGCCGAGCAAGCCATGGAGAATAATCCAGTAAGCAGCACCCCTCCACGGCCTCTGCATCAGCACCTGCCTCCAGGTTCCAGCCCTGCTTGGGTTTGTACCTTGGCTTCCCTCAGTGATGGACTGACCAGGATATGTAAGCCCTTTCTGCCTTAAGTTGGATTTGGTCATGGTGTCTTTTTCACAGCAACAGAAACCTAACTGAGACAACAAAAATCATCAAAATCAAACAAAGAGACTGGCAAAATAGAAAATATAGAAATACAGAATAGAAAATATAGAAATACAGAATAGAAAATATAGCCTTGCAGCAGCACCAGTACAATGGAATCTCTTCCCGCCCCCATTTTTTCCTGCTGCAGTGCTGGATAATGAGTCCAGGGTCACCATAAGCAATTTTGAAAATTCACTAATAACCAAGTGGTAGTAAACATCAGGGAAGGAGCAGTAAGATGGCTCAGAAGTACTGTACACCTGGAAAACCGTCAATCTGAGTAAGTTTATGGGTTACCTTGTCCACATTCTGGAAAAGTGGACACAAGCATGTGAGTTACACAGCACAACATGTCAGAAGAGCAACACAAGAAAGAGCACAACTCCCAAATGCATGGTAGAGAGCTGGGGAACGTAAAGAAAACACAGGGAACTTAACGGCCGTCTGGGGCCAGAGAATAAATAATCACCAGGGGCCAACTAGCACTCCAGACTGACACCTGAGCTGTTAACCCAGGAGCACTCTGCTGAGGAACCTCAAAGGGAGCTCCAAAGGGTTTCCAGGACAACTGCAGGCTTACTAAGCCTGAGACCACACTCCCCTGTTAAGAGGTTCGGAAGGTCCCTGCTCAACAGCCTTGCCTCGTTCAGCCCAGACAGCGGGGAGGAAGAAGCATTAGTTTCAGTGTCTGACTGGAGAATTCCCAATAATCTCACCATGGCTCTGGGGATTAGATAATCTTATTAAAGCCCAACTGCCCAGGCACGATGGTGGCTGTCTGTAATCTGACTGGAGAATTCCCAATAATCTCACCATGGCTCTGGGGATTAGATAATCTTGTTAAAGCCCAACTGCCCAGGCACGATGGTGGCTGTCTGCAATCTCAGGACTTGAATGGGAGAGGCAGGAAAATGAGTTCAAAGCTACCCTCAGCTACACAGCAAGTCTGAAGTCAGCTTTGGTTACCCAATACCCTATCTTAATAAAAAGGGAAAAATTACAAAAAATAAAACAAAGCTACCTAACTACCTAAATCCTCTTCAACAAGAAATGTTCAGATTAAGAAACAACTTTGCTCTTACCCATCACCTTCTAGTATTTATTTTCATGTGTGTGTGGTGTGATGTATGTGTTCCCATGTGTTCAGGTGCACATATATGGATGTGTTTTTGGACTGGTTGTCCAAGAACACCATAAAATGTACTCTCTATTTTATTTACTGAAGCAATCTAGTGTAGCTAGCCAGCTTGCTTTGGGGATCCCATCTCTGCCTCCCAAATGCTGGACTACAGAGAAACTACCATGCCTACCTGGCTTTTATGTGGCTTCTGGGGATCTGACTCTGGTCCTCAAACTGGCACAACAAGCATTCTCTCGGCCCAATTCTAGTATTTTTATAACGAGGAGCTAAGCCTTCATCCTTTCCATGTTCTTTATGTGCCTAATTACACTGTAAACTTCGAAAAGCACATGATGGGCACTAGGCAGCTCAGTGACCGCACCAATTGACTCATCCACTCAGTAACATCCACGGGACACACAAGAGCAATTAGGCGTTGAGACTCAGGAGGCCCAGGCCCTGAGGAGCCTGCAGTTAGCCTTCCTGCTAAATCAGTACAGCTGACGTGCTACAAGTGGTGACCTTGGCGCTCGCCTTGCCGAGTCACGGATGAACTGACGGATCTACTGTCCCTCTACACAAAACCAGGAAAGGGGGACTCACTTTTAAAAGAACACAGTGTGTTTTGTTCTAAGGAAGAACTGCATGCTTTCTCCGCCTACTGCTCGGAATATAATCCTGGAGGCACAGATGATGACTTCCTGTGCTCCTGTCAGCTTACAAACATTAATCAATACATTGCCTTTTAAGAAATCATACTAAGACTTTGCGGTCTTTGTATTTATGAAGAAGATTTCTCTTCAGAATGTCATTTTCGAAGTACGTGTATTTGACCACATTACAAAAAGAATTCAAAACTTCATTCTAAATCTGTTCCCACTTAGACGACTGTTTGTTGACCAGGTATGTGGCTGTTCGTAGTAGACAACAGTATAGTAGTTCTCAAGATGTGGGTCGTGACCCCTTTGGGGGCTGAACGACCCTTTCACAGGGTCGCCTAAGATCATCGGAAAACTCAGATTTTACATTATGATTCGTAACAGTAGCAAAGTTCCAGTTATGAAGTAACAACGAAAATAATTTTATGGTTGGGGTCCGCACACCGTGAGGAGCTGTAAAGGGGTCTCAGCGTTAGGGAGGCTGAGAACCACGGCTCCAGGACGGCAGGATTACTACTGAGAACCACGGCTCCAGGACGGCAGGATTACTACTGAGAACCACGGCTCCAGGACGGCAGGATTACTACTGAGAACCACGGCTCCAGGACGGCAGGATTACTACTGAGAACCACGGCTCCAGGACGGCAGGATCACTACTGAGAACCACGGCTCCAGGACGGCAGGATCACTACTGAGAACCACGGCTCTAGGACGGCAGGATCACTACTGAGAACCACGGCTCCAGGACGGCAGGATCACTACTGAGAACCACGGCTCCAGGACGGCAGGATCACTACTGAGAACCACGGCTCCAGGACGGCAGGATCACTACTGAGAACCACGGCTCCAGGACGGCAGGATCACTACTGAGAACCACGGCTCCAGGACGGCAGGATTACTACTGAGAACCACGGCTCCAGGACGGCAGGATTACTACTGAGAACCACGGCTCCAGGACGGCAGGATCACTACTGAGAACCACGGCTCCAGGACGGCAGGATTACTACTGAGAACCACGGCTCCAGGACGGCAGGATTACTACTGAGAACCACGGCTCCAGGACGGCAGGATTACTACTGAGAACCACGGCTCCAGGACGGCAGGATTACTACTGAGAACCACGGCTCCAGGACGGCAGGATTACTACTGAGAACCACGGCTCCAGGACGGCAGGATTACTACTGAGAACCACGGCTCCAGGACGGCAGGATTACTACTGAGAACCACGGCTCTAGGACGGCAGGATTACTACTGTCCACTTCCTCCTTCACCTTACGTGTAAGCTTGTACACATGGTCTCCCGCCTCCTCCAACCTGCCAAGCCACAGCCCTGTCTCCAAGACCTGACATCTCCCAAAGGTCTGCTTCCACAGTTAAGCCCAAACCCAAACCTGGAGCCACAAGGTTCCCACGCTGTTTCTCAATAAGGGGGCTCTCAGTGTGATCTCAAGCTCCCTCTCGAAGCTCCCACAGGTTCAGTCTTTGTAACTGTGAATCACTGGGAATGAAAGGCAACGCACCTGGTTTCTTTCCTCAGCACTGCTGGAGAACGTCTTTCTAACCGACTTCCCTGGACAGAGTACTAGTCCTGAGAATGTTAGCCAATGGCCCACTTGAAGTCCGGACAGAGTACTAGTCCTGAGAACGGTAGCCAATGGCCCACTTGAAGTCCGGACAGAGTACTAGTCCTGAGAACGGTAGCCAATGGCCCATTTGAAGTTATTAAACAGACAAAATGATGACACCTTTTCTAAATTGTAACCCAGGGCCTTATGCTTGCTAGGCAAGCGCCCTACCACTGAGCTAAAACCCCAACCCCTGTAAAAGCCTTTTAATCTTCATACTTAAGTATTTCACTTGTGATTTTTGTTTCATAGGTGTGACTTTTGGAGGCCTACTTACCAATAACGTTTCCTATAAAAATAAATGATAATGGCCATGAGACTTCATTAGCATTTTGCCTTTTGATATTTTTGAAACAAAATAAAGCTGTACATGCCACTAAACCTTATAGCAGCCTTCCTTGATCCTCATCCCACAGTTGATGAAGTGAAAGGAGGTTAAGTGCCTGCCAGGTTTACTAAACTTGTTACTAAACTAATCTAGCCAGAGCAGCTAAACTGGAATTTTAACCCAGAATATCCCATTTCCAAACCGTACACTGTGCTTTTCCCAACTCAGTTCTATGGAATAAATTTTACAAGACAGAATGAGCAAGCTGAAGAAAATACATTAACACTATTACCCATGAATGCGCGCACACGTGTGTGTGTGTGTGTGTGTGTGTGTGTGTGTGTGTGTGTGTGTGTACATGATCTCAAATAGGAAACAAACGGTATCTAAATAAAAGGTAAAAAGAAAAATGAAAGAAATAACATAAGCCCACTGCCCAAAGACACAAGACATTAGCAGCATCTGTTTACCCTGTCAGCCCATCTCTCAAGTGAATTAATTACTTTGACCTTGCTGTCAATTTTTTATAGACACATTTGTTTCTAAGCAATCTACAGTATTTACATGCTTTTAACCTTTATATGGAAATTCTGTAATCTGCTTGTTTTCAATTCACTGTATTTGTGAGACTGCCCAAAACTGATAATATCATTCATTTCACTCACGCATAACATTCCATTTCATAACAACAATATAATTTGCATCTATGGGCATTTAATTTGCTCTTCTCTCACGAACACCAGCACTATTAACATCCTTGTGTGTGTTCCTTTAAGCATCTGGGTATCATGCATCCTTCAAAACATTCAACAGTTTTACGAACGCAACACAAGGTATTGCCAAATTTTAATATTTCTGCCCTTCTAATGATGATGAACGAACACTCTATTATGATTTAAAATGCATTTCTGAGTTACTTCGCATCTGTCTGCCACATACATTCACATTTGAGGTCATAATTGGAACATGCTTTTTCATTCAACATCAAGTTCCTCTTTTCTGAAAGACTCAGCTGTGGAGTTTTCATAAAAACTGCCACTACTCAAAACTGCTCCTTACTGTGGTCACTCCAAAGTTTCTTTCCACAAGCCAGCCTCAGGGTCTTAAAAGAAATTCCTCTCCCTCAAGAAACATTAAAAAAAAATTACTTAACACATTTATATCTTACCATAAAATGTATCATTAAAATCCTTAAGACAATGTCAAATTGAATTCCAAATGAATGCATCAATTTATGCATACGAAGTTGCTGAAAGAAAAATCTGTTTTTACCAAAAGATTATATGGTATGAACCATTAATGGTATGAATCATCAATGGTATCTTGTCAATATTTACAAGCCATTTATAAATGTCAAATTATTTCCCCACTTTGAAATGAGCTATAAATACTAAGAACCAAGATGAACCATCTCACCACCTGTCTCCTGAACTTGATTTTCACTTGGTCCATTCCTGTCCCCTCTCTCCTGTTTCCTTAGATCTGAAACTTGACCTGTTGGTGTCTTGTTAATCTAGCTAAATGCCAGGCTCTGGCCTCCCTGGCCTGGTCAGGGTTGGCACAGCAATTATGTCAACATTAATTATCAACCTCACAAGTATGCTTCTAACAAATCTTTGGAATGAACAGACTTGAAGTCTAATCATTGTGCTTATGTTCTAAGTACAGTTACTTCTTTAACTACTACATCCAAAACACACTTGGACCAAAATTATAGCTGTAGTTCAAGAAACACCAAGAAGCCTGCCAGCTAGGTTTGCAGGAGTTGCTCAGTGGCGTGGGAGCCTATCCCCACCCTTGAAGGTGTCAGTAGCATTTCTTTCCAGTTCACCCCAGGAAAGCTTCTAGTTGTCTAGGAATAGCCTGTAGTCCCCCCCCTACTACGGACTGGTACTATGCTCAGGCCAACCTTACATTTCCATGTGTATGCGATGCTTGCTGGGTTTCACATCTCCGCTTCTTCTGGGAGCCTAGTGTTGTTCCATCTTAGTCTAAATACAGTGTAAGGATCTGCTGACGAGGGCTCACTGCAATTCCCCTTCCATTACCATGGTACTCCCTCCCTCCCTCCCTCCCTCCCTCCCTCCCTCGATCACTTACATTTTTCACTCTATCTTGCATCTTTCCCTTTTACAATCCCCTGCTTGCCTGTCCCCCTCCCACTAACTCAACCATTTTTGACACATCAGCCTGCTTTGTTCCCTTAACCAACAACTCCAACTACTATTTGCTCATCTTCCCCCATGACAGGCTCCTCTGCTCTTTAGGCTTCATTTAAGAAAGAGTAACAGAGGAAGCTGGGTGTGGTAGTGCACACCTGTAGTCCCAGCAATGAGAGGCTGAGGTGGGGAGACCTCAGTTTCAGGTCAGCCTGGACTACACATAGTGATATTCTCAAAAAACAAAAAAGAATAAAAAAGGAATATATCTACTCTTTGGGGATGGAGCAGGGCTCCTACCTAAGTTCTCGACTATGGTCTGGGGCAATTCTTAGATTAGGAAGCAGTGTCCACCCAACTTTTCAGAAGGTCCATGTTCACAGCCATGTACTTCGGTCACTGAGTATGAGAAGCCAGAAGCACAACTTGGCCTACACGATCAGCACTTAGGAAACACAGAGCAACAATCAGAGCTGAGGCGACAGAGAAGGACATGTCCCCTTCCTAGAACAGGCTCAGTGGTTTCTAGGGCTGAAGGGGCTGAGCATGCCCCAGGGCCACCTGCAGCTGTAGTCCACTGGTTGGGAAGAGCTGAACTGGGGGACACAGAACAACGTACTGATAAGATGAGGTGTGGTGGCTACTGCATTAATTTAATGCTTTAATACCAGCACTTGGGAGGCAGAGGCAGGCAGATCTCTGAGTTTAAGGCCAGCCTGGTCTACATAGCTACAAAGTAAAACCCTGTCTCAAAAGAAAAAGAAAGCAAGCCACATGTAAAATTAAAGGCATTCAGCCAAAGTCATATTAAAATTTAGGACATACATGCTTTAGTTTCAAATACAATAAATAAAACAATTTCTACAAAAAAATAAAGGATTTAACAAAAAAAGCAAATTAATTTAAAAAGCTGACATAAGAGTCTCATTTTGTAACCCTGACTGACCTGGAACTCGGAGTGCTGAGATTAAAGGCATGTATCACTATGCCCAGTGAAGACTCATTCTTTAAAGGGAGATGGGAAATGCAATGTCAAAAGTAATCAATCAGTAAGACTATTTGAAGCAAAGGAAGAAAACCTAAATGATACAGAAACAAAAAGGTGGAGCAGCCACAGGAGCAGCCATACCCAGGAGCTTTCACAATGCTCACCATTGTACTATAGATCAGGGTGCTGGTTACTTGGTGTTCCAAGCTACAATCCCCTATATGTAAACAGTCCTGTTTCACTAGCAAGAGAGCTATTTAGTACAGCTTCTAGCACACAGTAAGCCCGGACAGACATTACTTGTTAATGTCATCATCACAGCCAATGTGGACAGAGGTCTCTGTGACCCCACAGTCAGTCTTATCATCTATACCAGCATGAGCACGGATAGAATGACCAGAAAAATCAGCCAGGCAGTCCACAAGCGGCCAGCATCACTTCATCACAAACTTGATAACCAGCCAGGGACAGGTGGTTTCATGGAAATCAGTATCATGAATTTTAAGAACCAGAAAAGCCTTATGACACTTGAACTGTTTCCCAGAACCTGAAGGAAAAGCGCTGTAACTTTGATTTGTTTCACACATCTATTCCACAGACAGCAGGAGATGGCTTTTATTTAGCTTACCTGAATTTTCAAATTTACCCATGTATAGCTTGTGCTATACTTTAAATTATTTTTAACATACTATGGCACTGGGCTTTCTTTAGTCCCAAGGCTTTGCACAAAGTAAGCAAGCAGTCTATTACTGAGCTACATCTGCAGTTAGGAACGTTATTACTTTTTTAATATTAAGCATATTTAAGAGGCATTACATTAAAATTTAAGAGAAAGTTTTATAATCAAGAACTCAGATAAGAAGACACAAGCTGAATCGGGACTGAGGAAGGTGCAGCATCCCAGACTCACGAAGGCAGACACTGTATGCACCAGGAAGAGCTGGCTTTACCACTAAGAGAGCGACTCCAAACCCGCAGGAAGACAATTCGCACACTGCACGCACACTGACCCCAGCCTCACTTCTACAGCATGGCTACAGAGTCCTGGAGTACAGCCAGCACAATTGATGCTGTGAATTTTATTGTCATTTGTTTTCAAATGACTTAAAGGTAAATGCCTGGCTGTAGTTAGTGGCCACCAACCAGACAGTGCAGTTCCGGAAGTTTCCTATTTGGTGCTTTCATGGTACTTAGGATAAAATCTGGACAAGATACTAACGTCCATTAAAAGAATGTGCAGTGATCAATGGCTGGGACTTCTATCTAGGATTGTAAAGGCAACTTAATACACAGAAAATGAACTATAACCCATGCCCTTGGTGACAACAGGAGAGCCTCCAATACTCTGCTGTCCCAGTGTGAGGATTCAGCGGGACATTCAGCCATTCCTAGCCTGATGAGAGCTGCTGAATCACAAGTGAGGCCAAAACACCAGGGACATCACCACTAAAGCCAGGAGCAGCACACACATCCACTGTTATCTGCCACCCTTTATCAGCAACATGAAAGTATGAAAAAATAAGACATAACCATTACATAACAGGAAACTTGTAAATCATTATCATCTGTAAATGAGAAATTATGAAAATCAGGTTAAGCTATGAAATGTAAGAGACCACTAAAGCTGTTAATTTTTTGTTGATTAAAATAACTCTTTTCAAACAAAAATGCTGATAATAATATACATTGTAAAAAATTCTCAAGAAGTCAATTTAAAGTATTATAACAGTATCCCCAAGACTTAAGACTAAGGCCACATAGTGTTGAGATTTCCTTTGAAATAAATCAAGTCAAACTCGCAGGTAAAATCTTTCCAACGTTTCTTTACTTCACATAAACAGAACATATTCTCTCTCTCTCTCTCTCTCTCTCTCTCACACACACACACACACACACACACACACACACACACACACACACACACACACACACAGACACACACTCCATTCAACCCATACTGATCAATGATACTGATTTCCTATTGGCCCAGCAAACAACCACAGCAGAACTAAATCTGTTCAGAAAAAGGCTAATTAATATTTATCATTTTCCTTATGTTGTGAAAAGAGGAATATCATGTTTCCTCTCAGAATATGTCCCTGAACTTTTAAAGGCTCAACCATATGGAAGAGATCTACAAGAGTCTATGAAAAGGCCAAGGCTTTGGAATTCTAATTCAATTTCCCCTCAATATTTTAGTACAAGCCTGTAGCAAACATTTATTTTTAGAGATATTTTCAGTGGGGAATTTAACAAAAGACTATTGTGTGCTTGACACAGTTAGGTCTCTTTGGTTCCATCCATACCAACTATACAAACATCAGGTTAGAATTAAATGACTTTAAACTTAAAATCAACTATTTCCAGACTACAAAATCTATTCCATACTTATCAGCACATATAAGTTCTGAAGTGAGTTACAGCTGAGTTCAAATGTGAAATCTGCATTTTCAAGTGTTCCCATAAAAGAACTTCCCCATGGAGTCCGACTACCTAATACTGATTGTCCAAGAATGCCATATAATGTTTTCATTTCCTCTTCCAACAAAACAATTTTCGTCTGCACCGAATGAACTCACTGCTACATGGTTTCTAATGAAAAGCAGATGGCCATCAGCCACATCATTTGCCACCATTTTCTTATTAAATAGGTCTGACATTTTCTGTAAGTGAACAAAGTCACAAAGAGCTCACAGGCCTTCCCAATCACCACAAACATCTCTACCTCCATTTGTGATGTGTATAGATAGGTCTATAAAATGCAAAAGCAAACAGGAAATGGTCTGTGCACAGCAGTCTGTTGGTTTTAAAGCACTGTCCACAGATCCTAGACAGGCCCCCCCCATTAAAAGTGAGGGTAAAAACCCCACTAAAAACAGACAGATAGTTTCTCTTTCTTAGAATGTTGGTCGTGATTCACTTCTAACAAACAGGATGTGGTGGCATGAAGCTGAAGGCTGTGGAAGGCATGCCACAAAGGTGACAGAGCTCCCAAGCTGGATGCTGGGACACACTCATAAAAATAATTGAAGGAAAGGAAGGATGTACTTTACCACAGTTCTAGAGAACGCATTCCACAATCGTTGGCTCCACTGACTTTAGGCCCATGCTGAAAGCAGGACATGAGAGTGGAAGCACAGAGAAGGGGAAGCTGCTTACCTCATGGTCTGGAGGAAGGGGAAGGTGGCAGTCAAGATAAGACTCTTTAAAGACACATCCTGGTGACCCAGTCTCCAGCATGACCCATCTCTGAGAATGTCTACAAATTCCCCAAGTAGCACTACCAAGAGGAGCACTACCACCAAGAGGAGCACTATCAGCAACAGGAGGAGTACTAACAGGAGCACTACCACCATCAGGAGGAGCACCACCACCAACAGGAGGAGCACCACCACCAACAGGAGGAGCACCACCACCAACAGGAGGAGCACCACCACCAACAGGAGGAGTACCAATAGGAGCATTACCACCAACAGGAGCACTATCATAGGAGAAAAACACTTAAGGAATGAGCCTGTGGGGGTAATTCATATTCAAAGTGGAACAAACCACTCACCTGTAAAGCCTAGTTACCCCCAACCAAGGCCACAGCCCAGAGGTGGCATCAGCCTCCAGCACTTGGACTGAAAGGCTCTTCCTACAACTCTAGCCCCTAGACTTTGAGCTCCCTCAGCAGACACCCATGGAACACACACACCACCCACACCAAGCAAACGCACCAATGCAGCTGCTTTGAAAAAAGCCACCTTTATTTTAAGCCATTAGGCTTTAAGGTTTATAATGCAGCGATGGGAAATTGGAACATGTGGATTATTCTACCCAATTCAGCTAGCCTAATTTTTCATTTCAAACTGTAAACAATGAAAAACCATGTGGATACACCTGGTTTTAGTCAATGTACCCTAGCAACGCTTCACTTAGCTACCAGCTAGCCTTCTCTGCTATCCACCTTAAAGATGAAAGTTCTTGGTGTTCTCCTCCCTCACTCTTGCTAGCTCTAAACAGCTGCTTTTATTAAACACCCTGGCTTATGAACTTATGACTGCTAACATATGCTGTATGGTTTTAAATCAATGAACAAATGGAATTTGCCTGGAGAGGTTGTTCTAGGTTCTGAAGCTGCAAATCAGTTCATGGTGTTCTGATGGAGTCATTTGAATGGGTCATCAGGCCCAAGGGACCATGTCGAAACAGTTACTACTCCTTCTGATGAATACTGGGAAAGAAAATGGCCTAATTACTGAAATAAGGTTTATCTTTAAGAACCATGGGCCTGAGAAGTTAGAGGCTTAGAAGGGACCTGGATATAGTATTGTTCTTTTCCAACCATGGAGATATTGACAATCCAGGTAAAAAAGGCAGAAGCAGGTGGATCTCTGTGAGTTCAAAGCCAGCCTGGTCTACAGAGTGTGTTGCAGGACGGTCAGGGTTATACAGTGAATACTTGTCTTGAAAGGCCATAAATAAATAAATAAATAAATAAATAAATAAATAAAACCAAAAACTTTCATGATATAAATATGAAGAATTTGAAACTGACTGTATTTTGACATGGGATATTAGCTTGCTACAATACAATAGGAATGTCAAATTCAATTTTGTAGGTATTTTATAGTTTTGTTAGTATTTCATAGTTAGAATGAAATATACTCCATATATTGCTATTTAATGTTCTGTCTTGCACGTTTAGCTAAATGATAAATATAATAAATGAATCCACAGGAATCCATCGATAACAATCTTGGAAAACAATTAAGTGTAGCTGTTCTGTTTCTACCAGAGGAAAGAGAACTGTCATACCATTAGTAGCTAAGGCAGTTAGTTCAAATCATTTGTAAATCCTTAGGCCCAAGCAAGGCTACAGGACCCGCTAGAAGCCAATATAACTGCTTGGTGGGAACTACGGGCCAAATCTAGGAGTCCCTGTTCTTGCCAGTTATACAGAGAGCTCAGTTAGATTTGGAAACAACTACTGTCTGTCTCAATTTGGAGGGCAAACCAGAGAGGTTAGCCTGGCTCTAACTCCTAATCCTTTTGGGGGACGATCTTGCTTGTCGATGTGAAGAAACACACTTTAACAAAGGGGACTCAGGAATCGCCAGGCAACAAGAGATGAGGGGTGAGGGTGGCTTGGCTGGCAGTGTAAACCAGACCTCTGAAAAACATTCATAGCCCCAGCATCCCTACACGCAATCCTGGGCCTCCCCTGCAGTTAGCGGGGGGCATATGACAAAATCAGAGAAACAAGACTATACACTGAGGTCGCCAGGAAAGCCCTTTTACCCCAAATAAAAGCATGAATCTTGTTAGGTGGCTGTGATGACTTATCTACTTAACTGGATGAGAAATGCCTAGGAGGTTTAGTAAAGCAAACCCTGGGCTGTGTTTCCAGAGACAATCAGATCCTGAGGGTTCTGACCTATGGAACACTGACTCCTGGGAAGAGAATTCTGGAAGGAGGGGCCTGCTGGAGATGGGCCACGAGGGCAGTGCCCGCCCATGGAGTTAGATCTTATCCTTCCTGCCATGGCTTCACTCTTGTTCCCATCCCCCAGGGTATGAGGCACTCTGCTCTGCTTCCTGGCTACCACAACTTCACACCACATGCTCCTGCCACCATGATGCTCTGCTCACCAAGGGTTCAGAGTCAACAATCAAGGACTATGGACTGAGTGAGCTCTAAGCAGCTAAATGCAGTCCTAAGGCATACAGGAAATGCGCCTGGCCTTTCCCACTCAATCTACTCCACCTCAAAGTTCTGTGTCCTTTAGGATATTCTTAAATAGGTAAACGACAAATAATGTTCAGTTGCTTTTACCCACCTCCTACCACCACTTCCCAATTTTCAGAAAATAAGAGGGAGACACACACACACACACACACACACACACAGAGAGAGAGATTTTATATATATATACATATATACATAGATAGATAGATAGATAGATAGATAGATAGATAGATAGATAGATAGATAGATAGATAGCCTGACATGCTCCTATCACTTCTACTGGAGAAGACAACACACTGAGCCTTAGGCAGAGGCATCATCATGAAGCCTTCCATGCTGTCCACACCACAGAGCGTCTTCCTTTCCCCGGACATCAGGCTGAGCTCCTCTAGGTTATGGAGCCATTTAAGAAACAAAGGGGGTCTAAGCCACAGTAATCCCAATGAGGGCTTAGGAGCAGAGGTGGGGTTCCCATTCTCCCAAAGTTCTGATGAAGTTGGCTGCGGTCACTCACAAAGCTGAATCAATCATCAGCTGGATCAAAACTTCAGTGGTATTTTCCAAAGTAAAAACAGAAGAGGGACCAGGGAGAGGCCAGGAATTCTACCAATTCCATGTCAAATTAAAAAAAAAAAATAGATTTTTTTTTTTAAAAAAGAAAAAAATACATCTCAGCAGGATCAGGACAACATGTTTTGGCAAATTTCTTAGATCACAGCCTACAAAATCCAGTAGCTGTTCTAGAGCAATGTCCTTGAATTAACCAGGGCTTCTCATCTAAGCAGGCACTGAACGAACAGCTCCACAGCTGACGAGGACCATATGACTCAGAACCCAAGTGCACAATGGAACCCAGCATTCCATGTCCTGGTTCTGATGAAGAAGGTGCCTCAAGAACAGCCTTAGGAGCCTCCATGGACTCTGCAAGAAGGGCAGGAATCAAGCAAGGGACAAGGAACAACATATACAGAAAAATGAACACCAATCAGCTACTTTTAGAAAGGCAATTCTCAGGGGTAAGAAGCACTTGGGTGGGGAGCGGTAAGGAAAAAAGGAACAAGTTTAAACAGACCATCATAACAAAACAGCTTCCAAAAATTTAGAATCAAACCTGTAGACCCAGAAATGTTTGGTCATCTACACTGACTTTATATGAGTAAGAACTCTCTTTTTAGCTTCCAAACAAATGGCACCCCCACGTAAAATAGAACATTACCATTTACTTAAGGAGCACATATGTTAGAACTAGATATCCAAATTATTGACTCATGCTGGTGACTCAATTATACTAAGTTAAAGGCTCCAGAAAAAAATTAGGAGCTATGGAAAAAGACAGGGCATTCTCTTTGAAAACGTCACTAAACGCCTAATGACGCATTGGATAGCCCTCAAGGCTGGAGTGAGTGGAGTCCCCAGCAGCACCCTACCCAGTACATTTCCTGGGGGCACTTCCTCCAGATCTTCCAGCTCCCTTCCCATCAGAAGATACAGGTTCTCCAGAGTGCAGCATGCCATGTGGGGAACAGCAGGCAGGTCCTCCAGCGGAGCTGAGAAGCCCAGTGGAACCTGCCAGAGAAAAATAATGGAAAGCAAGTGAGGAGACGAGGGAGGTGTCACAGGGCCTCAAGTGTTTAGTTAGCAGCAGGACACTGTGAGGTCACCTTTCGTCCACCCAAAACACGCAAAGCTGAAATGTTATTTTCTATTCTCCGTGGGTTATGATAAAAAACAAGTCACATCTGATGAGTAAGTTCTGAAACACTAAAACTTCTCACATATTTAAAATGTGTCTAAATCCCCACCTAACAGCTTTGAGGTTAAAACCTTCTCCTGTGACCTGGGAGCTCCCCTTCTGCTGGTCCAGAGCCCCTTGTTAATATGTATGAGCATTATTCCATGCAACAGTTCTCATGACTATACCATGTTTGTTTCAACACTCATTATTACCATTATAATTTAAAATTGCCGGAATCTTCCTGAGAATGTTCTGAAAATCGTTCAACAAGAACTGTGCTAGTCAGACACATGAAACTAACCAATAAAAACACCATGAAAATGCTGAGCACCTGCTAGGTATGTATGCCGCGGTGGTTAGTCTGAAAGGGAGCATATGCTGAAATACTAGGAACGCTGAAGAAAAGACAGAACACACGTGCATAAAACCACATGCGAGAACGGATTTATGAGCCCCTACTTCATTATTTATTCTTAAGGAGACAGTGTCATGAATGATTCAAGGTGTGAGTTTTTTGAGTGTTCAGAAATATATCCTCCATATCCAAGTACCCAGGAAGGATTTCAATCGACCAATCGTCTTTGGTGCCCACAGGGCAGAGCTAGTACTAAGATCGAATAAAACGTCTTAGCTCTACAGTATAATAGCAAGACAACTGACATCACAAGCACAGACTGACTGCTGGAAATGGAGCAGAGCAAGAACACCCATGGAGGCTCAAAAGCAAGGGAGACTGGGAGCCTGAGGAAAAAGATGGCTTGGCGACACGATACGTCTAATGTCCCCATTCTGTACGACTGCAACTCTCAAGAGCAGCTCTGAAAACAACATGGCAGGAAATCTAGATGTAAGGAGCACACCAAGCCTGATGCTACAGGCCTATAATCCAGGGACTTGGGAGGCTGAGGCAGAAGGATCACAGTTCAAGGCCTGCCTAGGTTACAGAATGAGCTCAAGGCTATCCTAGGCAACTCAGTGAGACCATGTCTCAAAATAAAAAGTAAAAAAAAAAAAAAAAAGGGTTCAATCTCTAGCAGTACGTGCACACACAGCACACGTCCATGAGCTGAGCACGCATGCTCGCTCTCTCCCACCCCCTTTCTAGGAAGCACATTCTTTCCTAGGTGATCCTGCAAAGGAGAACAGCCCATCAACACCCTGATGACAGCAGTGTAAAATCCCAAGGACACCCAGCTAAGTCAGACCCAGCCCCTAAGTCTTAGAAAGTATGAGTTGATAACCTCCACTCTTCTAAACTGCCAGATATGTTATAATCTGTAACATTCAGTAACAGAAAATAACACAAAGAACATAGGTAGGATCTAGTAGGGCTAACTACCACACTAGGTCTGAAATATTTCACATATCCTTTTTCAAAAGCATATTAGACCGGGATTCCTGTGGCTGTGACTCCATGGAGTCAATTGTCTTTTGGGTGGTTTAGCTGTAGACACATAAGTAACCAGTTCCAACCTGTAGTCTCAACAATAGATGATACATAGATGGTGATTAGAAGTGCTCATGGGATTTGTAACAGTCAGTAAGTGGGTGCTTCAGAGGACAATCCTTATCACTGGGACAGTTTAGAGAGTGCATGTATCTCAAGCTAAGAACTACTAAGGTCAGAGCAGATGTGCAGGCTGTAACACTTTGAGCTCCCCACAATGCAAAAGTGTGCGCACACCAAGTACTGTGCTGTTCCACAGCCTGGCAAGGCCTGCCTAACCACCACGCAGCATGGCAGAGAATGAACCGCGCACAGAAGGGGTGAGGGCAGACTTCCTCCAGCTGCTCCCCGCGGTCTCCTACTGCATCTAACTGCGCTCTCCTGGTCACCCACAGATTAGCTGCTTCCATGAGGCCAGGGGCTTATGTGCCTGAGGGCCATGTCACTCATGCTGAGTTGCTTCTTGCTGGTCCTGCCTGGCGCTCTGGTGTCTTTCTCATCTATGTTCAATCCCAATGCCTGTGTCTTGTGTTGCCTGATAATTATGGCCCATGGACTCTTCCGGCTCTGACTCAGGCATTTCTCCACGCTGGCTGTCTATCCGCTCTCAGACAGGCCTGAACAGACTCCAGACTATGCAGGTGGCACCTCCCACCTGCTTACTTCCTATACCTTTTGTCTGAATCATTGGGATTCTGGCTCTGTAAACTTCTTGAAGATTGACCATTGCCTTGGCTCCAGAACATCATCTACATCTATTTCATCCCTCCATCCCAAAGCGACTCTTAATCTTGCTTGATGTGCAAAAAGGCCTGAAAAGCTGTTCACTGGCTTATATGGTTCCCAAATGCTACTATGGGAGCCATTTACACAAAACGTCACCAAGGCAACACAAGAGATGACACAGGAACTGGGGCGCCTTGGTTCATTCCCCTATTCTTCACCACACCCAGCCAGTCTGAAAGTGACCAGGCCCTTGAAAGGACGCCCTTGAATTGTACTCCTCACCCTTACCCGTTGTAAAAACTCCACGGGGCTGTACTTGGGTCCCAAGACAAAAATCTTCTGTCCTCTTCGAGCTCTGCCACTGAACACACGAGCGAATGCAATGAAGGCCTCTTGGCTGCTTTCTTCTTGGGGCACAGGCTGAGAGCTCACACTTGCCACATCTGGCTCATCACCTGCCAGGCACAAAAAGATGTTCAGTGCCATGAATGCTCACTTCAACCCAGGAACTGTTTGTACATACAGAAGAAATAGGGAATATGAGCATTTGGTCCACGAATAGAAACAACATTGATAAAAACCATGACGAAAGTTAGACAATAAGGGACAACGTACCGGGATAAGCAACAGTGTCAAGTACTTTGCACCAAAGCCTGGTTAGGCAATCTGTACCTTTTGGCTCATCTCCCTGGGGACTCGTTTCATCTTGTTTCATCACTCCATCCTGGGTGGGACCCGGGGGTGCCTGGCCCTGTGCTCCTGCGAGCTTCTCTGCATGTCTCTGTCGTGCACGCTCACGTCTTTGGGCCATTTCTTCTTGAGTGAGAGGCCTACAGGATGTTACAAACACGTTATGAGCTGGCAGCACGAAGCACCTCTCGGCTCCTCAAGAAGAACAAGGGCTCATATGGCCACAGAGGTGATGATCGGTCCCCAAGTCCCCCCAAGCAGAGGCTTCTCCAAGTTCCCTCCAGCACAAGCAGGAAGTGGAGCAGGCTCTCTGGCCTGCTGTATCTCCAGCAGCTCTGAGCTTATGAACCAGGGCACAAGTGCCCAGGGCCCCAAGCAGCACCAAGTGCAGTCACACAAAACCTTCCACATGCACTCAATAGTTCTTCTGGGAGAGGCCAACAAGGAGAAAGAAGAGAACAGCTAACAGGCTGTTGACACCTGGAACACCCTGAGAAGTATGCAAAAGGCCACTATAGAATTGTCGTTTCCTGTAATCTGGTCAGTTAATAAACAGTCACAGCTTGACAAACTGAGGAAAAAAAAAAGAACTGTGGTTTTCTTTTTTAGTTCAAAAGTATGTCTTTGTGGAGAATGAACGTTCATAAGGAAGGCTGCCATGTCAGGCTGAAAACTCGTAACTCAGCAGCACTAAAAGGTCCAATTAAAACTATCAGTCACTATTAGACACAGCAGATATTCAGAAGAAAAGGCAATGTGTAAGTAAGTGGGATGAGTGTTTACCAGGGGTCAGTCCATGGAGGGAGGGGCCATTAGCAATAATGGAATAATGGCAATTTTTATTTCATGAAAAGTAACTCCCATTTCTATCAGGATAGAGAAGGTACTTGGAGCTTTCTTCATTAATTTTTTCATTTATTTTACATACCAACCAGTTTCCCCCTCCCTCCTTTCTTCCTGTTTCCTCCCCCATCTCCCCTCTTACCATCCACTCCTACTTGGAGCTTTAAGACTGCAGAAAGCCCTAGAAAAGGTAAGGTTGAGGAAGGGCACTAAGGTTAGGAATTTGGGGTTGGAAGGAAGAAACCAGGCAAGTGAAGGGTCCCCAGGACTGATCTCTCTTTCAAGCAGGCATTCACATGAACCTCCGTGCATGTTCAACCCCTGCACAGAGCAGGACAATTCCTGGCCCTGAGTTGGTAGAATCTGGCATATTTACCACATACTAGGGCTGAGCATCCAGACTGCTGGGACAATCCTTGAGCATAGGCTGGAACAAGAACTGCAGAAGCTGCACTCCTCTGCCTCCCTCCCATGCTGGCCCCTGCCTGACATCAACATTTCTGTTTTACTCTGTAATCAATACCTTGAAGCTAGCCTCAGCCTCTTCTCCCGCCCTGCCTTGCCTCCTTCCTCTCCGGTCTCTTGGAGCACCAGAGGCTGCACAGATAGGCACTGTGCACACAGATAGGTGCAGGGCACGGGCACTTGCTCCTTACCGTCTAAGGAGATACAAGCTCTTGGAGCTAAGACACTTTTGGGGTTTTTAACTCTATTGTTCACTTCTGTGCTCTTCAGGTATTTTGCCAGCTAGATGAAAACCAGTGCTACCTGGCTTCCAAAGGCAGCATCCAGACCTAGGAGTTGGCCCTCATACTCAGACCCAGCTCACTATAGGTAATCCAAGTGACAGACCTCCTAGTACTGGAGGGAGAAACTGGCCACCGCTGCAGAAAATGGGCTCCTCTTCATGGGAACCTCTAAATGCTTACAAATACAGGGCGCACCCTGCTTCCTTCCATCTGCAAGCCATGCCTGCTCTCTGTCCTCTGCAGCAGTGTCTAATTTGTCCACTTCTTGTCTCTTTCTTTGGCATCAACAGCTACCTCTTCCGCTCCTGCTCTTCTGCTCCAAGCTACACACTTCTGCTGTATGTTTGTTTCATTTAGTCTTTTGCTAAAAGAATGCCCACAAGTAATACACGTGATTGGTGGTACACATGTGTAATCCCAATGCCGGGGAAGTGGAGACAGAGGACCCCAGCCTAGCCTAGGAGGCAAGCTCTAGGTCAGTGAGAAATCCTGGGCATGCGCACACACGCGCACACACACACACATATCTGAAAGTATGAATTAAAATGCAAATGTAGAACATAGTACTCATTGTTACGGTTTATTATCATTGGTTTAGACTACAGGAATAGGAATAACAACACAGTGTCTGAAGAGAACTGCTCTCCCTAATGAGCTCTCATCACTGGTCCATTCACCACGCTTACCACTTCACACATGTTACAGCACATATCCATCACAGCCACAGCAATTGGAGACAGCACACATTATACCCCACTTCACATTCAGGAAAACAGAGACTTAGAAAGCTTAAGAAGTTAATTGGATACTACATGAGCCATAATTCACCTGCAATTTGTTGGGTCCAAACTCCATAGTTACCATCTTCCACTTAGCAAAAATTAAAAATCAGCAGCTTAAGAAAAAGCAATTTTAATTTAGCTCTGGTTGGAAAAGAAGTATAGTTTTCACCTTTTATTAAACTCTAAAGCTCATGTTCATGACATGGCCTAGAATCACCATTTAGGTTGATATTTGTTGTATACACCCACAGTCTTGGAACTCAGGAGACTTGAGGCTAGAGTTTTCGTTTGTTTGTTTGTTTGATCAACTTGATATAAGCCATGGTCACCTGGGAAGAAGGAGCCTCAGTTGAGAAAATGCCTCCATCAACTGGCTTGCTGGCAAGTCTGTGGGACATTTTCTTGATTAATGGTTGATGTGGAAGGTCCCAGCCCTCTGGTGGATAGTGCTACCCTTGGGCAGGTGGTCTTGGGTTATATAAGGAAGGCTGAAGCAAACCATGAGGAGCAAGCCAGTAAGAGGAGTTCCTCCATGATATCTGCTTTAATCTGCCTCCGGGTTCCTGCCATGAATCCCTGCCCTGACTCCTGCCACAAAAGACTGTGTGCGGCACAGACATATCCGCCAAAGAAGCTCTTTCCTCTGTCACGGTGTTTATCAAAGCAATAGAGCAAACTAAGACACCGAGCTACATAGTAAGATCTTATCTAAAATAAATAAATGCAAACCAGACAAAAATAGTAAGTATTTCCAGTGACCGGTTAATATGAAATACAGAAATGACTGCTGTTTAGTCGGCCACTGATTAATACCTACTGTGCCCTCCACTGTTACAGGCACTGGGATGCCAGGAGAGGGGACAAAGCAGGCAGAAGGAATCCACAAGAGTCACTTAAGCATCTGTTAGACATCCAGTACTTACTCAGAACAAGGATTATCTGCAAGCAAGCAAGGCTCTGTGAGTAAGGAAACAGCTGAGGCAGTTGAGTTAGCTAGGTTACAGACAACCACCACCCCCCCCCCCCCCCCCCAGAAGAGCGCAGCCACCGGCACTGGAGGAGACCAGAGGTGAGAATGCTGACTGGGGACTGAATGTTACGCCGGCACATAGATTTGGTTGGAAAAGGACAAAACAGGAACAGAAGTCCATCCGGCTTCAGGCTGTCATGCACAAGGACCACACTCTGGCCTCTGAGGCTGGGTTGACACAGCAGCTTGCTGCAGTCAGTACCGGTGGAAACCATGCTATAAGGTAGCACAGATAACACAGAGCAGGTGACCCAAAAGAAGAGGCATCTGTCTGATGTAGCATCTAGCTACTAAAAGCTAGTTCTCAAGGAGGAAGCAGAGCCACAAAACCCAGAGACAACAGGGCAGGTCTGCCTGGAAAACTCCAGTTTCTTATGAACTACAGTTCAGAACAGCAAAAGTAAAGCACAGAATGTACAGAGAGCCAAAAGGCTGGAGCTGCCTGCTTAGCGTCAGGGCGGGTGCTGAGTGCTGACACACCACAGGACGCTTTAGAGCAGGTCCTACAGAGCACCGTGGAAGACACAGGCTTCGGGGCCAGGCAGGCTGCATTCAAACTCTCGTGCAATTCCTCTGGCTATGTGACCTGGAACACATTACTTTCTAAGGCTCTTTAATTCCTCCACAAGTCAGACTGACACACGAGCTGCTATGAGACCCAAGTGGCACAGGGAGTGGTGCTGCAGGAATATCATCCCAGCTTGATGAACCGAAACCAAGGGCTAGAGAGTTAAAGCTTGACCTGCAACGTGCCTACCAGATTTGTGCCTCAGAGACACACAGAGAGACCAGGAGAACAGAAGAGAAAGTCCGCCACAACTCCACACACAGAGAGTGCAGAGGTTTCATGGACAACTTAGGTTGGGATAGCTGACCATCAGGGTAAAGCCTGACTGCATTCTGCATGTGCCCAGCGGTTTTTCCCACCTTCTCCTCATCATATATCATGACTCAGTGTACGCTAATCTACACTACAGGAAAAGAATATTCTGCCCTGGCTTACTGCATTTACTACAGCAGAGATGAGAATGAAATCAGCTCACCCCAATGGCCAATGTCATCAACTCAAAGGCAGTGTAACTCATATAAAAAACATCGGCCAAAAGACACAAAGGAACAAGGCGGAGATGATGACTTTACTCAGATATATTTGAAAACACCATATGGTATAAAGTAAGTATTAAAACTAAGTAACATAGGTGAAATATGGAAGAGAATTGATTGCTCCACCAAAACACACTAAGATATGAAAGGCTGTTAAAGAAAAATACTCATAGGAGACAAAATGAAGTAGTAGAGGAATAGTTACCATGATTTTCTAGAAAAAGATATAGAAAGAGCCACTGAGGAATTTTAAGTGGTAAAAACAGACATGCATGTTCTTTAATTCTTCAGCATTCTCTAGTGTCTGAGATATTCTCAGTGGCTACACACAGACTCTCCAAGGATGTTCGAAAATTGTCATTAGATGGGGCATTTAAAGCTGGACAGTCTAAACACACAGTTACATATTCATTTTCAACTATTCACTTATTCACTTACTGTGTTACCAACTCCTTCCTTTACCCACTTACGGCTTACACATTCATTCACTCATTAATTCTTTCATTTTTCTTCAAAACAAAAATTCTGGAAGATTCTTATGTTCAAACCACTATAAAAAAGCTAAACAAATAATAAAAAACATCTCTTACACAGCCTTTCTCTTAAAGGATAAGCAGTTTTATCAGAAGAGAAGGGACTCTAAGGTGAGGAAGAGCACGAGGAGGACAGGACTCTGTTGATGAGACAGCACACGAGCCGAGGGAAAGAGAACACTCTACCGAAACACCCTGCTGGGGGTCGGTTACCACAGGACAGACTTACTCCATCAAGATTCCCCCAAATTCAGACACTTTGTAATCTCCACTGTACCTCTATATGACTTGTGGAATATTTATTTAAATGGACAAATATTTTTCTGAAGACTTAAAATCTCATCATATAAAAAGAAAAACTCTACCATGACATAAGAAGCAATAAACATAAACACACATTAAAATAAGTATGATAATGAAAAGTGCCACTGCACTCCAACAGCGCACTTCGTATTTTAGGAAAAACCAGGTGTTGAGAATCAATAACGAGTTTTAAGCAGGAGACCTAATCTTCCTTTGCAAGGATTATTCTGAAGAGGTGACAAGATGGTTCAGTGGGTAAAGGGGCTTGCTACCAAGCCTAAAGACCTGAGTTCGATCACCAGGGCTCCCATGGTGTAGGAAGGAACTGACAACTGGCTCCCCACATTGTCCTCTGACCTCCACAAAGTAAGCAAGCAAGTGACTAAATAAATGTAAAATTAAAAAAAACCAAAACCTTTTGAAAAAAGTGTTTGAGAAAGATCACTCTGGAGCAGGGTGAGAAATACACTGAGAGTCTCAGGCAGGGCAACCAGCTCAGAAGCCGCTTCAGTTGTTTCCGGAGATGACCAGGGTCTCCAGGAAAGGATGCTGGGAGCCAGGCTCCGCCAAGCCTCTCCCAAGCCTCTCCTGGACATGGACTGGGCTATCTGAGCCGGGCGAGGCAGCAGACTGGCTGCTGCTAACACGTGTCACTGGGAGGTGTATGCATTAATGAGTGCTGCTACCTCCGCTTCCCTGCCTCCTGCCTGAGAACAGACAGCCTGGCCTTGAGCTCCTGCAGCATGTGTAAGAACCCCCACCATGCCACACTCTCTGTCCCTGGTCCCGGGGCCTGAATGCTCCTCAGATCTCTGCCATGAAATTAATAACTCTTCTAATAAAAACTCCTCATTCACCAGTAATTCTTCTTAGTGTCCTCTTGGATCACCAGCCCCCTTCAAACTATAACAGGATCTGCCTAGTTAGGGAGGTGGGAGCTGTGGAGAGAAGAACACATGGGGAGCAGACAATGGAGAATGGTTTGCTTCCCCAAGACTCTGAACTTGAAAGTCCTCTGCACAACCTGCCACCTCTGCAGACACAATCTACAGAGAACTGGTATCAGACACTGAGTCCCCACCGAGGCAGATATATCTAGAGACAGGGCAGGCTGACTGCATCAGACCTGACACGTTCAATGAAAGGCTAACTGTCACTAACACAGCTCTTACTAACTAGCCTTTGAGTTTGTCAATATTCCAGAGGTGATTTCAACAGCTTTCTTCTACAGATGGGACAAAAGGACAGATGTTTAAACAGATTAAGTTACCCCAGGGATGTGCACAATTCCAAGGCAGGGGTGAGGAAGAGCGGCAACATCCGTGCCCTCCACCCACACCCCAGCTACATGTCTACCAGTCAATCATAAGCCTTTTCCCGAGCCCAGCCCAACTGCCCCCTTTTTCTTACCTTGGCTTATTCTGAGGCAAGGCTTTTGCATCGACTGCAAACATTTTGGAAACAAAGATAATAACTGGAGCAGTATCTTCACTTCCACATTTCATAAAAGCTAAATAAACAGGAAGCAAAATGTCACTGCTTTCCCCAAGATTAAAAACTGTTGTGAACAGCAATTACATTTAGAATACAGCATCGTCTAAACAGGTTAACTCTGTGCAATTGTGACAAAGCAGGTGTTGGAGGATGCAGAAAAAGAAGCAAGGCGGAAGGGTGGGGGCTGGGAGGCTCTGCCCAGAGGCACAGCTGGTGACAGGGCTGGCCACCTACTCCTAATCAACGCTTCTCTGTATCCACGGCGAAGGTATAGAGCAAAGGACTGCTACCGGTCAAAAGCCAACAATGGACTTTCTAATCCCTTATAACGGCAAGTTAAAGCATGTGTCATCAGGGACAGAGAGATGGTTCATCAGGGAAGAGCACAGACTGCTTTTCTAGAGGACCCAGGTTCAATTCCCAGCAACCACATGCAGCTCACAACCATCTGTAACTCTAGCCCCCACTTCTGGCTTCCATGGGTATCAAGCAAGCATGTGGTACACAGACATGCATGCAGGCAAAACACTCAAATGCAAATAATGATAATAATACTAAAATTTAAAAATAATGTATCAAGATAGTATCAGAACTTAGAAATAAAGATTCAGTGCCATAAAGAAGTCAACTCTCTTTAAGTATACAAAGTTTAACACAATTTCATATCAATATATGTCAGAACCTCAGAGATACTGATCTTTTTCAGAACCTAAACACAGGTATAAAACCACTGATTATCAGGTTTTAGAAAACTTATTACCTCATCAAAATAATTTCTACAAAGAACAAAACATTTGAAACCTGGGGCCTATGCAGGATTGCTTGGCTCGGCCTGGGAGAAGGGGACTGGACCTACCTAGACTGAGTCTACCAGGTTGATCTCAGTCTGTGGGGAAGGCTTTGCCCTGGAGGAGATGGGAATGGGGGGGGGGGGTGCTGGGGGGAAGGTGAGGGGGGTGGGAGGGGGGAGAACAAGGGAATCCGTAGCTGATATGTAGAACTGAATTGTATTGCAAAATAAAAAAAAGAAAAAAAAATCAAACAAACCAGGTGGTGGTGGTCCCAGCACTAGGGAGGCAGAGGCAGGGAGATCGCTTATGAGTTTGAGGCCAGCCTGGTCTACAGAGTGAGTTCCAGGACAGCTAGGGAAACCCTGACTCAAAAAACCAAAATAGATGGATCAATGATAGACAGGTAGACAGACAGACAGACAGACAGACAATAAATTTAAAAAATAAAGTAATAAGATATAACAAGAAAACTATAGGAAGCAAGAACTGAACAGTTTTGAGCATGTTAATAGCATCACTCTGACTGCAGCTAGAGAACACAGAATGGACAGCAGGTGAGAGACAATGATTGTTTGGTCCAGAGAAGCAGGTGGAAACACCGGGCAGTAGTTGGATTCTGATATATTTTAAATGACCAACCCGCAGTATTTTCCAGTAGAGTGGGTCCAGGGGTGTGAGGTCAATGTACCATAAATGACTCCAGGGTCTTTGGACTCAGCAGACGAAAGGGTAGACACAGCTCTCATTACAGCAGGAATAATTAGCAGAGGCAGGTTTGGGAGCCTGGGATATGTCAGGATATGCTTCTGAAGCAGAGCAGAGTGGAGGCGGGGGACGGGGGAGGTAAGCAGTCTATGCAAGTCTAGTAAGTCTGGAGTTCACCGAGCACCTGCGCATGCAGCTACAGACGGGGAAACTACGACCACATAGCTGTCATGTAAAGTCAGAAGGAAAGGTGAGCTCACCAAGACTGCAGATAAAATGAGGTGTAAGGAAGGGACCCCGTGTGTGACATCCAAGTCCAAATGCCAGGGATGAAGCGACATAGGAGTAGCAGCATGTGGAAGCCAGGGAAGACCAGGTTCAGAGGAGGAAGTTGTCAACTATGTCAAACGCTAGTGACAGATGAGGCCAGATGAGGATGGGAAACTGGCCATCTGAGTGACAAAGCGAGTCAGCAGTGGGCCCAGCTCCAGCAGTCTGTGGACTGGGGCTGCAGGGGTTACAAGTTTCAGTATAATGAGAAGAACTGGAGACAAGGAACACAGAGGAGCTCCACGGTGCCCAGAGCCTGGAATGCTAGTGGTCCTCATAGGAGGAGTGTGCACCAGCAGTTCTTAAGCATCCGGACAGTCCCACAACCACTCTTTCAGTCCCTAAGAAAAGCTACAGCAGTGACTTCACAGCTCAGGGAACACATGCTTGGCTCTTTAGGAAGACGGAGCAAAGTGGGAGCGTGAAATGAGATCCGCACAGCAAGCAGGAAGGAGTCTGGGTCAGCGGCTGCTACCCAGAGGGCTTAGCAGTATGCGACAATAAGAGGAAAGCTTTGGGGAGGGGACATGCTCAGTTCTAGAAGTGGTTATTTGGGGAAGTGAACGGTGTGACAAACTGGCCTTCCTGTAAACTAATGTTCAGCAAACTGGGGCAGCCTGGACTGAGGACAGTCAATGGTGTAGTTCATTGCACTGTGCCCACTGTGCACCGGTCCTTACCTGCTTTCAGGGCTTGGGTTTCCAGAGGAAGAGACTCAAAGGTCTGTGATCCTGTGCACAGCAGTTTCTCCACTCGCTCAGATGTCATGTCAAGAGGACTGGGAAGTTTCTGACACACCATAGCTGAGGCCTGTCGTTAAGGATTCTGTACTTTCAGAGAGACTGCACTGAAACAATCAGGCATGTTTATACAGAAATGTCTGGGCTGTAAGGCATACTGCTTTCTGACTCACGACTCAAAATCTGCACATGCTTGCAGGATGTCCACTGACTCTGACTATCTACTTTCATAATCCTAGTGAAAAGTTTTATCTAATCATATACTTTATCAACTATTTTATTGTTATTGTATTTTTACTTTAGAACACAAATATTGTTTTGAAAAGAATACTTCTTAGATTAACCAACAGCAGCATATTAATTTTTCTAGTATTTAACACTGCTTTGAGATAGAACACAAAGTAAACAGAAAACATTTACATTGGATCGGAATGGGTTATTTCCAGAGGGTTATCTGATTGCCAATGAAATACTGTTTTTATCTTATTTTATAAAATCCAGCTAATTAAAATAAAGGATACCGAGAACAGCGTGGGATATGGGGAGCCATTGACTGCAAATGGCATTGATCTGGACTTTAGGGTCTGAATGTCGTGCCTCCCGGGCTCCAATTTTTAATCCTAAAGAAGTCACAATTTTATCAATTTTTTCTTTGTCCCTGTGGGAAAGAGGAGAGAGAAGGCATAAACAGATATGCATAAGCAGCAAGGAAAATCAGTTTAATTTCATTTGGCACCTGTTTTCTCCTTTTCAGAAGAAGGTAAAAATAAGTAGCGGGCCCTGACAAGCTGCAACTCCACAAGCTTTATGCTAACACTTTCAGACTCCTCCAGAACTGTGCACAGAGACTGGTCTACAACAAACTGAAACAAGCGATGTCTATCTACCATAACAGCTTTACAAACAAATCCTAAGGCCCTGATTCTGCCCACAGGTTATCAGTTTACAAAGACAGCTTTCTTTTGCACTTGTACCAGGAGAGTTTTCCCCAAGTTCCCAATCTGGTCTCTTCCACCACAATTACTGCTTCTTTAAACCGTGCTTACAGAAAGCAAGGCCCAGCGCTTTGCAGCCTCAGCGTTCATCACCCCAGCAGGCCACAACACACTGCTATTGCAGCCCTTCATGCCCCTCCTTGAGCTACGTGTACTCCTTTAAATTGTTCCAAGCCCTTTAACTAACTTACCTGTGAAGCTCTGTTCACTGTCCAGGTCAAGCTCAGCTAAGAGACCACCGGACTGGGAAGTGGGTAAATGACCCCGCCCCAAAATAAACAATTTTACAACAGCCTTACTTTTTCAAGACCGCGTCATACAGACTCCAAATGTTTTCCAGGATCAACTGAACAAATAAGGGCTTCTTTCCTTTGGCCTGCACAGAAGAACATGTCGGCTTCAGTTCCTGAACATTTACTCACTTACCCTCATCCCAGCACTGTCAGTGTGGCTGATTTATGCTAGAGTACTTATTCAGTGGTAGAGATGAAAGCATGCTCGAAATAGCCAATAATTCATAATCAGTAAGCCACCAATTCTCTTCCTCTAGGAACCAGAGGGGGGTTGAAATAATGTGAGCATTTGGAGGATATACCTCAGGGGCTGCCCCACAACTACCATCAAAAAAACACAATGTCCAAGCTGCAAGCTGACTTCACTCAGTGTGTGGGGGCTGTCTTCACAGGCTTGCCTTTCCTGTGTTCATGTTTCTTGTGTTCTTAAACATGAGAAACCGTTCATAACAACAGGCCATTCTTTTAATTGCAGACTTTATTTGTTCCATGGAGACAGACACACATAGTATTTACAGCAACTCAGATGTGGACAATTAAAAGCATTTGCCAGCAAGCTTGACAAGCAGTTCAAGTCCTGGAATTTACATGGTGAAAGGAGAAAATCAACTCCTTCAAGGAAAAAAAAAATTTTTTGTTTTTTAGTCCATTCACTTTATTCTTCTGAGTCAGTTCTCTCTCTACACAACTTCTTTTCTGCTCTCATTCTTAGCTCCTTTTCTGCCTGATATTTCTATCTTTTTTTCCTCAGTGATTTTTTTATTATTATTATTTTTAATTTTATAATTTACTTTAATTTTACATATCAGCCACGGATTCCCCTGTCCTCCCTCCCCCCCCCCCCCCCCCGACCCACCCCCTATTCCCACCTCCTCCAAGGCAAGTTCTTCCCTGGGGATTCAGCTCAGCCTGGTAGATTCAGTTGAGGCAGGTCCAGTACCCTCCTCCCTTTACCCAGGCTGAGCAAAGTGTCCCAGCATAGGCCCCAGGCTCCAAAAAGCCAGCTCATGCACTGAGCACAGGTCCTGGTCCTACTGCCTGGGGGCCTTCCAAACAGTTCAAGCTAATCGACTGTCTCACTTATCCAGAGGGCCTGATCCAGTTGGGGGCTCCTCAGGTATTGGTTCATAGTTCATGTGTTTCCATTCGCATGGCTATTTGTCCCTGTGCTCTAGTCCAACCTTGGTCTCAACAATTCTTGCTCATATAATCCCTCCTCTCTCTTGCTGATTGGACTCCCGGAGCTCCACCTGGGGCTTGGCCGTGGATCTCTGCATCTGCTTCCATCAGTCATCGGATGAGAGTTCTATCATGACAGTTAGGGTGTTCGGCCATGCGATCACCAGTAGGTCAGTTCGGGCTTTCTCTCGACCACTGCCAGTAGTCTATTGTGGAGGTATCTTTGTGGATTTCTGGGGACCTCTCTAGCACTCTGCTTCTTCCTATTCCCATGGGGTCTTTATTTATCATGGTCTCTCTTTCCTTGTTCTCCCTCTCTGTTCTTGATCCAGCTGGGCTCTCCCGCTCCCCTAAGCTCTCTTTCCCCCGACCCTTGCCCTTCATTACCCCCACTCACGTCCAGTTTGCTAGTCTGTTTTTTAAAAATCAAACCACATAAAAAATTAATAGTTTGAGTAGTGAGAACCTTGGGTTGGATGAATGTTATTGCATAAACATGAGATGGAACATATATCAAATGCCTCCTTCCGGAAGAGCCATTGGCAATATTATTATTATTAATTGATGCCAATTAAAAGCCATTGCCTTCAATGTCCAGTTTAAAGAAAGTCATCAAAAGAAATTTACACGCATATGTGACTTTCAAGGCTTTACTTACATTATGAAAACATATGAAAAAAATTACAATGTCTAATCTTAGAAGAATACAAAGGCAAAAATGTGAGTCTTCCAAGTGCCCAGGATCTAAGATTTAGAGTACTCAGAAACCAAAAACAGTTTTCTATTCACTTAATGTAATTTACTTAATTTAGAGACAGTATCACTATTTCTCAGGCTGGCCTTAAATGCCTAGGAACTAACCCTCCCAGGTAGGTGGGGCATTACACATATACAACTGTACTCAGCTTGCTCACCATACTTAAAACCGAAATTCCACATAAATAATGCTTGAACATAAGACTCATGTACTTTTTCCAGTTCTGTGCCATATAAAGTCCTCTGTGAACTCATCTGCATAACTAAGGCTGAGTTGCTTCCAGTAAAGCTGTATAGTAGAAGTTTTCTATAGCCAACAACCAAAGCAACACAGACCACACTACCTGATCAACTCTCATAATCTTCTTAGCCTTCATATTTATATAATAATCTCCCCACAGGGTCTTCAAAAGAACTTCCTTCTTGATGCCAATTTTTTGACTATAGATTCTGGCAAAGTGCTCAATTCTGAAAGAAAATCAATAGTGCATGTTACAACAATAACAATGAACACAGCCAACACTTCACTGTTTCTTTGCCATATACCATTCAAAACGCTTTCTACATACTATCAAACCTAATACTTTCAACTGTCCTAACACTTTTCTCATTTTATAGAAAAGGATAATGATACAAAGCTATTACACAGGCAGTGAGTGAGATTGGGATTCAAAGACAAGCAGGGTGACATTCAGGCCTGTGTCAGTGTCCAACATGCTATACACTGGCATGAATTGGAATGTAGGCTGCAGCTCCCATGTGAAATTTGACAAAAGGTAAGGATGCTAAGGAAGCAAAGGTGCCAGTTGTCCATCATAACTCTACTAATTACAGAAATTATTTTTGGTTTTCAATGCTGTAAGTGCTGTTATTCACAAGGGAAATGAACTCTAGAGCCCCAATCTGCCAAAACTAGAGGTGTAGCATCCTGGAATATCAGTGACAGATACACATTTACTCAATTCTCACCAACCCAGAGAAACCAGCTAGCACCAGTTTCTATCCACTGGAGGGGAATCCACCAGCCCCGGGGTGTAGGGCAGCCTCCGGTTAAAGGGCTCGGGACCACCTTCCTGGAGGAAACAGAACTCATCATTAAAAGCTTGTCTAGAGCTCTCAAAGTACTAGCATCTTAGAAGATGCTGCTCAGAAACAAGACAAGAAGACCTCCTCTACACAGCTCTTCAACACGACACCAGAGCTACCACCACAGTGCTGAGAAAGGGGAACTATCCTTGGCTGAAGGTGATACGGTCATCCATGCAGAAAACTTCAAAAGAACCAGCAAGACTGTTAGTGGAGCTAATACCCACTAAAGCAAGACTGCGTGCCAAGCTGGCATGAGCAGTCAGTGCTTCCCAACATGCCAGCAGTCTCAGTACAGAAGACAGGCGGGCGGCAAGAAAGTCTATAAACCTACTCCATACCCTGCTATGGGGAAAATGTAGTGCTGCGTGTCCATCCATACGGCCCAGCTCCAGAACGCTGACACCATGAAATGCTGACGTGGGTGTAGAACAACAGCCTCTCCATCCATTACTGGTAGGAAAGCAGTAGTACAGCCTCCTTGGAAGACAGTATGGTGGTTTCTCAAATGTCTAGACATGCTCACTTGTGATGCAGCAATGGTATTTAAGCATTCACATAAACTGAAAGCATATGTCCATGAAAATATATGCACATGGATGTTTATAGCAGTTCAATTCACAATTTCCAAAATTTGAGGAAAGCAAGCAAAGTGTCCTTTAAGCACATCAACAGATGAACTGTGGTACAACCAGAGGCGGGAAGATGACTCAGCACTAAGCAGAACTACATGGAGGCAATGTAAGTGTTCGCTGCTAACTGAACGAGGAGGCCGACCAGCAAGAGCCACACACTGCTGACTTGACTATGCGGCAGTTTAGAAAAGTCTAAACTATGTGAGAGTTAAAATACCAGTGGCTGCCAGTGGTTGGAGGGAGGTAGGAATGGACAGGCTGAGCTACTACATAAACTTCATTTTTTATTTGATCCAACAGTTACTTATTCAGCAGAGGTTTTCCTTTGTGTTTTTTTTAATTTTCAAAAAGGTTAGTTTCTTCAAAAATCTGTATTATTATTTACTGTTAGTTCCTGGAGAAGTCAAACTATCCTATATGGTATAATAATGCAGGGCACAGCACCGAAAGTGAGCTCCACAGCATCTTTGTGTCAGGGCGTGTTTACCAATCACAAAATGAACTACATCAGTGAAGGATAATGGTCACAGTAAATCTAAGTATGGATGAGAGTGTTTGTGAAATTTGTACTTTCCTCTCAATTTTGTTATGAACCCACATCTGCAGGGCTTTTTTTGTTTGTTTGTTTAAATTTTAAATTCATTTTAAAAAAGAAAGAGAGGCGGACTCTGAAGCATGCCCTTCTCCTCACTGAGGAAGGAATCTAAAGTTAGCATACCACAGTTCTTTTTGTTTCTGTCTTTCAAGACAGGGTTTCTCTGTGGAGCCCTGGCTGTCCTGGAACACACACACACACACACACACACACACACACACACACACACACACACACACACACACACACCTGCCTTCGGACAATTCTTTCCACGTCAGCTAGGGTGCTTTTCCTGAACCCCAGAGGTTAATGTTAAATGAGCTAAGTGATGTTATTAAGAAGCTGCAGGAGTTGCAGTCAACAATTACGGTAGGAAGGAGAAATGCCAAGGTCATCAGTGGCTCAGAAAGAGTACAAACAGTACAGGCTGCCGAAAATAAGTAACAACTGACCCTTCTCGCTGAGGACAAAGGGAGAGAAAAATACCCAGAGATCAAACTCCGCATCACAGCTACAGCTGCTGACCTTCTGGAGCTGTCTCAAGACTCAAGCTGTCTCTGGATTTGCTACAGCATGAACTTCATTTTCAATCTGACCAAATAGTTACTTATTTAGGAGAAGTTTTCCTCATAATTTCCCAAAACTTCAGTGTCTATACAATCTGTATTACTAGTTACTCTTGCTTTCCTTTTTGAAACAGAAAACTCTTCTTCTCCCTGTAGGTTCTTATCTCACTCCAACGACCTGGAAAGGGCTGCAGCTTCCGTTAGAGGACTGTGGATGGAGTGCTGCTCTCTCCCCACCTAGGAATGGTATTCCCGGGAAAACTCAGGTTGGAGACTGCTCAGGGAGTCAGGCCCCTGTGGCTGCAGGCTTGCAAGGGCAGAACTCTGGAGCTGACCACCGGTTCTGACTGGGTCTCTAAGTCTCCATGGAGGACTGCAGCCCGCCGAGCAACTGGCATCTATAACCAGAAAGTGACAGAGACAGGGTCTCCGAATGTGTCTAAAGCTTTGTCCTGAGACTAGGAAAACAGAGAAGACCTGGCTCCTTTACCACAGTGCAGTGAACAGGAAGGCAGAAGCAGTCTCCCAGTGGGGGTCAGCCCTGCACCTGCTGAAAGAGACAGGTGAGCTCCTGGGCACCTCCATTTTCTGTGCACATTTGATTGACACCTGCCAGTCAAACCTGCAGTATTTGGACTCCATTCATTGTGTTTTCACGTCCCTGTCTTTCATGAGGCAAGTCTGTAGGTGGCTTTTCTTTCTTTCAGTGAAGAATTTTATGCGTTTGCCACAACTGTTTAGATGAGGCGGATTTCAGTTTGTTTGTTTGTTTGTTTGTTTGTTTGTTTGTTGACTTTTATCTGCACTTATTTTTATGCTGAGTTTATTCCCTTACCATGAGCTTTGTTTCTTCAGTTTCTGGGATTGAGGTATCTTTTTGTTTTGTGCAACCTCCTCTTCTGGTTTTGGAAACAACTTGTTCCTTTCCAGTGAGGATCATTTCCTTGTGGCGGGGAGCTCCTGTACCGGTTGATCTGGCCATGAGCTCTGTAAGTTCATCATCAGCGCATCTCAGGTGCTGTGTTCCCTGGCTGTCTTCAATGACTAGAGAAGCGGCATCTAAATCCAAGTTCAGTGTCACTCGCTACATTTTTAAGCATGTTCTGTAAAAATTCAGCACTCTTTTTGGCCACCGATCCTGTGTCCAGCCCCACTGTTTGGCCTGGGTACACCTACCAACTCCACCATTATACCACTGGAACAGCACACGTGGTTTCTTTAAAGTGACATTGTTGGGGCACTTGGTGGCTTTTTCGAGATGCATACCCTTAATAGCCTGGGCAGTTTCACGTGTGTTCTTAAAGTGAACAGGAAGATTTGAACCTCTTGATTTGCATGATTTTGGAGGGTTTTCTGGGTCAAGAGAGTAGCAAACCATCTTCACAGGTCACCTTAGGCTGCTTGTAGAAGAGGGACAGTGTGGTTTTTATTTTATGTCTCCAGAATTTTAAAATATGTTAAATTTGTGTTACCAAATCCAGTCATATTTTCTTTTATATTTTATAATACTGTCAGATAAGTGTCCCATCTTAAATTCTAAAAGTGGTAAAGACTCTATCAGAACTACAAATTATAAGATATTTGCCCTGCTGCTCAGGCCACCATCTTGAAATCTTTTCCAGTCCAGCAGTTACTGACACATGCAGGTAATGCCAAGTCTTTAGATCTTCCTTTGGCCCCTCTTCGTTCAGTTTTATTTCATAGCAAACACAAAATTTGCTTCTTCACATTGACCCATTCCCTATTATTACTCAGTGTTTTTATTCAATCTTTGTCACGATGAAGATGATAGTTATACTCTTAAAATAGTGTTAGTTTCTAACACAATTTCTTCATTCTTGAATTCTAATTAATTTCCTCTACAGAAGAATTTCAAACTAGCTCCCACAAATACCTTGTAAATATATTCCAAAATTCTATAACCCTGTGCCTCACTGACTGACAACTCCATTGTGGGAAGAGACTGAGCCACACACCCTTTCCCTCCAAGACCCCAGTGGATTAACATGCATTGCTGGAATCTTGGATTTGGCGCACAAAAACAAGTAAAACTATTAGGAAGGGTTTTTTCACTGTTTCTTCTTCTCTGTTTCTACTCTATACGTGGTGGCTTCCATTCTGTAAACCTAAAATAGGAACTCAAGATTCCCAAGTATTCTCACCCAGAGCCGAGTCTCCTGGACTAAGACTGATTAAAAAGTCACACTTAGGAAACAGACCTAGGGCCAACCCCAGCCACACTTACTAGTACCGCACTGTACAACACAGACCACCTTCTAACCTTTTTAGTGTGCCCGTTTCTACCTTTGGGATACTGGCAGCTGTCAACCCTCCCTACCCACTGACTCCAGAGGATAACCGGAAGGATGGGGTCTGCATTATTTCATTTCCACCGGCATTTTCTCCTCAACTAACTTAACCTGGATGAAAACAGGCATGAGTCCATCGTCAATATATCCGACCTTGTCTAGCCCAGAGAATGCCGACTGGTAACACCTAAAAGTGGAGGAATCTGAAAGGGATATAGAAGTTACCCTTAGTCTATTCATTCAAGATCCTCCTCCTCCTCCACCCACAGTGAACTTCCTCCAACTTGTAAGACTTAAGACTCCAATTAGGATAAAACATGAAATTATGAAAATCATTATTATGGACAAGCCCTCCACCTTGTGGCTCACTAGCAGAATGCTCACAAACTAGTATATTAACAGGGCTCAGCCTGTAATATAACTGAAGGAATCATTTTACTTTCTTTTCTCTTTTGGAGCTAGAGTCTGGTTTATGTTGACCTAGAACTCACTATGCAGCTAGCTTATACTCCCCTCAAACTTGGGACCCTTCTGCCTCACCTTGCTCAAGTGCCACATTACAGGTATGCACCACTATGCCTAGCTACGCTTCTTTTTAACTAGAAAAACTTATTAGAAATCACTTTAGCCCAATCTTCTTATTTTTCAGAATGTGACAACACCAAGCTACCACACAGGTGGGGAAAGGTCCATACTCCCCATTCTCTCTGTACACTCACTTCACCTACATTTATTTAGGTTTGCCACAGCCCTTTAGGCACAAGGACTAAGGTACCTATAATCTATAATTTGTTAAAAATAGCCCCAGCATGCACATAGTCAGGGTCTAACCCACAAGGACGACCTAAGAGAAGGACCACAGTTTGACCCCATAAGGTTGTAAAGTTGGCTTTAATATCACCATCAGTTCTGCCCCTTAGCAGCTGAGCAAAGCTGAACAAATCCTCAGTGCTTGACCCTTATATAATAGGATGGATTTCAAAGATTGTTGTGAGAATTTAATCAAATAACTCAAATAAAGTGAATAACTCAATGCCTAGCATATGTATATACTCGACACAGCTTTTTCCCATATTAACTTCTCTTCACATTGGAATAAAAATAAGTGTACTTGCTCATCGATGAGCAAAAGCTTTAAAACACACAGGACACTGCCAAGAGAAACTAAGCTCAGGTCAGGGTGGGAGAATCCTCCAAGGGGCTCTGGCAAAGGTACAACAGAAACTCAATGGAGGGACAAGCTTTCCAACAATGGCACTAGAATAAAAGAGTAGTCAACTTCAACCCAAGCCACAAGCTTTACACGAAGTTATTAACTTAAAATGTAAACAAGAAAGCCACAAGAGACATGAAAGCGGAAGAGAGGCTGGTGAGAAAGGGGAATAATGGGGGGAAAGGGGACGAGAGGGTGAATATGATAAAAACACATTATGTACATGTATGAAAGTGTCATAATGAAACCCACTGTACATAATTAATATATGTGAATAAAAACATTTAAAAAGGAAAGAATCTTCAGGGTCTTCAGGTAGGCAAACAGTTATTAAATTTGATTCAAAATGTAAAACTCAGAAAAAGTGGTAAGCTGATTGTGATAATTTGAATGTAATTCGCCCCCATAATCTCAGGGACTGGCACTATTAGGAGGTATGGCTTTACTGGAGTGAGTATGGCCTTGTTGGAGGAAGTGTGTCACTGTGAGGGTGGGCTTTAAGTTTCCTAACTCAGGATATTGCCCAAAGAGTCAGGCGACTTCCTGCTGCCTTCTGGTCAAGATGTAGCCAGCCCCACATCTGCCTGCATGCCGCCATGCTCCCTGTCATGATGATAATGGACTGAACCTCTGAAATTATAAGCGAGTCATCCCAATTAAATGTTTTCTTTATAAGAGTTGCTGTGGTCATGGTGTCTTTTCACAGCAATAAAAACCTGAACGAAGACTGACTCACCTAAATTAAAATCTTTACTCTGTAAAAGACACAGCCAAGAGGATACAAAATCTGACCACAGACGAGGAGAAATATTTTCAAAGCACACGAAAGACAAAGGCCCCATACCTACAATTTACAAAGAGCTTTCAAAACTCAGCTGCAGAAATACACCAGACCA
Source organism: Peromyscus californicus insignis (assembly GCF_007827085.1). Lineage (NCBI taxonomy): Eukaryota > Metazoa > Chordata > Mammalia > Rodentia > Cricetidae > Peromyscus > Peromyscus californicus. Next base: position 119,032,721 of record NW_026294562.1, read on the forward strand.
AATGGACAGGAAGAGACGTATAAAAACAATGACAGCAGTGACGGCACCGAATCATGAAGCAGACCACACAGGCACCGCTGTGGGAATGTACAGTGGAGAAGCCTTTTGGAAAGCTGTTTGGTAATTCCTTTACAAATTAAATTTACTGCCTGGAGATGTAGCTTAGTTGGTAGAGTGCTTGCCTGGCATACATATATACTTATAATGGCCCCAACTGGAAAAAACCCAAATGTTCTTTAGTGGGTAAATGGATAAACTATGGTAAATGTATACAATAGGATACTACTGAGGGAGAAGAAAGACCAACTATTATGGGCTGAGCACACTAAATCCAAAAATCTAAAATCTACAAATTGTTAAGGACTAACACAGCACCACTGGTAGAAAATTCCCCAAGACCTTTTATGTTCAGCCTTAGTCAAAACACGGCTGCACTTAGGATGCTGGGTAAAGTTACCTTCAGGCCGTGTGTATAATATAAGTGAATACCGGAGTGCGGCTTCAGTCCCATCTCCAAGATACTCTGTGTACATGTCGATATTTAAAAAATCCTAACTATGAAACACTTCTGGTTCTACGCATTTCAGAGAAGGACGACTCAAGTTTAATAGGTGCCACAATTTGAATTAGTATCTAGAAAATTATGCTGAGTAAAAAAGACATTTTAAAAGGCTACAAGTTATTTGGCTCCATTTCTATAGCATACTGTTTAGACTTAATTTCTCTAACATTCTTAAAATAGCACATTACAGGAATGAAAGACATTAATGTTTTCAGTTTTGGTTATGCAGGGCTTGGAGCAAAGCAGATGTAACTACGCAGGTTTTATGTGGAAGTTTCAGGATGATGCAGTGTTCTCTGGCTTGACCGTGTCCGTGTTACTGTTCTGAAAGAGACACTGTAGTACCATTTTTCACAATGTAAGCATGAGCCATGGCAGGACACTGAGCAGAGGATACAACATAACTCTGTATTGCTGGGGATGCTGTGAATGTGTTGCTCTGATTGATTGATAAATAAAACGCTGATTGGCCAGTAGCCAGGCGGGAAGTATAGTGTAGGCGGGACAAGCAGAGAGGAGAATTCTGGGAGGTGGAAGGCTGAGGCAGGAGACGCTGCCCACTGCCATGAGGGGAAGCATGACGTAAGATACTGGTAAGCCACGAGCCACGTGGCAAGGTATAGATTTATAGAAATGGGTTAATTTAAGATATAAGAACAGATAGCAAGAAGCCTGCCATGGCCATACAGTTTATAAGTAATGTAAGTCTCAGTGTGTTTACTTGGAGGACACAAGTGGGAGAGATTTGTCCCGGCTGCCGGCACACAGGAAAACTTCAGCTACACTGTATTACTTCTCATAATGATATAAAATTACAGTCACATCAAAACAGAGTTAAAACAGAGTTAAATGGTCTATAATTACCAAGAGCCAGAGATGCAGAATGACTCACCCAAAGCCCCAGCCATCGATGGCACTGGTAAACACCACATTGCCCTGCTCTGGAGAGAAGTACAGCTGCGAGTCATCGGCGTCCTCCAAGCCCGCGCTCCAGTCGTACACTTGATCTCCTTGTTCAGAGTGGGTCTTCACCTGGGACTCTGTCTCTCTCTCTGCTCTCTCTTCTAGGACTTTAGAAGTAAAAAGAGTTCCTGTGAGTGCGTTAATCTAGGAGAGATGACGAGATGGCAGAGTGTCATTCATATGCTTAGCACACATGGGAGGGACACTGTCTACCTTTGCTAAGGCCAGAACCACTGTCGGAGCCTGAGTTCACTAGGGTGACATTATAATCAACAAATAGCTTACACATATCAACCTAGTCTTTTAAATTCCAACAAACCTAAGGCTTCCAATAAGGCTTCTAAAGGGCCATCTTTGTGGATTATTTTAATCCTGGGGAGTTTCACTAAAAACTCATCCTATCCAAATCCCCAACTTTAATCACTCCTTCTCCTATTTCCCGTATCAGCTGTTTAAAGCTCCCAGCACTCTTCAACCTTTTCCCCAGTATCTCATCTCAGTGAGTAATCTTATTTCCTCCTGCAGAGTGATAACTGAAGCCTGCTTTCAGAATTCCTACAAGTTTCCCATATCCTAACGTCCGCCCTGCTCACATCCACAAATGCTGCTGGCTCTTCTTGTGCCTCTCATCCTGGCAAGCACATTCCCTCAGTGTTTCTGCAAGGCAGGAAATGTCTTCAGCTCTTCGTATTGTGCTGGGAGCTAGACTGGTTACCCCGTACCTCTCAATGCCCTACATTTGTCTTCCCTCTCTTTAGCAAAGAAATGTATCCATGCTGATCTTCAAGAAGCTTAAATTCCTCTGGATGACATAGCCTCGCTAAAATGCAAGGCTTACATTGTATTGTTTTGTTTTGTTTCCTTCCAGGTCTCATTTCTTATCACTTCGTATCATGATCTCTCAATTCTTCAGCTATAACAAACAATCTCCTTGATGGAAACACTGCCCGGACTTTATCTGGCTCCATGACTTTACACATTTGTTTTGTCTCCTGTAAATGTTCTTCCTCTAACTTTCAACTTGACAAACACTTATGGTTCCTCCATCTCATGGTCTCACTGTGAGACTGTCTTCTCCTTTCTGGCTCAGACTGGGTTGAGTAGCTCCCTTCTGTGCTCTGAAATCACAAGGGGGTACCTGGTTGTCCTCAAACGTCTCACCTGTCCCTTTCACTCACTACACTGGGAGCTCTTTGAAAACAGGGACTCTGCTGTGTCCACCCTACACTTATCACCCCTCACACACGATGGGCATTTGGTACTGCATATATCTACACAAATGTTTGCTAAACAAACAAATCAAGGTCTAAACAAATCTTCATCTAAAAACAAAAGTACCATACAGCCTCTTAACATCACTTCACTTCAGAACCAAACTACAGAACTTTAAATACGAGAGCCTATAGTCCAAGACTGACACTGATGGGTTCTGGGAAACAGAGGCAACTCCCAAGAGCACACTAGTTCTGTTCCCTCTGCATAGTTGGTGACTCTAATTGACAGGAATCTTAAGTGATAAACTTTCAAATAAATGTACTTCCCCCAATAGTACCTCATATTCCACCCTTTCTTACAGCCTTCAGCCCATTTTTAAAGTACTGAAGAATACTATACCTGTTCTAAGATATTCTTGAGGTGAGAGTAGGCCTCTTGTGGGCTGAATTTTAGCTCCACTATCAGGCGATCTATCTTATTAATCACTAAAACAGGACGGATGTTTTCAAGCCAGGCTTGTCGCAGAACTGCCTGTGTCTGATAAAAACAAAGAAAAAAACCTCTCATGATCTGCAAAGACTAAGGCACATAAGAAAATCTCAATTAATAACCAACACATTCTGAGGCTATATTACAACAACCCAGACTAAACTACATGTACATACATGATTACCAGGCTCTCTGCAAGTGCGTGTGTGAGTACACGTAGGCCCCCCCCACCCCACAAATTTAAAGAATTATAAAACAAAGGCCTACCACTCTAGCATATAGGTCAGAAGTACAACAGTTCCAGAAGGGACTCGCCCCCCTTGATCCTAAGGTCTTCCACATGACCACTAGTCTGCTATCCTAGCCAGGTATCTCCACTTCACCCATCCTGTCAGATGTCAGACACCACACAGGATAAGGCTGTACTTCTCAAGTTGAGAGCCCTGTGGCTTCGGGGGAACATACACAGGGGCATATGATAATTAGAGCACATCTTCCTGGAATATTAAACTTCCTCCATTTGAAGAATTAAACCTTTTATTGTTCTTCCTTTTTAAGCATTAAAAGAAAACATATATACTAAGGAGAATTCAAAATTGACTTTGGATTTTGGGTTTTTGTTTGCTTGTTTGTTTTTTAAGATGAGATGAAAGTTTAAAAAAAAAGTTATGAGAAATAAACTAGCCTTTCTGAGTTTTACTGCCACAAGAGCTACACACTGATCTGGCCTTAATGGTAAATTCTTGGAACTTTGCTGAGGATAAGAACACTGGATTAAGGATGTAGAAGAGTAGTAGAAAAATTCCTCAAGTAGGAAGGATGCATGCATGCACGCATGCGTGAGTGCACATGTGTCCTGAGACTCCAGTAGAAGAGAACTGTCCCGTCTAGGAGAAAGCTAGCTCCATATCATGCTATCAACAGCCTGCTATGACTTGGAAACCTTTCCCAGTGGAGCAGAGCCTCCAGATCCCTCTCAAACTCAACATTCTCCTGCCTCTGCCAGTCTTTCTTCTAAAGAGATACCACAGACATGTCTATCCACGCGTGGCCGCTATCTCTTACCATCTTGTTAAGACTCTGGGACAAACTTCATCACAGACTGCAACATTGCCAGATGTCAAATATAAAAGCCACTGTCTGTCGAGAGCACACAGCAATCAACAGTGTCTCCTCTTCTACACCTCCCCTTGCAGCCAGTCAAATTTAAGACCATTTTGGACCATAGATCTCACCTGTGGACAGACTCCCTCCACAGCATCCACCACAATGATGCATCCATCACAAATGCGAACCGCTGTTGATACTTCTGAGGAGAAATCCACATGTCCAGGGGAGTCTATCAGATTAATCAGGTACTCCTCATTACCTGAAGTAAAAATTGAAGACACATTTTCAGCTATGCACACATGCAATCCTCTTCCCTGGAGACTTGGGAAGATGCTTCTAAGACAAGACTGAACCAAGCTACAGGAGCCAGACCTTCAGTCGGCAGCTATCATTCCAACTTGACCACTGTACATGTGGACTCCAAACGGCCTCCACGGTGAACATTAAAGAACTTCATCAAGAGCTTGGTGTGTACCTGGTACTGTGCTGGAGCCTTTTAATGCACCAAACACGTATTGGATTATTAAACTATCCCTATGAGAGAAATACCTCTCTTCTCACTTTAATCACTAGTTAGTTGAGATGGAAAGAAACTAATGCCTAAGGGCCCAGGAGTAAAAGGTCTTCAAAGAGGCCTCAAACATCTATGGAAAACATTAAGCAGTTACCAAATTCAAATTCCTCCTACACTTTCTCAAGGAGCAGTGTGTGACTTTGTAAAACCAACAGTGAGACTCAAATCTACGCTGCACAACACTGTGAGGGGCAGACGTGACGGGCAGACACGACGTGCCAGGTAGTGCAGGACGTGCTCACACCATCTCCTTTAATATCCCAACAAACAGAAACTCAGAGTGTGGGGACGTCTCGTCATTGTCTGGTTTCAGCACTAAAATTCACACATCCCATCAGAGCTCCAGACACACCAGGACAATTGGTCATCAACAGTGACACAATTCAGTAAACCATGTGAATAATAATGACACTACAGAATATTGCACTTCACCCCCATTACTGCCAAATCTGGTACAATTTTAAAGTCAAGTCAATTCCTTGAATGCTCAGACATAAATATTTTACTTGTGTTCCTCCCCTTCACTTCATATTTATTAACTACAATAATTACAATAATTGTAGTAGTTAAATAATTACCACAAGGCTAAATGGTACAATCTATGGACCATATAAATACTTTTTCTGGAATATAATTCCAACAACTTAGTGTGAAATGGCAAAGGTAAAGTAGCACAGAAAATACACAGTCAGAGCTAACATCTGTGGCTCACCTATTTGTGCCTGCCATTGTTCTAAGTCTATCCTGTTCTTTCTGTACCTGCCATTGTTCTAAGTCTATACTGTTCTTTCTGTACCTACCATTGTTCTAAGTCTATCCTGTTCTTTCTGTACCTGCCATTGTTCTATGTCTATCCTGTTCTTTCTGTACCTGCCATTGTTCTAAGTCTATCTTGTTCTTTCTGTACCTGCCATTGTTCTAAGTCTATCCTGTTCTTTCTGTACCTGCCATTGTTCTAAGTCTGTCCTGTTCTTTCTGTACCTGCCATTGTTCTAAGTCTGTCCTGTTCTTTCTGTACCTGCCATTGTTCTAAGTTCATATTGTTCTTTCCGTACCTGCCATTGTTCTAAGTCTGTACTGTTCTTTTCAGCCCTCCACAGCAGAAGACAATATTAGCCCCCTTTTCAGAGATGGATACAAGAGCACATAAAAATACCCATCTCTAGAACATCCAGCTAGAACCTCACTCTGAGTCCCGCAATCTAAATGGCAGAGGCAGCCTGGTAGGGTGGCACATGCCTGTAACTTGGAAGGGATCTCAAGTTCCAGGTTTGTAGGGTTAAACCAGTCTAAATGGATAAACAGAAGCTGAGAGTTGTAAAAAGCATTCAATTTCAGAGACCACACCTTCAACCACTAACTCAGGCAGCACGCTGCCCTCCACATGCCAAGACTCCACTATGGTAAGCTGCTGGATTGCTAGGACCTGACTCCCTATGCTTTTCAGTCACCTGCCTAAATCTTCCATTCAGGATCCCTTTTCACCCAAGGCATGTTTACACCTCCCCCAGGATACAGGAAGTACAGACCAAACATTTACTGACAAGAACTCATAAACCAATTTATTTTAAAACATCTCTTTAGTATACATATACCTTTACTACTTATCAACAATCAAAACAAATGTGCATATTAATGAGATAGATGTACTGATTTGTTTTATATCAGGAATTAAATACGGGAGAGTAAAGGGCACATAGCATCTTCAATTTTTTTTCAGAACTGATTAATACTTTGATTTCATAACTGTCATTGCTAAGAACACTACTTCATATAAATGACTGCTATAAAAATGTCAGAAATGCCGGGCAGTGGTGGCGCACGCCTTTAATCCCAGCACTCGGGAGGCAGAGCCAGGCGGATCTCTGTGAGTTCGAGGCCAGCCTGGGCTACCAAGTGAGTTCCAGGAGAGGTGCAAAGCTACACAGAGAAACCCTGTCTCGAAAAACCAAAAAAAAAAAAAAAAAATGTCAGAAATATGTTTAGAGCCATTTCAGAAATAGTTGGGAGTTCTGTCTAAATTCCAAGCCAACACTTAGTGAACAATTTTTTGGGAAACCTAAGTCGTATCTTAAGCAGCGATATTTAAAATAAAAACTTCGAACACAATATGATCCAAAGATATACTGATTTGATACTTCCCTGAGAAGGGATGACTAATCTGTTTCCATTAAAGGAGACAACTTCACGTGTACAGCAAAAACACTGGAATTCATAATGTAGAACAGTCTCTGGCATGAGCCGAGGCATCCCAGGCAGCATCCACTGGCAGCGTGTGGCATGGTGACATGTACGAAGTACACACTGTGCGCTCAGGGTCAAAGCTGTGGGGATGCAGCTCAAGGGAGCGCTGCCACAGACTCCTTGGCTTTCTTCCGTTTTGACTTTTTTTTGGTTTTTCAAGACAGGGTTTCTCTGTGTAGCTTTGCGCCTTTCCTGGAACTCACTCTGTAGCCCAGGCTGGCCTCGAACTCACGGAGATCCGCCTGCCTCTGCCTCCTGAGTGCTGGGATTAAAGATGTGCGGCACCACCGCCCAGCTCCTTTTTGACTTTGAATTACTTCCTGGTTACTGCACATCCAGGAGCCGTGCTGCCATCACCACACTCCTTTTTGACTTTGAATTACTTCCTGGTTACTGCACATCCAGGAGCCGTGCTGCCATCACCACACTCCTTTTTGACTTTGAATTACTTCCTGGTTACTGCACATCCAGGAGCCGTGCTGCCATCACCACACTTTTCACTACTTCCCTATTTAGTCAGGTCATCTCATGTGGGCTCACAAGCTACTATTTAAGAAGCTGGGCTCCAAGGAGGAATCCCAAGTGCACTGGAGCTTCAGTGGACAAAAACTGCTCTTGGCTAACAACAGACTGCTTTCCTCAGCACACCGTTCCCCTCGCCTCGCAGCCTTCTCAGGCAAATTTTCAGAGCTCTGCTGAACCCACCACACAAGGCTCCCTCTATCCAAGGAATCACTATTCAGCAGCGCCTGGACCAGTGGCCCACTGTGTCTTGATGAAGCCTTTTACAACCAGCTCTCTTAGGCCTGGTTCCAGTCATCATCTTCGATTAGGCACCATGTTCTCAACCAAATAAGCCAAAGGAAACTGAGCAAGTCCAGCATGGTCCAGAACCCTGGCCAACAAAGCAATAACCGGGAGACCTGACCACTCAGCACTCTCTCAGCCTAACCCTTCACGGCATAAACATCCCAAAGGCCTCAAAAGTAAGAGAGTTAGCCAAAGTCATGCACTGCTGTTTCACAGTCCGCTCTGTCTGTGTCCCAGACTGTATTTCACAGGTAGGGAACCAGACATGCCTGTTCATTTGCCGAACTCCCCCGTCCTTGGAGAAGAAGTCTCAGAGTCTGGGCCTCTGTCAGCTTCTTCAGCGTTCTAAACACGAGTTTATACAGCCACCTCGGGCCACCTCGGCTCTTACTCCTTAGTGGGACTCCAGACCTTCTAGCGACTCTGAGAGAATCGAACACACACCTAGCTATGTCGGCCTAACCGGGCATCCAGTCCAGACCTTGCGAGCTTCACTCGAGGGAGGGCAGATTCAGTTCTAAGAGGGCCCAGAATGCTAGTGTCACACCAGGTGTTTTATTAGAAAAACCTACAATCTGAAAAAGAACAGTATATGAACAAACATGTTAGGGGTGACACAGGTAGCCTAGCGGCATACAGCACACGAACATGTTAAATGTCCAAAGATGGCCGTAATAAACGAGCGCATCAGTGTGCTGAAGCAGAAGCTTCTCTAACGTATTTAATGGGCAGGAGGCAGTGATGCCGCCAGTGAACAGCTGACACAGGCAGCTGTGCTGAGCCAGGCCTTCCAGCTCCTCTTCTGATGCCTCTTCCATCCTAAGCTTCCCAAAGTCACTTCAACCTGAGTTTTGAAGGCAGGGGAAAAGAAGTTCCACATCCTGTAGAGAGAAGTCCACAAGCACAGCTCTTCTGCTGTGACTTAATCAGCGCTGCTTTTTAAAACCTATTTATTAAAGGTCTTTCACTAATGTGTAGCTGAGGATCAAACTTTTAAAAATGTAAAAAATGTTATAGGACTTATACATACACACACATAATATGAAAGACAAGATCGAATGTGTTGCAGGCTGGCCTTGAACATGCGACATAGCCAAGAACAGGTGTGAACTTCTGATCCTCCTGCCTCCATCTGAGCGCTAAGATTTATAGGCACACACAAACAGACCATGATGTGGTGTTGAAGATCGGACTCGGGACCTTGTGCATGCTAGCAAGCATTCTACCAACTAAGCTATACTCCCAGCCCATTTTGCTTATTTATTTTTTTGGGAATTAATTTTTATGAGAACTATAAATTAAAAGTTTTGTGTGTATGCTGAATGTTCTTTCCAATCTGTAACAGAATCCTTCCTCCTGAGCTCTCTGATGCTGCTGGAGTAAGTGTCAAAGCGACAGGAGGATGATGGGGACTTTCCAGTTTGCCACAGTGATCCATCCCTGCTGCAGCATTCAGGGACAGAACCCTTGCTGCCTTCTCCCCCAGCGTTCTGAACAAACCTCTCATTTCAGGGGACTGACCTAACTTAAAAAGACAAACTTTTTTTTACGTTCCCAGCAACTGAGAGCAAGAGAGTCCAACAATCTGAAGTTAATTATGGTAGAAATCTCTCAATTTCTGCTAATGGGTGAGTGGGGAAACACTCTGCCACACCCTTCACTTTAAGATGGCATGGGCAATTGTTCCGGCAGTACCAAGTTGTCACCAGCACCTGGCTAAAAGCTCCTCTGTGGACAGAACTTGCAAGGAATTCAGCAGTTCACTTCCAGAACACGAAAGGTAACCACTGGAGCGCAGGAAGAAGACAGGAGAAAACTTTCCTCCACAAGGGAGAAACTCACCATTCAGATGAAGATCTGACTTGGCGCAGGTATATTTTTCATATGTCAGTGTATTAGGAAAGGAATACTGAGTCTACCCGACTGAAATAGCAGAAACTGAGTTATCTGAGGCACACTCCTGAAGACGTCACAGTCACAACTATATACATAAATTATACGGCAGCCGCAGAATGACTGCAGGTCTCCCTCCACAGGCTACACTATCTCCACATTACCACCGTCCCTGGAGACTTTAAATCGATGTATAAAGCTTTGTGACAAATCAACTAATAGTTACTCTGTAGTTTGGATCTGGCATATCTCCCAAAGGCTTAGTCCTCAGTTTGGCTCTATGCAGAGGCAGCAGAACCCTTAACAGGTGGGGCCCAGGGTAAGTCTTAAGTCACCCAGGGAGTGCCCTCCAAAAGGCTGGTGGGACTCCAGCCTCCTTTTCCTCTCTCACTTCCTAGTGAGACACTTCTTCCACTACATGGCCCATCCAATATGCCATCTCAACCACAGCCAAACCAGCATGGACCAAAACCTCCAAACTCCTGAGCCAAAATAAATCTTTCTTATTTAAGTTGTTTATTTCAGGTAGTAACTACAACAGAAATCTAGCAGCTTATTTGACAGAATTATAAAACATAAGACACATTCTATCTTCTATGTGTAGACATATTACAGCATATATATTTATATATGATATAAATTTCTTGAACTTATCCCTGCTGATGCATTCAGGGCCCTGTTTCTCAGGCATTCTGAAGGAAGATGACACTGAATAACTGGGGTCACCCAAGAGATACGGTGGAGACTCAGATGGAGTATCAAGAGTGAGGTTTTGGAAGGAGAGATTGATGACTTAGAAGTCATGAACAAAAGAGGCTTTGCTTTTGCTGTATAAACCCCTCCAAAAGCCCTCTCGGGATCATCCTCCAATGGAAAACAAACTGGACCCTGAAATGCGGCTTATGGTTTACTTCATTCACTTGGGTTTTCTTCAGTATAACCCCAGTCCAACACCAGCTATCAGGACTGTGGCTACATCCTCAACATTCACATCACAGAGTCCTCTCTTCACATGTCTGTTGTTCCGATATTAATCAAGCAGCTGTACCTCCACACGATCACGGTCCTTTACTTGCTGGAACCTCACTCTGCTACATCACCCTGAAAGGGGAGTCATAGATTGAGGCCCAATCTTCTTGCAAATCTCACGTTGCTAGTGTGTGTCATGACTATAAGATGCAGGGCCTGAGCCGGGCGGTGGTGGCGCACGACTTTAATCCCAGCAGTCGGGAGGCAGAGGCAGGCGCATCTTTGTGAGTTCGAGGCCAGCCTGGTCTACTGAGCAAGATCCAGGGAAGGTGCAAAGCTACACAGAGAAACCCTGTCTCGAAAAATGAAAAAAAAAAAAAAAATGCCATCAGAGCATTTGAGAGAATAATAGTACTAAACTTGGCCAGGGAGAAAACTGCAGAGACCTCAGGTAGAAAAAGAGTCATGTACATACATGACTGCACGGTAAGGCTGACTTAGAGGCCAGAATCAGGAGAGGATAAAGGTACAGACGAAAAGACCCTGAGTGGGGCATGAATCCAGAGCACAGGTAGGTCTCCAGAGATGGGAGAAAGGCAAAGATGGATACCACTACATTTTAAGGAAAGGTGGCAGAGTCGAGAATTCTTTTCTGTAATACAGACGATGACAATGTCAGCTGAGTCTGTGGAAAGGAGTTGGAGGGGTATGTTTGAAGACTGCCATGAGGTTTCAAATGGCTGTAGGGGAGAAGGGGGAGGCCTCCGAGAAAGGTGGGAAGTTGGCCTGCAAGTCTGAAGAAGAAGAAGTGTAGAGAACATAGTTTCTCAAGATGGAGTTTTGTTGGGGGGAGTGCTACAGAGGGTTAAGGAAGCAAATGGATGATGGAGGAGGATGCTGGGAAGACTGCTGGCCAATGACACCCCTGTGCTGCAGAAGGCAAAGAGCCAGTAATGAAGGCACCTGGGGCTTGACAAACTCAGTCTTATGAAATAACAACTGGGTACCGCACAGGGTTTTTTTTTTTTTGATAGTTGTTATTGACTGAGTACATTTTTAACTTCTCTGTGAGTCACATGTTAAACTTCTGTTGTTGTTGAGATGAGATCTATGCTGTCCAGGCTGCTCTCAAACTCACAGGCTCAGGTAATCCTGTACACAGCTTTCTGAGTAGGTGGGAGAAATGTGCTGTACTGTGCTCAACTACAAGTATTTAAACTTGAAATGTCCGAGAGTCAGTTCCAGGTGATGCACTAAGCTGCATTGTGACTGAAAGGCCAGCCCATAAGAGAAGTCCTTTTAGGGGATGGTAAAAGCTACTTTGGAGAAGCCATGTCAGGCATCAAATCATCAGTACACTGGAAGCCACATCAGGAGTTCATAATACTTTAAAAAAAAAAAAAAAAAAAAAAAAGGCAACTGAATGGTATGTGTCCTGCAGAGATTTAATACAGGAGAGAAGTAGCACTGGATGAGAATCTGGGCAAGAACGACAACCCTATGTCCTAATTCCGAGACAAGGAACAAGAAAGAAACAGAAGGAGAGCAGTGTGGTGAGAACAAGGAAGAGGGAACATCATCAGAGATGTTGAGGGTGTGCTGATGTTTGTCTTGGGAAGTCTGCAGAGGAAGTTTTGGTAGGAGAGGAATAGTAGGAGGTTGAGGGAGGTGTTAGAATCACAAAGAAATATGGAAACGAGACCATAAGAGAGGCTGGGCCATGTGGCTTACATCTTGGGCAGTGACCAAGGACAACAGGGATGTGGGTAATGCTGGCCACAAGATGTCCAAAAGTAATCCCAGAAAATCTGTGGTGGAAAGAAGCGAAGCTTCAGGAAGAATTAGTCAGGGCCTAGCCTAGCTCCCAACAGACTCCAGAGCCAAGCAAGTAGACTGGAAATGTAATCACTTGGTTCCTAAGCCAGCTACTGTACTCTAGAAACTACTGTCCTTCGTAAATGCTCTTAATCTCTGAAGTCCAGTTTGCACATAAGTAAAATAAGGATAGCCATCTCAGAGGGTTGCTGTGAGGATTAAACAATACCATACATGAGACATCTAGCTCAGAATTCAGCCATCACCAAGTTTTACCTTAAGCTTGGCATCAGCTACATGCTTCACGAAATGAAGAAAGCCATTGTCCTAAGAGGGAAAATAAAGTCTGATCTTTCAGTCAAATGAGGAACAAGGGAATCCTCCCCTCTTAGACAAACACACAGGCAGAAGGAAAGGGAACCCTCTGATACCAAACACTTTCTGGTACACTCTGGCCTTGTGTGGCCTGGTAGGGGAGTTGAGGGAGCCAGTTCCCTGTGGCTCAGTCTCTGAAGAGTTAGGACAGAGCCACAGGGCAGAAGCCACTATGAGTGTGAATTCTGAGCCTGTTCACCACATTTCCCCAGGGAGAAGACCCTGCACCTGGGCCTTGTTGCAGAAATCTGCTGTGTTTCCCATCTCCTCAATCAAAGTAAATCCCGGCACAAGGGGCTGCCACTTGGGTGATCCCCAAGTGCCCCACTTAATCAAATAACGAGGTAGCTACACGCCTACATTGACAAAGAAATTCAGTTACGAACTATAGTCTACTGCAATTTATTCTGCACAGAATTTTATGATTTTGAAAGTTGACTTTTTGTAAAATTACCAAAACTCTTGTAAATACAAATTCCCATATGGCATCAATCAATGAAGCCAAAATGGCACTGGCCCTCACCTTAGGGTTGGAAAGATATGCTGCAGATATACTGTGGATGGGAGAAATTTACTCTCTAGTCTACCCAGTCCTACCCATATAGTCTCAGTCAGAGATGTAAACACCAACGCCAGTCCAGAACTAATAATATCTGACTGATGTTGGAATCCATGAATTGTGTGGGGGAAGATAAGCTGTATATATTTACTTCAGTGTATACTCATATGCTCACATAAAATGTCTGTGGATTAAATATAAAAACTGAAAAAAAAATAAAGAAGCAAAATCAAGAGTGATTTGTAGTCCATTCTTGTATTTTACCCAATATCCTATAACAAAACGTAAGTATTCATTATTGCAAAAAAGATAAACTTGCAATTTTATTTAAAATATTTAAAAAGGACCGAGTAACTTAAAATGCAATGCTCTGTGGTGGTAATATTTCCTCACAGATATTCAAAAATGACTATTAGAAATGTCAGCAATATGTCTTTTGAGATTACTCAAGGACTAACTAGACCATGAATTTTAAATTGTCTAAATTTTGAATATACTTACTATACATACGCTCTAAAAGATTCAAAGGCATTATATCACCTTAGAATACTGAAGAAAGTGCTTCCCAATTCTTGAAATGACAAGATCCACCAATGGTACCTCTGTATAAGGGATGTGAGTGATGGGTAAGAAACGGAAATGTTGGTTTCACAATATGGTCCTAGCATTTACAACAAGTGCTGGCATAACTAACTAAATACAAGACTCCAGCTTCCACGGAAGAAATGGGCCTCTGGAAGATGCGAAACTTGGGATCACTCTGATGGTTTTCAATCATTTCTAGATTGTTCCAAGATTATTGTAAGCTTATCCTTTTAAACTAGAATAAGGCCTTCTATTTCAATCCAAGGAAAGAATGAAAAATATAACTAAACAAACCAAAAATCCATTTCATTAAGCATCAGACCCAGAGAAAGGATTTAACATCTAGTAAAGATTCCCTAAGGCAATCAAATGGGATGGGAAGGGGTGATAGAGGCAACCTGTGGCGTTTCTCTAACCATCAGCATCTCCCCTCTCTTCCTTCCACCGAGGTTCTCCTTTAGGCTGTCCCACCTTCAGAGCATAAAACACCACTCTGGAGAATCAGTACTCAACTACAGAGAAGAAATGTATTCAGTTCTGGGAAAATGTCCGACAGTGTTCCTAACGCATCCTTTTGTGGTAGATTAGGAAAGCTAAGTTCTGTGTTGTCAAGTATGGTGAGCCCTTGACTAAAGTCCCTTCTGGCTATCAGTCAATGCCCACAGAGAAACATGTTTGATAATTATTGACTCCAGTTCTTATTGATACGAGTAGATGACCAGGCAGCTGAAAAGTCAATCCTAAAGTTGAGGCACACCTTAAGTCTATGTGATCAGAAACATAAGAAAACAAAGCAGTAAGCAACAGAAAAGGGGTAAAGGAACAGATAAGAGGAGGGACGAGAGGTCAGAGGCAGGTAAGTATAAGGAGACTGGAAAAGTAGCGCAAACCTATAAAATGCACGCATCAAAGCATAGTTAGAAAACAGACAACCAAACCTGAAGACAAGAGTGAAACATCATAAACTGACCTGATGTGGTCAGTCTGTTTTAGACACACAGGCAACTATGGTGCTGCATGGCTGTAATCCCTACATTAGGGAGGTAGAGACAAGAAGGAGGATAAGGAGTTTCTGACCTGCATGGGTTATGAGGCCCTAAACTAAGAAACAAAATGTCACTCCAATAAGATTCTCATTTTTTTTCAAATTTCCATGAAAAGTATCTCTAGTTATTTTTAACAGACATTCAACAAGCCATTCTCACCCCAACTCAAGGCAGCTTGCCTCTGTTTCTGTACAACCTAGAAAGAAGCATGTATCTAGAACTTTCTAAGATCAAGCTTCCCAAAGCTAGAGTTTAACAAAACATGTTAGGTCACTCAATTCCCAGGGTTCTATCGGCCATTTTCCACATTTCTATCAGAAAGTCAACTAGGATGTGGAACAGCTGGATTTCATGGCATACAAGTAAAACCTGAATAAAGTAGCTAAGGGCAGTGAGAGTGAGTAGAGACAAACGGGCCATAGCAACAAAAACCGACACTAGAGGAATCTTCAAGATCAAAAGGCAATATCAGAATGAAGAAAGATGGAAGGTTACAATCTCTTCAAGCCTATAAAATAGTATGGTAAGCTCTAGGACACCATTCTCTGGGTCACAGAATGGGAATAGATCCCTTAAAATACAAGAGGCAGCATTAAAAAAAAAAAAAAGGAGCAGTACTTGAAATATTAAACACTGGAGATTAGTGTGCTTTAAAGTCCCAAAACTAGTTTGATACAAAAATGGTTTAAAGACTAATGTCAATGAAAATAGCCACACTCTGCACGGTGCCTCCCTGGGTGCTAGAGATACCACGCTGTGAAGGATGAACCACAGGTCACTCCATTAGGAAAATAAATCTTTATTACTTTCTTCAAAATATACATATCGTATAAAGTTTTCTATCAGTACAAAAATATGTATTTTGAAAAGCAAAAATTTTATCATAATCCAGTTTCTGAAAATATCTACTGTGGTAGTGTAAAATGTATCCTTCCAGAAGCATGTACACATGGACATTCATAACCCACAGAATACTCTACAATTGGCTTTTCTGTCTCTTAACACAGCGTTTTCACGTAATTATAAATATATGAGCTATAGAATTATAATTCTATGTAATTAAGCATTCAAGGCTATATAATACTCCACAGCATGGATGTAACATTCAGTTAGCCAATCTCTTCTTAACATTTAATTACTGGATGTTTTCACCAATACAAACCTTTTGTGAACATACAGCTTCTGGCATCTGTCTGACATTTCTGTCAGAGAACTCCTGTGCTACTATCAGAATGACATCTGTATTTGGGGACAGCAAGATGGTACTGATCAGAGCAACAGGTAGCAGTGGTCAGAGCAACCCAAAGTTACATAACTAAGACTCCAGGTCTCACATGCCTGCCGGCCATGGAGCATAAGAGAGGTCCAGCCAGGAAAACGGAAGGCTAAGGATGAGCCAGCCAAGTCCTGGCTCCTGACTTTCCTTGTGAAGAAATCCAGTCACCTGGTAGAGGGAGGCAGCTGTGAACTGCCAGTTCTTCTGCCCTCAAGCCAGTCAGAGGTCCTCATCTGCATCCAAGCCTGGACAGCCTGACTCTGACAACAGATCATTTGGAGATGCCAAAATGAAATGCATGGAACACAAAGCAAAGAAACCGAGGCATTTGATTAATTCAGAAAGAGAAGGGGTGGGTCAGGAGAGATGAAAATCGAATTAATTAAAACACGGATGGGTTTACCTTCTGCGTAATGTAGTGAAATGGCACTGGATTTCATGGTGATCCCTCTGACCTGTTCATCTTCTCTGCTGTCCATGTACCTTAACTAGAAAAGCACAACATATATATCTTTACTTTCCAGTGACTAAAATCCAACATTAAAATGCAGTTAGCTTTCATTTCAAACATATAAGCTACATACAGCTCTCTGTGGGTTTTTTTTTAAGGGGTATGGTGCTAGAGAAGCCAGGTTAGTCAAGAGAATGCATAGACAAACTGAAAGGTGTTGCCACAAATAAATTCACACCCTGCTTCCCCAGAGAGCTGCTCATCTACATCTCAGCTAGGAAGGATTAAATAGTTCAAAAGAATCCACAAAGGGATCTGGAGTTCTTTCTGTTCATCACAATGCAGCCTTTTCCTATCCAGAGGCACTTGATGAAGTACAAAAGAAACAGGTCTTTAGAGGAACAAGGAGCCTTAACTCTTTTCCAAAGTAACGGATTTTAAGTATGTGTGGATTCTCTCCTTTTTATAAGAATGACATAGTAGAAAATATTTACAGTATCAAAACTTAGCTAATGGCTTTCCCAAAGTTTTACTGCTTATACGTAAAGTATTTACTTACTTAGAGTAATTCTCTCTATTATAAAGTCTTAACTTTATGTAGATTCATCTCTTTTAATCAAAATCCTTGAGACTAATGTGCTAATACGGGATTGCCACACTTTCTCATCCTACATGAATTCTTTAGTTTTCTGAAATACTTCCATCCCCACAGCTCTGGTAAAATATCATTTTGAATTACAGGCTTTAAGTCTTATATAAATCGAAGAATATATATACATATATATACATACACACACACACACACACACATATATTTTTTTCACGTATTTGTTGCTCAACATTATTGTTGTCCAATGTTGCCCAAGTCAACCATTTTGATGGATGGAGCTATGGGTCACTCTAAGAGTCTCTTCACAAACCTACCACATTTACTCATCCAGTCTACCAGTGATGGACATATGTAAATTCACTGGTTTTTAGTAACGTAACTGGTAACTGAGCTGATAAGAAGTTTGAATTGGGACTGGAGAGATGGCTTAGTGGTTAAAAGCACTGCCTGGCTCTTCCAAAGAACCCTGGTTCAATTCCCAGCACCCGGGTACATGGTGGCTCACAACTGTCTGTAACTCTGGTGTCGGGAGATGTGTGTGCTGTCCTCCGGCCTCCACCAGCACTGCATATACATAATATAAAGACATGCATGCAGGCAAAAACATCCACACACACAAAGTTAAAGTAAATAAATCTTTAAAACAAGGAGGTTGGGATCATGTTTCTTACACACAACCTAGAAGTGAGATTTCTGAATCACTAAATTTTACATCTTCAATGCTACCATATATTTCCAAATTGTTTTCCAAAGTAGTTGGACCAATCCACACTCAACAGTGAGTAATAAGCAGTACTTCATCTTTAAATTCACACTTTCCCAATTTCTGAGGGACTGAGCATCTTCAGTTTACTATCCTGGCTCAGCTATTTCCCACTCCTCTTCTGTAAAAATCCCACGTACAGCCCATCCTCCTACTGGTTATATTACAGGTTTGTTTTGGAGAGGTGTTATAAATGGTCTCTGATTATTAGTTCTTTGTCAGTTAAATGTTTATTGTATTTTCCCTAATTCTAATGCATTTTTGTTATTTTTTCATTTTGTGGCATACCTGATAAAAAATGTTATTCATTTAAATGTAGCTGAATTAATCAACCTTTATACAGTAGTTTTTATCTTCTCAAGGTATCTTCCCTTATGGTTACAGAAGTAACATCCATTACTATTTTCTAAAAGCTTAAGCTGGCCCTTTTGTGCATTTTAACTACATGCAGGTGTTTTTTGTTTGATATTAAATACAGGTTGGTCCAGTATTATTTCCACAAATCTAAATAACTTCCCAAAGATCCTTTACTGACGTTATCTTTTCTCCACAGAGCTGAAATGTCAGATCTATAGTAAGTCAAGTTCTCATATATGTATCTGTTTCTAGGTCATTAGCCAATGTGATACCCCAGCCAATTCCAAACCACCAAGTTACAGGCCATTCAAGCTTTACCATCTTACAAGAATGCAAGTACCACATCCCACTCTTCTAGGATTTGAAAATGGCATATCCAATTTATTTTTTTCAAAAAAAAAAAAACTATTGGAATTTTTCCTAATTGCTAAATATGTAGATCAACATGAAACAACCATAAGTTTTCAAATAGTGACTCTGACAAAACACGAACAAGACATACCTTTCCTGTTTAAGTTTACCCTAATATAATTTTATTCTAATTATATGGCAGATTTTAAAATCTTTCACTGTCTACTTATTGCTGATGTGTATTTCTTTTCAATGACTTATATATCCTGAAATACACTAAATTCTTTACTTATATTCTAGCAGTTTATTTATAATTTTTGACTTTTTGCATCCCTTGGAACTGGAGTTACAGATGTTCATGAACCACCATGTGGGTGCTGGGACTTGAACTCAGGCCCTTTGCAAGAGCAACATGCACTTTTAACCACTGAGCCATCTCTCTAGCCCCTTATTTTTTTTTTCTACAAAGTCATAGCATTTATTAGTTAACAGTTATTTTCTTTCCAAAACTCAATTATTTTGCAGCTATAATCTCCAAAACAATGTAAATTAAAAGTTAAAATACAAACAGCAGGATACAATAACTAATCTTATTTATTCATGAATAGAAAAGTTTTAATATTTCATAATTAAATTCAATCTTTAATGTAGTTTTGTTAAAAAAACATTAGGTTATCTTCTAAATATACTTTGTAAGAGGGATTTATCACAACAGATATTGAATCTTATCGACTATCTTTTACATCTATTGAAATAATTTTTCCTTTAATCCATTGTCATATTAAAATCATGTTAAAAAGAACTATCATTTTAAACGACATTAGATTCAAGTTGCTAGTAATGATAATTTTGAAAAGATTTTGTTTATATTTATTTTGTGTGTATGAGTATTTTGCCTACATGCATGTCTTGCATACCACCTGTGTAGTGTCCACAGACCAGAAGAGGGCGTGGGAACCTCTGGAACTGAAATTACAGAAGGTTGTGAGCCACCATGTGGATGCTGGAGTGAGAACCCAGAACCTAGGTTTTTTGCAAGAGTATCAAGCGCTTTTTACCACTAAGCCATCTCTCCAGCTCCATAACCATAACTTTTATATCCCAATCAGAAGGTTGACATGAAATTTTCCTGCCCTGGGTTACCTTCGAAAGACTTCTGGACTATCATGTATTCCTAAGACTTGGCAAGTAAGCCCTGAGATTGGTGAGTAAATCCTGATATTGGTGACTATGTCCTGAGATTGGTGAGTATGTCTTGTGATTGGTGACTATGTCCTGAGATTGGGGAGTATGTCCTGTGATTGGGGACTAAGTCCTGAGATTGGGGAGTATGTCCTGTGATTGGGGACTAAGTCCTGAGATTGGGGAATATGTCCTGTGATTGGGGACTAAGTCCTGAGATTGGTGAGTATGTCCTGAGATTGAGGACTACATCCTGAGATTGGTGAGTATGTCCTGAGATTGAGGAGTATGTCCTGAGATTGGGGACTATGTCCTGAGATTGAGGAGTATGTCCTGTGATTGGGGACTATGTCCTGAGATTGAGGAGTATGTCCTGAGATTGGGGACTATGTCCTGAGATTGGTGAGCATGTCCTGAGATTGGGGACTATGTCCTGTGATTGGGGACTATGTCCTGAAACTGGTGAGCATGTCCTGAGATTGGTTGAGTATGTCCTGAGACTGGGGAGTTAAGATATCCCGTTGTCATTTCCTTCTACATGTTTAGATCACTAAAGAACAATGCGAATGGATTGTGACATTACAGATAGCTAATACTCATTTAATACATTAAAATGCAACAAGTATTTACCAAATCTAACAACATACCTTGCCTGCCAGGCGGCTGGAGATGATTCCATTACTCGATATAAGACAATCAGCAAGGGTAGTTTTCCCTGTTAAAATAACATTAATTACAATACATTCACCTAAAGGGGCTAGCATTCTATAGTGCTGTATTTTCTACTTGTGGACCTCACCAATTTCACTTAAGAAGTTGTCAGATTAATGTTAAGCACAGAAAATTTCTTAAATTGAGGCAGACTCTACAGAGTAAAACATCTGTCTCTGGTGAGGCAAACCACTAAGAGAATCAAAATACAGATCATCTTTTACAATGAGTTACTATAATCTAGACTTTAAGAAATCAATTAATAATTTACCAACAATCCTGCACAACAGATCATAGGCTCTAAAGGCTCAGAATGTCACAAGGACAGCAATAGCATTTACCTCAGAAAGGTACACTGGGTAAATCATCACCAGGAAATGACAGCACACAGTCTTCTGTCATAATTACTTTTGTGTGACACTCAACAACATCTGTTAGCTAAACTGTTACACTTATTTCATCAGAAAATTTGTTTTTCTTTTGCTTACAGTACAGTTTGTGGAGCGCTACATTGCAGCAGCCAATACAATCCTATTTCAAAACTAAACCTGGAATCTACTTTACAATAAAAGAAATTATTTGCATAATCAAATATACATTTACAGTTACCTTTATTAGACTATTGCCAAAGTTTACACAACTTCAAGGGGCATAAACAGCTACCTGTGTTTAAAGAATGACATGGGCAGACTCAGTTTCCACAGTTGGGTAGGCCTAACAAATGGTTGGATCTTTCCTTCAATCCTTCTGTGAATATATAATCTGTGGGATCTATGTAATAGCATAAGCCAGGGACCAATCAACAGTTCTTCTGACGAATGTGTTTTAGTATATAATCCTAGAATATCACTTTCCTGCTGTGCAATAGAGTAGGATGCATTCTAAGTATGGCAAACACACACCCCTTAGATTGGACCACAAAAGAGAGGACTTCCCATTATTAAGCAAGGCTGGATCCCTTGGACAACAATGTTTGATACATACACACTAGTGAATCTGCTATTTAGTTCTCAGAACAGAAATGAAAAGGAAAAAAGAAACAAAGTAAAACCTTTGGCTAGTCCTCAGAGCCTCCAAACATGTACATATAACCACAAAACCCACGGTGGGCAGGTTAGCCACTGATTTGTACACAAAACTCAATCTCAGTTTCTACAACCTGAACCACTCTCTCTCAGTTTTTGTGCTACCTACCTTCTCTTAGGAGCTCATGTTAATGACAAGAGTCACCACGCCTCTTTTCTGCCTTTCAACCCACCCAAGCACCTTTACCAGTCTAATCTAATCTACAATTTTTGTACACTAACCTTGCCTTTTTTCCCTCCAATGGCTCCTTACATGCTAAGGAAACGTGTTAACGGCCATTTTCACGGCTAAGTATTTCACTGCTGACAAGATTCTCCTTATCGTCCTCTTACACAGGCTGTACACTGAAGCTCAGACAGGCAGTTATTTGAAAGAGGCCAGAGCTGAGGATGTCTAACTGCAGGGCTAGAGCGCTTAGCCCTTCTCTTAGAGCCGTGCAGCCATGACAAGCTCCAGGAGACAGGCCCCAGCCTGCCTCTTCCCCGTCCACTCCCTCCCCTTTAAAATGCTGAGTAGTTTTGACTTCGTGTGCTAAACTGAGTTCTGGCTACCAGAAGAGTTTCAACTGGCGAGCGAGCAGACTCAGTCTGACAGTGTCAGGGAATGTTGATCTGAATCCCACAAGTGTTAGCTAACCCGACCTTTACTGTATCTGCACTTTAACTCACGTCTGTTTCCGTCTACCCCTGTAATACTTGTCCCCACCTATCAGCGAGAGTCCCCTCCTCAAAGGGCATGTCTGACACCTTTCCTTTACCCAATCTGGCTACCTAATCCTCCAGTTCTCAGAACTCTTATATATCCCCCACTGACCCCCATCTCATCACGTATTCGTCCCTAAAACATCTACAGCTGGGCAGGTGGCCTCCTCAGAGATGTCTAGCTCCTGATAAATCTAACAGAATGCCGCAAACTTAAGAGATGCTCACTCAGCATGTGATAAATTAAATAAGACAGATCCCTAGGAGATATGCTCTACCAAGACCATCAATGTTTTAATATTTCAAAAACTTTTCCATATTTTAACCAAAATCCAAGTTCAAACTTAAAAGCATGATGTGAAACCCTACGCAGAAGAATGCTAAGCACCAGTTAACCCGTTTATTACTAATGTTTTCCAGCGTGCTTCTCTGACATCACACACACACAACTTCTTAGCAAGCAAGCATCACTTTCATCGCTCCAGTGAAACATACAGAGACATGTCTTCTTTGTTAATAAAAAGTCATTTTAAAAGAGTCTTACCATGGTCAACGTGAGCCAAAACACAGATATTCCTGATGTTGGCAGTGTTTTTCTGAAGTTGAATCATCTTATCAACGCCATTGAGCACCATGGTTAATTATTTCCTGTGACTAAAAATTACATGCAAATTACAAGTGGTATAAAATTTAAAAGTCGGGGGAAACAACAACAAAAATGGACAAGCTGAGAGACAGATGCTGGGGTTTACAAGCCGCCTCAGATTTCTCAACTGAGAACCCAAGGAATGTTTAGCCTTATCTAGTTCTTTCTGCCCCTGACGGGATATGGCAATACAGGCCCAAGTTCCACTGTAAAGTCCACACACCCTTATGGTACTTGTGGAGTGCGCTGGGAGTTTCCGGGTCTGCGGCGCGATGAATCACGCAGCTGGCTGCAGAGACGCCCGTCTAAGTGACACCACGCACTCAGGTACTCTGGCCCACGAGGACCACAGGAAAAGTCCGTGGACATCTCCCCCTTCCCCACTGTAGCCCCTCCGAAAGTCTGCCGCTCTTGCCAAGCTTGCTGGCTTTCACCAGACGTTAAGGATCTCGGCCCTGTGACTGCACCGAGTGTCCTTAAAAGTTTTGGAACACGTGCTTGGGAACTCAGCAGGTGCATGACACACCGCCCATCCCTCTCCAATTAAAAAAGGCAAAGCGAGGTCTGCAAGCCCTTCCTCCGTTCGGACTCCGCGAGTCGTGGTCGCCAAGGGTCCCAGGGTCCTACGAGGTGCAGCTGCTCCGTGCCCTGCTCGCCTAGCCCTACCGACACGACTCCCCGGGTCCCCACCACCGTCCGGTCGCCGGCGTCCCTAGCAGGCAGGCCCCCACTCACCGGCTTCACGCCGCACTTGACTCACGCTTCTAAGGCTCCAGGAGTAACTCAAGCCGGAAGTCGCAGGCGCCGGGAGGCGGGGCCTCCAAGGCCTGCGACCTCTGACCCGCGCGCGTCTTGAACGCCACCGGAAGCTGCCTCACTCCCTTCCCCGCGGAGTCCCGCTGTCGCCTTGACGACCGCGGACGCTGTATCTGCTCTGAAGTGCCAGCTGCAGCAGCCCTGCGGAGAAGGACGCTGGAGCCAAGGGCATGAGGAACTGGTGTCTGTGTCAGATTTGCACCTGCGGGTAAGAAACAGCCGGCCGCTGCGGCGTCGGCGGGGCCGTCAGCACTGCTGACTCCTCGCTGCACGCCGCCCCCCACCATTACTCCCTTGCCTGAGGGGCGAGTGCGCCCTTTTTCTCTACTTGATTGGCTCCTGGGGCAAAACTTTTCTTCATTGCAATCCCCGAGGCTTCCTATCCAGAGCTTTAAACTGACATACAGTCCAGGCCTGAGAAGTAGTATGAGCAAATAAGTGATTGTGATGGCTGGTAAGTGATGGAATCTGGTCCAGGGGGAGTTCCCCCCCCCCCCCCCCCACCGATTCTGTTGGTTAATGTAAAAGACCGGTACCCAAGGTCTTTCTTTGGTTTGCTACCCAGGGCTTTGCATCCTCTAAACCTTATTCTTATTCCTGCGCAGGCAGTGTTCTCTTGGGGTCTGCCTGACAAGCGAAACAGGCAGGAATCCCCACCCTAAACCGCAGGTTTGGTCTGTTAAATTCTGCCTAACAACCTTCCACCACCGGTAAACACATTCTTCTCTTTCCTCAGCCTTACTGTTGACCCAGGGATTAGATCACCTTTGCTAAGTAACTATGAATAATGCCAAGCTCTTTATATTTCTGATCCCCTTCTAAGGGCAACCACCTACAATACATGTTGATTGAAAGCAGTTTTTCTGCCTCTTTCATAATAATACAAATAATAATGTTTGTATGGGTGGAAACATAACTTTTAAGGTGTGAATCTGCGAAATCTGGTGTGTAAGAAAAAAAATCTTAATTTATTTACAGTGTAAGTTATTTTCCCATCCAGCCATCAAGAAATGCATGATACTGGGGACTCCTCATTCTTCAAATAATATCACTATCCAAAGAGGTGGGGCACTGCCAATGTAAGAAGAAGCCCCTTTAAGCTTTGAAGCATGGCTAGTGGCATCTACTGAAATGTCCCTTGAAGAAGCTTAGTTCCTTTGAGAGCAGTGCCTCTGCTGCTTTCCTTTGTATACGTGAGGCGCAGGAATCTTGAAGAGTTCCTATGACATGCATTGTTGCACTCAGCCAATGGTTTTAAAATGTGGCTCCTCCATGGGACACTCTCAGAATGGGGCAAAGATCCTTCACTGTTGTCCCTCCCCACCCCATCTTTTGCCTCCTGTCCTGTTGGAAGGGAAGATCTTTCCCCATTCTTTTTGTTGTTGAAGACCATCCCTTAGGTCCATTTGCATCACTGTGGTAGCAATACCAGACAGGAACAAGAAAGAAAGGTCTGTTTGGGCATACAGTCCCAGAGGGTGTGGTCCATGCAGTCAGGCATGGGGAAGTTCTTGTTCCTGGAACATGAAGCAGGCTTTCTCACATGCTGGCAGACCAAGAAGTAGAAAGCCTTAGGAATCAGGGCCCACGCTGTTATCTATCAAGGGCTGCCATTAGCCACCTACTTCTACCAGGTAGGTGCCAGCTTCCAAAATCCTTCCAGAATGGTTCCATCAGCTGGGAAGCAAGGATTCAAAACATGTGAGCATTTCAGACTCAAACCATAATGCCATATGTTCTCTCTTAGGAACCTCAAAGTCAATTCCTTTGATCTCCCATTAGGGACATCTAACTTTACTTGTTTGTTTTGTTTGTCTTTCTAGGCAGGGTTTCTCTGTGTAACAGCTGTAGCGGGCCTGCAACTCAGGACCAGGCTGTCCTGCAACTCACAGAGACCTGCCTGCCTCTGCCTCCTAAGTGCTGGGATTATAGGTGTGCACCACCATGCCTGGCCAATTTCATCATTTCTGTGAGCTGCTTCTTCAAAAAGACAGAAAGACTTAACAAGTGTAAACAGCTATAACTACCAGCAAAACTATAAATCAGAAGGAAGAAATTTTCCTTTTAAGGATTGCAAATGTTAGGCTAGAAGGTGTTTGCTTTCTTTTATAATAATTTATCTGCACTTTTATGTCTTATATTTGTCCACAGTCTTTGGTATATTACACTGTGAATGCAGTGCTCTGGTGGACAATAAAAACAATGACAAATTCCAAAGCTTTGACTTGTGTTCTGTTAATCAGTGCAACTCTATGAGAACTTTACATGACCTGTGTACTCTGCTCCTGGATTTCCCAAGGGTCTGGGACCCTGCATGGGACAGAATCACTCCAGCCCTTGACAATAGCTTCATTTTCAGTGGACATTGCTGAGTCTCCGGACTCTTGGGACTTGGAAGCTTCTTAGACACGTGGAAGAATAAAGGAGATGTGGAATCAGGATGCTGCCTGACATCTCCCAGCTCAAGCCCTCTTGGCCTCTACTCTATCCCATGCCCCAACTCTGCTACCCAGAACAGATGCTGTGCTCTCCCCTCTTCCTTTTGTAGCTATGTTCTCAATCAGTCACCTGTAAGGGTCTGTTGTAGGTGAAATTGAAACGGAAAACTTGTCTGCCAGGAAGTTTTCTTCCTGGGAAATTCACTTGCTAGCTTTTCTACTTCAGTAGCATAAGAAGTCACTAAACTACTATGAGCAAAACCAGTTTCTGCTACATAAGGCTACACTGTAATTTACTTACTATTTTTTATAAGCTTCAATGCAGAGGGGTAAGCTGTGCTGAAGTTCAAAGTGGTGAGTTCACTGGGGACCCTGTTAACATGCAATAACCACACCAGATGCTTTTAAGGCAAAATAATGTTTCAGTTTATTTGTTTGTACAGACGGCATCGTTGTCCACATGGAACCACAAGGGTTTATGAACATTCTGGCATATCTTGCCCCACAACGGAGTATTTGGAAAAATATCCAAAATATGGCAATGTTCTTCCACCTCAGAGTCTTAAACCCAAGCAAGAATTTCAAGCACACCGTGGTAAAATGGAAGGAATAACTACGTTTAAGTAAATATTTAGAAACAGTTTCCTTATTTTTCTGCCCAACTTTTCTGACCTTAAGTTTCCTTACTGTTTAAATTTAACTAGCTAGTTGAATTAAATTGAACTAATTTGAGAAGCAAAAACTGATTATGACTTGAGAAAACCAGAAAGGTAGAAATATGACTTGAGAAAACCAGAAAGGTAGAAATTAAGTTACTTTGGCAAAGAGAAGAAAAGGAAAAAACAAAAGGTTTTGTTGATTTTTTTTTTAATGATCAAAATAAATATAATATTTATGTACTTGGCACACTGTAACCACCATCTAGAGGAATGCCTCTTCCTAATTTGTTTGTGTGTGTGTGTGTGTGTGTGTGTGTGTGTGTTTACACTCGTACATGTGCATGCAAGCATGTATGTGTGGGTATGTATATGTGTGTGTTCTAGTTTTTACATCTCTGATTGATATCCAATACATTAGCCTGCCAAGGCAATTTTTTAAGCATGCAGATTTAATCCTATTCGTGATCCTGCTTGAAATACTTTAAAGCGTTTCTGTTGTTTAGCATAGACTCAATCCCTTCCATAACTACTACATGGATTATCAAACCCTGCTTGCTTCTCTAGTTTTTTTTTCCCTGTTTGGAATTCTCCCTCCCTCTTTCCCTAGCTAATACTCATCTGATCTGTAAATATCAACACAATTTTCCTTTGTAAATGTCATCTCTGCCACCCTACCTTTTATATATTTAGCTTTTGAGGCCAAGTAAATATCCCTCTCATAACTTCTCATAATATCTTCCTATTTGTTATTAGATTCAGTTCAGTGTTCCATACCAGCAGGATGTACATCTATTGTTTTCTCAGCGTTCCTTCCTCAGGAACCTAGTACCATACCCATTACCTAGAGTAGGTACCCAACATTCCTAAAAGCAGGGGCTTAGAACTCTGGCATGATTTGCTTGTGTTGATCATACTGACTAGGAAATTGAAGGGTGATTTATCTGTATAAAGAATAAATGTCATTCTATACTATATGTTTCTATAACACAGGAAGAGACTGTGTGAACTTGTGTAAGATTTTTTATCTTGACAGCATAATTGTAGCTCAGGTGACTGTCAGAATTGACAGTGTGTATCTTTAAAATAACTGTGATGTACATCATAATATTGTCCAACTTTACTTATAAGGAAACAAGGGCATGGACAGGTTAACTAAGTTATCCAAGGTTATACAGCTGTTGAGTGACAGAGCCAGGATTTGGATTCAGACAGTCCAGCTGGTCTTGAATCTCTCTGGTTTTCTCCATTCCAGTGGACTGTCTCAGCCCTTGCAATACCAACCCTGTCACAGTGATGTTATATAATGCACAGGATAGTTAGATTGCCATTTCATTCCTACCGATGGCCAGGACTTCTGAGAGATCCAAAGTCTTAGTAAGGCTCACATCCATATTATGAGCCAGAGTTAGTGATCTTTTTAACAATGCACAGGAAGATATTATGACTTCATATGAAGACACTATGCCTGGTTTTAATCTATGTAGGTGAATGTGGCTTTTGACAAGGTGGATACAGAGCTAATCTTGACAAATTTATCAGCTCATCAAATCTTTCTTTTGAGATTTCCTTCTACATTAGATAAAAAATAAAATTCAGTTACTTGAGAATTTTACTTACAAGATCAAATTGAGAAGTTTCAATTTTTAAAAACTAGGATTTTTTATGTCTTTTCTTATCATTAGATAGAACCTTAAAAACAATTCAATTGCTCCTTTCAAATAATCAACTATTACCATTTTAATATCTCCTTAGATTGTTCAAGTAAGACAGAATTGAAGATTTTACTACTGAGATAATCAAAACAGAAGAACCAGTGAGGCTGAGTTTCACACGCACACACACACATACACACACATACATATATATATTTCAGGTCAGATTATCGTCCTTACGAAGTAGTCAAGCAGCCTCGCCACATTCCGGAAGAATATAAACCCAAACAGGGGAAAATTGATCTTGGGACTACCTACAAGCGAGATTTTAATCCTTATGAAGTACAGCCTGTGGTAAAAGTCCGGCCTGTGGAAAGACAACCAGTTCAAAAAGGGAAATTGGACACCATCCCAACTTATAAAGGTAACTTGTCATTGTAAAAACAAAGGTGCCCCAAACCTAAAAATGCCAGCTTTGACCTTTACAGTCAGCTCAGAATTTTCTTGTATTATCGTACTTATCACCATGGTTAGGAAAGCACATTCTTCCCTTGGACCAAAATAGTATTGCTAGCAAAACCCAATTACAAACAAACAAACAAACTGCCTCATGGGAGTTAGGAGTCCTAGAGTCTTCTCCAAATGTATCCCCTAAGCTGTCTGTATCTCAGAGCATTTTAAATGCAAAGGGTGTCACTGACCAAGGATGTATGCTGCACATCTTACTTTGTCACAGTAGTTAGTTTTGTCTTGTTCACCCTTTCCTATCCTATCATGAGCTGAAATTCAGCAGAGAAAGTTAGAGTTGTCGAAAAAATAAAACAGCAACTGTCCTCTTAATTCAAATTCCAGACAACCTGTAAAACTAGTGAATTAGTAGATCGACAAGCAGAATATTACTTTTATACTCTAAAGGCTGGATTGGAGGATGAAGCTTTGATCTATGAGCAGATGATTCTTGATACTGGACTTCAGACTAAGACAAACATGTCCGCCCCGACAGTCAGTGCTAGGTGACAGCAGATGGGCCTACTTCTCTAAGCCTTGCTCACAGCCAGAAAAGTGTAAATATACTTTCCCATGGTTAGCAGCTCACAAGAGTAAGCGCTGGCAACTGTATGACCCACCCCCCCCCCCCAACAAAACCTACATGATTTTAAAATACTCTTTTACTCTTGGAAGTCTTCCTTAAAAACAGACCATCTTGATATGAGCTATTTTTTTTTATTAGGAACACAGTTGCACATGCAGGCTATATCCTTTCAGTTGGTTATATGAAATAGCTGAATGGGTATGTTCCAGTACAAAACCTTTTGTAAGAGTGTTGGCATATATAGTTAATTACGTAATAGCTAATGGATGGATACTTTAAAAACTCTGAGCATTAAATGGTAAGTAAAATACAAGGTATCAATATACTATGATCTGTTGGGGAGGTTAGGGATAATGTTTTCTTATTTTGAAAAACTGAGTACATATACTGCTATAGAAAGGACAAGTTATAAAGACTACAAATGGTGAGTATAATCAAATATGGCACAAACACATTACTGAGATACTAATATGCATAAAAGATAATTTTGACATAAAAGATAATCAGTGAAAATGACTTTATTCTGGCATTTATGAAAGCATAGTAATTTTCTCCAGTGTAATATATATTAAAACAGTAATATTGATGTCCCTTGATGCTGTGTGCATATGTGGAACATACACAGACACATAGTGTTCCAGGTTTTCAGGCATGAAACAACAACCTCAGCTGTACTTAATGTTGTGTGGTTGTAATTCTGTATGTGTAATTCTGAATGCCTTCATAAGATCAGGTATCTATTACAG
Organism: Peromyscus californicus insignis; assembly: GCF_007827085.1. Taxonomy (NCBI): domain Eukaryota; kingdom Metazoa; phylum Chordata; class Mammalia; order Rodentia; family Cricetidae; genus Peromyscus; species Peromyscus californicus. Next base: position 119,063,468 of record NW_026294562.1, read on the forward strand.
TCTGAGAGCAGAGGACAGAGGGAAGGCAGAAGGAACAGTGTAGAGAAGAAAATACCCTGCAGTGCAGTAAGTAGATTGACATTTCTGAACACGGGTTTCAGGAAACAGAAGTTTGTCTGTCCTCAGCTTAGAAATTCATTCATATTAAAATGTAGATGCTAAAACTAGATTGCTGTGGTTTCCTCAAGGTCTTGGGGCTTACTCTGCCCTGTGCTTGCTGTTACAGAGAATACAGAGATCTAGACTGGAGAGTCATTGCTGACATTCAGAAATTTTATAGCCAATATAAGGAAGTAAAAACTCAGTACACTAAAAACTATAGAACACAGTTGAAAGAAGTGGAAAGCTATCTTGTACCCATGGATTGGGATAAATAGTATTAAAATGTGATACCAAAGCAGTCTACAGATTGAATGCAATCCCTGTCCAAATTCCAGTGTCATTTTCTCAGAAGTAGCAACAACAATTCTAAAATCCATATGACACCACAGAAAACTGATAGCCAAAGCAGTTTGGAGAAAACAAAGTCTGAGATACAATATTTCTGAATTCCTAATTATATTACAAAGCTACCATAATTAGTATTTTAATAAGAGAATGGACACACAGACCCATGAAACAGAATCAAGGCTCAAGAGTATATATAAGCACATACAGCCAACTAATCTTCAACGAGGGAGCTATAGATACACAATGTAGAAAAAAAATACAATTTCTCCAATAATTCATATTGGGAAAGCTGGATAGCCCCCATACAAAAATAATAAAATTGGATCTTTATACCATACACAAAAGCAGAGGAAAAAATCTAAATATAAGACCTGAAATTGTAAAATTCCAAGAAGAAATACTGACTTTGGGATTTGTTTTAGATAGGATGCTAAAAGCACAAACAACAGAGCAAAAACACATAAGTGGGATCACATAAAACTAAAAAACTATGCAGCAGGAAGTGAAATGGCAACCTATGTATTTGGAAAATAATCGCAAACCATATATTAGATAAGAGGTTAACCAAATATATAAGGAAATCAAACAATTTAGTACCAAAAAAAAAAAAACCCTTATTTAAGAATGGCCCATGAATCTGAATAAGCATTCTTCCAAAGAAGACACAAATGACCAACGAGTACCCGAAAAGATACTCAGGGTCACTAAGACAGGGAAGTGCAAATGAAAAACAAAGTAAGATACATGTCACATTCATTCCGTTGGATATTATCCAAAGATAAAAGAGAACCCTTGTTGGTAAGAAAAACAGAACTTTGTACTCCTCTGCATAGGAATATAAATTGGTATAGCTATTATCTGATTTAGAAATTTCTCAAAAAATTAAAAATGAAGCTTCCATATGATCCAGCAATATCTAACCAGGATTTATAACTGAGGGAAATTATAACCTCGATTATAATATGCATTCTTAGATCCATTCTAGCATTATTCACAGCCATGATATCTTATTAATAGATGACTAGGTAAAGAAAGTCAAAAGTTAGTGGAACATTGAAAAATTTGTACTTAGTAGTTGGTTGTTGTGGCATACATATGTCTGTAGTTCCAGTGCTCAGAAGGCTGATAGAGGATCTCAAGTTCCAAGTCAGCCTGTCCTGTATAGTTCAAGACTAGCCTGGGTTGACACAGTTAGACCTTGTATCAAAACACAGTATATTTGGTAATATATTACTTCAGGCTACCCTAGAAATATTCCAGAGATTGGTGATTATTCATATATATAGAGAGAAAGGGTGTACCAAAACCTGGAATAAAATAAGCAAAAACTCATAAAATGGTGAGGGGGGTAGGAAGCTGATTTCTTCAGTGAAGCTGCTGAAGATCAGAGTCAAGACTCAGAAACTGGGAAAAACTATAAATACAGGTTAAGATTATATTGCAAAGAGCCTTGATTGATAGGCTAGACATTCCATAACCATTATTTTTTTAAACAATGTTTTTTGTAGCTCATGCTGGTGTTGAACTTGTGTGTAACAGAGGGTGTCCTTGAGCTCCCAATCCACCCGGCTCCATCTCCCCAGTACTTACTGTATGGTGTAGGTAGTAGAAAATTATTGCTTTTATTATAACAACTAAGAAAATAATATAAAAATTTTAAGTCCTTTTAATAGCAGACAGCTTGTGCAGGAAAAAAAACACTAAAATTTCATAGAATGCTGTCCACCTTATAGATGACTACTAATTCTGTGAGAATATTTGCCAAGTTCAAGTCTAGGCTGAGTATTAAACTTGGCATAGACAAAGTCAATTTACTATGGGAAAAATAAAACAATGAGCCACTTGTTTGTAAGCTTGTTACAAACTTACTTGATATGTAAGCCGATCCAGGTTGCAATCTACAAAAATCCCATATGCATGGCTTATTACTTTCTGAATTTTGCAGTGTTTGATGGACATGATGAGCTGGGAGACTGAAACAAAAAATTCCAAGAAACACCCAAGAACTTTATTTGGGAATAGATGCTTAGTAGATAAAGCCCCTAGAGTGAAGAGCTTACCACAAACACACCCAAATCATGTCCTAGAGACATTTAAACATAGAGCATGACTGTATCTACTTAGCTCAATCCCTAACTGGATTGAGGGATTATGCCCACACCCTATATGCCAAATTCCTGAAAGAACAAAATTTCTCCTACAAAAAAAAATGAATTTAGTTTCCAGGATTCCTTTATGCACATCTAGTGACTAGTAAAACATTATGAGCCCTATAGAAAAATCAGGAAATATCTGAAGAGATAAATGGACAATAAACTACCAAAATTTGTGATAGAATCATTTTACATATTTAAGTCCCAAATAGATAAACACAAAGGAAACTGCCCCTAGGCAAGTGCCATTTTAAAAAGGAAAGGAATTCTTAAAGGTGATGGAAAACTATGAAAAAAAACAACAACAACTCTGGAAAGAGAGTTAAACCAGACTGTTGGAACCCAGTGGAATAGAGATCTTGGAGCATGCAGCCCTAAATAGGATGTCTATGCAAAGCCCTCCTCAAGTTTCAGGGGTTTATGCAGAAGAGGAGGCAGAAAGATTTTAAGAGCCAGAAGAAGTGGATGTCTCCAAGGAAACAAGTCTTCCGGACACAACAGGGCTGGTGCACATAAGAAGTCACAGAGACTGTGATAGCATGCACAAGACCTGCACAAATTTAACCCCCGCCCCCAAATCCTAGCATGAAAAAGGGGAAGTGGGCCCAAAGTCCCACCCCTAACCAGGGAGTTATTTGCAACTGATACTTGCTTACAGAGGGAAAATCAGTTTTCTCCAATTGAGTGAGTGACAGAGTCTATCAATCACACTCTCAGGCAGGACTCATGCTCAGGAGTAGTTGATCGATGTTTTCCTTGCGCACGCACGTGAGTATATGGGTGTGTTACAGTTTGGTAGTTTTTGTATTTTGTTTTTGATAGAGCATGAAGTTGGGTGAGTAAGGAGATTCAGAGGATCTAGGAAGACTTGGGGGAGGGCAAATATAATCAAACATTGTATGAAAACTAAACTTTTTAAATAAATTTTAAAATGCCACAAGAAAATATTTAAATATACTGAATCCCAGACTTTTATAACTAGTGAGATAGTCTTCAAAAATATGACAAATATTCTTTAAAACAAAAACTGAAAGATTCTACTAGCAGCAGAGCAATACTACAGAATATTAAAGGAAAGTCTTGTAGTTGGAGGAAAATGATTCCGATAGAAACATAGAATTCAGGGATGAATAAGATAAAATGCACAAAAAGAAAATATGTAGATAAAATTAATATTGATTTCATAAAGTAGTGTTGTGTTTTCAAACAAATTGGGATTGAAACATGTCAGAACAGTAGCATTAAAGAAAACTATTGTGGAAATGTTCAAAACAGCAGTATACATGAGCCAGAAAGATACCATAATGAGTGAAATTAAGCATTTTTGCTTTAAAATGCAGAAAGTCTTCAGCAAAATTCTAATGAAGATGGAATAATAAAATCCTGTACTAATGCAAAAGAATGTAGGAAATAAGTTGTATGGGATGGCAACATAAAAAACCATATGAGGGAAAGCAAATAGTGATATAGTCAAGCCTAGCTGGATCATTCATTGTATTATATATAAAAACTTAGAGTGGCTCTTCATATAAGAGATTTAAAATCTGATGTCAAGAATTTGTATTTATATAAATTGTGAAAATTCTTTGGAAAAGATAATTCACCAAATTACCTTAAGAAATATAGTTCAAATAGATATGTTACAGAAACTGAATTTGTAGAATTGCAGGTATAATTTTAAAGTGACAAAGAATGGTCTGGGATTTCCAACTTCTGAGTAAGATGCAGAAAACTGAAGAGTGTTTTCAACCAAACACGGAAAAGCTGGGTAGGTAATGTATAGAGTCCTGAATGTTCAAGCATCCCTTGGACAGCTGAGATCACAAGTCCACCAACAGAACAACAGCTCAAGAGGCATCAGTGCAGAGTGAATAGTGCAGCTTGCAGACAAGAGAAAGGAAACAAGCCAAACAAGGGGTTTTTTTTTTGGGGGGGGGTTGTTTTATAATTAATTTAATTTTACATATCAGCCACAGATTCCCCTGTCCTCCCTCCTCCTCCTGCCCCCCCCCATCCCTCCCCTCAATCCACTTCCCATTCCAATCTCCTCCAGGGCAAGGACTCCTCCCCTGGGGATTCAGCTCAGCCTGGTAGATTCAGGTCCAGTCCCCTCCTCCCTTTACCCAGGCTGAGCGAAGTGTCCCAGCATAGACCCCAGGCTCCAAAAAGCCAGCTGATGCACTAAGGACAGGTCCCAGTCCCACTGCCTGGGGGCCTCCCAAACAGTTTTTTTAAGTCTTCTCTCATTTATTACATCCCAACCACAGTTTCCCCGCCCTCCTCTCCTCCCATTCCTTCTCCCTGCTCAGCACCAGATCCACTCCTCTGTTTCCTTTCAGAAAAGGGCACACCCCTTAGGGATATCAACCAAAAGAAAGAAAGAAAAAAAAAGAGAAACTTCTTAGCATGAAAGGAGGAGATGTCCCTGGACTAAGCACTCTAGACTCTAAAGGGACAGGACAGGGGCATCACGAAGCTCTGCCTCCACGACACAGAGTAGCCCAAGCAGGAGAAGAGCAACAGATACCCTCCATATACACACGGCAACCCACCTCACTTGGAAATGAACATCAGCCCACTGTTGGGAAAGGATAGGATATGGAAAGACACATTTCCTGAAATATAAAAAGCTAAAGGTGGAACAGGTGGATGAAAAGCCTCCCCACAAACCAGCCTCCAACCTGAACACAGGAATAATACCGAAGACATTCTGCTGGTCTGCAAGTATAGCAACAGAGAGACCCAAACTTAATTACGGATTGGACTGAACTGTGCTAATAAAGCTCTGGCAAATGAACATGGATTCATTTATGATGTCTGGTTTTCAAATTATAAAAGGGGAGGGGTCGGAAGGAGGGGGAAAAAGGAAGACATTGTCATGAGACCAAAGGAAAACTCAGTCCAGGAAGGAGCCAGATAATAGGTCTATCAGGGAATCAAAAAACTATGACTGATGGTCAGAAACAACTGGGAAAATTAACCAAGACATGGAAACTACAAAAAATGTAATAACTAAAAAAATTAATAGAGTTGACAATGCCTTGCATGGGTGTTTGAGTAGGTACACCTGGGGAGGCAGGAGAGCAGTAGACTTCAGATAAATCAACATAAACCTAATGTAAGGAGGGGAAAAGAGCATGAAGTGCCCAACGCCGAGGAACACTTTGAAGTGGGCCTACCATACATGTACTTAGAATACCAGAAGACGGGAAAGAAAATGGAAAAATTACCTGAAGATTTAAGAAAAAATATTTTTCCAAAAATAATGAGTGTCCTGGCCAGCGGGATCTTCAGCAGAGACCCTAGAAGGGGGAATGGCGAATGAAAGGGACAAGAGACACAAAGAATTGACAGCAAGACAGTATTCTGATCAAGCTGCAAAATCTTATTTTTCTCAGGTGGGTTTTATAGTAAGCAGACCAGGAAACTTTCTTTGGGAAAAGATCAGGGGACTGTTGAGTTGCCAAGCAACCCAACCAAGCAACCTAACCACAAAACATTGTTACTAATGGTCACTGTAGCAGAAAGATAAGGAAATGTTATTTTCTAATAACTCAGGACTTGTCCAGGCATGTCAAAAGTTTCTGGTTAGTGGCTCAATACTGGACAACAGAAACTTAACTCAGGCAGGCAATATGGCATGGCTCTTAAAATTGTCCTTGGCATCTCCTCCCTTTATTTTATTTTATGAGGGAGTGTGCCCACCTGAACAGTGGTGGACCTTAACCAGCTGGGGGAGACATTGACCTGACTCCTCCTAGAGCCGATGGAAAATATGGACCCAGAAAGCTTTAAAACCCCCAAGAAGGTTATATTTATAACTTAAAAAATTATGCAGGAATTTATAGACTGGTTAATATGAGAGACACTTTATAAATCCAGGTATAGTGGCACACACCTGTAATCCGGATACTTGGCAAGTAGAGGCAAAAAGATCAGAAGGAAAGGGCATCCTTGGCTATACAGGGAATTGAAGGCCAGCCTGAGCTACATGAAACTTTGTCTCAAAAATAACAAAAAAAGAAGCAAAAACCGAAGAGTGAGAACTAGGACCATGGCAACCAGAAGATAATGGAGTTACATCTTGAAAATGCTCAAGGTTAGGGCACAGAGGGAGTCCAGCATGCATATCAAACCTTAGTGATAATATCTTTCATAAAGTCTTTCAGACAAGTAAAAAGAATTATCAGTAAATGTCGTACACAATTTTAAGAGAAATTCTAAGGGTAAATGGAATATGAAGCAACAGAAACTTAGTCTTCATAAAGAGAAAAAAGTCCCCAGAAATAGATGTAATGACAATATATTGTTTTTCTGGAGCAAAAATGCTATCAATTTTGGCTGTTTTTTTTTTTTTTAACCAATTAGAAAAGTATAAAGTAAAAGAGGTAAGAATTGGAAGTGTGCTGTACTTTAGTTGTTACTCATCAGTCATGTGCTGTGTAACAGTTCAGTCAACAAACTACTGTGTTTACAACCATATTCCACTAAGATGATGTCATCTAGTGAGGTCATAGACACTTAGGAATGCTGATGTTCCCACAGTGAAGTAACTATAAAGATGCATCTCTCAGTATGTCCGCATCGTTAAGGTGCACAACTGCATATGTAAATCAGAACAATATTACTCAAAAGTGAACTATGATTTGTTAAAAAAAAATTGTATTGTAAATTTTAAAGCAAGGGAAAACAAACTGGCCTGCAGGCCAACTCCAGCCCACCCTTTCTTTTTGTAAATAAAGCTTGATTGACACACCCATTTTCCATACTACCTATTGCTGCGTTCTTGGTACATTGATAGAATTTTGCATTTTCAGTAGGCATTATACATTTAGAGACTTGTGTTTAAGCTTCATTTCCTAAGACATTTCCTATCTGGCTATTACAGAAAACCATTTCCCAACACTGCTCTGTGGTAATCCTGTTACTGAGATTGGAAACTTAAAAAGAAGTAATACTTGTAGTATTTCATTCTGTCAAGACTTATCTCTCACCTTCCAGATTCTTGTTTCCTTTTAAAAAGCCCAAGTTGCTCTGGGGTGGGGAAATACTTTCTTCTATTCATTTGCATATTTACCTAAAATGAGCATTGTTTTTCTCATAGTCACTTTGGCAGCAAAGACTTTCCCAACATAGCTGAAACTATGGATCCTTACTAACATCTCTGATTTCCTTTTAGCTACAGCTAATAGTGCTCTGATTTTACACTGTAGTTTCTAAAGAACAGAGATCCCTTCATGATAGCACAAGGAAAAGAAGCATGGAAAGGCTTCATGTGAACTGGAAATGGAAAGCTGTTGCGTACAAAGGGAGCTGGATGGAAGTGCTCTGGCTGATGTGTACATGATTTCACTCATAGCATCCTTGCTTAATTCATACCTCTTCTCTTGTTGCTGTCCTACCGACTGGCCTTCTCCAGTTCCTCATTTCTTTGTTTCTATACAAAGTCTTTCAGAATATGGCTTCCATCTGCCATCAATCTACAACACTACCCCATACCATTCTTTTATGTTCTTCGTCTGGTTCTTGATTTTCAACTTTAGGGGCACAATACTGGTCTGGGTCATCTTTTCTTGACACTTGGCTTCATAGAATTTTTCATAGATTATCTGCTCTTTGGCTGGATTTCCACTCCCACTAAACATCAGTGGCTTAATCATTTAGTTTAAAACTCAGCAGGAATATCTATGAATGAGGATTTTTTCTTCACAGTTAATAGCCACATAGTAAACATTCAAAGCTTAACTATTCCAGTAGTCATTTCCTGGACTTTGGTTCATATTCTATGATCTTACCTTATTATAAAATACTTACTTTTTATAAATTAACTTTTGGTATTTAAAAATATTTTGGAATGCAGTAAATTTTATATTTCTCAGCTTACTACATTATCTAGTATGTAAAATACTTGGAATTTATAAATTAATTTTTGGTGTTTTAAAATACTTTTGTGGGGTAAAGTAAATTTTACCATATTTCTCAGCTTACTACTTTTCTATCTAGAAATAGGTAACATAAAGAAGCCTTGCTAAAATACAACACTTCAATTGTCTATCTATGGTTTAAGTAATCTGTAGGTATTAAACTTCTAACTCTCAGATCTCAGCCCTGATGCTCACTTCTAAATTGCACATAAAATTTTGAACACACTCAGCTTGGGCTCCTGGTCTCTAGATGGTACCGTATCTCTTGGGAATGCCTTATAGCCCAATAATCCATGCAATCTTGTATCTTTGATCAGAATCACATTGAAATTTGAAATTTCTCCTCCTTCAAATTGAGCAACTGGTGTACATAGTCAGTAGGACTTTTAATTTTCACTAATAGGATCCTGAAGTTCATTCCTGTGAGTTTTAAGGTACTTAAAAAGTTGATCATTGACTTGTAAATGTTTTTGGCCTTGCAATCTTGTCCAGCTCATGAGATACATAATCAAGACATTGAATTCTTCCTCTTAGAGGTTTCTCAAGCCTTGAATTTTTTGACTGACCTTAGTATTTTGTGAGTTATAGTGAAAATCCTAGCCAGTACATTTTATACTGTCTTCAGCCAGTACATTTTATACTGTGTTCACCCACAACATAATCTATTTATCTTTCTATCCACAGTCAGGCTCATGTGCACCCTTGTATGTAATAAGATAAATCTGGAAGTAGAAAAGTAACCATCCTCAAGAGGGAGATGCATAGATAGAAAAAGATGGAAAAGAAACAAAAAAGAACAAATATGAGGAAAACTTCATACCTGGTGCTAGTGTTTGTGTATCTAAAAGAAAGGGTGGTTGCCAGTGGGAGAAATTTGTCAGGATTCTTTGAAGAAAGTTCTTTTCCTTAGTATTTAAAATGTTTTATTTGTTCTCATTTTTAAGATGATTATAGATCTTGGGATATTCAGAAATGTGAACTGTGTAAACCAGAGCAAGCTTACCATCCCCCAGATGTGAAATTTGGAAACTCCACTACATTTCAGGATGACTATGTTCCCCGGGAGATAAAGCCTAGGCAAAGCTTCAAGCCCTGCTCTATGGTCAAGAGTTCTGTAGGCCCCTTTCATGGTGATACAAGTCATCGTCGAGATTATGTACCTCATCAGCTAGAAGTTAAGTTTGCAAGGCCAAAAGAAGTTTATAAGCCTACTGACCAGCCTTTTGAGGATCTTACCACTCACCGGAATGACTTTCAGGGTTTTACTGGAGAAAGTGCAAAAATCTGCAGACCTGCCCACACAAGAGTAACCCCAAACGCTCAGTTTAAAGGAAGCACTGAATTCCGTGACAGTTTCCAACCATGGGAAATCCCACCACCCAAAGTCAAGAAAGTAGCAGAGTATGTGCCCCCTCAAGGAAGCATGCAGTTACATAGTACCAGCCATCTCGACTATGTCCCCTATCAGGCCAGCCGCGCTGTTGCTATTAGGCCAGTTTCTCACAGAAGAAAAAGCAATTTTCCTTTCCAAGGAAAAAGCACCATGAAGGAAGATTTTCCAGCGTGGGAAAGTTGTCGTCAAGGACTTATTAAGCAGCAGCAACAGATTCCCAACCCATCTGGAAAATTTGATGGTTTGAGCACTTTCAGATCTCACTTTGTGCCACATGAATTGATTCCAGTGGAGAGCTGCAAACCTTTAAATGCTGCTGTTAAGAGTTCGGTTCCACTTGATGATGTTACCATGTATTCTATCCAGTACACACCAAAGAAACAGGAAATCTGCCCGGCTAGCTATCCTTCTCCTCCAGGTTATATATTTGAAAATACAAATTCCCAAGGACATAAATTCTTTCGCAAGATCATTCCTGCAGTGAAGGCTTTTTAATAATCAAGTAATTTTTATAAGGAAGCTAATGAGAGTTCAGTTTTTTAAGAAAAAACCCAAATTTTATAGTGAAAACATACTATGAGAGCTATAACATACCATTTTTTAGCTTTTAAAACAAGTTGGGACATATAGATCAGAATTCCCAAATCCATTTTGTACTAATAGTTTAACCAAGAATGCTCTTTGTTGTTCTTGTGTTTTGTTTTTTGAACTAGGACCTCCCTAGTGCATTACCTGTGTCAGTCTCTTGACCCAAGATTGTTCTTTAATAGACCTTTCTGAAGGTTAAATGATGTGCATGCTCATCTACACATGCTGTTGCATAGCTTGTCCTCAGTCTGTTACCATTTATACTTTTTACAGTTACACAATTATACAGCTACTCTCATTGTCATTTACCTAGTACACTAGGTCTGTCTAGAACAAAATTGAAGATGAGATATGGATTACTCTTCCAAAAAAGTCCAGGATTCATTCATTCATTCATTCATTCATTCATTCATTCATTCAACTTCAACATATTTACAGAGCCTAGAACAAGTCAAGTTTTGGTTGGTGATGTCAGAGACTACTGCTCTGCTCTTTGTCCTGTTCAACATAGCAAGAGGCATTGTGATTTGAAGAAAAGGTCCTCTGGGCTGGGAATCAGAGAACCAGAGTTCAAATACTAATATCATCAGTTTCTATTTGTGCCACTGTAAGCAAGCTGCTCACATACATACCTCTGCAATTCATGTGTAAAAGAACAGTGGTTCTGTCTACCTCACAAAAGATGGTTGGGAACATCAAATCACATAATACATTTGAATGCATAAAGTATAAATGTAAGGGGTGATTAACCCTCAGCTACTTTTTGTACTTACTTTTTCCTTTTCAAATATGGATAGTTACAGATTTAATACTCATTACCTCATCTCCAGCAAGGATTGTAAAATAACCTTTGAGTTTATGGTAATATGTATTTGTGAGAGGCATCTGCCCACTGTAGAGTCACAAGCACCCTATAAATTATGGCAGAGAATAGAGAACTTAGATTAAATACTTTGGTGTGAATGGCTAGAGTAGTTTTAGGAAGGACTTCCAGCTTTGACAAAATCTCCAGGAAAAACCTAGGCACTTATGCATCCAGTGACCACATCCAGAACCACTGTTCACTAGTAAGAGCCATAACTACCTTGGTCACCACTGAAAGTGTAAGATAAGTGCTAAGAAGGAAGGGGAAGAGATGCCAGTAAGGGACATGGAAATAGCCTACTACACTTACAAATGCTGAAAGTTGCTAGTGAACTAAGATCAAGTGATTATTTTAATAAACGATCATATATGGGAGAACAAGATTGACCTTAAAATGAATTTTAATGTCTTCATAGTTGTTTAAGATTTTATACTGAGGATGAATTAATAGTATTTTATTAAATATTTCTAATTAATTGAAAGGAATTCCCCATATTTGCATTTGTTATAAATATATAATGTCTGAAAATTTGTTTTTATGTGTAATTAATAAAATATTGATTTTCACAGTCATTTCTGTATTATTTTATTTGAGATAGAACTTCCAAATAAATTCCTATGTAGATAAACCTATACATAAATAGATATCCACCATTTTAAAATAGAAAATATTATTATAATAATCAAAATTTAAAATTGGACACTGCTACGCCATTGTCTTCATCCTGGCCCATGTTCCAATGTTTAATATTCAAATCCCTCTGTAATTTGATGGGGTTGGTCTCCTCTCTGAACAGAGGTCATCCTTAAGAAGACATGTACTGGCATTTTCTGAAGCGGTCTTCCTTAGGCTGAGGATGCAAAGGCATACTGTTTACCACACTGTAACCTAATATAATAGGTGTGAAATAGAGATTGGAACAGATCATAGCCTGAGGCATTCAGCTGGGAGTTCACGAACATCTCCCTTAAGAAATGCTGGCTGAGGGCTGGAAAGATGGCTCAGTGGTTAAGAGCACCGACTGCTCTTCCAGAGGTCCTGAGTTCAATTCCCAGCAACCACATGGTGACTCAAAACCATCTGTAATGAGATCTGGTGCCCTCTTCTGGCCTGCAGGGACACATGCAGGCAGAATGCTGTATACATAATAAATTAATAAATCTTTTTATATATATATATAAAAAAAAGAAATGCTGGCTGAGCCAAACCTCGAAAGATAAATAGGAAGAAATAAGAACGAAGAAAATAGGAAGGATCATATCTTAGTTAGTTTTCTTTTTTCTTTTTCTTTTGTTTTTCGAGACAGAGTTTCTCTGTGTAGCTTTGCGCCTTTCCTGGATCTCGCTCTGTAGACCAGGCTGGCCTCGAACTCACAGAGATTCGCCTGCCTCTGCCTCCCAAGTGCTGAGATTAAAGGCGTGCGCCACCACCGCCCGGCATCTTAGTTAGTTTTCTATTTTTGTGATGAAGACCATGACCAAAAGCAAGTTGGGGAGGAACAGGGTTATTTCATCTTACTGCTTATAGTCCATCATGAAGGGAATTCAGAAAAGGAACTTGAGGCAGGAACTTGGAGACAGAAACTGAAGCAAAAGCCGGGGGGGGGGGGGGGGGTTTAATAATAAGCATTTCTTGCTTGGTCTCTGTGGCTTGCTCAGCCTGCTTTATGCAACCCCGGACCATAGGCTCAGGGGTGGCACTGCCCAGAGTAGACTAGACCCTCCCACGTCAATCATTCATCAAGACAGTGCTCACAGATGTGCCCACAGGCAATCTGATGGAGGCATTTCCTCCACGGAGAGTCCCTCTTCCCTATGACTCTAGTTTGTATTAAGCTGATAAAAAAAAAAAAAACCCAAAAAACCTAACAACACAACTTTTGTCTTACTGGTTTTCTCTCTTTTTTTCTTCCTTCCTTCCTTTCTTTATCTCTTTTTGTTGTTTTTCCTCCTTATTTTGAGAGAGAAGGGGGGATGGAAAACATGCACATTAAGTTGGGTGGGGAGGATCTGAGAGGAGTTGGGGACAGGGAAATAATATGAAAACAAATTTTTTAACCAGCAAAATTGAACCTTTGTCAATATGACACATAAATGCATCACTATTAAACCATAACCTGTCATTTCTTGTTTATTCTCAAGATCTCATGTTAATATCACAATATAAAACATAGTACAACTGTCCCAGTCTCTTTAAAAATTCAAATGGTCTCTTTAAAATATTCAGCATCTCTTTAAAAATCCAAAGTCTCTCAACTGTAAACTAAAAGTACTTGTTATTCCAAGAGGGAGAACCCAAGACACAGTCACAATTAAATAAAAGCAAAACCAACACCCATCAGTATAAATAACTCTGTACTCAATGTCATGAACTCATTCATGATCTTCTGGGCTCCAAAGGGCATGGACAGCTCCACCTCTCTGGCTCTGTGTGTCATCTGCACCACACCCTGCTTTTCTCATTGGATCGGGCCAGCGCCACTCCACACCTGCTGCTGTCCTTGATCATCCCTGGTTCTTACATCTCCAATATGCTGGGCTGTCCTGCACTGTTTCGCCTTCACCAGCGGGTTCCTGGCCTCTATTCAAGGACTCCAAACCTGCAACATGATGCTAAACTTCTCCAGGGCTCCTTTAATTCTGGAGCGTCCACTGCTCCAGAGGCTTCACCTTGGCCAATGGTCTCTCCTGGGCTCTCACAGGGCCAAGCCTCAGCTGTTCTCATGACCCCCTCAGCCTTGCAGCTCCCATGAGGCCAACACCAGCACCACATGCGAACATTCTTACACAATACCAAGTTCTGCTGCCAGTTTGAGACACAGCCTTGGACCTCTGTGAACCATAGCTTCTTGTGCTGTCTCTAAGAGAATGCTTTGAAGATTTCACTTCAGTGATGCTGGTCTCTTATTAATCAAAGCTGATTCCTCAGCCCACCTGACCCAGAAGCTAGAGATCTTTATAAAATATATCACACAGATTGTCCTGACAGTCTTTACTTCCCTCTGAAACTTCACAAGCAAGAAACCCATCATCTGCACTTAACACTCTTTTTTTTTTTTTGGTTTTTCGAGACAGGGTTTCTCAGTGTAGCTTTGCGCCTTTCCTGGAACTCACTTGGTAGCCCAGGCTGGCCTCGAACTCACAGAGATCCGCCTGGCTCTGCCTCCCGAGTGCTGGGATTAAAGGCGTGCGCCACCACCGCCCGGCGCACTTAACACTCTTATCTTCCAAGCTCCTACAGAACAGCCCATTAAACTTTGAACACCCAGTGGCTTTTCCAGCCCAGAGTTCCAAAGACATGGCCAGGTCTGTCACATCAATACCATACGGTTCGAATAATAACTTCTGGTCTAGTTTGCTTTCTGTTGCTGTTAAAAACACCATGACCAACAGAAAACTGAGAAAGGGTTTTATTTCATGTTACGGTTTATAGTCCATCACAAAGGGATATCTTCAGAAACTCAAGGTGGGAACCTAGAAATATGAACTGAAGCAGAGATTGTGGAGGAACACTGTCTACTGGCTTGCTCTTCATGGTTTTCTCAACCTACTTTCTTGTAAAAACCTAGGACCACATGCCAGAGCTCCTACAGTGGGAAGGAACCTCCCATATCAATCATTAAAATTAAGAAAATGCCCACAGGGACTGGAGACATTGCTCAGTGTTGTTCTTGCAGAGGACCTAGCACCCACATGGTGGTTCATAACTACCCTAACTGCATTTCCAGGAAATATAACAACCTTTTGGCCTTTGTAGGCAAGGCATGCATATGATATATATATATATATATATATATATATATATATATATATATATATATATATATATATACACACATAGGCAAAACACATTCACATAACATAAATTAATTTTTAAAAAGCAAAAATGCTGAGTGGGGCCAGGCGGTGGTGGTGCATGTCTTTAATCGGGAGGCAGAGGCAGGCAGATCTCTGTGAGTTCGAGGCCAGCCTGGGCTACAGAGTGAGTTCCAGGAAAGGCGCCAAAGCTACACAGAGAAAAAAAACAAACAAAAAATGCTGGGTTGCAGAAATGGCTCAGCAGTTAAGAGTACTGATTGCTCTTTTGGAGGTCCTGAGTTCAATTCCCAGCAACCACGTGGCAGCTCACAATCAGAATGTCTTCTTCTGGCCTGCAGGCATACATGCAGACAAAGCACCAAAAATAAATAATAATTGTAGTGGGTAGCCATTCCAGCTTTGATCTGGAAGTTCCAACCCCCATGGAGACTTCGGCAACTGTCACGCCTACAAGGCGGGGCCAAGGGAGGCGCCTGGAGACCAGAGATCTGGATGGGCGGCGCACTCACTCAGTTCCGGGACCTTGGATGGTGAAGGTGGGACAAGCAGAGCTCCAGAGAACACCGCTGGACTGCGATACACCTTCCCCAGACCCTGCGACCTACCTATCCCTTAACTTGTAAGTTACGCCATTAAGTAAATCTCCTTTTAACTACGTGGAGTGGCCTTAATAATTTCACCAATAATAATAACAATAGGTCTTTTAAAAAAGGAGCAAAAATGCCTGACAGGTGTGCCTACAGGCCAATCTAATAGAGGCATTTTCTTGATTGAAGTTCCCTCTTCCTCCACGACTCTAGCTTGTGCCAACTTGGAAAAAAAAAAACTAACCAGCACAAACCAGCATAAACGCAGGTCTCGGTTAAAGAGACATTTCAGGGTAACAGCAATGGAAAGTTAGCAATCCCAATTCACTTACTTCTTAGATCTCCTTAAAATCCTATTCAGGAAAATACATTTACACATTTTAGAAAAGTATTGGAAACTAGTAATATTCAACAGTCTGCCTGAGTCTAGAAGGAGAAAGAGTTTCCATTAAGGCAAACTTGGATTATCCAGTATAGAGGAAAATTCAGAATGAAAGTTTGATAGGATGTTTCTACCTCTATCCTGTCTGATTTTTTTTAATTGTTTGTCTGTGCTTATGGACACCTGATTTTTAACAAGCCAAAAACACACTGAAAAAAGACATCATCTTCAACAAATAGTGCTGGTCAAACTAGGTATCTACATGTAGAAGAATGAAAATAAATCCATATTTATCAACTTGCATAAAACTCAATTCCAAATAGATCAATGACTTCAACATAAGGCTAGAAGGCCTGAATCTGAAAGTGGAGAAAGAGGGAAATAGTCTTGAACTATTGGTACAGGAAAAGACTTTCAGAACACCCATAGCACAGGCACTAAGAACAACAATTAATAAATGGGACCTCCTGAAACTGAGAAGCTTCTGCACGGTAAAGGAAACTGTCATTCAGGCAAAGTGGCAGCCTACAGAATGAGAGAAGATCTTTACCAATTACGTATCTGATGGACATATATATAAAATAAAGAAAGAATTAAAAAATCTGGACATCAAGGAAAAAATCCAATTAAAAATGGGGTACAGATTTAAACAGAATTCTCAAAGGATGAAACACAAATGGCTGAGGAATACTTAAAGAATGTTCAACATCCTTAGTCATCAGGGAAATATACATCAAAATGACTCTGAGATTTCATCTTACACCAGCCAGAATGGCCAAGATCAATAAAATAAATGGCATCTCATGCTGATGAGGATGTGGGGAAAGAGGAATAATTATCTCTTGCTAGTGGGAGGGCAAACTTGTACAGCCACTATAAAAGTCAATGTAATGGTTCCTCAGGAACTTGGGAATAGTTCTACCTCAAGATCCAGCTATAATACTATTGGGCATATACCCAAAGGACTGTACATCATACTATAGAAATACTTGCTCATCCATCTTCATAGCTGATCTATTCATACTGGCCAGAAATTGGCAAGAACCTAGATGTCAACCAACTAATGAATGAATAATGAAATGTGGTGCATTTATACAATGGAATATTATTCAGATGTTAAGGAAAATGAAATTATAAAATGCACTTATAAATGGATGGAGCTAGAAAAAAAATCATCCATGAGGTAACCCATACCCCAAAAGACAAATACTGTATGTTTTCTACTATAAGTGGATGTTAGCCTTTAAAGCCTTTCACAGGTGTTGCTCCAGTCCGTATAACCACAGAGGTTAGGTGTAGAGTAAGAAACTAAGAGTGAGGGAAGTATCTCCCAAAGAAAGAGAAATAGAATATATAGAGAGAGACACAGGGGAGACTGGAACAGAAGGATTAAACAGGGAGGGGGAAGGAATACGAGGAAGGACAACTAACACTAAAAGTCATTTGGAGGAGTCTTGTAAATCTACTGTAGAAGTTCCTTCAATATATACATATATAAAAGAAACATAAGTAGAATCACTAAATAATGTGGGAGACAAAACCCCAACTAGACATCTTTTGCTACCAAGTGAAACCTTCGGTGCCAGAAATGGGTTACATCTAGTTGAGTCATTGGTTGAAAGGGCCCAAGTATCTGAAACTATTTCCTTACCCACAAACTGATTGTAAAGCCTTTTTTGCTTCAGATAACACTTACATATCTCATTGAACACAGAGACATCAAGCTGTTCCCTACCTAGAGCCTTTATCCCTCCTGACTAGTGTTGATGGTACTAAAATGTGTGCTGCATGCTACCAGAGGAGAAAGGTAACCATCAACCCAGTTATAAATCCTGCACTCTACAACAGGAACCTGCCTGTGAGATATGCTGGGGCCCTAGTGACACAAATGTAGGAGTAACCAACCACATTCTTATTGAATTTAAGGCCCACTCCACAAGACGAAACCCATGCCTGCTCGGGTAGCCAAGAACCTGAGACTAGATAGATCATGGTCCTAAGGGAAAACCAAATACTATTTTTCTGCTAAAGGAAATAACAATAAAATGACTCCTAATTGGACAACATGAGAAATTTGGGAACACTCAGTCCTAAATGAATGTCTTCATTAAACCCTCCCCTCGGGGCTCAGGGAGCTATGCTGAAGAGGAGGAGGAAAGATTGTAAGAGGCAGAAGGGATGGCTGACTCCAAAGAAACAGTGTCCTCCAGACACAAGAGGAATGATGCACATATAAACTCACAGAGCCTGTGGAAGCACGCTCAGAGCCTGTACAAGTCTAAACCAGATGGAGTTCCAGCGCTGAGAGGGAGAAGTGGACAGGAGCTCCAATCCCTAATAAAAAGAGATCTCCAATTGGCATCTATTTGCAAAGGAAAAGTTAGTTTTTCCAAATGGAATCTCACTGTGTATATTAATCACAATTATGGGTAAATCCCATGCCCAACAATAGATGGTCATCACAAAATGAACTCAATGCTATTTTTCCAGACTTTTTGTAACAAATTGCTTTGTTTTGGCATTTTTGTATTATTGGACTTTTGCTTGTATGTTATGTTTTCCAATTGTGTGTTTTTATAGGTTTTGTTTTTGTGTGTATGTCTATGTGTATGTCTTTCTCTCTCTGTTTTTTGTGTGTATGCATGTATGCATGTGTGTGTGTGTGTGTGTCTGTGTGTGTTATTCTGGTTTGTTTTTCTTTGTCTGTTTCTTTTCTAAAGAGAGAGAGAGAAGGGGTGCAGAGTTGCATGGGTCAGGAGGTGGGGAGGATCTGGGAAGAGTTAAGGTAAGGGAAACCATGATCAGAATATATTTTTTCAATAAAGTATATTAAAAATAAATAAATACTTTTATGAATCATTCTCTTCTCATATATAGTTAAAATAACCCTGCAGAGATAAAACACTTCCAGAAAAAGAAAGGAAAACTGTGGTGATATATTATGTACCCTAATAAATTTGCCTGAAGATCAAAAAACAGAGCAGCCACTAGATTAGACATAGAGGTCAGGCAGTGGTGGCACACACCTTTAATGCCAGCACTTGAGATCTCATGTCTTTGCTTGGGAAGCACATACACCTTTAATCCCAGGAAGTAATATGGCAGGGCAGAGAAAGGCATATAAGGCGTGAGGAGACAGGAACTCACTCTCTTTAGGCTGAGGATTTCGTAGAGGTAAGAACTAGTGGTTGGCTGTTCTGCTTCTCTGCTCTTTCAGCTTTCACCCTGATATCTGGCTCTGGGTTTTTATTATTAAAAGAACGTCTAAAATTCAAACAACAGAAAACTCTGAAGGTCCACAAAGCAATGAGAGCAGTGGGAAACCCAGCATACCCTTTTTTGATAGCACCCTGGAAACTGTAATTTTGCAACATCTCAAATAATCAATAAAGAAGAAAACTGTGTGTGGGAGGTGTGGGAGGCTGATTTAATATTTAAAATCCTGTTAATCTATAACAGAACTCATGCATGAAATTCTCAAGAAAAATTAAAAATTATAAGATGTCACTTCAGCTATTCATATATAAAAAGCTATTAATGTCAAATATTTTAATTACATTGTTATTAAAATAGATGAATTAATTTAAGCTTAATATGTCATAAGCAACCACTATGCTGCTAAATAAGATTCCAGAAATTGGGAACTATACAGAAGGCTCTGTAGTTAAGATCAATTCTTTTTTTCCCCCAGAAGACCCAAGTTTGGTTCCCAAGATCCATGTTTGGTGACTTACAATAGCCTATAACTCCAGCTCGAGGGAGATTTGACACCTTTGGTCTCCAAGGGCACTCACAAGAACACACACACACACACACACACACACACACACACACACACACAATTAAAAACAATAAAAGACATTCTGGAATTTAGTTTGCTTATTCTGTCATAGTAATATTATTTAAAGTAAGGGCTAACTCTCTAGTTACATGATTCCTGTGAGAATATAATAGTCCCCTTTTTTTGTCAATTTTATTTAATACATAAAAATATGATTTAAATAAAGTTTTCTCCCCTGTGGCAAAAAAATCTACATGTAGACATTCAAATGAGCAGACCAATATATTCTAAGAAAGCATTTATCAAAATTCAACACTTATTATGATGACTCTTAGTAATGAGCAATAGATGAAAAATCCTTCAACTGCATAGAATATACACAAGAATCTTTTAGCTAATATCATGCCTAATGAAGCATTCCCACTAGAAAAGGAACAAGGCAAGAATTCCCCTCCACACCCATTTCTACAGACTAGAAGTCCAGGCTGGTGGAGTAAGGCAAGAAAGCAGCTAGAAGTACACAGGATTGGAAGGAATCAAACTGTGTTCACTCATGACACAATAATTTATGTAAAACAATTCCCCCAGACTAAAAAAAAGTTTCTAGAAAGAATAAGTAATTATAATTTTGCCCATACAGTTAGCATACAAAAGTCAATTACTAGGCTATGATTGTAGCTTTGTGGTAGAGCACTTGCCTGGCTTTGAGGTCAATCCTCAGTATTTCTTGGAGAAAAGTTTATTTCCTGCATGCCAACAAGAAGCAGGTACAATTTAAATTAAAAAACAACTCTATTTACATTAGAATCATTCAAAATTAAGTGATGTAAAGTGAACAAAATGTGTTCAAGTTCTATGTGAGAAAATCTACAAATCTCTGATAAAAGAACATTTAAATAGAGATATTCTTTATTAATTAATAGGCAGACTTAATATTATCAAGATGACAATTCTCAACTTGATCTGTGGTTTCAATATAATCCCCATCAAAATCTTAGGAAGTTGTTTTATGGATTGTAGGAGAAATGAAGTCCTTGTGCTCACAGACAAGCACTAGGGAAACCAGGAATGTGAAACACTAGGGTTGTCTCTGGGAAAGGATGTGGTTAATAGCCAGGCTCCCCAAAACTCTTAAGTTTATTTTAGTCCATCTATAGCGCTATCCTTCCCAGTCCCTTATCTTGATCATTGTTTACCCTGAGCCTGCTTTCTCAGTCAATCTATAGAGCCCATGTGCTTTACAAATGGGAGCAGATGTGGTTTATAGTCTGGTGACCTTTGCACTATCTATATGACTGAAACCTTACCAGATCCTTCCCCAGACCTCTAAGAAGTCACATGCAGTCAATTGGAAGAGGTCACATGTACTTTACAAAGAATTTCAACATAATCATGACTTAAGCTTTGTTGTACATATGGGATTGAGTTAATTATCACCAGAAACTTTTTTCTGAATTGTTCTGTTCTTAAATATACCTGAAATAAACTACCTAGTGTCAGACTCCCAAAGTTTGAACCAACACTGTTTACTAAGTCATGTCAAACTGACCTTCTTCTTGCCTTACACAGACCAGATCAACACTGCTGGCCATGGTGTTGCAGAAACCTCCCACAAGGGATACTGAAAAGATTATTTGAACATTATTATGGAGAGGCCAAAGGCCCTTACTGGTCAAAACAACATTGAGGGAGAACCAAAAAATTGGTGGACGTTAACCAACCTCAAGACTTAGCAAAATGACAACATTCAATACTGCAGAGATGAAAGAACAGACAACAGATACATGGGACAGAATACAAGACCTAGACATAGACTCACATGACTACATCAAGTAGTCTTTGACAGATGATCAGAACTAGTACAGTGGAGCAGGTAGTCATGCAACAACCACAGATAGAATGCCTGGTCATACACACTCAAGAAATGAAACTAGACACACACCAAACAGGCATCTTTCACAAAATTAAAGTAGGAAAGGGATGAAGAGTTAAAAAAGAGGGATTTTTATAGGATGGTAAGATGCACACATGTTATCCCACATTTGCCAAGACCCACAAAATGTACAGCATCAAGAGCAAACCCTAATAGAAACTATAGACTTTCAATTATTTTATGTCCATATAGATTCATGAGTTGCAGCAAATACAGAAATGGGGAGGGGATATTGCTAGTGGGGGATATTTATTGATGTATTGAGACAAGGCATGTATTGGAAATCTGTACTTTCTCAAATAAACTGTGAGCCTACAACAAGTCTTGCAAATATATAAATAAAGGGGCCTTAGTATGCCCTGCTATCTATGGATGTAGCACATACTTCTGTCCCTGCCCACCATCTAAATCCCGGGGTTCTACTTACTTTGCTATTGCCATTTTTAAAAGTATGATTCACAAGACATAAAGGATTGGGATGTGAAGTTACAGTGAATTTCTATGACCTTTCAGTTTTGTGATTCATACAAAGGACAATCTAGGATGTCAACTCACTAAGGGAGCTACTGGACTAACAAGGGGACGGGCAAGGAGACAGTTCCAAAGTCTAGCAAAAGCACAACACAGAGAAGCCACCTAAGGATGCCAATGGATACTCAAAGTGAATTTATTTCTGAATTAAGGATCATCAAAGGGAATATTATCTCTCATGTTATAAAAACAGTAGTAAAATACAGCACACAGGAATCGAATTTGAATGTTAGCAAGATGAAAGTACAATAGCAACTGAAAGTTGGTTCATTTTAACCTTAAATACAAAGGTAAAGCAGTTTAAAAAGAAATTTTGTTAATATGAAAATATATGTCCCATGTCTTTATTACATACTGTACAAAATAAAATATTGCACCTTTGAGTCATATAATAAATATATACAAAGAGTATTTTACAAAGGATCTTTCTTTTAATTTAATAAGCTCAACTATCAGATGCGATTGATGACTAACGACTCAGGGGCTGGTGTGCTCTTTCCTCTGCCCTGTCCGTGCCAGACCACCAAACGCTTCACCTACAGTAGTGTTCATCCCAGTGTCGGTGAGGCTGATGTTGGAACGGAAGAGAGACCTGTGCTCAAAAGATGACAGAGAGGCTCGGCAAGCTCCTCTACAGACAAATCCAAAGCCACAATGCGCTGTTCACATGTCGATCAGGAGGTAGGTCTAACACAACCTGCCTCAGGAAAGGTTGCGTTACATGCCAGGAGGCTGTGGGCAGTACGTGTGCAAGCAGTCGGGACACTGAGTGAAGAAGCAGGACCATTTATTTGGGGTCGTGTAGCATCTAAAGCCATAACTGGTAAAATATCAGGGAAAGGTCCCTCCCCATAGCCAAATAGGTTGTAGGAGTTAAATTGAATGCTAGCCTGAACCTTCTTTAGCAGCAAAACTTACTCACTCCACTGTCATGAAGAGCAGCTTGGGCCCGAGAGACCCAACCCCTTCCGAAACTGGCTCTAACCTTAAAGTCAGCTCTGGTCTTAGCCCTGATGTAACTTCCCTTCTCACCTAACTGAATCCTAG
Organism: Peromyscus californicus insignis; assembly: GCF_007827085.1. Lineage (NCBI taxonomy): Eukaryota > Metazoa > Chordata > Mammalia > Rodentia > Cricetidae > Peromyscus > Peromyscus californicus. The sequence goes on from NW_026294562.1 coordinate 119,086,920, forward strand.
TGCTAGTCCAAGATTAATTCAACCCTTTTCCCCAAAGCACAACCCCAATCCCAGCTCTAGCTCCTAACCCCCAAATTGTTTTTTTTCCAGCCTAATCTTAATTGACTTTGGATTTACCGACAAAATCACCTCAAATTAAAACAATCATTTACTATAAACAATTCCTTTAACTATTGCATTTCTTATTTAGATTATTTTCTAATAAACTTTCCAAAATAAAAATCATTAGGAATATTATTGTATGTATAAATTACATCTAATAAGGCTTTGATCTCTATGTGCAAGAGAATAGTGCTTAGAAAAAGTTCCATTCACAGCTCTGAAAAGAAAGCTTTGAATATACTTCAAAATCAGTAGAAAGGTTAGCTTTTCCTCTCCTGTGATTTCCAAGATGCCTCATTTGGTCACAGATCGATTTCTGTAGTTATGAAAATGGCAGCCATGTCTACTGTGTTTTCTTCCATGGATGCTCTAAGAGGGAAGACGAGATGCTGTTCTCAGCGATCCTTGGCCCAGCCGGTGTCATAAGCTGTTAAGGGAGATGGCCTCTTCTCCACATAATAAACTTAAGGATCTATAAAAATGCCATTAGTACCAACATCTGAACAGCTACTGGCTAGAGCCTTTAAATGGTAAATACTGCAAAAAAAAAAAGTGTTGAAACTCTGCAACTTGAGAGAAACCCTCAGCTGCAGAGTCTTCAGTATGGACCACTTTTGACTGGCCTACGAATCGCAGCAGGTGATGATGTGCTCATGATGAGGTCACATGAGCAAGGGCATGGCTGCTGATGCAGTTTTGCTAATCCTAGAATCCATCGTTTGTAGGAACTGGAATTAAAAAGCAACCACTGGCCAAGCTAACTTTACAAATTTGTAGCAGGCTCAGTTCCTGCACCAACCTCTGCTTGACCATAGAATCTAGAAACTTGGAGACGTGTGTGGTTTCGAACCAGAGACACGGGGGAAAGAGCCTCTCCTTTTCTTTTCTCACCACAGCAGCATCACAACCCTACCAACGCTTCATCCTTCTAGGCATGACTGGCAGCACCTTTGTTTGTAGAGGGCCAGAGAGCACAAGTTAAGGTGCTTTACGAACGTACAGTAGTGTGTTGTATCTGTGCAGTTTCCTGCAAAAACAAAGAAAAGAAAAGAATCCATAGCACGTGGTTCAGGAGAGAGTGAGTAAGAACTAGGTGATATCTAATAGTAAGTACATATTATCAACTGCTTTGCACTACGTCAGAAACACGGTGAGCTCACTTCTCCACTTGGCGTCTTGTGGTACTCTGAGATCCTTACAGATCCTCCGACCCAGGCCACTTCTTTCAGGGCTGGGGGTAGGGGTTACTTTTTGTGGGACCGTAGGCCCCCTGGAAAACTTATGAAAGCCTCATACTTGCCCCTAGAAAAGTAACACGCAGTTATATTCACTGTCTAATTTTAGGACATTTGCTCACCTATCCAAGCCCATTGGTTCAGGCTGAGCAGAGGAGACTGCTAAGGAAAACGTGTGTGGGGTGGCTGCCACTGCCTCATGAGTCAGAGCTGCCGCCTGTGCCCCACTCCTCCTATGTGACATGGGTGAGGTGGGCACACTAGTGTCTGGGTTTTGACAAGGCTTCTGGGGCGCTGGTGGTACCTGAGAGGGGTACGTACTATCACAGGAAGGCCCAAGACAGTGCCTCCAGGACGCTGGTTTCATCTGCACACAGTGTCTGTCAGGCACGGGTTTGCAGCTCCCCGTGTGAATGCAGTCGACCTTGCGAGACTGGAAGCCCCTGCCGCAGACCGCTGTACAGGGCTTCCAGGGCCCCACACGCCAACATGCCTCACAGGGCCCTGAGGTGCAGTTCCTCCTAAAGGCAGGTCTGAAATGAAAAAAAAAAAAGAAAGAAATGTAAAATGGGAGAAGATGCCACTTTTTGCTGGCATCAATCAAGCCCCTTTTCCTACTATGAATTCCATGCGCCAAAGGCTTCCTCAGAAAAACTGATTTGCACTGTCCATAGCTGGATAAGCAGAGTACTGGGACAATCTGACCATAATAAAGATAAGTAGATACTTGAGAAGACTGACTGTTCCCCAGATGTTGGGAATGACCCTCTAGTCCACTCATCATCACTAGATATGCTAGGAAGGCTCTGGAAATTGGCAAGGATATTTGATAAAAGGGAGAGAGGAAGACCTACTTTAGAAAAAGTAATAGCATTGATTTAAGACTTAATGTATTAAGCACATGGAAATGAAGAGTAGAAATGAGGGAAACGTACCCTCAGTACTGAAATGAAGTTGAAATGTGTATGAAGAGAGCCAACAAGTGGCTGAGATGCCACGGTAAGAGGCAAGAAGAGAGCACTGTCCTGTGAGAAGCCAGTGGTGAGTGCTCACACTCAGGTGTATGCGAGGAAAATGAACAGGGTGTGAAATCACTGCAAAGGAATCCTCATCAGCAGGAAAGGCGGTGGTGCTCCAATGATGGCGAGCACAAGGTCTCTGCATCCTTGAGTGTTCTATCTAAAACCAAGACCTGGGCTAGGCACAGGGCTGTGAGTCCAGCTCCTTGGAAGGCTGAAGTAAGAGGACTCAAAGATCAAGTTTTGCCTCAGCTACAGAAAGCCCAAAGTTTAAAAAAAAAAAAAAAAGCCTGGGGATATAGTTAGTGGTAGATCACTTGCTTAGTAGGCAAAAGGCTCTAGATTCAATTCCCAACACTGCTGCACACACACACACACACACACACACACAGAGAGAGAGAGAGAGAGAGAGAGAGAGAGAGAGAGAGAGAGAGAGAGAGAGAGAGGAGAGAGAGGAGAGAGAGAGAGAGAGAGAGAGAGAGAGAGAGAGAGAGAGAGAATGTCCCCTGCTCCTATACCATACAACTAGAGTGACACCATTACCCAATGCCTGAGGCTTAGCATCTCCCCTGAAACATGATCTGACAAGGAAGGCATGGCCAAGAAGCTGCATGTTCCCAGGGACTTCCAACATCAAGTCAATGTATACCCAAAAATGGACTGTAATCTGGAGCAAATCAGTTTATGCAAGGAAGAGAGTTACTACAATGACATGAGAAGCCACTTCAGAATTGCTAACAAGCCTTCTGATGCTGTTGATAAGTCCCCAAACACTCAGCTGTGACAACAGTGTATCGTCTTGCAAGGTTTCTGCTTCTGGGTGTGTGCTCACATTCACATTTAGGCCACGTGTAGAATTGCCACCAGTGGTTACAAAGATCAATTTATTTGGAAAGTGGGATCTAAAATAGAAAAGAAACTCAGTGCTTTCTGATGTTTGGAAAGATATCTCAGAGGACAGCCTCTCAGCAGATGTACTTAGAGGGATTTGGCCTTGTTCCCTTGGACATATCACTATGGAAGGTACAATTGCAAGGTAGGAGACAGTCTCTACCCCCAAAGACGACTGGGAGAAGGTCCTAACGAGGTGGTTCAGTAGTTGTCTTTCTCTTTGAAATCTGGAGGATGTGGAACAAGACATGAAGCTGGGGATAACAGTGTCTGCCACATAGACCAGAGACGTTGAAGGCTGTTTAGGAAAAGCCAATAAACCAAATACCAAAGGCTGAAGAATTGAGAGAAGAAAAAAAAAGCGATGCCTTCCCATTCTCTAGTCACAGTCCTTCCTGATCTGCTAGAAGCCCCCCGGGACTCTCTTGTCATTACTGTAACTAAATTATAGCTTATACAGCATCTCTTCCAAGGAATGTGGAAATATTCCTGGAAGTATAAGAAAATGGAGAAACTTGTGAAAGCCTGACTTGTGAAGGGGAGTGTTGCACCAAGTGGGAAGCAATGCTTAGATTCGCCAGTAGGCGGAGACACCATCAAAGGGTTTAACTAGGAAACAATACTGTCCCACCTAATTGGTTATAAGATTTAGGGACGAGGGGCCAGAGAGGATTGTCCTGTTAATTTCTCCTGTTTTCCCCAGTGGGTATAAATCCTAAAGCCCAAAAGTTGAGTCACCCTGACCAACAGAGCAGACTGAACACTCCCTGGCTTTCTTCCACTCCAGAGGACAGCTTCCTACAAATACAAAAGAATAGATTCAAGAGGTTAGTAAATGGATGTTCATAAGTGTTAGGCAATCCTGTCTTATTAATAAGGCTTTGCCCTCTTTGGAGAAACTTCCAAGCTGGCTTCTGTTTCTGGCCTGAAGAGACTTAAGTAATTCAACTGTTTCCTCTTGACTGAAGGCAAACCCTTCCCAAATGCAAAGGAGGAGACCCCCAGGGGGCTGTTCACCAACATGGAGGCCAAACCCCAGGGCCTCTTGGAGGCTGAAAAACAAAGACCAAAGTTGGTTTAGCTGAGGGCATCTATCTTCAGAGCAGGGACAGAATGACTTGGAATGGGGAGACCCAAGTCAGATGGAGGTTGTGTAGACATCAACAATATAACAAACAACAGTTTGGCCTCATGTGTTTACGAATGTATGATGGCAGCAGGAATCAGGAAGTGACTGTTCTACTAGCTTGCCTCAATTTCTCATTCTATTCCTACTTCAAATAATCCTCACACTACCAGCTAGATGGAGCCATCAATTCTAAGGGCTATCAGAAAAATCTCTGAAAAGGAGTCCCCAGGATGAGATGACACCTGGACAAGGTTGGAAATCATCACTCTGAGAACCTGGCTATGTCCTCAGCATTTCCTCGAGTCCCATAGGTCCTCATGTTTCTTCTAGACAGGTCTGGGCTACTTCCACTCCTACAGTCCCCAGGCTTTCTACAATGCCATTCAACAGAGCCCGCACATCCTGAGCCTTCCTGGGGTTACAGAGGGCACCAGAAGATAGCCCACCAACCAACTGACTATCTACCCCAGCCCCCAATGTGATATCCTGTAAAACACCATCTCACATTTACTGAGCCCCTGTTGTGGCCTCTGTGGGGTGTCTCTGCTCAGCCCACTGCTCCTCTCTAAGCACTTTGAAGAAGCAGCTAAGGCCACCTTCTGTACCTTCTGATACACAGCTTCCCTAAACCCACAGACAGCAAGCATACCAATCCAGCAGACATCTGTGGGTCAAACAAGGTTACAAAACTTCAGAGAAACTCCTCTCGGCAGCTCTCTCTAAGAATCAACCTAGTCTCCATCCACAAACTACCAGCCATATGAAGCAAAAAAGTAACAGCCCTGAAGAACACCAAGTTATGGCACAGGCCAGCCAGTCAGGCAGAGAAAAGCCATACAAAGCAAATAGAAGGCATCTGGCACCTTCACATAGGAACAGCTCTGGGAGATTTTCTTATACTATTCTAATCAAATCTACTCCTTTGTTTCTCTTCTATATCCTTTGTGTAAGATCCCATTTGATCAGATTTAGAATCACCTGATAGACCATTCCATGCTCCCTTTTCCTTCTCTTACATTCTCTGCCTCTTGTTTTTGCTGCTTTTGATTGAACCTGTAAGGTCTATCCAAGGACTATAAGGATGATATAGCAAGATCATATATATTCCATGTATACATGTATATTCCATATATATGAAAGAAAGAGAGGAAGGGGAGTGATATATATATATATATATATATATATATATATATATATATATATATATATATATATCAAGATACAGAAGAAGGGAAGAGAAGGGAAGGGAAGAGAAGAGAATTCAGTGAAGAAGGAGGAAGTAGCTATAAGCATATAGCCCGACACTAAACATTTTGGTTAGCCTTCTTCCTAGGAGCAAGTAAAGCCTGAATTACAGTAGTGTTGACTAGGTTTGCATTTGTATAGCCGCCTTGATCTGTAGCATGAAGACTATTCTGGAGAAAAGAAGGATGGAGAAAGGGAGACCAACAGGATGGCTGTGGTGCTGGACCAGGTAAGAGATGATGGTGCTTTGGTCAGGGGTGATGATGGGCAAAAGAAAAAAAAAGAAAGGTAGATTCAAGAAAAGGGGCATAAGGAACCAATATAAAATGCTACAGAAAAGAACTCTCATATTTATTAAAAATTGAAAGATTAAAAACCTATCTAACAATGAAAATGGAGATAACTCTCATATTGTTTAGATAGTTTGATGGTGATTTGGAAATATCCAAGGGAGCATGCTTATGAATTCAATTTGATTTCTAAATATCTACCCCATAAAAATGTAACTGAGCATAAAGACACACACATTCTAAGATGTTTATTGCAGCATCTGTTTGTAAGGGCAAAAACCTGAAACAATATACCCATGGGCATAATGGAATATGAAATATTAGACTTAAATAAAGCCAATGTGTGCTGAGATAGAACATGTTTATAATATATTTCTTAAATATAAAATCAAATTTCAGAAAAATATGTAAAGTATGTTAAAATAGAAGGCTCCATCCACATATGCTTTTGTGTTGTAAATGTGTCTTTATGACTGCAAAGGGAAACATCTGGGATGGTGCACATCTGTGTGTGGTCTCTATCTTCTCAGTCAAGTAGGAAACTAAGTTGTCTGTTGAGAATGAGGGCAGCTGCTACAAACATTTTCCATTTGAGGAGAATGATTCTGGCTTGAAATCACCTTGTGGGAATAGGAAATACTGCTGACTCCACATTGCCAAACCGTACTGAAGACTCAGAAGAGGAGCCAAGCCAATAGTCAAGGTCATTCCACTTTCTTCACAGGACTCAGGATGTGGAGCAGTAAGAAAGAATTAGCTATGGGGTGTTCTCTATGACCAGGACTGCTTAGGTGCTGACACTATGCTCACTAATTGTAACAGTTTAACTTCAAGATGACATGCATGATACTATTCCATTTGCTGATATAGACAGTTAGGTAGTCCAAGGTCACACAATAAAAGAACAATGGAATGAAAATTCCCTGGTGTTGTGTAGCCTGCAGGTTCCCTCACACTTGCTGATGGCTGGGATTATCTTCTAGGGCAGTAGAGCCAGCAGATGGAGGCTGGCCATCCAGGTACTCTCATGAGTCAAGTTCTACTCTACCACCTGTCCATGCAGACTTTCATGCAAGAGAAAGACAAATAGCCCCCTGAAAACAAAAGTTTATTTTTATTCTCTGCTAAATCATTATGCTAATATTCAAATCAGCACAGCTTCTAAATAGGAATAAATCATTCATTGAAAACAGGAAAATTTAAGCTGGAAACCCAAGAGAAATATTAGGCTTGAGCAAATATATATATGACACATGTGCCATGTATGTAACACACACATATACCCATATATAAGTGTGCATATATGCACACACACATATACATAAATACGTGCACATACATACACATGTATATGTTTATAAATCTATTTGGGGTAATACCTTTTCCCCTTCAGAGTATTTTCTCTTTCTGCTTAACATCCAAATAACTGTGATTATGAATGGTATTTATTGGTCATATTTCAGTATAATGTATACTATCAAGGATGGCATTAAATAAATCATAATTGAATAGGGATTTTCAATTATGAGAAGTGGCAGAAACGAGGAATAATTCCATTTCAGGCAGTTCTGGTCCCTGAAGGTGCAAGGGGAGGTGCATGCTGCACTGGACTGGGGTCAGTACCTTCTTCTGTCCTCACAGTCAGAGTGGGAGCCGTTGTGGGCACAAGGTGTGTGGCGCCGCTGCATCCTCATGGCATGGCCCATGCAGCGTCCAGGACACTAGAACAGAAGCACAGTGCAGTGTTTTCAAGCACCCTGAATGCTCGGGCACACTGTGTGTACTGAGATCCGTACTGCGGTGGATCAGCCAAGGACAGGTTGCAGAGGTCAGCTGTCCCTGTGGTAAGTTAGAAGGGGTCTGATGGTAGTTCTGCAGACAGACCTACCCTCCCCCTATTCTTTATCCCCTGAAACTCAGGCCACCTCCGGAAGAAAGGAAAAGGTGGGATAAACTCTGAATTGATTAAGCTTACGTATAGAAACAGCTCTATTTAAAACAATTAGTGAAGCCCAAGGTTTTTTGTTTGGTTTTGGTTTTAGTTTTGTGTGTGTGTGTGTGTGTGTGTGTGTGTGTGTGTGTGTGTGTGTGTGTGTGTGTGTGTGTGTGGTGTTTTGCTTTTTATTTGCTCTGAGCAAAGATGGAGGCACCTGTGCTAAAGCAAGTTCAGGTACAGGAGAAACAACTCAAACTTGATTTGCAGCCCTTGAATTTTTGCACAGCTGTAACGCCCATTACATTTCCCTCATAATCACATTATACATGGAAAAGTCTGTTACATTTTTATTACTGTTACAGTGAGCTCTCCAGTCAGATCAGAATTTTGTGGTGTATGTTCTAAATGCAGTCTTTGATTTTGCTTATTTTTCTTACCTTACTTAACCAATTTCTTTCATACAATCTTTTTATGTTATAGCTATATTTTATTGGGCTTTAATTCACCTGCCATATAATTATCAACTATTTAAAACACACATTATAATGGCTTTCAGACTTGCCATACCACAGTCAAGTTTGGAACATTATCATCAGCCCTCACAGAAACCCAATAGCCCTCAGCAGTCCTTCCTCCCCTCACAGGTCTAAGCAGTCACAAAGCTGCCTGTTGTCTGACAGATTTACCTACTGTAGACACAACAGTGGAGTCCTGTGTCTGTCTTCCTTCATTAGTCCTGAACGCTCAAGGTCTGGCCATGGTGTAGAATGTGCCAGTCCCACGTTCCTTTTAATGGCTCCTAAACGTCTTTGATGTTTTTCGTGGTGTCGGGACTTCCTGTAAGCAGGAAGCATGACTTCATGCTTTTCTGTGGGTGCACAGTTGCCCTGCAGCATTTGTTAAGAGGGTGTCATTTCCTGTGGTTATCACTGAGACCAACTGCAGACAGGAAACAACCCAAGGGCAGAAAGACTTATTTTGGCTCACGGTTCAGGGGACTCAGTCCTTCAGTCTGGGAAGGCAGGTGTCAAGAGTAAGTGGCAGTGGCAGCAGGAATGGGGTCATCTCTCAGAAGATCAGGAAGCACAGAGGATGCCTGACCTCAGCTGGCTTTTTCCCTTTTCTTTTTGTATCCCATCTGGTACCCTAGCCCAAAGGATGAAGTTGCGAATCTTCAGGAGAAGCCTCACCCCTTCAGTTAATCTGTGTAAACTTTATCACAGATACACCAAGTACTTGGGGCCTTTGTTAAGTCAAGCAAGTTGGCAACTGAGATTAACCATCACAGAATAATATTCTTTTCTTCAATGGATGACTTTGTCAATTTTACCAAGATTCAAACGGTTTGGTTTTGGATTCCGTTCTGTTTCAGAGATGTATGTCTGTCCTGTTAGAACAGCACTGTCTTGTAGAAAGTTTTAAAATAAGAAGTTTGGATCCTCCAACTTATTCTATCTCAAATGACTTGTTTGGATATTGTGGATTATTTTTAGTTGCATGCAGATTTTAGATTAGATTCAGCTTGCCGATTTCTGGTAGAGAATGCTGGGAATCTTTAGATAAATTTGCAAGTGGTTGTCAATTGGAGATAGCTTCTCACAAACACAGGAAATCTTTCTATTCTTGTAGATTACCTTTAATTTCTTTGAAAAACATTTGGTGGTTTTATGCTATTTAGTTTCTTCAAAACCAGTCTTCCTACTTGACTTGAAATCATTGATCAATTGTCTGGTTCTGTGCAGTAATTACACTCCAGACTTCATTCTATTCCTGCCCCAACAGTGCACTGTTGCTCAGAACAAACTTGTATCCAAGTTGGCATAGGATGAGGAAGGGCTCTCCCTACCTCCCATAGTTTGACTTTCTGAAAGTTCCTTCTCTTTATTTGTTCTCAGAATAAAGTTCAGATTTATATTAAGTTCCAAAGAAAGGTTCTGTCATTTAATTAAAATTGTATTTCATATGTGAACTCATTTCTGGGTCTTTATAGTCCTGATATTCCACTTAGCAAAATAATAGGTCTTCTATTTGTCCAACTTCTAATTTATTCATTTTAATAATATGCTATCTTTTAACACCCAGGAAACAAGGCCCTTTAAACACAACAGGACAGACACACATATGAACAACAAGAGATTGAGGCAGCATGAACAGGACCTCCAAAGATCTGCAGCAGATGGGTTCTTAAAGCTGAAAGAAGTGGATGCAAACCCCATCCCTAACCCAGAAGCTATCTCCAATTGACAACCACTTGCAAATGAAACTTTAGTTTTCTCCAAGGGAGTCTCACTGGGAAAACAAACTACTCTTAATGGGAGGTTGCATGTCCAGCAATAGATGGCCAACAGAAAATGAACTCAATGGCATCTTTGGAGGTTCCATGTCTCATAATGTCATGTTATTTATTTAATTTTTTACAATTTTCTCTAATTAATTAATTAACTTTCTTTCTTTTTGCTCCACAGGTCCTTTGTATATATATTATGGCTTCCAGATCTGTGTTTCTATGGGATTCCTAAATGTGCAAACAAGTGGATCTCTGCATCTATATCTGTTTCTTGGGCTCTTTTCCTTCTGTTTATTTTGTCCTATTCTGAGGTGTTAGTTTGTTTTATCTTATTATATTTTATTTACTATATTATTATCATCTAGAAGCATGTTTGTTTTTTAATGAGAGATAGGAAGGGGGTGGATCCAGATGGGTGGGGAGAAAATGGAAAGATTAGAGGGAGGGGAAACCATAGTCAGAATATATTATATGAGGGAAAAAAATCTATTTTCAATAAAAGGAAAATATATGGCCCATTAACAATTTTAAAGTATACACTACAGCATTATTACTTATAAATACTGTTTTGCATAGTTGCTCACTAGAACACATTCATCTTGCACAACTTTGTCACTTAGCTCTTTAAAACTACTGTTCTATTCACTATTATGAACTTGATTAGACACATACATAAGTGGAATCATAGTCTTTGTTTTCTATGCCTGGATTACCTCATATGGTCATAAACATATGATATCATTTCAATATTGAATAAACACTTCAAGTTAGATAGTCTAAAACACCTTTAAAGTTCATAAGTAACAAAGAGGTGATTGTAGATAACATTGCCAACATCTAAGCTTACCTGGTTTCCTGGGTCGATGGCCTGTTGAACACAGGGACGGACCGAACACGATTTTCTCCCCAGAGGTCTGTCTTTAGGAGCACATTCCCTTGGGGACACCACCTGTACAGTCCCATTGGCTTTTGTCTGTTTGCATGTCACTTGCCGACTGTGAAATCCTTCACCACAAGACACAGAGCACTCGGACCACACACTCGTAAACCACCTAGAAACAAAAGCTACAGGACCTTAGCAAGGACTGTCCAGAAAAGGCTAATTTGTTTATCTTAACACTATGGTGGTGTCAGAGGAGTCACATGTCTCTCCAGGACAAGGTTGAGGCATAGGTGACTTCCAGTCTTCCTCCTCCCCACCCCTCAGGGAACAGCAGTGTCACTAGGTGGAGAGAACCAATGTAGTGATGAGTGTGCCAGCTATAAGGTTTAATAGAGTCACTGTACACCAAAGGATTAGGTTCCCTGTGGATTCATAATTTCAGATTTATGCTTTCTCAAGGGTGACTCTTGGTTATGACATGTTCCATTTAGAAATGATAGTAGCTACTCAAAGTTATGGCAGGTAGAATGCCTGTAACATTGACAGTCCGTCTAAGGACATGCCTCAAAGCAGCTGTTGTGTCTGACACAGTGACTCTGCTTCTCACAGTCTTCTGAGGCATGGGCCACCTGTGACATTTGTATAGGAAATGGAGCTGTAGAACAGTAAGATTCTATTGAAAATAATCTGTACCATTTTTATTAGTGTGTACATGGTGTGTGTGTGTGTGTGTGTGTGTGTGTGTGTGTGTGTGTGTGTACACTATGGGTTTCCACCAAGGCAGAAGAGGGCATTGGATGTACTGGGGTTGGAGTTCCAGGCATTTATGAACCCAAAGACATGGGTGCCGGGCACTGGGGTTCTCTGCAAGAGCAACAAGCCTCTTAACAACTGAGCCATCTCTCCAGCCCCTGACTCTCCATCTTTTAATCAGAAAATTAGGGCTGAAAAATCATACCTGCCTCATAGATCTGAACTCAAAAATACAAAAAACACCTCTTCAGTTAATTGTTTTTTTGTTATTTATTTTTGTGTCATTTGATCAACTTTCTGCTAGACTATGTGACACTCAATCGTTTATTCCACATTAATACTTTCTCTGAGTATAGCAACTGAGCTATTACCCAGTCCAAATCACTGTGCCTCTAAAGGTAACTTTGGTATTATTTTATGTGTATGGGTGTTTTGCCTAAATGTATGTTTGTTCTCCATGTTTGTGCTCGGTGCTTGCAGAGGCTAGAAGAGGGTGTTGGATTCCCTGGACTTACAGACGGTTGTGAGCTGCCATGTGGGCTCTAGGGATTGAACCTGGGTCCTCTGGAAGAACAGCCAGTGCTCTTCACCACTGAACTACCTCCCCAGCCCCTATTATATATTTCAAAACCAGCAAAAACTAGTGTACTGTTAAGAAAGTAACTAAACATACATACCTTGCTGGGCAGTCCCGGATGTTACAAGACTGAAACCCAGCCAGCGGCTTCCTGTGAGGACCACAAAGGGCTTCACTCACTTTCTGCCCACTGGCCATCACACACTGGGGCCTCTGAAGGCGGACGCCCAAGGGGCCACAGGTGGCAGAACAAGGTGTCCAGTTACCAGGTTCCCAAAAAGGCTCTGCAGAAAGGAAAGGAAATGTCACTAACAACCCCAAATAAGAAAGGATGATGCTCTGGAGGCAACAGGGCAAAAACCACCACAAATCGTTCTGTGGTTAACTACCTACCTGCAGTTTAAGCGATACACACAGAAAAGGCCATTGCACAGTGTGAAGCTTACTTTCTCTTGAGTGACTATTACACTTGCTGACTGGAAATGATGGCCAGAATGGGCTCCTTGGAGCCCAGCCTGGGAGATGGCCATTGCAGGTCAGCTAGGTCTACTGGAAAAACCCAAGAGAAAGGGAGGAGGCATTGTCCAGCCAATGCTTCCCCAGCATTCTCTAAGCAGAGCCAACAGGACAGGGAGGAAGGCCTCTCCAGGGGATGCCTTAATGCTGTCCATTTTCCAAAAACAGATCAGGCCGAGCAAGGAAGATGATTTAGAAGGAGGAACAGGGACCAGGGATTTAGCAGTAAGGTGAGATGCATTTGAGTCCCACCCTTACTTTTCCATTAATTCTTAACCCAAACACCACATCGGCCCTAAAACTGCATAAATAATTTGCTCTGGAGACATCTGGAAAGGTAAGTATGAGGTTTCCTTTGGACAAGTAGTAGCCAAGCACCCCCAGTAATCACAGCTTTCGTGTTACCCTTCCCTGCCGACACTCGATAAAAGATGAGGTAGGACACGATGCTGACAGTTTTGTGGATGGCCACAGAAAATGCCAAATTTCCCTGCAATGTTCATGAATAATTGATAGCTACCAGCTGTGTCCACATGATCTCTCAGAATGGAATGGTTTATTTAACTTATTGTTTTCCATTCTGAGTTTTGAGTTTTTACCTTAAATTGCACATGGCATCATTTGCAGAGCAGAACCATAAATTATATCTCCAGTTGGACTTTCAGAATCATAGTTTATTTCAAAACAGTTTTTTTTCAAGGTGGTCATTTACTGAGACTCTCCAGGGTGAACAAGTAGTGGGGTAGAAACTTGAAAAATTAATTTTTAATTGACTCTTCCATGTTCTGTTATGAAGCTGCTAATTTTATTTTTATTTATAGAGGTAGAGAGATTAAATGAAGCTAAGTAAGTTACTCAATGTCTATTATGAACCAGGGAGACTGGAACCCACATTTGTCTAACTCTGGGTCTCAGTGCAAGGCAGGGTGCATGTGCCTTTCTTAAAAAAGATTGGGCATTTATTAAAGTATAATTTATGTACAGGCAAGTGCTCACAGCTCAATTTTATGAGCTTCACAATTGTCTGAACTCTTTTGTCTATGATCCACAGCAAGGTAAAGAAGATTTTAACACCCCTAAAGTTTTCATTTTGCCATTTTTCAATCAGCCCCTTCCCCTCCCAGGTGACCACATTTTTTTTTTAACTATCAGTATATATTGGCTTTCCTTCTTACTGGGCTTCTGTATTTAGCTTCCTTTGCTTAGTATACTATGTTTGGGGATTCACTCATATCGCTGGGAGTATCCACAGTGTATCTTCTTTTACTGCTAAATAATGCACCATTTCTGAACACATCATAGTCTTTCATGTTGCTGTCAACAGCTATCATGACTGCTCACAAACTTTTTTTTTTTGAGCCTGCTTTCACTCTGTTTGAATGAAAACCTGTGAGAAGAATTTCTGGGTCGAGGATGGGTGTATGTTTAGCTACAAAGTGCCAAACAGTTTTCCATCGTGGTCTCTGCTCACCGTCATATGGAAGCTTTGATTGAAATATCGCTTGCTCGAATTTAGTTCGTGTTTTTGTCTTCGGCTATTCTAGTAGGCATGAACTTGCATCTTCTGGTTTTGATCTGCATTTGCCCATTGTCTCCTTTTGTGTAGCGATTTCTTCCAAGACTCAGTGAGACCCAGGAGCTTCTAAAGGGACTTAAGTCCCTGAAACCAACCAGATGCGCAAGACTCCTCCTTCCCAAGGCTAAGTAAGCAATAAGGACTGCTGAGGAGACTCACATCAGTCAGGCTGCCTGAAGAGACACTCAGACCTGTTGGGCTGCCTGAAAGTCCCACAGTGAGCTCCAAGGTTCCAGCTGTCACAAGCAGTCGCCATATTGGTGGGTGGGGCTTTCGGTGTTGCGGCTCCCTTTGAGTCATCCCTACTCCTACAAGTAGCCCTCACTCACATGCCTGTAAGCTACTTCTTCGGTTCACCAAGGTGGACTTGGTTGGTGTCCTTACTTTGGTCTCTTGTCAGTTTCCTATCTGTGCTGAGTGGACATCTGTTGAGGTCTCCCCAGGAACAGTGCCACACAACACACTTGTATGCCACTTTTCATGAAGGGTCTGTCAAGGGCTTTTGTATACTGTTTTGTAGTGGGGGAATGGTGGCCACTGTTAACTTGAAGGAGTTCCTTATGTTTTTCATACAGTTCTTCATCAGAAATACGTTCTGCTACAGACAGGCCAAAATCACTCAGTTGGGAAATCATTAGAATGAGTAAACAGTCTCTGCCAATATTTTTCCAGTTGCACTCGAAAAGTAGATCACAGCCTGACACTCCCATATAAAACTCCTTGGTAACTCCTGACATTTTAACTTGACCCTTGAAGCCCTGGATGGCTGGTTCTTAGCAACTCCTTCCCCTCTGTACCCTCATTGCACTTGTTCCGTAAGCACATCAAGCTGCTTTCAATGTGTAGTTTGCACTAACTAATCCCCCTCTGAGAATACCCCTTCCTCATCCCGCTGCACAGAGGGCACCACCTCATCCATCAGGTCTAGGCTAACATGTCTCCTCCTGAGAAGGCCCATCCTGACTATCTTCCCCAAAGCAGTCACTACCAAGCATGTACCCCACTGCTCAGACCATTTCATCCTTAGTGCTTAACTACAAAGAATATACACACGCTTATTTGTTTACTTAGTTCTTGTTTATCTTTCCTACTGGCAAGTCAAATCCATACATTCTGTCCTATTCAACATAAGGACAGGGTATACCATCTATAAGTCACTGAACTAACATTTGTTAACAAATAACTCTATAAAATGACAGGCTAATTCATGACCAATGGCTGGCACACTTTGCAGCATGCACATTTAAGTATTTGTATACATTTCTACGTAGGTAAATTCTGGGTCTGGGCACAAGGTGCTAAAATGATGTAAATAGTCCCAATAAGCCAAGTGCTGTCTACAACAAAGGCTTGGCCTTACAGAATCATTGGCCTCACAAATATCTATTTAATATTTATTTGTTGTAGGGATTCTTATGGTCTTTGAGCCCATGGCACATGTAACATCTAAATGTCTTCTCACATTCTAGTTTCTCTCATTGGAGGGTCCTTCTTTCTCTTCCCAGAACAAAACCTAGTTGACATTTCCAGAAACAGGTTGGACCTCTTCCTCAGCAATGCCCTTGTGTGTTAGCCATGTTTTTCTCACGGTATTCACTACACTGCCTCAGAAGAACTGTTCACATGCGTGTCTCCCTCTTAGACTGTAAGCGTTTCAAAGACTAAGACTGGAGGGCCGCAGTTATAGGAGAAGCAAGTGCTCAGTACTCATCACCGAATGTCAAATGAATACATAATTTATTGTGTAATGGTGGCATTACATCTAAATGACCATCTTAGGTAGTGATGTCATCAGTAACATGTAGTGCAGTGTTGATGGACAGCTTAACACCATTAACCCTCCTATCCTCTCCCTTAAATCTCAGGAAGTAAGGGTCTTTGAAACTTTATCTTCTAGACCCCCTATGAAGCAGATGATACTCTACATGATACATTGTACAGCTTCGAGGAACTCCTCAGAATTTCAAATCCCAAATGATATCATAGCAGTAAAACATGTGGCCTGACAGTAGTTTTGGTTTGTCCTTTGGCCATCACAACCTACTTTTGAATGACAAGGAGCTGAGATCATCACCAGTTTTCCTGACTGTCCTTTCTGGTTTTCTTATCTCTCCCTTATTTCCTTTGGCCTTCTGAAGGGGGTTACAAGCTTGGAATACCTGGTATAGGTTCTTTTGATCATTTACCAGTGCATAACAAGTTGGGATGTATGGGAAATTTGTATGTGAATAGAAAATGAAAGAACTGATCCCACAACCCTCTCAGAACTTCCTTTTGTTGGTATCTATTTGGGTGATGATAGTTTTGAAACTGGAAAATCAGTATCTACACCATCACAAATAATGATGTGTATTAGGGATATGAGCCCCATGAGCTGCCTCATTTCAAAAACTGTCCCACTGTGAAAGGAATAGATTGAACTATCAAAGACTGAGGGGCAGGAAAAAACCCTGAGTAAATGCCAAGGAATACATTGCAAAGAGAAAATCATAGAGGTCGCCCAGCAAAAAATGCATGCCCTGAAAGGAAATCTGTAAACAGTCAAAATTCCAGACCTTGAGGCAGGGGCTCTCCTGTTGAGTTGTTGCTGTTTGCTCTGATGCTGGATGCCTGGAGAACACGCTTTTTCTGAGCCTTAGGAAATACAGTCTTACTGCCCAGGCCTCTTCGTTCTGGGAAAACAATGTGTAACACATCTAACCAATCAAAAGCCATCAAATTCTCATTCCTGTTTGAGTGTTCTTGAAGACAACTATGAAGAGGGACTTTTTCTAATAGAATGCTGTGTGTCCATGGATGCTTTGGCTCCCACAGGTCTAGAAGTAGGTGGGTGTGTGCGTGCATGCATGTGTGTCTGAGTCTGTGTGTCTGTGTGTTTATGAGTGTGTGTGTGTGTGTGTGTGTGTGTGTGTGTGTGTGTGTGCGCGCGCGCATGCATGCATGCATGCATGCATTTCACAGGACCAGAAATCATCTTGACTAAAACAGACCTCAGTACTGCCCCCACATACAATCGGGTTTGAGAGTTAAGTAGACATAGAGGCATGAAATGAAAAGTTTTAATGCTGGCAGAAAAGGGCATGTTGCTTGGGCAGAAGAGCAGCTTCGCAGTCACAGCCATCTGAGGGGAGAACTGGTATGACAGGGTGGTATAAGTGACTTTAAGTAGGCAGTGATGGGGGGGTGAGAACCGTGACACACCTGTGTCACTCACATTTTGACTCCAGTGTCAACAAGTCTGGCCCCTGCTTCTTACACATTACAGGACTCATCAGGAACAATTAGAGTCGGACACTCACCCAGCAAGCGGAGCACAGAGGTTGACACTGCTTTCCCAAGAGCATTGGTGGCTGTGCAAATGTAGGTTCCTTCATTGTCGAGGGAAGCATTCTGCAACAACAGGGATCCATTGAAAAGCAAGGAAACATTGTCACTCAGAGATCCTCCTCTCTTCAACCAAGTTACATTAGGCTGAGGGACACCTTTGGAACAAAAACAAATATGACAAAGGCAATTCCTTTAAGAACAGGGCCACAGAACTATGAGACAAATACCATTTAGTGTTTGGAGCATAAGTCAGGAAATGGGTAAGGCATAGCTAATAGGAAATGGCTGGTTGTGTTTTTTTTTTTTTTTTTTTTTTTAAAGGTTTATTCTACATACAGCATTTTTCCTACATGTATGTCTACATGCCAGAAGAGGGCCCCAGATCTCATTACAGATGGTTGTGAGCCACCATGTGGTTGCTGGGAATTGAACTCAGGACCTCTGAAAGAACAGCCAGTGCTCTTAACCTCTGAGCCATCTCTCCAGGCCCTAGCTGGTTGTGTTTTTTAAGGCCTATGTAGGAGGAATCATGGCACAGCAAAGGCTTTGGTCCATGTGGCAGCTCATCAGTTCATGTATTATATTAGGGGATAGGAGCCAGTGATATTGCCTCGCTCTGGGAATGGAAGGGATTTTGAAGTTAGGCAGGTCAGTGGGGAAATGGTTAACAAAGAAGGAGTTGGTGGAGCTGAGGTAAGTGGAGGCAGAAGAATTCCTACTACTGAGTTGTTGCCAGGAAGACTTTGAAAAACAAATATATATATATATATATATATATATATATATATATATATATATATATATATATATTAGAACTTCGTTGCTATGCACATGCAATGGGAACGGTCCTCCTTGGGGAAGATTATATGATCCTTAGAGAAACAGATTTGCTTCACTAATGAGTTCTATAAAAAGTGTCATTTTAGAGAACAAAAGGAAGTGTTAAGTTTGGGTCTGGGTCAGTTGAGGCAGAGGCTTCTAGAACTATCACAGGAGCCTGGGCACAGAGGAAGACAGAAGAGCTGAAAAAAAATGTCTTCATCCACATCTTGATAAGTATTAGCTTTTTTGCTGGGCTATTGAAACTCAGGATGATTTCACTTGATTCTTGAGAGTGAAGGGTGCCTCAGGTGGTGCCTGGGACTGAACTAGGTAGCTGGTTTGAGGGATGTCCTCTCCTCCTAAAGTGCTCTGGGTTGGGGGGAGAACATGGGATGGCTTTCTGAAAAAATCATCTCCTCACTATTATAATGACATGTGCAAAGTACCTTGCAGCAGGCAGAAGGCATGGCCCAAGAGCCTGGTGCCACTTCCAAATTCTCACAGTCACTCCTTCTTCCTTGGAGGGAGTCATTGTGTGCTCCATCTTACTGCTGAGGACTCTGTTAAGCCTTGGGAATTCAGCATTCATTGTTCCATCCACCATACCAAGTTTGCCATTCAAGTCTACACCAAGCTTGCCATTCAAGTCTCTATACCAAGCTTGCCATTCAAGTCTCTATGCCAAGCTTGCCATTCAAGTCTCTATACCAAGCTTGCCATTCAAGTCTCTATGCCAAGGTTGCCATTCAAGTCTCTATACCAAGCTTGCCATTCAAGTCTCTATACCAAGCTTGCCATTCAAGTCTCTATGCCAAGGTTGTCATTCAAGTCTCTATACCAAGCTTGTCATTCAAGTCTCTTTAGGGCATTTGTTATGTGTCTTTAGAAAAATCCGATTTACTTAGAGATGTCATGTGTACATGCAGAAACTACAGATTGATGCTTGTACTGAAGTACTGAACCAAACCCAAGTGTTTTTGTTTTTGTTTTGTTTTGCTTGCTTTTTAAAGAGAGAGAGTGCAAGGAGAGACAGCTGGAATTAGAGGTGTGGGGGTTTTAGAAACCTAGTACAATGGAAACTTCCTAGAATCTAAGAGAGCAATCCTAGTGAGGACTCCTAGTAATGGAGGATACGGATTCTGAACTGGACATCTTTTGTAGCTAGGCAAGGTTTCCAGTGATGGGACTGGGTTGAATTTGGTTGAGTTGTTGGCCAAGGGGGTCCATAGAAATCCCTAAAGAACCCATGCTGATGCTAAGACAGAGGGTCGATCTCCAAAAACTGACAGTAGAACTCCATTGCCAAGGACAGCATCCATTACAGCTCACTGAACACAGAGAGGTTGAGCTGGTGCCTTCACGGAGCCTTCAGCCCTACATCCTCTTTGGCATGGGAAGGTACTTGGCAGGCTACCAAAAGTGAAACCTGGACACCAATCCAGCCACAAAACCATCGACCTATAACCTGTCCTGCCTGCAAGATGTGCTGGGGCAATGGTGGCACAGAACTTGTGGAAATGGCCAACCAATGTTTGGTTTAACCTGAGGCCCACATTACAAGAGGGAGTCCGTGCCCTACACTGCCTGGAAGGCCAGGAACCAGAGACTGGATAGCCCAGAGACCTAGGGTAGAACAAAATAGTCTTGGCCAAAAAAAAAAAAAAAAAATCACTGACATGATTTCTAATGACACTCATAGATCTGTGCCTTGTCCAGTCATCATCAGAGAGGCATCCTCTGACAGCAGATGCAGAGACCCATATTCAGATATTATGTGAAGAGAAAGTCTAAATTGGAAGTTTTCATGGAGTCCCTCCCCTCAGAGCTAGGCGACTCCCGTGAAATAAGGGTTGGAAAGATTGTAGGAATCAGAGGGGATGAAGGAGAATATGGCCCACGGATCAACTAATCAGGGCACACATGAGTCCACAAAGACTGAAGTGGTATCACAGGGCCTGCAAAGGTCTGCACCAGGCCTTCTGGGTATATGTTACGACTATTAGCTTGTGGGTTAGGGGGACTCCTAACAGTGGGAGCAGGTGTGTCTCTGACTCTTTAGCCAGCACCTGGGACTCTTCCTCCTGCTGGATTGCCTTGTCCAGCTTCAAAGTGAGGCTTTTGCCTTGTCTGACTGTATCTTGTTTTGTCCTGTTTGGTTGTTGTCTCTTGGAGGCCTGCTCTTTCCTGAAGGGAAATGGGAAACTGGAGTCGGGGGAGATCTTAGGGATGGGGGTAGGCGGGGTAGGGGAGCTGGGAGATGTGGTGGGAGAGGAAACTGATGCTGTTCATTCTCTAGAAGTGGGAACAGAATGGAAAAGTTGCTGCCTTGGGTGGGAAGGGAAAGGCTGCTCTCATTCTCTTCTATTATTTTGTTAACTTTGGACATCACACTGGATTCCAGCAGCCTTAAGTGCAAAAGGAATGTGGAATAAGAACAGGAATGTTATCATGTTTAGATGTAATATCTGAGGGCTTCAAAACCTGCGTCTGAGTCTGAGTTGGTGGCTCTCAGGGATTTCATCTTTAATCCTATGGCTTTGTATGATCTGTGTGTGACTGGGGGATTTCCAAGGGTGTTACCTCAAGAGTCTCATCTTCTGATCGCTCCATCAAATAACTACAATATATGGGCTGGTGTGATGGGGTTTTGCAGGTTTGACTAAGTTTACAAGTCAGATGACCTTAAAATAATATCTGGATGGACCAATGCCATTCTGTGAGTCCTGAAGATCAGAAAAGCAGAGCAGACGTGGTTAGAGATGTAAACAGGATGGAGTAGGAGTGACAAGGCCAAAGAGCATGTATGAGGGCACGGCCTTCCACGGATGATTTTAAATGAAGGGATCCATGAGCCAAAGAAGGCAGGTATCTTCGAAAACCTGGGAGTTGCCTCCAGCTGACAGTAACAAGCAAGTGGGTCCTTGAGTCCTGCAACGAGTAGGAACTGAATTCTGCCAACAACAGGAAGGAGATGAATCCCCAGAGTCTCCAGACAGGAGTTCACCCTCAACAGCCCCTTCATCTGACCTTTGATCCTCTGGATAGAGGAGTCAGCTCAGTCACACTCTACTGACTGACCTATAGAACTGTGCAATAATAAATTAGTGTTTTTAAGTTTGTAGTAATTTGTTACAGCAGCAATACAAAATGAATATCTTGATAATGACACATGCACGTATTTTTTTAGCTTCTTCTGTACACATATACATAGAAAAGTCACAGCTATTAAATGAGATTCAGAGCCACATAATTAGATTCAGAACATCTTTTAACTAGAATGCAGGTAGCTTTCATGCATTTCTTAATAAAGTCTCTCCTAAGTGGCTTATAGTTGTTGGAAAGTTTGGTTGTGGTGTCAAACAAGGTCAAATGCACATACATGTACACACATGTATAACATATGATACATATATAAAATGTATAGTAGCTATTGATTGCTATCACTTAAAGGAAGTTATGAAGCTTATTTATCTTGTTTCTGTCACCATAATAGATGACTTAATTTTGGTAGGTTTTTAATTGTTTTCTTCTTTATTTAAAAAAGGTAACAATTACCCCAAGTGCCCCTCCCCTCCGTGCCTCCTGATCCTGGTCCACACCTCTGGCAGAAGCTTCTCACCCCCAGAGGTCAGGCCAGCATCCTGAACCCTAGGTAATCTGACCCTCACCCCACCCTCTCTCATCCAGCCTAACTCCAACTGCCCCTCCTCTCCTCTTTACCATATCCTGGGCAACATTTCTGGCAGAAGCCTTCCACCCCATCAGAGGCCAGGCCAGCTTCCTGAAAACCACGTAAGCCACCATCCAAACCAACCCTCTCCTGCCCTACCCAGCATAACCCAAGTGCCCCTCTTCTCCTTGCCACCTGATCGTGGCCCACACCTTTGGGGAAACCTCCCATCTTCCACCTCATCAGAGGCCAGGCCAGAATCCTGATCCCCAGAAGCCAGACCAGCATCCTGAACTCGAGACCAGGCCAATTCCCTGAAAATCAGGCAGCAACCTCCTACCCCACCAGAAGACAGACCAGCATCTGAACCCAAAGAGGGCCCAGCCAGATCAGAGGCTACACACACACAGCCAGAACCAAACTTGGGCAGCAACCCTCTGCTGGACCAGAGGCCATCCAGGCCATCAGAAGTCCAGCCCCAACACAGGCAGAGACCCTCTACTCAACCACAGGCCATGGAACACAGAAGACCAGAAAGGAAACAGAAACCAAGGAAGAAAACATTCATCCAACAAAGACAAACCTAGAAATGGTCACCTAGACCTTTAATCACTCCGAAACCAGATGCCTAAACTATCAGTGTAAGAACACAAGAGCTAAGGCATTATGTCACCATCAGAGCTCACCCATCCCACTACAGCAAGCCCTGAATATTCCAACACAGTGGAAACACAAGAAAATGACCTTAAAACCAACTTAAAGAGGAGATGAAAAACTCCCTTAAAGAAACTGAGGAAAAGACAACCATAAAATTGGAAGAAATCAACAAATCCCTTAATGAATGCCAAGAAAAAACCAACAGGTGAAGGAAATGATTCAAGACATGAAAATAGAAACAGAAGCAATAAAGAAAAAACAAACAGGAAATTCAGGAAATGGATGATCTGGATAAGTGAACAAGACCTACAAGCATCACCAAGAGAATTCAAGAGATGGAAGATCAAAAACACCCATCACATCTTATGCTGGAGAGCATGTGGAGCAAGGGGAACATATCCCCATCGCTTGTGGGAGTGCAAACTTGTACAGCCACTTTGGAAATCAATATGGCAGTTTCTCAGAAAATTAGAAAGCAATCTACCTCAAGATCCAGCTATACTACTCTTGGGCATATACCCAAAGGATGCTCAATCATTCCACAAGGACACTTGCTCAACTATGTTCACAGCAGCTTTATTCATAATAACCAGAAGCTGGAAACCACCTAGATGTCCCTCAACTGAAGAACTGATAAAGAAAATGTGGCACATTTATGCACTGGAGTATTACACAGCTGTTAAAAACAATGACATCATGAAATTAGAAGGCAACTGGATGGAACTAGAAAAAAATCATCCTGAGTGAGGTGGATAAACATGGTATCACTCATAAGTGGATATTAGCTGTAAAGCAAAGGAGAATCATGCTACATACAGTCCAGAGCCTCAAAGAGGCTAGGTAACAAGGCTCAAGGGGCAATAGAAGAGATTTCATGGGTGGACTGGGGGCAGGTGGGGATGGGAACACGAGGGATCAGGTGGGGGCAGGGGGTGGGGAGAGTACTGATAGAGCTGGTTGGAAAGAGTGTCATTTTAGGGTCAGGCAGAAACCTAGTGCAAGGGAAACTCCAAGAAATCTACAAGGATGACCCCAGCTAAGACTCCTAGCGAAAGAGGACACTAGCCTGAACTGGCCTCCTCCTGTGACCAGGGAGACTACTAGTGGAGGGATTTGGACGCCAACCCAGCCATATAACCTTCGACCTACAGTCTGTCTGGCCTATGAGATGTGCTGGGATTGGTGCCTAGCCCAATAGTCATCAAAGAGGCTTCACCACCAACTGGTGGAGACAGATGCAGAGACCCACAGCCAAACATTAGGCTGAACTGGGGTAATCCTGCTGAAGAGAGGGAGGAAGGATTATAGGAGCCAGAGGGGTCAAGGACACCACAAGAAAACCCACAGAATCAACCATCCTGGGCTCATAGGAGCTCACAGAGACTGAACCGCCAACCAGGGATCCTGCATGGGACTGACCTAGGTCCTTGCATATACGTGACAGTTGTGTAGCTAAGTCTTCCTGTAAGACTCCTAACAGTAGGAGCAGGGGTTGTCTCTGACTCTTCTGCTGGCTTTTGGGACCCGATTCCGCATGCTGGGTCACCTTGCTTAGGCTTAATACAAGGGGAGGTGCTTAGTCTGACTACAACTTGATATGGCATGTTTTGTCAATGTCCACAGGAGGCCTGCCCTTTCCTCCAGAGAAATGGAGGAGGAGTGGATGAGGGGAGACAAAGGGGAGGTAAGGGGAGGGACTGGGAGGAGAGGAAGAAGGAGAAACTTCGATCAGGATGTACATTTTTTTAAAGGTGACAATTCCGGGACTAGAGAGATGATGGCTCAGTGGGTAAGAGTGTTTGCTGTTCTTCCAGGGAACCTGAGTTCAGTTCCCACATCCATGTCGAGCCTCCCGCGACTGCCCATAACTCCAGCTCCAGGGGTCTGGTGCCCTCTTCTGGCTTCTGAGGGCACCTTCACACATACACAGACATGCACAGACACATTCACATAAATAAAAATAAATCTTTAAAAAGAAAGAGCTGCTAGGAAGACTGTAACTTATTTTTGAGGTAAACAATTACATCATTTACAAAAGGTTGTAATTTTATCTCTCCCAATATTTACATTTGTGATTTCATTTTCTTGCCAGTGTTTACAGAATAGTGCTGTGTAATACCTTCAGTGGCAAGTGCTGTCAAGTGAATATCTGTATCCCACCCCACCCCAACCCACCCCACCCCGCCAAATTCATACACTTAAACCTAGCCCACAATTCCTGATGAACAGGGTAGATTACTAGTCCTTGAGTAGTTAAGAACCTTTTCCAAGAAATACATGAAACAGTGCTGTTTCCAGCACTGGACTGAAATGTTGCTGGGATGCTGAACACTGACTTTCAAGAGGGTAAGTCAGGGTGAGATTCCTCCCAAACAGCTCTTTTTCTTTCAGCAATCTGATGAGGCTCCAGCAGACAGCCTCTGAGTTAGCTCAAAGTCCCTGGGAAAACCAGCCAGACTCACTCTCCTAGGGTGTCCTGGAGGAGTGGCTTACGCACATGGGGCTTGTTCGAGCAGCCTAAAGAGAGCAAATGGAAAGCCAGAGAAGTTCTCTGGGGCCCTATATTTATAAGATTGGCTCTCTAAGGAGGATAAAAAATTTTTCCTTCAGAGCATCTTGCCTTTATAGGCAAGAGCTCTATAGCAGAGAGAGAAGAATTTAGAATTTAGAGCTCCTACTGCAATCCAAATGACTGGAGGAGACAAGAGAAGAGGCAGGGATAGGCATAGCCAGGGGATGTGACACGTTTGCCCCCTCCCAGATCTTCAACTTCCATTTTCAATCTGTTGGTAATGATGAATACCATTAGTGGTATTCAATATTGTTAGTGGAAAGCAGTCCAGGATTCCTGTTCTGCTTCTGATTGGTGGGGGGCAGACATGTCTGGACAGTTTAACACAGTAGTCAAAAACAAGGGGGCCCAGGTCAGGCAGAAAGTGGGTCCAAAAGGTTCTATAACATTCAAATGCTGGAACTGCCATAGCTTAGAAACAAGCACACTTGGCCCCATGCCTCTGTATGGTAAGGGTACGATGCTGAATCTGCAGTCGGTGAAAACCTATGGCTGCGAGAAACACCACACCCAAAAACAATGTGCAGCGAGGCTTTAGATGTGAATAGAGAGACAGAAGCCCCATTGTTGAGAAGCCAACTTGGGGACCTTACACTTAGAAACATCATGACACCTGCAAATGTTTTCAAAGGACTGAAGAGAGCAGAGGATGAAGACGGATCCTTCATCCTGCTGCCCTTTGCAGGCTTTAAAAACTACCAATGTCTATTCTGTGAAGACAGCTCTAGCATGTCAAAAATGGCTTCAACTTATTTATCTAACCTCCAAGACAGGCCATTCCCACAAGAATTCACAGCTCTGAAATATCCGGCAGTCTGTTCCCACAACGCTGAAATAGCTTTTGGAAGGTGAATGTTGTGGAAAGAAGTCCAGCTCTGCAGAGGCTGTGAAACATGTACTGCAAAGAGTCTGCACCTCAAGGGTCTCTTTAAAGTAGTCAGCGTTTAAAAACAAATTTCCTCCATCCTTGGAAGGCCCATGAAATACTCCACACCAAAAAATCCTTGGCTTACGCACCCCATTCTAAGATGCCAGCTCTTTACGTGAGTACATAGCATCCCTGATTGCTTTTGCTGTTGTCTCTTTCAGCTATTTCACAATATTCTGTGAGTCTTTTTACCCCCTCCTCTAGAAGAAATGAAGACTTACACCACTACTGCCTTCCCCCAGGGAATCATGAAGAAATGATGCTGTCAATATATAAAGTAAGAGGTTTACTGAACATAATGTAGGCAGCAACGAAAGGAGGTGTCACCAATAACTGAAACAATCAACAGGAACTCACAGCACTGGCATCAGAGATAAGGCATTAAGGAAACAACAAAGTTCTCAACTATAGGACAGTTAGGCAGCAGCAGAAGTTTGAGGAATATGCTTCTTCAGAGCTAATTGCATATTCTTTTGTCCTTTCTGGCAATGAAGGGCCTGGCCATCACTGAGGCTACCTTCAGAACTCCAAATACAAAACTATGGCTCTTGCCATTTGCAGAGCATTTGAATTGCTGTTGATGTACATTTCCTTTTCTAGAAATGATGCCAACAGACTGGCGTAATCAGTACCCACAGCAATTTGTTCTGAGGCTTTAGAAATCTTTTGGGTGACGCCATCTATTCCCCAACTCTGTCATTAAAGGTCTTTCCCTAAAGTCTCCTAAATTTTTTCTTGTGTCACAGATGAGGAGATCACCAAGTTCTCTTCATGGCGTGGTTATCCTTGACCTCTCAGGACACTGGGATTCTGCTTCACTCAGGACTGGGCAGTTCTTCCTGTCAGTCATAGTCTACGAGGGGCTGGATACTGTTCTCCAGGGTTTCCTGTACAGGCCACAAAGTGCCCATGGCAATTATTCCATATATTGTCTCAAGGCCAGAACCCTCCAGTGGTTCCTTGAAGAGTTAGAAGCAAGGGCTTGTGCACACCAGACACAATGATATGAGTTGCTGCTGTGCATGCAGCATTGTATACATGGCATCGTGCATGTGGAACGACACACACTGCAAAAGCCACCAACTCTGAGTGTCGAGAAGAATCCTGCACAGAAGCTCAAATGGTGAGAACAGTGGACATTCCTAAGGCTCAGCCTTCTGGACAGCAATTTTGGTAACTTACTCACCTAACACTGGGCTATTACCCACTCTTTAGAAGCTGCATTAAAAATGAATGCTTATCTAGAGGGCACATGGCATGATCTACAGGGAGATTCTGGACTATATGCAAAACAAACTAACAAAAACAGCAGGAGGGGGTTTTGAGCAGGAGAAGTCATTTTAAATAGACTTTATTTGCCTCTATACATTTAGATATTCCAAGGATTGTAAATGGTTTTTTAAACTGACAACTAAAATACAGATTATAGTGTATATTTCCAATTTAGAAATAAAGAAAAATAAATTATCCTTAACTTAGAATATGGTCAAAAGAGCTAATATGTTCAGTTCATAAAATAGGAGTAAACAGGCAATCCTCAAATTTTGTTTTTAAGTCTTTTGTAAATTATATATAAATATTTGTAGGCAAATGTATTTTGGTAAGGATGGTTCTTTCTTTTTTCCCCTTCTTTCTCTTTACTTCCTCTCCCTTCCCTTCTGTCAAAGCCATCTATGACTTAAAGACATCTCAGAACCACAACATATAATATAAACCAGTAGTCGGCAAACTGATGGGGTGATGAGACTGTCTTTAGGAATTCAACCATATAAGCCTGCTTCACCACAAATATTTTCTCAAGATCCTTTCCTGAAAGAGGCATTATTCAACCCAGTAAAGAAAGCTAATAATTTGGCAAGTTAACAACAAAATTCCTAGGTATATTCCAAAATATTTTAACCTAGAAGGAAAAGACTGAAATGAAGAAAATATCTTTCAGTTTTATAATATGAATCTTCTAAACTGACTATGATCCCATTCATGAAGGGTTTTCCCTGTCTTCCCTCGTTGCCTGGAACACCAAGCATGAGAATTCAGCCCAAATGAGGCCCACATTTCCCACCAATTGCTTACACACACACCGGATAGTTAAGCATATGTGTCTGTAACTCCTACCTACTTTTTTTCCTCCTCTCTTTTATCAATGGACAGCAAAAGGCAATGACAAAAGTGTGGGGTTTAAACCTACAGCACTGATAAGCTTATACTTTCTAGAAGTGCAATTTGGCAACGATGCATTAAACATTACATACACTTTAACACTCTATAAAGCTACAAACAGCTGACTTTCCCGTGACCTAAGAGTTCTAATCCTATTTGGCTTTTTTTTTAAAAGAAAAAAAATTGAAATGTAAAAAGTTCTATGCACAAAGATGTTTCTTTCATTGCTATATGCAATGGCACAGAAGTAAGAATAGCTTCCAATATTGTCCAAAATTAAATGGTTTATTTAATCCATACTTATACAGCAAGATATCCAGATAAACATTAATGGAGCAGTGGTACTGCAGACTGAGCCCACAAGAGAAGGCTGATCAATAAGATCGCCACTAAAACTGGAAGAGACAGGCAGGTCAACAGATATAAAAACAAAGACACAAAAGCACCAGAATCATGAAAGATCAAAGCCACATGACTCCTCCAAATTCCTCAACTATTAAATCCCAAAACGCTGAAATGGGAGAGATGCTGGGTGAAGATTTCAAAGGTTTACTAATAAAAACTGGTCAGTAACCTTAGAAGGGATGTGAACAAGCAGATAATCAATCTAGGACCTGGAGAGGAAGCAAGAGAGAGGGGACGTCCGCAAAATGAACTAGCAAACCAGCAACACTGAAGGAAAACTCAGGCAGGAGGTTTATATTTTTAAAAAGTCATATCGAAATATGGGACATGAAAATCTCCTCAATAAAGTTTGCAAAACATAAGGAAGACTATCAGGAATGAAGAACGAGGTCAAGGTTAAACACTAATTTTTAAAACTGAGCAGCACCTACTACTGTGCATGAGCTCTGGAACAGGATCAAGAGACTGTCCTAGTTAGTTTTTATGTCAGCTTGACACAAGGTAGTGTCATCTGAGAAGAGAGAACCTCAATTATGAAATTGCCTCCATGAGATGGGGCTGTGGGTGAGCCTGTAAGGTATTTTCTTAACTAGTGATTATCCAGAAGGGCCATCCCTGGTGGACCTGGGTGCTTTAAGAAAGCAGACTAAGCAAGCCATGAAGAGCAAGCCAATAAGCAGCACTCCTCCATGGTCTATGCATCAATTCCTGCCTCTAAGTTCCTGTCCTATTTGAGTTCCTGTTCTGATTTCCATTGATGGTGAACAGCAACGTGAAGTATAAGCAGAATAAAACCATTGGAGTTCTTGTGCTGATTTCCATTGATAGTGAACAGTGATGTGAAGTATAAGCAGAATAAACCCATTGGAGTTCCTGTCCTGATTTCCATTGATGGTGAACAGCGATGTGAAGTATAAGCAGAATAAAGCCTTTCCTCTCCAAGTTGCTTTTGGTCATGGTGTTTTATCACAGCAAGAGAACCCTTAACTAAGACAGACACAAAACTAAAACCTCCAAAGGATAGAAGCACAAACTGGGGGGTAGGGGACTACTAAAGGCATAGAAAAATCTGCTCAATGAAATTATAGTACAAATTCCCTCAAATCTAGAGAAACAAATGGACATTTAAACACAGAAGCACTTAGAACCCCAAATAGACAGGTCCAGAGAAGCATTTCTCAAGAACACATCATAAGATGTCAAAAACACAAAGCGCTCTCTCTCTCTCTCTCTCTCTCTCTCTCTCTCTCTCTCTCTCTCTCTCCCTCTCTCTCTGTCTCTGTCTCTGTCTGTCTCTGTCTCTGTGTGTGTGTGTGTGTGTGTGTGTGTGTGTGTGTGTGTGTGTGTGTGTGTGTCTGTCTGTCTGTCTGTCTGTCTCTGTCTGTCTCTGTCTGTCTGTCAGGGCAGGTGGGGGACACCAACTTACTTAACAAAGACAACATATCAGACTAACGTGAGACCCCTCATCAGCAACCATCAGGAACTGCATGGCTCAAGTCCTCAAAGTAAACAACTGCCAATCAAGGTTTTGCTTCATCCAGCAAAGATATATTGAAGATTGATGGAGAAATGCGAGCATTTCAAGACAAGTGGCTCAAGATTACAACCCGGTGCTGCAAAAGACAGTGAAAGGGATAGGATACTGAGTGGGACAAGAAAGGCAGTGTCAGTCACAAGAGTACAGGAACAGAGGCATTCCATGAAAAGTTAGTGAAAGGGATAGGATACTGAGTGGGACAAGAAAGGCAGTGTCAGTCACAAGAGTACAGGGACAAAGGCATTCCATGAAAAGTTGAGCAAAGGAGAACGAGGAGGGATCTGTCAGGTCTAACCAGGAGAAAGAAAAGAACAAATAATAACAAACCAGAAAAACCGGAAGAATCACTAAACAGTCGGGCGGTGGTGGCGCACGCCTTTAATCCCAGCACTCGGGAGGCAGAGCCAGGCGGATCTCTGTGAGTTCAAGGCCAGCCTGGGCTACCAAGTGAGTTCCAGGAAAAGGCGCAAAGCTACACAGAGAAACCCTGTCTCGAAAAACCAAAAAAAAAAAAAAAAAAATCACTAAACATTTCTCAGTAATAATGCTACTCGTAAATGGTTCCAACTCTCACCAGTAAAGAGAATCAGACTGGCTGATTGGGTTTAAAAACAAAAGCAAAGCAAAACAAAACAAATCTGACCCTGGGAGCTGGAGAGAGAATGCTGTAGTTAAGCGCACTAGCTGTTCTTCCAGAGGACCCAAATTGGTTTCCAATACCCACATAGACATCCCACAAGTGCCTGTAATTCTAGTTCCAGGGGACTGGAACCCTCTTCTGGCCGTTCTGGGCACATGCACACATATAGCATACAATTACACATGCACATACACATTCTCATTAAGAAAAAGAAAAGTAGTTCTTAAAAAAATAACCCCTGGCCCCAATTATCTGCTACTTCTAAGAAACATCTCATAGATAAAAGTCAACTTATCAAATGAATGGAAAGCCCAAAGAGACTGGAATAGCTATTCTGATACCTAGTAAAGTAGAATCCAAGCCAAATTAGAAGACATGAAGGCCACTACATATCAATAAAAAGAAGAATTCATCAAGAAGATATAACTATTTTTAATAAATGCATTGTATTCTGGGGTTCCAAGTTTCATAAAACTTACAAGACTGCTTCATAAAAGAGGAGGACTGGACTCACAGGCCTCTAAGACCCTTTCATATTTAATTTTGCATTTTTTTAAATCTCAACCACATCTTACTATTTCTCAGGAGAACTTTCTTTCCATATTTTGACTTCATCTAATTTTGAGGCAAGATGGGGCCAGATCCAAGCTATTCAACACAGTACTACTAACTGTGGACAGCTAGACACGTAGAAAGAGTTGTGCATCCAGAGGCCATGAAACATAACCATGATGTGACACACTTTTCTCAAGGGCTGTTCAAATCTCCCCTTTCTTGCTGACTTATTTCCCTCTAGTACGTTATTTTGCTTTAAACAGCAGCTTCACATAAATGAAAGAATCCTTTTCAAATATATCAAGTTCTGGCATCTCTGAATTACAGACTCTTACATTATTTGCTTCTTTTCTTTTTATTACAACCAGATTTTCCAAATCATAACATAGGTAATTGGGTTTTTCATGAACTACTAGTTTAGCTGCAAAAATTGCTTTTGTGAAGGACTTTCTATCTACCTATTCAGAGTTTTCCCCACACTCCTGGGTTCTTTACTCAGACATTTCCAATATCAGGCAAGAATTAAGGATGCTCAGTTTCGAGTTCCAACTGGCCAGGTATCCTCAGCACTTTTCCTTCCTTTACTATCACTTTGGTCCACATTTCTGCCAGGGACCTAAGGCCCAGGATAGAATTTCCTTCAGGACATCCCACCCCAGTGACTCACTCTATAACAGAAAACAAACGGCCGGGGAGACAGTGCTAGGAGCTCAAGGTCTCACAGCCAGGCAAAGGCAGGGCTGAGAGAGCCATAAGTGATACTCACATGCCATGACCTAAGACTGATGGATATTTAAGCCTGTTTTTGTTTGTTGAAGACATTTTAAAGCAATAAGCAAGCATTGTAGCTGGAGTCAACATTCTAACCACAAACGGTCCTTCTTTTCTCTCGGAGCAGGAATGATTCTGCACCCTTTCTTGCAACTACAAACGGGCTGTGGAGTGCATCCTGACAACGGGCTGTGGAGTGCATCCTGACAGACAACGGGCTGTGGAGTGCATCCTGACAGACAACGGGCTGTGGAGCGTATCCTGACAACGGGCTGTGGAGTGCATCCTGACAGCTGTCCCTTGGCCTCAAGGGGGCAAACCTCATGAAAAGAATGTCTGGTTCTGATCATCTAGTTGCTCTAAATTAGTTTTTCCAACAAAATATTCTGCCACTCTATTTTTCTATATTCTTGCCAACTTAGTAGTGTGAAACTCTTGAAGTTGTCCAATGTAACAGGTCTGAGAGGGGCATCATCACTATCTTAATCTCATTACCAATGAGACTGGAAACACTGCAAACCCTTCAATGCTCAGGGCTTCAGTTCCAACAACTGGTCCTATGGCTGGTCCTATGGCTGGCTTACTGTTATTTGGTACTGAAGTTGATTCGTAGCAATCATTTATATACCATGGATACTGTGTGACAAATACTTTCTTCCAGAAATGTAGCTTTTTAAAATTGGTTGAAAATATCTTGAAATGTTAACAGCAAAATTGATTGAAATATTATTCCTATATTATGAAACTCAACCTTTAAAACTATAGAATGCCGAAGTTCAAGTACATTCATAGAGCTCTCTAAGTATTACCATGCAATAGGCATTTTATTTTGATTTGTACTTCTAGTATTTTCATTATTCCCAGATATCAAACATATCTCTTGTATTTTAATTGAAAAATTAATTTCTTCATATTGTAGACATTTAATAAGAATCATCCTGGGCAGAGCTTTTTTGATATTTATAACCAGTTACCGTATCACCATTTACTCAGCCATTTGCCTTTCGCCTTGTCCTTCTGTGACTACTAGCTCCTGGGTTCTCCCATATGCTTGAATCTGCTGTGGAATCTACCTTCCTCCCCCGTCAGCACCACACTGCTCTTAGTCCTCTGGCTTTATACGAAGTCTTGGTAACTGAGGGAGGCAAGTGAATGAAGCCCTGGCCACTGTGGGACCCAGCACAGCCACTTGGTGAGCTAACGCTACCTTTCAACTCTCCTGGGCCCACAAAGCTGCACGGGCTGTACCCGTCTCCCTTTCTCTCCAGTCCCTTCTTGCTCATTTCCCTCTCACATACATTGACAACCAGTAGATGCCCTGAATGTCAAACTCTGCCTTGGCTTGACCTACAGCAGATCCTTGCAAGCCAGGCATGGTGGCATGTGCCAGTAATCCCTGTTCTCTACAGGAAGAAGCAGTAATATCAAAAGTTCAAGGTCATCTTGGACTACATCATGAGTTCAAAGCCTGCCTGGGCAACCTGACATGTTGCCTTAAACAAAACCAAAAAAATCCAACCCTAATAAATGAACTATTTGCAAGCATTGTAAAAATCTTTACATTCTTGGTGAAAAGTCTCCTTAATCACACACAGGACTAGGTTTAGTTTAGGAGCCACTTAAACTTTTATACATTTGCCCTTATGACTTTTGTTAGAGTCCCCTCTACCCTACCTGGATAGCTTCCTGGTGAGGCCAGATGTCACTCCTTGCTGCAGAATTCTTCTTCTGAAGCAGATGTACATGCTATACACCCTGACTAGTGTTCTATGCTGTTTGTAATTCTTCAGTTTAGTTTGAATTTCAAAGCCCAGCCAACCCTTTAGGTTTCACTTGGCCCTGAGGAACAGGTGTCAAATGTATCTCCTGCTTAAGAGGCTTTCTCCTTTGGTGGCTAGGCCATAGAGCTTTGACAGGTCCATCCACTCTGGGACCATCATTTTCCTGGCTCAAGCCCATTTCTGTCTGTGGACCCAGAGAACTTAGAAACAAATAAGGAATGTGCTCGCGTGAAAGAAATAATTAGACAACAATGCTATTCACTGCTTTTTGTTCCCTCTCCTTAACAGAAGGTGCGTGTGGGGCGGGGGATGAAGCCCACTCCCCAACACCCCACATTTTACAAGGAAGTATTTCTTAATGACAAGCAAGACAAACAACCTTTTCAGGATAGAATGTTTAACCTTCAGAAGTGCTGTGTTTTTCTAGTTCTATCATTTAATAGAATTAATAGAAAAATCTCCAAGGGTGGCTGGAGATAAGCTCTATTGATAGCTATACCACGAGTAGTATAAAACATGTTGCCCACGACAAAGAGTTATAAATTTGTCTAGAAGTTCTAGGTATGTGCTTTAGGAGTCCCGAAAAACAACTAGCAGGAAACAGTTCAAGAGCAACTGATTTTTTTTTAAATGGTATATCCTACTGAATTTCAAAGTTCTGGAAGAATGTGATTTTGTAAATCATGCTATATACTCATCTATAAAACAAAAGACTAAATTAAATGATGACCAAGTCCCTTCTACTGCTAGAATCTATTTTCTGTTTTGGAGATGAGGGCAAGATAGACACATGACTCATCCATGGTTGTATTCTGGCTAGTCACAGAACTGTCTGTCAACCCACAATTTCCAACTTTTTATCAGCATTAGCATCTGCCTTTAAAAAGACGTCTCTCCGTAGAGAGCTAGGCCAGCTATAGCTTCTGCCCATGAGGAAACACTAAGTTCACTGCAGGTCTGTTTAAAATGGCACATAACTCACCATGATGGCACCTCCAGCGGCCGATTCACTTTGGAAGGGAAAGAACCCCTGATGGGTTTCTGGGGTTTGAGATCATAGTGGAGGGCGGCCAGGCACTAAAGACCAAAGGGACTACTTCTAGAAAAGATGAATGGTAGGGAAAGGTGAATACTCCCAACTCTGAGCTTCACTGGAGAGGAGGATGAGGAGGAGTTGGGGCAGGGGAGGAAGCAAAGGAGGAAAAGGAAGAGGAGGAGGAGGAAGGCCTGCCCCCCAGCAGTCTAATATAGCACAGGGCGGAAGGGCCCACAGGTCGGGAAGGGATCAGACAGTTCATATTTTGCCTGAGTGGATAAGAGACCAGACCTGAGCTGAGTTTAATGGTCTTCTCTGGAGACTTTACGAAAATAAGTTTCCACTGCCTCTAGTCCCTGCCTTAGGACAGCAAATAATGGGCCACAAGCCTTTGGATGCCACCCCCCACCACCGACCCACAGTTTGATTTTAAATGATCAAGAAGCTAAATTTTAAAACAAAACATTAAAAATTGAGTTTTTCTTAATAGAAGTCACATCTATTTTTCAGAATCCTCTGCAGGTGGAGGGCTACAGAAATTGGAGAAGTCTGTGGCTTGGCATCTGAACAGTTCTGTTCTGCTTTTCTCCTTGCCCTGGCTAGAGAATGCTGGCCTGTTCTGCAATGGTAGGTCCATTTTGCCAGAAAATTCACATATTTGTGGGTGGAGCCAGTTGGGAGGCTGGGCAATCTGTCAAAAGTCTTCACAGGCCAAACACTGCGAGGACTGCCAGGGTTTGAAAACTAATACCTTGGAGGGTAGCAAATTTCCAGCGTGCATGGAGCCAAAGGTGTGCCTTTAGAAAGAAGTAGGGCAAGTAGGAGAGCATTAGGGGGAAGGAAGAGAAGGAAGCTGGGTGAGTGTGACCCAGGTCCTCTCATGATGCCCATCTTTAGGTGCTACCGGACAGCCTCAGAGGCCCCTGCTCTCACACTGCATCTTGTTCTAACTGCTTCTTCTGAATTCATGACCTCTGGCAGAGAAGAGGGGGGTGGCTCATACACCCTAGGAAGTTACCTGTTAAAAGACTCTGGAATGTTAAGAAGGTTAAAAGAAGCAAAGTCTCCTCCTCAAGGTCGCATAAGCAGGAAGCAGCTGTTAGAGTACAGGAGACTCTTTGATAGAGCTGCCTACACACTGTGCAGAGAGCATCAGGGCTGTTGCTTTGGTGACTGGTCAGCCATGCAGGGATGGACTTTTTGGTGATGTAACTGCTTGAGTCTTCCATGCTCCTGTAACTCACCCCCAATAAACTCATTGGTTTAAACTCACACTAAATTTGAATAGAATCTTTTTTTTTTTTTTTTTGGTCTGTGGCTGGTATCTTATACAGGATGAATAAATACTTTCCCACAACTCCTGTGGTGGTTTGAATTGTTATGGCCTCTATAGACCCATGTGTTTGAATGCTTGGTCCATAGGAATTGACACTATTAGTAGGTGTGGCCTTGTTGGAGTGGGTGTGGCATTGTTGCAGGACTTGTGTCATATAAGGCTTTGAGGTCTTATAAGCTCAAGTCTGGCCAGTGTGGCACACAGTCTCCTGCTGCCTGCAGACCAAGATGTAGAACTCTCAGCTCCTTCTCCAGCACCATGTCTGCCTGCTCACAGCCATATCCCATCATGATGATAATGAACTAAACTTCTGAAACTGTAAGCCATGCACAGTTAAATGTTTTTCTTTATAAGAGTTGCCATGGTCATGCTAGGACCTAGGTCCTGAGGCACAATCCATGCCCAGGAACCCCCACCCATTGCTGCCTCAGTTGCCGACCAGCGGGGAAGACTCCTTCAGGCAGGCTTCCCCACCAACACTCATCATCAGCCCTGCAATCTACAAGACCCACACCCTACCTCAAATCCACCCATCCCCCTGCGGCCTCAGCAGCTCCCTGAGACACAGAATCTGCCAGCTCCAATTAGACCAAGAGCTATGATTGGACCAAGAATGGCCCCTGGAAACACAGACACAGCAAGCACAGATTGGACCAAGAGCTGCTCGCTCAGACACAGGCACCTCTTGCACCTGTTGGAAGAAGAGATGGGTAGACACCAGTGCAAAAATACATACAACAGCATAAAGAGGAATATGGCACCACCAGAACCAGAGGTTCTACAACAGCAAGACCCGAACATCACAATGTAGAAGCAGCGGCAGAAGAAAATGACCTTAAAAGTAACTTTATGAAGATGATAGAGGCCTTTAAAGAGGAAATGAAAAATTCCCTTAAAGAAATTGAGGAAAAAAACAAACAAAAAATTGAAAGAAATCAGTAAATCCTTAAAGAAAGCCAGAAAAAAAAAAAAAAACAAGAAAAAAGCAACTAAACAGGTGAAGGAAACAGTTCAAGACCTGAAAATTGAAATAGAAGCGATATAGAAGACACAAACCGAGGGAATGCTGGAAACAGAAAATCTAAGTAAACAAACTGCAACTACCAATGCAAGCACAACCAACAGAATACAAGAGATGAAGACAGAACCTCTGGTGTAGAGGATACAATAGAGGAAATAAATCTGTCAGTCAAAGGAAACACCAAAGCCAAAAAAGTCATAACACAAAATGTCCAGGAAATGTGGGACACCATGAAAAGGCCAAACCTAAGAATAATAGGGATAGAAGAAGGAGAAGAATACCAATTCAAAGGCACAGAAATATATTCAACAAAATCATAGAAGAAAACTTTCCCTATGAAGATACAAGAAGCTTATAGAACACCAAATAGACTAGATTCCCCCAAAAATCCCTTTGCCACATAATAATTAAACCACTAAACATACAGAATAAAGAAAGACTATTAAGAACAGCAAAGGAAAAAGGCCAAGTGACTTATAAAGGCAGACCCATCAGAATAATACCTGACTTCTCAATGGAGACTCTGAAATCCAGAAGGTCCTGGACAGACATAATGCAGACACAGACACTAAGAGACCACAAATGCCAGCCCAGACTACTATGCCCAGCAAAACTTTCAATCACCATAGACGGAGTGAACAAGACATGACAAAACAAAAGCAGATTCAAACAATACCTATCCACAAATCCAGCCCCACAAAAAGCACTAGAAGGAAAACTCCAACCTAAGGAAGTTAGATGCACCCACAAAAACACAGATAGCAGATAACCCCACAGCAGTATATCCCAAAGAAGGGAAATACATATGCATTACCACCAAAAGATAATAGCAATTAACGATCACTGGTCATTAATATCCCTTAATATCAATGGACTCAATTTGCATATAAAAAGACACAGGCTAACAGAATGGATATGAAAACAGGATCCATCCTTCTGCTGCATACAAGAAACACATCTCAACTTCAAAGACAGACACCACCTCAGAGTAAAAGGCTAAGAAAAGACTTTCCAATCAAATGGACTTAAGAAGCAAGCTGGTGTAACTATCCTAATATCTAACAAGATAGACTTCAAACTAAAATTAATTAAAAGAGATCAGGAAGGACATTATATATTTATCACAGGAAAGATCCACAAGATAAAGTCTCAATTATGAACATTTATGCCCTAAATACAAGGGCACCCACATATGTAAAAGAAACATTACTAATCACAATCAAACCCCACACACTAGTGGTGGGAGACTTCAACACCCCACTCTCACCAATAGCCAGATCTGCCAGTCAGAAACCTAACAGAGAAATAAGGAATCTAACAGATATTATGACTCAAATGGACTTAATAGATATCTACAGAACATTACACCCTAAAACAAAAGAATAGACCTTCTTCTCAGCATCCTATGGAACCTTCTCTAAAACTGACCACATACTTGGTCACAAAGCAAATATCAACAGATTAAAAAAAATCAAAACTGGAATAACTTCCTGTATTTTATTGGACCACTATGGCTTAAAAGTTAGATTTCGCCGGGCGGTGGTGGCGCACGCCTTTAATCCCAGCACTCTGGAGGCAGAGGCAGGTGGATCTCTGTGAGTTCGAGGCCAGCCTGGACTACCAAGTGAGTTCCAGGAAAGGCGCAAAGCTACACAGAGAAACCCTGTCTTGAAAAAAAGAAAAAAAAAAAAAAGTTACATTTCAACAACAACAAAAATTACCGAAAGAGTTGTCATGGTCATGGTGTCTCTTTATAGCAATAGAAACCCTAACTAAGAGAACTCCTCAGTGAAAGAGTCAAGGTCACACATCATCAGATGGGTTACCATCAGAGAACATCAAACATGACTACAAATACAGGGGTGCTTATTAATCCTTGGAAATTGGGGGATATAGCTGTTCAGATAACTAAGTCAATGCACAGTAAATTAAGGGCATATAGAAAATTCCTTTTGAATTAGTAGACTCAATTTGGTATTTATATGTCTCTCTAAGGAAGTGATCTACAGCTAGTCTCACAACAGCCCACCCCTTTACACCTGTAAAATGTAGAAGTGTGCAGAATATATTGTCTGTCTATATTCTGGGGACCCTAGAGTCCAGGTTAAGACTTAAGAATGCCTGGCCTCGAGTAGCAAAATAGTCCTACTTCAGGCAGAGTCAGGCTGAAAGTTTTACTTCCATTAATGAAAAAAAGGGGTCTGGAGGGATGTGGGTGGAACACGGTGGAGGAATACTTGCCTTACATGAGCAAGGTTCTGAGGGCCCATCCCTAGCACTGCAAATAAACAGTCTTTTATAAAGGAGTTGTGTAGTGATATATTGTGTACCTTAATAAGCATGCCTGAGGATCAAAGGACAGAGCCAGGCACTAGATTACACACAGAGGCCAGGCAGCGGTGGCACACACCCTTAATCCTATCGCTCAGGAGGCAGAGATCATCTGGATCTCTGTGAGTTCAAGGCCACACTGGAAACAGAGCCTGGCAGTGGTGGCACACGCCTTTATTACCAGTACTGGGAAGCACACATGCCTTTAATCTCAGGAAGTGATGTCTGGACAGGGAAAAGTATATAAGGCGTGAGGAAGCAGGAACTCACCCTCTTTAGGCTGAGGATTTCATAGAGGTAAGAACTAGTGGCTGGCTGCTCTGCTTCTCTGATCTTTCAGCTCTCACCCTGATATCTAGCTCTGTTTTTTATTAAAAGATCATCTAAGATTTGAACAACAGAGATGAGCCTGCATTAGCAAACACAGCAGGAAAAGCCAATGCCACACAGGCTGCTGAGGCCCACTCACAGATGGCTCAGGACTATGTCTGAATAGAAGACACTGGCATCCCTCGTCTTAGACCTGGCTTTGCCAAGGCCACTGCATAGCAGGAAGACATATCTAACAATTTCCAAAAATCCCTTTTCTCCGACTCCACAGTCACCACACAACCTCCTAACTGAATGTTTCTCTTTATTATAGATCTGCCCACACACAGCACTCTGGCTTTCCCAGGATAAACATTCCAGTGTGTGTGTCAGTCACAGCCCGCAGTGGAGACAAAGCGGCAAGCTGTCTTAAACCTCTCTCTTGCTCCAGTCCCACCTCGTGTGTGTGTGAGTGTGTGAGTGTGTGTGTGTGAGAGAGAGAGAGACAGAGACAGAGACAGAGAGAAGAACCTGCTAGTGAGTTAGTGTGTTTGTACATGTGCATGCAAGTTCTTATGTATGACCAAGTCGGAGGTTGACACTGGCTGCTTTCTTTACTCACTCTTCACCTTATCTTTTGAGACAGGGTTTCTCACTGACTAGCAAAACTAGCAAACTCT
Organism: Peromyscus californicus insignis; assembly: GCF_007827085.1. Classification (NCBI taxonomy): domain Eukaryota; kingdom Metazoa; phylum Chordata; class Mammalia; order Rodentia; family Cricetidae; genus Peromyscus; species Peromyscus californicus. The sequence continues at coordinate 119,127,897 of NW_026294562.1, forward strand.
AGGAATCTACCTGTCTTTGCATCCTACCCAACAGAGCCGGGGTTACAGGCCCATGCTACTGTGCCCAGCTTTCTTATTTATTATTTATTTATTTATTTATTTATTTATTTATTTATTTATTTATTTATTTATTTATGGTTTTTCGAGACAGGGTTTCTCTGTGTAGCTTTTCGTGTAGCCCAGGTTGACCTCGAACTCACAGAGATCCGCCTGGCTCTGCTTCCCGAGTGCTGGGATTAAAGGTGTGCGTCACCACTGCCTGGCTTTCTTTTTCTTTTTTCTTTTTATGTGCATGTTTTAGATCTGAACTTAGGTCCTTGTGTTTGCAGAGCCAAGACTTTACTGGCTGAGCCATCTCCCCAATCCTGGCATCAGTCTTACCATATGGCATGAGCTCACTTTGAGAATCAGATGGATGGGAGAGGACTAGAAACCAGAATGTGAGTTCATCACGATGATGGATAGAACACTAAAATGCTAGCTGTCACCTTCTGGATATTGTTGGCCAAATACCTTCATACTGGAAATGATAATACTTACCTTTTACAGGACAGTGGATTGTCACATTCGCCTGAAGGGCTGCCTCCACAGTGCCTCCCACCACAACAGACAGATGGCTGTGTTCCGGTTTTGTGACATTTCTTTCCATAGACAAGATGACAGGTGCCTCTTAATTCAAAGGGAGCAGAAACTATGTTAGGTTTAAGCTCTTGTTCATTGACAAGCATCGTTGATTTGCTGAAAGCAGGGAAGAGTGCTGGTCTCTTTAATCCCTGCAGTGCACACAGACAAGCACACACACAGCTAGAGGTACTCAGTGCAGAGATGATGGATGGATGCGTGCGTGGATAAGAGGATGGATGGATGGGTGAATGGATGGATGGATGGATGGGTGGATGGATGGATGGATGGATGGGGAGATGGATGGATGGATGGATGGGTGCATGGATGGGAGGATGGATGGATGCATGGATGCATTGATGGATGCATGGGTGGGTGGGGGATGGAAGTGTGGGTAGGTGGGTGGTGGGTGGATTGTAACAATGTATAAAGTGAAGATATTTTATCTTCATAACCAAAATTAAGGCTAACTCCTTCTTGATCATTTCACAAAGAAAGATTCAAGTTGCAAAACTGCATGGCAGGGCAGAATAGAATCTCTCACATGCAGCCCCAGATGAGTTGATGTGGGCCTAAAACACCAGGGGTTGTGAAAGAGGGGTGTGGGATAGGGCAGTGGATCCTGAGCTATCCTGGTGCCCTTGGAAAGCGTTATTCTGGATGGAGAAGGCTCTCCAAGGCCTCTCCCACTGAGGTAAGAGTAAGCCAAGGCTCAGCTAACATGTACAAAGCATCCCACTGTGCTCTCTGCTCAGCAGCAACAAGACCAGAGCTACTCTTTAATCAATAATCACAAAACCTGCCTGTGCACAAGGTGATGCAATCAGACATTTGAACAACAATATAGTTCCTAAAAAAAAACCATATACAGTTTTCTTTTAGGTCCAGAGACAGACTGACTTGCCAATCACAGAAAAAATGTAGGGTTCGGGGTTCATTAAAGCTGTACTGCGAAAGACTAGATAGGCAGGAGCTCACAACTCTTATTAATTTCTTTCTTTTTTTTTTTTTTTTTTTGGTTTTTCGAGACAGGGTTTCTCTGTGTAGCTTTGCGCCTTTCCTGGAACTCACTTGGTAGTCCAGGCTGGCCTCGAACTCACAGAGATCCGCCTGGCTCTGCCTCCTGAGTGCTGGGATTAAAGGCGTGCGCCACCACCGCCCAGCAATTTATTTCTAACCATGAACATGTACAAAGTGTGTTCCTGCTGGATTATAGTAGGAATCCCGGTAAAAGTACTGAGTGATCTCAGAGTCATTCACCCCACAGTGTGTGGCTCAGAGACTCCCCTTCTCACACCATCTAAATAAATTCATGTCCCTCAAAATAGTAAAACTGTCACTCTTGAAAGGCTATTGGCTGCTGAGGTGCATCCTTAAGACAATTCTCACACCTCTTTACTCTGCAGAAATTTTTCATTTAAAAAATCATATTAAGCTATCTCAAGTGGATTAGCACTGTTTGGAGAAGTCAGAACTTGGCATTTTAATTAATGTGAAACAAATAACTACATAAAACTTGTATTGAAGAAATAATAAAGACAAAACCACAGAGTCAGGAATTCATTCAAGGACTTTCACTCCTTGAAATTTAATAATTAATGGATTTATTCATCAATTTAGGACACTTGCTTTACCCACCTATGTGCGTAATTTGTGTGAAGTAGACAATGAAAATCTAAAATAAGAACACATGCAATCTTGTTCTCAAGAAGCCCAGGCTACAGAAAGTTCCATTCTTTCTTGGAATGCCTGGGGCATAGAAAGTTATCCTGGGGGTGTGTGTGGAAATGATGGGAAGCCTTTGGGTAGAAGGAATCTGCGGTTGTCACAGCTCATCCTCTGGCTTATGGGAACATCACATCAGCTCTATCAAAAGTCTAGGTTATCTGGGGATGGACTTAGAGCAGACTTAGTAGCACCGGCAGAGGAGGTGTCTCCTCTTCACTACAGGAACTACCTCGATTTGTGCTTGCTTGAAAGGAGCTAATGATTGCAGGCAGGCACAACAGTCGAGGAGAAAACAAAGGCCTGAAACAGGGGTTCTTAACCTGTAGGTCACAACCCCTTGGGGGTCAAACAACCCTTTCACAGAGGTTGCCTAAGACCATCAGAAAACATAGGTATTTACATTATGATTCATAACAGTAGCAAAATTACAGTTATGAAGTAGCAATGCAAATAATTTTATGGTTGGGGGTCACCACAACATGAGGGACTGTATTAAAGGGTTGCAGCATCAGAAAGGTTGAGAATCACGGGCCTGAAGGCTCTGCCTTGGGAAGGCAGTCATCCTCAAGTCATCCAGACCCAAGAAACTTTTAACACCAACAGGTTCAACTTTCTCAGCTTGTGGATGACAAGCATCTGCCATTAAGCTTAGCATCTAGGTGACCAAACTGGGTTCTAACCCATGATGTCATCTCTATTCTCCCTTGGTCCATTTGAGTCACAATGAGAAGAAAAGAGAGTAGTGAGCTGGGGGATGGCTCTCTTGTTTATGTCTAGTCCTAGAATATAATCTTGCCCCAGGGAATTACTGCCTACAATGCAAACAGTTAACAATGATCTTCTATTGTAAAAAATATTTTGTTACAAAATGACCATGTCTAGTGCCTATGAAGATGTATACTGATGTAAAATTACAATCCCTGGGGGTGGGGGGGAGTGCTGGCTAAGGAGTGGCGGTATGTCACTGAGAGAAAAGTGCCAACTTTCAAGACTAGTGGTTCTCACTCCTCAGCTGATGGAACTTAAAAAAGTCAGTAACGTCAACACTACCAATGAACTTCCATCTCATTAATTCCCGATTTGTGGAAAGTAAGCCTTAGAGCCATTGTTTCCAGAGAGTTGGTGTAAACTAGGAACATGTTCAAAAGAGCAAGCGTCAAATGCATTCCAAACCCACTAAGGCAATGCTCTAGGCAGCGTCCAGCAACCAGTGCTTGAACAAGCCCTGTGCCCTTGGGATACATACTCAGGCTTTGGAGTGCTAGGGTTTCGGGTGATACACAAAGCTACTACAAGACCCCAGACACTGTAGGCTTCTGTCACGGGCATTACCTGCATATAACACCAATGAACTTTCCACATCTGAACCGAGACGATCAGCTATGGAACATTCATATATCCCTTGCTCTTTCTTTGTAGGATTTTTTATCTGTATCTTCCCAGGTTCATCCAAAATGATCCTGTAAAAGAGTTAATATGAGTTAAATGAGAATATAACTCAAGGGACACACATAATTGCTGTAGGGCCATCGCAGGTTATGGAGAATGGAGACTGCAAATTTATAGGCTTTGGTCTGGCATGGAGCCTGAAAGGTAATCATGTCCAACCCCCTGCTTCAAGGAAGAAACTGCATATATGGAAGAGTGGGGAAGGCTTTCCTCTTGCATTAGATCAGAGAGCACTTACAACAGGCTGGGACATGGACATATTGGCTTCTATTTTAATTTTATTAGAGTTAAAAAAAATCAATGGCAGACCAGCTGTACATCTCAGCAGCTTCCTGGAAGAGGAGAATGGCAGACGGAGAAAAAACACCATGCCACTGAGTTAAACAGACACAGATGTCAGATTCACGGTCACAGTGGAGTCACGTGGCAGAATTGGGGCCTTTAGAGAAAGAGCAAGGAAGTTCCGACTATAAGGGAAAAACAAAAGAAATATGCGTAGGTTTAGGTTCTCGCTAGCATCCAAGAGAGACAGGGTAAGGAAAGAAAAGGAAGTTCCATCTTCCTGAGTCAGACCCAGAACCTCACTGCAACCACAATGGTGTGTGGACACTGTCCCAGAGGGCAGGAATTCTGGGAAGGAAACGTAAAATACCTCACTTAAGCAGGCAATTAGTCCACTGATCCCTTCAGTATGGCTTAAGGTGAGCCTGCCCTGCTAAGGGCAGTCTCACCTGCTTGAGGGATAGTCCCTTGGTCAGGTGATTGACTCGCCAAACTTGAAATGTTAGGTCTCTACTGAGGCCAATGATTCTAGTCTGTTGACCAGGAGTTTTTCCTTAATGGGCCTTTATCACGCTTTAACAATACTAAGTTAATTAAGCTAGTCTCAGAAAGGCAAATATTCCGGGTTTTTCTTTTTCCCATTTGTTGTTCCTAGATTGTGTATAGATACATAAAGTCTCTCTCTCTCTCTCTCTCTCTCTCTCTCTCTCTCTCCTCTCACACACACACACACACACACACACACACACACACACACACACACACACACACACACGAAAGAAGTAAAACTGTTCAGGCAGATAAAAGAGAATGAGAGAAAGCACAGTTTTTAGGAGAAGAAATCTGAAAATCTTTCCAAGAAAACTAGACTAGGCCACGGTAAGGTACTATCAAGGACACACTGTGTTCTTGGTTGACTCACTTTCCAGAGGGCTGCAGCAAGGCTCCGTCCTTGGTCCATGTATATGTGGCCTCAGGGCTGTGAGTAACAAGACTGCAAAGTATATTGATGAGCTCCGTGCTTTTTGTAATGTACACTGTATTCCCAATCCGTGCGTTTATTGTTTTGTTAAATGAAACTGTAGGGGGTAGGGTCTGCCTCATGAGAACCGGTCCTTTTGGCTTCAAAGTCAGCTTGCCTGAGTTTTTCACTGTGGGGCTTTGGGGAACTCTTCCTGTCTCCCCTCCGAGCTGAGCCTCAGGAGCAATCTCCTCGTGGATGGCCCTCCACTGGACAGGCATCGGCTGAGCCTTGGCCAGCTCAGCTACCAGCTGATAGATCATCTGGGACGCCAGGTCATCGCTGGCTTCTCCTGTCTCCATAAGCTGGCTCATGTTTCGTATAAGCTCATCAAACTGGGCTGTGTCCATGCTGTAGGCCCCCTGTTTCATGGCTGCCTCAAACTGCTTGCTCTTGAACTCCCAGGAGTTAGTGTTTCCTGCAGACGTCCTGCACGGCCCCAACAGAGCTCTCAAGAAAGGCTGGTTGCTGATTGCCCCATCGTGCAGGTAAAGCTCGTTTTTGTTATTCCACATCTGACGCATTTTATGCCACGTGGCTCCCAAACTGTTGGCTTCACTGTGGTCCACCCCAGAGTGGCCCCGCATGTGCTCTCTGAGGGATGGGTGTGCAATGAGTCTGTTATCGGTCCCAATGAGCTTGAGAACAACCGTCTCCTGGGCAGAGCCTGCAATACACCTGTACACACCGATGTCAGGGGCTGCAAGGCTGTGGATTTTCAGGGAGCCCGACTTGGTGATGCCAAGCTGTTTGGAATTCTGCAGACAATGGCCATCCTTCTCCCACTGGATCAGAGATTTCTGGAAGCGTCTTACTGGGCATTTGATGATCACAGATGTATTGAGCAGCAAGTAGGCTCTACTGCCGACGGTCAGGTTGATCCGTTTCTCCTCCCTCGTCTGAATATAGACTCTCCGGACACCGAGAATCTGGGGGCCCCGCTCTCCAAGCCGTGTCTTCGTCCCAAGTTTCACTTCTGCAGGGAAAAAAAAGTAAAGGAAAGAAACTGAGAGAAACCACTCACAAATAAAGGTGATTGACAGCAAATTTCTGAGGTTGACTGATCTAGGCCTACTAATACAACTTTTTTAAAAAAAAAAATTCTTTAGAAATTGTGAATTAAAACAAGAAAAACATCTTACATCCATACTTGGAGTAAACTTCACAGCTGTCGAGTGTTTAAGCAAGGATGCATGCAAGTTTGAACATGTTGTTTGGAAATAAAATATGTAAGTTATTTTATGAAGCCCTGGTTTGGCAGGCATGAGGTTAAATGACTTAGTGAAACAGAGGGAAAGGTTCGTCTAGAGTTGAGAGATGTTTGTTCTTTGCCACAATGGAGTGATGGCTTGACTAGTCCCCAGTGTCTGGGGACAAGTCTCCATCCACAGGAAGCTTCTGCAGTATGCTGGCCACCCACCCACTGTTGGGGTGGCCCTCGGTGTAGTGGACCACAGCTACACTAAATCTGTGGGAAGAAGTGAGAGAAGGTGAGGAATACATTCAGGAAGTCTGGAAAGGAGGGGGTGGACGAAGTTCAGAATCTAGGCCAAATATGTCATCTCAACCATGAGGGGAGTCGGAGGACATAGAGGAGCATGTTCAAAATAGAAAGGTAAGGCTCTCAGGAATCCACAGGGTTGACCCCACCTTGGTCTGCTGGCAGTGGTCCAGAGGGTGCCTGGACCGGTCTACTCTGGTGACCAGCCTAGCAAATAACCTAGCTGTCATCATAGAGCCTTTGTCTAGTGACAGATGGAGGCAGATACAGAGATACATGGCCAGGCACCAGGCTGAGTTCCGGGAATCCAACTGATGAGAGAGAGGAGAGATACTGCAGGCGAGGGACATCGAGATCATGATGGGAGGACATGCAGAGATGACCGGCCACACTAGTGGAAGCCCATAAACTGTGGACTGGTGGCTGTGGAGGCCCCATGGGACTGGACTAGGCCCTCTGGACACAGAAGACAGTTGTTTAGCATGAACTGTTTGGGGGGCATCCAGGCAGGGGGATCAGGATCTGTCCCTGGTGCATGGGCAGGCTTCTGGGGATCTGGTGCCTGTGGTGTGACACCTTGCACAGCCTTGGTGCAGTGGGAAGGGACTTGGACCTGCCTAGGCTCAGTGTGCTGGGCTCTGCTGACTCCCCATGGGAGACCTCTATTTGGGGGATGTGGAGATGCAGGGTGGCTTGGGAAAGAGGGCTGGGGGGTGGGAGGAGGAAGGAGGGGGGTCTGTGGATAGCATGAGGAGTGAGTAGAAAATTTCTTAATAAAGAAAAAATATGCAAGAGAAAAAAATAGAAAGGTATAACAGAATAGGGGCTTTAAAGCCAGACATCTCTGAGTTTGAATCCCAGCTTTGCCTGTAGAATGTGCCCGTAAGTCTCCCTGAGTCTCTGTCTTGCCTGCAAAATGCAAATGATGGTAGGCATTTCACTCATCAGACGAGTGTGAGAGTTAAGTCCATTTGCTTAGATCACATGTACCTTTCAGCAGCAGGCACACTTGGGCTCTCATGCCTGATGCCTTCAACCAGCTGCCAGATGACAACGGCAGCCCAGAAGCAATGAGGCAGAGTGAGAGGGAACCAGAGTTGGGGCTGAGCTTCATTTGTTCCCATTGGCTCTAGTTGACAAAAGGTTATATACCTACAATCCTGTCCCCGAAGGCACCAGCTTTTTCTCTTGCTTTTACTGAGAACTCATGTATTCCGGGGTGATGTAGGAGGCACTCTTGGCCCAGTTTCTTCTACTAAGGGACAGCGATGAGCTGCTACTAGTGAGGAGATAAGTAAGAGCAGGTGTGTTGTCTGTGAGCATCCTGCCCACGTCTCTGCCACATACATGTCCTTTCCTAAGATGGTGGCAGGAGCACTTTGATCTGATCTTAGCATCAGGTGTTATAGTACTTTGCTTATTAAGTCATACCTGTGTGTAACCAGGTTTCTCAGGATGCATGGGCAATGGATAGCCTTGCAACTCAGTCTTTAAGAACAATGCCAAGTCCAACACTGGGATTCATGGAATGGTATAAAGTGCAGAGAAAGATTCTTTCTGGACAGTAGAGTCCTCTACTGAAGAGTGCATTTTGACTAGTGTGGCACAGAACTCTATACAGGGAACTATCTAGTTGAATGATTCAGGCTGGGGACAATACCTAAATGGTGTGAGGTCCAGAGAGCAGTTTGATTCCTGGGGTCCAATGACCCAATATGGACACGTGCCTACCAATAGCCTTCAAGATGTCTCTCATCCAAGCTTAGAGTTGATAGCTCCTGATTCCGTCCAAGGCAGGCCATGAAGCCTTCAGGTGGCAGGCAGGGCTCAGCTTTGGGTAGAGCACCTAGTACTTGACCAATGAAGCATGAAAGCCGGATGCCCCTCTGGCTACATACCCATTCATGGGAGACAAACCCTATGGTCCCACTCATCCCCTTCCCAGTCCTGCCTTGGCAGTTGCTCACACTGAGGGTACAGAGCAGTTCAGACAGCAGAGAGCCGGGGGTGGGTTGAGATTATCCCGCAGTCAGACACTCCCAAGACTCAGAAGGCTGCTAGGCTCCATTTCTTCAGCCCATTTCCCCTTTGGTTCTCCTGTAAGTCCCTTCAGAGCAGACCCCTAGAGTGCGTTATCATTGGGCCAGCTCTTGGGGAAAAAAGACTGGTTTGGGCTTTCTGTCTCTCTCACATCTGGAACTATTCCAACACTGTAAAACTGGCCAAGCCCGATGAGACCAGGGCATCATCATCTACCCTACAGCATGGTCAGGGATGGACGGCATCTTTTTGGATGGGCTTCTGGGCTTCTACCTCTCCCACTATTTCAGGGTATGAGGTACCACATCTTTGGCTTTTATAAAATGTGAAACCCTTTCTTCTATATGTCTTCCTTCTGGGTCTTTGAGCCAGCCTGACATAAAGGCCAACTCCAGGTGCCAGGACATGTACAGCACATGCTCAGTACCTCCACACCTGCCCTCCCTTCTCTATTTGTATTCCTGCCATTGCTCTAAGCCTGGGAAGCATGCCTGATTTCTGCCCCATGCCATCCTGGCTGCAATTTACACTTGGTTCCTCTTGCCACTCCTTAATGGGCTTTGGCCATGCCCCAGCCCTTAAAGCCTTCCTATTTTCCTGCTGGAACCCTCTTAGACTCTGGACCTCAGTCTGGCCATTTGGCTGGTACTGGTTTCCTCTCCTTCCATTAGGCATGGCAATCCAGCAAGACAAGCTCATCTGAATCTATGTCAAGAATTTGAGGAGTTAGATTCTGGATGTTCTTTAGACTTCTTTGAGGGCTACTGACCAGAGGCCACAGGAATGCTGTGGGTGGGACTTGCTAAATGAGTTAAGATGCCCTTGAGACCCCATAACCATGGTATGGCCCAAATCAGCCTGAAAGAATAGCTCCCACTTACTTGCTTCTGTTTTACTACTAACCAACTCCAGCCTGGCTTCTATTCCTATCACCACACTAATATTCTCAGGAAAAGGCCACCAATGATCCCTAGTGATAAATCCATCACCTTCAAATTCTTACCTATACACTTCCGTCCCTAATAAGATCTGCTCAGTTGTGTTACTGTCTGAAAGGTGACTGACACTGGGTGTGAGGAACTCACTTGAGTTCAGTCAGAGGCTGAGTCCTGCCAGTGTCTCATCATGTGACACAGGCAAGCTATGATAGCCGTCTCCTTAAAGGACTGGTAGCTGGAGCTGCCTCAGAAGGTTCACAAATGACTGCCTAAAAATTTACAAACAGGGCTAGGCACAAACTGCAAACTCAGAAATACTAGTCAAGGGTGTGGCTTGTCCTAAAGTGAAAAGAACATCAGCTGACAGATATGACAGAGTGAAAACTTGAACTTTTAAGGGCCAAGTCTGAGGAGGTGCCTTGCAGAGAATGTGTGCCCGTGAACAGCTGGAGTGCAATTAGATTATATGGTGTACTGCTGGCCTTTAGGGTAGCACAAGACATCCTTCCTACCAGCCTCCAACTCCAGTGCACCCCAAAATAGCCAAAATGAAGAGCAAGAAAAAGCAAACCTCTCCAAGAACATGCATTTTACCTAAACCCAGGACACTGTTCAGTGCAGATATTCTAAAATGATGTCTGGTGAGAGGCCACAGCACAGTCAGGCTTGGCTTCTTTTGTCTATAGACTTCAATTATGGAGAGGTTAGGCTTATGTAAGAACGTATATTTTCCAGTTTGGGGAAGGAGCAGTGTGGATTTGAGGTGAAGGAGAGAGGAAAGGCAAAAGTACGTTGTGCTAATGCAGCCTTGCTGTCACCAATGGGTAAATGATGAGATCATTCGCAATGATGAGGTGGCATGGTCATGGGAAAATAGCTACTCTGAAGAATTTGTAGTGATTTCTTAGTAAACGTGAGGTAGCCCACACTATCGCCCAGCTTATTTCAGACAGCATAAATATGCCTGTCTCACTGGCAGGGTCGCATTATTTATTCTTAGAAATCCCAGTAACTCAAGCCAGGGAAAGAAAAGCAGACAAGAAAATCACTTGAAAGCAACGCTAAGGTTAAAGAGAAGCAGGGACTCTGGCTGTAGGTTTAAAGAAAGGCATACATCTGGCAACAGGGTTGGTTAAGTGGATGACCAGAAAAGCCAGCTAGGTAGCCTGAGTTCTAGTACAAGAGCAGAAGGTTGGGAAGTAACAGGGTATGTGGAAGTTCCAGAGGTTTCAGACATTAAGCAAATAGGGCATAACAGCCAAAAGCCTGGGTGTCACTCAGCCATGGTGATGGCATGGAAGAATTGCTGAGGTTGGGGATGGGGATATTATGTATCAGAAAGATCATCAATAAGGAACTTGGCTGTCCTGTGTAGTGGCAACTGTTGGAAAGGAAGACAGGACCTGCTGGTGCATTCTATAGTAAAATAGAAAGTATCTTGAAGATTCCCCTAGTGAACCTTGTAATGCCTAAGGAGAATGGCTGAAATGGCAAACACGTGAGGCAAGAACCCAGCAACAGACACAGATGAGGATGGAGAATGTCCTGCTCATCACCTCAGAGGCAGTGCTGGGGAGAGAACAGTCCATGAATGTTCAGAGAGAGCTAATCACAGCATGGCCAAGCAAGCACCATCAATCAGGGGTGATGACCTGAGACCAGACAGTGGCAGAACTGGAGGTCAGCTCAGGTGACTGGCTATTATTTTTTATGTTTCCTGTCGCTTCTGTGGCCTACATGGTCAGCATACTAGGGAATACAGTGGGGTAAAGAAAAATGCCTTGTTTTTCTTGTTAGGTTTTCCTCCCCAATGCTTGCGAAATTCTTCTCGCCCCTGAATGCCAGAATGATTTATAATCCCATCCTGTATATCACGTGTCCCAATGATCACGATGTAGCCCTACATAGTATTCTGTCTATTTTCAACGCGGCTGCTGGTTATGACATTAATATCATTTTCCTCTAAGGCACTTTACAGCCTAGTCGCACTGATAGAAATCAGGTAGGCAAGTGACTAAAACAAACACCATGCTGTGCCATTCACCACAGACATTCCTGATTTCCAGGAGGCTTTAAAACTTAGAATCTCAGGCTTTTAGAATGTCAAGATTTTGAAAATATGTTCTCAAAGTATTCCCAGAAAAAAAAAATGTTAGTGTCCATGAATCAGCAGAGAGCAGCGGCTAAGAGCGTGGGCTCAAGAGTCAGACAGACTTGTAGTCAAAGAGGCCGAAGGGTCCAACTGGCAGTCCTGGAGTCTCGGATAAAACTCGGGTCTTGCCTCACTCTTGCATGCCTTGTCTCTACATGAGGATACTGTCTATGACTCTCAACTTTGCTGGGGAGACTACATGAGACAAATATGCAAGGTGCTTTCCGTGGTGGGAGGTGATCGACAAACACCACGACTTTTCAACTGACCTTGACGCTTGGATTGCTCTGTTTTGTGAGTTTCTCCAGGAAATACCGTCAATTAACCAAGGACACACACATACACAGCAACGGCAAAGTGATAATAGTTCATCCCTCCTTTGTCTCACTACAGGCCAGCTCAGAGGGGCTGCACGACACAGTGCATGCTGTTTTACACGTTAATGAAGACAATAAAAAGCAAGGCAGAGACTGGCCCCCCGAAGCTGTTACCTCAGGGTCCCCACTCCCGTCTTTACACCTTCCTGCTGCCTGTTTGCAGCTGCTGCCTCGACAGTCCTGATCTCACTGGTTGTGCTCCTCTCACGTGATACATACACACGAGTGTATAGACACGCATCCTCTCACACACACGAGTATGCTTCATGCAGATTGCCTTTGAACAGACTGAAAGCATGCTGCTGACGTCATAGCAAGCGTCGTGATTTATAACGAATTGGCAAGATATCCAATCTGCCATCGACTTAAAGCGTGCTTTTATGCCAACTGGTTTTGATTCCTACAAACTAAAAACGAACATTAAAGTACATTTTGTCACATACTCAGCTCTTCTACTTTTAATAATGTGAATACAGATACACTTCGGGCAAAGTAAGCCAAGGAGCACTTCAGCTTGGTCCCTACAAGGTACGCTCCTGAGCAGACATTCCTTAAAATGGACTTAAAATTCTTTCTAGGTCTCCCCAGTCCTAACATTCGCCGCTGAAAACAGGTTGGAGTTTCGCTTGGTGGCTTCAGCCCCAGAGTTGAGCTAGGCTGAGGGATGAAATGGGAAAGGAAGATGTAAGCATGGCGGCGGCTGCTCACTTACTGCTGCACACGGGCATCTGGCAAGGTCTCACGAGGGGGCGTCCCGGAAGGCCCCTGCACTGGGTCTCACCGAGGGGGACTCGCCGGCCTTTGGCAGTCAGCTTTTGACACACCTGTTTTCTTCTCTGGAATCCAACACCACAGGTGACAGAGCACTGCAAAGACAGTAGTGCATGTCAGACTGAGCATGCGCAGGACAACGCACCGACGGAGCATGCGTAGGACAGCCCGCCAAGGGAGTAGTCTCCAAGGCTGATTTTCAGTACATAGGGAACTTCTCATCTCAACTTCTCTTGCCTTTCCTCTCCTTTCCCTCTTTTCCTCCTCCTCCTCCTCCTCCTCCTCCTCCTCCTCCTCCTCCTCCTCCTCCTCCTCCTCCTCCTCCTCCTCCTCCTCCTCCTCCTCCTCCTCCTCCTCCTCCTCCTCCTCCTCCTCCTCCTCCTCCTCCTATTTCACTAATCCCTCCTTTCCTAATTTTCTTCCTTTCTTCACTCCCTTCTTTCTGAGATTAGCAAATAAATGACAGTCATTTATTGTTGTAGAATTTATGATTTCATTTTTTGACATTAGAAGTGATACCTGATTTATTTATTTTTTGTGTATCTGTGTGTGTGTGTGTGCTTACGTGCACACATGAATGTGGGTGGGTGTGCATGTACTTGTAGAGGTCCGAGGACAAGTGTTCTCCTCTACATTATTTTTGAGACACTGTCTCTCACTGAGCCCAGGACTCACCAACTGACTAGACAGATTGGTCAACAAGCCTGGGGATCCAACTGTCTCTACCTCCCCAACCCCGCCATGTAGGATTACAAATGTGTACCACCACATCTTCATTTTTTATGTGGGTGCTGGAGAGCTGACTCAGGTTTTCATGCTTGCATGGCACATACTGTAGTGACTGAGCCTACTCCTCAGCCCTCTAATGTGGTTATACTGTATGTTTCTACAGTAAGACAATGATAAGTAGAGAATGTCAAACAGATATGTGAAATTACTATTGCGCAGTCCTGTCCATAACACCTACAGAAATTAAGTAGTTAGCAATACATTTCACCAAAAGGTAAAAGATCTGTATAATGAAAACTATAAAACATTGATGGAAATAATTGAGATGGATACACGAAAACTGGAAAGAGACCCCATGATCAGAGATTAGGAGAATGGATGTTGTAAAATGTACATATTACCCCAAGCAATCACATACCTAAAGCCATCCCCTTCAAAATGCCAATGATGCTCTTCATAGAACTACTTTTAAAAAAGGGACCCTGCCATACCATTGGTATATAAGAACATAAATTAATACCACCATTATAGGAAGCGGTAGGGAAGTCCTCAAAAAAATTAAACTAGAACTACCATGTGCTCTGGCCATCCCACCACTGGTTATTTATCCTAAGGACATGAAATCAGGATGCTGAAAAAGAACCTGCTTCCCACGCTTGTGTAGTTTATAGCAGCTGAAAGATGAAAGCATAAAAATCCATCACTGATAAGTGGATAAAAGGACTGTGATTTATATCATGGAATACTTATTCAGACCTGAAAAATGGAATCCTGTCACCCGTGACAACATGGGTGAAACTGGAGGTCATTACGTTAAGCAAAATGAGCCAGCACAGAATGACAAATACCAATACAAGAATTCTGTACCCCGAAGAGTCAGGGCAGGGGGCAGGTGGAATGGGGAAAGAGTTGATAAATAGGTGCTAAGTTACAGTGAGGTAGGAGCAGGAGGTTCTGGTGTGTTATGGTCCAGTAGGCTGATTATAACTATCATTAATGGACTGTATATTTAACAAAACTAGAATTTTTTTTTGTTTTTGCCAAAAAGAAATGGTATACCTCTGATGTGATATACATTTGAGGAGATAGGCATGCTTACCTGCCTTGAACAGTCCCCCACACAGACAGATAAATACACACACACACACACACACACAAACACACACACACACACACACACACACACACACTTCATATTTAATGCATCAATGAACAAAATAAAATAGAAAACATGTATGGTTGAGTGTAATTTGAATGTCTCCCAAGATCCATATGTACAGATAGACATGGTTCTTACAGAGGTGCTAATGGGAAGAGCTGTACTTTTAAGGGGTGGGATCTAGATGGAGGCTCTTAGGTCACTGGGAGTATGTCCTTAAAAGAGATTGTCAGACTCTTCCCACCTGTCCTCCCTGGCTCCTGAATTGAGATGTGGCCACTTACTCTTACTATTGCTGTCTATCACACTCCCCAGGGATGAACCATGCAAGCCACAGTGCCTTTGAAGTTCCTCAATTTGTGAGCTACCAAAATCTTTTCCCTTCATGAATTAATTGCTTAGTGTATTGCTGTACTGATGCAAAGCTGACTAATACAGAAAAACTCCATTAAAGAATGACCCAAACTGCTATATACAAAATAACATTAATAATCATCTAAGGTAATGCAGTTTTAATTTAAAACTTTAATGGAATTTATTAAGTGTATTAGGAAAAAACTGAATAAAATTACAGAATCTGTTGATGGTTTGAGTTTTTTTAAAAACCATAATTAATTTCAGAAGGAATACTCTGAAGTTATTACAGAAGATTAAAGAAACATGAAACTTGAATCCTTATTTTAACAGTGTATTTGACTTAAGAGACTATCTAGGGCCTTCTGCTAAGCAAGGCAAGAAAGTAAACCCCCTTCCATTCCTCTACCACTCCTTTCCAATTCCCAGTTAGCTTCCATTACGTCATCGAGATGATGTCAAGACTTCCAGTCTTTACAGTCTTTTCTACACTATCAATGGCTAGTTGACTTGTTTTAATTTTATATTTAAAGAATTTACCATTTACTTTCCGTTTTTAAAAATACTGAAGGTGGGGCTGGAGAGATGGCTCAGGGGTTAAGAACACTGGCTGTTCTTCCAGAGGTCCTGTTTAGCTAGAGTTTTCCTGCCTGGCCCACAGTCAGGACAAATCTCTATCACCTGCCAGTCCCACAGTCGCTCAGACCCGACCAAGTAAACACAGAGACTTATATTGGTTACAAACTGTATGGCCATGGCAGGCTTCTTGCTAACTGTTCTTACAGCTTAAATTAATCCATTTCCATTAATCTATATCTTGCCACATGGCTCGTGGCTTACCGGCATCTTCACATGCTGTTTCTCATCGTGGCGGCTGGCAGTGTCTCTCCGACTCAGCCTTCCACTTCCCAGCTTTATTCTCCTCCTTGTCCCGCCTACACTTCCTGCCTAGCCAATGGCCAATCAGTGTTTTATTTATTGACTAATCAGCAACACATTTGCCATACAGAACATCCCACAGCAGTCCTGAGTTCAATTCCCAGCACTCATATGATGGCTCACAACCATCTGTAATAAGATCTGGTGACCTCTTCTGGTATGAAGGCATACATTGTAAGCAGAACACTGTATACATAATTAATAAGTAAGTCTTTTAGAAAAGAAAAGAAAAGAACTGGTATAATGGTCTTCTTTATAAAAAAAAGAGGTGAATGAATGATTTTTTTGGTCCTCTGGGTTCATCACGAAGGCATATTAGATTGTTCTCTGACCTATTCCTGTTGCCTGTCTACTATGCAGAGAATACTCTGTCAACCTTCTGTCCCTCAAATCCTGCTCTGTTGTTCTCTTGTGCTGAATGCTCATGGCCAAATGTGGGACCCGATAGGGGCTTTTGTTATTGCTCTACTAATCTTTTCTGCTCTTAGACCTAGGGGCTCTTTAGCTAAGTTAGCACCGGGGCAATTGTTCTCCACATTGTATTTCGTTAGCACATGATAGTCCATGATTTGCTCATAAAGTTTTTTTTTAAAGGAAGTCAATGGTTCCATTTTATCTCAATATGTTCCTGTTCCTTTAGTTTTGTTCTTCTTAACCAACACTGTTGAGGCATTATACTTGCCTGCCTCCCATACCCATCAGTGCTCCTAAAGAGCAACATCCATCTTGCTTGGTGGCTCTTTTCCAAATCATTTCACACCATCGATTCCAGCCTGTGTATCACTTCTCTAATCACAATAACTTATTTTATTGTTATTGCTTGTGAAGCAACCTTTGGTTCTGTTTGGTTTTTGTTTATTTTTTTGAACTTCATTATGTTTTGTACAATTTTTATTGCATATGCCTATTATTAATGCATATATAAAATGATTAATATATATGCATAAAATTTCAAAATATAGACATCCCTTTTAGAGCTGAGTCCTCTAAAGGCTCTCATTCCCTGCACATTGTGCAGGTATGGGTCTCTGTGTTAGTTCCCATCTACTGCAAGAAGAAGCTTCTCTGATAAGGGTTGAGTGAGACAATGACCTATGGATATAACAATGCATCGTTTTGTTGCTATGTTCCTTTAGCAGAATAATAGTAATAGCTGAATAATAGTTGTAGCCAGGCAGTGGTGGCACACACCCTTAATCCCAGCACTTGGGAGGCAGAGGCAAGTGGATCTCTATGAGTTTGAGGCCAGCCTGGTCTACAAAGTGAGTTCCAGGAAAGCCAGGGCTAAACAGAGAAAGCCTGTCTCGACAAAAATAAAATAAAATAAAATAATAGTAGTAGGTTTCTCCCTAAAGCCCATGACCTACCTAGTCCCAAGTTCTTGTCCACCTTAGAAGTGTCAAGTATAGGCTTCATCTCATAGAGTGGGCCTTAAATCCAAAGAAAAGTGGTTGGTTAGTTACTCTCATAAGGTCTGTTCTGCTATTGCGCCAGTATAACTTGCTGGCACGTCTCTGTTGTAACGCACAGGGTTTGTGGTTGGGTGATATCGATGTTTACTTTTCTTCTTCAGCAGCATGCAAGGCATCTTCCAACACCACGCATGCTAGTTGGGAGGGGTGAAGCTTCCAGCTGGGTACCAGCTCAATCTCTCCATGTTCGATGATAGTCAGTTATGTCTTCAGCAGTAGGGCTTATCATCAGGTTACAGAGAATAACTAATAGCCTTGGCAACAACCTGTGATGCTTGGGGAGTAGGTCTATGGGACCCCTTTGGCACTGAAGGTTTTATGTGGTGACATAACATGTCTAGTTGGCATTATATGGTGATTCCATTTGAATTGATTTCATATATGTATCAGATAGCATACACAAAATGAACTCCTTGGGGTTTTATGGACTTTTTGTTTTTTAACTTGTTTTTTTAAAAGTTTGTTTTGAATTTGGGGAGGGTTGAGAGAGAGAACATGAAGTTAGGTGGGTAGGGAGGTGAGTAAGATCTGGGAAGAGTAGCGGGGGAAATAATATGTTCAAAATACATTGTATAAATTTTTTAAATGCAAAATAAGTCAACAGCAATTCAAAATAGGCTTTATTTTTGTCCTTGCCTCATCTTAACAGCTCCTGTCGTTTTTCTGCCTCTTTCTATTCTCTTCTAACCACCATAAAAATCTCAGACCTCACGTTTCAGCCTTTTTTTCCCCTTCTTTGGGAATACAGAATCTGCTTGCCACTTTCTCTGGGGAGTACCTTGATCAGTTGCTTGTGTGACCTGCTTTAGATGCTTTCCCTGCACCCTGAGTCTTTCTACTTCAAATTCTCATGGTAGCTTGGAGGCACAAATCCTATGCTGGTGCTCTGAAAGCATCCCTCTGCTGGTGAACAGAGCAAACTGCGAGGATGAGCTAACACATTTCACGAGGCTTGTCTTCAAGACCCTATCATCAAATCAATTGTTTCCTTTACCCACACCTCTGTTCGAATTGACAGCATCTGAATGGTTGCTGGGACCAGGGAAGGAGGTTTTAAACTATGTGATGCATTGTAATAATCCAGTGATTGCTGCCTCCATTTCTACCTTCACCCCACTTCACCTTTGGCATCCTTCCTCCATGAGGAGGCAAATAAATGTGGTTTCTCCTCCAGCTCCTGCTCACCCACAGTTCTGCAAGGACAGTTTCTGCTGCTCTCAGGGACAGCACCTGGTCCTCAACTCAACATCTCTCTAATCAAAGAACTCTGAACAGGCCTTTGAGGTTGTCCGAGCTTACTCGTGTGGAAATCTGTATCCCTCTTGGTGCTCAAGGAAATATTTGTCATCACTAAACATTCCTTCTCACTTTGATGCAGTTTTTTATGGTGTTTGGCAAGTGTGTTTCATAACTTAGAGTTGGGGTTGTAGCCATTTCATTGTTCACTGAAGAGTGTCTCTTTTATATGTTCTCTTTGTGGTTTGTTGTTGTTAAACTCCAAAGGAGAGGAATGAAAATTTTAAATGCCATTATTTTCATGTTAGCAGAAAATAAACAACTAAAATTTCCATATAATAAATACAAACAACTTTTTATTAAATACCTCCGAACCAATTTTGTTCATATAACACGGTGGTTAAAAAACTATCAAGCTGGGCAGCGGTGGCACACGCCTTTAATCCCAGCACTCAGGAGGCAGAGCCAGGCAGATCTCCGTGAGTTGGAGGCCAGGCTGGTCTACAGAGCAAGATCCAGGTCAGGCACCAAAACTACACAGAGAAACCCTGTCTCAAAAAACCAAAAAAAGAAAAAGAAAAAAAACACCTATCAATCTTTTTTTCTGAGGCATCTTTAATGATGGGGGTAAGTTTGACCTTCTCTTCATTTTGTATAGCAGGATCATTTGCAAGTCCTTTTTCTGGGTAGAAGACTTAGAGAATGTTCAGTACTGTGGGAGAGGTGACATAATCTGTGTCACACACAGGGCCTCAATCTTGTGTGAAACTTCTGTGATTTCACTGAAGATGTCTGACAGATTCCTAAAGAATACCTTGTGGCAACAAAGTGCCCTAAATTCTTGCATCTGGGAAAATATTTGTCTAAGTCCTTTCTACCCAAAGGTCAGTTGGGCAGGGTATAAAATCTGTCACTCACATTTTTATTCCTTTAGGTTACTCTATTGTTTTCCAGTACAAAGTAGTATTGTTGGAGTATCTGAGGCTAGTATGATCTTCTTTCTCTAATAAGAAGCTTGATCCTCTTGTCCAGGTGCAAAACCACTTCTTTATCTTTCAAATGCAGTCATTTTAGGAAGATGTGTTATGATAATGATCGTTTTCAGTGTTTGTCATTACACCAGGTTTCCCAGGTGTAGGGAGTACTCTCTCAATGGGCAATTTAAGTCTTTTGTTCTATTCTATTCTTAGATGATTCTCTGTCTTGGGACTTTGCATTTATTAGATTATTTTCTCTCTGCTTTTTATATCTATCATTTTCACTTGAATCATTTTTATTTTGTTTGATTTTTGCACACCTCTGTAATTACATTATCTAAGTCTAGTCGGTTCTGAGTCCTTTCTAGTTTAGAATAAATTTTGAAAAACAAAACAAAAGAAACTCTCCCTTAGTTTTTCAATTCTTTCCTGCACCCCATTAACTAACTTTTTACAACACGCTTTTATCATGTTCTATAGATTTTATATTTTCATTTGTTTTTATAGTTTTCTTAGTTTCTTTCAGCTCATTTTGTAGTATTAAGTTATAGTTTCATGAGCTTCAAGGCCAAAGTTTTTATTATGCTGCTGTGCACCTATACTATTACCTTGTTGTGATCTTTGCAGTATGCTGATGTTCCCATATAAATTAATGATTAGCTCTCTGTGCTTTAAGAGAACAGGAGTGTGAGGTATAGAGTATTTCAGAATATTTATCATCTTCATGATGAGAACTCCCTCTTCTGCTTCCTGGTGCTAAAATGTAGTCTACAGTTTAGCCACAGTTTTGAGGTTTGTGTCCCTGGACGCTATCAAGGAAATGAACATTCTTTCTCCCTCATCCCATGTCACCCTCCTTTCTGTGAGTTTCCAGCACATTCTCTGAGGGTCTGTGGGAGGCCTGCGTGGTCATTCTTCACTCACACCCTTCTCGTGTGTTCACTGATTGGCCTCCACTCACTTTATTCAGAATTCTAATCGGAGTGGGGTCACTCCTTTGTCTGGAGATGTGTTGTTGGTTTCTCTGTCCAATGGCTCGTGGCCCTGCTTCTTCTCTTCCTTCTCAGCATCTAGTTTGTGGTTTCTGCTATTGTGTCTGGTTTGATCGTTGCCCCTGTGTCACTTATATGACAATTACCCGTGTCCCTTTCCCTTTGCAATCCTAATTGTTTTATTTTTATTTCATGGTCTTTTTTTAAAATGAGGGATTAGAAGATATTAGACAATAGTGCTGCTGCCATAATTTTGCTTCTTTGAAAACCTATTAATGATTTAAAAGGAACTGTTGACAAAAGACATTTAGATGTCATGGTATCTGTCATCTTGGACTGCAACTACCACTTACAGGTTGATGAGTCCTACATTCACAACTTGGGCACAAATCTCACCTAGGCTACAATTCTTTATCAAGACCGAGACAGACCCTCAAGCTGTATGTGTTTCAAAATGAAATCCATTTTCTTTTCTTCTTACATCACCTTCTGAATATGTTTTTCTTTCTCTAGCTAACTTTATAATCAGCTCCACACTATCCATTAACTTCCTAGGACAGAGCTATAAAACTTCCCTCTTTTTTGCTCATTCACTGTCAAGTTAATGTCAAATGTGTCTGTTGCATTCCCCAAGTCTCTTTCAAAAACTGTACTTAAAACATTTTTATTAATTTGTTGACAATTTCATACAATGTATTGTGATCACATTCACACTTAATCCTCCCATTAACGCCTCCTAGCTCCAAGGACAATTTGTAAGACTGTCATTTAGTATTTCACTTGACTTGTGCTGTTTACATAGACCTTTCCAGTTGTGCTAGTTTTAAGTGTGCACAAGATATACAGGGAATTATCTAAGTGGATCATTTCTTATCAACGAGAAAAACACTGTCTACTATTTTCTACACTGACAGCTTCATTATCTGCCAGTCATCTGAATCCAACCTCTACCTTCTATGGCTTCTCTGTCTCCCATGTCTTCTTGCTCTAACATATGATCAAGGCTGCCAGTTTGTCTTAGCTTCTGAATATTCAAATGTTTCTGCCATACTTTTGAGGATGCTGGGGATACACAAGAATAACCTAAATCTTCTCCCATCTGGTTACATCCTTGGCTTTCCATCTCACCTCCCACCGCTTCCTTTATGAGTCCTGTTCTCAAGTCCCAGGAGACTCATAAACTCAAAGGTGGCACACTATCTGGAATTCCCTTTGATCTCATTACCACAGAGATTGCCCTCATTTCTTCAAACTCAATATTAAAACCACATCCTCTAAAACCTTTCCCAGCACTGAAGAAGGAACAGAGGTTTCCACACTTCCCACAGTTTTGCACGTATGGCACCTATGTTGGGCTCCCCCTACATGAATATGAGTCTTATTTCATCTACCTGCCTTCTTAAAGTGTGAATTCATTTAAAACTGTGTTCTTGGTGTCTCTGATTCCTGGTGCCTCTAGCAATCAATACAGTAGTGTTCAGTAAATGTCCGTTGTTTAAGTGATCAAGCATGTAAGGCTATGAAATAGGACTATTGAATTTAGAATGAGCAATTGTAAGTTAATACTTGTCATATTATAAAGAGTTAATAACATGTGGGGTCAATGACAGCCTATCCATTGGATAACACTGATAGAATGATCTGAATCTAGAATCATCTATTTCCTTGGCTCCACCAAATACCAATTATAAAGGTAAAGATTAAAAATGTGAAAGAAACACCCAACCAAGTTTCTTGGACTTTGTAATAAAGAATCAAGAAGTTGGGGGCAGGGTGAGAGACTCGCATTGTTTAAGAGGGCATACTGCTCTTGCTGAGGACCCAAGTTCCATTCCCAGCACCCATTGCCTGTAACTCCAGCCCAGGGATATCTGACACTTATGGCTCTGTAGACACCTACACACACACACACACACACACACACACACACACACACACACACACACTTAAAAATTTTTTAAATATTTGAAAATGTTTTGAAATAAAGAATCCAAAAATTGAAACATCTGAGGGCAAGTCCATTTTAAGTATAAGCTGAAGATTTCTTCCATAAGATTGTGTGCATGTAAGAGACACAAACACACACGTAGAGAGACAGAACAAGTGAGTGAGCAAGAAGGAGAATGTGAGCAGGACGACATCTTCCATGTACTTACCAGGTTCACAACTGGCTTCTGAGTGGCCATGCCCTGGCTCTGTGCCAGTTTTTCACTAGTGCTGGTCTGAACCTCTTTGGGAAATATTTAGCAGCTGAAACAAAGGAGGAGCAGAGAGGAAGGGGTAAAGAATGGCCCTTACCTTTGACCAGTCTCCAGCAGTCAGCTGTGGAGGGCAGTCTGTTCTGGCACAGGACTTATGAGAAGATGCCTTGGGTCCTTGGCACAATTCATCCGACAAATTCAGAAAGCTGCCATCTGTTAACAGCTGTCGACAGGTGACTCTCCGGTTCTGGGTTCCCCCACCACATGTCCTGGAACACTAAGAAAAGAGACTGTGAAGCAGTGGCCTCACTTTCTGTTAATGCAGAGCAGGGCTCCTGCCATTGCCATAAGCAGAATGGGACATGGTTTGCCAAGCTTCTGTACCTGCTGCCACTCTTCAATATGCCAGCTAGGAGGGCAATCAAACTGATTGCATGCTCGTAAGGCATGAGGCTTTTCATCTCTGCATTCCTCCAGAGGGGCTGGGGATTCCTCAGGATGTAGGCAGTATACATCTCGGGTCTGGATCCCAACGCCGCAGGTAGCTGAGCAGGGTCCCCAAGAGCCCGTGTGCCATCTGTACCAAAAGCCAGGTGAGGAAAAAGGCAAAAGCGACTGGGAAAAGGTGAAGCTTCAAATGAGGCAAAACACGACAAGCACACAAGCTCCTCTCTGGACCGCTAGAAAAGCAGTTCTCAACCTGTGGGTCGCGGCCCCTTCGGGAGTCGCATATCAAATAGCCTACATATCAGATATTTATGGTACAATTCGTAACAGCAGAAAAATTACAGTTATGAAGAACCAACAAAATGGTGTTTTGATGGGGGGGTGTCACCATAACATGGGGAACTGTAACTGCATTAGGAAGGTTGAGAACCACTGCTCTAGATCGGATTACTCTGTACAGGCTCCACACTGTGGCATCTCCCTGAATATATGTGATTGAAACACAACATTTAAAGGGAAGAAATGCCAGGGAAGCAGTTAAAGAGCTCACTTGTTTGGGAAGATCCTGAGTGACAGGGAGCAAAATGCTTCCCCCGTCCTGCCCTGCCACTACCATTCATCAAAAATAAAACCTTGATGCGGTTTTGAGTCCTGAGGCAAAGATGATTTATAGAGGCACCAAAAAAGGTTTTAAATGCTTACAAACACATTTCAGGAAATCTTCAGGGCACCTGGATTCGTTATTTGTAATATCCTTGAGAAAAATTCCATTCTGTTAGGACTGGATTTGCAGCATATATATAATGTGATTCCTTTCTAATAAGATCTTGGAAAAAATCAAGTTTCCTTGTGAAACAGCTGGAAAAATGAAAACTACAGCAGCTGCATTAAATTCATATTTCCAAGTCATTTCAGCAAAGACTCTTGCAGTGTACACCGTCACCCAGAGCTTATATGCCCCATTTCCCGAAGTGCTGGGGAGTGCCATTTTTAAAAGTATTTGCCCATCTGATTAGTGAAATGTTGTATATTATGGTTGTATTTACTTATGGACATTTGATTTTTAGGGAACATGAATTCTTAACTAGTTACCACGGAGCTACAGCAGGAGCGAACCATTTAAAATGCTTAAGATGTATGTTAAAAAATATGCTGGTTCCAGGGTGTTTTGTAAGGCAAAAAAGAAAAATAATGAACTTCATAAAGTGAAATAAAATCATATTTAGCAGTGAGGTACAAACCTATGATGCAGCAGTTAGTCATCAAATGCTAAAGTGGACATAGAGTAATTATATACAGTACAGTGTGTGTGTGTGTGTGTGTGTGTGTGTGTGTGTGTGTGTGTGTGTGTGTGTGTGTGTTTATATTATTAAACCAAAAGCTTCTCATACAACCAGATAAGCACACAACCACTGAGGTCTGAGTAACAGCATTTCTGTTTTTTGCATTTTTCTGCCTTTTATTACATTCATTCATCATATAGGCATTCATTACCAGAGAAGAACAAGTTCACTCAAAAAACATATATTTAAATGTAACTTTCGATTTTCTTATTTCTCTTTTCCTGTAACAAACATGTTTACTTTTCTAGAGGAAAATGAAAAAAAAAAAGCAGTAGTACTCGTGATACGATACAAAGAACAACCATTTTATTAGTGAAAGGAAGTTTGCTAGTGCAGAACTAACATCCCAAGCATAACAGTAGAATAAGAAGCAGGTTGGAATGTCCATGTGTTAAAGGTTCAGTCCCCAGCCTGCCACTGCTCTCAGGTTGTGGAACCTTTAAGGGGTGGGGTCAGTGGGAAGCTTTAGGTCACTGGGGGCATGTCTTTGGAGGGGTGGGACTCCAGTCCCTTGTCTTCTCTGTCTTTTGCCATGAGGTGCCTGGACTTCTTCTACCAAATCCTCCCAGCATGATGCACTGAGCCACTACAGGCACCTACGAGTAGAGTGCCCATCGGTGGGGACACCTTCCAGACTGTCAATCAAATTAAAGGTCTCCCTTTATCAATCAGTTGCCTCTGGTATTTGTTAAAGTGTTGGAAAGTTTACTAACATAATGCACATGTAACATGAACTGCTAGGTATAGGAAACAATTATTTCTATTTAATGATTTATTTGAAAATATCTTTGAAATAGATTTCTAGAAAACAGCAAAATGTTTGTTCAAGGACAAGACTCTATTAGCTTAGTTATCCATGGAATTCCTACAAAGTTTCAAGGAATATGTCAATCCCATTTGATGTTTAGTTCTCCAAAGTAAAAAATAGAATTGAAATATTTTAATGGATATCATGAAGTTTGAAAAAAACTTGGGCACAAAGACTATATAGAAAGAAAAGAATTTGACATTTGAATATATATTCTAAGTCCTGCATAAAAGTGGAAATCACAACTGCATAGAAACATCTTAGTGAAGATATCTGCGTTCCATGAAGATTTACATGTTGAAGCACTGTCTTCCAATAGGATGAGGTTTGAGATGAGGCTTTTCAGAAGTAATTAGAGTGAGACTAGCCATAGGGTGCCTTTCTCCCCACCGTCTGCAGACATAGGGAGAAATCAGGGCTCCAAAGGCCAGGCAGAGAATGCTCTCCATAAGCCAGACCCTACGGGCTTTTGCCTTTCACTGTCTAGCCAACGGGAAAACAAAGTTCTAGTGTTTAAGTCAGCCTCACAATGGTACTTTGTTCTCACAACCTGAGATCACTAATAGAGCAAGTTTTCTGACCAAACTAGAAGCAAACTAGACAAGACCTAAATATTTTGAAAGTATGCAGTAATCTTCTAAATTACCCATGAGCATGTATGAATTCACATAGAGAAAAATGTCTGGAAAATTATATATAAAAATATTAATAGAAGGAATTGTAGTTAGTGTTTTAAAATGCATATTAATAAAAAATAAAAAGTCAAAACTTGTAGGAGACACCTAAAACTGATTAGAAGAAATTCAATAGCCTTAAACACATACTTGAAGAATAAAGATTGACTTTAATAATCTTAGTTTCTACTTCAAGAGGTTAAAAAAAAGCAATTAAAGTGAAAGGAGAGATAGATGATAGATGGATAGATAGATAGATAGATAGATAGATAGATAGATAGATAGATGATAGATAGATAGATAGATAGAGATAGGTAGATAGAGATAGATAGATAATAGATAGATAGAGATAGGTAGATAGATAGATAGATAGATGATAGATAGATAGATAGATAGATAGATAGATAGATAGATAGATAGATAGACAGACACATAGGTAGAAGCACAGAAATAGTAGAAATGAATAAGCTGGAAGATAAGAACATCAGTTTTTTCAAAAGTCTAATCAAATTAAGAAGTCTTTGAGAAACTCTAAAACAAAAGCACAAATCACTGATGTCAGGAATTTAAAAGACAATCTTGAAAAGTAAATTCAATAAAATGAATGTAAGTTTATAGTAAAAACTGTCAATAAATTTGAAAATTACAACCTCCTGCATCAGTATTCCAAATGCTGGGTGAGATCCCAGATACACACCACCATGGCACGATTGTCTGTTTTATGATCGTCAACAGGGCCTTCCTTCTCACAAGAAAAACTTATCCTTTCAGAGACAAAACCAATACATCTCAGTTTATGGGATGGATAGTTAGTTTCCATAATTTGCTTTTTCACTAAAGTAGATGCTGGCTTTGCATGGGTTCTCCACTTTATTTCTTATCTTCATTTTGTACTAGGGCTTATCAACTTGATAGGCAAAACCTATAAAGTCAAGAAGTCTACATTGCTGGACCTGACAACTGCATGCACCCACGCAAGCTCGAGCTTTAACACTGGATTCCTATTCTAGATTCCACGTTAGCTTTTTTTTTTTTCTTTTAATCTCAGGCTTTCCTTTCCTCCTTACAAGCCTAGTCTATATTTCAAGTTGTTCTGCATACTTAAAGGGATTTTGTTTTGTTTTTGTAGCCCAGGCTGGCCTCAAACTCACAATCCTCTCCACTCAGTCTCCTAAGAGCTGCAATTACAAGTGTGAATCCTCATGGCCATCTCAGACCTCCACTGTAAAATTCTGCCTCCGTGATGTCTCAGGTCATGGACAAATGTAAGCAAGGTCTTTGCCACGAGGCCACGGAATCCTCACTCCCATTTGAAACTTCAAGGGCATAGTCTTTAGAGTTTCAGTGGTTTGAGTTCATAGTCTTTGGCACTATTGCTTCTGGGATGGTGGTAAGGGAGAGCATCAGGTCAGCAGGGGTACATGCGTAGTAGAAGTTGCTTGCTCACAGTAGACAGGAAGCGATGAGTGCTACCATTTCTTCCCGTAACTTATCCCTATTTCACTGACTTTTTGTTTCTAGTATTTTTATTGTTTCTTTGTTACACTCACCCATTCTTACTCCATTTCTGCCTATTTCTGTTTCACAATTTCTAGCTCTCTCTATGGGTAATATTAATTAATTTCTATCTCCAAAGGTGCTAATAGCCTCAGTCTTTTTCAGCTTGTGTGTGTGTTTTAATTTCACCTAGAGTAAGTTCATCTTCCAAATGATGAATCTGTTGACTATTTTCATTACTATTAGATGTCTTTCTTCTTGTGCTTTGGAGTTTGCACTTTCAGGTGCAATCTGAAGGAAGTAGAGAGTCTCTGTTTCTCTTTCTCTCTCACCCTCTCTCCTACCCGTCTCCCTCCCCTTCCTTTTTTCCTTTCTCTGTCAAGTAGGAACTGAACTCTCATTTGCTGTAACTGCCTCAGAGCTTCTCATCTGCAAAGAGGCTCTGTGGGCCAGCTTTCTTGTCACATCCGACTCTACTCTCCTTTGCAAGCATGTACAGCTGTTTTCATAGGTGTGCTGCTAGTAGACCGTTTTAATCCCCCCCTTCATACCAGTTCTATCAGTGGTCTGCATTTGGAGCAAACCAATGCTACTTTAACTAGAAGTTTATCAATTAGACTATCATTGCTCATATCTAAGTTTCTGTAGCCTTAGGCATGAGAAAAGTTATAAACTACACACATGCACACACACAATATTTTGTTGGCAATATGACTATATATCTAATTATTTAGGAAGTATCTGTTTCACTTTTAAAACGATTCAGCTTAAACTTGTAAACATTATTGGGAATGACTTCAGCCTAATTATCTTTAAAAAGTATGTAACTAGAAAAATCAGTTATAGCCCCAAGGGGCAGGAGATGGAACTATTTCTTCCTGGAAGGGGCAACAGTTTCTTATCATAGGTGTGTGCATGTGTATGATGTATATGTGTATATATTAACTCAAGAACTGAGTAAACGGTTGGAGTAAAAACACATCCCTCTTGCCTGTTGCTCCTACACTCCCTCCCATGAGGCCCGGACTCCTGATGGAGAAGGCTCTCTTCAGACTAGTGGGACCATTATGTAACCCTGCGTGTTTCTACGAACGTCTGGCTCTCTCCTGGAAAAGGCAAACTCTGCAAAAATAGCAGCCATGCAACAGTTACAGGATAGGCCAGGGGGAGCAGCTCACAAGAGCAAATAAGCACACAACACCCCCCTGGGAGACCCCAGGCCAATACATCAAGTGCATTTGCCTTAGGGTAAATACAGGTCTACTGACTGTCCACCCCAGTCTCAGTGGTAAGCTTCACCCTGGGGTGAGATTTCACTGCTATTGCCCTTGGAGTCGGTAAATATTTATATGGAAAATATTATGCAACCCCCTGTCCCTGTTATTCCTACACCACTGGTTTCTAGAACTTAAAACATTTTTGCAAACTTACCTTTATTTTGGCATGGAACCTTTGCCTCCCCTGGGTTTTCTCCAACATAACTCTCAATCTTTGAAAAGGTTATTAAAGTTGCAACTTTGAAACGAGGGACAATATTTCCTTTTGTATAAAAACAGACTCTTAATTTTGCAGAGTGGCCAAAGCATATTGTCTGCTCCCTTCTTTCCAGCTTGGAAGCTCTGTGGCATGTGTTGCTGAGGACGGGGAGGGTAAGAGCTCTGGCTATGGTGGGGAGGAAGGAAGGGACACTGTGCCTGTGGGATGCTAATCCAGCAAACTTCCCTCAGCAGTCTGCGGAAACACTTTCCAGATTTTGTCAAGTCTTGCTGGGGTTCAGTGGTCAAAGTAGGGGGACACTATAAACTAAACTCAAGCTGTTCTTACCTCCTGATGGTTCTGGCAAAGGCCGTCCTTCTTAGAACTTGTCCAAATCTGTCCTTGTCACCCCACAGATAGTGCCCAGCTTTGAATGGCTTGATTGAATGAGTTTTTCTACTTGACCACAGGGAGAATGTGACACTCATTCAGCACATACTGTACTTTCTGAATTTGAATGTTCCTTTGGGCCAGTGAGTGGCCATCTGGTACTCTTGATGCTGAGTGGGGACTCTGAGCTGCAGCTCCCTGAGTCCCATGATCACAGAAAATGTGATTCAAGGGTTAGAATTAGGATCACAAAGAATTTTTATGTTACTATGAGTTGCATTATGATCCCCCTCCAAATGCTGAAATTACATAATTTCTACATCTGTAACTGAGAATTTATTTGCAAATAGTTTGGGCAGTTGGTTAAGTTAAGGGGTGGTCATTAGAGGGGGCCCTAGAAAACCTGAGTGGTGTATTCTGGAAAGGAGAAATCTGGAGACAGACACATTGAGGAAAAGCGTTACAAAAACC
Source organism: Peromyscus californicus insignis (assembly GCF_007827085.1). Classification (NCBI taxonomy): domain Eukaryota; kingdom Metazoa; phylum Chordata; class Mammalia; order Rodentia; family Cricetidae; genus Peromyscus; species Peromyscus californicus. Next base: position 119,157,942 of record NW_026294562.1, read on the forward strand.
ACAGGAAGAATGCTCTTCATAAGCCACAGAATGCTAGAGCCAGGAGCACGGAGCGAGGACTGGAAGCGATTCTCCTTACCGGCCCTCAGAAGGAACCAGTGCTGCTGACTCTGTGGTTTTGGACTTCGTGTCTCCAGATCTGTGAGATGATAAATTTTGGTTCTCCCAGCCACTTAGTCTACCGTGCTTTGTTAAGGTTGCCTCAGGAATCTAACTCGATGCCAAATAAAGAAAGCGGATTTAAGTCCCCAGGTAAAAGAAAGCCAACCAGAGGCTCCATATGAGAGAGTCACACTGTAGTCACCTTGCACATTAGAAAGAGAAATCTCTCAAATCTCACCCCTGATGCTCTTGCTGAGGACCCAAGTTCAGTTCCCAATACCCACACTGGCCCTCTTACAACTACCTGTAACTCCAGCTGTAGGGGATTCGACTCTCTTCTGATCTCTGAGTACATATTTACACACACACACACACACACACACACACACACACACACACACACACACACACACACATAAACATGAATCTTTTTAAACACAGTGAAGAATTTTGTCACTGTGCTGGGACCTCCATCTACCCTTTGATAGTGTAAATCACTCTCATGGGATGTGCCTTCAGGCTGCAGAACATTCTGGTTTACTCAGTTTTATTGGTGCCTGGTCTACTTTCCTACTTTCCGACATCTTCCTTGTCATTGTCCTGGAGAGTACAGAGCCCTGATTAAAAAAAAAAAACTAGCTTCCTGCAAATCTGGAATGACATTTGAGTCTAGAGAGAAGGTACCCCAGTACCATGGGTTGTCTTTTCTTCTTCCGACTCATCTCAGCCAATGAGACCTGCATGCTTCCCCATTCTGCGGTCACCACTCAAACTCTGCACAAATTCTAGGCCATTTCTTTTATAGCCATCTTTCCAGGGAGAGAGGGCGTTGGCTCGTGTAGAGAAAAGGGAGGGCAGGCAGCGAGGGCTGGAAACCGAGAGATCGGCTCCGCCAGGAGCAGCTTCCTTTTTGTGGTTTGGAAAAGGAAGAGTTTGGACTAGATAGTATTTAATGAGAAATCTCCATTCTTGCATTTGACTTTATATCATGCGGTTTATTTACTGTGTGTTCTTGGGCAAGTTACCAACAACCTAAAAACCATAATTCTGTTCTCATATTCAGAAACCAGGGCTATTTTGTATTATATATTCATCACCCCATCTCTAAATGGGTGTGAAGTTATTGACTAAAATAGTAGAGGAATGCATGAGATAGCACAAGCCGGAGTTACAAGCTCATCCCTCTGCTGGATGCATTTAAAGTCCATAGAAGATTCTGTACGTGGTGAGGCCCTTAAGACTCCGCTCCGTGCTGGTGCACAGAGGAGCACAGTGTGGGAAGGACTGAACTCTGAACATTTCTAGAAAACACTATAGAGACAGAGGAATTATCTTTAGGGCCTCAGACACAGAAGCAGACTCAACTGCAGGCGTGAAGAATGACATTTGTCATTCTGCTATGCACACCTTTTACTGTGGTCTCTACACAGTAAAAGGAATGGTGTCTCCATTGGTTCACAGAAAACCCCTGCTTTTCTAAAAATGTTGGATTGAGATTTCAGTATTAGAATGAGAAGAAAACTAAGAAACCTGGATAAGTTGATTGGTTCACTAAGGTTTCTCCACTTAGTACCAAGTATTATTATGAGCGGATTCTCCCAATTGGATTCACACCCCACACTACCCCCAAATAAAGTCATCCTTTGTGCCTGCAGCAAGTATTCCAAGACAATCCCCTTCCCCAGAAGATACCAAAATCCATGATTTCCAAGTACTTGGAAATGGTTACTTTTGTGTATACCTACACACCCTCTGACGTACTCTAGGTTACAATGTGAATACTGTGTAAAGAGTTGCTATATTATACTACTTGGAGAATAGTGATGAAAAATAATAAGCCTGGTGTTTTTGTTTGCTTTTGGTTGCTATGGTAAACACTGTGGCCAATAAGCAACTTGGGGAGGCAAGGATTTATTTCATCTTAACACTTCTGTAGTTCCCTCATAAACGCTTCCCTCATAAAGGGAAGCCACGACAGGAACTCAAGACAGGAATCTGGAATCATAAACTGAAGTAAAGACTATGGAGAAATACTGCTTACTCCCTGGCTTACTTCCAAGCTCATGATCAGCTACCAATTTCATATAAAGCCCAGGCTCACCTGCCTAGTGCTGCCCACAGTACGCCGGACCTTCCTACATCTATCAGCAACTGAGAAAAGGCTCCACAGATGTGCTTCCAGCTAACCTGATGGAGGCAACCCCTCCACTGATTTTCCCCTTCCCCAAGTGGGTCTAGCTGACGACCAAGATTAGTTCTACAGTTGGATATGTTTGAGACAGAAAAAAAACAAAGCAAAACAATTTTTCACAGTGTTAGAGATCAACCATAAGGCCTTACATATATTACGCCTTTACATAGCTCTCTATACTGAGTTATACTCCTGGACCATTAAAATAATACTTTTGTTCACGACTGGTTTGAATGTGCAATTGTTGAACATGAAGAGCTGACTGTGCTTGATTCTCAGAGGGAAGCTCTAGATGTAGCTAACAAAGTGGGTGACCTGCTTGGCAGTGAGAACACACTTTCTCTCCCATTTATATTGCCTATTCTGTAATGCCTTTTCTAGTGTGGATTACCCTGAAATGCAGTCACCAAGATGTGAATGTGAGGCAAGGGGAAGAGACTTCCCTGTGCTGTTTCTGGGCCTCGACTTTTACTGCATTATCCCACCTGAGTCCAGAAAAATTGCTCTGAGAGCAGCTAAGACATTCCTAGTATTTCTGACAGATACCAACAAAGTCAGAAATGCAGACATGGACAAAAACCACTGTGTCATCTCACTGCGGGTAAGGTTTTACCAAGCATCAGGCACATCTGAGCTGGCCTCCTCCTGAGACACTCCAGGTTAGAGGACAAGGCTCATGAAGGAAGGATGCCCATCTCCAGTCTGCAAAGGACCTGGTGACCAGAGTGGACCAACTGCCTTGATCCTCATTCTTATGCCCTCAAGGCACGAGGGTCAACATCACAACCGATACATTTCACAGAAGCAACAATAGAATTCGAGCATAACTTGTTTCCTGAATGTTCATATGTTTATACTTATGTTTTGCTCGGAATGGCAGACAGGGACACACTAACCTTCATCCATCACCTAGAGTTTTAGACATAGCAAAATCCGCCTTTAACAAGTGAAGGTGACTTACCAGGTGGACAGCATAATCACTAAGACTCCAGCAGAGGTGGGGGGTGTGATGGAACAGGCTCTCATTTTTTTTTTTGGCATCTAATTTTTATTAAAACAGAAGAGTGGTGGACATAATAAAGGTAGACAAAGGAAAAGAACAGCCAGGGCCAGACTGGGAAAGGTCTGTGTGACATACCAAAGATGCTGAGTTATCGTCATCTGTAACCAGCAACCCCCAGGGAGAGAGGATCCAGACAAGGGAGCCAATTAACTTTTAAGGCCAGTCTTTCAAATCAAAGAGACCATAACCAATCAACCTCAGCTGTTCTGGGGGTCATGGCATTTCAAACTCCAAAATCTGAGACCCAGGGCAAGATAGCACGGGAAGATAATAGCCTATCTGTGTGAGTTTTAGGTGACAAGCAGATCACTGAGTGGTCCACAGATACAGACAGCAGGCCTGCTGTGGGCCCATGTGACCTCTCCCTCAGATGCTGTGTCACCAGAGGGAGAAGTTCCTTTGGGGAGACTAGGAAGAAAAAGGGAACACACTGGCTGGTTTTTATAACAGCAGGCCAGCTTGTGTCCAGGGATGCTTGTTGCCAGTGAAAGTAAGGTTTAAGAGGAATTCTTCCTAGATTAGTTGCCCTTGAATGTACCCCCAAAGAAGCTGGGGCCACAGCATAACGAGCAGACAAGAGCTCTGAGTGGGATCAGTTGATCTACTTTGATGAGTTCATGAGTCTCTACACACAGTGAGTTTCTCTTTGAAAGAGGGTGTTAAGGTTCTGACAATATTTCTATCCTTCACATACCTAGGCGGGCAGGGCTCCGTGTTACAGGCCTGACTCATTGCTGGAGGACGGTGCACCACATCACACAGGCTGTCATTGACGGTCTGCTGAGTCTGGATATGTAAGCACACGGCGATGGCTTCTTGATGGCCTGGAAGGTGGAAAGAGAAACAACGTGGACACAGAACAACTCACCATACAAAGAAGAAGACAGTATTTGGGGACCTCAGGTCACTAGGACATTGTCCTTTCGACTGCATCAGAAGCCATCTGTGAGCAAACCCCAAGACTCCAGCCCTTAATACGTCTTCATTCACCTTTAGACTCAGCCTCTCTCCTCTATCTTATCCAAGATCTACTTATCTGGAAACATGTCAGAGGAGCCTACACTCAGAATCAGCTGCTTCCTAAGGAGAGCTAGGTGTCCCCCCCCCCAAATACTCCCCACCCCCCACCCCCACAGGCAAGGTGTATCTTCCCATCGTGTACAACAGTTTTCCTAAGGGAAAACTTTACATGTTCTGCTACAGAATATCACTTTTTTTCCTAGATCACCATACATTAGTGAATCTCGTTGTACTCTGAATCACACAGTTTGAAAGCAATTAGTGATGCTTTTGTTGGCAGAAATGCCTCCCATTGCACAAGCTTGTGATGGGCTTTTACCTAAGTCTGCAATAACTCAGGAGGCCAAACAAATGGCATTCATGTCTCCATTTTAGTCATGCGACAGTAAGGAATTTGAAATTTAGAGAGCTATTATGACTGAAGTAGTGGTAAAAATAAAAGCTGAAGTGCTGTGGATGTCTTTCTGTACACTGTGAATATGTGTTGCTCTGATTGGTTGATAAATAAAGCCGTTTGGCCTATGGCAAGGCAGCTTAGAGGCAGGCAGGAAATCCAAACAAATAGGAAGAGAAAGGAGAGGTGCTGCTAGCCACCACCAGGAGAAGCAAGATGTAAAGGTATTGGTAAGCCACAAGCCACGTGGCAAGGTATAGATTTATAGAAATGGGTTAATTTAAGATAAAAGAGCTAGGTAGCAAGAGGCCTGCCATAGACCATACAGTTTGCAAGTAATATAAGCCTCTGTGTGTTTAGTTGGGTTCGAGTGGCTGCAGGACCGGGTGGGACACAGGACAACTTTAGCTACACGGAAGAGTTAGCCTGGGGGATGGTTCAGCCATTAACGTGCTTGTTGCACAAAGGGGAGACCCGGAATTTAGATCCCCAAACCCAGGTAAATGCTCAGTGGGGGTGGCCATTCCTCTGAATTCCAGCCTCAGAAAGCAGAGCTGGGACCCCACAACAAGCTGCCTGGGGAGACTAGCCAAATCCAAATCCATATCCATGAGCTCTGGGTTTGATTGAGAGACTCTGCTTCAGGTAATAAGGTGGATGATTGATTAAGATGATTCCTGAAATCACTTAGGGCCTCTAAGGGTACATCCACACATGGGTGCCCAGACATGTGCAAATGTACATATACGAATGCACAATACACACACACACACACACACACACACACACACACACACACACACACCTGAGAATGGAAAGGTAAAAATAGATAATTAGGTGGAAAAAGCCCCCGGAAGAGTGATACCCTGCCTCTGGATTCAGTGGTCTCTGTTTTGTACACTGGGGACTCCAGAATGTGACATGGCCTTCACATGCAGCAATAGCCCCCTGTATAAATGTGAACATTCAAGGGCATATGCTCCCCTGGAGGCCAGACAGACAAATCTATGCAACTCCTAAAGCCAACACTCTCAACCAGTATTCTTTGTCTGTTCAGAAAAAAATGATAAAAATTATTGGAAACTTGGAACTGGGTGAAATAGGACTCAAACTTTTGATGAAAAATATCTAGTGAAAACACAGTGACTGCCTGTTATTTGAAATACACAAACATATTCACTTTTACATCAAATGCACTTTCGATTATGTTACAAGTTTGTGGCCCTTTTTCTGAATGCCATGTTTCAATTAAACCATTTTACAGCATTTTGCAGAAAGCAGTATAGGCCAAAATACTTCTAGGATAGAAATTTTGTTTTTTCGACTCTCTCTGATAAGTTTTCTCCCTATCTTCATCTACACTGTTATGCTCACCATGATGGCGAGGTGCAGTCAGCAGGTACCTTCTTTTGAGTATTTCACACAAGGACTGATTACCCCAAAATGCAAGAAGACATGGCTACAGCCTAGGGTCTCTGACTTTTATTTCAAAGTATCAAATCCCTTAGTAGCCTCATAGGAGAATGGATGCTCATTTCCTAATAGATTTTGTTTTTTTTTTTTTTTAAATCTGTGGTTGGTATGCAAAATGAATAGAAAATCTCTTAATAAAAAAATAAAATAAAATAAAATTTTAGACAAAGTAAAAAAAAATCTAAGAAAATTGCAGTCATATTTCAAATACATTTCAATTTGTAACAAATTCTTTAGAGAATCTATTCAGAATATTTTTCAACATTCTATGGAGACAGACTTGGGGAAGTTCTTAGAGCACCACTTGAAATCATTTGGAAAGAATTTACAACACCCATGACATACTTTTTTGTCAACAGAAAGAAGTTTATAATCTACAAAATAATTTGGTATATTTATTGGTATAGAATATATTTTCCAGAGGTGGCCACAGAATATTTCCTAGACCACATTTTGATCCAACAATGTGATTTTAACATTACTTCTTGGGGAGGTTTGATCAAATAGTTATCTTTAAAACAGAAAAAGGTAAAATTTAAAATTCATCCAAATAAGTTCATATTATTCCTAACAAAATTCAGGTCACTACATTTCCATGCTTAGAACATGTTAATGAATGTGTTCAGTGAAGTTTATATAATAAATTCCTTTTGTTGCATGAGAATATATCCCTCATACTTGATTTCTGCAGTGTTTGGATAAAAGTGTCATCTCTTAGTTACACACACACACACACACACACACACACACACACACACACACACACACAGTCATATGCCAATGACAAGGAAACATTCAAGGACATATGTTATTGGATAATCTTTCATTGTGCAAACGTACAGTGTCCTTGCACAAGCAAGACAGAAGTGACATCTCTTCATGATATCACATTATGGGACCCTCATCATGTATGTGATGGCACATGGCCACATCTATAGGTACATGTGTATAAAAATATACACTCAAAGTCTTCATCAAGAAATAAATAAATGATGAATGTAAAAACAAATATTCTAATAGTGGAAGCAGAGCCAATTAAAAAAAATACAGCCAGTAATGGTGGCACACTCATTTAATCCCAGCATTTGGGAGGCAGAGGCAAGCAGATCTTTGTGAGTTTGAGGCCAGCCTGGTCTACAGAGTGAGTTCCAGGACAGCCAGGACTACATAATACCCCATACCAAAAAATAAACAAATCAAAGAATAAGTAAATTTCTTTGTGTTGGTTTTGATCAGTTTGAGCTACGTTATTGTCAAGTTCATACCACATCCTCACATATCACGTATATGTGATATGTACTTGTGAGGTATGTGTGTATGTGATATTTGCATGTGTGTGGCATTTGTGTGTGATGTGTGTGTGTGTGCCCACATGTGCACCTGAGTTCATATTGAAAAAATTAGCTAGTATAATTAAGTGCAGACTACTACAACCCTCCAGAAGAGAGGAAACAGTATGTCATGGACCCAGAGAAGTTCAGTGAACAGTGCCACACTTTTCGCAAATATGCACATCGCTCAGTGTCCCACACAGGTGGCTTTTTTTCAGGAGGCTGTGAAGACACAGCTGGTAAAGATGAAAGGTTGTTGAAGGCTGTTCAGCTTTATGATGGGCATCCTGAACATCGCTGGGACCTGACAGGAAGTGACCAATTATAGCAAGAGTAGCTGGAAAGACTACAGCTCACGGCCTGTCAAGATTTGAAGGGATTTTGGAGAGAGCAAAACCATGATGGCTAATGTACCGTGTCAGGAACACCTCTCCACAGGGAGCATGTTAAAATGAGCCCAGAGTGAACTTATTCAACTTTTATTCTCTTCCACTGCTGCTAGGACTCATCAAGAGAAAGGGCCACTTTCTATATGCCAAGAGCATGACAGGGTTAAGGTTTCCAAGACGCATAATAAGAGGCATCTGAGGTCCTGAACTTGGAGAGAAGTTAAGTTTGGGGCAAATGCATGACAGCTTTGAGGGACACTGAGGTCCTGTGCTCTGGAGATAAGAGACATGGTTTGTGTTTCAGGTCCAAGTAAATCAAAAAGGTTAAATTCCTAGCTGGAATGGGCTTCTAGGAATGAGGGAGCAGTGAGTGAGGGCGGGGGAGTAAATGGAGGCAGCTGGGGCTCTCCTGTAGCCCAGGCTGACCTCAAACGCTGGCAGAGGATGATCTTGGAAATCCTGGTCTTCTCGCCTCTACTTCTCAAGTGTTGGGTCTACAGGCCTGTCTCCATGCACTTGACTCAGTTAAGGGTTCTTTCTCGGAACTCCACAAGGACAGCTCCACACACACACCAGTAGCCCTGCTGTAGCCTGGAGTGAGGCACATGCCATTTTAGGGGACTGAGTACCAAGGTGGCAGTGGTACAGAGCAGAGCTCAAGGATGAGTGTGTTCAGAGACAGATCAGGGACACTGGAGGGCAAGGATTGAGAATTCAGTCTCCAGAGTGAGGATCTGAGTCACAATGGTTGGCCTCGAGATCTACCACCTACTAGGGCATTCCAAGCCACCAGCTTAAGACCCCTAGAAAGAGTGGAGCACACTCATGAGCCAATAGCTCAGAGGTAGGTGCTTCTTTTGCTTTCTGACCTTCTTTGAGAGGTGACACCGGAGGGAGCCCACCGCATAGCAAGTGGCTGGCTGGACAGCTAAATCAAGAGTTATAGAATAGACAGGGTGTCAGGGGTCCTGGCTCACAGGAGAAACGAGGGTTCTTTCTTGTTAGTAACATTTCTAGCTTTCCTGGTTGTTATGTTTTCTTTTAAATCGTGTGTGTGTGTGTGTGTGTGTGTGTGTGTGTGTGTGTGTGTGTGTGTGTACACGTGCATGCACACGCAGGCACAAATGACTATGAAAGCCAGATACCAACCTTGGGTGTTGTTCCTTAGAAGCCATCCACCTGGCTTCTGAAACATGGTTTCTCACTAGCCTGGGGCTCACTGATTGGATTAGTTGGCCATTAAGTCCCTGGGACCCACTTGTCTTCACCACCCACACTACCAGGCCTGGCTTTTTATATGAGTACTGGGATCAAACTCAGCTGTGGTGGTTTGAAAGAAAACGCCCCCCCCAAAGGGAGTGGCACTATTAGGAGGTGTGGCTTTGTTGGAGTGGGTGTGACCTTATTGGAGGGAGTGTGTCACTGTGGAGGCGAGCTTTGAGGTCTCATAGATGCTCAAGCCCCACCCAGTGTCTCATGACACTTCCTATTGCCTGCAAGATGTAGAACTCTCAGCTACTTCTCCTGTACCATGCTCCCTGCCAGGATGATAATGGACTGAACCTCTAAACTGTAAGTGAGCCACCCCAATGAAATGTTCCCTTTACAAGAGTTGCTGTGGTCACGGTGTGTCCTCTCAGCAATGGAAGCCCTAAGACATCAGGACTTCAGGCTGTGCAGTCAGCTCTTTACTAAGCCATGCTCCTAGCCCCTTGCCAGTTATCTTCATCCTCCCACTTTAAGCAAAAGCTAGAAAGAAAACAGCTCTTGGACACTGGCTCCTTGCTAATTTATTCCTTCAAAAAAAATTCTTAATGCTTTAACAATCCCAAGTTCCACTTCCCCTTCTAAGGAGAACCTGGCTACACACACCAGTTATCTCCTATACCTAGCCTGGCCCTGCATGTCAGCTATCCACCCATCATGGGGGTGAACGTGCTCTGTACCGGTTCCTGGCCCAGCAGCAGGCATGAACAGAAACATTTTCTTAGGATGCATCTTACTGACCATCACAGCAGCTATAAGCAATCCTAGGCGGCCTCGTCCTATGACACTGATTTCTACGTAAGATTGCTTCAATATATCCATTCTGCATTTTCTAACTTATTCCATATTAACCAGTGAACCTGTTCCTCTCTTGATGAAGCAAATTCTTAGGTCAAAGATACTGTTTTAGTCACTATAACTCCCAAATATAAAAGAAAGAAAAAGCATAGTTTTGCTATTGAATGAATTCATCCCTTTTAGATTTATGCTGATTTGCATATATGGTGTACATGTGATCATACCCTCCACAGTAGACCACGTGTCTATCTCTTAGGAAGGGGTTTGAATACCTCCTAAACACGTCGCAGTGCAGGGCGTAAAACCAGCATACTCCCAGTCGTAAGTCATCTCACTGTCCTTCTCCTGGAGAGGGCCACCCAGCTCTGGAGACATAGGGCTCTGGTCACAGGCTTCAAGGAGGCAGGGTCGCTCAGTGGGCGGCTTGGGGCCTTCGCACTCTTCCTCAGGGAGCTCAGTCTCAGTCTGTGTGAATGTGAGGAGCACCAGACACCTCACCTCACGCATCTGAATGCCCGGCCCACAGGTGGTGCTGCAGGCCGACCAGGGTTCTGGGATGAACCTGAGAAACACCAGAAGCCAGGAGAGGGGGTCACATGAGGTCCAGAAGACGAATGCTATGGTTCTGATGACTGTCAATTATTTGGTTAACCTGTTTTGAAATCTTACAACCGACAGAGAGAATTCTTCATTAAAGACACACTAATTTTGCCTCCACACAAAAATCAAAGTTCCATGCTAAGACCAGTGTAAAGCACTACAGTGTGTCTTAAGATGTAATAAATAAGCTACCATTTAGAGATAATTACATGATTTCATTTCAAGAGGGGTATTGTTGCTAGTCTTTAATCAGCCAGTTTACAAAGGTGAACTTCCGCTTCGTAACGGGGGGAATAGTGTTGAACCTTCTCGGGATTTGAGAGCTCAGCTGCAGGGTAAGGCAGATGTGTGTGCGAAGAGGACAAGGCTGTGATGTCCTCCTTTTGTGTTTAACAGATACTTGGGCTTTTAAATGTTCCTGAACATAGGTGGGGGTGCACAAACTGGCCAGAGAGTGAAGCATTCATTCATGAAGGTTGCCAAACTCTCAAATCAAACCCAGCTTATTATAGCTGTTCCTGTAACAGCCCACCAGCTACAAATGACTTTTGTAGTTTGACACTGTTGGTGATGAAAGAGGACAATATTTTGTGACACAGGAAAATTAAATAGAATCCACATTTTAGTGTCGATAATGAAAACCATACCCGGGACACGGCCACACGCTCATTTGTCAACCTCTCATTTATGCCTGTTTTTCTGCTACTGGGCAGAAGTGAATGTTTACAACAGATCATTTATTCTTTGTAACCTAAAATATTTACTCTCTGGCCCTCTTCAGAAAGTATGTCTAACCCTTGCACACATTCATTAAAACTTAGACTCTGTCGGGACATGCATATGTAAGACACTCCGACGCAGTCCTTTGTATCACAGGACAGTAACAAGTTGATGGAAGGGTGGGGACAGCTTAGTGGGTGAAAGTCCTTGCAATATGAACCTGACAATCCCCAGAACCCACATACAAAGCCGGGCCTGAGACTGGGCTAGGAGCCTTAAAACCCAAGTGAGTTTGACCCCCAGAACCCACGTACAAAGCCGGGTGTGGTAGTGGGCTATCTCAGCACTTCTTTGGCCAAGTGGAGAAGGAGGATGGCCCAGAAGCTCACAGGTCAGCTAACCCGGAATATGCAGCACAGGGGCAGAAACAAGTGAGACTCTGCCACAAACAAGGAAGAAGGCGACTCCTTCTTGACTGCTGGAAGTTATCCTCTGAGCTCCACACACACTCTGTGACACGCATGCTTGTACTTATCACACACAGACCACCCCCACCCCCACCCCCTACACATATGCACATGTATACATACACACCTACACACAAAAAGATGAATAAAAATTAAAAGAAAATAAAGTGACAAGAGAAAGAATTCCGTGACAGATCAAGTTTAGAAAACTCTGCATTGAGTAACGTCACTCAGCAGGTGTATTTACTCCAACACCACCCCTAAGACTATGATATTAGACTTCACACTATACACTAAGTGAGATAAATGCAATGTGAAGCACTGTAGAAGCGGAACTCAGGACTCCAATGTGTCAAACAGTGTCCATCTGCTAGATAGCCAGGAGAAGCTGCTGCTGAGGTGCCAAGACGCAGTTCCCACCATTAATTAATGTTCCAAAGCTACGATGACTCTGAACAGTGTGCTTTCCAAAGCTTCCCAAATCCTGTATGCAGTGACTACTGAGACACTTGAGTGACTCCTCTGGCAGCTCACAGCAGTGCTGGGGTGTGGCTTACTCTGTCCTTTCGAGGATTAATATCTCAGTCTGATAACCCCCAAGCTTCCATTTACCTGGAAGTCTCTTTTCAGAATTCACCAACTCCACTTCAGACTAGCTGGTGCTGAAACTATTTTCTGCTGCGAAATACGGAAACTCGGCTTCACTTGAGGAGCTGTCTCTGAAGAGAACTCTTGTCCCTGCCTCCAATGCCGCTGCTGCAGACATGAGCATCTCTTCTCTCAAAACTCATTGATAGTGCCCTTTAAACAGGTAAGACTCATGTATACACTATGTCCCATAACACGGATGATTAAAACCGCCACTTTTAGGGTCACAGGAAGAGGGAACTTAGGTAAGCCAATATTGAAGAGAATCGAGACAGCAACATGAAACAGAAAGTGTTTACAAAAATAAAATAAGGAAAAACACATCTTGAAAAAGTGAATTGTGTTCCAGGAAGACGTGATAAAAAGCCTAAAGGGAGCATAGTAGCTTCCACACATATCCCAATGCTGGAATCCTCGGAATATGTGATTATACCACAGTCTGCAGCAAGAAGGACCCAAGTGAGGTTACTAAGGTTATAAATTTAGAGATGATCCAGTATTATCACGGTGGAAAAAGTGAATTGTGTTCCAGGAAGACGTGATAAAAAGCCTAAAGGGAGCATAGTAGCTTCCACACATATCCCAATGCTGGAATCCTCGGAATATGTGATTATACCACAGTCTGCAGCAAGAAGGACCCAAGTGAGGTTACTAAGGTTATAAATTTAGAGATGATCCAGTATTATCACGGTGGACACAGTCTCACCACACGGGCCTTCAGAGAGAGGAGCTTCTCAGGTAGAAGTCCGAGGGGTGGCAGGGTTGGAGGTGAGGGGGCCTGTCTGAAGGCCGGAGCAGCATTCAGTTCTTGCTGCTGGCTCAAAGGTGGAAGCCGCCACATGTCACAGAATGAAAGTGGTCTCTTCACCTTGAGGACAATCTTCCAATAGGCAACGAAGAGCTAGGGGTTTCCACTCTACAACCCTACGGTAGGACGAAGAAAAGAAAAAGAAGAAGAAATAGAACAGAAGAAAACTTTCATGAACCCCAGAAAGATCTAGACTCAAACATCTCTGACTGGGCTAGCAAAATGGCTCCGTGGGGAAAGACACTTGCTGCCAAGCCTGGCGACCTGAGTTCAATCCCTGGGATCCGTGGGGTGGAAAGAGAATCAACTGCAAGTTGTCCTCTGACCTCCACACTCATGCTGGGCACATGCGCACGCCCATGCATAAACACACACAAAATAATAAAATGACAAACGTTAAGCCTTTAATGTCTATCAATATTATTGGCACACAAGTCGTATCTGGATTTGTTTTAGAGAAGTACTCTAATTTTAATTATATGGAAAATATCCAAATAAGCAAATATCTAAAACACTGGAAGAATCGCTGCCAACAAAGGGAGATAAGGCAGTCTGGTATAAAAGTAAAATAAAAGGGTAAAGAAGGAAGGTATAAATATCAGGGGGAAAATGAGCAGAGGCTGGGCATGGTGTTGCACACCTATAATACCGGCATTTGGGAGGTGGAGGCAAGAGATGGTGCGTTTGAAGCCAGCCTGGGCTTTATAATCTGCCCGTTGACAGATTGTTGTCTCAACAAACAAACAAAACAATTGTTCTCCAGTCAAAGAACAAACCTAATAGACGAGGTATCATGGTTTTAAATTTATCTGGTAGTTACAAAACATAAAATTTAACTGAAAACTTTGGGGAAAAAAATTTCAATATATAATTAACAAATATATCATGCATAAATATGAAACATAGATATGTAACATAAAATGGCCAATTTCCCCAGAATTCAGCTAACACAATGTGCATCTTACATATATTATTTAAATAATCATTATATTACCTCCTTAATTTTATAAGTGAGAAAAGCCAACCCTTAGAGATATAAGAACATTTCCATAATTCTATGAGTTTATAAATGAAAATTTTATGCAAAAATATGCTGGTCTGATGTAACTAAGGCTGTGAAATGCTGGGTAAAAGCCCAGTAAGATGGCATGGCAGGTAAAGATGCTCCCTGCCAAGGCTAACTTGACCTGAGTCAATTCCTAGGTCCCATACTGTGGAAGGAGAGAACCAACTCATGGAAGTTGTCTTCTGAGCTCCACACACATGTGCTGTGGCACATATAGGTGTGGTGATATTGTGTCCCCCAATATATTGTGCACCCTAATAAATTTATCTGGGGTCAGAGAACAGGACAGCCACTAGATATAGAGGCCAGAAAATGGTGGCCTTTAAAGCCTTTAATGCTAGCATTCCAGAGTTTAAAGTCACACTGGAAACAGCCAGGTATGGGACACACGCCTTTAATCCCAAGAAGTGATGGCAGAAAGCAGAAAGGTATATAAGGCCTGAGGACCAGGAACTAGGGGTTTAGCTTTTAGGCTTTTGAGCAGCACAGTTCAGCTGAGAGTCATTCTGGATGAGGACTCAGAGGCTTCCAGTCTGAGGAAACAGGATCAGCTGAGGAATTAGTGAGGTGAGGAAGCTGTGGCTCGTTCTGCTTCTCTGATCTTCCAGTGTTCACCCCAATACCTGGCTCTGGGTTTGTTTTTATTAATAAGACCTTTTAAGATTTGTGCTACATATAGGCTCATGCACACACACCAATAAATAAGTAAAATTTAATTTTTTTAAATTTGAAATGTTGGGGAGCTTCTGACCCCAATGATCTGAACAAATTGAAAGGATAGCCTCCACCCTGGAGCACGAGACTCAGAACTGCAAAGACTGTTGCTTTCCCCAGAACTGGACTATTTTGGATCTAAATCTCTAAGGTTATTAGAGTTGGGGGCCAAAAAGACCCAAAACAACCCTAAAGTTTTATAGAAGACTGAGAACAGCCATGAACATCTTCAAGAGAAGAAGCAATTATAGAGTAGGTGTTTAACCTGATAGAAAAAAATAGAATTAAAAAGTTAAAATTGGGAACTGGAGAGATGATTAAATAGTTAAAAGCATTTGTTGCTCTACAAAAATAAATTTACCGCCATGTGGCAGTAGTGTACACCTTTAATCCCAGCACTCAGGAGACAGAGCCAGGTGGATCTCTGTAAGTTCCAGACCAGCTTGGTCTACAGAGCAAGATCCAGGATAGTCACCAAAACTACACAGAGAAACCCTGTCTCAAAAAACCAATAAATAAATAAATAAATAAATAAAAATAAAATAACTCGCAGGGTGGTGGTGGCGCACGCCTTTAATCCTAGCACTCAGGAGGCAGAGGCAGGTGGATCTCTGTGAGTTCGAGGCCAGCCTGGGCTACCAAGTGAGTTCCAGGAAAGGCGCAAAGCTACACAGAGAAACCCTGTCTCAAAAAAAAACCAAAATAAATAAATAAATAAATACATACATAAAATAACTCAAATAATATGGTACTAGCAATGAAATATTAACTCACTAATGACATTTAAACATCAAAGTGGGGACATTTGGGATTATTCAACTGTGCTCAGAAAATCAATTAATTTTTAAAAAGAAATTAAATTATGCTAATTTTTATAAACCATATGGTAATGTAAAACCCTCCATGAACCAAAGATCAGCACAAAAAATATTAAATGGGGAAGGATATTTTCTCCAGAGATACTTCTTCAGTGTTAACCGAGAGAGAGAGACGGCAGCTTTAGAGCGGCTGGCGGGAAGGGAGGTGGACAGGGAGTTTCTGAAAGGCCACTTGATGGCAGAAAGGCCTTCAGCAAGCTTGTCTTTTCATCCAGAATTCTCACCCCAGCAGGGAGAGCCTCACTGGAGAACTAGAAACTTGTTACCTGAGATTTGCTGGAGTTTCATCTATCACAGTAAATTAACTAGAAGCAAGTCACAAACAACTAGAGATCCTTACAATGTACAACAGTAAGGATTGCACCGTTTTCCTGGTTAGTACCTTCAACTGCTATTGCCTCCAGATAAAGTCCAAGCTCTTTACTGAACCTGTGCTACCACCAATGTCTGCTCCAGTCTGCCATTACTGACCTCCTCGATCCTTCAGACCTTTGTCTATACACAGAGATTCCCAATATCCAGAAAACATGGGCCAGCCACCAGACACACATCCATGGCCTCACATATCTGCCACGCAGTGTTTCTGACACCTTTGGGACATCAGGATCACCAAATCATCCTTCCCAGGAAGCCATCCCTGACACCTAACAATTCCTAATGTTGTCTTATGACACTGTGGCGGTTTGAATGTAATTGGCCCCCATAAGCTCATAGGGAGTGGCACTATTACGAGGTGTGGCTTTGTTGGAGTAGGTATGGCCTTGTTGGAGGGAGTGTGTCACTGTGGGGGGTGGGCTCTGAGGTCTCATATTTGCCCAAGCCATGTCAAGGCTTCACACCATTTCCTGCTGTCTTCCTATCAAGATGTAGCCAGCACCACGTCTGCCTGTATGCCGCCATGCTCCCCGCCATGATGATAATGGACTGAACCTCTAAAACTGTAAATGAGCAACCCCAATTAAAAGTTTTCCTTTCTGCCGGGCGGTGGTGGCGCACGCCTTTAATCCCAGCACTCGGGAGGCAGAGCCAGGCGGATCTCTGTGAGTTCGAGGCCAGCCTGGTCTACAGAGTGAGATCCAGGAAAGGCGCAAAGCTATACAGAGAAACCCTGTCTCGAAAAACCAAAAAAAAAAAAAAAAAAAAAAAAAGTTTTCCTTTCTAAGAGTTTCCATGGTCATGGTGTCTCTTCACAGCAGTAGAAACCCCAACTAATATAAACACCAATATACCATGATACAGTGTGATCTCAGAATCCCACAGTATAACTTTGGATGGAAGAAACCTGAATCCCCGTCAGCTGGCGGGAAACTGAAACCCCTTCTCTAGTACAGGCTGGGCCTCTTTACCCAAAATGCCTGGCACCAAAAGTTCCTCAGATTTTGAGTATTTTTAAGTTTCAGAATAATTGCATACACGCAGGTCTGAAAACAAATTCACTGGTTTCCTAGGTATCATATGCATGAAACCGGAAGGTATTATGTAGTTTTAGGTGTATCTGAATTTTGCCTACAGCCTATCATAGGCCATTGGGTAACCTGTTGGTGCTTATACATTCTCAGAGTTTGGGTTATGTTGTAATTTGTACACATGGACTAGAGATGCCCAGCTGCTATGACAGTCCATCAGATCTCTCTCTGTCCATCACTGACTAACTCTGAACCGGGCCAGTCTTTAGTCTTTCCACACCCTGGCTTACACGGCCCCCAAATGAAGACAATCATAACACCTAGGACACTGCAGATTAAATGACTATAATCCCCACAAGCACACTTAGAATACGATCTTCCGCCAAAGAAGCCCTCTGTGTTAGCTGTGGTTAGAAGAGCAGATTCCTGAAACACAGCCTGAGTCGGTTTTAGCAAACACAGTTCCCACTCACAGCAAAGACAAAATAGCAGCGAAGAAAACGTACAGATGTCTCAGTCCCAGGTCTTTGGTTTTCATATATGAAAAACGGGAGCCAGGCTAACAAAACCACTGAAATGTTGGGAATCCCATAGAAGTGTGGGAGGCTCCGGGGAGGAACTAAAAAAGTTCGACGGCAAATGAAAATGCAATAGCCGTATTGACC
This sequence comes from Peromyscus californicus insignis, assembly GCF_007827085.1. Taxonomy (NCBI): domain Eukaryota; kingdom Metazoa; phylum Chordata; class Mammalia; order Rodentia; family Cricetidae; genus Peromyscus; species Peromyscus californicus. Next base: position 119,175,941 of record NW_026294562.1, read on the forward strand.
GAGGACACATTCCACAGCCGACAGCCAGGAAGGTCAGGACAGCCGTTCCCTCGGCTTCATTTCAGAAACTCTAATTTTTGTTAATTTTCCTAATTAAAACGAAGTTTGCCTTTTGAACACCCACTCTCTATGTAAATTCAGAGCTCGGCCTTGGTAAACCACAGTGGTGGGAGTGTTTATCTTTTCCTGGCTGGCTTGGCAGGCTTTCCTCGAGGGATGTGGAATACAGCTGGGACCGTCCTCTCGTTTATTGTCAACAAGCAAGCAGCCCAGACCACAAAGGACAGTTGTCAGAAAAGGGGGGAGCTGGAAGCTGAAACATGTTGCCATTTTGTTTGGAAATGAAGGCAATGAACAGAATCAGAAGCGGCAGGGAACTAAAACCTTCACAGCAGCCAGCCGAGAGCAGGCCAGCAAATGCCAGGCAATGAGGAAATACAGGACTACTGCACAGAGACCTCGGAGCGGGAGAGGCCAGGGGTGGGACAGAGGCCAGGCAACAGGTGCAGGCAGCTCGGGGTTCCACAAAGCGAGGAGAACCTGGAGTCCCTTCAGGAGCAAAGAGCACACCAGCTTTGATTTGTGGTTGAGGGAAGAGGAACCCTTATCTAAGTCAGGTGGCGCTGGCAGAAATGCAGGCTTGGAACAGACCTGGGAGGAACCCACTCTAGCCATGGTGTTTCCATTCGTGCTGTCCACTAGTTCATTCCAATGAACAGTGTTTGCTGAACTTTAAAGGGATCTGAGGGACTCCCTGTCCCATTAGTTCCCAATTTTTATTCACAGGCTGCCCTTTGTTTTCTACTGCTGTGATAACACACCAGGATCAAATGCAACTTGGGAGGAAAGGGTTTTAATTTCCATGTCCCCATCGGAGTCTGTCACTGAGGGACAAAGTAGGAACCCAAGTAGGGCAGGAATCTGGAGGCAGAAACGGAAGCAGAGGCCATGAAGGAATGCTGCTTACTGGCTTCCTTTTCAGAGCTTGCCCAGCTTGTGTTTTTATACAACCCAGGACCACCCTGAAGGATTAGCAGCCCCCCTCCAGTGGGCTGGGCCCTCCCACATCGATTATTAATCAAGAAAATGTCACATGAGCTTTGCGACACACCAATCTGATGGGGGCATTTTCTCAACTGATGACTCTAACTTGTGTCCAGTTGACCAAAATCTAACCAGCACTTACCGCTCGGAGGAGCCCAGAGTTTTTGTTCAAAACACAAGTGATGCCGAGTAGGGCAGCACTTGGAAAGAAGAGGTTCATCAGTTTAAGGCCAGCAAAAGCAACAAGACACTCCTGACTGAATTCATAGATAAAATGTGGACTAGAAATGACCAGAGTCTGGGGCTGGGTAGGTAACAGGGACTGTTCAATAGGCACAGAGTTCCTGCTAAGAACGATGAAAACACTCTGGGCAGGGCAGGCAGCAGCGTGGATGTTCTTGGTGATGCTGAACTGTATGCTTTCAAATGGTCAAAGTGCCAAGCCTTGTGTTTGAATGTAAAACCATCGGAAGAGGAAAAATGCATTACTGTTGCAAAAGGAAAAAAAAAATGGTGATACACCACTTCCAATATGCCTGGCCCAGAGATTATTACAACTTTTGTTTGTTTTTAGATTTTTGAAAAAGGGTCTCACACCGTAGCTCAAAATGGCCTTGGAACTCACTACATAGCTCAGGCTGGCCTCAAATGCAATCCTCCGGCTTCAGCTTCCTGAGTGCTGCGATTAGAGATGTGAGCCACCAGGCCCCGCTCCATTACACCTTAAAAAATAGCCCAAAGGAGCTTGATGGAAGTGATCTGAGGACCACATTTTAAACTTATCAGTTTTTTAAAAGCTTGTTTCCCTTTTAGAGAGAGACACACTGAAGTGCACAAAGGTGCTCAGATACGATGCACTGTGGCCAGTGTGGAGGAGCAGGTGCAGTAATGATGGTGTAGAGAAAGCAGTGTGGCCTTGAGGAGCTCACTGTGGACACGTGGGGCTTCTTTGTTCACTGTGACACCCTTCTGCGTAGGGTTGAAATTCTCTGTAACAAAAACACTTTCAAAAAAGATTCAACTGGAGTGTAGGTCTGACCACAAGGGAAGACTGAGAAAGGGGTAGAGGGCAGTGCCAGCCTGCTGTATGTAGGTCAGTGTGGCTGAGGATCCCATGCAAGCACTATGCTCTCTTTGATGCTGTAACTGGTGGGAGGGGGGCATTCACCTGCAGCATCCACAGTTCCATCATCAGGCCAAGATTGAGCTGAAGTAAGCCAATGCTCTTGCCTGGCATCACCAAAGGGAGCTAAGTAATCTGCACTCCTCTGGGGTTCCCTGCTGGGCTGGATCATGCTCCTGAGGCACAGTGACAAATGGGAGTGTCCAGACAAGAGGAACAGGTTGGTAAGGGACTGAAGACAACAGCATGTGAAAAATGCTGAGACACTAAGAACGATGGGCTTAGAGAAGACAAGTTCTTAGGACCTGTGACAGGTTTCTCTCAAGTTAGGAAAGCAAGGGATATAGCACGGGGACGTGTGTTTCAGAAAGTGGATGTTAGGAGGAGCTATAGTTTGGATCAAGAGGAGAACGTTACTTGTTCAAGTGTGGTAGTGCCGATGGAGCTAGAAGCAGCGTTGAGCTACAAGTAAGCCCTTGTGTTGTTCAACTGCACTGAGCTGTGTCTCAATGGAGTGACCTCCAGCCACTGCTGAAGGTGCGTAATGGTTATACAGAAGAGGCCCAGAGTGCTATGGAATGGGAGACAGGCTCTGGTACTATGAGAATTGGAGCTGAGAACCACCATTATGAACTGTGGGCCGTGTGCAAGGCTTTGCCTCTCTACTCAATTCTCTTTGTTTGTAAAAGCAGCAGGTTGGAGTTGACATCTCGGGGAAACAAGCCAGATGGCTGTTGAGATCCCTTTTCCTGTCCCATCTGTGAATTGCTCTCTTTGCCGCTAGCCTGTCAGCACTCCAGACTCAACTGCCCACTGTGGGATCAGCTGTCCTGTCCAATTACTCCAGTCCGTCACGGGTGCTGCTGTTCTGATGGGCTTCTTGGTGAGACATCTCAGAGTCTCTTTGCCGCCTTCTTCTCTCTGGGTCTCTCTGTCTCTGCCTCAAGAATGTTTCTGTGATTTGCTCTTGATTCTGCAAGTCTGTTGACACCATTATAAGCTGGCCCCATCACATAGCATGCAGACAGTAGCTGCTGATTTCTGAATCAGAATGGACCCTGGAGAGTCAGGCCCAACCTGCCCGCTTTCTACAAAGAAAAATGAGCCACCAGCACTGAACAGTGAGGTCACATGGTTCATAGTGGTGGTTCATAGCTCTAGTACCACACTCTTTCTGTTCCTCCGTGTCTCACCAGCCCTGGGACTTCTTCTCAGGCCACCCTGGTATGTTTCAACATCATTAATTTTACAGAGATTGGCCATGACTTAAGCTCAGGATGATTGGTTTATTTGTACAATACTAGGATGATCTTCAGTTAAACTACATGTGTGCACATCCAAGAACTATCCCCACTTGTCCCTGCAAGAGAACAAGGGTCTGCTTTGAGTTAGAGAACACAATCTTTTCCGTGCTTCTCACACATACTGCCAAAGCAGGACTGCTGAATTGTGAAATAAAGAGAATTCCTAGCCAGCTCAGGCTCTCTGGAGTCCGTAAATCCAGGTCGTTGGGATACTAAATGTATCGTTGAGCTCCAATGAGCACAAAAATGACATACATCATGTAAACTGGCTGTGCCCCGATTATGTCCATAAAAGGCCCTGGACTCACTTAGGTTCTTCTGTGGCTGTTCTGGTCTCTTCTAGTTCTTGTGCTTGTTTCAGCCAAGGTAATTTAGCTTCCACTGGACTTTTTTCTGAGAGAGAAAAAAGAAAGTAAACAATGAATTTTATTACTATCCATCATTAAGGACTTTGATACATGCTTGTTATTGACTGGAGAGTTCATTAATACGGGGTTATACTTTCCAAATACACAGTACATTTGCTTCTGGAATGAATAAAATTCCTGCTATTTTTTTAATTAACACATTACAGAATGCAACCAAAATGATCCCTGTTATAATGAATGCAGTTGAACATCCAAAAGTTAAACATCCAAATGCCTTACATAACTCAACACCCCTTTCTGCTCCTTTTATATTGAAGCTCTTATTCCAACAATATCAGAGTCTTCCTTTTGCCACAAATTCTTCTGGTCTCTTGAATTAATAAATTAATAGAGAAAAGCAAATATCAAGAGGCCAGTGAAGTGGAAAGATGAGATTCTGTGTGTGGCTTATTCAAATTCCATTGTTACCATGGGAGATGAAAACCATCTACATGGGCATGAAAGGGACAGTTGCTATGTCCTTCTGTCCTTTGAGGCTTCCATGACAGGAGGAGAGAGCTAATCCAGTTGTGAAGTGAAGAATTTGGAGACACTTCAGGGATACTAGAAACACCGAGAAAAAGCCTGTGGAAGTCCTGTTGATGACAGAGGTAATAAGCAAAAGCTTCAAGATGGGAACCTATAATGACTGTGTGCCTGCATGCATGGCAGCTAGTGCTCTTTCCACACGATGGGCTCAGTCAGACACATGTAGACTGATGAACTGTGGGGCTATCTGTATAAACAAGGAACCGAGAATTCCTGAGGAAGAATTTTACCATTCTGTCTGCAGCACTAAGGAAAAGTCTTTACAAAGAGGTGAGAACAATCTTTTCCCATTTTCTTTTTATCACATCTGTCTATCTACCCATCTATCTATTCACTTGTGTGTGTGTGTGTGTGTGTGTGTGTGTGTGTGTGTGTGTGTGTGTGCACATGTTAGCACTGATGTATAGGGCAGGGGACAGTTTTTTTTTTAGAAGTCATGGTTTTTTGGTTCTACTACATGGGTTCCAAGGATCAAAGCAGGTTGGCAGGGTTGGCAGGTACCTTTACCTGCTGAGCCAGTTCTCTAGTTATCTTTTTCTATGTCAAGAAGATACCTGTCATAAGAATAGGCACAGGGAAATAAATATGGGGTGGGGAGCAAATATCTGAGAGGTGATCAAGACTTGCTAGTCATAAATGTCTGCTTATCCACATGAACCAAATGAGAAATCCTAAAGGCACTCACAGAGTGGCAACTAAGTCTTCATTCACCCCATGCACTGTGACACACGATAATGTCATCATGCCTCTATCAAGGGGCATTGCAGTAGAGAGGCACCCACACATTTCGAGAGCAAAGAAGGATGAAAAGAGCTATTCTGGGCATAAGAGCAGCTGACTCCTCCCTCTTTTATTGATCTCCTTTTCTTCTTCACCCTCTCCTTTTCCTTCTCCTCCTCCTCTTTCTTTCTCTTGATGGTGGGAACTACACAAGGAAATACTTTATGTCCACCATGAAATGTGAGCCCAAATCTAGACAGATGAGAACCACCCTGTGTGAACTACATTAACAGCAATCCAGTTGTCCCTCCAGATCATAAATCACATATGTCCAACTTCCTTAGCCAGATCCCTTGCAAACTGTCAACAAAACCATCCTCATAAGAAAATAAATGGGAATGGAAATTTCCCAGTAGGGAACGAGAGCTGGAAAACCCTATTTGACTTTGGTTACAACACACTTCATGCTTACCCTTAGGCTTATAGCATGGGATGGGGATGACACACTCCTCTTTGATGTGCAGTTTCATCTGTGGGTTGCAGCCCCCGACATGCTGCCCACGATGGTTGATACACAGAACCACTCGGTAGCGCAACCCTTGGCCACAAGTCACTGTGCACTTTGAGAAAAGGTAGGAGAAGCCAGTGAGTAGCTTTAGCTGGATAAGGTGTACAAAGTCATCATTTTTAACATACAGAGGGGAACTATGCATCTACGTGACCATTAAACACAAAGATCTCCATATAAGATGTTGAGTGAAGGAGATGGAGGTTGATTTTCTGGGATGCTATGTTTCAGGGACCTCCCTTACACAGCCCCCTTCTAATTTTCTTTGTTTTAATTTTATTTTAAATGTATGGATACTTTTCTGCATGTGCCTGGTGCCTGTGGAGGCCAGATGAGGGTGTCGGATCCCCTGGAAGGTTTTAAGCTGCCTTATGAGTGCTGGGAATTGAACCCTAGTCCACTGGAAGAACAGCTGGTGCTCTTAACCACTGAGCCATATCTCCAGTCTCATATAATTTTCAATTCAAAGACATTTAAGATGAGCTTACAATGCAAGAAGGGCAAATGTTCTGAATTTCCTGTGCTCCATTATGAAAGAAACTTGATGCAGGCTTTCCAAAGCTTACACTTTTCTTAAGACATTACCCAAAGCAATTTGTGAAATTAAAGAAATTCTTCTCAACAATGAATAGAAGAAAACTAACTTCAACCAACCACTCCAGAGGATCAAATTATCTGTTCTGTCTACAGTGATCTTGCAGAGTTATCATATAAAGAGACCATCAGGGGATTATTCAGTCACACAGTATGAGAAAACTACCATAAGGATGGGGAGAGAGCTCAGTCAGCAAAGTCCTTGGGCAAGTTGAGGACCAGAGTCTGAGTCCCCAGCACCCATGTAAATTGTTGGGCATGGCAGGGTGCACCTGTAATCCCTGGCAAACACAGGTGGATCCTTGAGACTTGCTGGCTACCCTTGCTGAGTAAGTGAGCTCCAGGTTCAGTGAGAGAACCTGTGTCACAAAGTATGTGCATGTGCACATAAGTATATGTGTGTGTATAATCTATGTTCCACATCTGAGAGAAAACATGTCATATTTGCCCTTCTGAGTCTTGCTTATGGTTAGATACCCCAGCCCCTTAGGTCCTTGGTAGATAAGGTTTTAAGCAAGGCATGAAAACAAACCCCAAAGCCTGCCATCTGGAATCCAATGCAGCTTGACTGGGGTCACCAGTTATACCAGTTCCATTCTTGCCTCTAGCACCTCTGGAATTCTTATCAAGCAGTCTAAGTCAAATAAGCCCATAAAACTGCTTACTTATTAACTAAGCCTGCTTCCCCGGGGTATAAAGGCCAAGGTTTGGGATACCCATGAGAGTGGAGAGCTTCTTTGTCTGATGGGCTAAAATTCTGCTTTTTATTAGACCTTTCTTCTCCTGCCTCTCTCTGTCTCTGTCTCTGTCTCTGTGTCTCTCTCTGTCTCTGTCTCTCTCTCCCTCCCTCCCTCCCTCCCCCCTCCTTCCCTCCCTCCCTCCATCCCACCCTCCATAAAATCTAATACTTCACTTAAATTTAATGCTTTGGGTCATGCGAATCTCACAGAAATTTTGAGGTTTCACAGAAAACTACCACACATCCCTTGCCCACCTTGCTTCCTTGCTTCTGTATGGTCTGGCTGTTGCCACTGACCAGCCAGTACCTGAGTGACCCCTTACCTGTGGTTTCATTTTCTATGCCTCCAGTTACTTGTAGTTTACCACAGCTCAAACACATTAAAAGGAATCTTCCAGAAATACACAAAGCACATTTTTTTTTTTTTTTTTTTTTTTTTTGGTTTTTCGAGACAGGGTTTCTCTGTGTAGCTTTGCGCCTTTCCTGGAACTCGCTTTGGAGACCAGGCTGGCCTCGAACTCACAGAGATCCGCCTGGCTCTGCCTCCCGAGTGCTGGGATTAAAGGCGTGCGCCACCACCGCCCGGCCATAAAGCACATGTTTTAAATAACTAAAGTATATTATTAAAATTGTTCCATTTTATTATGGTTATTATTGTTAATCTCTTACTGTTTAACTTTTAAATGAGGCTTTATGATGATGGGTAGGTGTGCACAGGACAAACACAGTGAAATTCTATTCCAAACACACAGGGTTTGGTGTTGTCCAATTCAGCCACCCACTGGGGTCTTGCAAGTACCCCTCCCCCAACAGACGAGGAGGCCACAATCCTGAGACATTGTTATTCAAGTCCAAAGTTCTTCCCCGACTTTCCCTCAGTTTTTTAAAAGCTGTCATTTCTTCTCTTCCTCTAAATGAACACCCATTCACTCCAATACTCTGTATTACTGCTTCCCCCCCTTAAGTGGTCACCTCCAATCTGTACACACTTTGAGTCCCTTGGACCTTGAACCGACCCCTGGGAAGATCCTGGAGAGTCCCTGAACACCTGCTGAGAGATGGGCACTGTCTTGAACACATAATCCATCTCACTGCCTCGCCTGCCTCCTTGTAGAAGAGGTGGTCCTCTCCCTCTCAACAGATGGGCTCATCAGAGCCACTACCTGAGACCCTGTTCAAGTTCCCACAGTTCTTGAGAGACCAAGAATTCCTTCCCAGCACTCCCTGCTGCCAACACCCACCCACTCCCCACCCCCGCCACTGCTCCAGAGCACACAGGCATTCTCTTCTGAATTTCCCAGGTGCTTTTCCCACACATCTCTCTGGAGGACTTTCTCTGCATGCACTTCACCATGAAGGCTGGGTATTTGGGGCAGCCCTTACCACATTATGTCACCCTTTTTTCTGTATTAAGGATCAAACATAGGACCCCACGCATACTAGGCAAGTGGTCTACCACTGAGCTATATCCCTAGTTCATCCTGCCATTCATGAAAGCACCCACCAAATTCTGTAGTGAAGTGTGTGACTAGACCTTAGACCCTGTTTCTAGAAAACTGATTCACTCACTCTTGAATTTATCAATTTGAAATATATATGTATGTATATGATATTGAAAAACTCTTTATATCATATGCTATAAAACCAATAACAAATGATTGCTGACTCCACATCTCATCCTAGCAGTGAATACATGCACAACATTTTGAGTCCCAATTCACTTACCAGAAAGGCTAATTTTAAATGAAAACTTACTTTTTATGTATAATATTTTTACCATAATTTAAAATAGATTTATATTGTTTTGATTGGACACTGGAATGGAATTTAATAACAACCGAATTCAAGAGAACATTGACATTTAGAACTCTCTGGCCAAAAGAAACAAAATGACTTTATTTACTAGGTGAATTTTCTTGGAGAATGGTAGAACAGTGTGATCAATAAGAGCCTTTAAAACAGAAAAAATACATTATTTTAGGATAGAGCTTTTGGGAGAGTAGCTTGAAAGTGAATTCAAGAGGAGAATTACATAAATCAAACAGTCAAGGAGCTCATTCTTGCTATTTACAGAAGACAGAAGGGACAGAAATGACCATGACATTTAGAGTCCCCTGGACATAGTTTTTAAAATGCCATAACAGTTTTATTTTAAGATGTCATCATTCACCACACATAGGAAATGATACTTTTTGCTATTAAGCTTACCATACAAGTGCATATGTCAACCTAAATACAGGGGAAAGAGTAAGTCATTTTCCAAACTTCTTTTAGGGGGAATCTGGATGCAAGCAGAGTTGATACTCCTGTCCTAAAAGCACAAACCAAGTTCTCCAGGCTGATACTCAGCATGGATATCCAATGCTGACCAAGTGACTTTCTACCCAGCCCATACACATGTCTTCCAATCCCACTGCAAGTGCAACCTCCTTCCTGGAGCACTCCTGGACCCTTCAAGTGGGGTGAATCTCATCACCTTGTGGCCCCAAAGTACCACATGCCGAAGCCACACCACGCATGGCCAACTACGGAGGTCCACTGTATGAAAATTGTCTGCATGTATGTCTGGTGCAACTAAATTCTAAGTCTTTGGGAGTTGGAGGCTAGCATTCTCTCTTTCCGGCATGCCAATTGACACACCACACAGATGAATACCTAACTAAAGTGAACATAATATAGTTCCATGCAAAAGAGCTATAGAAACTTAAATCTATTACACCCTCATCTCTAGAAAATTAAGAGACTAAGATTAAACATATTGCATTGCTTACCTCTGACTAAGCTGCTGTGGGATAATGCTCTTGTGCACTATAAAGATTTGTCACTCTTTTGGTTTAATAAAATGCTGATTGGCCAGTAGCCAGGCAGGAAGTATAGGTAGGGCAACCAGACTAGGGGAATTCTGGGAAAAGGAAAGGCAGAGACAGAGTCACCAGCCAGATGCAGAGAAATTAAGATGAGAATGCTGGACTGAGAAAAGGTACCAAGCCACATGGCTAAACATGGACAAGAATTATGGGTTAATTTAAGCCTAAGAGCTAGTTAGCTACAAGCCTAAGCAGTAGGTCAAACAGTTTATAATTAATATAAGCCTCTGTGTGTTTATTTGGGACTGAATGGCTGCAGGACCAGGCAGGACAGAAATTTCCATCTACACTAATTTAACAGCATTTTATTTGTTCTAGAAGGCAATTCTCCCCTCTCTCTAGACAATTGATCTGACATGAGGTCTTGTCAAACCTCTGGGGTATTTTCCCTCTTCTCTTCTTCTTCCTGTTTTCTTCATGTTTTCTAAGAGGCCACTTTCCTCTCAAGGCCTTTCCTGATGGTTGGCTGTCTTCTTCAATGATTTCAAACACAATTTCTCTCAAAAAGGTGCCCAGTTTCTTAAGTGCTAGATCAGGACACATTTCTAACGTCATGTCAGGGTTTCTACCTTCACCTTCCAGTCCCTAGAAACATGCTCTCTCCTTAATCTACAGACATCTGAACCATCTTTTGTGTGTGTGTGTGTGTGTGTGTGTGTGTGTGTGTGTGTGTGTATTATAATTAACTTAATTTCACATATCAGCCACAGATTCCCCCATCCTTCCTTCTCCCACCCCCCATTCCTCCCCCAATCCACCCCCCATTCCCACCTCCTCCAAGGGGAGGTCTCCCCTGGGGAGTCAGCCCAGCCTGGTAGACTCAGCTGAGGCAGGTCCAGTCCCCTCCTCCCTACACTAAGGTTGAGCAAAGTGTCCCAGCATAGGCCCCAGTCATCCAGTGTCTAATGGAAGTGGATGCAAAGATCTACGGTCTAGCCCCAGGTGGAGCTCCAAGAGCCCAGTCGGCAAGAGAGAGGAGGGATTGTATGAGCGAGAGATATTGAGACCATGATTTGAAAAAGCACAGGGACAAACAGCCAAACTAGTGGAAATGCAAGAACTGTGAACCAATGGCTGAGGAGCCCCCAAGGAACTGGACCAGGCCCTCTGGATAAGTGGGACAGTTGATTAGCTTGAACTGTTTGGGAGGCGCCCAGGCAGTGGAGCCAGGACCTGCCCATCTTGTCTTTTTAAAAAATATTTATTTTTGTCAGTACTTGGAGAATCTCATACATTTTAGCTTGAGCATAGTCACTCTCTCCCACCAACTCCTGCCAGACCCACCCTCCCCATTCTATACCCACCCAACTCTGTGTCTTCATTATTTTTAAAACACCCACCAAGTGCAATTAGCGCTGCCCATATTCTTGGGTGTGTGACCATACTCTGGAGCATGTTCGACCAACCATAGCCACAACTTTAAAGAAAACTAACTCTCCATGACCACCTCCCTACTCCATGCTAGGATTTTGTCTGGTTTGAGCTTACAAAGATCTTCGTCCATGCCGCCCCACTGCTGGGAGTTCATATGTACACCTGCCCTGTTGTATCTTTTTGTTTGTTTGTTTGTTTGGCTGATTTGTTTTTGAGACAGGGTTTCTCTTTGCAGGCCAGGCTATCCTGGAACTCACTCTGTAGACCAGGCTAGCCTCTAACTCAGAGATCCAGATCCACCTACCTCTGCCTTCTGAGTGCTAGGATTAAAGGCATGTGCCACCACCACCCAGCTAGCCCTCTTGTGCTTAATGACTTATTATACCTGTAGACCCGTGAATCTCTCTATAATCATCAGGGAAGCTTCTTTTTATAGTATATGATGACTAACATAGATATCCACAACCAGTCAAGGCACAGAGAAAAAGTGGCTATGGAGAGTGTTCAGCCCTAAAAGAGATGTCTATAGCACACCCCCTCCCCACAAGGCTCAGGGATCACTGTGGAAGAAGGGGCCGAAAGACTTCAAGAGCCACAGGTGGTGGATGACCACAAAACAGTGTTCTCCAGCACAACTATGCTCTTTTCCAACTTCTAGGTGCTCTATTTCATACTTGCATTTTTTGACAGTATCTTCTTGGCCATCAGCCCCAGCTGTGTTCTCTCTAAGCTCTTGCTTGCTCAGAATCTACTTTCTTCAAGGAAGCTTAAGCCTTACAATGGCAGCAATGACTTCCTCCCTGATAACTTTGGCATTTGCACCTTCCACATGTACTACAGTCCATAATAGCAATAATCCTTACCTGAACTGATGCCTGTGACCACTTTCCAGTTGTCCTATCTTCTAGAGCTCTTTGGATATAGGGATTGTGTTCACATATATTATTTATTTGCATATTTTCTTGTTTATTTTATGTGTGTGATATGTATGTGTGCATGCACATTTGCATGTGTGATGGTTCACGTGTGTGCATGTGCATGTGTATTTAGAGGCAGGAAGTTGATGTGGAATATTGTCCTTGATCATATTCTATTTCATTTACTGAGGCAGGTTCTCTCACTGAACCCAGAGCTCACTGATTCTGGCTAATCTAGCTATCTATCTTGCCTCAGGATCCCCTCTCTCTCTTTCCCAAGTGCTGAGGTTGTAGGTAGTCATCAGGACTGCCTGACTTTTTAAAATGAGTTTCAGGGAATCTGAATTCTGGCCCTCATGATTGCATGGCGTAGTGGTTTGAAAGAAAATGGCCCCCATAGGTTCAAAGGGAGGGGCACTTAGGAGATGTGACCTAGTTGGAGGAAGTGGTTACTGGGGACAGGTTTTGAAGTCTCAGATGCTCAAACTATGGCCAGTGTCACTGTCACTTCCTGCTGCCTGCAGATCCAAATGTAGAACTCTCCAGCTACCTCTCTAGCACCATGTTTGCCTGCATGCCTCTATGCTTTCCACCATGGTGATAATGGATTAAAGCCAGCCCCAATTAAATGTTTTCCTTTGTAAGAGTTGCTGTGGTCATGATGTTTCTTCACAGCAATAGAACCACTAAGACAGAAGTTAGTACCAGGGATTTGGGCATTGCTATGAGAGGCCTAAGCATGCTTTTGTTGGTAGGAATGTGGACTTTGGGATTTTGGATTAGAAAAGCAGTTTAATGCTTTAAGTGGGGCCTAATGGGCCATACTAGTAGGAGCATGGAGAACAGTGGTGCTAAAGCTGATTTGAACTGTGGGGACCTGGATCAAGAGGTTTCAGAGGAGAAGAATACTAATATATGGCCTGAAGATTGTTCTTTTGATATTTTGGTGAATATTTTTTTTACTCTTGTGTGAAAAAGTCCACCTGAGGGTAAATTGAATAGTTTTGCATTAGTTGCATTAGCAAAAGAAATCTCAAAACAGCCTAGTATTGACTCTGTTGTGTGGTTACTAGTGTTCACTCTTATGAAGATCTGTAATGAAAAGGAGCAAGCCGAGAAAGGAAAAATACAAAATGTACAATTCAAAGAGAAAAGGAGCACCAGGAGTAGAACGGAGCTACATCCTGTGTTCAAGGAGATAAACAGATTAAATAAAAGCCTGATGTTAAATGCAATAAAAGAAATGGTAACTTGGGACAAAATCCCAACCAACTAAGCTTCCAATTTGTGTAAAGGAATTAAAGAAAAGCTTATAGCAGGATGTGGTGCTGTACACTTTTAATCCCAGCACTAGGAAGGCAGAGGCTGGGGGATCTCTTGAGTTTGAGGTCAGTTTGGTTTACAGAATGAGTTCCAAGACAGCCAAGTTTAGGCAGTTAAGAAAACCATCAACAACAGAAAGCTGGTGAAGATGTAATTGTATGAGGGGGTCCACAGTCCATTCCCAGTAAGCAGCAGGACTTGGCGGCCAGCCCCTTGGTTCTGGCGTTAGAGTCAAAGATAAAAGAAAGGGATTCTGGAATCTCCCTTTGTGACTAAGGAAAGTTGCCGAGGCCAGGCATGTGTCAGGGGTGTCCCTGAATGGAGGCCTAAAGAGGCCATTGTGTGAAGCTGTGAAAGCGAAGCTTGGGTTGTCTTGGAGACCCCAAAATGTTAGAGGTGCCAGAACAGTGGGATACTTGCCAAGGAGAGCTGCTAACAGGGACTGGAACCAGCCCAAGAGAAAGAAGTGTGCTGCAGTCAACAAAGCTGAAAGGAGTTGGAGATCTGAAGAGAGTTTTGACATCAGACATGGAGATGCAGAGTTTAGAGCTTGCCCAGCTGGTTTTTGGTCTTGCTTTGGTCCAATATTTACTCACTATGTACCCTTTCCTCCCTTTTGGAACAGTAATGCATATCCTGTGCCATTATATGTTGGAAGTACGTGATCTGCTATTTATTTTGATTTTATAGGAAATTACAGTTGAGAGATTTCATGAGTCTCAGAAGAGACTTTGAACTTTCGACTTTTAAATGTTGAGACTGTGATAGAGAATGGGGACTTCTGAAGTTGGACTTAATACATTTTTGTATTATGATGTGCCTACAAGCCTATGGGGGCCAGGGAGTGGAATGTAGTGGTTTGAAAGAAAATGGTCCCTATAGACCCATAGGGAGTGGCACTATTAGGAGGTGTGGCCTTGTTGGAGGAAGTGGTCACTGGGGGCAGGCTTTGTGATCTCAGATGCTTAAGCCACACCCAGTGTCACTGTCACTTCCTGCTGCCTACAAATCCAGATGTAGAACTCTCAGCTACCTCTCCAGTGCCATGTCTGCCTGCATGTCTCCATGCTTCCCACCATGATGATAATGGTCTAAACCTCTGATCTATAAGCCAGCCCCAATGAAATGTTTTCCTATATAAGAGTTGCCATGGTCATGATGTCTCTTCACAATAATAAACCTCTAACTAAGACGCATGGTAAGTATTTTATCCACTGAACCGTTTCCTCAGCCCCTTATATACAACTTTTCTAAATCATGATATCTAGTAAAATTTCAGACACATAGCAAATAGTCATTAAAACCTCATATTTAATAAAAGTGTCATGTTGTCAAATCTCACCTGAGACCACTCCATGGCAACCCACTTGGGGCAATCAAACAGGTTGCAAGTTTGCATCACCTTGGGCTTGGGTGCATACATGCACTTCCATTCTTCTACTTGGAGTATCTCTGCGTGCATAGATTCCTCTACACACACAAAACTCCGTCTCTGAATCCCTCCTCCACAGGACACCGAACATGCAGTCCAAGGATTATGTTCCCAGCTCAAAAGCAAACAAAGAAAATTACATTATTTATTTGATGTATGCTTGTTTGTTTCAAGTATGCAAGGGCTTTCAAAAAGGGTGACATCATAGTATCATGTCATGGCTCTAATGAAAGAATACAAGACTCAAGTCTCCTAGGACTTGAATCTTAACTACAGTTACAAGGAACTCACCTTCTCTGAACATGAGTTTTCTATAGGATGGGAAAAATATACCCACCTCAGTTAGCCTTCAAAGGACCATTATGAAGATTGAGTTAATTAGAATATAGAGTGTGAAAGGGTCTTTAAATTGTTTCTCAATTAAAAAGTACTAATGGACCATATTACTGAGAATCATAGACTGTCAAAATCAAAAGAACCACACTATTTGGTCATGGTGTCACATGTCTATAGTTCTAACACTTGGAAGGTAAAGGCAGGAAGATCAAGAATTTGAGGCAACTTCAGCTACATAGAGAATCCAAGGCCAGCCTGGACCACATGAGATCCTGTTTCAACAAAACAGCAAGAAAAAAAGGAAGGAAACAAAGTGGAGGGAAGGGATACTAGTCATCCAGCTATCCAAGAGGATTCAAGTGTCTGAGCAATGTTCAGTGATTCTCAACCTGTAGGTGGTCAAACGACCCTTTCACAGGGGTCAGATATCAGATATCCTGCATATCAGATATTTACATGATGATGCATAACAGCAAAACTACAGTTGCGAAGTAGCAACGAAAATAATACATGAGGACTATACTAAAGTATTGAAGGTTGAGAACCACTGCTCTAATTTTTTTTTATATCTGTTCAAGATAAGCTTGATGTCCCTGGCAATGGGCAATAACACTCTACATACAACTTTTCAAAGGCAGTTCATTTCATCTAATTCTTAGATACCTCTTTCTTATCATTTGTTGTCTTTTAATAGGGACAATAAGTATTCCTTCAAAACACTTGGAATTCATTATAAAAGGAAGGGAATGTTTAACTCACCGAGGGAGAGGTTGAAAATGGTCATAGGGCATGATCTCTTTAAATCCATCACTGCAAAGGAAACCAGAGTGGAAATAACTTTCTAAATTCACCACATGTGGTCATTCACTAATACAGGTTCATTGAGAAAATATCGTTTCCAATTCAATGAACATTAACATTTGTTAATTGACTAGCCTGTATTTGATATCCCACAAGACAGAAATCTTTAAAATTGAAAACCTGAAAATGCCATGTGGCTCATTGGCCACTCAACCAAAATTCAGACAGCATCTCCTCAGGTTTTAAGAGAAACACTCATGCAGGCCATCTCCAGTTGAATATAAAAAGAACTAATGGCATATTAATCAAAGGAAAAAAAAAACCTCCTCATCTAGATAAGTCTATTATTTCATTTTAAACATCACTATACTAATGTAATGTATTAATGCTACGAACACACTGTTGTGTTGGCCAAGTCTTCAGAGAACCACTCTGCTTCCAGACTCTGTCCTTTGAGAGGTCTCTGTTAATAGTGATGTCCAAGCAGGATTACAGAAAATGGGCATTATAGTACAGGAAATGTGAGCCACGGGCAAGGCTGCTTTTCCCACTTGCACACTGTGGCCTTGGCTGCCTGGACGGAAGCTGGAGGATCCAGGAGATTGATATTGGGCTGATATTTTAAGATACTGTAGGAAAGCCAGGAAACTTGCCCAGACAATCCAAGTCAGCAGGTACTAAATTATGCAGTAGGATAATTTCTGCATAGCCTCTCTGCTTTGGCATGAAAACTGCTTGCTTCCTTGCACAATGCATTATTTATACGGAGTTAAATGTGAACACTTAAAAAGCCAAGATGTAATGGGTGACCCAGTTTAAAGCCTAAAATAGTGAGTGGGAGATATTTGTGACTGACAGATGGACTATGTATGGAATTCTGGCATAGACATATACATATGGATCTTTGATGTATGTATTTGCAAGAATTGCCCAAAAGGCTTCATTGGAAAGATCTTAGGGATACATAATCCCATGACAAGAGAGAGCTAGCTCGAGGAACCAGATCAGCAAATGTGTCTTAGTTCCCATGACCTGTGGTTATAAATGTGATCTGTCACTGGGACACAATCAAAAGTCATGAACAGGAAGTGTGAAGGAACCACTGTGTCCCAATTGGAGTTGAATTGTTTCTTTGAAAAGCGTGGGCAATTGTACTAACCTCGATGGGCAAGGATCCATGCTGCATTCCTTCAGCTTTGGTTTGGGCTTCACATTTTCTGGGTAGTAATGGCAATAGTGGTCAGGCACCACCCTTTTCAAACGGATGTCCATGCACTCAGCAGAGTTGAGCTGATAACCTAAAGGTGTATGAGAGGAAGGGATGAAAGCTGTATCAGCCGTGCATCTGCTTGGCAAGGGTGCAGGCCACATGCTGGTCTTCCTCTCTAGGAAACCTAGCTCAGTGGTCTCTATGGTATTCAGCTCTGTGACAAACAGAAGCACAGGCGAGAATGACCACACATGGGTCCCAGGCTCTTCATGGTAATTAAGCCAGAGGCACTGCAACTGAAGCCCAGGATGTGGGTACTTTCTGTCCAAGAGGCTCAGATTCCTCCGAAACAACTAAAACCTGCTGCCGAACACACATGCTTGAACCGACTGCGGTCTATTGGTGCACATTACAGTTGACTCCTTTTAGGAACTGTCCAGACTGCCCTCGGGTACAGTGTGGCTCTTTATGGTTTTCAGGTTACTGTCTGGCTATTCCTGGTCACGGTGTAGCCCCCTCCCTCCTGCCTGTTTCCTTGTGTTATACCTTAGTCTCCTACAGCAGTACCCATTCCCATCTTCTTCTTCTCCCCAGATACCTGTTCTGATTTATCATTTATATATCTTTGAGTATGAAACTGCCTTGTATAACATTGTTTGGGTGCATGTTTTGAATTCAATTGACAGTTTATATATCTATGTGTATAATATATACAATATATTACATAATATTATTTACAATATATTTATATATAGTATTTAATCATACTCATACATGAGTATCATACTCATAATATACATGAGTATGATTAAATGTGTATATATTGTAAGTATGATTAAATATATAAACTTGATAAAGTTAGAAAATATATCTGTGTGCCATGAGATCAAACCCAGGGCCTTGGACAAGCCAAGTAAGCTCTGTGTCCTTGACCCAGACCCCCAGCACTGATGATGTTTTAACTGTTTTGAATCTTGGCCTATTTTCCACTTGTTAAGTTTTTTTTCTCCACACTGTAAAGTCTACAGCATGTTTTGAGAACTGAATATGAGCACGTCTTTCACAATAGTCCACTATTTGCCTCTGTTGTTTACTCATCTGCTCTCCTGAGGTAGCCAGGGCATCTTCAATGCCAATAATCTTGCTGCCTGGGGAATTAGCATTGTCAGTGGAGGCATTCACAAACAATCTCCCTACCTCCTCTACCACACAGGCTTCAAAGGGGAAGGAGTGAGGATGCACTCCTGATTTTAGTAAATCCAATGCCGACCTTTTTTTTTTTTTTTTTCCTTTGAGGAAAGCGAACATTCCAAGGTATTGAGCATAGTAAACCTAAAAAAAATAACTCAAGACAGGACCCTTTCCTTTCCTAAGAGCTCTGACTCCAGCTTTCCTGTTATTATAAAAATGTCATGTTAACTGTTTTTTTTTTTAAAGGCAATTTTTCAAAGCTAGAATGAGCTTTATAAAATTAAAAAAAATAACACTGAAGCTAATCTCTCAATGTCTGCCAACTGGTCTAAAGGTCTAAAAATATATCTCAAGTCCTGATTGCTTAGAGGAATCTGGCTTTGTAAACCGCCAAGCAGCTTTCTACAAGACATGGCTTGGACGTTAGATGACCTCAGAGGACCAGAGGACCGACTGGCACACATTACACAAAGTTGAAACCACAAGAATGGAAATGCAAATGGCGTCAATAAAATGTCACTGCGGTGCCAGTGTCTGCCAGAAAGACCACACTATCAGATGGCCATGGCAACCTCAGAGCCTTCCCAGACCATCTCGAGTGTATCCCGTGGATAATTACAGACGAGGGCAGGCAGTCCTTCCAGGACCATCGGTGCCTCCGAGACCAACCAACTAATTTTCTTCATTATCCAAAAATCTCTGGCATGCCATTCATACAATCACATAGGTTTGATTGCTAATATAATTAAAATTTGGCAGTGAGTTCTGTATGGGTTTGATGTGTGTACTTTTATTTCCCCCAAACAAATACAGAATAAGATTACGGTTCCTTGAATCAGACAAAAGCCTATGTCCTAAGTGGAAACATTCTTCTAAAGTGACTTGATAGGGGGCATACAGGTGTTTATAATTTGAGGGAGAGAATTCATTTTCCTCTTTAATTTTATTGCAGTTTAGAGATTACCAAGAGTAAAGAAATAAGGCAGATTGTCTTTCGATATTGTGAACAAATGCATTGACATCCTGCCAGTGGGTGGGAGAGGGCAGGCAGCCCCAGAGGCCTCTCTGTGTTCTTCTGCCGCCCTCCCATTGGGGCTGATCTCACTGGGAGGTGCCCCTGTGTCCACTCATGCTTCCACAAGGATGGGCTGCCTTTCCAGGGGCATCGAAGTATGGAATACAGCGCTCCCAAGAATCTGATCAATGGAACCACACCGAAACCTATTGTAAAATGTCTCCCCTGGAGTGAAGGGCTTCTCCTTGGTTTTATGAGTCCAAACGGAAGTGTGTGTCTCTGAAAAACTATGTGTGAGAGGCCAGGAATAAGTAAGAAAGGGAAGCCTGTTTCTCTGCAGAGAAAGAATTAAAAAGCCCCCACTATCTCTTTGTGATCCATCATTTGGGGACCCAAGAGGTACTGTTGTCTTCCTGGACCTGTGACCTACCTACCCAAGGATGTAGGACTCAACATACTACACTGTCCCACTCTCTCAGGAGCTCTCCTCAGTGTCCTTTGAGTCATGCACAGTCAGAACCAGTGTGCCTGAGACTGTGGGGGAAGGGAGGGGCCTCTGTGACCATTTTAGCTTTGGATACAGCAGATGACTCTGAAGGTGCCAGGTGCCACACCACATCCCTCGGCATGTATCATCACTGTGCTATACAAAGTGCCGTCGGGAGAAGAGAGTCCTGCCAACAGACGAGAGGCAGAGGCTCAAAGAGAGACAGACGAGTGAGTCTGATCCCGGATCTCCACCATCCCGCCTAGCGCACTAGGCCAGGCTGCCCTTTTTGTGGTGGATAAGATGGGACCAGAGACTGTGCCCACCAGGCAAATATTCTACCACTGAGTGGCATCACCCGCCCCAAGGCTGGCTGCCCCTGGCTGTGACCTTGGCATGCAAATGTCAGAGAACAGGATTGGCTCACTAAGGCCCAGGTTTATCCAACTCAGAGTTTCTATTCCTAATAGTGTTTCTCCTCCATAGCCTTGGGGAGAGCTCAGGGATTCTGTGTTTCCTTGGAGCCTGGTGCAGAGTCACTGACTAGAAGATCTAAAGGAGCTTTTGTCTCCTATAAAATTGTTTGTCTCAGCTGATGTAGCTTCGTTGGTAGCACGCTGATTTAGCATGCACAAAGCCCTGGGTTCAACCTCCAGTCCTGCACAAATTGACCATCGTGGAGCATGCCTATCATCCAGTGCTTGGTAGATAGATGTAGAAGGACCAGAAGTTCAAAGTCCCTTGCTACATAGCAAGTTTGAGGTGAGCCTGACCTACAGGAGACCTTTGTCAAAAAAAAAAAAAAACAAACAAGCAGGCAAGAACTGTGTTTGGTGTCTGACAAAAACCAGAAATTCACAATAATCCCAGAGAAGGTTCAAGTTGGCAGGAAGTTAGTAATTTTCTACTACAGTTCTGTTTTCCCTGTTGTTGTGCTCTGTGTGGCCAGAGACAATCATTTCCTATGTCGGGTGTTATGACTAAGTTATTTTTCTAAATATGCTTCAGTTTTAAAATCACCCATTTAAAGAAAATTCCTTGAGTTACTAATAGTGTGGTGGTAACACCTACAAGTCAAAAATGGTGATGCCACTGTGGCTCTAGCTGACGGCCAAGGGGACTTTACAGAGTCATCGTCAAAACACAGAGTGCACCATGAACTCCTGGGGCGCCCGTGAAATACAACAGAACCATCCTCGGAGTGCTGCTGCAGGAGCTAGGGGCAGGTCCAAGAATTTACATGTTGGTACTGCTGATGCTGGAGTTTTAGAAGGATGCTGTCCGCTGATGCTGGAGTTTTAGAAGGATGCTGTCCTGGCTAGTTTTATGTCAATTTGACACTAGCTAGAGTCATCTAAGTGGAGGGAGCCTCAGTTGAAAAAAAAAAATGCCTCCATGAGACCAGGATGTGCGCAAGCCTGTAGGGTATTTTCCTAATTAGTGATTGATGAGGGAGGGCCCAGCACATTGTGGGTGGTGCTCTCCTGGGCTGGTGGTCCTGGTTCTGTAAAAATGCAGCAAGCCAGCAACCAGCACTCCTCCATAGCCTCTGCATAAGCTCCTGCCTCCAGGATCCTGACCTGTTTGAGTCCCTGCCCAGGCTGCTTCCATGGTGGACCCTGATGTGGAATAAACCCTTTCCTCCCCAAGTTGCGTTCAGTCATGGTATTTCATCACAGTAATAGAAACCCTAAGACAGATGCCTATAAAGATCATAACTGAGTGTCCATCACACTGTGTCTAAACAAACTGGCTGCTACTCAGAAAATTCACTTTCTTCTTTCATTCTAGGGCCTTGACTTATCTTAGGCTATAACTCTTACATTCCTAAGGACACAGGCTCCCACTGGGGTCTGGGCTACCTGGTGCATCTCCTTTCAGGGGAAGCTTAAGTCCAGGAAGATCTGAGCTGCATGCTCATGGGAACCTGGCACTGCCCAAGGAGTCTGCCTCAATATGCCTATAGTCAGGATGAGAGAGGTCAGAACTCCTGTTCTCTTCCTGGCTTTCTTAATGGGTGTTATTCTGTAATCATTAAGGGAAGAAATGATTTGTGGCTGGGCTGAGCTAAGAAGTATTCTAACTCTTCAAACAGAACCCTGCCCAAGATGTATCCTTCACATAGGGATAGAAGACAGTTCAGGAGGCACAAAAGAGCAACATAATCAGAGCCTGACCATGCCACCTGATGAATTGGGACCCTTGCTGAGTTCTACCTCAGCCATGTGTAAAACAAACACCAAACTAGCTTTCTCAGGCTGTGAGGGATGTGACAAAGAAGCCTTGGTACACAGCTGGTCAGGCTGCAAGTGCCCAGTGTCACTGGTACTCACAGGGAAACTCCCAGCATGCTCCAGGAACCTGAGCAACTTGGGGATCCTGGGCTGGCACCAGTTCAAAATCCCTTACTCAGAAAAAGAGTCACTTTGGTGTTGGCTATGGCTGCCTCTCCATCTACACTAGGTTATCATGTCTCCACACAAGCAGACCAATGTCTTCTGAAACCCTTTATATTTTGGGTATGCGTACTTGGATTGCACTGGACTCCAAACCTTCTTCAACTGTCTGTTAGGGCCTTGAATTTAGTACACATGAAACACTTCCTTCTACTCCAGTCATGTCAACCAGGCATGTGTGCATCCCGACTCACAGCTCTGGGTATCCCAGAATGCAGTCTGTGCCTCACCTCCGCCACATGTCACGGTGCAGGGAAAGAAGTCAGTCTGCCTCCACTGATGGCTGATGGGCTGGTAAAAGAAGAACTGGACCACGCTGCCTTTGGCCACAGTGTACCTGGTCTAGACAGAGAGAACGGTGATGGCATGGCCCATTCCACACAATGAGTCCCAGCTCTTCCTGCCTTCTTTGCCCATCTTAGGCAACACCCACAAATATGACAATAAGCCAAGCTACAGGACTAGGAGGGCTTTAGAGGGGATAGCCTCTCCTCAGACTTACCCCAAATAGGGGTTCAGACAATTCTTAACTAATCACCTTGGAGTCATTTTTTTTTCATATAACTTTATGCCTGTGAATGGATTCACAAAACAGTGCGTGGACTTGTTTGCTTACTTATTTAGTATTTTTCCTTCCTGAAATATTAGTTCTACTTTTTCCATGACACCAGAAACTGAGGTTTAATTTGGGTTGGGTTTGCTTATAACATCTATATAATTGGGACTCTTGACTCCAGTGATTCATATTTTGCTTTGATATTACACAAATGGTATTTAATTTTCCATTAGTATGTATTAATTATACAAAGCAATAGGATTCATTACGATATCTCCATACAAGCCCATAATGTACTTTGATTCTAACATTTTAAATAGCACAAGTATTCCCCTCTAGAAGTTCTTCTAAGGGCACAACTCGGGAAACTTACCTGCAGTGAACACAGATACAGTGGAGTCCCATGTGAACGTTCTAGTAGCTAATTAAAAGGGAAGGGCACTGCTGGGGGCAAGCAGCAGTTATAGACAGGACTACGTTCATTTGTAGGTGATTTTACTCAAACAACAAGCTCTCTTCCTACGTTTTTCTTTAGTTTCTTCCCTGGTTGAACAACAGAAACCCCCATGAATTTAGGAAGCAGCACAAAGAGAAAAGAGTGAAAATAAAAGCTAAGCTCAAAAGAGGAAGCCCTCCAAATGTGAATATACATATGATCACCAAGACTTTATACCTCGAAATCACTGAGAGGAGATGACAAGTGTTTTCAGCACAGTAAAGGGACAAGGAAGTGAGGTAATGATGTCTCTAGCTGTTCTACTGTGTATGCAAATGTTCCAGAAGTAAAAGGATAAGGGCAGGCTTCCACCAGAACAGTGGTGACAGTTACAATGATAGAAATGTGAACAGTCGCAGACCAGGCTGGCGTGTGACAAACACTGTGTGAAGAAGGTGGTCCCCAAACATCTCGGGGCTCAGGATAGATAGTCTCTCTTGTAGAGTATTTTATAAAGTGAATACCAAGACTTGGAAAGAGCATGCCAAGGAAGCAAACAACCAGTCCTGAAGAACCAGAGAGATGGCTCAAAGGTTAAGAGCACTGGCTGCTCTTCTAGAGGACCTGGGTTCTAATCTCAGCATCCACATGACAGATCACAAAGGGAATTATAATTCCAGTTCCAGGGGATCCAATGTCATCTTCTCTTCTCCACAGGCACCAGGTACATACTTGATATAGAGGCATCCATGCAGGCAAAACACTCACACACATAAACTTAAAGTTAAAAAGAAAACCTATCTGTCCTGAAAACAAACACAAAATCTAAAATAATACAAAGCCACATCCAGTGACATATAAAAGGATACATAGTTTTATGAATAATAAAAATAATAATACCTAAAATATAATGATGCCTGAAGGGTACTTATAATAGAAAGCATGGATGGGTTAACATTTGAACCAGATCAAGAGGGAAAAAGGAGAAAATCCCATTATTATCTTAAAAGACACAGCAAGCTCTGAAAAGTTCTACACTTGTGTAGTGAAGGAGAAAGAGACACCAGCAAGCCAGCCACCCAAGGAGCAACATGTAATGGGACATAGGTAAAGCCACGGACCATGTGGCAATACATATATTAATGGTTATGGGCTATTTAAGATATAAGAGCTGACTAGCAAAAGGCTTGAGCCATGGCCATGTGGTTATAATTAATATAAGCCTCTGTGCGTTTACTTGGGGGATACGAGTGGGAGAGATTTGTCCCGACTGCTGGCAGGCTGGGACACAGGAAATCTTCCAACTACAGTGTAGTTTTATGAAACAAATCCCTTCCATCAGGTAAGATCTCAGAAGATTCTACAGGAGCTTCATATGAACTGTGTACAGAGAACTCTGCCATGAAATGACAGACATCTGAAGGAAGGCTGCTGTCCCATTTCTGCTCAACATCATGTCACATGTCGCAAATAATGCAAGATAAGAAGAAAACACAACACGACAGGAAGGAAATCTGTCATTGTACAGATGTCGCAATCTATACAGGTACACTTCAAAAGAACACACAAATGACTAGCGTGGATACGTGACTACGGCTAGAGCATAATGAGGTATAAAAGTCTGTTGGATTTTCACCCACTAGACACAGATGTATAGAAAGAAGGGGGAAGAGATATTTATAAAACATCAAAACAACCAACACTGGAGATAAGTGTAATTCAAGACAGGTGAGACACACGTGCTAGAAATCACAAATACCAAGAGAAACTTTAAGTAACCAGACAAAAGTGTGGAGACACTGTATTTATGGATTAGCAAGGCCAGCATTGGAAGCTGCTGATTTACACTGCTTAACAAATCCAAAGAATTCTGTTTGTTTGTTTGTTTGTTTGTTTGGAAAAATCATCTGAGTTTATTAATTTATATTTAATTCTTAAAATTTATTCTTTGGGGATTTCATGCATGAATACAATATATTTTAGGTCATATCCACCCCTCAGTCCCCACCTCCACCTCCTCCAAGGAGTTTTATACAAACTGACTTCAAGCCTGACAGGGAAATGTGGAATCAGGAATATCAAGGACCATCTTCAAAAACACAGCTAGAGTCTTCAGCACAGATATTAGGACTTAACTGGAACACAGTGTAGATAAATCACAATGGTATTGGAATAACTGTCCCCATGAAACAAAATCCCTCAGGACACCTGCAGAGTGGCCTCTGGATTTAGGGTTTGGGGAGAGGGGCTGTTCCCCATGCAGTGGCCCCATGTCAATGGGGTAGTCACACTGAAAGAAATACTAATTGAATTTCACAGAATAGACAAAGCTACGTTCGGGGGGAAAGGCAAAACATCAAGGCCCCATGAAGCAACACAGAAGAATGTCTTCATGACTGGGACAAAGCAAAGATTTCTTATCTTGGACACAAACAGCACCAAGGGTCTGTCACACCACAAACAGGTAGCAAAGATGGGCATGCCACACTGCCAACAGATGATAAAGATGGGCATGCACATTGTAAACAGGCAGTAAAGATATCTATGCCACAACACAAACAGGCAGTAAAGATGGATATGCCACACTGCCAACAAGTTAAGACCTATATAGGAAAAGTAACAATGGAGGAAACTCTAAACATGAAGTGAATTAAGAATTCAGTTCTACGTCTTCAATTCTAGCACTTGGAAGGCACAGGCAGATCTCTCTGAGTTCAAGCCCAACCTGTTCTATAGAGTGAGTTCCAGGACAGCCATGGCTACAGAGAGAATCCTTGTCTCAGGAAAAAAAATCAGCTCTAGAAACTCAAGACACAACATAAAAATAATCTGTAGAAGAAAATAACAAAGGTAAAAATGTATATAAACAGAAAGAAAAGTGAAACTAAGAAAAAAAGTTGACCAGCACAACTAAAAATTAGTGTCTAGACACATCAGAGATACTTTCTGGATGAGTAGAGCAAAACAAAAAATTAGACAAGGAGTCAATAAATTCTACTCTACTCTACTCTACTCTATTCTACTCTACTCTACTCTACTCTACTCTACTCTACTCTACTCTATTCTACTCTACTCTATTCTACTCTACTCTACTCTACTCTACTCTACTCTACTCTACTCTACTCTATTCTACTCTACTCTATTCTACTCTACTCTACTCTACTCTACTCTACTCTACTCTACTCTACTCTATTCTACTCTACTCTATTCTACTCTACTCTACTCTATTCTACTCTACTCTACTCTACTCTATTCTACTCTACTCTACTCTACTCTACTCTACTCTATTCTACTCTACTCTACTCTACTCTACTCTACTCTATTCTACTCTACTCTATTCTACTCTACTCTATTCTACTCTACTCTACTCTACTCTACTCTACTCTACTCTACTCTATTCTACTCTACTCTACTCTACTCTATTCTATTCTACTCTACTCTATTCTATTCTACTCTACTCTACTCTACTCTATTCTACTCTACTCTACTCTACTCTATTCTACTCTACTCTACTCTACTCTACTCTACTCTATTCTATTCTACTCTACTCTACTCTACTCTACTCTACTCTACTTTACTCTACTCTACTCTACTCTACTCTACTCTACTCTATTCTACTCTACTCTATTCCTTTTTGACAGGTCTTATTCTATAGCCCAGACTGCTTTGGAACTTACACTATGATCCAAGTTAGCCTCAAACTCTCAGTCCTCCTGCCTCTGCCTCTTAATTAATGATATCGCAAGCATGTTCCGAAATGCTTAGGCACATGCTTACTTAAAAATCCCATGCCTACTAACCTCTAATAGATGCCAGGGGCTGCAAGGAACCACACAATTTTTCCATAGCCTGTTACTCTCCAGTTCTTCAAGAGAACAGTGTGTGCTTCTTCCCCAGTCTTCAGATGCACAACTCCTTCTGCAAGGTCATTCCCATCTGATAACTCTGAGTTCCATGTCACGAGAAAATGCACAGAGGACTCCAGGAGAGGTGACAGCTCTCCACCTGCCTCATTTAGTCTGCTCCTCATTAACTGCTCTGGTCCTCCCTTCAGGAACTCTTCCCACCCAGGGGAGAAGAAGGGGCCCTGAGAAACACATCAGGTACCGCCAAATGCCATGTGTCCCCATGGTATATGTGAATGAACTTGAAGCTGCCGCCTTCCCTATTTAAGCCACGCCCCCTCCCCCATCCTAAGTAGATAGATCTGCCCAACAGGAGCGGAATTGAAAGTAGATTAAGAGTGGTTGAGATGGGCTTTGTGTTACGTTGTTACTTTCTTGGTTTTGTTTTGGCTGTTGTAACAAGCAGAGAAAATGGATTTTATATCTTAAGAGAAACATGGTAATAAAAAAAAAAATGCTCCCCGGGGCCATGGTTCCCTAGGATTTCTATACTCACTCAGTCCCCTGGATGCCTCCACCGTACTTCAAACTGAAAATATCAGCACGGCAGGGAGCCAATGTTAGCCAGTCTCTTAGATGGCTGTGAGGGTGAGGAGGTGCTGGGGCTGTGACCCAAAAGGGAGCAGCTGAGAGGTGAGGGAGGAAGGGTGAGGAATTAAGGACCATTTGTAGCCACACAGTAAGCAAAAACAAACAAACAGAAAACAGAGGGTGAAAGAACAGTAAGCTCCCTAGAGAGCACTGGCTCTTCACTGAAAAAGCTTGCATGGGGGTAATGGTGATGGGTCAGCCAGCAGATGACAAACTTGGAAGCCTGGGTTCATCCCTAGGACTCACACAGTGGAAGGAGAAAACTACCTCATGCCAATTGTCCTCTGCCCTCCACATGTCCCCACCTGTGGCCTCCCTCCACAGACGAGAAATTAAAATGTAATAAAAATTTTAAAAAAAGAAACTCAAGCCCATGGTGGTGGCGCACGCCTTTAATCCCACCACTCGGGAGGCAGAGGCAGGCAGATCTCTGAGTTTGAAGCCAGCCTGGTGTACAAAGCAATTTCCAGGACAGCCAAGGGTACACAGAGAAACCCTGTCTCAAAAAATAAAAATAAAAAACAAGCAAACAAAAAAATTAAATGACCCCACGAATCTGTTAACATTAAGTCGAAAATACCAACTTGATAAAAACATGATTATTAAAATCTACTTCATATGTCAAAGAGAAATAATAAAAATGAGCAATGTTTCTTTGTAGACAGACATTCCATTTAATAAGATCTTTGTAGGAATAAGTTTTGATAAAACTATCAAGTACACTCTTTTTAATTACATGATTTTTTTTAAAAAATGACTCAACCCATCTGTTTTCCTCCAACAAGTGTGAGCTTGTTGTGCGGGCTGCAGGGAGGGATTAAGGTACCTGAGAAGAGATGCAGAGAAAATCTGCAAATGTACAGAACAGACTCAGTCATCAGGGGATCTGGGTGTCTGGGTGTGGCAGGGTCCTTACACAAATTATTTTCTAGACATTGTCCAAAGTACCTGGGAGACACAGGGGTTCTACCTGGGTCCTGCTGAGACTGAACACTTTATGATTTGATGTTTCATTCTGATGTGGAGTTCCTGGGTTGTTGCTGACGGAGATGGCCACCCTAACGGGCATTTTCATTTTGAGGTTCTACATAAGAAATATAATAAAAGCCATTTCCTACCTTTGACTCTCCTTGACACCTGCTTGCTTTCCTTCTGTGGAAAGCCCTACTATTACGGTGTCTCTATCTACCCCCTCCCAGCAAACCCTGCCATCACAGTCTGTCTGTCCATCCCCTCCCAGCTGACCCTGCCATCATAGTCTGTCTGTCCATCTCCTTCTACCTGACCCTGCCATCACAGTCTGTCTGTCTGTCCCCTCCCACCTGCCCTTTTGGCAAACCCCTTCCTACACCCACAGAGGAAAGGGGAGAGAGGGGGTGGACAGGCTTTGCACAGCTTACAGCTGAGCCTAACCTGGGGAAGGTGTATTCTCACTATTTCACAGAAGAAGAACTATGATTTAGTCCTCGTCCCTGTCTTTGAAAAGCTATAGGAATGAAATTCATTTAGAAATATCTCTCTCCATCAAACCTAACTTTCAAATCAAAATTTCAAACTAAACTAGCAAAAAAATAATAACCCTTAGGAGTCACACTCTAACGTTAATGCTGTAAACAGGTTTATTTGGCATTTATTTACTGGTGTATAGGTGCATATATATGTGAGCACACTCATGCGTATATGTCTGAGCACACTCGTGCATATATGTGTGAGCACACTTGTGCCTCGGCACTTATGTGACCATCAAAGGAGCTAGTGGGTACCAGAAATTGGATTCAGATTGTCAGGCTTGGTGGCAAGCATTTATTAATTTGAGACAAATCTCACTATGTAGCCTAGGCTAGTCTCAAATTTGTGATCCTCCTGCCTCAGCCACCTGATTACAGACATGAACTAGCATGCCCTGGCTGAACCGCTTTCATGAAGAAATGGACCTCAGCAGGCCACATCAGAGGAGCAGGTGAGGCTCTTCGCAAGGCTCCACCTTTGTGATCAGCAGCAAAGGTGTAGGGGAAATGGGCTCTAGATTGAGGACGTGATGAAATAATTGAAATTCCTTCCCTGTGTCCCCCAAGAAACAAAACTGAAGTCTCAGCCCGCAGAGCCTCAGACTGTGATCTGACTTGGAAACGGGCTCTCTGCAGATGCCATGTTGTTGATAGGGGTTGTCAGACTGGGCCTGAGCCCAGAGTGCCTGTGTTCTTATGGAAAGGGCCGGCTATGAAGGCAGGTGTGCACGGTGGTGGTGGGGGCCGGAGGTGTGTGGGTGTGTGTGTGGGGGGAATAACATGACTTGGTGAGTGATGATGAAGGAGGAGAGAGGAACATGAAGCAGGTCCTCCCTCTCACCCCTCAGAAAGAGCCAATCCCACCCATACCTTTGCTTTACATATTACAGCTCCAGAACTGTAAGGCAGTCTCCACCCTTGTGCACACACTCCATCTGTGGTATTCTGTTACTGGACCATCAAGAACCCTAGGCAGGTACTGGCCCTAACACACATGCGTGCACACACACACACTCTCTCTCTCTCACACACACACACACACACACGCGCGCGCACACACACACACACACACACACACACACACCCTGCCCCTGCTGTGTTCTAACACACACACACACACACACACACTCACATGCGCGCACACACACACACATGTTCTAAAGCACCTGGAAATATGTGGATTTCACTGCTGCTGCCACCACACTGTGAGGCCATGACAGAAAGGAAAACAGGCAATTAGATATGCTATCAGAATTCTCTAGACAAGCAAAACAGTGTGAGTAGACAGCATCGAGATAACGGAGTGGCCTCCAAAGAAACTGGAGACAGACTGCATGGTTGAGGACGAATGGAAAAGCAACCAGAAAGTGTTTACCTAGAGGAACAAATATCTGAATTGAGCAAAAATGACTCCCCCCAAATGACAGCTTGCAGAGGGTAAATTCCAGGTAAAAAAAGAAAACAAATGGTTTTTTTCTCTCCCCTGACAATGGGTGTATGTTTCCCCGAGAGGCTTCCACCACAGAAACACATATCTTCCTCAGAGTCATTTGATTTTATTTCAGTGAAATGCACTCCAACTTGATATTGCCAAACATTTAGTCACAGATGCCAATGTTAGGTAATTTCCCACCGGGTAACCAGTGCTCATCAGTCAACAACTGCCCCAAACAGCAAGGACTGTTTCTACTGTATCTACTGCCCACTGGTGGCCAGGTACACATATTGCAGGAGCAGAATCCTGTGCTCCAGGGTAAATCACCCCATTGCCACAGAGATGGGACAGGAGCCACCATGAGAAAGTGTTCTTCAGGAAAACAAGATTATACAGTGAGAAGCCCACAGAAAGAAGGAAAAGCACAGTTCCCAGGGACAATCTAGCTCTGAAAATAGGGTTTCTTAAAGAATAAAGACCAGAATTTTTCTTTTCTCCTGGTGAAGTATACGTTACATGTAAAATTACAATAGTTTTCAACAGCTCATTTAGTAAAAGCCCCACATTTATAAAATCTATGACATAAACTATGAAGACAAACGTAGCCCAGAACACCCTCAACTGTGCTGGCAGTAGCCTAGAGGAGGTGGCCTGGGCCCCCCTGCCTCAGAGTTCTGTTTTAGGTGGAACCATCTTTATACCAGATGTTCCTCACTGAGTGAGATGGGAAGGGGTACAGTGAAATGCAGGGGACCGTCATCAGGAACCCCAGGTGGACTCTTACCCCACCCTCTAAGCAAAGTCCAGGTGTTGCTTGATCGTGTGATGGTCCAGAAAGAGATGGATGTAAGCAGAGTTCCTTACCTCAGCCACAGCACAGCTGGGCTACACCACACTGTTCTGAATGAAAAAAAAAAGTAACTGATGGAAAAGAATATTTCCTAGAAACCCACAGTATTTGGACAAGCTCCCAAGTCAGAGAAAAACAACATCAGAGCCATTCTGACTTCACTTTAAGTGTCTCCAACTTTGCCAGGTCCTCTCCCACCAAGCACCCCACAGCCGTGGAAGAAAATGGCTGTAGGCATGGAAATGACATTCTGTTTGTACACAGTTAGCTGTGTGTAACACCCGCTTTGATAACTATGTTTTTAAACAACCCTTTCGGTCTTGAGGGCCCCAAAGCCCTCCAGACACTGAAGCTGAAATCCAGAGCTGTTTATTCAGTCTCAAAGAGCCAGGGTTCGGAGACAGGGGGATGAGGGGGCTGCTAAATCAGAGTGCAGAGAGCGTGCTGTCACGTCGCACTCTGTCAGGAGGTAAGTGTCCATCTGGTTAAGAACGTCAGAAATAATCTTTATCTGTGCAAGTGATGTGTGGATACATAGTATTAAAAATGATTTTAAGAATCATATATGATAAATGTACCTGAGGCCACTTTCCCCAAACATGTCCCCTCTGCAATGGTTACTGTGGTTTCACTTTCTGATGTGTTCCTCAGTATTACAAAGATATGCACACACACACACACACACACACACACACACACACACACACACACACACACACAATGGTCCATGCGCATATACATATCCTATAGAAATGGTTTGTTGGCTGGGGAGACAACTCAGTTGGTAGAATGCCCACCATACAAGGACCTGAGTCTGATACCCAGTGCCTGCATTTAAAGCAAAAGCTGGTACACACCTGTAATCCCAGCATTGGAGAGGCAGGACAGGAGAGCCTCTGTGTTCACAGACTGACAGCCTAGCCTAATCAGTGAACCTGGATTGCAATGAAAGACTGTCATAAAACACAAGGTAGATAGCTCCGAAGGAGCAACAGCCAGGTGGACTTCCAGCTTCTGTGTGCATGAGCACACACATGCACCCACACGCCAAGCAATACGTAGCTCATGAGGATGTGTGATCATATACAAAGAATCAACAGGGTCCCTTCAAGCTCGGTCTGTGCTGATACCATAACCACTATCCTGAAATACTAATCTCTGTGGATAGCTCCCCGACTCAATCAGCGTCTCTTGCTCGGCCAGAGCCCTCTGGTACTGACTCAGTAAGAATATCGGTTCTCTGAGCAATTAAAAGAAAAAAGTATTGTGTCCGTGTGTGTGAGAGAGAGCCAAACAGCAGCACTACAAGGAAAGTATAGAATCCATGCTGTAGTAAGAGCTTAGAGAGAGAAGAGATGATCATCATGGCCCCATCCAGATCTCTGGGCAATGTGACTATCCGAGAAGAACTTGGGGTTGGTGCTTTCAGGATCTCACACAGAAGTCACAGATACCCATGGAAGCTAGGCAGATGATAAAGACGCGTGGAGCAGGGTGAATGGCAGCAGACACCTGTTCCTTTCATGCAATGTGAAGGATGCAACTGGGGAAGAGTGTAAACTACCACAAGCAAGAAAGTGAAGCCACAACCTCCTTGACATAGAACAAGCCAGCTACTCATCAGCTCCCTTCCACTTTAAGGGCAGGAAAAAAAAACTAACAACTGATATTTTTATATTTAAGAAAAAAATCTCTTCGTTTTCCAGCATTGATCATTGTCTTAGTTTTCGTTCCTGCTGCTGTGATTAAAACACGGACAAAAGGGACTCAGGGAGAAAGGGTTTGTCCTGGGTCACAGTTCCAGAGTGCCATCTGTCTCGCTGGGCAAGACAAGGAGGACGCAGCTTGAAGCGGCTGGTCACATCACATTCACAGGCAGGAAGCAGGGAGGGGTGACTGCATGCTTCTGCTCAGCTCCCTTCACTACACACGCAAGCACACAGTCTAGGACCCCAGCCAAGGGATGTTCCCACACAAAGCAGAGCTGTGCAGGCTCACCCTTGGCTGATCACACTGTAGGCTGAAGTCAGAACCTCGGGATGAAGATCAGTTCACAGGTTTAATCAAACCTCTACATGTCTCTCTGGTAGCACAACCAGTGTCTCCATAAAACATCCTTTGTCAAATTAATGCATTGAAAACAAATAGTATAGTGTTTTTTGAAGTTTCATGGGGTTTTGTGTGATGATTAATATCAAAAGGATCAAAACTCACTAACTAGGATACAAGCCTCTGGAAGGCTGTGAAGGAATTTCTAGACCAGGCTGAGACAGGAAGACCCACCTGGATGTGGGTCCTGATTAGTTACAAAGGAAAGGCTTGCTGAGCACTGACATTAATCTCTCTCTACTTCCTGACTGCAGATGTGGTCAGCTACCACATGACCCTGCCGCCATGACTTCCCGCCATGATGGACTTACTGTGAGTCCAAACAAACCCTTCCTTCCTTCCTAAGTTGCTTTTGTCAGGGATTTTCTTATAGCAACTATAAAAGTAATTAATATCATTTCCCCTCATAAAGGTATAACTGGCAATCAAGGCAATTTTTGCCCTTCTACTAAATTTTGGACGATTTTTCTGGAAATGGCAGGTGAACTCATTCACTGGATTATCGTTTGTTCTTTCATTCCTCGGAAATTTTCTTATACACCAGATTAGTTTTAACTTGTGTTGCTTTGGAAATAGATTGGCCTCTACACTTAATTCTTTTATACAAGGGAAGATGGTTCAACTCTACCTAGAGAGAGAAGTAGGCTCAGGGCTCTGGGGAAGACATAGTCCAAAAGGATGCTAGAGCAGGGCTCTTTGTGGTGGTATTGTGTTCCCCAAAATATTGTGCACCCTAATAAACTTATCTGGGGTCAAAGGACAGAACAGCCACTAGATACAGAGGCTAGAAAATGGTGGCACTCACATCTTTAATCCTAGCATTCCAGAGGCAGAAATCCCTCTGGATCTCTGTGAGTTCAAGACCACATTGGACACAGCCAGGCATGGTGACACACACCTTTAATCCCAGGGAGTGATGGCAGATAGCAGAAAGGTATATAAGGTGTGAGGACCAGGAACTAGAAGCATTTGGCTGGTTAAGCTTTCAGGCTTTTGGGCAGCAGTTTAGCTGAGATTCATTCTGGATGAGGACTCAGAGGCATCCAGTCTGAGGAAACAGGATCAGCTGAGGAACTGGCAAAGTGAGGTAGCTGTGGCTTGTTCTGCTTCTCTGATCTTCCAGCATTCACCCCAAAAACTGGTCTCAGGTTTGATTTTATTAATAAGGCCTCCTAAGATTCCTGCTACAGCTCTTCATCAAATGTGACCCTGATCTTGAATCAGCTGATGCAGTACAACACACTCACAGGGCTGAGGACGGCAGGGACAGCCCTGTCAGAGGAAACCTAGGGATGACCCCTGCCCTCTCCTTTTCTTCCCCAAGATGGTGTGCTTAGCCATTACCCATCTCCACCGACTTATCTGTGGATTTAAACTGAGCAGGGCACATGGGGGTGATGAATATGAAATTATACTCCCTCTGTAAGAATGAAGATTGATTCTTAACCCTGAGAGTCTCTACTTGAGCAAGAAGAACAGTTCTTGGGAATGACCTGTTCAGATGGAAACACAGATACACACTCTGTATGAATTCCCTTGCTGTGTTTAAATGGGATGGTCTGAAGATGGTCCATCTACCTTGAAGATGAAATCAGCCATCAGGGGCCCAGGAATCTTGAAGGTTTGTCTGTCAGCACCCTTCTGAAACTCAATCGTTGTGTTTTCTACAACAAAAACCCCGGGATTGTTGAAGCTGTGTTCTCCTCTGTTTCCTTGAAGTGTTTTTGACTCAATAACTGAAAATTTAAAAAGAAAATTTAAATATGAGAACCATCCTAAAGACATTTGGTTTCAAATGACATTTTTACTAAGTGCAACATCAGTATGTGTGATCAACAAATATAGAACTATCTACTCAGTTGATGGCATTGATTCCTATTGGCAGAATAGATACGTGAAAGTTTTAGGGGCTAGCAAGGATGGGGTTTTTTTTGGCCCAAATAGGTCTACTCAAGTTCTTGGAATCATTTCTACCACAGAATGAAGAGGAAAGTTTTCTTAGTTTATGCTTTTTTATGAGGTATCTAAAAGCCATGTCTCTTACTACCCATTCAGAAGAAAGAATCTCAATTTTGCTTTCAAGTATTATTTCTTCTTAAGTAAGTATAAATTCATGCTGTGCTGTGTAGTCTTCTGTCATCTAGTCCATGCGAATCTAGCACAATAGGTAAACCAGGAACTGATGGTGAAATGTGTGCTGTGTTGGGGCAGCTGCTGTTTTTCCACAGTGCTGAAGGACAACTTTCCATGTTTCCCAGGACCTCAGCAACATGAAAGAGAGTGTGGGAATCTGCAGAGGTGATCTGGGAGCAAGGAAAGACATCCATCCCCTAAACCACAGCGTAGACTTTCTTTTAGTTTGATTTTGATGTCTAGGAGAGCTACAGAGGAGAATGCTTTAGTTCTGAGTTCCTACAGAGGCCTCCATGGCATCTACATGGATGGCAAGGTGGAAGGCCCTGGAAATCCATAACCATCCCACCACTATTAAGGAAGAGGATATGTGTCTGTATTCTACTGTCCAAGGGCCAGCTAACTTCTCCCCTCAGGTCTCCACAGTGGGGTGGGGTGGGGGTATGGAGAGTGAGCAAGTAGGACCAGCAGCCTCACACAGTAGGAAGTGCCATCAGGAACTGAAGCCTTCTTCTGTGCCCGGATCTTTGCAGCTCATTTATACATTTTAGTATGATATTCATTTTATATGCATGCATCTGTATGTGAGCCCACATGACAGTATGTGCACCAAGTGCATGTAGGTGACTGGTGATGGTTAGAAGGAGACATCAGATCCCCTGGAACCGGAGTTACAGGAGAGTGTGAGCCGCAGTGTGGGTACTGAACCGAACTCAGGTCTTCTGCAAGAGTAGTAAGTTTAACTGTCGATCCCTTTCTCCAGACCCTATAAGGACAACTTTAAATATTTT
The DNA here is from genome assembly GCF_007827085.1 of Peromyscus californicus insignis. Taxonomy (NCBI): domain Eukaryota; kingdom Metazoa; phylum Chordata; class Mammalia; order Rodentia; family Cricetidae; genus Peromyscus; species Peromyscus californicus. The sequence continues at coordinate 119,212,712 of NW_026294562.1, forward strand.
AATCTGTACTAAAAAAAGGATGGAAAGAAGGAAGGAAGGGAGGGAGGGAGGGAGGGAGGGAGGAAGGGAGGGGAAATAAAGAAGGGAGGGAGGGAGGGAGGGAGGAAAAGAAACAATGGCTTTAAAGATAACAAATGCCTCCAGCTGTTTCTGACTGAAGGGCTGACACTGAAAACGATCAGCTGTGGCTCCTTTGGAAAGAGGCAGAGCCAAGTGACCAAGGGATTTGTTTAGACTATGGAGGTCAGTAGAACACTCTTAAGGCGGCTTTTCGGTGGCTATGCATGAGGGCTTATTGTTAGCCACAGCACCAAGCATGTGCCTACAGCAGATGCATGTCTGCAGTGTGTACCTGTCTGCCCCAGCACTGCTCTCCTTGGGTCATTAGGTACAGTGCCACGGTTCTATTCATGCTCAGCAGGCAGGACTTGGGGGGAAAATTGTATTTTTTTTGCTTGGCAGAGGTTTCAACCTACGGCATCTTGGCCTTTCGGGTTATTGTTAGTAGAACATTTGATTTATTATTATTTTGAATTTTGAAAGAATTTTTTTAAATGTGTGTGTGTGTGTGTGTGTGTGTGTGTGTGTGTGTGTGTGTGTGTATGTATGTTTGTGTGACTATCTACTACATGAGTGCAGTTCCCACAGCAGCCAGAAGAGGGCATTGGATGTATGCCCTGGAGCTGGACTTCGAGGCAGATGGGAGCCACCATGTGAGTGCTGGGCATCAAATTTAAAGCAGTTAGCACTCTTAAACATTGAGACGTCTCTCCAGGCCTTTACTGTTTTTAAAATTACATTCGCTTATTTACTGGGGTAGCACTGGTGTGGTGGCTCTCTCAGCCTATCACATAGGTCCTGGGGACTGAGCTCAGGTCGTTAGGCTTGGCAGAAAGAAGCTTGACCTTCTGGGTCATCTTCCCAGCTGTGTCCAACATACTTAGTGCCCAAGTTTTGCTCTAATGACGTTGCTTTTGCATGGACTTTCTTATTGCTTGCATCTGGGGAGGGGCGCATGACTGGAAAATCTGGGGCTGTGGGTTCCCTACAATAATGTGGCTAAGATTAGAACATGCTAGAAATTCAGGATCTAAACAGCTCTAGGCATATTGGAAGATGGACTTTCTATAATGAAATTCCATCCCACAACAAAGGGACTTGAAATTAACAGTACCCAGCATTCCCAGTTTTCAATTCTGCAGCCATTTGGAAGGTTGTAGTTACGACGGGCCTTAAAAGAATGATTTATTACTGCAAAATAAGCTTGATTTCAGAAATGCAGCTTTTAAAAAAAATGGTTATATAAAACAAGAAAACAAAACCCCTTCTGTACTGTGAAGTTCAGACATGTAAACTAAGTCCTTTGCAAGGCAGCCAGCAGAGACGGGTGGCTTTCAGAAAGGCTTCCAGAGCTGCCCGTGGGGCTTCAGAAGGGGAAATCTCCAAGCAATAGATCTGTCACTTGGAGAAGTGGGAGCGTTTCTGAACCCTGGTCTCCAGAAGAGTGCCAGTCTCCAGTACAAAGCCAGGCTTCATCTGCCCGCCCAGGCTCGTGAAAACGAGGCTCCCTCGGGGTGTTTGTCCATACTTTTTCTGCTTACTGAATGCATATTCTGTTTTTATGCCTTAAAAAAAAAGTCTCTTAAAGCTGGGCATAGTGGCTGACACTGGCAAACCAAGTCCAGAGCCAGCCTGGGCTACAAGCCAGCCTGGGCTACATGGGTAGTTCCAGGATCACCTGGACAACAGAATGAGACCTGTTCTCAAAACAGCACCACAGTCTTCCGCAACTGAACTTGGGGATCCACTTTCAGTGTCATTAGGGCAACACACGAAAACTGCATTTTAAACAGTGGTTACCGTCTGACTGTCACGCCAGAGAGTCCGCCCAGCTGCTTGCTTTCTTTGTGGCCTCTTGGCCTGCCTTCCCAGTACCGGGTGTTGAACCCAAAGCCTCACACTATTATTCCGCTAATTTCCAGCAATGGTTTTTGCCAATCCCAAATAAAATCTCATCTGCAGCCAGGAAACCAACCATCTGTTTTTTTTTTTTTTATCTCTGTAGCTTTCTCTGTCTAGGTATTGCATCTTATGGAATCAGGTGATGTGTGGCTTTTTGAAATTGGCTTCTTTTACTCAGTCAATATTTTCAAGGATCGTCTACCTACATTGTAGCATTCATCAGAATATCGTCCCTTTTTATCACCAAATAATATCCCACATGTGTCCTGAATAGTTTATTAATTCAACAATTGATGGATATCTGCATTGTTCTCATTTGAAGACTAGCAGGACTAATGTTGTTATGGATATTCAGCACTTTACTTATTTATTATTTATTTATGTAAATATGTATGGATTGGCGGGATTTTTTTGAGATAGATTCTCACATAGCCAAGGCTGGCCTTGAACACCCAATCTTCCTGACTCCATCTCCTAAACTCTGGGATTACAGGTATGCATCACCACGCCTGGTGCTTTTTATAGTTTTTAGTCCAAATGATATCTCATGATTTTATTATTGAGATAGATGATTCACAGAATTCAATTGGGATGATTTTTGCTAGTTTCTAAGTGTCATATTTTAATTTACAAGGAAGAAGAACTGATCCCATAGAGTGTTGAAGACTTTCAAGCCATTAGAAAATAGGTCTCTAAAACTCCTGATGCTTCACATCAAGGCAAGTCTTGCTTCACTAATGTCAATCATAAGGGGCTAGAGAATTTCTCCCTAAGAGCTTGTGGTGGGGAGATAGCTCGGTCAGTAAACTGTCTGCTGTATAAGCAGAGTGACCTGAGGTGGATTCCCAGCAGCCACAATAAAAAACAAACCGAACAGGTACAGCAGCAAGTACCTGTAAATCTAGCACAGAGAGGCAGACGGTGGGTTCGTGGAGCTTGCTGCCAGCCAGGTCAGCCAAGTGGTGAACTCCAGGTTCAGTGAGAGATCTTGTCTCAGAGAGGGTGGGGAGTGATCAAGGATGACCTCTGACATCCAACTCTGGCTTCAACATGCATTCCCACCCTACGTGATCATGCATGCATACCCCCCCCACACACATACACACTCACACACCTGTGTACACAAAGGCAAAGAGTTTAGTGTGATGATGACTTGAAATTTTTGCACATAACCACTTTGTTGAAAACGTTTCTCAGGATATTTGTGGGTAAAATATTAGTTCTGGATGGGGAAGCAAGCATACATACTACCCAAACTGTGAGACTCTTCTGGCCCTGAGAAATTCTTACGATTAAAAAACTATTCTATGGTGGTGGCCTAAAAAGCAACTACACAGTATTTCGACTCAGTGACCTTGACTGTGTGGCTTCATGGGAGTGTCTCTTCTTCTGTACAGGCAGAGCTAGCCAAATTCAATCAGCAGGGTGGAGAGATGGCTCAGTGGTTCCGAGAATGGACTGCTCTTGCTAAGGACCAGCTCACAACTTCCTGCAACTCCTGCTCCAGGGGTTTGGGTGCCACTGGCCTCCTTGGGGACCTGCACTCATGTACACACATCCCCTACACATACACATAATTTAAAATAATAAAAATAGGCCTTTAAACCCAATACACTGCTTCAAGCTCAGAGCCCAGTCTATCTGAGACTTACTATCTTCCGGACACAACTAAGAAAGCCTGAGACTATAAGGACACCATGGCAGACAGGAAGAAAACCCATGACACTTCCAGCTTCTGTACATACTAAAAAACCAAACACTCCTAAGGTAAGCGATGCCATCTGACATTAGCATAGAAAGACGTCTCTTGCACTTCTTTAGCTACTCTCCATACCCCACAAATCCTTCACCAGCTTTCACTAACACCTGCACTGGAAGTCGATAAATCAGCGGCAAAGCTTGTCCTTCCAGGTCAAAGGTCATTGATGAGGTCTTTATTTAATTGTTTTATTTTTTCTTTTAGTCCCAAACTTCTGACATCTCTAGAAGATCCTTGAATCCTTGTACACTTTTGCATACAATTCGATTTTCTCTCTCATGGGGAGATTGAGCTCAAATTTATATCTTTTCCACCTAAAAGTAAAAGAACAACTTATAGCATGTGCACGCATACACACACACACACACACACACACACACACACACACACACACACACACCATTAATAATCAAAGAAGAAAGAGTGGGAGAGAACACAGGAAGGGTTTGAGGGAGAGCATCTGGGAAGGGCTGGATAGAGAAAAGGGAGGGGCAAAGTGATGTAATCCTATTTCAATTAAAAATGTATTTAAAATATTTCCTAGAGACATAGACTGTTTGAGTATACAGGATAGAAATCCGCATCGTAAATAAGGAAGTGGATTTTTATTTGTTTGTGTCTGATGTTGCTTTCAGGAAATTGTGTAACACGCTAAGTTGAATTCTACTTACAGAGACGGGCAGGTCCTTTCACAGTAATTCTCACGCTTCGACTGCCCAAAGGAACAGCAATCACATTTTCCTCTCCTAGAAAAGTGCACAAGACAAATATAATCAAAACTCACATGCTGAAGACCCATGAGTGTGAGCCATTGGGTTAAAACGCCGGCAGTTCCTCAGAACATTGAGCAACCATGTAACCGGTGGTTCCGCCTCTGGGTAGATGCCTGTGAGAACTGAGAGCAAGGACTCACACAAGTGTTTGCCCATCCACAGTCACAGCAGCACTGTCTACAGCAGCTGAAAGGTGGAGGCAAGTGGCCGGCCACATCATGACACCTATGCTGTACCCGCAGGTAAAGCAAATTCTGACGCAGGCTCTCACATGACTCAGCCAGGAAGAAACTATGCTAAGTGAAACAGAACAATGGTAAAAGGACACACAAGCAGAAAGTAGGTTACTCAGGTGTGGGGAGGGGAAGAGGGAAATAAGGAGTTTTTGCTAAGTGGGTAGAGAGCTTCTGTTTTAAAAGATAAAGGACATTCTGGAGACAGGTGATGACAATGGTTCCCCTGAACCATACACTTAAAAATGACTAAAATGCTGGTCACATGGACGTGAGAGATGGTTCGGTTAGGTCCTTGCAAGCACGAGGAACCTAAGTTCATTCCTCAGCACCCACACAAAAAGCACCAGGCATGGTGGCATATGCTTATAATCCAAGAGCTGGGGAGACAGAGACAGGAGAATCCTTGGGGTTCAGTGGTTAGGTAGTACAGCCTATTGGTGAGCTCTAGGCCAATGAGAGACTGTCTCAAAAGAGATGGATGGTACCTGAAGTTATTGCTGATCTTCACATGCATGAGCACGCACATGTGCATGATTCCCCTGACACACCCACATGTGCATGATTCCCCTGACACACACACAAAATGGATAAAACAGTCACTTTATATATATATATATATATATATATATATATATATATATATATATATATATATATGTAATCGTAATTTTAAAAATTCATACCGTATAATCTCACACTAGAACCGTGTGTTTCCGTATTGCATTCTCGTGTATATGTAAGTTGCAGCAATACATACAACACTATATTACATGCACATGTTACACTATACGGTGTGTGAGTGGGAAGATGAGAGTGTACACATATGAGTGTGAGGCAGAGGATTGTGTGGTTGCTCATTAGTGAGTAACAGCAAAGCATTTCAGTTCCTCTGTCCTCCATATGTGATGGGGAGCTCACACTCAGCTGCTGGTGGTGATTACCTCTGAGAAAGACAGAATTGTGGGGTGGGGGTAGAGAACATGAGTTCATGCTTTCTGGTTTTTCTGTAGTAAAATGTGCTTTTTTGTTTGTTTGTTTGTTTGGTTTTTCAAGACAGGGTTTCTCTGTGTAGTTTTTGTGCCTTTCCTGGATCTCGCTCTGTAGACCAGGCTGGCCTCAAACTCACAGAGATCCGCCTGCTTCTGCCTCCCAAGTGCTGGGATTAAAGGTGTGTGCCACCACTGCCCGGCTCCAAAATGTGCTTTTTCTAGACTATAAGTCTGATACATACTTTTAATTAAGTTTAAGATTTAAATTGGATAGGTCAAAGCTGAAACAATGGGTAACAGCAAAAAGACAAGGGCCAAGAGTTTGGCTGGGAGAGTTTTAGAAAAACTTTCAGCAAAAAGTTCCATCTCAGATGACAGAAAGAATGAGAGGTGTCAGTGACAAGTTCAGGGTCAAAGCAACTCTGAAACCCTCACCAAAATAAAAGGCAGCCCAGAAACCCTGAAACCCTCACCACAATAAAAGGCATCCCAGAAACTCTGAAACCCTCACCAAAATAAAAGGCAGCCCAGAAACTCTGAAACCCTCACCAAAATAAAAGGCAGCCCAGAAACAGATGCATATGAGCCCGTTTGATTAAAGTTACAGATAAAAATATTGAATAATACATAGCAAATAATTCCTGAACTCTCACCCCAGCAGACATGAACAGGGCTTTAGGGGAGTCCCGATTTCATGCAAATAGGACACAGAGGAGCAATGGCTGTGTTGAGTCAGTATTGAAATGCATCGTGGAGAACAGAGACTAGATGATAAATGACGATTTTCTTCAAGTAAATGTCAAGAGGAAAGAAGAAAAGAGCAAAGCCAGGCATGTCTTTAAGCCCAGCACTCACTTGGGAGGCAGAGGCAGGTGGATTTCTCTGAGTTCAAGGCTAGCCTGGTCTACATAGGGAGTTCCAGGACAGCTAGGGCTACATAGTGAGACCCTGTCTCAAAAAAAAAAAATCCAGAGACCCAAGGAAACTCCTGGCCTTATGTGACAACTAATTTGAAGAAATAATAATAATAATAAAAAACCAGCAACAAACACACAGTGGAGTAAGAACTTCTACAAGCAGACGATGAGCAAACATTGTAGTGAGCGGCATTTCAAGCCCTGGAAATTAACCAAGGGCTTGCAAAGGTCTGGGCAGTAATTACTCAAGAAAAACACAGGGTAAGAGCAGCAAAGACTGGGAATATCAACTTATTTCTTTCTGTCTTCCCTGTTCTCTACCCTCACAGTAACCTTTTTAAAAAGCCCTTAACCTGAGTGAGGGCCAGCAGCTTGCCAGACCCTGCAAGACTTGGAGTGGCTTTGGAGCTCCTTCAAAGCCCAATTCCCAGCAGTCATTACTTGGCTTGTGTGGTCATTGCCTGGAAGACCCCACTCAGCTGCCTGAATCTGACCTGTGAGCTTGCCCAGTGCAAATCGCCTCCCCGTGGGAGTTTGACCAAAACAATCAGAAGTTTTTGTTTAATATCAAGGCTATATGAGGTCACTGTCAACTACCAAAAACCCTCAGTGGAAGAGCTGGAAAACCATGTCCAATATATTCCTGGGAGTGGGTGGCCATATGCATGTAGGGCAGCTATTGTATGTAGGATGTCGTATGTATGCAGGGCAGCCATATGTATATAGGGTGGCCATATGTATGTCGGGATGCATGCTTACCCAGAAAAGCCTGCAAAGGTCTTGAGCTCTTATCTGCTAACCCTGAAGCAGGGAGTGAAGGTTAGAATAAAGCTGTCAACTACCTGGTTGCCTGTTGGAAACATATCTCAACACACACACACACACACACACACACACACACACACACACACACACACAGAGAGAGAGAGAGAGAGAGAGAGAGAGAGAGAATTTCAAAGCATATGACGATAGAGATAATAATCAGACACATCTAGAACATTGAGCATTCTGTGGGACAACTAAAACTAAAAACACTTTAAAAAGGCAATACCATAGAAAATGTTTTCCACATTAAAAAAACAAAAACAAAAAGAGCAAAGAGATTTTAAAAACTAAATACACTGAAGGAAAGGACTGGTCCAGGGGTCAAAATGTGCTTCAGCACATCTGGTTCATGCAGTGCTGACAGCTTACTTTGTGTACATACAACTGAAGTGGTGAGCAATGGACAAATGTGGCTTATGGTGCAAATGCAGCATCAATACTGAGCCCAGGTACAAGATCTACAGTCGTTATATTAGTTACTGTATTATTAGTATATTAGTTAGCAAGTTCTACTTATATCAGAAAAATTAAGAGAATCAATAGATTAAAACTCAGTAAATAAAAGAAAGTGGGAACATTTTTTCCCTCTACCCATATGTATGTGTGTGTGATGTGAATGTGTATAACCATCTCTGCAAGTGTGGCCATGCCCCCATGTGTGCACGTGCACATGGAGACTCAAGGTTGACATCTGGAGTCTTCCTAGGTGGCCCTTTATTCTTTGAGGCAGGGTCTCTCAGTTAAGCCTAGAGCTTGCTAGCCAGCTTGCTCTGGGGATTCCCTTTCTGGCGGTGTGATGATGAAATGACAGGTGTGTGGCCATAGCAACCTGACACTCACATGGGGTTTGGGGATCCAAGATCTGGTCTTTTTGCTCGCAGGGCAAACACTTAAGTGCTGAACCATCTCTGCAGCCCTCCAAAAAACTTTATGTGGCCTGATTGGGCATGCCTCTCTAAGCACTTGTTTGTATGGAAGGTTCACAATGCATCATGCAGGTGTTGGACGCACATGCACAGCAAACAGCTGTGATAGAGGCAACTGCTGAAGAGCAGACTTGGTTGGGACTGGTGGATGAAAGCATGCCAACTTTATAATATAAATTGTTAATCTGTACTGTATATACGCAAACACTTCTCCTTTGAAGGGCTGTAGCAGGCCCAAGCTCGGCAAACCCGGCATGTCTGACCTTCACCTTTCCCTCTCCTTTTCTAAAAACAATTAGACTACATTCTAAGCTGTCCCCCAAAGTCCTTCCCTTTATTTGGCTACTGACTCAGTCTGGCCCACCAAGGCCCACCAATCAAAATTCTTTATTTGTCTAACACATTCAATCAGCATGTATCAACTCGCGCTAGTGCAGACTCCCCCTTTTTCTCCTTAAAAACCCACTCCTGCAGAAACATCTGTTGGGGGCTGGCGAGATGGCTCAGGGGTCAAGAGCACTGACTGCTCTTCCAGAGAATCTGGGGTTCAATTCCCAGCAACCACATGGTGGCTCACAACTGTCTGTGGCTCCAGTTCCAGGGGATCTGACACCCTCACACAGACATACATGCAGGCAAAACACCAATGCACATAAAATAAACATATAAATTATTGAAAAACAACACCTGCTTGCTGTCTGCCTTTGTCAAGCCTCCCCACCGCCTTGCCCCTCTGGAGTAATAGTTCTCCTTTGTGCTGAGAAGCTGGTGTCTGGGTGTGCCCTGTACTGACTCCCAGGGCTGGCGGAGGAGTGGGGGGTGGGGAGTCAACCTCCCTTCCAACTCCTGCCTAGAAGGACCCACCAATGTGATTACCCTGTAGTTTCTTAGACGATGATTGCTCACATTGCCTGTTGACTATTTTTGTTTTCTTGGCCAGGACAGTCTTGACTTTATGAACAAACACATAGCAAATTACATATAATAAAAACAGTTTTAAAACGTATTTTTGAACACACAAAACAAAAACTTCCTTTGAATAAAAAAAAAAAAAAACGCTACTGTAGCAGATCAGTCAGAGGGAATAGTGTCACTAAAAATGTAGGCTGTAGTATCTTTGAGAAGTGTGTGTCACCCCACTGCCACACTGTCATGTGAAGCTGTGCAGGCCAGAGGCCCTGACAGGTTACTCCGGGCAGGGGGTGGAGGAGGAGGGATGGTCCCTGGGCCTCCCACTGTACCCTCACAGTGGACTGCAAAGGCAACAGGAGAGGTTTGGAATAGGGCAGGGGCATCCTATAAGGGGACCCTTCTGCAGAGCTTGACATCTTCAGATTCTAGGGAAAGTAATTCCACCCTGAAATCCAAGTGCTTCTTCCAAACCAGAATCCTTTGCTTCAGGGACCAGTCTGTCTGTCTCAGTCCCCGGCACATTAAAAAGTTAGCACACAGACACATGGATTCAGGGAACAGAAAAGAAAACCCAGAATTAAACCCACACAGCCACAGCTGCCTGGTTTCGTTGTTTGTTTGTTTGTTTGACAAAAATATACATTGGTAAAAAAGTGTCTTCAAGAAATGGTTCTGGGAAAACTGAATGCTCTCATGTACCTTTTCATCCCATCTCTCCTCCCTTAAGACCTTGCCCTCCCTCTCTGTTCCCTTTCTACTTTCATCTCTCTCTCTCTCTCTCTCTCTCTCTCTCTCTCTCTCTCTCTCTCTCTCTCTCTCTCTCACACACACACACACACACACACACACACACACACCATTTCATCCTATATATAAATTACTAGGAAACCTGCTGCAGATTCCTGTTCACTTTCAGTGATCCAGTCCCAGGTTGGAACCAGAGGGTGCTGCTGAGGATGCTGTACCATAACACCCCATAGGGCCTATAGCAAGGGCAAACTCAAGGTTACATAGGGCAGAAGGGGAGGCTTGGTGTGATCACAAATGCTGAGCACTGTGTCTTCAGTGACTTGTATTGAGTGCCACAGTCTGGCTCTGAGGGGTGACCAAGTGTGAACCCCCTGAGGTAGAAGCATTGGTGGGCGGGAGGCAGAGGCCTCAGGTATTGCCTAGAGGACCTAAAGTGCCTTCAGGTGGGGCTGTAAGGGGATGGTTGATGAGTTTCAGAAAAGCCTCTCCATGCTGAGGAGCAGGCTGTCTCGGAGGCTCTGATCTGTGGAATAAACAGTGATGAAAAAGCAGACACAGCCTACGTAAACAATCTCTCAAACACTTGGCAGCAGAGGTCGGTGAAGGATTTGGGCAGGAATAGAAACCGGTGTGTTTAAAAGAATTTTCTTGATAGAGTCATAAGAGAAATAAATGATGAAAACACATTTCATATAAACATAAAATTATACACTCATATATTTTGATATGCACATGTGTACCTATACACATACACACATCTTAAAAATTACACTTTGGAGATGGGAGAGACCTGGTCCCGGGAAGCCCTGGTGGGAAAGGGAGGGGAGATAAAGGAGAGGGCCTGAGGGGTGGAGTGAGGTCTCTGAGGAAACGGAGGGGCTGGAGTCCAGAGCCCAGATGGAGGGATTAATTAGCCTTGGAAAGGAAGGCAGCCTCTGCCTCTACAGCGGGAGGGGGGTGGGGAACTGGAGCAGCTGCAGGGTGAGGCCTCTGCTGATGGTTTCTGGGTTTTATTGGAATTTTTTTCCCCCCCCGATACTCTTTGGAACCTAGAATACAATCGCTTTTTACTTCTTTGATTTATTTACATCTTTTTCAGTACTGGAAATTGAACTGAGGGTCTTCGCATCTGGGGAAAGCACTCTTGTCTACCACTCAGCTAGATCCCCAGTCTTCCTCTTTTGATTCTGAGACAAGCTCTCACTAAGTTACCAGGGCTGGCTTTGAACTCACGCTGTACCCAAGACTAGCTTAGAACTTGCAATCTTCCTGCCTCAGCCTCCCAGGTAGCAGGGATTATTGGACCATGCCATCAGGTCTAGCTTTGGAATCGGGAGTTTTTATACATAGACCACACATAAAGTACATTTCTTCATATAGGCCTGCGTATGTTAGCTTTCCGTCTCTGTAGGGAATACCTGTAGTCAGAAAAGCTGTATTTTGCCTTCTGGATTTGGAGGTTCCAGCTCACAGCCCTGTTGTTTGGACCTGTGGTGAGGTACATCGTGGTGCTGAGTGCACAGTGGAATGAAACTGCTCAGGAATGAAACTGCTCAACTCCCGGCAGCTGGGAAGCAGGGAGGGAGAGACGATCCTGGGGCCCCAGTATCCATTTCGATAGCAGGGCCCAGCACGAGGCATGTGGTATGTGCCTGTAATCTCAGCAATAGTGGAGCTGAGCCAGCATGACGGCCACAAGTGTGAGGCTAGCCTAGACTACACAGTGAGATTCTGTCTCAAGAAAGGAGGGAAAAAGGAAAAAGCAGATTTGTTGACGGAACTCCTAACCTCCTCCACTGGGCCCCACCTCCTAAAGACACCACTCTCTCATAGTAGCTACAGCCAGAGGCTGGTGACTAAGCACAGTGTACTCTGGAGGGGGGTGGGGGGAGCAGTTGAGATTCAAACCATGGTACTGAGGTTTATACACTGCTAGTTGGACAGACGATGTGGTGGCACTTGATTCAATAATTTTAGATCATTCATGGATACAAAGCATTTGCTTTTGCTGCTTTTTACCTACAAGCTGTTCCTTCTGGTAAAAGCCTTGTTTTCCAGGGTTTACTTGTCCTGCCTGTTAGGATGGGTGACTTCTAGGCCTCCTGGCAAACTCCCCCCTGGGTCTGGTGCTAGCCTAGAGCTTGGGATTGGGCTGAAGCAAGGGCTAGTATTGGAAAAGCAAGAATAGTCTCAGAGAAGCCTCTGGAAACCTCCCACCATGGTGCCCGGACGGAGATGCCAACCAAGGCTGAGGCACCATCAAATCCTATCACATCCCATCGTGGCACCATCCAGTGGCTGAAGTGGGTCCCACCAACCAGAGGCCTCTTCTGTGTTCCAAACCATCATATCGATGGCAAGAAGCCCACATCTGGGAACACTCAGATTTGGAGGTGGTGATGGCGGCCAGTGGTTCCTGCGGGACACTGATTATTTTGGAATTCTTCCCAAACCTTCTCATTGAAATTTGTCCTGTGATATCCTTGATCCTGCCAATGGCTGCTCCATCTCCCAGGGCTTTTCTTCTCATTCTTTAGGTGGGATTTGCATCATTTTTACTCTGCGAACTATAGAGAGAGGCAATGTAGGGAGGTTATAAACCCAGACTCTGGAGCCCAGCAGCATGGGCTGGAACAGCAGCAGCTCGGCCTAAACTTGGCATGTGGCCCAGGGCAAGCTGCTTACCCTCACTGCCTCAAGTCCACCTGTGAAATGGTAAGAATATTTGCTCTGAGAGGTTGCCGTCAGTGCTCAATGAGCAATATTTGCAAAAGGTCCCTCAAAGAGCCTGGTGGCGCTGGAAGGTAGGGGGAGGCTGAGCATGCGCGGTGGTCCCGGGCGCCACACGGGGGCGCCACGCTAAGTAACTCAGACAAGCCGCCAGGTTTACACTAGTGGAAATCTATCTCCGCAACGAAGAACACTGAATTTGTTCACGTTTCAATGTTTTGCCCCACATCACGGCGCTCCTAAACTGGAGATCCAGTGTTTGAACCATAAACTCCACCCTCAACTCTTCTTCCAGGAGTCCAGCTTACAGTGTGTACCGGTGGGTTCACTATGGATGTTCCTTATGGCATCACTCTTCGACTACACAGTCACTACACAGACTTAAGATTGAGTTTGCAGCCACTGGTTTACACACACACACACACACACACACACACACACACACACACACACACACACACACACACACCACCATTCTCAAATCCAACTGCTCCCTCTTGTTTTTTTTTCAGTCTCTAGTTTCCTGTTGTGGATCATGGCTTTGCTAAGTCACAAGAGACACAGGAAACAGACCTGGGTGTGGTGGTGCACACTTACAACCCCGGCGTTTTGGAGGCGAGAGGTTCAGGAGTGTAAATCATTCTCAGATATGTGAGACTTTGTTGCAAAAAAAAAAAAAGATATATAGGAGAAATATTGTCCTCAAAATATTAAGGATTCAATAAGCATCAACTGCAGCTCTCCCCCCCCCACACTGTAATCTATATCAAATCGCTTATTTTCACTGGTAAGTCCCACTAGAACTATGTCAACATATATATCTGTATTATTTCATGTTTTAATAAATATTCCAAGATAACACAAGGAAAAGGTATTCCAAGGACCCTCATGTTAGCAACATCTCCATTTTCCTATACCTGGGGTGTGTGTGTGTGTGTGTGTGTGTGTGTGTGTGTGTGTGTGTGTGTGTAACTGTATCTGTGTGTATGTGTGAGAGAGAGATCTTTTCTGTTGGTTGGACTTGTTTTTGCTAAATGCTCTTTTGTTCAAGTATTTTCTTGTTACTTTTCTTTAACCGGGTGCTGGTTGGTCTTGTCAACTTGGCATAGACCTAGACATCTGGCAAGAGGGAGTCTTAATGGAGAAAAGGCCTCTGCAAGATGGCCTGTAGGCACGTCTGTAGAGCGTTTTCTTTATTAATGATTGGTGTGGGAGGGCCCAGATCACTGTGGGTGGTGCCATCCTAGAGCAGGTGGTCTGAGTCATTTTAGAAAGCAGATCCAGAAAGCAAACGAGGAACATTCCTCCACGCCCTCTATATCAGCTCCCGCTTCCAGGTTCCTGCCTTGAGTCCCTACTCTGACTTTCCTCTGTGATGGAGTGTGACTTGATAATTGTAAGATGAAACACACTCTATCCTCCATAAGATGCTTTTGGTCCTGGTGCTTTATCACAGCAATAGAAACCCTGAGACACCTCTCATCTATATTTTCTTTCTATTACCTAAATACACACACGCACACATACATGCACATGGCTCCCCCACACAAACACAACATACATACCATTCAAAGGAATACACGAGTTTCTTTTTTCAGGAAGAATGATATCTGAATAGATACTAGTGTTCATAATAGTTAGACCCCATAAAACTGCAAACAATATGCTTGCCTTTACAAAGCGCTAACAGGTATGAAAGTGTTTGTCATCTGAAAGCACATGGTGCTTGGTACTGACCCCACATGACCACACCATCTGGCATGGCTTAGACTAAAGGTGGCGCTCTCTGTCACACCGTGAAGAGCAGAGGCAGACAGCTTTTCAGAACTCCAGTGATGAAATCTCTGTGGTGCTGTGGCTGGCTGTGCTGTGCCCGAGAGTCAGCATGTGGGCGCCGCCGGTGTTTAAAGCTGCCTGCGGGAGGTTTCCAGGCTCCTTTCCATGAATGGAGATGGGAGAGATGAAGTGAGCCAAGGAGCTAACGCAGGAAAAGGAATAGTAAGAAGCAGAGAGCATCAAAGGGGAGAGGAATACAGCAAGGATTTGATTCCGTGAGAGCAGCCAGCTGCAAGCCGGAAATGGATTCCTCGGTACCCTGCCTGGAGCCACGCAGCCTCTCGCCGCCCCTGAGCCGAAGGGCAAGCATTGCTGAGTATCTGGTCTCCGTGCCAGTGGGCTCTGAACCTGAAGACATATTTATTTACTAGTTTAAAATGCCTTTACCTCAAGAGTGAGGCAATCAGCCGTTTGTCTAGCTAGTCAAATGTGAGTTGATGCTTACCTCCATGGCAACCTGAACAGCAGGCAGTAAGCGAGGGCTGGGGGCGGGGTCAGGGAGCGGGGGAGCGGTGGTGGGAGGTGGGGGGTGCTGTGATACGTGACATCTACTAAAAAACTCAGATGTTCCACAAAATCCTGCTGCGCCTCTTCTTTTCTGCCTGAATGTGGCATCGAAGAAATGAAGGGTCTGGCGGGAATAAACTTATCAGTTGTCTTGAGTGGTGAAAACGAGGCTGAAAAGCAGAAGTGCTAGCCAGAGGTGCGTTAACAATCACCTGGGAAGTCTGGTGGTGTACCTGATCCCCTGACTCACCCCCATGAAACTGTAAAATTGTAGGGCAGAGCTGCTGAGGAGTCTAAGATGGGACAAACTGTGCCGGTGATCTTGATTTGCATGCTGGGTAAGGACCCACGAAGCTGGGCTCCCCCCAGGAGAAATAGGGGCGGGTTGGTTGAGGCAGCCATACCCATCTCTGCTTCCACTTCTGTTTCAGCCCCATCGCTCTAAATCTCGGGTATGTTTCACCTTGTGCTCACTCAGATGTCTTTTCAGGATAGCTTGGGAGAGTCTCTGAGCACACAGACCTGAAGCCAAACCGTTCTAGCTACTCATGATTTGTGAGACCTAAAACAAGGCACTCCATTCCCCTGGGATAACCTCTCCATTTGTCAACTGGAGAGGCATGATGGTCTATACCTGAGAGCGATAAATCAGAACATTCAGGAAAAACAAAAACAAAACAACAACAACAACAAAAAACTAACATTGTGCCCAGCACAAAGTAAACATGCAGCCAGGGGAGGGAGACAGTAGCAGCAGCAGCAGCAGCAGCAGCAGCAGCAGCAGCAGCCTGACAACTATTAGTACTAACTAGACCCAGCACATGGCAGATGTCACGCCTCCTGGGTGACACTGGGAGCTGAGGGGTTTTCATTTCCTTTGGTGCCTTTCAGAATTGGTCCAAGTGGGCTCTTCACATCTGTTCAGGTCAGGACAACATCCTCTCTCTGAGAACACACCCGGTGCCAGGGGTTGGACTAAGTGTGAAGGGGACTGAAGGAGCTCACACACCAACAAGGGAGTTCAGTATATGACTAAAAAGCCTAGCTCACAGGTATAGAGTGGACTGTATGAGTGCAAAAGGAACCGAGGAGATTTCCGGATAAAGGAGCAACTTCACACCAACTCACTTTGGTGGGGCATAGAAACTTCCCCAGGCTCCTTAAGCCATCTGTATGAAACCTTTGCATTAAAATTTTGGAAAACTATTTCATATAAGATTTTAAGTCTCATTTCTCCAACCCCTCTTCCATCCCAAAGTCTATTCTTAAAAACAAGGAATAACCTACAGTTATATTTTTAAGAATTCCAGCCCTAGAAGAGCTCTGGGAACTCCCCTGTGCTAACATTCTGTGTTAGCGCAGATGAAAGAACCAAGGCCCCAGCCAGTGAAGCATCTTGCCTGTTGGCAGCCAAGCTGAGGTTATTACAACGCTCTCTGGCATCTAGGCAAAGCCTATTGCACAACACCATCCAGCACCACTGAAATCATGGCAGGAAGCAGAACCACGCCTGGCTCAGGGTACACACTCATTAGTTCCATGTTAATTGAGCTCCGAGGGGTGCTTGATCCTGGCCCAGCATTAGGAATAAAATGGACATCGTAACACACGTTATGCTGACTCTTGCAAAGTCTTACTAGTGTGAGATGCAAGTTAAACACAAAAGCAAGTAAGTACTTCCTGCAACAAAGGCTAAGCAGGAACTAAACAAAAGAGAAGGGCTGGCTTCAGGCAGATTGTCTGAATGCCTGTCTGGGATGCAGCTCGACCCAAAGAGTGAGAACCAGAGAGCCATGCTAAGAAACAGAAGAAGCATAGTCCGGGACATGAATGGGTTGGTGCAAGAGAGAATGCACCAAGGTAGAAATGGCCCTTGGCATTCTAGAATCTTCCAGAGCAGTGTGATGGTGCCTTAATAT
The DNA here is from genome assembly GCF_007827085.1 of Peromyscus californicus insignis. NCBI lineage: Eukaryota > Metazoa > Chordata > Mammalia > Rodentia > Cricetidae > Peromyscus > Peromyscus californicus. The sequence goes on from NW_026294562.1 coordinate 119,229,753, forward strand.
TTGAGAGGCAAGTGGCAGCGCAGGACCTTATGGAGGTCAGATGACACGGGCTTTGGAAAGGGCTGTGCATTTTACCAGAAGCACACCATCATTTCCCAAAGAAGTGGCAAGTTCATGGTCTACCTGCTTTGCTGTGGAAACACAACCTAGGAGAATCCTTCTCAACAAGATCCACATGCCACTTTTCTCTTCTTTCTGTCCATGGGAAGCCAGAGGATACACAGAAACATGCAAGTGAGCCAGGCGAGAACCGACTCGGAATTTCTAGGTCCAAGAGGGTTTCTGTCACATGTAGGCTCTAGGAATGGAAGGAGCCATCCCATTAAAAATAGCAATGTCGGGGAGTGGGACAGGGTCAGGGGGCTGGAGAGACAGTTCAGTCCTAAAGAACACTGTTGCTTTTGCACAGAGCTTGGATTCAGTTCCCTGCACCCACATGGTGGCTCACAACCATCTACAATTCTAGTTCCAGGAGATCCAATGCCCTCGTCGGACCACCACCTCCCCAGGCACTAGGCACACACATGGTGCACACATACATGCAAGCAGGCAAAACACACACACACACACACACACACACACACACACACACACATAAATAAATAAATAAATAAATAAAATAATTTTAAAAAAGTAGCAACAACTTTTGTTTGACTCTTCCTTCACAAGCCAAAGATCCAGTGTCAGAGTATTATTGACAGAATCCTGCCACAGAAAGGTGAATGGGGAGGCAGAACAGGGATGAGAACGGGAAGAATGAAAACCAATCTGTTTATCTGCTAGCAAATCCTTTTGCTCAGGTTCAGTCTTCCCTCTCATGGATCATGTTGAATAGTGCCCGTCAAAGTAGCAACGAGCAGTGTGTGGTGAGGAAAACTCACATGCACTGCACTGTGAGACAGCCTAGTGCCGCCCCCCCCCCCCCCCCCCCCCCCCCGCCCCCAGCCTGGAATGTGAGCATCAGGATGCCGAAGGCATGGTTAGCATCACCATGTCCAGACTTAAATGACAAATTGTCATTGCCATCTGGCTTTGGGTGCCACAGTATCAATAAACTCAGATATAGCTCATCAAAATGGATGAAGAGCCCGGAACAGACAAGCTGGGCTCTTTCCTTCCTCATTGTGTCCTCATGGGGATGAGACTGAAGTAGGGGGCAAACACAGAAGTCCCCAAGTGTGTGTCAAGACTCGGATATCTGTGTTGGCTTCTCTGTTGTTGTTCTTATGGGAACTACCCTGACTTATTTCACAATATATACATACCTCAAAACATTGAACTAGGAAATGAAGAGATAACTCAGTGGTTAAGAGTACTGACTGCTCTTCTTGAGAATCTGGGTTCCATTTCCAGCACCCACATGGCAGCTCACAACTGTCTGTAACTTCAGTTCCAGGGGATCTGACATCCTTTTCTGACCTCTGTGTAAACTGGATGTTTGTGGTGCCCAGATATACATGCAGTCAAAACACCCCATATACATAAAATACTTTTTTTATTTAAAAATAACCCATTATTTAAAAAAAAACAAGCAAAAGCCAAGAATTTCATTGTACCCCACACATATAGACTTATTAGTCAATTAAAATATTATTCATTTAGATTTTTAAGGTTGATTTTATATTATTCGTGTGTGTGTGTGTGTGTGTGTGTGTGTGTGTGTGTGTGTGTGTGTGTATGTGTCCACCTCAGAGGCCAGACAAGGGCTTTGGATCCCCTGCATCTGGAGGTACAAACCATTGTGAGCTTCCAGATGTGGGTGCTGGGAACCAAACTCAGGTCTTCTGCAAGAGGAGCAAGTGTTCTTAACCACTGAGCCATCTCTCCAACCTCATCATTTAAAACATTTTACTTAATTAGTGTTTTATACTAAAGACCACCAGAGTTTTCTCCCTTGGAACTTGAGTGGCTTCCAGCTTCTTTTCCAACAAGTAAATCTATTTATGACGGTTGTTAGTTCAGTCCCCGCCTGACTCCGAACAGGAAATTGGTGTGTTGTATCTGGATTCGTTTCTGATTTTTCTCATAGCGAAGGCTTTGGCTCCAGGCTCTTACACCTTGTGTCTGCCTCGCTGCATGATGGAACTGATATCCTGTGTGCAGCCTTCTGCACTTTATCCAGTGCGAGCCTGTGCCAGCAGCCTCTCCTAGCCATGTCTTGACTCAAGGAGAGTCCCCGGGAAGAAGGCAGGAATGATTGCTTGGCAAGACATGGGCTTAGAAGCTCCGTGGACCCTGTAGGCCTCAGTGATGTACGCTCAGGGGAGCCATGGCTTCATTTCCCTCATTTCTTTCACACAAAGTGTGATTAAGGGAAGTGCTTCCATATGGCCTAGGGAACTCCCAGCCAAACTGGCTTCAGCTGGCCAGTTTCAGAGCCACAGCAGACAGGACGGGGCCACCAAGAGAAAGAGTCAAGAACAGGAAGCACCATACTTTCACATAAGCATGCTACCTTTAGCCTTAGCCTTGGCACATGGGTTTCCACGTGAATGAAATGCCAGCATTCACCACATCACTCATTCCTTGGTGCGAAGGGTGTGCCTGAGCGCTCCAGCTCTCCTTTTTGCACAGAAATTGAACAAAAACATTTGATCCTTTTGGGATTCTTAACTAGTAGCATCCCTGGTGGGCAGGAAGATCTCCAGGGTTTGCTGGCCAGCCAGTCTAGTGGCAAAATGGCAAGCTCCAGGTTCAGTGGGAGACCCTGTCACAAGGGAACAAGGAAGAGAAGGAGGAAGCAGGATTTCGAATTCCACCTCTGACTTCAGCATACACGGACCCAGGTGGGTGTCTGTACCTGCACACACATGTGCAAGTACACGCACATCACATACACAAACAAAAGGAAACAGAGAAAAAAAAAGAAAAATCAGAACGACAAATTTGGGGCTTATACGTCCACACAGATTTTCCTGGAGAGAAAACACTTAACTTGAAGAGAATGTTTCCTTAGATCTTTGGGAATTTCATACATTATATTTTGATCATATTCACCCCTCTGCCAACTCCTCCCAGGCCCACCCACTCACACCCACCCAACTTTGTATCTTGGTTTTTCCTTAAGCAGTAAACGATCTCAAGAGGTTCTTGTAAGGATATATACCCTGAAAGTTGACGGTCGATGAGAGGAGAGGGGAGAGGAAGAAGGAAGCAAAGGCGGGAAGGAGGATGAGAGGGAGAGAGGAAAGGAAGGACAGAGGGAGAGGCAGGGAGATCTAGACCGGGAGGGAGAGAAGGGGAGAGGAGAGGAAGGACCTCATCAACAGTGAGAAAACGGGGACTGTGGAGCTGGCTCAGTCAGTGAAATATTTGCCACACAAGTCTGAGAACCCTAGTTCAGATCCCCAGCACCTAGAACGGGCACAGTGGCCCTTGGCAGTATTCCCGGCACTTCGGAGATGCAGAAAGGCACATCCTGGGGTTCATTGGCCAGCCAGCCTAGATGAACTGGTGAGGCCCAGGTTCAGTGAGGGACCCCCTCTCAAACACTCAAAGCAGTCAAGGAAGACACTTGATGACAACCTCTGGCCTCCACACACACGTGCACACAGTTGGAGGTACACACTCACAGGAATATGTACACACACTGCACACACACACAAAGAATGATGCACAGGTAGGCCGGCATCTACAGCTAACACAACACTCCCTCCAGGTCCCTTCCCATTTCGGTACCTCTTGTCCACACTTTCTACAAAATAATCAGACAAATGGTTTCAGGACACAGTTCCATTGGCTTCTGTTCTGGTTCCATTAGAATGTCCTTGGTGTCTAATTTCTTTCGGACTGTGCTAGAAACAGAGTCTTCTCTGGTGGATTTCCAAACCTTTAAGGGCCAGCCCTCACTCTAGATGCTCCCAGCACACCGAGCTGAACCGCCATTGTGTTAGCACCCTCACCCAGGAGCGGCGCGAAGTCAACCCTTCATGGCACAGCCTGTCTTTTCGAACTGCCTGATCTGGGTCCTCCCTCCCCTTCGGCTTTCTCCTCCAGTCCATTCTTGTGTGATCCTTCCCAAACACCCGTCAGCAGCTCTCTTAAAAACCTCCCTTCACTTATTTTCTAGAATTCATTTTATGAGACACTTCTTAACAGCCCTGGTCTTTAAAGGGTTTGCCAACCTCATAGCTGGAATGTAAGAGACCTAGTGAAATGACATCATACATCCGAAGAGAACTTGGATAATCCTCAAGTATTATGTTGTCTTGGTACCAGTGATAATGATGGGCGGGATGCTTAGTGCCTGGTTTCTATCCTTTCAAAAGCAAGAGTGTCACATGCTACAGTTCTGGTCAGTGGCAAAGAAGTCCTAAGGAATGACTTCTCTTCCTGAAAAAAGGACACAGAATTGGAAGAAAGTCTCTACTACCAGCTCTCTTTATCTGAGAGGTGGATGTGATGTCTAACCATTCAACTCTGTAGCCATGAAGACAAATTCACAGTCACGGGATGTGAATGGAGAAGAGCTGGAGTCCTAGAAGATATCACAGAGCAGGAGAGAGCAGCTTCCCCAGCCTTGGCCACCAGTCCAGACTTCTCAGAGGACACATATACCTCTGCAGTTTCTAACCTGGGTTTCATGAGATTTGGAATATGTGCATTTCTGTTGGCACACCAGCCGTCAGTCACCTACTTCATGAAGTCCATAGAATGGACCTCCATCAATTCACACTTTCCAACCTTACTGGGCTCTCATCATGATCCCTCTATCTTTTTACTGTCATTAGTGAGTTCCATCTCCTTTCCCCCTAGTGAATATATCTCACTGTCCTTATTCTCAGTAACCAACTCTTCCACCTAGTGAAGAGCCAATCAGAGCCAAGAGGATGGAACACATGTCATTTTCCATCATCTTCTCCAGTTGTGCCTTGAATTTATTCCCTCCTTCCCCTTTGAAAACCCCTCTACCTGTTCTCATCTTCTCTTCCCTCATCAGCTCACTGAGGTCAAGCTTGTGTATCTGAAGTTCACTGATGCCACTCTTGTGAATACTACAGATCATCTTCAAACTGCCGAATGGGGGAGGGGGGGCAGGCAATCCTGGATTCTAGCTGTCTTCACAAGAGCATTTGACTTCCTTGAGATGACCCATTCCTGTGGCTTCTGTGACTCTTGCTAAGTTCTGTGTATACCACCCATTCCTCTTCTCTGATTAAATGTTGGAGTTCCTCAGGTGCAATCCATGGCTTTTTCATGTTCCACGTGCTCTCTTTGGGTGGACCCATCTACATTCAAGACTGAGTCCCATGATGGGCAAGTATGTTTCTAACCACCCTCCAGCCACAAACAAAACACACTCAAGAGCTGTTAGAAAATATCGGAAGAGTGCAAAGGGGTTGAATATCCAGAGAGCCAAGATTCTTGAGAGAAGGAGAATCCAGGGGGATGGGCTCTTGCCCTCAATAGATGCCTCCTTTCCAAGGATGCCTAATCTCAGAAGAGCAGATGAACATAACAAGCTGCCTGAGATGAAATGTTGCTTTGTCTTGTGTCTCTTACTGTAGTATTTACTCAAAGAACTTCAAACTCTGATCCTGGAATTCCTCCTCCTCAATATCTTTCCAAGTATCGCGCATCCTCACCATCTCCTGCCACACTCCTTCAGATGAAGGTTCTTGGGTTTAAAACGACTTTCCTATTTGAACTCTCTGCTTCCAGGTTGTCCTTGAAGGTGATCTCTGAGTTCTCCCAAGTCACTCTACTGTCTAAACTGTTTTGATGACTCCATCTGATGCATTCTATAAACGATGCTGACGACAGCTTGTGTGGCTGACTCCTGAACACCACTCTATCTAATCTACTTCTCAATGGACACTCAGCCTGGAGTAGCAGATGAGCAGGACCACAATGAAACCCTGCTTGTTTGGTGTGATGGAGCATGCCTAGAATTCTAGCAGTCAGGAGGTTTCCAAAGGGTCAGCCTGGGCTGCATGGCCAGACCCTGTTTAAAACAAAAACAAAACACACACACACACACACACACACACACACACACACACACACACACACACACACACACACGTGTGCAAAAACCAACAAATAAAATGGCAAGTTTTTCTCCAGTGTTATACCACACATGGAATTCATATTTCCTCTTGGAAGATTTTGTCCACCTGTCCTCCCTAATTCCTGTCCCCTTGCTTCCCATCCCCCCTGCTTCCTGTCCCCCTGCTTCCTGTCCTCTATGCTTCCTGTCCCCCCCATTTCCCGTTCCCCCTGCTTCCTCCCCCCCACTTCCTGTCCCCTCTACTTCCTTTCCTCTCTGCTTCCTGTCCCATCCCCTCCTCCTGTCCTCCCTGCTTCTTGTACCCCTTCTTTTTCTCTTTCTCTTCCACCCCTCTTCCATTCCTATAATGTCCTCCTTAGCCAAGGAATAAGTAAGATCCCAACTTCATACAACAACCAGACACAAAAATGAATAGAAGATTTAAAGACAGACAACAATAAACAATAAGAACAGGGCGAAAGAAATGGCTCAGTGGTTAGGATCACTCACTGCCCTTGCAGCAGACCTGTGTTCAACTCCTGGTGTCCACATGGCAGCTCACAAATGTTGTAACCCTACTTCCAAAGGATCTCAAGCTCCCTCTGACTTCTATGGCTCTGGCACACACATGTTACATGTACAAACATTCAGGCACATATATGCATAAACTATAAATAAACATTTCAAAAATAGAAAGGTAGAAAACAAAACCACAAAAGCAGTGAGTAAAAACTTGCACGAATATTCTCTCTTCTTTACTGTCACAAGTACTGCCTGAGGGCCAGCTTCAACCTGCAGCTGATTTATTTTAAATGAAGGTCCATTGGCACATAGCTACATTGGTTTGTTTGTGGGTGCTTTTATAGGACAATGATTTTGAGTGGCCAGGACAGAGATGTTACGTGCTGCAAATATTGACTGGCTGGCTATTAACATATACACTTGACCCCTGAAATTAAAGAGAAATTCTACTGAAATGAGAAGACAAAGCATCTGAATAAATATGGCTTCAAAAGCATTGCTTCCTCAACACACACAAAAACAAAAGCCACATAACAAACAGACAACCACATTTGAAATAGGTGTGACACACAAAAGCTTAGCATTCCTGATACACCAAGTTTACAACATTGAAAGTTAAGAAATGGTAGGGGAGGCAGATGGCTTCGATAGACAACCAAAAGTGAAAAATAAAATAAATATTACATCATTTTCTGTCTAGTTAACAACCAAAAGAAGACAAATAAAATGAAATTTTGACCTCAGTTCACCTGAAAAAATATTGTAGGCTACTTAATAATTGACTACCAAATATTTTTAAAACATCAAGATTTTGTAATGACAATAGCTCAAAAAATTGGGGAACCTTTAAAGAGTTGGTAGAAATGGATTTTATGTGCCCTTTTAAAATAGAAAAATGAAAAATAATAATTTTTAAAAAGAAAGACATTTGACTTCTGAAGAGTGGCCGAAGTTAATTCCGTCCAGACAAGTTCAGCATAGGAATGCCTGTTCCGGTAGGAAGGGAAAACCCAGCTTGTTCTCTGGTAATATGCAACCGGCTGTCCAAACTTACTTTTCTCTGGAGCCAGGTGCACCTTGGCCTGGCCCCGCACCAGCCTGCAGGTGGAGCCGTCCCCTGCACAGACTCCACAGTTGTCTTCCTTGGCGGTACTTCCCAGCTGCCTGTCACAGCCCACGACCTGTGTGGGAAAGAGGGGTACGGCATCACTTAGGGTGTTACCTTGCTTCAGCTTCTAGGCTGGCTGTCTTAATGCGGACACTGTCTTGTAATGTCACTGATGGGATGTCTTAGAGTCTAAGATCACTTATGTGACTCTTGTGCAAGGCCCACACGTGGTTGCAGCTGTCTCCCTGAAACCTTACTCTCCTTTAGTCATACTTCAGATATCTGTGTGCCTATAAGAGATATTTCTCTTCCCCTTTTCTCTCTGACCCCTCGCCTTCCCTTGAGATAGTGGCCTTGAACTTGCTGTGTAGCTGAGGATGACACTGAGTATCCGGTCTTTCAGCTTCCACCGCCCAAGGGCTAACAGTGCAGGCCTGCTTCAGCACATCTGGTTCACGCAGTGCTGAAAGTGTAGGCCTGCTTCAGCACATCTGGTTCATACAGTGCTGACAGTGCAGGCCTGCTTCAGCACATCTGGTTCATGCAGTGCTGAGAGTGCAGGCCTGCTTCCGCACATCTGGTTCAGACAGTGCTGACAGTGCAGGCCTGCTTCAGCACATCTGGTTCAGGCAGTGCTGACAGTGCAGGCCTGCTTCCGCACATCTGGTTCAGGCAGTGCTGAGAGTGTAGGCCTGCTTCAGCACATCTGGTTCATACAGTGCTGACAGTGCAGGCCTGCTTCCGCACATCTGGTTCATACAGTGCTGACAGTGCAGGCCTGCTTCAGCACATCTGGTTCAGGCAGTGCTGACAGTGCAGGCCTGCTTCAGCACATCTGGTTCAGACAGTGCTGACAGTGCAGGCCTGCTTCCGCACATCTGGCTCAGGCAGTGCTGACAGTGCAGGAGGCCTGCTTCCGTACATCTGGTTCAGGCAGTGCTGAGAGTGCAGGAGGCCTGCTTCAGCACATTTGGTTCAGGCAGTGCTGACAGTGCAGGCCTGCTTCCGCACATCTGGTTCAGGCAGTGCTGACAGTGCAGGAGGCCTGCTTCCGCACATCTGGTTCAGGCAGTGCTGACAATGCAGGAGGCCTGCTTCACATCTGGTTCAGGCAGTGCTGAGAGTGCAGGAGGCCTGCTTCAGCACATCTGGTTCACGCAGTGCTGAGAGTGTAGGCCTGCTTCAGCACATCTGGTTCACGCAGTGCTGAGCACCAAGCTCTGATGCTGGGCAAGCACTGTATCGACTGGACTACATCCCCAGTGCCCCTTCCTACCCCTTCTTTCTCTCCAGCCCTACCCTTTCCCCTGACTCTCGTTTCTTGCACCCGATGTCTATGCCTCAGGCCCACAGCATCTCTGTACATGTGCTTCAACACGGAGAAATCCAGATGAACCCTACATCTGTACAGTTGCGTCTGCATTTCTTTCTGACCAGCTGCTCTTACACCTATGTTGCCACTCCATATGACTATGTCCACATGTCCACAAGTGATCTTAAAGAGAAAAGCTAGGAGCTATGTCCCATATGAACCGTGCTTGACTGTTTGTTACCTTTCAGTTTGTTGTGTTACTATGCCAGTGGGGTGTGTTAGATTGAAATCCTCCTTACAGGAGAAGGGCTGTTTCATATTTCTTTTCATGTTCACAAATAGGACTTTTGCATAAAGTGTGCCCAGTGATATTAACCAGTATATTAGTTTATCTCTACTTCCCACAGTCACTCAACTTTATACATAAACCTGGCATTGAAGTGCGGGGACTTTGGAGACAGACGGCCATGACAAACCCTGACTCACCCACCACATCTTTCCAAATGCAGGATGCTGGGCAATTTAGACTCTCAGAGTCTCATTTTCCTCAACAGTGAAGCAGAGATAAGGATGCCAATGTGTGTTTCACAGACGGTCTAGCAAGGGTTAAAGGATAAATGTTTTGCTAGGAGCAGTACAGTGACGGGGAGATTCTAGAGAGTTCTGCAAAGAGGTCAATCGGACTGTTTCTCTTCGTTGTTCATCTTGGACTCCAGGAGCCGGTATGCCGCAGTTGGCAGAGATGTCAAATCACGCTGTACTCCAGGTGCTGAAGGGAAAAGCGGAACTGGAGGGAGTTCAAACCACATCTATAGGCGAGTCTCTCCAAAACGTTGGTGTTGAAGGGAAGGAGAAGGACGGAATGAAAGCTTCAGAGCAAGACAGGAAACGTTCCAGGGCAATGAGGGAATAGCTGGGCTTTGAGATGTTTTCAGTCTCACCCCAGGATGTCGGGAGGGAAGGGTCTACACTGGCTATGTGTAATCACAAACGGAGAAAGCTACGGCCTTCGGCATTATTTACCTCCATGGGAGAAAGTCTCAACGCAGGACTCCCTGGTGGGAAAGCTGCAGTGGGTATTAAATTATTGGGTGAGCAACTGGATTCAATAACCTTTGTATCCTTTCCACCCTGATAAGATGACTTTAAAGACAATATTGGCGATAGCCAATTTTTTTTTTTAATTTGTGTGTGTGCATGTATGTTACTGTATGAGTCCAGGAGCATACACACCAGGGGACAGATGTGACAGCCAGAGGACAACATTGGGTGTTGGCCCTTGCCTTCCTTAGCTGGCCCATGAACTCCCAGGAATCCTCCTATTCCTGCCTCCCCAGAGCTGAGATTAGAGATGCAAGCTGCCGTATCCAGCTTTTTGTAAGTTCTAAGGATCCAAACTCAGGTCCGTGTGCTTACGTGGCAAGCACTTCACCCACAGCCCTGTAACAGGGTGCTGAGTCTGACTGGAGGCTCACCATATGTCTGGCATGGTGCCTCAAATGCTGCCCCTGCTCTCTCAAGGTCTTCTCTGCAACCATCTTGTGACCTTCTCTCTGTGAGACCTTTTACCTCTGTCTTACAGATAAGGAGCCTGTGGGCACATGGCTGGAGCTGAACGACTTGTCCCCATTACACAGACAGCACGCAGCACCAGTGATAGTTCTAAACCCCTGACCCTCTAAGCCAGTGGTTCTCAACCTTCCTAAGGCTGCAGTCCTTTAATACAGAGCCTCATGGTGTGGTGACCCCCAACCATACAATTATTTCATTGCTACTTCATAACTGTAATTTTGCTACTGTTACGAATGGTGATGTAAAAATCTGATATGCAGGATATTTGAGATGCAAGCCTCCCGAGGGGTCGAGACCCACAGGTTGAGAACTGCTGCTTGAAGCAGAATCCCACCAGTGTGCCACACCTTCATGCACCTTTGCTCTCAGCAGAAAGACAACGAGGTTCCCTGTTACAGAGGACTTTATATGAATATTTACAAGCACATGTGGAACCGCTTAAGGGTGATTGATTCTGGAAACACACTTGCATGGTTGGGACCGGACCAGTGAGTAACTGTGTTCGTGAAACTTTCCCCATGGGAAATAATTCCGCCATGAAATTATAGACACCATCTTCCTGGGCCAAGCTCTGTCCTCACATGTCGCTGTCCCTGAGCGCTTTGCATTTCATGAGGATGAGAGTCACTCTCTCTCTGCTCATCCAGGAAGGGCGTGTGCTGAAAAGCTAGGATGGGCTTATTTTGAAGAGTGTTTGGGGCCTTGCAAAATCTTGGGCAATCGAATCCCTCCCCAGCACTTGTATTTGCTTCCTAATTTTTTTTTAAAGTTAAAATTCATCCAAATCTTACAGCCAAACAAAGCATGTGAAAACATCACAGAAAAATGATATTTGAAAAGGTCTGATTGCTCTGTGATTCATCAAGTGCGAGGCAGAGCTGACCTTGAAATTGAAGCAGACTGAATGCAGGCTTGCTAGATCCTCCACAGAGAACAATGAGCAACTCCTAAAACATTATCTGAAGTGTTTTCAACTTCTGTGACATCTCCTAATGTCAAGATCCCTAATTACAGTGATTCATAAGCTACTAACTGATAAACCCATCAAGCATATTAACATCAATTAAATTATCCTTTTCTCTAATGCCAAGCATAAAAGTATAAATCAATAAGACAAGATTCTTATCTTATAGCACAGTTAATGGGACAAGTTAAAAGTTGCAAGACACAGGATAACATAAACACAGATTTAAATATATGAGCAATGATTTTTGGAAGACATATTCATTTATAAACAGAACTTCAGCAAAGACTATTGCAAAGTTCAGGCGATTGGAGTTTAAATAAGCGCCATTAATCCAAATTAAGCAAAATGTGAATTTTCCAGATAAATCAAATTTAATCCTTCAAGAACTAAACCATTTTTTGAATGAACTTCTTGCTTGATACCTCTAAAAACTGGATGTTACTTGAGAGAAAATCCGAAACTGAGCTGGTGCCTAACTAGAAGCTTTATGCCTACAGATAGTGTTCATGGTCCTGGAAGGTATTCTGTACACTACCGGAGAAAAAGAAGTAATCGTCAATAGCACACAGCTACAACCCTGGGGACCCACAACAGCAACCTGTCTGCCAGATACATGGGTGCAACTCTGGCACAAAGGTTATGGGAGTCGTCAGCCAGGTTTTTTAGAGCGAATTTAAAGCCTGCTCCATGAGATGGAACCCATGTCTGGAAATGCTGAAATGTCCAAGAACCTAAGACTAGATCGGTCATGGGCCCTGGGGGAAAACCTACGACTATTATTCCACTAAAGGAACATAAAACGACTCCTAATGACATCACTGTCTCACTTGACTTTCATCGGAGAAGATTCCCCTTGCATGGAAATTAATAGAGATCCATAACTGGACAATGTGCAAAGAATGAGAGACTTTGGAACACTCAATCCTACATGGAATGTCTTCACCAAACCCCTCCTCTCAAGGCTCCAGGATCAATCTGTGCAGAACAGGAGGTAGAAAGACTGTAAGTGCCAGGGATGCTGGATGACTCCAAGGAAATAGTATCACCAAGATACAAACAGGACTGCTGCACACAGGAGCTCACAGAAACTGTGGCAGCACACGAAAGTCCCACACAGGGTCAGACCAGACAAAGTCCCAGCATGGAGAAGGGGAAGGGGACACAGTCCCACCCCTAACCAAGAAGCTACGTGCAATTGGTACCTGCTGGGAAAGAGAAATCAGTTTTCTCCACTGGAGTATCACCGGGTATATCCACCACACTCCAGGGCAGGCCTCATCCTCGGGAGCTGTTGGTCAACTTAAAATGGACTCTATGCTTTTCATGGGCCTTTTATTTCATTTTGTTTCATTCTTTCTACCACAGCTAATTTTTTTCTTGTCTTCTTGTTTTTGTTTTGTTTTCATTTGAGAGAGAGAGAGAGAGAGAGAGCATAAAGCTGCTCAGAGCATAAAGCTGGGTTGGTAGGGAGGTGGGAAGGATCTGGGAAGAGTTATGTATGGGAAAATATGATCAAAATAAACTGTATGAAAATTTTTTTAAGATTATGAAAAACTGAAAAAAAAACCAAGCAAGTCATGGTGGTCATGGGAGACACTCTTAAGTATTTCAATTCTCCTTTCAATCCATGCAAGGACTATAGCTCCTCAGTTTCATTAAAAGTGACCTGTTGTTACTGTGGTTGACCAGTGAAATATGAGCCCAGCTGGCTTGTGTCAGTTCTGCTAAAAAGGCTTTAGTGTCAATATGAGAATCTCATGGTCTCTCTGTCTACTGTAGCCATACTAAAAGTGTGAGGTTAAGATAAAGCCTCCCTCAGCCTGGGTCCCTGCAACATTCCAAGAACAGAAATCCTGATGACTTACATTGGCAAGTGGCATTGGCAAGAATCAGTATTTGATTGCTTTAAGCCACTGACCTCAGAGGGTTGTTGGTTTCTGCAGAAAAAAAAACTAGCCCATATTACATAAGGGTGCAATCCAGCCATTCACACCCAAAACAAAGTTGGGGAGATTTTTTTTTTTTTTAAGAACTGTAAGTTTCATGTTCAAATGCAGATCTTTAAATTTTCTTCCCAAGGAAAACAAACAAGCAAAACCTCTAAAATGCTTATATTTCCGTTACCTTTTCAGTGTAATTTTAAAAAAAGATGGAGGAAGCTACAAAGCTGAGCATAATTTAGTCCGACATGAGAAAATTGGAAAAGTCAGGGACTTCATGGTGGGAAAACTGTAGACAGTATTAAATTATTACAGGAGTAGCAGAATCCAATGACTTCTGTGAACTTTCACCCTAAGTGTGTATTTTCCAGTTCGCACTCTGACCAGGCCTGAGCAGTCTCTCTGCAGGGCTGTGTGTGTGAGCACATGCATGTCTTTGACTTTGACTCCATGCTCCTGAGCTATCTATTTACACCTGCTGTACTGACCGGCCTTATCCGAACACATCCCATTTTCAACGAAACTGTAGCATTACAAATAGCCAGACAAATACCATTAACTGCTGAGCAAGGAAGGCAGGCACCTTTGGGAGAAAAATGTCTGCATTAAGCACCCCCGGGCTGTCTTTTCTTTTTGTTTCATCTTAGAATACAGAAAGCCTTACAGAGACTGAGGCAAGATCAGCCAGGCACTCCAGCTTATTCTTCTACGCAACCTAGAGTGAACTTGGCTTGCTCTAATCCTGGACTGAGCATGCCTCCAAACATTCCTGTCTGCCATCTTTCTTTTCCGGACATATGTGCTATGACCATGAACTTAGCAGGACCAGAAATGTGTCTATCATCTTTCTTTCTTGAAATATAACCTTACACTGAGCATGCTCAACATACACAGCTTAAACTGAGCACGCCCTGTTATTTCCTAGCTACGTACATTCATCTGAGTGTTTGTGTACCCTTAACATTCAAAACGTTTTGAAGTCTTGAGATCTCCACAGTATTTGGAGTGGGACCCCCTCGGAGGTGGTTGGATCACAAGGGTAGAACCCACTAGAATTGAGTAGTTTGTGCCCTTGGAAAACAGACCTGGGAGTAGGCTCCCATTAAACAATATTGTTTCCAATGCTTAGATCTGGACTTCCAGCCTTTGGAACTGTGAGAAGCACATTTCTGTTGTTTATTAAATCCACTCTGGAGCATTTTGTTATAGCTCATACAGACGGAGACACTCTGGGAAATGACCTCCCCTGAATGCCCATTTTCCTTATAAACAAAGTGTGTAGTCTCCATTCAGGTAAGAAGGTTACTGTACCGGCTTCTTCAGATGTTGCTGAGCTAGTGAGTAAGGTGTTTAGATAATAACCAATCCCCAGAAGACACCCAGTGTCACTAGTTATTTTTATCATAAATTTTATTGTATATTTTTATAACAAATTATTTTTTATTTTAAAAAAGTTATTTTGTGTGGATGTTTTGTTTGCATGTATGTCTGTGGACTATATGTGTACAGTGCCTGAGGAGGTCAGAAGAGGGTTTTCAGATCCCCTGGAACCAGAGTTACAGACAGTTGTGAGCCACCATGTGGGTGCTGGGACTCAAACCCAGATCAACTGGAAGAGCAGCCAGTGTTTTTAACTGCTGAGCCATCTCTCCTGCCCCTCAAAAATTATTTTATCACAAATTCTAGGTGATTTCATCCAATTAGCTGCCAGGAAATCTGATAAACATAAATAAGAAATCAAATCTGAAGAGGGGCATCCATGGTTAAGAGCATGCACTGTTTTGGCAGAGGATCCAAATTTGGTTACCAGCACCCTTATCAGGTCTGTCTGTCTGTCTGTCTGTCTGTCTGTCTCTCTCTCTCTCTCTCTCTCTCTCTCTCTCTCACACACACACACACACACACACACACACACACACACATACACACACATCTAAGAACAAGAAGAAGGAGGAGGAGGAGGAGGAAGAAGAGGAAGAAGAAGAAGAAGAAGAAGAAGAAGAAGAAGAAGAAGAAGAAGAAGAAGAAGAAGAAGAAGAAGAAGAAGAAGAAGAAGGAAAAGAAGAAGCAATCAAACTGGACCTGCAGAACTGGCCTGGCAAACATCAGAAGCAGAAGCAAATTTCATTCGGCGAGACCCATGGTGAGAGCTGTGACTGTCTCATGTTGTCTGCTTTCTCAGGCTAATGGAAAGTTGTTCCCAGGAGCATTGTGACATGTTCCTTTAATGAGAAAATTGTAAACACACTTGCAAAAATTATTGTCTGTGCCAAATACTCATCAGCGCTCCCTTCAGTGATCCTGAGGCCAGCAGAGTGAGTCACACAGTTCACTCTCTCCCTGACAACTGCTGATATCAGACACATTGTCCAAAAAGGGAGAGTGCTATCCTGTGGAAGAAAAGACACTGAATTCAACTGGAAAGAGTCTGCATCTTTTTACTCAGATGGCCTGCACTCACCTTGAAAAATAAAAACAGACATTACCCCTTACTGCAGCAAAGGACTGGATTACTTGGATTCACAAAAGCACACCAGGATCCGCTCATTTAAAATGGGCTAATTCAGAACCAGAGATTGCTATAATCCTGCAGACCTCTTCAAGCGCTGGGAGTTATAGGGGCCAACAAGGAAAGGGGGTTCTATAGTAAAGGGGAGAGTTTTGGACAGTGAGGACCAGAAGAGCCCAGGGAACATGAAGTTGGGTTGACTGAAGGCCCCCTTGATGACAGCTATCCTGTTGGGCATCTAGAATGTTTTGGGAATTGAATATTTTTAAAAGGGCTGACACGGAAGGTGGTATCTCACTTTAGCCCATTGAAAAGGTCAACTCTCAGTGACACAAAGGGAGAAGCCACTCGGTCATCAGCCAGCTCAGTGCAGATGGCGTCCTGCATCTCAGGAAGTGACCTACAAGTTTATGCAACTACAATTAAGAATCTTGGGATTAAACCATCCTGGGAACAATAGTAGGTGTCCTAACTTTGTTTTGTTTTAATTTAAAAATAAAACACAGAGATAGATGAGAAGATAAGGTGAAGACAGAGGCCAAGCCTGCCATGATGGATCTACAGGAAGGAACATGGAGGCTGACTATCATCCACAAGAAGCTGGAAGAGAGAGGCATGGGGTGAATTTTCTCTCTAGAAGAAACAAACCCTATGGAAGCTTTGGTTGGGGGCTTTCTGGCTTCTAGGCTGTGAGAAAATGCATTTCTATTGCTTTAAGCTATCAAGTCTGTGGCAATTTGTTATAGTACCCACGGGAAGATACTAAAGTCTGCTATCCACCAGTGCCTTTTCTAACCAGGTCACAGGCTTTCCTCAAACTGAGGTCGCCAAGTAGCTTTCCCCAATCCATCTCCTGATCCTCATGAATCCACAGAAATAATTGGCAGTGTTAACTGTCCTTGGGCAATATTCACCCACCCTTTCTTCTCTTGTTTATGGTCTTTACACAACCCAGAAGTCTAGTCCATCCAGTCACCTTCAGGGCCACTTTCCTATGCTTTCCCCTTCATTGACAAGGTCAGTACTCTGCTCTCCTTGCTCAGTACCCAGGGACATTAGGTCAGATGTCAGGACCTCAGAATCACCCCCTAAGGTCTAAAATTTGTGCCAACTTACCTATTCACAAGTGTACCAAGCTCATCTCATCTTTTACCCACACATTCATTCTCATCTAATGTTTCTGTCTTCCCAATGACCTCACTAGTCTACCAAGTGACCCCCTTTCACTCCCCACATCCATTCAAACATTCAGTCCTAAAAGATCTGCTTGTGCATTTCTAAAGTTTCCTCCCCTTCTTCATTCATCCTACCCACTGGTTGGCCTTGCACCCTTTATGAGTCCAAACTTGACCTTCCATTGTTTTCCCAGATCCAGCCCCCTCCAAATATTCTGGCACACTACCACTGAAGTGACCTTTCCACAGACAAGCCCATCTGAGTTATTTCTTGGAAAATTCCTCAGTGGCTCTTCTCACAACTCTCAGGAAAAGTTAACAACTTGTTTCTTTTTACTCACACTCACAGCCCCATCTTCTAGCTTATTGCACAAGGATACCTTACCTCAGCCCTATAGAAAATTTAGATATACTTACACACACATGATGTCGCATGCTTGTTCTGTATGTCATAAGCCCATTCCTTCTCCTTGTTTAACTTGTTCTCAACTTTTCAAAACCTCAGTTTCTAATATCACTTCATTCAGAGTGAAGAAGCTCAGACTAATCCCTCACTCCTTTGCTGATACTCAAACCCAGGGCCTTGCATACAAGGAAAGTATTATATCACTGAGCTTAACCACAGCCCTCTAAGTCACCTTTAATAATGACAAGTTTACTTTGAGTATAAAAGTAATGCCTGGCATTGGCAAAAAGTTGGGAGAAAACAAGTATAATCCCACAAAGTGTGATTATGTAGTAGACAGGCCCCAGGGTGGACCAGTTGCAACACAGGGAAACTATGGACAGCATATAATGCAGAAGAATGGAACAGTAAGCCTTGACCATGGGAAGACTTGTCAACAGAAAGCATTAGTTAAGATGGAGCAGGGCAGGCAATGGACAAAGAGAGATTGGCAGGTAGCTAGGGGAGGCTGGATACTGCAGTGCCACCTTAAGAAGACTTTGTTTTACGTTTACATTTGAGATATATTTGATTTGTGTTTTGTGAAGGGTGCCAATCTGTGTTTATATTCTATGTAAATGTCCCGTTCTCCCAGCACAGTCTCCTGCTGACTGTCTTCTCTCCACTGCTCCTCTCTCAGAGATCGCTTGGCCTGCTGTGGACTCAGCTCTAGACTTCTGTCCACCGGCCCATCTGTCTCCTCTTACACTAGTGTCTTACTGCTTTGATTGCTGTCACTTTCTGTTGAGACTTGAGGCTGTATAATGTCAGTCCTCCAACTTTGCTCGGCTCCTGAAGTATCATGGTATATCCTTGGGGGGATGCTAATGTAAGTGGGATTGTATTTTCAATGTCACAGTCCATTCTTTAGCTGTATATCATCAAAGTTGCTGACTTTTGTATAGCAAACCTGTTTATATACACTGAACTACTTGTACTCAAGTATTAGTTCTAGGAGGCTTTATTTTTTTATTCAACATATATAATCAAATCATGTATAAACAAAGATAATTTTGGTTTTTCTCAAACAGCATACATTTTCTTGACTTTTATTCCTAGTATATTGAAAAGCAGTGGCAGGGACTGGAGGACATCTTTGCCTTGTTCCTGATCTTAGCAAGAAACTGATTTCTTACTGTTAAGAACGACATTAAGACAATTGTGGTGGTGCACACCTTTAATCTCAGCATTCAGGAGCAGAAGCAGGTGGATATTTGTGAGTTTAAGGCCAGCCTGGTCTACACAGTGAATTCAGGACCAATCAGGGCTACACAATGAGACTTTGTCTCAAAAACATACACTACACACACACACACACACACACACACACACACACACACACATATTATCAAGTGATAGAAATGCTCCCCAAAGTTTTCTGGAGGTTATTACTAAACCATTTCTATGGTTTAACATAAATGAGTGTTAGATTTTGTTAAATTCTTTTTCTACATCTGTTCCTATGATTATGGCTCTTCTTTAGTATGTGGTTACGGTTGATTATATTGATTTTTTGAATGTTGAATGAGCTTTGCATAGCCAGAATAAATGTCACTTGGTTGTGTTTCTACACATTGTTGGGTTTGATTTACTAGTATTTGTTGAGATATCTGTATATGGGTTCTGGGAGAATGAGTTTAGAACATCTCCCTCTATTTCTAGTTTCTGAAAGAAATAAAAAAGAATTGGTATAAAACAGGGTGTTTGCTGTGAGATTGTGTCTCTTAGCAATGTTGTAAGCTACACCCATGACGTCTCAGCAACATGCCTAAATATGAGGAAGGACAGTAACAATAACATGGACAGGAGAAAGCCTATGAAGCCTCAAAGAACTACAGGCAACTAAGGAGTTCTATCTAGAGAAGGAGAAATAGTCCTCCCCAGGGAAGAGACACTAGCTGGTTATCCAGTACCAGACTGTCAGCCCTGAAAACATACACATGAATAACATTATACAGACTGAAAAGGTCATATTTATGTATTTAGGAATGTATATGTATGTGTATATATATATATATGTGTGTGTGTGTGTGTGTGTGTGTGTGTGTGTGTGTGTGTGTGTGTGTGACAGCAATTAATGACAAAAGAGGCCGTGAATTTGAAAAAGAGCAAGGAGTGGTATATGGGGAGGTTTAAAGAGAGGAAGGGGAAGAAGGAAATGATGTAATTACATTATAATCTCAAAAAATAAAAGAAATTCAAAAGAAAACTATGAACAAAGAAGAAGAGGAGGAGAAAGAGGGGGAGGGGGAAGAGGAGGAAGCAGAGGAGGAGGAGGAGGAGAAGAAGAAGAATACTTGGTATAATTTCTACTTGAAATATTTGAACAGAAAGTGAATCCCTGAGGCAGAGGGTTTACTATTTTGGAAAGTTTGGGGTCACTGATTTGGGTTATTTACTTCTATAGGCATATTCTGATTGTCTATTTTTAATTTTATGAAGTGTGACAGATCTTGCCTTTCCAGGAGTAGGATATTTCATCTATCCAATCTTTGAGCACAGGGTTGCTGTTACTCATTCACTGTCCTTTTAATATCCACTGGGTCTGATCTGAGTAGTGTCTCCACTCTGACATCTGACACCATTTTGTTTCTGTCTCATTATTTTCTTAGTCTGTCTTATAGCTGTAAAATATCAATGCCATTGATATTTCTAAAAATTTAACCTTTGGTACCATTATCTCTTCATTTCCAATTCTTTTTTATTAAGTTTTTCTCTCATTTTTATTAGTTATTTTTTTCTGCTTGACTCGGATTGAATTGTGCTGCATTTCCAGTTTCCTAAGGCATAGATGCTTTATCTTGGAGCCTTCTTTGTGGTTGGAAATTTCCTTTTGAGCGTGGCTTTCATTGTATCGCTCCCATTGTATCAAGTTGCATTTCCATGTTCACTGAATTCAAAATAGTTTTTCCTTTGTTGTGAGATATTTGCCTATGTGTTATTTAAAAATATGTTGTCTCTAAATATTTTGAAATTTTCCAGTGGTTGCCAGAGGTTAGGCGGACAGAGAAATGAAAAGACAAAGCATGGAGAATTTTATGTTGGTAGAATGACTCGGGATGGCACTGGTGAGTATATCATAGGCCTGGATTCTCAGGACTCAAGAGGCTAAGAGAGGAAGACCACAGGCTTGGTGCTAGCCTGGGCTACATTGTTATTTTGAAAACAGTATAGAGCATATAGGAAGACTCTGCCTAAAGAGGAAATAAAAACAAGGGGAGGAAATGGTGACTCTGCTGTGGGCAATGGTAGGTTGTCTCAATGAAGGCTCATCAGCTGTAACATCTGTTTAGTTTGGATGGGAAATTTGGGGAGTGGGGAGGACGAGCATGTATGGGAACAAGAAGGGGGTGGAAAATATCTGTCTTACACTCATTTTTTCCTGGCACCTCCTTAAAAATTATCTTAAAAAGAGAATTGAGGAGTCAGGTAGCAGAAAATTGTGTAGGAAGGTCCTGGAAAACTTGGCAGTACTCTTGGATTTTACAACAGCCTCTCACACACCACTGAGGAAGGCAGCGAGCACAGGATGGTATTTAAAAGGAAGGAGGAAGAGAAGAGGAAGAGGAAAAAGAGGAAAGAAGGAAGGAGGGAGGAAGGGAGGGAAGGAGGGAGAGAGGGAGGGAGGGAGGGAGGGAGGGAGGGAGGGAGGGAGGGAGGGAGGGAGGAAGGAAGGAAGGAAGGGACCTGAAAGTAGAAGGGAGTACTTGGAAAAAAGAAGGCTGAAAGGAAAGCTGAAGGAGAGATGCAGCATGAATTGTTAAAAGATCTTATTAATAAAAACAAACCTGGAGCCAGGTATTGGGGTGAACGTAGAAAGATTAGAGAAACAGAACAAGCCACAGCCAACCTCACCTCTGAATCCTCATCTGAATGGATCTCAGCTGAACTATTGCTAAAAGCCAAAAGCTTAAAAAGGCTCTAGTTCCTGGTCCTCATGCCTTATATACCTTTCTGCTTCCTGCCATCACTTCCTGGGATTAAAGGCGTGAGTCACCATGCCTGGCTGTTTCCAGTGTGGCCTTAAACTCACAGAGATCCAAATGGATCTCTGCCTCTGGAATGCTGGGATTAAAGGCGTGTGGGCCTCTATGTCTGTCTAGTGGCTGTTCTGTTCTCTGAACCCAGATAAGTTTATTAGGGTGCACAATATATTGGGGGACACAATGTGAGCACAGAGAGACATGAAAGGTAATGAGGGAAAGAAAGATATATATGTTTTCTCTCACATGAAGCTAGGCTGATTGCTGCAGTTAACTGTTACTGCTCTGAGCCTTCTAGAAGAGATGGAATACCAGAGACTTGTTGATTTTTACTAGCATTTGTTAAATGTATAAAACAATGGGTTTCATTATGACATTTCATACACACACACACACACACACACACACACACACACACACACACACACACACTTTGATCCTCTTCAATCCCCTATTACCATATCCTGTCCCTTCCCACTGCTCCCCCTTCTCTACTTCCAAGCCTGGGTGCCAGATATCGGGATTAATCCACGGAGTCTATTTAATGATCAAAGGAATTTATTTGGGGGTAAACTCACAACCATGGGAGATATATCGTAGAGTCCAGGAAAGCTGAGCTATGTCCCACGCTGAACGACTTGGTCCAAGACCTCAGCATCCAGAACCACGAGGTAGCCGAGAAGAGAGTGCTTTTGTGCATCCCTGGTCTTAAGGGTTCTCAGCGGCCCCGCCCCAGGGGCAGGTACCTCCAGTTCATAGGCAGGTGTAACAGGTACAGCTGCCTCACTAGGGATGGTGCTTCAGGGCATGGCTCAACCAGCTATCCACTACACCTTCCTCATACTTTCTTGTATTAACTCTATTATTTTCCTTTTTTAAAAAGCATTCTTCAGGGGCTGGGGAGATGGCTCACTTGGTAAAGTGTTTACTGTATATCCATGAGTTCAGATCCCTAGTATGCTATGGTAGATGCCTATAATCCCAGACCTAATGAGATGGGGACAAGTGTAGATAGGCTGATCACTAGGGCTCACTGATCATCCAAACTCTAGGTTCAATGAGAGACTCTGTCTCAAAAAAATGTGAAGAAAAATTGAGGAAGATGCCTGATGTCAACCTCTAAGCTGCTACCAATTCTCATGTGAACTAGTACATCTATACACGCACATGTGCTCACACATGTGCGCATGCAAACATACACACACACACACACACACCAAAAAAAATCTTTCAGAGATCAAAGGAAGGGGAAGGAATTCTATGATGTCCTTGCAGTTTCTGGAACCTGTCTAAATTCCCATTTATTGCCATCCACTGGAGTTGATGCCTTTGTCTCCAAAATCACCCAACCCACCTGCTGGACTGACCTTGATCCCAGAGATCAGCACTGCCCTCACAAAGCAGTGTTCTCAGAGTGTGGTCCTGGAGTCCACAGCAAAGCTCCAGTAACTCTGAGAACTCAAGAGAAATGCAGAGCTGGGCCTCACTCCCACCTACAGAGCCAGAAATTCTGGGAGGGAGTAGCAGGTTACACTATCTCAAACACTCAGGGGTGTCTGTTTGCGTGTCCTAGTTGGAGAGTTCCTGATCCGAGAGGATTATAAGGAGTCATATATTTTGATTCTGCACAGGCAAAAGCCAAACTACATTCAATAAGGAAAACATGATTGGAATGCTGGATGTCCAGGGTTTTGGAAACCTTTCTCAGCAATTGGAAGAACAGGGGGAGAGTTCCATCATTTTCCCTAAAGCCCTCCCATTCTTTACTGGAAAATACACTTACACTGAAATGGTCAAAACCTCATTAGCGAGAATGGACACGGCACGTCTCCAAACCAAGGACGCGTGGCAGGTGTGGCTTACCTGGCAGATGCCACTTATGCACATATCCAGTGAGTCAGCATTGCAACGAGTTCCATCCAACACTTTTGGTGCCAGCTCCACTACCAAACTCTGTTCCCGAGCATGACACTTGAGTGCACATGGGGCAGTGGGGTCATTGTATAGTGGAATCCATTCATAATAATGACCCTGGTACTGCACGTCATTGTAGGCTGAGCACTGCTGGGCTCTGAAGTCTTCCGAATCTGCTGCGCAGTCCTGCAGGTAAACAGAAGGAACCATGTGCATGTGCACATTAACCAGCCACAGTGTCAGTGAAGGCTGAACCAGACCCCACCCGCCTCCGCTAAGGCTCACCTGATTTCCTCATTGCCCACCCCCAACACCCTGAGATTACACCCTGAATATGCATTTCTACATCGAGGAATTCCACAGGGGTCTCTGCAGTGCTGACCTACTCAGGGGGTCATTTTATTAATCTTATCAATCTTCCATCCAGGTATTTTTCCCAGCTAATGAAGGCATATGATGTGTAGGTGACCCTGGTTTAGCCATCTCGTGTATAAACTTCCAAGTGGATTGCAGTCTCCTTTTTGAATCAAGGGGGACCAAAGTCTTTTACATTTCCCAGGTGATTCAAGGTCTTTCTAGGAACAATATTAGACCTCCCCCTCAGGAACCATTTCAGTGGGACCATTTGCCTCCATTTTAGCCCCAAATTGCTTTGTGTTTTTATTAAAGTATTTTAATTATATATAATAATGAGCTTTATTAAGATATTTGCATACATGTATATGATGTATTTTGATTATATTTGCCCACATTATCCTCCCTTGCCCCTTTTCCACTGACCACCTTCCCCTGTCCAATTAGCTGTCATTCTACTTACATGTCTTATTTTGTGTTCCCCCAGACAGCCCCACCCCCACCCTAGCAACTGTTAACTGTCTATCAATCTCCAGGAAGGATGTAGTCTTGTCCAAACTTCTGTGTCTTGGGAGAATTGCTGGCTGTGCCTCCGCGGCTGTTTAGTACATCTGCCTTTCCTTCTCTCCTCTCCCATTGGTCTTCCCTGGTACCCAACATCTGTCTTCAGCAAGCTAGTGCAAAATTCTGTGTGGGACCAAAGCAAATACAAGCCAACACCCTGGGGCACCCTCATATTAACAGTAAAAAGTACAAGTGTTGATGATGTGGGGTGGCCTTTTTATTAAATTATGCATTCTTCCTGCTAGATGCTGGCTGAGACAAATGTACACTCACTGGAACTCTGCTCCTATTATTTTATACTCTCCTCATTAGGAAGATAATTAATGTTCATTCTAAAAACTTTGGGGCAAAGTTTTTCTTAAAAATGAATAAGTTACAAAGTTACAAAGATCCCTACACTTAAATATTTATACAAATCTTGATTCTTTTCCAAGGGTTTGTTTCTGGAAATAAAATTTTCTGAGTCTAAGTGTATGCATCTTTTATGGACTCCTCTAACGTTGTGAAATAGTCCTCCAGAAAGGCATTACCATTAGCCATGGCCTATACAGGTTGCCTGCCTGGATCCTTCTCCCCCATTTGGATATTATAATTTTCTAATAAGATATACATAATGGAATTTCATTGCTTTAACTTACATTTTCTTCTTATTATTTAGGCTTCATGGGTAGTCTTGTAGGCTTGCTTTTTTACCAAATCTTTGAAAATTTCTTGTTTTATGTCCTCTGTTCTGTCTTTGTATTATTTTTAGCAGCTAAAGCTACTACTTTTTATAGTGAAGGCATCAAATTTGGTCATTTGTGTTGGAAATCTTTTCACTATTTAATTTTGCTCTGGGAGCCTCGTGAAGTCAAGAAGGCTTAAATGTTTGTGCAGCCTGCTCTGTTAACGTTTCTTACCCTGCAAGATTTCTTCCTTTTTAATGGGCTACAGATTCTTTCCTTACCCTGCCCCGAGGACAAATAAGTATTGAATGTATTTGTCTAGCTCCTTTATAGGTTGGCAATGGCATTTAACTCTTTGGGGTTTTGGGTTTGGGGCTTTATGTATCATTGTTGTTCTGTTTTTTTTTTTTTTTCATTTTATTTTTGAGGGAGGGTCTCTGTGGCCCAGACTGGCTCGCCTTACATTTTGAACTTACAGTTGATCTGCCTTGTTCTGCCTCAGCCATGTGAAACTATAATCAGTTTAACTCTTGGTTATAGCTGGAATTATTCAGATGAATACTGGGAGGTAAAAATCGTTCCCTATTTCCTCACAAAAAAAATAATTAATATGTTTCAACATGCTTCTAAAATATAGTTTATTTCCAGTCTCATCTTTTTTTCCATCTCAAACCTATATTTTACTGTTACAATGAGACTGACCAGTCTCCCTAATCCTAAGTAGAGTGACTCTGTCTTGCAGTAATCCACCATTTAGCTGTTCTGCATTCCAGACAGCAGAAAAATAAGCCATCCTTATTAGATTTGGATTGTGTTTGCCTACACCATTGCAATCTTTAATGGGAGTATGTATCAACATAAATTTTCCAGAGTCTAGCTTGGTCTGTGGGTTTGCAGTCACATTCACTGCCCCACTAGGTATCATTCTGAAGCCAGATCTGTATCATCAATTCTGCTATAAATTTACAGCCACATAAAATGGGGTGTGTGCATGGAGACTTCTAGGAAAATGGAACTATCCATAATGATCCATAAGTAACCCCTAATAAATTCACTTAACCCATAAAGCTGAACTTGAGCCGGGCAGTGGTGGCACACGCCTTTAACCCCAGCACTTGGGAGGCAGAGGCAGGCAGATCTCTGTGAGTTCAAGGCCAGCCTGGTCTACAGAACGAGATCCAGGACAGGCTACAAAGTTACACAGAGAAACCCTGTCTTGAAAAAAATCTGAACTTGAATGAGTCATTCTTTGGGCTGTTGATGTGTCCCAGTTTAGGGATGGTTGTTCACTTGGTATTCCCCCACTCCCAAAATATTACATAATAACTGTACATGTGCTTTTTGTCTTTGCAAACACCCTCAGATACTTTGGAAATAGTTAGGGAATGAGTAGAGTGTGCTTACCAAACTTTCCTGAGGGCTCACTTGTACAATATTGGTGTAGAACATTCCAAACCCCCACACTGTATTCATTTTTGTCTTAACTAGATAAAATCTTATCTCAGGTCATGACAAATGAAACAAATCAAACCAAAGTAGACTGAAGATGAAAACTTTTCTCTTTAGAAAAGCTGACTCTGTCTTCCATGTGACCATAAGAAAGATCGATGACAAAATGACATCATCTACTTTGCCACAAGCCATGGTCAGTGTTCTCTTTCAAATTCTTTGAAACCAAAGAAAAGTGTGTATGAAAGCTGGGAACAGACGCCTCCCCTTGCATTGAGCTCATGGGTGTGGCAAATGCTCTTTAGGGGCTGAATAGTCTGGCTGGCTGAATGCTATAAGCCAATAAAGTTCCAAAAAAAAGGAGTGAGTGCTAGTTAACATAGGTTTAGGATGTCTGCCTAAGCTTGGTCTTTGCCCAATGGGTGGCCAAGTTTGTCATCCTTGGCCAGGACTGACTGACTAGAGGCACATCTGGTCTACACCAGGTCAAACTTTCCCAGGAATTTAAATTACACACCAAAAAGGGAGAAGTCACATGAATCTGGGGCTGGGCTGGCCCTTTCTTTTATGACATGTGTGCCCAAGCAAAGCCCAGGCAGCTCCCATTACAGAGGAGAATGGATGAGATATGGAGGAAGAAAGAAAGTTGGCACGCTATGCATTTCAGTAGAACGAGAAAGTAGCCTGTGTTCCTCACTTTCGGGGTTCAGGCTCGCTCTCAAAACCAGTTTCTGCTTAAAAAAAAAAACTAAATATCACATATTTTTACTGAGGGGCAGCGTGGCATTATATTTCTTTGGGTTCTCTGAAACATCTGACCTAGGACAAAGTTCATGAAGTACATTCAGTAGACACGTGTCGCCTTGAACATAACTGTCCAGAAGAAATACATCTCAGAGAAAGGAACTTAAAAGCACTCTGGGCATTCAAGCTTTCTAAGGGTGACTGAACTGTTTCATGGATACCACTTTCTAAGAAATAGAGGGGACGTAGTTACTTGCTTTCATTTACTTTACATTAATATCAACACTAAGCCTGCCCATCCTGGCTTATCTAGGCACAGCTCAAGATATTGTAGGATTTTTGTATATTAAAATAGCCTAGTTTAGTCTCATAGTTGAAGAGAGATATGAGAGAACACAGCTCCTTCTTAAAAGATTAGTATTTATTTAGGAGTGTGTATATGCATGTGTGTTCACAGAGGTCAGAGGGGGCTGTTGCAGCCCCTGGAGCTAGAGTTATAGAAAACTGTAAGCCTTTCAATATATATTCTGAGAACCAAACTCCAGTCCTCTGAAAGGGCAGCAAGTATTCTCAACCACTGGACCATCCAGCCCCAGGACACGGCTGAGCAGAAGCAACAGCAATAGGAAGAAAAGAACACCTCCAAGAGAAACACCCAATGAAAGACTGGTAGAAATTAGCCACTTGTGGGTTCTACAGCATGAAAGAAGGATCCTGCAAAGGCCATGTCAAATGTCACCTTTCCTGGAAGCCATCAGAAAGCCCACTGTGCAGAGTTAACTGCTCATAAAAAGTTTGCCCATGTTGCAAAAAATGTTTCTGCCAAGTTGTGATGTGCTCTGCAGTTTTGAAGACATTCTCCTTCGCTTCTTTTAACATTGCGCTAATCCCATAAACCCTGGACTAAGAAAACACAAGGAGTCAATGAATTCAGGTATTAGAACTCCTGGCTGGCATGCATGGCTTCTTTTGAAAACTCACATTTGCTCTGGTAGACTCCTGATAATTATCTCCCAAGGTCTGAAGTCCAGGCTGTAAGAATCTATGCTGAATGCTAATCAAAGCTTATGTCTAAAGACTGAAGTCACTTAGGAGTCACTATGCTGCACAGACATATTCTGCTCCCTAATTTTTCAGCCCAACACCCCATCTCTTTTGACAGGGAATCCAAGAGCTTCTGAAATCGCAGCCTCATTTCTTGGAGAGGACACTGTGACCCCATACCCTAATGGAGTCTGTTGCAGAATATTTGTTTACAGTGGGAAGATGTGTCTTTGCCAAGGCACCTTCTGATTGTTTTAATAAAGAAATGAATGGTCAATAGCTAGGCAGGAAGAGGGTAGATGGGACTTCTGGGAAGAGAGAGGACTATGGGAAGAGAGAGGACTCTGGGAAGAGGCAGAGACACTAGTAGACAGTGAAGAGGTTGGACATATGGTACAGAGTAGAGGTAACCAAGTTACACAGCAGAATGTAGATAAACAGAAGCAGGTTAATTTGAGTTATAAGAACTAGTTAGGAAAAAAGCCTAAGCTAAAGCCAAGCTTTCACAATTAATAATAAGTCTCTGTGTCATTATTTGTGATACGGCAGTCCAGAGGAAAGTCCGACTCTGGGAGTCTGCCTCTCCTGCCATCTGAAGCATGGTTGGTCCCCTGCCCATGACAGAATTCTTCATCTGTGAGTTCTGAACGTATTTCCTATTGCCCTGCGATTCTGAACAAAAGACCATCTGGTGTTTCCTTAGCCAGTGATGTCTGGTAAGCTTTTCCATGGTGGGCAGACTTAATGAAGCACAGCTTCGGACATGTCCTCCTTTACATGGAGGACCCACCTGAACAAGGAGCGGAATACAGATGGGCACAGAGGACTTCATGTCTCTGACTTGGCTTCAGATGCTTCTCCTCCATGTCCTTCCTTCTCTGTTTCTGTCTGACCTTGGTTAACTGAATATTCAGGTCTGTGCCGCTCACCCAGGGCTTGTCCTGTCGCGACTCTTGGGCTCATGGTCTTGCAAGCTACTGTTCTTTTTGTCCCCACTGTCTCAAGCATCATGTCCACTCCCAACAAAGCTGGAGACACTGCTAAACTTCTTTCTAAGAGAGCACCTGAGTCTCTCTCCAAAGAGCTCCCCAGAGCCCCTGCACTTCATCTTGAGCCCTGTTGCTCCAGTTTGAGTATATTTTGCTAAAGAGGGAAAATGTTTGGAATGAAAAAGAGTGGTTGCTTTTATTGATTTTTCATGCCTGATGTGTGTAGCATGCACATATGCACAGCAAAGAACAAGAGCGCATGCATGTGTGTGAGTGGAGGCCAGAGGACAGCCTTGACTGTTATCCTCAAGAATGCCACTGACCTCCTTTGAGACAGGGTCCCTCATTAGCCTGGAGCTCACCAATTAGGCTAAGATGACTGGTCAGTGAGCCCAGGCTCCTCCTCCTTCTGCCTCTTCAGTGCTGGGATTACAAGCCCATCCCCAGGCCTGGAATTTTCACGTGCGTTCTGGGGCTCGAACTCAGGTCCTCATGTTCGCAAGGCAAACTCTTTACCAACTGAACTACCACGCCAGCTCCTAATTTTGCTTTTTATAATTGTAAAGCAAAATATTCCGATTCTTTTCAGTGTTGACTAACGTAACGAACACAGAGCAGGCTTGTATAAATCCTTCCTTCTGTGTGACCTTCTGAGTCACCTAGCCCTGCTGCAGAGGGTACAACAGGCAGTCTGCAGTGCTAGAAACACCACTAAACCAGTTCCCAGCTGGAGTCTTCTTTTGAAGCTCTCAAAAATAATTTTGTCCCCTCAGCCTGAGTCGCTCCTCATGTGTCCGTGTGTCCATCCCTCAGCCTGAGTCCCTCTCCATGTGTTTGTGTGTCCATCCCTTAGCCTGAGTCCCTCTCCATGTGTCTGTGTGTCCATCCCTCAGCCTGAGTCACTCCTCATGTGTCTGTGTGTCCAGACATCAGCTTGAGTCCCTCTCCATGTGTCTGTGTGTCCATCCCTCAGTCTCATCCCTCTCCATGTGTCTGTGTGTCTAGATCTCAGCCTCATCCCTCTCCATGTGTCTGTGTGTCCAGACATTGTGGAAGAGGCTGGGTAGATACTGACACAAAACACTTGGAGCCCTGAAGGTCCTTGAAGCTATTGCATATATCACTTGTATGAATGGAGTCATAATTACATACTTACCAAGTTCCATCATAAATGTGAAATGGCCCTAAAAGAGCACTGTGAATGGAAGATACTTATATACAAAGACTGTCATCAGCCAAGCAAGAATTTAAAATTATCAGAAGGGTTCTCAAGACACTATTGGTATCACAGTACATGATAAACACTCTAAGACAGGCTTTAATTGGATTACATATTCTCAGACTTACATGATTGCTGCATGTCTTGTATCTGATGTTCTGTCCTTCGCAGTTTCTAAAGGAGGAAGGAAACAATGGCTTTTATAGAGGTGGCACGCATTAAAATGATGCAAAGACAAGGTACTAGTTTCCTATAAAATTTTGGTAGTGTGAACTACTGTGAAGAGTCTAAGTTTAAACTCTGAAGAAACAAATTTCCAAGGATCAGGGAACCAAAAACATCTCAAGGAGGTGTCCATAAAATAGAAGGTGAATTCTTTAGTGAATGACATAATGATCAACTAGCTTTTATCTTACCCTAGGGTCTACATAATCTCTGAAATTATGGGGTGTGCGTGTTTGTGTTTGTGTGTGTGTGTGTGTGTGTGTGTGTGTGTGTGTGTGTGTGTGTGTGTGTGCTTGGTTGGTTTGCTTGTTGTGTCTTTTGAGACAAGGTCTTGCCATTTAGCCCCAGGCTGGCCTGGAACTGGCTATGTGGCCCAGTCCATCCTCTAACTCACCAAGTATTAGAATGAAGGCTTTGTTGTCTTGCCCAGTTCACGGGGATGCTTTTATTACTGATCCTCGGTTTTCTTTCTTTGCCGCCTCTCCATTTACACTTCGCACCACCTTCACAGTATTTGTTTGTTTGTTTGTTTGTTTGTTTGTCTGTTTGTAGGCAAGGCTATGTATCCCTGGTTGGCCTTTAACCTGTGATGATATTCCTATCTCTGCCTCCCAAGTGCTGGGATTACAGGCATACATCACCATGTCCAGCTAACCTTAAACTTTCTGTTCCCTTACAGCATGTACTCCTCCCTGGGAGGTGCCATCCTTAGCTGGATTTAGAAGGCTTTGGGAAAACCAAGTTTTTGGAGTAAAAAGAACAGGGTCATGGCTGCCTCCCAAAGCATGGCCCCTAATGCTTCTAAATGCTTGAATCTGAAGACAGACCATGAACCCATTAGTTGCTCCTTCTGAACTTGTGGTTTAGAACGACTTCCCACATTATGGTCATGGGTTGGCTAAATCCTCATACTCTGTGACTACACCTCCTCATCAGTTCACTTGTCATGAGTCTACTATTGAGGTTTGCTACAGTCTTCATGAGAGGATACCACATTTTAAGGATTCAAGAAGCACCGAGCTGGGAGGCTGGCAGAAAAGCCATGCTGGGCTGGAAGACTGCACTATTCTGGGGAGCCACAGCCGCCTGGTGGAGAAGGCCATTCCTTTGCCAGGCTTCCACCACTGTCCTTTTCATGTGGAGGACAGGAAAACAAATAACAGGGTGAAAGGGTGATTTCAATTACTCCGGTAATTTTAGGGAGGTGGCTGCTAGGTCAGGGAAGTGACATCCAAATGCTTTCCACGTCATGTCAACTGACAACCCTAAAAAGCTTTAATCCGCTTAGAATTTATTCTTTATGTGGACTGACATCCTCTGATACTTCCCGTTTACTATTTGTTTTCAAAAACGTTTTTCCTATAGTTTATTTTTATTTTACTCCATCAATTTTCCTAATTTCAAGGAGAAAGAACAATGAAAGGGAAATGGCTCAGTAGAAAATCTGAATTAATAGAAATACCAAGAAATAAAAACTCTTGGAACACACAAGGAACAGAAACTTTTAAAAAGCTGATTTAAAAATTCAGAAATATTTCTCACATGAATTTTAATAATTATTTAATTTTACCGATTGAAATAAAAAAGTTTTTCAAATAGAAATTTAAACTAAAAGAGGAGAAAGAGAAAAGCATCAAGTTGTCTCATGATTGTGTCTCCAGCCAGCTCTGTAGGCTACATAGCCAAGGTCCACACCCAGCTGTCACCCATTATGTCCAGGAGTCACGTGTGTGAACAGAGCCCAAAACTCTAAACCTAAAAACCAAGTGCACCCCTCCCACAAATCCCACTTCAAGTGTTTCAAAGTGACAACAGAAAACAAGAATTTCATTCCAAGAATTCTCCAAACATAAATCACTATGTTGAACTTTCTCCTTCATCCACAAATTCTGTGGTGAACTCACTGTGGACCAGGATGTAGATATAAAGATACCGGGGCATTAGTGCTCAGTTTGCTTTATAAATCAGCCACCAGGCCGCCATTTTTAGCATTCTACTTCATGTCCTCCAGCCTAACACACACTCAACCCACAGACTGGCCTCTATTGATGTGGTCTGCCTTGGTTGCAATCTAGTCGGAAAATGAATGACTACTTTATGAAGCAAGCATAAAATGAAATGCAAGTTATTTTAAAGTTAAGGACATGAGAGTCCTAATTCCCCAAGCAGGAACCTGCCAGCTTATTCTGGAAATAATTCCTTTGGCCCAAAGCAATTGAGCTGCAAAAAATATTACTTGTGTGTTTTTAATACCACTATAATTAGCATATGAAAGAGCTGATGGTTATCAGGAGTATATGAAAATTCAAGAGCACTGTTTCACAATTATGGATTCTCTACACATTACAACATCCATAGCACCCTAAAACTGAAGATTTTTAAAGTCTAAATTTATGAATATCTAAAAAACATGTTGACGTCACATGAGATTACATTAAAAACATTAATAAAATTTCCCTGGAGTTTATAGTACTATAATTTAATATTCACTTGGTGATATACTGACTCAAACACGAGTGTCATAAAGGCTCAGAAGCATCTGTTTTGAAGAATAAAAATACATTAATTTTAAAATAGTAGTGAAGCTGAGGTTCCTGTGGTTCCTGTGGCTGGCATTTGGCCAGAGGACCAAGTCACGGGGTTCTGCAGAAAAAAAAAAGATGTTCTGGTTGGTGCATGGTTTGTAGTGCAAAAGGACTGACTGGAATATTTAAATGGAGTCATGTTCTGAAATAACTCTACCCGTGGAGAAATAAAGGAGTGAGGTGGCTACACTCCTGTCTCCATGAAGCCTTCATGTGAAGGAGCATGCTAGTCAGAGAAACCACTGGGAGGGAGGGTCTCTAAAAGCTTGAGGATGGCTGGCTGTTCAGTGTTGTGCATAATCGCCTCCATCCTCCTCTTCCAAGAAAAACTGACCACAAGTGCTCCAGATTTATGACGTCTTAATCAGTCTCCGTGGCTCTTCAAGGAAAGCTGATAAGCCTTCCAAGGGAAGTGGGCTTCCTCCTTAAAAATCTCAGAGTACTCCAGAGTTGCAGTGGGAGATCTTAACACAGGGCTGAGTCAAGAATGAATAAGGCCTGTGAGGGACCAAATGATGGGGAGCAAGATTGCTTGAGTTCTTTAAACATCCACTACCCTTCTCTCATATGAATCCGATCCAGTTTCTGTGTGAGAAAATAACATGACTGTCCCTTTATGGGGCACGGAGCAGACAAATGTGTCTCAGGTTTGGCCTCATTACTGGAGCCTAGTTAGAGTGTAACTGCTATCCACTTACCTACTGGAGACACCAGCAAGCAAGCTGTATCTTCTCTGGCCTTATAGACATTGCGTATATGGAATACATAATTCTGTACATATATACACATATTTTATACACATATATGCACACAAAGTTTAGGGTATTTTATAGGCTCATATACTTGTTTAAATCAGATTAATTCAGGGAGACAATGAATTTGGAAGTTCATAGGCTTCACAACACATTCCAGAAATAGAATGAAATTAATGTATAGACTCAGGTACACTAAATGGTCTTAAAATGTTTGTATGTGGGTGAGTATCCATGTGTGCATGTACACGTGTGCCTCTGTGCATAAACATGGGTGCACATGGAAGCTGGTCAACCTTTGCCCTTCCACCTTATTTACAGAGGCAGGGTCTCTCAACGCAGAGCTCCCTGGTCTGGCCAGTCTCACTAGCCAACTCGCTCTGGGGATCCTCTGTCTCGGCCTGAAGAAGCCAGAATTACAGGTGCAATGCCACCTCCCCCAGGATCTGCAGACATTATGTGGATCCGAACTCCAGTCCTCAAACTTGCTCTGGGGATCCTCTGTCTTGGCCTGAAGAAGCAGGAATCACAGGTGCAATGCCACCTCCCCCAGGATCTGCAGACACTATGAGGATCCGAACTCCAGTCCTCAAACTTGCTCTGGGGATCCTCTGTCTTGGCCTGAAGAAGCAGGAATCACAGGTGCAATGCCACCTCCCCCAGGATCTGCAGACACTATGAGGATCCGAACTCCAGTCCTCAAACTTGCTCTGGGGATCCTCTGTCTCGGCCTGAAGAAGCCAGAATTACAGGTGCGATGCCACCTCCCCCAGGATCTGCAGACACTATGGGGATCCGAACTCCAGTCCTCAAACTTGCTTGGCAAGCACTTAACCACTAAGCTATTTCAGAGTCCCTGGGCACTATTTTAGAGAGTCTTCATGTTCACAAATGTAATTCAACTCATTGTCATGACACTAGAGTAATCTAACTTGTAACTACTAATAAATGTCAATGTTTTCTTTATAACTTGGGCTCTTACAACTTTGCTAAGGAATTTTTCACTGCCCAGAAATCATAATGGTATTCATCTACATTATTTCTAACTGTACATTCATAGATGGACTTTAAACCACTTGAAATTCATTCTTCACATGGAGTGATACACTCTAATACTTTCCCATTGAATACTGTCCTTCCAATTTTAAAATGTTTTACTACATTTGATTTATTGATTTTTTTTATATGAATCAGTTGATTTTCCTTAACATTGATGATCTCAGGTGATTTTGGATTTTAAAGGGCATTTGTCATTCTGCAGTGAGAAATGTCCTGTCACCACAAGGTAACCTGCAGTGTCTGTGGGACACACATAAGCATGGACTGTGGGACACACATCTGCATGGACTGTGGGACACACATGAGCATGCACTGTGGGACACACATCAGCATGCACTGTGGGACACACATCTGCATGGACTGTGGGACACACATCTGCATCTGTGGAACACACATCAGCATGGACTGTGGGACACACATCTGCATAGACTGTGGGACACACATCAGCATGGACTGTGGGACACACATCTGCATGCACTGTGGGACATACATCTGCATGGACTGTGGGACACACATCAGCATGGACTGTGGGACACACATCTACATGCACTGTGGGACACACATCTGCATGCACTGTGGGACACACATGAGCATGCAGTGTGGGACACACATCAGCATGCACTGTGGGACACACATCTGCATGCACTATGGGACACACATCTTGTGACAGGCACTGCAGAATGCTCTCTAAGGTGGCACACCATTTATACATGCCCAGAGATCATGACAGTATTCATCTATATTTTGTCAAGGTTTGTATTTTATAGGTAGACATTAATCCCCTGAGAATTTACTCTTTCTATGGACCAACAGCTCTAATGTACTTCCACTGGGTATTAAGAACTTAGCTGAGTCCTGTGATTGGATGTCCGTCCTTTCTCTTCTGTTCACCACAGCACAGTCTGCACATATCAAGTCCTCAAGTGTGCATATCTTGAGCCATTTTGCCACTATGATCTGTGTTCCCATTCCACTCCTACTAAAAAGTGAAGTTCAGGGTCTGGTGGCAGGAGAGAGGGCTCAGAGGTTAAGAGGGCTCGCTGTTTGGTTTGTGTCACCTTGACACAAACTAGAGACACCTGGGAGGAAATAATCTCAACCGAGGAACTGAGTCCATCAGACTGACCTGTGGGCATGCCTATGTGGCATTTCCTTCATTGATGCGGGAAGACCCAGCCCACTGTGCACAGGGCCACCCATGGCCAGGCGGTCCTGGGAGGTGTAAGACCGGAAGCTGAATGTGAGCCTGGAAACAAGCCAGTGAGCAGAGTTCACATGTGCTTTCTTCCTCTACTCATGTTTGAAGCCCTGCCCTGATTTTCCTCGGTGATATACCATGACGTAGAAATGTAAGATGAAATAAACGCTAGGGTTTTATCACAGGAACAGAGACGTGAACTACAATACCGTTTTCCCAGAGGACCTGAGTTTGATTCCCGGCCTCCACATCAGGTAGCACACAACTGTAACTTCAGGTCCAGGGGATGTTATTTCCATCTTCTGGCCTCCCTGGGCACCACATACATGTGGCATACAGTTACCCTGACTGACACACACACACACACACACACACACACACACACACACACACACACAAATTTTAAAATGCAGTTTAGTGCCTGTTCATTTCCTGTTTGCAAATTAAGGACATACTAGCATTTTTATGATGCTGAGATCTCCTATTTATGACTATTAATGATCATGTTTTATAAAGGACTTACACATCCTTCATAGAAGTCATTGCAAAATATTTTGTAATTTCTTAATAGTTCAAATATTGTCTTTTGGAATGTTGGTTTCTAGCTTCTTTTACAGAGTAAGAGCCCAGTTATTTATGCATTAGTGTTTCCTGGAATTCCCCAGTGAATTCTCCAACTAGTCCCATCATTTGTGTACAGATGCTCTTGGGTTTACCATCTATTGAGATGTGAGTCATGAGAGTTACTTCTTTATTTCTAGTCCTAAAATTGTGAGTTTTCTTGTCTCATCACTTTGGCAACACTGACTAGGACCCCAAGCACAACACTGGTTATAAACAGTGACAGCAGGAAGTCTTCCCTTCACACCTGTTGCTAAAGACCATGTGGATTCAACTCATGATAAGACATGTCTTGGTTCGTTAGGTGTGAATCTCTACTTCCAAGTTGCTAGGATTTGGGGGGGTTCAGTCTTTTATCAAATAAATCACTGTGTGGCTTTCCTCCTTTCCAACTTGGAATTGCTGTTGACATCTTGATGTTGTCAATGCTTCCTCCTGGGTTCTGCACTTTAGGACTGCAAATTTAAGCTACAAGTGCTCTATTGGTAAGAATCTCTCTCCAGATACCTCACCAGAGCCAGGCACATCAGGGTCACTTTTTACAACTGGCATGTACTCATTGTACATGGTACTGGGTTCCAAAAGGACATTTTTATACAACTACATAATGTACTTTGAACATGTCCACCCCCTGTACTTCCTACTCTCCCTTTCTCACCCATCACCCTCCCATTTGTCTCCTTCATTTCCCTAGACAGATTTTTTTCATGTCATGTATGCATGCATCATTTATGTATCTGTAAAATCTAGCATACACACATGAGAGAAAACACATGATATTTGTCTTTCGAGTCTGACTTAACTCGATTAATATGATAAACTCCAGTTGCATTCACATTCCTGAAAATGACCTAATTTTGTTCTTTATGGCTGAATAAAATTCCATCATTCATATATACATATATATATGTATATATATGCATCTCATATTCTCCACTCTTCTTTTAACAAGTAGATTCCATAGCTTAGCCCCGGTGAATAACAAGGCCACCTTTATGCGAGCTTTCCATTGCAAGCCCCCACAGTCTGTGGGCTATATGCATTCAGCCTCCTTACTGTACACAACGTAAGTAGGCCAATATATGTACACCTGAAACTCTTGGAAACACAGTAGTTCCCATGTTCTACAGTGGAAATACTTTTTCCATTCATAATTAAGACCAGCATATTTAAATTCCTTAGGCTGGCATACAAAACCTGTCTGGTAAGTGTATGAACCACAAAGGTCCTTCCTCGAAGCTAGGGTCGCAGGTCCTAAGCTGTGTCTCACATGCTCTCAAGGCATGGGCTCCTGGATTTACAGTGGAATTAACCCTCTGTAAGCTGGGTTCACACCTCCACCACCAGGACAGGCAGAGGATCGGCCACATGCTCACTGTTCTGGCCTTCAGTTTTCCCTGGGGGGGGGGTCCCCATTAATTTCCTATGGTTTTGATTTTAAAAGCACGCCTGTCTAGTTTACCAGAGTTTCTGAGGAGGAGGAGTCAAATGAAACTTCGAGTGAAATGGCTGTGAATTACACACTTTTGTAAAAAATATTTAAGAGTTTTTGTCTTCTGTTCACTCAATTTCTCTTAAGGGTGCCATCTTAAGAAAGTCTGGCACAGGGACACACCCAGGGTGTTACCATTTGGACAA
The DNA here is from genome assembly GCF_007827085.1 of Peromyscus californicus insignis. Classification (NCBI taxonomy): domain Eukaryota; kingdom Metazoa; phylum Chordata; class Mammalia; order Rodentia; family Cricetidae; genus Peromyscus; species Peromyscus californicus. Next base: position 119,268,295 of record NW_026294562.1, read on the forward strand.
CTGAAGTACAGAACCACTTCTATCATCACAGGGATCCCGCCAGCTTCCTTTGGTGGCTGTGTCCCCTCTCCCCTCTTATTCTACCACTTGGCAATGACTAATCTGTTCTTCATTTCTAAAAGTTTCATCATTTCAAAAATACCTCATGAGCAGGATGAAGCAGTACTTTGGACTTGTTTTTTGAAAGGTCATCTGAATTGCCAGAGATTCACCCAGGTTGTTCTGTGTATCAGTGATTCATTTTAATCCTTCATTACCTTTAATCCCAGCACTTGAGAGGCAGAGGCAGGGGAATCCCTCTGAGTTCAAGGCTAGTCTGGTATACAGAGCGAGTTCTAGGGCAGCCAGAGCTATGCAGAGAAATCCTGTCTTGAAAAAACCAAAAAGAAAAAGGAAAGTATTTGGTTTTTAGAGTGGCTAGACCAGTATAGCCTCCCACCACCAGTTTCGAAGCAATCTAGTTCCCCTGCATCCTTGGCAGATTTCTGTATGTCAACATCTTCTGCGGATGTCCTAATCAGTATGTGATGGTATCTCGTTATAGCTTAGTTTACAATAGTCAGGCAGACTGAGCAGCTTCCCAGGTGTTTATTCACTGTTTCTGTACCCTACTTGTTCATCCCTCACTCATTTTCTGACTAGATTTTCTGTCCTAATAGCCAGTATTTAAAGCTCACAGCCTGTTGTCAGGTGGCTGGCAAATCGCCCCCGTCAATCATTTCATTTGTCCCTCTGCCAAAGTATGTCTTGATATGACATAAGCTGATACGCCTTACTTTGTTCTTCTTATTCCCCACTTATTTCACCTACTCCAGGTCCTGTGCTTTTCCATCTACATTTCAGACTAATCTCATTTGCATCTACAAAAAAAAATATTGTTCATATTTTAAGAGCAACACAGTTAAACCTATATATCAACTTAGGAAAAAAGTGATATATTTGCCATATTGAGTTTGACAACTTGTGAACAAACTATCTCTCCATGTATTTATATCTTTCATTTTTTTCAATGACGTGTTTTATTTTATTTACTCATGTATGTGGGAGGGAGAATGTCTACAGGAGCCAGAGAGGTCACTAGATGGCCTGGAGTCCGAGTTACAGGCAATTGTGTGCCATTTGATATGGGTGCCGGGAGCCGAGCTTGGGGGCTCTGCAAAAGCAGCAGGTGCTCGTGACCACTGAGCCATCCCTTCACCCCTATCTTTCATGCCTGTCATTAGTACTTCGAAGTCCTCTATATGTTCAGATAGATTTATACTTAGGCTTGGGGTGACTATACATGAGATTGTGTTTTAAATTTTGGTGACTATCCCTTTACTACTAGTAAGAGAAATACTGTGGGTTTTTATATGTTTCTTCTGCATCTCAGGCCCTGCTAAAGTCGCTTCTTAATTGCATGAGTGATTTTACAAATTCCTTGAGATTCTCTATGCAGACAGCAATGTCTTCTGCAAGCAAAAGTCCTTCTCCCTTTCCTGGCTTTATTGGCTACAAGAAGTGCAGCCTTCTGCTGGGAGATGGAGGGAAGAACAGCCTCCCTCACTCCTGATGCTAGGTGGAAAGTACAGGGCTTCGCTGCTAAGTCTCCACAAGCTGCAGGTGGCTGACGTTCTTTATCAAACTGAGGAAGATCCCTTTTTCTCCTAAGAGTTCTCCGTAATACATGGGTGTTGACTTTTGTCAAATGCTTTCTCTGCATCGGCTGATAGGACCCTGGGTATGTTTTCTTTAGCCTATTAAAATGACATTGGCTGACTTTTGAATATCGAGCCAGCCTTACAACCCTGGACTAAATGCATCTTGATGCACAATTCATTTATAGATTTGCAAACAGTGATTGATCATATTTAATTTATAACTTTTACATTCATATTTATGGCCTATACTGGTCGATAGTTTTCTTTTTGTATAGTCTTTCTCTGGTTTTGGTATTAGTGTTATACTTGAGTCACAAAGAAAATTTTAATATATTCTCTTTTCTTATATATACATATTTTTTTGAAAACTTTCTACAAAAATGTTGTAAATTCCTCTCCCAATGTCCTGTAGACTTTTCCTGGATAGGAAAAAATATTTATATTACAAATTCAAATTCTGAATAGGGGCTATCTCAATTGTCTATTTTATACTAAGAATATCTTTGACTTTGTAGACCAGTGAGAGTCAAGTTCTGATTCAACTGCCAGGGAATCACCAGAAATGACTCTGTTTTCTCAGCAGAACTCATAAAAGGCTGTCTGTGGTCAGAGAGGCTTCTGTTTTCAGTGGGCAGCAGTGAATGCAGAGATGCACAACTGGTCATATGATAAGAATGAATGACATTTGAAAGCTCAGCCATAAAGGGGACATCTGCGTCAGCCCCTCCAGTGTGCAGGGAACATTATAGAAGACGGAGCAGGAAGAATACAAGAGCCATAGAAAGGGGGGCAGAGTGCTGTGGAATGCTATCTTCCAGGAGCAGCATAGACATTACACCACAACTCACAACCACTGTGATTGTTTGAACAAGACCTGCACAAGATTGAGGCCATCGTCAGGCGGTGGTGGTGTATGCCTTTAATCCCAGCACTCAGGAGGCAGAGGCAGGCGGATCTCTGTGAGTTCAAGGCCAGCATGGTCTACAGAGGGAGATCCAGGACAGGCACCAAAACTACTTGGAGAAACCCTGTCTCGAAAAACCAAAAAAAAAAAAAAAAAAAGAAAAAGAAAAAGAAAAGAAAATGATTGAGCCATCAACATGCTTGGGGTGGGGCTCACATGGCCCCATCCACCCTAAGGATCTAAAGCCAGTCAATGGGTTCTGGAGAGGGAAAGCCATCTTCTTCAGTGTTGTAGCCAATGGTGAGGTACCATACTCTTGTAAGAATGCTGATGACATGCATATGCCTGTACAAAATGTCATAATTAAGCTCATCATTATACATATAACTAATATCTGCAAAAATAAACATTAAAACAAACAGCAGGGACATCATAGCCCGAAGTAGTTTGCCTCTAGCTTCCACCCCTCAGCGCAGCAAAAAGCTCTGTTCTTTGAGGGGTGATGACCAACGCTAAAGTCCTCTGGGAAAGCCATCTGGGAATCTACTATTGCAGAATCTTCCTAAAATATAAATGTTTATATGTGTTTACATTCATAAATATACATGTTTTAATGGAGTTACCCTTATGGAGTCAACGTCTCTCCCAGGTGTCACAGGCTATCAAACAAAAAGCCTAACGCCAAATACAGGTCCCCTCCCTTTGTGTTGTTGGTCACTGGGGTCCCCTAAACTCCAAAACAATATAGACCGTGGTCATTGCTCTTGGCTACCTCTGGAACTTTCCAGTAGGATCATATTAGATTGGGAGGGAAAAGTAGTCATTGGGAGGGTTTGGAGGGGGAAGTGATTAAAACACACTATATTCATGCATGAAATTCTTAAACAATTAATAAGAAAAGATGGTGGGGGCTGGAGAGGTAAGAGCACCTGCTGTTCTTTCAGAGGGTCAGAGTTCAGATTCTAGCACCCAGCTCACTACCATTCATAGCTCCAGCTCCAGGGGATCTGACCCTGTCTTCTGTCCTCTGAGGGCATCTGTATGTACACACACATACAAACACACACACACACACACACACACACACACACACACACACATCCTACAAATGAGTAATAAAGTAAATCTTTAATTAAAACCACAATAAAGACCATGTTTTTATCTCCAGAGTTTAAACTAAAGTGTCTGGACTGAGAGATAACTAAACACAAAGACCCACACTCTACTGAAAACAGAGTCCTGATAAGTCTAACTTTCTGCCTCACTTGTTTCCTAGATAATGGAATCAGATGAGCCTTCTTTGAAAAGACAGAGCAGTCCAAAATAAGACATCCTAGATCTCCACAACCCTTAGAGAGTTCTCTAACATGAAATGTGATAATAAAACAAACACACCAGAAAACAACACTTGAGAAAGAATTGAGAGTGCTCACTTCAGCAGCACATACACTAAAATTGGAACGATACAGAGAAAGAACTGAGACCCTGGAAGAAGAAGGGAGCACCCTGCAGACATCTATCCTTACCCCAGAGACAAAACAGAATCTGGGACAGAACACCTTTCTTTTAAAATTCAAGGAATAAAAGGAGAGAGAGAGAGAGAGAGAGAGAGAGAGAGAGAGAGAGAGAGAGAGAGAGAGAGAGAGCGCAAATTTCCCAAGAAGCAAAGAAGCAGAGCAAACGGGCAAAAAGAGAAAAATCTATGTTAATAGGATTTATGGCCATAATAAGTCAATAAATAAATGAAAACAAAGAATTAGCAATGAAAGATGGGACTTGAAGGGAATATATTTTCTAGAGAAAGTCTCACCAAGACACAGGGGCATTTCTATGTGTTTACAGAGGAGGGAAGAATGGAATTCGGTCTTCAGATTTCTCAATCTGCCATTTGACATCATGAAATGGTGTGGTGATACCTTCTAATTTCTCGGGAGGAAATTACATCTATGCCATCATATACCTGGGGAAAATCTACCATTCCAGTTCAAAAATAAAATAAAGATAGTTTTAGATGCCTGGGAATCTCTTGACGGAGGAAATACTCCATAAAAATGAGAGAGATGGGTGCTGGCATAGGGGCAGCACAAGAGTGGGCACAGAGGAGAGACTCTAAGCAGCTGTACCCCGATGTCCGGAGTATTTGTTACTGAGAGATTCAGGCCTGAGGTAGTCATCCCCTTAGAATCATTCCCTTCAGTTAGATGCTCACTGGTGACCCCACCAGGCCCCAATGAAAGTTCCAATCCACTGCTCACACAGGTGGTCCTGCCTAAACCAAATGGGTCACAGAACAAACACAAAATCTTTCAGTCTGAGAAAGGGAGTGGCAGGAAGGACAGGGGCTTGCTAGGGAAGGAAGGGGGTTGGAGCCAAGGGAAAGAACTTTGGGACACCACCTGAAGAGTTCATCATGTGTCCCTTCCCATTGGGTAATGTGCAAGTCATACCCAAGAAACTGAAGGGTGTTGTGGTCAGCTGCAGCAGCCTGTCAGAGTGAACTTTGAGAGTTTGTTCATGTGTATTCATCTGAGGGTTTCCTGTGGGATACATGAAGAAAGAGCCAGCATGAGGTGGTCCTAAGAGCCCACCAGGCAGCACTGAGGGTAATACAGGTAAATAAGTTAGGCATGTGCCTACGGGTCCAAGGGTTGAGGAAAAGCCCTTATACTAGACAAAGTGTACTGAATAGAGCATATCAAGAGAAGAGGAGACAAGAGAGCTCATTGGACTAGGCTCAGAGAAGATGGGCAGTGGCTCAGAAAAATCCACCAAAGTCCTCCTAGGAGCCAGCTCTAAACAGCAGCCATGCCGCAGAACACTGTCTTCTGTCACAACAGTGTGCTCTCTTTTCTCTCCTGTCCACACCTTCAGCAGGAAAGACAGAAGCTGAGCAACGTTTTACTTATTTACACACACACAGCCCCCTTAGGATGAAGAGGTCACAAACCCACAGGCATGGAGCTAACTCAAAGACAATGGAACAAAGACCACTTCTTTGTTATTCTAACTACCATTGATTTCAAATGATTCCTCATATTTGGAGGTTACACAGAGACAGCCAAGCTGCCCCTTCAGTTTTCAGGTTGACCACTCTCCCCTCAGTGATTGACCAGCACTGGAGAGGAATTTACCCGACATCAAAGAAGTCACCACCCTCCCCTTGACCACAGATATGTGGCCCTCTGACAACAACACACACACACACACACACACACACACACACACACACACACACACACACACATACACACACACATATATCCTAATATTATGAAACATGCCATCATTCTTCTGCATATCACAATGTGTTTAGAGTAGTGGAGCCTTGAGTTCCCAGCAAAAATGAAAGACAAGGGAGAGGGGATCAGGCATAGCCCTTATCTTCACTGGACTGAGCCTGGCTTCAGTTCTACAGCCATTTACAGAAGCTGATGTTCTGTCAAATTTTTCTCTAGATGAAACTACTGCCATACTCCAACAGCCTTGCCATGCTTCCCTGGGTGGACTAATGTGTCCTCCTTCTCAAGGGACTCTGTTCTCGTCATCCACCATGCCCTGCACCATCTCAGGGAAACTGAAGGACATTCTTAGTCACTGTCTAATATGCCTGCCTAAGATCTGCATGAAACATAAACTGAGCAGAATAAAATATGCTCCCTTTGGGTTTCTTCTCTGTCGCTGGCGATAAGCAGTAACAGCCAGTTTACTCTTTCACCCCACGGCATCCCACAATGAGGTTGCCGTAATCTAGGAGGTTTTTGTTTGAGACCAGAGAATGAGAGTCCATGGACCTGAGGCTGTGTCTCACCTAAGAACCAGGTTTAAACTCTCCCATGAGTCACGACCTCAAGAACAGCAAGTACAGGTTTCCCAGAGATTTGTGGGCTTTTAAAATTAAACTGATCTTACATTTTAGTATAAGTGTACCTAAGAGGTGAAAGCAGAGCATGTATTATCGTCTTTATAAGTGTGTGTGTGTGTGTGTGTGTGTGTGTGTGTGTGTGTGTGGTGTATTTATTTGAATATGTGGGTATGCTCACCTGTGTGTGCATAAGTGAAGACCAGATGTCAATGTCTGGCATCTTCCCCATAGTTCTCTATCTTATATTTTGAGGCAGGATCTCTCACTGAACATAGGTTCACTGCTTTGGCTAGACTTGCTGACCAGCATGCCCCTGTGATCCACATCTCTGCCCACCTATACTGGGTTACAAGTTTGCACCACCACTCCTGGCTTTTATCCGGGCTCTCGGGATCTGAACTTGGGTCCTTATGCTTGTTCAGCAAGCGTTTAATCCCCTGTGTCAGCTCTCCAGTTCCCGCATCACCTTCTTGACCCATGGTAGGTTCACAGTAAGTGAACAAGAAAGAAATTTCAGTGGCAGCCTCTCAAGGACTGCCACCAAGATGACATAACCTTTTGCCCCCAAATCCTGACAATATCAAACCAGCATCTGAACTTAACAGGCCTTCACTTTCATAGGACTGAAGTGACTGGTTTTCCTGAACCCTGTGACCATTATGTAAACGGGATACAATGAAATACCCAGAAGTAGGACCATTCCCACTTAAATAGGTTACCTTGAGATTGGCTGATGTTTATGGTAGAAAGTCACCAAATAGAGCGCTTCAGAGCCACACCTTCTCCCCTCCTCACTCACCCAGAATCATTGACACAACCCCCCCCCAGGAGCCCCCAAGCCACCACTGACCTTCCCGTCAGACACCTCCGCAGAGAATAGGAAGCTCCGCCCCCACAGGTCCGGGAACAGTCGCTCCAGTCTCCCCAAGCATCCCAGTTGCCATCTTTGTCTTCCTCTGAAGGAGTGTTTCTCGAGGTCTGGATGTGGGGGGGGGAAATGCAGTTAGTTATAGAAGTCACCTAATTCTACTCACAGGAGATACCCATAGCAGTCCAGTTTGGTGAATGGGATAATGGTGCTGCCAGAGACTCCTGGGGCATAGAGGGGTGGAGGCTGTTCAGTGTGTGTAAAGTTCCAGCCATGTACAACGAGGACGTTCCTGGCTTGTGCAGTACAATACTGGGCTTACAGTGACTTCAGCTGGTCAGGAAGTTAGACACCATCTTCTGGACTTCCCCTTACAGAGAGTACAAGCGGAGCTGGAGAGAAGGCTCAGCGGTTAAGAGTTCTGGTTGCTCTTCCAGAAGACCTGGGATCGAATCCTAGCACCTGTCTGGCCGCTCACAACTCTCTAACTTCAGTTCCAGGAGATCCAATATGGAATACGTGTGGTGCATAGACATACATGCAGGTAAAACAACCACAAAGTAAAAATAAACATTCATAAAATGAAAGTAAATTAAAAAATAAAATCTCAAAACCAGTAAAAGTGAGGGAATGAGGAAATTTATCTCAATTAAGAGTTACAGCAGCAGGGCGGAGGTGGTGCACACCTTTAATCCCAGCACCTGGGAGGCAGAGGCAGGCGGATCTCTGAGTTAGAAGCCAGCCTGGTCTACAGGACAGCCAGGGCTACACTGAGATACTCTGTTTCAAAAAAAAAAGAGTTATAGCATTGACATAACAAGTAATCATAGGTATTAATTTTTCTCATAATGCTTTATTAGTGCATATTAATTGCACAAAATGTGTTTCATTATGCCATTTCATACACACATCAAAAGCACTTTTATCATATCTACTAAAAGTAGCTATAAGCTATTTTAATAGTTGAGATAATATCTCACGATGTAGCTCCTGCAGACCCTGAACTTTCTGTACACCCCAGGCTGCTCTCCACCTATTACTGCCTCGGTCTCCTAAGTACTAGTATTGAAGATTTTTTTATATACAAATAGATAAATTCTTGGTCTGGAGAAAGCGCTCAGCAGTTAAGAGCACTTGTTGCTCTCACAGAGAACCCAAGTTTGATCTCCAGCACCCACGTAGGAATTTATAACTGTTTGTAGCTCCAGTCCCAGGGGATCCAATGCCCTTTCTGACCTCAGCGGGCACCAAGCACACATATGATCACAAACATACATGCAGGTAAAACACCCACACATAAAGCAAAACGAATAAATCTAATAAAAAACTTTTTTTAAAAAAATCTATAAATTCTTAAAATATGTCCAAATGAATTCCAGATCTCTTAGAAATTTATATTAAGGCTCTGAAACCATAAAATACCAGGAAAAATCATATGCCATATAAACATTGACGGTCATATGGTTAGCATAGGAAAGACTGTCTTATACTTATTAACAGAGGTTAAAAAAAAATAGAAAAGGCTGGTATGGTTTAATTTCTTTAAAATAAAAACCCAGGCACTTTCTCTCTATCTTCATATAAAGACAGCTTAGTGAACACACACGAAAACATGGCCGTGAAAGTCGAGGAGCATGGGCTGGAAGAACACCCATCAAACTGCCTCTAAGAAGAGAAGAGGCAGGGGCTGGAGAGATGGCTCAGAGGTTAAGAGCACTGACTGCTCTTCCAGAGGTCCTGAGTTCAATTCCCAGCAACCACATGGTGGCTCTCAACCATCTGTAATGAGATCTGGTGCCCTCTTCTGACCTGCAGTCATACATGCTGTATACATAATAAATAAATCTTAAAAAAAAAAAAAAGAGAAGAGGCAGGTCTGCAGGTCTGCTCGCCATCCCTGAGGAAAGTCACAGAGGAACAGCATTACTTTATTTTCTTTATCACTCAAAAAAATGTCTACAGCAAATAAGCCTAAGCTTCAAAAATCAACATTAAGCCAGGTGGGCTTTCATGGGTAATGGTTTTGTTTCTCTATGAACTTTGGTGGTTTTTGAAATATTTTTTTTTAAGGAATTTAGGCCAAAATACAATCATTAGATGACAACACTTTACCTAGATACAAGGCTGTATTATGTTTAACGTGGTAAGTCTGCCTGTGAATTAACAAAGAGACGCCCAGATAAATAAATAGTTACAGTGAGAGAGTGAGAGGGCTTTGAATGACTTTAGCAACATTTTGTGTTGTGTCCCCATATTTTGTAGCATTTTTAAAGGGTGTATTTTTATGTTTAGTTATGTGTATTTGTGTGTCTGGGGTGGCATAGTGCGTGCACATGATTGAGCACACGCTACTTTGGAGGCCAGAAGAAGGCATCAGATCCCCTGGAGGGGGGCGTCACAGGGCATGGTTACTGTGAGATGTCTTTCTGTATGCTGTGAATATGTGTTTCTCTGATTGGTTGATAAATAAAGCTGCATTGGCCTATGGCAGGGCAGGATGGAGCTCTGATTGGTTGATAAATAAAGCTGCATTGGCCTATGGCAGGGCAGGATGGAGCAAGGTAGGAAAATCCAAGGGAGATAGTGAAAGGAGAAAAGAGAGGCAGGAGATGCCATCCTGCTGTCCAAGGAGCAGCATGTAATGGCACACAGGTAAAGCCATGGAACACATGGTGACATACAGATTAATAGAAATGGGCTGAGTTTAGTTATAAGAAAGAAGCTTGAGCCATAAGCCATGGCCATATAGTTTAAAATAATATAAGCCTCTGTGTGTTTACTTGGGTCTGAGCAGCTGTGGGACTGGGCAGGACATAGGAAAACTTCCAGCTATAGGTGGTAGTCCTCCAGAATGGGTGCTGAGAACAGAACTCCAGTCCTCTGAAAAAGCAGTAAGTGCTCTTAACCACTGACCCATCTCTCCAGCCCCTTGTACCATATTATAAAAGATAAAACACGTAATGTCTTACTTAAAACCAAGCAAGCAAACAAACAAAACCCTATCCTCGTGGACTATAGAAATAACTGTACAAGTCAGACGGAATTTAATAGGTAAGTCATAAGACAGAGAATATAAGGGTGTAGAGGGAAACCACAGCAAAGTAAGGAATACATGTGCCTGAATTAAATATTGCTCAGGTTTCCCTAAGCCTTCAGGCACATTACATCATCATCATCCCCTTCCCCTAAAAAATTAAATTAAGAGGGGAATTGGTAGGGAAGACCTTCAAAACTAAATTCAAAGAGTAATGATGGGAAGAAAAAAGGTTTTCCAATACTTTTCACTCAAGTCCCACAGGTTATCGGGTCTGACAGATTCTGTTAATAGCCCAGTGAACAGCCCTGTAGAGCAGTACCTCAGCCTCAGTAGAGAGACAGAAACAATAAATATGTGGCAGCTGACCAAATCTGTCATCAGGAATGGGAGCTAATTAAACCCATACTATTTACTGTTCTAATTAAGACCACTGTTTAGTTCTATTTTTCTGCCCTGAAAGTCATCAAACATAACTGTACCCTGCCTATAATACAGTATAAAATATAAAATTCTAATGGATAGAAAAAATACAATTAGCAGTTTAATACATTCATCTGGACTTTTAGATGGGGTAAGTCCAGATCATTTAGGCAAATGTTTAAACTATACACAGCTGAAATTGGTTTTGCATTCTGTCACTCGATATATGAATTGGTCGAATGTGAAAAGTTGAAAAATATCATCATATATTTTTTAAACGAAAGTTGAGCGCTCCCTGCAATACTGTTTTAATTTGTTTTTATTCCCACCACCCCATCTGTTCCATTTATAGTTAGAATCAGGTTTCTTTCCATAATTCCTCCACCTTCACTTACAGAAAACATCTTGATTCTAAAATAATTAAAACGGGCACATTATAAAATGAAAACATCTGGTTTCTCTGATTGGATCTGTCAGATTTTTTTTCTTCTTAAGAAAACAGAAAGCAAATGGCATCTCACGGGGTCCCGCGGTGTTTCCCTTCCCCGTTAGGATGGTTGGGTTCCTTAGACCCCAGTGGCAGTTTCTGCCAGCCGATCCTGTTGTTCATCCTTCCTAGTACCAAGTAGCAGCAATGTCCCTGATTTTACCCACTGCTCTCTTTTGATCTTCCTCTCCCGGAATTTCCACCCCTCTAAAGAAGTCAACAATGAGCCCCAATCCTTTTCTCTGGAAGAATCCTTCTAGACTTTTCTCAAAGCCTCCAGTACCTGGCTAACACCCCAAACGCTTTCTGCTCTCCCTGTTCTTTCGTGACTGTGTTCAATCTCTGCACACAATTAAGGATGCAAATTTTAAATCTCAAAATGTAGTGTCTAGACTGTGGCATTACATCTAAAGAGAGTATAGGCCATATATTGCCCCATGACCCATACTGGTGTGTGTGTGTATGTGTGTGTGTGTGTGTGTGTGTGTGTGTGTGTGTGTGTGTGTGTGTGTGTGTGTATACATAGATGTGGAAACCAGAGAATAACCTTGGGTGCCATTTCTCAGGAGTAGTCTTTGATTTTGATTCTGAAACAGGGTCTCCTTTAGGCTTGGAGCTCACTTCTTTGATGGAGATGGCTTACCAGTCCAAGAGATCTGTCAGTCTCAGCCTCTCCAGTGCTGGGATTATAAACATGTGCTATCATGCTTGGCTTTTCTATGTGGCTTCTGGGCTGGCATTTGTGACATATTCACTAAGCTATTTCTGTAACCCATGCCAAATTTCTTTTGATAAAGTTTCCCTCCCTTTTTCCCTCCCTCCCCCTTCCTCCTCCCCTCTCTTTTCTCCGTCCCTCCCCTCCCCCTTCTCCTCTCTGTCTTATTTCAGGAACACCATTTATTGGAACTTCCTTTGGAGGCAGGTTCACATATTACATGATTAAAACTGTTATGATAAGCCTTTAACTTTAAAAAAAACCTCATGTTAAACAGTGATGGTCACCATTGCTCACACACACTACTTAAAACACACATAGAAGGTAAATCATACAGCATCTCCATAGAGCTAGTGAATATGTCACAAATGCCAGCAATTGTTATTAAAAAATATCACCTTCAAAATAATGATGGCAGAGCCAGCTCTCCAGTCGATGCGTATGCAAGACTTAACATCAATCTCCAATGAATCTCCTCTTGGTGCTTTTGGCTTGGGAGATCAGCCAGCTGAGGTCTGTTTGGACCCTGATCCCAGCACCCATCTGTAAGCCATCTCCTTGACTTTGCAGCTTCCCTGTGTCCCCCAAGTCACTGATAAGCATGCTAGACATAGCTTCCCAATCTGACAGAATTCCGTTAATGCCTATATCAGTTTTTTTTTTTTTACAGTAGTAAGCAGACCATGATGCCAAGTGGGTAGGCCACTGACCAGAGAGAAGACCTGTAGATATAGCTTAATGTTACCACAAAAATATGGAATAATACCAATTGCCATTGTCAAATATCAGGATGAAGAAGAGGGTTGTGGAGGGCTGAGGGACAGCCATTCATGGGAACTGGGCAGAGCCTTACTGGGCTGTATGTTGTGTGGGGGACCCACCCCCACCTTTTTTCCCCAGGGTACTCTTGAGGAGTAAGGGATAAGAAATTTAGATAGAAATATAGAGGGAGAAAGAGACAGATAGAAACACAGGATCCTTATCCACCAGCCCCTTCTGTCTTTTCTAAAGGGCTTTTTAAAGGAATGCCAAGGGGTGGAGCAAAAGATCTCCCCCCAGCACAGCCAAGTGCAGACCCTTCCAGTCACCTGGTAACCACACTTGTTGTCAGTCCATCCCTTTATGCAGCCCTGCTGGGTAAAGCAATCTCAGATCTCACTAGGAAACTTCTGTGGGCTCCCACAGTGGTGGCCACCAGCCTCCTGAGAGAAGAGGTTTGTGGTAGCCTCACTTTGACCAGCCCAGTCCCTAAAACCCAGTGGCCACAGAGACAGAGCTGGCTTCATGATAAGCCCAGACCAGGCAACTTTTGTTTACCAGTGGGTACTGCTTTTTCCAATTCCGCTTTCACACATCTCTTTAAACTGTCTTAAGTGGTTGTTTACACTCTGTGTGAACACCGCTTTATAAAGCAAGCTGTTAAATGAACCCAATCAAAGTTTGATTCATCCAACATCAAGTTTGTGCCCCTGAGGTAAGACCTAGACAAAGACCTGGGAACCGTGTCCTTCCTAAAGCAGCTGCTGTTCATGCGGACAGTGCTGTGGGCCAGTCCTTGGCTTGGCTTATGTCCTCTCTAATCCCCACGGCCTCCCTGGTGGATATCCCCAGCACCATCTTCAGGTGAGCAATGCTTTCAGAACCATATGTGTCCAAGGAATGATGGGGCCGTGGCAGAACTCCTTTGTCATCCCCCTAGGCTAATCCTGTTTTCCTCTGTGTGATTTCTCCACTGAAGCTCCACTTCCTTTGTGACCGGGAATCCAGTCAAATTCAGGCACTGAGCTATCATCACTCACGTTTAGCATTCCCAGTGTTGGATCTGCTCCCTCTGCTGCTGTGAGCCACTTGACCACAACATTCTCTTGATATCTCAATGAAGCCTTTTACATTACCCACCGCCCCCACCCCACCTTTAATGCAAGTGGAGCCACACTTCCGGTTTTCAACAGTCTGCCATTTTATCTCGGATATTTTGTGAGGAATGCACACTCCTGGCTGGCATTTGTGGGCTCCCAGGCATCTGCTGGTTCCCTTATCCAAAGAGATACCCACAGTGGAAGTTCTGCACTAGGTGCCCTGAGAGGACAGATACGGATCGAGGCCCTCAAGCTTTTCTAAAGGAGCAGGAAGGAGGAGAGGTCAGGGGACCCAATGGGGCAGCATTAATCCTTAATTGTCGAGAAAAACAGATGCAGAAGCTATTTCCACAACCTTTGTTAGCAGAGTATAGAGCAAGGTCAGCTCTTTTCCATAGAATGAGACAATTCTGTGGGAACCATATACCCCCTCATGATATGCCCACAGGATAATTGGTGTTGCACATGAGCCCTTATTTTTGCTGGTCTCTATTTCTTAGAAAAACTTTTCAATTTGTTGATTTTTGCTGGTGACTGTTTTCTGGTATCATACAATGTGCGTGCGTGTGTGTGTGTGTGTGTGTGTGTGTGTGTGTGTGTGTGTGTGTGCAATAAAACATTCAACATAAGTTCTTTTGTTTTAAAGAGCAAAGAAAAACACCAAAGGAAAACCTATGAAAACACATCTTAAGAAACAGTGCACTTTCTGTCCTTTGCTTTAAGCTATCAGGCTTAATGATTGCTTAGGAAATCATATTTTCCCAAGTAAAATCCTAGCTCGGGAATATGCTGGATGAAAAAAAATCCCCCGAAGATACTGTTTACTCATTATATAATCGGACTTGGCAGAAGCCCAGACTCTGGTAGGAGGGAACGTGTTCACAATCCCATAAAGGCTTGTGTTTGCTTGCTCTTCTTGGATCCCCAGGCATAAATCAAATCATAAACTATTTCCCTGACAAGTTCTTAAATCTATGACTTATACTGAATAGTGCTGTTCTGCTGCTCTAGCTAAAACATTAGTAATTAAACACAGATTTCACATCTAAGGTCACTTATTGGAAATGCCATATTAACAGCTCCATATTAAAAACAACTCCAAATGAAATGAGTTCCAGTGGGATATTACTTCCCAGGCATCAAATAAAGGTTCATTCCAATGTTCCCACAAAGGTCATTTGAGGCGATCTCAAACCGCTCAGATTTTGCTAACAGTAGATACATTCTTTCAGGTTAATACCACCTTAAGGTCTTGAGCAACAAAACTTTAAAATTATGAATGGAGCAGATGTCATAAAAATGTCAAGTTGTCGCACAGATCAACAATTCAATTCAACCAGGTTGTATTAAACACTAATAATATATCTAAAGCCATGTGCTAGATATCAGTGATAAATTCCCAGGACTCTGACGCTCACCTCTCCTTCTCCAGTCCATACTGCTCTGCTAAAATTCACCGGCTGGAGAGCTGACTGCCTGTGGAATCTGGTCAGTCCTTTCCTAGCCAATCTTTGTCCTTGGTCATTTTTACCACATAAGAGAACTTAACTCTCACTAATTCACTGGAACACATTTCACACTAATAAGCGTCTGCCTGTCAGACAGACATATCTCTCTCTGCAACTCCATATCTCACAGTTCCTGTTCAAGCTGCATCTCACACTCCAGACATGGTCCTCATCATTTCCCCAACAGAATCGTGCTGGTCAAATCCTGTGTGTGGTGTGTGTATATCCAGGTGTGTGGTGTGTGTATTTATGTGTGTGTGGTGTGTGTATGTTGTGTATGGTGTGTGTGGTATGTGTGGTGTGTGTGGTGTATGTGGTATGTGTGGTGTGTGTGTGTATGGTGTGTGTGTGTATGTGGTGTGTGTAGTGTATGGTTGTGTGTGTGTGGTGTGTGGTATGTATGTACTTGTTCACATGAGTATGATGAGCCAATGTGCTTAACTAAGGAACCCAACAGTTGTCCCCATGCTTGAGTGGCAGCACTTTATTTACTAAGGCATCTTTTGAGCCCCTTGAGGGGTATTTTATTCTATGTGTTTATGTATTAATTTATTTTTGAAGTGTTGCATTCGCTTTTGCAGTTCTAGAGATCAAGCTCACAGTTCTTGGGCATGAGAGGCAAGGCAAGCACTTTGCCACTGAATAACACCCAGAGTCCCTGAGGAACATTTTTTAAAACATGGCTTTGAATGGACAGGGTACAGGGAAGCCAGGAGACTGGGGCAGCAATGTGGACTGGTGTGAGCTAGACTCTTTAAATCCATTTTTTTCATCTTCACCTTTCTGTGTAAAGAGCTACGAGGGGGAGCTAAGGCTTTGGTGAGCAAACACAGCCAGAGACAGACAGACGCAGAGACACAGAGAGGCACAGACAGAGACAGAGAGACAGACAGAGAGAACTGTCTATATAATCCCTTGTAGTGTCCCCCACTGGCCAAAGAGAACTGATGCAGTTCACACAGATCACATCCTGCAGGTGGGGAAGGGCAGTGAGTGGATCTGTGGGGCAAAGGCAAGCTCCGAGCACGCTACCACGCTCATTGATCAGCTCCCTGGACAATTTCAGAGCAGAGGCATGGCATCAGCAGACTGTGCTCTAGAGAAGTTCTGCTGGCAGGCAGGAGCATGAGGGAGGATCTGAGAAGTAGAACCTCCATTGAAATACTGCATGCAAGAGTCCAGAGCCCATGTGATCACATCATATCCCAAAGAGGAGGGCAGAGATGTGATACCTGAAGGCACTGGGGTCAACAATGGCGACTTACCATACCCAAGGGATAAGACGTGTCAGGCCAACTCCCCGGGGTCTGTGTTAAGTTGCACATGCCAATCTCACCCGAGCTTCATAACCACTCTCAAGCCCACCCTTGCGGTGGGATTCTAGTGCCCTTCTCTATAAAGTGACTATGTCAACAGTGGGTAAAGAGAAGAGTGCAAATGGGCAGCACCCTGCAGCTCTAACTGACTTAATTATAATCGTGCATCTGCCAAAGATGATTGTGTGTGTGCATTTGTGTTGGGGATGGCATTCATGTGTATGCAGGTGCATGTGTGGATGAATGTCTGTGGAGGTCATAGGCCAACCTCAGGTATCATTCTTTGAGGTACAGTCCACCCTGTTCTTTAGATGTAGGCTCTCACTGACCTGAAAGTCACCACAGACTAAGTTGTTTGCAAAGCAAGCACAGTACTAATTGAGCCATCTCCCCAGCCCCAAAAGAATTTTAACAAAAGAATTATTTGGCCAAAAATTAAACATATAAACACTTCACATAAAAATCAAAATTTCTGACTTCTTATGAAAATGAAAGAAAAAAATGAAAATAATATTCACATTACCACATGATAATGATATCTGTATTGGGTGGTTCTGTGTCAACTTGACACAAGCTAGAGTCATCAGAGGAAGGAGCCTCAGATCCTCAGCTGTAAGGCATTTTCTCATTTAGTGATCAATAGGGGAGAGTCCAGTCTATGGTGGGTAGTGCCATCCCTGGGCTGCTGGTCCTGGGTTCTATGAGAAAGCAGACTGAACAAGCCATGGGAAGCAAGCCAGTAAGCAGCTCCCCTCCATGGCCTCCGTCAGCTCCTGCCTTCAGGTTCCTGCCCTGTTTGAGTTCCTGTTCTGACTTCCTACAGTGATGAACAGCAATACTGAAGTATAGGCTAAATAAACCCTTTCCTCCTCAATGGAGTCTTCGGTCATGGTGTTTCACTGCAGCAATAGAAACCCTAACTAAGACAATATCACTAAATGAAACAGGTGTGGCCACTCGATTATAATGGGCAACGCAGAATCTCTCTGGCTGTCCAGTTTGCAGTAACAGCCACAGGCTGCTGTTTCTCATCCCCTCAGGATGACTACTGAGAAACAGTGTACTGTGAGGAAGAAGTGAATAATGCCAGACAACCAAGGGTGGAAACAGCAAAGCGTGGAGGGATTAGAACCCCATGTCATTGCTGGTGGGAATGTTGAGTGGTAAAGTCATAATGGAAAACAATATGGCAGTTCCTCAAGAGTGTGTTCACCATATGACTCAGCAATTCTCCTTTTGAGGACATATCTCCCAAAATGGCACACATGGACTCAGATAGCCGCATGCTCATCTCTGTTGGCAAATTATTTACAGTAGTCAGAAGGAGGAACAACCAAAACCAAATGTCTACCACCTAGAGAATAAATAAGATGTGCACGTATATGTTCTGACACAGGCCACAACATAGATGAAATTGAAGTCATTATACAAAAGAAGTCAGGCACAAAAGAAATGTGTCTGACTACATCTGAAGCACCCCGAGTCAGCCCATCCACAAGCACACAGTTGAGGGGTGACCGCCAGGAGCTGAAGAGAGGAGAGAACGGGGAGGCGCTGTTTAATGAGCACAGTTTCAGCTCTGTAATACGAAAGCCAGCTCTAGATATGGATGGTTCTTCCACAATAGTGTATAACTGACACTACTAAACTGAACACTTTAAAATGCTTAAAGTGCTAGGTGTTGTCATGTAGGTGTTAAAACACAGAGAGAGACAGAGACTGGGACAGAGATGGAAAGACAGACAGTTACAGGCAGACCAACATTTTCAAATGTAGAAAGAAAAAGCCTCAGGAAATGGAAACTGACATTTAAAAGTTGGGTGACGAAATCCAATCAACCAGAAGATGATTCAAAACTTTTTAAAAGCAGGATTATAAAAGTCAAGGAGAAGGAACGGTGGGTGAGCATGTGATCTGCTGCAGTACGGAGCCCCTGATAAGCCCCAGGGCTGTGAGGGTTATAGAAGAGAACACATACTACCTTAAAGCAGCTCCTATAGTGTGACTGATAAACATGGGAAGGAGAAGGGAAAAGAGCTGTACGGACGGCATGCAATATTAACTAGGATTTAAACATCAGTCTTTAAAACATAGTAACTCCAGACCCCTAATGCTGTATGACCTATTGTAATATATGTAGAGATACTGTTGAGGGAGTTGTTCTGCTGTGGACACAAGTTTTGCAGGCCCCTCGCTTTCTCTTCATTCCCTTATTAAATTCCCATAAAATCGGGCTGGCAAGATAGCTCAGTGGTTAAAAGCACTTGCCGCTCTTCCAGATGACCCAGGTTTGGTTCCCAGCATCTACATCAGGTGGCTTAAAACCATCTGTAACTCTAGACGGGGGTTGGGGGATCCAAAGCCCTCTTTTAGCCTCTGAGGGTACCTATGCTCAACTGCACATATCCACACACAGACACAGACACAGACACAGACACAGACACACACACACACACACACACACACACACACACACACACGAACATCATTATTTTATAATTCACATAAAATTAAATACTCTTCACTTAAAATGGCACTCATAGTGTGACAGCATTTTGATGGCACCATGTCTGTGTACTTAGCCTGTTCAAAAATGCTATCCATGAACATGCGTGAGAATGTTCAGAATGTTGCCGTATAAATTCCAGTTATTTCTAGAGCTGGATGATGGATGGGCTTGTGGTTTTCGCTGTAGCCTTTCTGAACTGCTGGATTTATTAACTAACAAGTGTGACACTTTCAAACTTATGATTCTAATATATAAATCAGTTCAGTTTGGGTCCAAGAAATTGCCCCATGGTGCCTTCAAAAACCCTGGGCAATGCAAGGTCTCTCTGGCAAACACTGGTCAAGAATTTGGCCCTGGTGGCTGGCGCCCTCAACAGCATTTATGGAAACTGCCTTAGGACATCCCAAGCCTGGTTGTACAAGGTCTTCAGCCAGATGTTGCAGATTGTTAACTTCCAGCCCCACACAAATCCACGAGGTTCTAGAATGTTGCTTCTCAGCTGGACGTTTCAGGCCCTGTGGAGCACTTAGGAATGTTTGGAGACATTTTGGAGTTTTGCAACTGGGGCAAGGGAGACAGCTACTAACATGTTAACCTGTTCCAGCTCCCAGGGCAGCCTGGACAGCTAAGAAGTATCTAATCTAAAGAGTGGCCTGGTCAGGAAACCATTCTAGAAGGATGCTGGTCATAAGACTAACCCTCTTTACTCTCATAATGATTTATAACAATTAATGTGAAAACAGTTACTTTCGAACCCAATATAACAACAACACGTCACGAGTATTTTCAGCACTCAAATGGATTTTGCCTTCACTCTGCTCATAACCATGGATGAAAAGAGGATCCCTGCAGAAACCTGACACCTCCTGCCATCCTCAAGCAGACTCCTTCGAATGCTCTTTGTGCACTCTTGCCCATTAACAGCCACAGAATAGCCTTACGAAGCTCTTAATCCCAACATACCTCAAACCACATTTAAGCCGCTGGTATTTGACAATCCACAGTGGGCTTTTCTTTCTAAGGAGCGGGGGAAATACAGGCATAATCTTTCAAGTTTCATGATACCAAGATTTTAGAAAAAGCTTCTTTTCAGACTTTTCTTCGTGATTTATTTTCATTCATGGTTAGCCATTTTCACATAAAAAAACACAGGATTCGTGCCAACGACTCACCAAGAATATTACCCAGACCACATGCAAGGGGCATCGGCTTTAAACAAATTCCCTCAAGAAATACTATTTGACAGTTAGTAAAGTGAGTCATGAAAGAAGCCAGCATGCTGTTTCCATCCCTGGCCTCTCTTTGCACATGCTGGGCCACTGCTGGGTGGAGTGTTAGCCCAGGTGAAGAGAGAAAGCTGGCACGGGAATTCTGCATAGCCGAAACCAGAGTACAAAGACAGGAAGAGCCAACAAGACCCCAGCACCTTAACGAAAACGTTCCCTGAGTCTCCCAGGTTAGACAGCAAGAGTCAGTGTAGACTGCCAGGTGGAGAGGGTTGAGAACCATTGAGGCTTCTGCCAGGGTCTTTTGAGTTAAGCAAAGTTAAAGTTCCCTTTCCCCTTCAATAACATTCCCCAGATCCCATTCAGTCACCACCCTCAAAAATCTGGTTAAGTAACTGGAAGGCAGGGGAAACTGAGTGCTAAAGGAAAGGGGAAGGAAAGGGTCCTTAGCCTGGGCAATGGGGGGAAGGGGTGGCAGATACGTGAGTCTTGATAGATGAATCAGACTACGGCAGACCTAATCAGAGGGCAGAGGACCACACAGTGTGCAGCGTGGGAGGGCAAAGAGAAACCGTTCGTGTAAGCATCCATGCACTGGATATAGTCATCAAAGAGTGTGGTGACTAGACAATGGTGTCTGGGTAGTTTGATTTTAATTGATCTTCATCATTTGGCCTTGAACTTACAGTAGCCACATGTGAAGCACTTGGTAAGCTTTGTGGGCAATGACCGCTGTAATAGACAATGTAACTCTAGAAATGTCTACGATTAAAGGAAGTTCCATTGGAGCCATAGCATAAGTCACTGCTGCAAAATGGTAACAAAGTTGAAAGTCAAGTTAAGAAAGGAGAGTTTGCATGTAGGTACACGTGTTTATATAAGCACAAAACATGGGGATGTGTACTATACCTGTATATTAAATTAATAATTTTCAATCATACTTTTAGTAAACTTTGAAAATCCCCAGTATGGATTTCTTTAAAGGAACATTAAAAAATTCAAAGCCAGTAGAGATTGAATTCAAAATGTGTTCTATACAGCAAAGTATCAAGAATAAAGAAAATGATGAAGCTAGATAAAAAAATATGAACAAAATAAACAAAGGATTAAAAATTATGGAAATCAGAAGAAACATAAATACAACAGGACATGGGCTCTTTTCAGAATGTTTAAAGCATTGTGTTCTGTGTCATTGGCTCTATTTTCTACAATGTAATTTTGCTCTGCCTTGCTTCTAATGAAGTCTAAACCCTTTTATTGCATCATTTGTTTACATCTTCTCCTTTATTTTATTTATTTACTGGGACATATTATTTGTCCATCTTTATGGGATCCATTATGGTAATCCAATACATGCGTTCAAGGTGTAATAAACAAATCAAGGCTACAAACATCGCCATCCCTCCAATAATCAATCATTTTTATGGGTTAGGAATTCTGCACTCTTCTGGTCATTCTGAAATAGATCATCTCACTTGTTGTTTCGGACACTCAGTGTTTTCTTTGATGTCATTGATAGCCAAAACAAATGCTAATTAGAATGTACATGCTTCCAGCCCCTTCAAAACTTCATCTCCTTGGCTATGGTTTTTTTTTTAAAGGATGCAGAATATCTTCATGTTTCTATTGTTATTATTAATGAATTTTACTCCCTAAAGAAGGAGAAATCTATTCTAGGCTTTTATTTGTCCCCCAGATGTTGAAGATTCTTACTGAAAGGCTGGATTCCTATTCCTCACCTGGGCACCCTCAGCAATGTCTTTATGCCTGGGATTAGTGATTAACTAGGAATACATATTGAATCAAAATGGAAAGTCATCCCCCAAAGATAAGATCACCTCTGCAATGTTTCCTTTGTGTTGACTAGCAATGCTGTCCTAATGCATGAGGTTTCTGCATGGACTTCTGTGGACAGCTATCACCATGACCTGCATGGTCAGTTCCCCTCGCAGCCACCCACATTCTTGGGAAAGACCCAAGCACACTATCAGAAACCTACTTCAGAGGAAAGCATAAACGCCCACAAGAGTGTGTGTGGTGCCTTCCCCCATGCTCCCTAGACCACGGGCTTCCGATTCTTCAAATTCACATTGGCCAGCAATGCTCCAAACAAAACTGTGTCCATCAAGACCACCATGTGCTTGACCTTGCCTCTAATCTGTATAGGACTCCAATACATGGGTAAGCCAATATCTTTGTGCCTCTTTTCGTCCATCATAAAATAATTACCAAATTTTTAGAAGCCTTGAAATTTCATTCATTCACTGAAGCTACAATCCAAGGTTACCTAGTTAACACTAAGTTTCAGTCCTGAAATTCTCCGGAGAAACCTCGTTTCAATTAGAGGGAAAAGCATGTGACCATCCAGCTCACATCTTTCTTACTGACTCCCTGCAAGATTCACGAAGTTTGGCCTTTTGTCTGGCTTTACTTGCTAAGACATTTCCAGCAATTAATGTAGTGTTGGACATAAGAAGCAGCTGGTGGAAATATTTATAAAATGAAGACACGAAGTAAAATTTAATGAACAAACACAAGTATAGAGTTCGTACCTTCGATAATAAGCAGATGTGGAGAAAGTCATCTTCTGGTCAATGAGACAAGGATTTAAAACTTCTCCGATACAGAAAAATTTCTCTACGAATCATTTTACTTTGTTAATATGTCTTTAGTTGAAATAGAATTACATCCCTCTCCTTCCTCCCTTCCATCCCTCCAGCTGCTCCTAGCTACTCGCCCTAGAGCCACTCAGGCCCTTCTCGCAAGCTGATAGCCTCATTTTCTTTGATTATCATTGGTACTCACATACATATAATGCATGCGGCATGTGTATGCACAAATATACAAATACAACTTGCTGAGTCTGTTTCTGTTGTTTGTGTGTGTATCCCAACAAGTACATCTACATCACAGCTCCTGCATCTAAGACTCGGGGAACATCGAGGAAGAGGAGGTAGAAAGACCGTAAGATAAGAATCGGGATCCAGGAAGTCTGCCGTGAAACAGGCTCTCCTAGAAACAGCTGCACGTGGACCGATGGCAATATCAATAGACATAATGTCGAAGGAAATTTCCTCCTGGTCCCAACCCTAGACAAAGAACTACAGGCGACTAATGACTGCTGAGAGAGGGTTTCAGCCTCTCTCTGGGATGAGCCCCTTTATTCGTTGTCCAATGCACAGCCATCAGCCCTAAAGTCACATACAAGTCATTGTCAAACAGAAAATGACCAGCGTTCTGAGCAGTCAGCTTACCCCCCTTATTTCCCTCCCAGTTGTGTTTTGGTCCCATGTTGGCTTTTGGTTATGGGCTTGACACCATCCTATGGCACGGAATTCACGTAAGAGGAAACGTGCACCCCGCTTCAGTCTTTAACGCAGCTGGCCTCCCACTGCCTCATTTCTTCATTGCCAGCATTAATCCTCTTTTCATTAGGATTGAAGCAGAAGCTTAGGTGAAGACATTCCATCTCTGAGCACTAAGGAAAGCTAACTCTGTCTTCCTTGTAGCTGGGTTGAGTTACCGGATATGTTGTAATTGATTAAGAAACAAAACTCTCAGGCTTGTAATAGCTGATACATGATTCTGCTTCAGCTTGAATCTATAATCCATTGGCTACAAACTTTATGTGGAAATATGGGGATTTGGAAGGCCATGAGAGTGGAGGAATCAATTAACATCCAAACATCCAAACCAAAGTTTCCAGAAGTCTGGTTTTACACTAAATCAGCCTTCAACATCTTTTCTGAGGATGCAATTTAAGGAATGCAAATGAGAAGATAATTTTAACATAAAATCACAAACTGTTAGAACTGGATAGGGACTTTTAGTTAATCATTTTTGCAGATGGTAAACCAGGTCCAAGAAGAAGAAGAACTTGGATGGGACCTTGCTTATTTCAACTTGCAGTCCAGGGCTCTTTCTATCAACCACAGTCTCACAGTCTCTTCTCTCTCTCTCTCTCTCTCTCTCTCTCTCTCTCTCTCTCTCTCTCTCTCTCTCTCTCTCTCTCCCCCCCCCCCTTCTTTTTTACTCTAGTACTTGGGACTGAACCAAGGGCAAGACTTCATCACTGGACTACATCTCTAGTCCACCTTTAATTTTCAAGCAGAGTTGACTAGGCTGGCTTTGAACTCACCTGTAGCCAAAGCAGGTCTTGGACCAGTGATCTTTCTGCTTCAACATCCTGAGCAGCTGGGTTAACAGGCCTGCTCACCAGGCCTGGCTTCAATACTCACTTTCATTCATCTATATGAGTCTCCTTCCCTTAAACTTCTTGCACTTCCTGTTCTCCTACATGTCTAGCCAGGTGCTTCCCTTTAGAACACAATTCAAACCCATTACACCTAGAAGATGCTCAAACTACTTAGTATGTTCTAATGTCTACAGCACGAAGTTCAAAGATCTTTACTTGGCAGTCAAGGCCCTCTACCGTCTGCTTCCTACCCCTGCCTACATTACCCTTGCTTACCTACAAACGTCAGAGTCACTGCATCTCAGCTATCCTGTCCCTGGATGCCCTATCATGATGGCTGTGCATGCATTTGCTCATTTCATTCTCCCTATGGCACAGCCTGGAAACCCCTTCAAGAGCATTCTTGTTGACTTGGCTGCAAAAGTGCATTATCAAACAGCCTTCAGCTGTCTGCCATTTGCTGGGAACAAGTCAGTTGCTAGAGGCATTTCTCTTAGGGTCATACTCTTGCCCAATAGAAAACCTAAGCCTCTCCAGAAAGAGTCATTTCAGCTACTGCCAAGAAACAGTGAAATACATAGTGACTGACTCATCTCCTATACTGAGGTTGCATTTAGTAACAATTCAATGTGGAGCTATAGGAACCCCCCTGTATTAGTCTAAGGACAACTCTACTGGCCACTTGCTTAAAGATCCTTGTAGACAGGACAAGTCTGTCTTCACAGGCTCAACTTCTCACTCTGTCCACTCTGCTTCCTTTGCATCTCTCTGCTAACAACCATTTCAGGGGAGCACTGGCATTTGCATCAAAATTCATTAGCATCCTTCTAGAGAAACCCAACATGCAAGACTCTCTGCCCAAGAGAACTGTTTTCACCCTCTTTCAGAGTCTTTTCTACAGGCCACTCTTCTTTAGAAGGTCTATATCACACATAGATCACTGCCTTTACATTCTATTAGCATGAACCACCTTGTCATATCAATTACTTGGTTACTTGAAATTACCATCACCTAATGTGTCTAATACCTGTGATAATATTGACAGCAATAAATGTGGAGTAAACCATGACTCAATTATCTGTGTCAACTCACACTCTTTCCCCAACTGGCTAAATGGTTGTTCCCTAAGCACAGAGCATTCTACTCTCAAAGGTCCCATACAGCAGACATTAGACTGTGATCAGTACACCTTTGATATGCTATCACCATTAGAATGAAGGAGAACATGTTGGCTTTTGTATTCTCAGACATAGAAGAGGAAGTGAGGAGGGCAAGGGAAACAGAAGAAAGGTTTTGTTTAAGGGGAATGACATATGAGGAGTGTTGTACAAGGTCTTTCTTCCATGCCAAAAAGGCTCCAGAAGGAGCCAAGTAGACACTTGCTGAGAGCCACACTGGTGCCAGGGAGTCTAGACATGCCAGATCTGGTGATGGCTCCACCCGAGCTGCCTTCATCCATCTAGGATGACCCGTGTCCTGAAATAAGAGTCCCTTCACCATCCTCACATAAACAAGAATGCAACTTCTTTCATTTCTTCCTCACAGAGAGCAGTCAATGTTTGGGTGATCTCGGTTTACCTTAATTAAAACAAAAAACTGGGTCACATTAACTTTTACAATAAACAGTAAGCAAGAATACACCGCAAACCATGAGGACCAAGTTTTAAATTTCATACCATGTGAACGTGCTGTGAACGAGGATGAGAAGTCTCCTCAGCCTCAGGGAAAGAGCTTAAAAATTAACCTTAGAGAATGTCCCTCAGCCTGGGTCATTTCTGAAGTACAGCATCCTGCCGCCTCCTGCATTCAAGCACCCAGCCAGGTACCTGGCAGGAAATCTAATGAATGGGAAATGGAAAAACTTACTGAAGCTGTTTCTCCACCAGGAAGCAAACAGTCAAGAGCAGGGACCCTATGGCTGCCTGGTGATGCCAAATAACAAGACACTAGCTCAGCACTCTTTTGGAGCAAGGAAGGAGGAACCACAAGATGAGCATCTCAGGGAAATGGGAAAGGAGAGGGCTCAAGAGGACCTGGGAAGCAAGAAAAGTCAGGAATGACCCAAAGTGGCTGTCAGCTGAGGTGTTTTCAGAGAGTTGCAGCCGGGGCAGCCAGATGCTTCCTGACATAGCTTCCCGCCAATGCACCCACACCACATCTTGTGGGCAGCTCCTTCTTCCACCTAACCCACTCTCATTTCTGCTGGCATCACCATTTTATCGGTGTTCACATAACGGAAACTGGAAGATGGTTAATCCATTGATTTCCTCCCAGAACAATCTACCGCAAACCTTTGTCTTACATTATCAAAGCTAAATTCCACAAGGAGAGAAACCTTGTATTTTACTGTACTTTAAAAATAATTAGAACTTCCTTCAAACCTGAAATGTACTATTTTCACATGACACGGTCATCATCAATATCATCCACATGATCCAAAGTCCTTATAAAAATGACCAGGGTTTGCAGCTTAGGAGTCAGGAGCATGAGCAATAGGTCTTGGCTCCTCTACTAACTCCTCAAGAGCAGATGACTTGGGCCTTTTAGGTCATGCATCTCCATCTGAAATTGTTCATGAGTAAGGCAAGCATACACTGAATTTGTGGTAGACACAATGGCTGACCCTCCTTTTTTTTAATAACAGAATCCTCTAGAGAGTCCATTGAAATTCAATATGCAATAGGGTTCCTGCTTTCTCAGCCTTCCTTGCAATCTGAGTGGCCTATGATTTAGGGGTGCTCAGTGACACAGACTGGAGCATCTTCACCGGCTGCTTCTGGACAAATAATACATCTCCCAATGCCAACTTGTGCCTATTTGTCCACACAGGCATATGCAAGCATCCATGTGCAAAAGCCAACGATCGGTCTTGGGTGCTGGCCCTCAGGAACCAACCACCTTGTCTTTTGAGGCAGATCTCTCACTGGCCTGGAGTTCACCAAGTTAGCTAGACTGGCTACCCAACAAGAACCAAGATTCCTCTCGTCTCTAATCCATCTACCTCCAATGCTGAGCTAATAGACAAGTGCCACGACATCCAGCTTTTCACAGGGTCCCAGGGGTTCAACTTGGGTCCTTGTGCTTGCATGCTAAGTACTTTACCAACTGAACTATGTCCCCAGGCCTGAGTACCAAATTCTTGATGAACTGAATGTATGTAATTGCATGCCTCTTCTCTCCCTCCTTGGACTGCATTATGGTGCTTGAAGTGCAAAAGCCATTTTGCAACCACAAGAGGAACAGCCAACATATGGGGTACAAAAAAAAAGGAGCCAAGATGTTAAATAGTGTCACCAGCCCTACTTACTAACACAACTGCTGTGCTATACCCCCTGCATCTGAAACACTCATACCTAATGTAGGTTTGTTGTGAAGACTGAAGAACATACTTTATGAAAGTCAGTTGTACCTCACACATCTTAGCTTTTTCTGGCTCATAAGCCTGCCACTCTTTCCTTGACAGTGACCATTGTATTTAATAATAAGATTATTTTTCCCAGTGCACTAGATAATCCAAGCATTGCTTTAAGCACAAATTATTTCATTTTGTTAATGCAGATAGCCTCATAGCATAAACAAATTGCTTTGACATTATCATAAAAAAGGGGGAATTCCCAACATCATAGTCCTGCTAACAAACTAGTGATTGAATATTAAAGCTTGCCTTTGGTGGGGAAAAGATGAGACGAAGGTCAAGGTAAGCCAGATTCCACTTAGGAGTACATTCAAGAGGTCTAGTAACCAACATAAGGCCTCCAGTTAATAACATCATAATGTATTTTGAAAATCACTGAGAAAGTGGTAATGGTTCTTCTCACCAATAATAATAATAATAATAATAATAATAATAATAATAATAATAATAATAACTAGTTAGGTAATACATATGCAAATAAGTCGATTTGCATATTATTCTAAAACATTTTAACTGACAAAAACTGTCATTAAGATTCACTTTTAAAAGAAAATTACTGTGCAGAAATAGCACTTGTATGTCTGTGAAATGAACATACAGAAATTCTTTTTTTTTTTTTTTTTTTTTTGGTTTTTCGAGACAGGGTTTCTCTGTGTAGCTTTGCGCCTTTCCTGGATCTCGCGCTGTAGACCAGGCTGGCCTCGAACTCACAGAGATCCGCCTGCCTCTGCCTCCCGAGTGCTGGGATTAAAGGCGTGCGCCACCACCGCCCGGCATACAGAAATTCTTAATCATAAAAACTAATGAAGGTAGAAAGAATTCCACTCCATCTGGTGACAGTGGGGAATGTGAGACTAGCTCCCACATTTATGCCCAGGGAACTCTTGAGTAGGGAGAAGTCAGAAATATTTAGATAGAAAGAGATACCTAGACGACGAGAGGAAAGACAGAAACATAGGGCAGCCTAGGGAGGGCCTGGATCCTTATCCACCGGGCCCCTTCTGTCTCTTCTAAAGGGCTATTTATAGAAATGCCAAAGTGTGGAGCACAAGATCTCCCCCCAGCACAGCCAAGTGTAGACCCTTCCAAACACCTGGTAACCACATACGTGGTCAATCCATGCTGCTGTGTAAAGCAAGCTCAGATCTCGATAGGAAACCTTTGTGGGTCTCCACAGTGGGGGGAGTTACAGATTCACAGGCATGAAAATCGGAGCAAAACTGTTTCTGGGAATTTAGGCATAGTGGCATACACCTATCGTCCCACAATTCAAGAAGCTAAAGCAGGAGGATATCAAGTTTATGGTCAGTCTGTGTGAGGTAAAGACAGACCAACAGACAGACCGACCGACAGATAGACTGATAATGTATTAGTCACTTTTCTCATTGCTGTGACCAAACACCTGGCAACAAAACATGCCCTTGACTACGTGGAACTGATTGTAATTTTATTATCTGTAATTACTCACTGAAAACTTCTTTGATGTCTTAATGCTTAATTAGATTTTATAAGTGTCACACCAAGGGGAATCTGAATGTTTCACATGACCAAAAACTACATCTGTCTGGTACCAAGGACTCTGTGCATCAAGGTTTCAGTTACATTAATCAAACCTTCCATACCTTCACATGTATTTTATCAATTTAATCTACAGGAAAAGGTAGATTGATTACACAGTTTTACTATGAGTATAGTTATGCCTATCTTTCCTTGTATCTCTCTGTCTCTCTCTGCGTGTATATGTATGATGTAAGCATGTGTGTGCACATGTGTGTGCAAGTGCATGCATGTGTAGAGGCCAAAGGTCACTCTAAGGTGACCCCCTGTTTTTTTTGTCACAGGATCTCTCACTGAACCTAGAACCCTCTGATTGGCCAGACTGACTGACCATCAAGCACTTGGAATCAGCATATCTCTGCCTCTCAAAGCTGAGATTGCAGATGGGCACCACCAAATCCAGCTTTTTACACAGGTGCTGGGCTTCTCACTCAGATCTTGACACCAGAGAAGCAAATGTGTATCCACCCAGCCACCTTCGCAACCCTGTATTTCTGTTTGTATCAGTGTATTCTATAGCTATAGTTCAGTGCATATGTGGTGACTGTTTTAATAGTATTATCAATGCAAAGTATTTGTGTCTGGTTTAATATTTCTTTATCAAATCCTATTTATAATACTGCTATGTAATTTCCCTTCAAATGTATACTTGAGTGATGAAATGTTATGCTAAGCATTTCTTTTCAATCCTGCTATATGGTTTTGTGTATTCTCTCTCTCTCTCTCTCTCTCTCTCTCTCTCTCTCTCTCGTTTTTTCGAGACAGGATTTCTCTGTGTAGCTTTGCGCTTTTCCTGGATCTCGCTCTGTAGACCAGAGAGGGCTCGAACTCACAAAGATCCACCTGCCTCTGCCTCCCCTCCTTTGAGGGGATCACTAAGATGATTATTCACTGTCAGGGCTACCATCACCCCAGCTGTCTCCACTAACATTTGCAACACCTGCCTCTGGTGGCTGTCTGGAAGGGGCATGGGGTGTGTGGTCAAATGGAAGGTGGGTGTTTTATCTCCTAGGTTGGAGGTTGTCGTCTTTCTAAAGGCGGTTAACTATGTGGAGTACCAGCCCAGCTCTTTGGTCCCAGTGTCGTACCCCTGCATGCTGTTGCTATGGAGGAGAAGGTACACAGCCACGCCTGCCAAGGTCATACTGCTTAATCTTGGTTGTCAACTTCGCTGGATCTGGAACCAGCTGAAAGGTAAATTGCTGCGCACTCTGGTAAGGGATTCTCTTGATCAGGTTACTTGACGTGGGAAGGCCTGCCCTGAATGTGGGCAGTACCTTCTGGTAGCCGCCAGATCAAAGGAGGTCCAGAGGAGACACTTGGTTTTTGCCTGGTTGCTTTTCGTTTTGCTGTGGAGTTCATCTACCCTGTCTGCAGATTCATCACCGGCCACTGCCATTGCTGCTCCGTTCCTTTGCTCATGCTAGACCCCAGCTCCTTTAGGCTTCTACCAGGGCCTGAAGAACAGCAACCCTCCAGGGATCCTACAGGCTTTCAGCACCAGAGAGGAACTATTTACTGGCATACCCAACCTTGTGGGCTGAGCAGCCACTGTGTCCTGAGGCTCTCCAGCAGGAAGATAGCCATTGTTGAACCTCCTGGACTGTGAATCCCCCTTTATTATGTAAGTCCATTCCCTTGGTTCTGTTCTTCCAAAGAGCTTGAAGAATACACCTCCCCTCCTCATCATGGCTCCCACCACACGATTTTCCTGAATATATTGTGGATGGTTATTGTATTTCTAAAAGATGCAATTGATAACAGAAACCTTTCATGGGGCATTCATTCGAAGGTCCAGCTCAATGTATCCAAATAGCAGCATAGCAGGGTAAGTTATAAAACACAGAGCATCATCGCGGGAACAAAATAGCACTGCTTGTTTTCTGGGGGGTCAAGAAAAGTATTTGAAGTGCTTGTGGAGCCAGGAGAAAGGGAGGAATGGGGGCCTGACCTCGGCTTAACATTATCACTGAACTCAATGAATCTTGGCTTTCACAGCCCAGCTCCTCGATTTGTGCAGCCTTCAGAGTCGGTCTCTTGAAATCTAAAGCAGGTCGAGCTCCACTCAGCCTTAATTTTGCTGTACTTGAGCTATCCTCAAAATGCTATAAATTTGTTGTCAAATTTTTCATGAAAATGACTGCCGCCACAGAAGGGTTGGCTTCTTACTCAGACAGGACCCTGAAATAATAGTTTTACACACTACCAGTATCGAACAGGACTCTGAAATAATGGATTTATACAACACCATTCTCATTGGAAAAGTAGATGGAGCCTCTTCCAGAAGAGGTTCTACCATTCAGCAGTACAATCACTGCCTGACTTGAGGGTCTCCCTGGACCAATTCCAAGGATTTCTCACTCTTAAATGTCAGGATAGCAGTGTGTTTTCTCAAGAGCCCCCCTTGAACAAACTGGTATCAGGCCTAGAGCTGTCGACATGTCCCAGGGATGGGAGGAGCATGGGTAAAGCTTAAATGGATTCTGAAAATACATTTTAATTTCCTTGTATACCTCCAGCTCTATCAAGAAGCCAGATAACTTTTCCAGGACACCAGGGCTTCTCTAGAAGTAATGAGAACCTTCCTGGGAAGACGACAATCCCTTGAAATGTCTGAGGAGTGGTTCTATTTCTTTACTTCAGTATAATTCAGCATACAGAGCAGTGTTCCTCTAAATCTGTGACTTGTAATCTTTGTCTTTGATCATAGAAACTCTTGATATTGGTTAGTTCTGGTAAGCAAACCCAAGAAGGAATTAGGAACTTGAATCTGATGCCATCATTTTCTGAAAGGGAACCAGATTACACATTCTGAAGTTCCCTGTGGTGGTGAGCCAAAAGAAGAAAGTTCCAGATGCCATGCCAGACACTGGAACTCTTGCCCTTTCCACCGGCAGAGAAGGAAACAGTAAAGATTCCTCCACCATTCCCAAGGTAAGAGTGACCCCTGGGGTCAGTCTGGACACAAGGTCCTCTGGGATCAGAAAAGGTGACTCATTCGCTCCAGTTCCAGTGATGACTTCTGCTTGAATACCTGAGAGTCTTCTAAAGCCTGTGTTGTCCATGTCCACATCTACTAGGCCAGAGGCTACAGTTCCCTGTCCACATCTACTAGGCCAGAGGCTACAGTTCCCTGTCCACATCTACCAGGCCGGAGGCTACAGTTTCCTGTCCACATCTACCAGGCCAGAGGCTACAGTTCCCTGTCCACATCTACCAGGCCGGAGGCTACAGTTCCCTGACCACATCCACCAGACCAGAGGCTAGAGTTCCCTGTCCACAACTACCAGGCCAGAGACTAGAGTTCCCTGTCCACATCTACCAGGCTGGAGGCTACAGTTCCCTGACCACATCTACCAAACCAGAGACTACAGTTCCCTGTCCACATCTACCAGGCTGGAGGCTACAGTTCCCTGTCCACAACTACCAGGCTGGAGGCTACAGTTCCCTGTCCACATCTACCAGGCCGGAGGCTACAGTTCCCTGTCCACATCTACCAGGCTGGAGGCTACGGTTCCCTGTCCACATCTACCAGGTCGGAGGCTACGGTTCCCTGTCCACATCTACCAGGTCAGAGGCTACAGTTCCCTGACCACATCTACCAGACCAGAGACTAGAGTTCCCTGTCCACATCTACCAGGCAGAAGTCTAGAGGATCACCCCTCTCAGAAGTGGCTGCACCCTCCTGAGCTGGCAGGTGCAAGTGAGCAGAGGGTCTCACCAGGCACAGGTGTGGTGTGGTGTAGAAAAGTGATCACTACTTAGTGAGGGAACTCCTGCATGCATTGTTCCAGTTACCAGGAACCTAGACATGTAGCCCTGCTGGGAACCTGACTCCCTGGTTCTGCCAATAGCAACTTTAGGACAGAAAGAAGATGATTTTTTAAAAATTATCCCAATATTATTTTAGGTCATAAATTCTTGCCAGTGTCATTAACTATGGAATAATGTCTATAAATCTCAATTAATAGACAAATCAATAAAATCCTTACAGTTGCTATATTCACTCAGATGCAAAATACTCAAGAGAGAACTATTAATTTTTTTTGCAATTTGAAAAAAATAGTGCTGATGTCTTTTTCTTTTGAAAGAACCCACAGAGGTGCATCTTAAACTATTGTCATAAAAATTACTGTCTGGATTTAGGGCTGTTATGAGTTCATAGTCTATATTTTACAGTTAAAATGTTTGAAGCTGTCAAGCATCAGCATAAAACATGCACACACCAATAACAGCTTCGGGGCAGAGCCTCTCTCTTCCCCTACAGTCAGGGGCTCACCACCCTTGCCTCCAGTAAGAGCACCAACCTTTAATTAAATGTCCGCCAGTGATGTCTATTTCTCACACACCATTTCAGATGTCTATCCAGTAGGGAAGGGATTCCAGGCCCACTTTGTGGTCGACATCCATGTTACTTTCTGCTTTACTGGGAACTAAGCCAAGCAAATGGACTCAAGCATTCAAAACAGACATCAGAATTAATAATTTTTATTTGTATGAAATTCAGGGTCATGTGCCTTATTTTATGAAGTACGAGTGCTGTCAACAAACTGGAGGAGGCTCTAAAATAAAGTCATTTCCCCTGTAAATTTAACAAACACTAGTTCCTGCAGACAGCAAGACCGCTTCCATCTGACAAGGCTTAGCTAGCCTGGCGCAACCGCTTGAAAACGCTGCCCTCCCGTGTAGTGCATTACAGAGGGAGCTGCTTTCCAAACCTCGAGACCCGCAAACTTTCTCTGGTGAATTTAAATGATGTTAAATTCCATCCATGTAATGTGCACAGCCACAAAAATGCCCAAGAACAATTAGTCCCAGAATTCCAGTCACTCTTGAAGACTATGACTCACCGTCTCCCCTCGGCAGGCTCAGTACCTAAATTGTAGACACCCATGACTAAGTCTCACCCCATGGAGAGAACCTTGTTCTCTATGTCTGCCGACTCCATCAGCGCCTCTATGTCGGCATCAAAAGGCACCATATTGCGGTTCCTTGTGTCCATTGTCTCTTGGCTGAGCTGTGAATAGTTTGAAAACTGAAACTGTCTGGTTACTCACTTTACCCCTGAGGGTTGGTATGTGGTGGGCTCTTGACTTGTCTTGACTGAATGAATGATTCTGTTCATTTTTTTTTTTTTTGCTTAGGAAGCTGGAGAAGATATTTTACATTACATTTCCCATCTCATTCTTGTGATTATACCCAGACGGTAAATTTAATGAAACACAGAACATGGAAATGATGTGGCAGGTTGTAATAAATGAGTCTCAGGAATTCCTCAAAAGTGTGTCTCCCCAATACAGTGCAGTACTGTGCTCTTTCCAGGGGCCACAAGTCACCCACTCCATTTTGACAGAGTCTGTGAACCATATGTCATTAAGACAATATCCATGACCTGTGCTCACCTTAGTCAGGCAGGAATCAGAGTGACACTCTCCTAAGTGGACAGTTGGAAGAAACCTTCCCTCTAAGGCAAAGAAAGAGAGGCATACATGTGAGACGTTTTGATGAAAATCCAATACCATCTAAGAAGGAGAGGACTAATCTAGCAAAAATGAAGAAAATTCCATCAATTATTTCCATGAAATGTCAAGGAAACACAATTAATGGTTTGTGGGATAGAGTGGCCTGGCTAATACAGGCAAACGTGGTTCATGCAGCTTCTGGCATAGCTGTAGAAGACTTCTTATAATCCCAATTCATTAATAAATGTGACAGCGAGATCCTGGCATAAATTATGACCCCTCATTATTCAAATAGAACATACTTTTTCTAGGAAAATTAAAATTCTAAAGAGTCATAAATAGCCACCCCAATTTGTTGCTTCAACTGTCAGCTTTACAAATGCCTGTTGATCTGACAGAGGAAAAGCTCTGTTAGACAGAAAACAGAGATGACTCATCCATCTGACATATTAGGGAAGTTCATATTTTTCAGGTGATGAAGGATGCTGTTCAGAACAGCACTTTTAGCTTAACTCCTTTAAAATAGGAACCCCATATATCAGCCTCTAGAGAAGAAAACCGACAAGGATCTCAGAAGCCCTCAGTGCACAGGACTGGGAACACCAACTGCTATAAAAGCAACTGGTCCGTTTGCTATGGTTCTTTTTTTTTTTTTACACAAAAGTTACATATATTGAAGATGTACGACATAAGGTGTTGACATGCATGTGCATCATGAACTGATGACTACACTCATGCTAATGAATACTCCCATCTCCACACATGGTCACTTGCTGGCCAGCGGGCAAAGACAGCAGCTGAAAGCCACTCTTACAGAAAATTTACAACAACCCCCCCCCAAGTATTACACACTAACCTGGTATGCTCCCCGATGGACGGACGGCCTTTCATCCTATGCCACTGCAACTGTGTATGCTTTGACCAGCATCTTCCCATCCCCCGGCCTGGTGGCCGTTCTCCTACGTCACCACGCACTCTTTAGATCCCACAGGTAAGTGAATTCATGCTGTGAATTCACTGGCTTTGGTTTTGCCTCCAGCTTACTTCAGTTGGGACAGAGCCCTGAAGTTATACCCGTATTTTTACAAACGACAGAACTTCCTTTCTTAAGGCTGAAAGAACTCTACTGTGTGTGATGGTATTGGTATCTTGGTCTGTTCCTCCATCAGTGGACACAGGTTATCTTTGTATCTTGGCTATTGCAAGCAGTGCTTCGATGAATGAGGGACAGAGAAGAATTGCTGGATTACATGGTAGCTCTGATTATACTATTCTCAATACCATGGTGAGTGTACGAGTTTACACTCCCATCAATACTGTACTGAGATTCTCTTTTCTCTTTGTCCTTATCATCTCAAGACCTCTCTATGATATATACCCTAACAGGTAAGGCAGAGTTCGCCATGGTCTTATTAATATTTTCCCGTTGGCTAGTAATTTCATTATTTTCATATATCTGTTAACCATTTTGTGGGAGTCCTACCCATTTTTCTGTGGGAGGCCTGCTCCCACTTTTTCCCCAGGGTACTCTTGAGGGAGGAATGAGAAATATTTAGATAGAAGGATAGAGGGGAGAGAAACAGATAGAAACACAGGATAGCCTTGGGAGGACCTGGATCATTATCCACTGGCCCCTTCTGTCTCTTCCAACGGGCCTTTTATAGGAATGGCAAGGGGTGGAGCAAAAGACCTCCCCCTAGCACAGCCAAGGGAAGACCCTTTCTAATCACCTGGTAACCACATATGTGGTCAAGCAATCCTCTAATGCAGCCCTGCTGGGTATAAAGCAAGGTCAGATCTTACCAGGAAACCTTTGTGGGCCTCCACACCATTTGCATGTCTTCTTCTGAGATAAGTCCTTTTCTCCAGTTTTTAAAATCTGGTTAGTTGAAGATGTCTCACTTCCTGATTTTCTACTGTTTTGGCAAACCTACACTAATCAAAACAGGATTGACCCCGCCCGGCATAAAAACAGATATGTAAAACCATGGAACAGAACAGAGCCCAAATATAAATCCAAAGATATAGCTAATTAATTCTCGACAAGGGCATCAAGAATATGTAACGACAAAGGGGTGAACTGGAGAAACTTGACAGCCAAACACAAAGAGATGAAATTGAAATCTTAGGCCGTACACCAAAGTCAACTCAAAAACTGCTAAGACTTAAATATGGGAACTTAGACCACCAAAAAACGCTTAGAAGAGAATATAAGAAAGAACTCATTGGTGGAGATGTTTCCAATATGATTCCAAATAGCACGTAAAGCAAGCAGGTTACATCGAACTCGAAAGCCTCTGCCCAGAACAGAACCAGTCAATGGGCTGAAAAGGCAGACAGATGCAAGAGAACATTTGTAAGCCACATAGAGGGTAAGGAGGGGATGACCAAAATGTGTAAGGAGCCAACACAGCTCGCTAGCAGAAAACCAGTCTGCTGTGATTCTAAATACTCTCAAGCTGCCAAGCTTTTGGGTCCCTGGGGACAGTTGTCCCTTGCTGTAAAATGTGCTGTGTCTGCTTGGACCTAGGTCTCATCCCACCGTCTTCCTCCCTTGTCCCTGTCCTCTCCCTCTTTGCACACAGAGGGGACTGGGCAGACTCTGAGGAGAATCCTCCAAACTCAGCCTTTCTTGGTTCATTATCCCACGCCTCGGACTTGGTTTCAGAATCATTCCTTTATCCATTATTCTATTATTCCCTGCTTGCAGAATCCACTGGTTCAGTCCACCCTAGTGGCCAGTGCCCCCAGTCTTGTTCACCAGCAGGGATGGAACAGTTAATGCACTTACTGCCCTTCCAGAGGGCCCAAGTTCTGTTCCCAGCACCCATGGTGGGCACCTCACGAACAGCCGATGACTCCAGCTCAGGAGGTCTGATGCCTTCTCTCCTTGGGCACCTGCACATGTATGGCAGACACTCATACAGGCATACACAAACACATAAACAAAAAGAAAAAAATCCTTGAAAAAAATACTAAAAACCCTTGTCTGCTTGCACTTTCTCTGGGCAGTCGGTACTGGCGGCTGATCCTTCATATTGTTCTGTGGACTTTCAAAGGCATCTGACTTACGAAATCACTTTTAGACATTACTCATCTCTGAAAGAACATCTCAGGGCCTGCGTGTCAGATGCCAGTTCACTTAACTGGCTATTTAGGGACCATTCTGTTCTCAGGGCAGAAAAACACAACTCCGGATAATCTTTTTAAGTTGTGGTCTATAAAGACACAGAATTTATTCCCCAGTTGATTTTTATTTGTTTGTTTGTTGGTTTGGTTTGGTTTGGTTTGCCTTAAACAGGGTCTTTCTACAGATAGCCCTAGCTGTTCTGGAACTCACCACACAGACCAACCAGGCTGGCCTTGAACTCACGGAGATCTGCCTATCTCTGCCTCCCAACTGCTGGAATTAAAAGCACCACTATGTCTATCTTTCCAGTGGAATTTTCAATGCTAAGTTTTTACTGTAAATTTACTGTGACTTATCTGAATGGTGACACTCGTTTCTTAATAACTTACTAACTTACTAGCCTCTCACTTCTATGACTAATACTTGAGAGAAACAATTAAAAGACAGAAGTATTTCCTTCACCTCATTACTTAAGAGGTCCCCATCTGTGGACAGCTGGCTCCTTTGCTTTTAGGTTATGGTAGGCAGAAACATCAGGGCAGCAGAATGTGGCAGAAGAGAACTGCTCACCTCATGGTGACCAGGAAACAAAGAGGAGCCAGAGACAGTAGCCAGGGCCAATATATCCTTCACAGGCACATCCCCAGTGATGCACTTCCTCCAACTAGGATCCATCTTCCAAGTCCTACCACTTGCCAATAGTCCATCCAAATGTTCAATCTGTCCATTAGGTATGAGCCCTCAGGACCCAATGGTCTCTAGCAATGCCTGCACAGACGGGGTGTGTGTTTCTCATCTCCTGGGTGTCTCCAATTCAGTTAGGTTGGCAATCACGATTAACCATCACCAGCCCCTTATAGACTATGATGTCCCTTGTTCTCTTTGGATTTGTGTTGAGGGCTCAGCACATGACTATATTTTGTTTTCAATGCCATCATTCTGGAACTGGGGTGCAAGCTCTCATGCTTGGGCAGTGTGGCAAAGGAACATTTCTAGGTTATTTGATTTAAGTTGTATCCAACTTAAAAACTTTACACAATCTTTAATCATGAAAACACTCTATTAAATGATTTAATATCAGCAATCCTAAGTGGGAAAGTGGATTGTTATCTCAAACCAATTATTATGGCTTCCTGTTTTTATTAATAGATAGATATTCACTTTCATCTTACGTGCAGTTTCAACCAAAG
Organism: Peromyscus californicus insignis; assembly: GCF_007827085.1. NCBI lineage: Eukaryota > Metazoa > Chordata > Mammalia > Rodentia > Cricetidae > Peromyscus > Peromyscus californicus. Next base: position 119,307,595 of record NW_026294562.1, read on the forward strand.
ATAGAAAAGGAATAGGTATATGTGGGTCTCTGTAGGTGAAACCGAACACACAGCCTTCTTCCAAGGCTGAACCCTGGAGATTTATCTGCTCTGAAGTGCAGTTCAGAGCAGTTCAGTGCAGTCAGGGGGAGCTACCACAGGAATGCAAAGTGTCTCTATAGAATAAAAACGGAAACACAAGCTCTTCCACTTCTTAGTGAAATTATTTCATAGAAACCAAAAAGAAAAATTAAAAACAGAAGTAAATATAAGTGGGTCCTAGTAAGTACAGCTTGATATTCATGCCCTCAATTCTTTTTTTTACAGTGACCTCAACTTTCAAAGTACCCCAGTATTAATCACTTCCCGTGAATGCTCTTCACGGCTATTTAAGAGAAATATTAATCAAGCTTTAATTATTATGGTATTATATAGTTGTTTATTCTAAAATAAAAACTAAGTTCTTGGTTAATAATTATACAGAAAAAGTCTATCTCACTTATAATCAATAAGGGAAAATTTCAAGCAATACATGAAATGCCTTTGAAATCTTTAAACACCCATAATTCCACAACTTGAAGTTATCCATTGTTAACACCGTGGTCTTTCTTTCTAGCCTCAGATGAATGAAACTGAAAATTTGTTATATGATTTTTGTGAACTGAAACTGATCCTTAACTTTAGAGACTTCATATTAGTATTTTCTATAATTTTGAATATATAAGCATCACTAAAGTTTGTAATAGCCCATCCCAGAAATCTCATAATTAGCCACTTCTCATTTTTAATAAGTTACATATTTAATATTTATGATTGTTCCTGGGTTTTGAGTAATATAAATAATTATTTCAACGATTACAAGCATTTTTTACTTTAAACAATTGCTTTTATGAAGTCCCAGAAAATATGTTTTCTAGGCCAAAACGTAAAGATAGTTGATCAAAAATACCATGCTAGTCTGGGGCATGGCGGTACACGCCTTTAGTTCCAGCTCAGAGAGGCAAACAGGCAGGTCTCTGTGAGTTTAAGGCCAACCTGATCTACATAGCCAGTTCTAAGGCAGCCAAGGCTACCCAGTGAGACCTAGTACCCAACAGTACCCCTATAAGCCTGGTCTTTCCCACCACAAATCACTGGCATTAGATGAGCAATTTCTTTCATTTTGGTAGAGTAGTGCTATTATGGAGAGTGCTAACTGATGGTAGCTTGGGTTTAGACTTCACTGATTGTGAACAAAGCTGAGTGTCCTGCGTGACTGTTCGCCAGGCACTTGGATTCCTCTTGGAACGGTACACCACTTCCTTTCACCTACTCCTAAGTGTGGGTACTTCTTGTCTGTGTGCAGATTTGAATTGGATTGTATGTTATTTCAACCTTTCATTCCAATGCACCTTTGACAAATTCGCATTGTAAGCGCCATAAGCAGAAACAGCCATCAATACTTTCCACATATTTGAAACTCCATTAGAAATTTGAGACATGTTTACTTTTATAATCTTTTTAAAGAATAGTTTTATTTTTTATTTAGCTCCAAGTCATCTGGAATATATTCTGGAAACTGATAAAGATTTAAATTAACTTTCTCTAACTAGTCAATGACTTCTTAGAATAATAATGATAAGCGAAAATGTAATATGCATATTAGATGTTTCTTGAAAGTATTTGAGGCTATAGGGTTGCTTTTTAATACATACGATTTTTTTTTTTTTTGCTTGCCTGTGTGCACTTTGTGCAGGATGTGCCTGAGGAGGCCAGACGAAGGCATCAGAACCACAGACAGATGTGAGCTGCCCTGTGGGTGCTGGAAACCCAGCAGAGGTCCTACCAAAAGCAGCCAGTGTTCTCGATAGCTGAGCCATCACTCCTGCCCCCGAATTACAGTTTCATGTCTCAGCATATTTTTTAGTTAGCTACGTAACTTTAGATATTCTCATTTTTCTTCTTTTCTACACAGACACAATGGCGCCTTCGCTTCCTCTTTCATCAATAATTGCCTCAGCAAAATATTCAGGATTTTCCAAGTGTTTATAAGATTTTGCTTAAAATACCTTAGTACTTATTTGGGTTATTTGGATGTAGAATGTGGCTGGTATTAATCTGTATACATCTTGCTATAATACAAGGAGGTTATAAGAAATCTTGTAATTGATATGTATGCTTAATGATGGTGTTTATTTCACAAAAGGCTTTAGCAAGCTGAAGGCATCATACAGTGTTCACTTAATTTCTCTCCTCTCCTCTCCCATCTGCTCATTGCTCTTTCTTGCACAGGTCAGATCTGTGAGACCTACCAGCATAGACAGCTCCGGTCATCTGCTCATCATTTTTATTTCTATTTCATTTTCCTCTATGCCCAAGCCATCTGGGGTCTGTTCTGCCTAATTCCATTCCCTGATGAATCTAGAATGTTCCAGCACCTTCTGTGTCTTGATTTACTTTGGGAGCTACACCTTCATCTCTTTTAGCCTCTGGTCACCCGCCCTGCATTTCACCTGAGTCTAAGCCAGGGTCCTCATAAAACATCAATCAGCTGATACCCTATGTTTCTTTCGTTGCTGGTTGTAAATTTATGTTGGGTGGGGGCAACATCTAAGAGTGTGTAGGGAGTTAGAAGTCCCTCTTTCAAACTAGAGAACATGTTATAGGCTCCATGATATCCCTTATTATATTTCCATAAGGTTAAAATGCCTAGGATGGGATTATAATTGAGCAGGGGCTGAGCAGGGGTCTTGGGGAAAAATACCCCCCCCCCTGCACCTAAGTCCTTCTCTAAGTCTGAATTGTCAGAATTCATCCCAAGAGGAGCTAAAACAGGACTGCATGCTCCAGAGACATTAACTGCTCAGTCCAGGTGTTGACTGATACTGCTGATGAATGCTGCCTGTTTCCAGCAAGGTTTCCTGTGCTGTGTGGTAAGGACTGGGGCTAATGGAGAGCTGTGGAACACAGTCATGGCAGGCTCACACCTGGCAGACTCCATGGAAACTTGGGGCACTTCCTACAGTTCTGCCCAAGGGTCCTGATCCCAGGTAAGGGCAGCCCCGCTCACTTAGAAAACATAGCTGCTGCTTCTAAACAAAATATCAGGAAACAGAAAACCGTAAAAATGGCTAACTAAACCTGCACGGGAACCAAGAGTCTTCCTACACCATCATAGGAAGCCAGGGTCGTTGTTTGGAATTTCGTGTTCTAATATTTTATGAGGAAATCCGGTGTGTGTGTGTGTGATATTTTTAACAAAAACTGTCAGTGGAAGAGTTTGTGTGTTAAAAAAAATTTAAATGATGTTTTAAGTATGTTTATGAAAGGTTTGTACCAAACTCATGACATTATAAACCCCTGTGTTAAAGTGAGTTGAATCGGGGACACACGTGTTAGATTCTAGGAGCCAGTGCCCTATAATAGGGCAGGAAATGAAACTGCTTCAAGCGAGAGCACAAAATAGACTCAACTTGTAAAATATGCTAGTGGTAACATTCCCACTGCCAACATTAGGGCATATTTCTGTCATAAAAATATTTTGGTGTTTGACATGGCTCTTCAGATTGTAATGTCCATGGACGTATTCCAACCTTGTGTGCGCTAAAAGTGCAAAGACCCTTTGTGACCAACCTCTGAATCCATGTTCCTCAAATGTGTTCTACTGTCAGAGCACAGAAAACGTCCCCACGCCGCCTCTGCAGAGCCTCACAGAACACTAGTCACTGGCTGCTTCTGTCTCCTGGGAGAGCTCACCAGCTCCCCCAAGAGCAGCTTCCCCGTTAATCCTCTGGAAGAAGCCAGTCCTCTTCACAGGAATGCTTGGTTTGGTTTCTGTCTTGTTTTCCTGTTGCTGCTGTTTCATAGTTATTACTTCTGATGAGATAAGAATTTCTTATTGTACACAAAAATAGTAAAACGACTCTCCAGTGCCCAGGACCCAGTCCCACCACCAGCCATCAAGGGTCAGCCTTGTACTGTCTATGCCCACCTTCCCGCACTATTTTGAAGCAAATGAAAAAAAAATCAGAAAATCTCACTAGGAAATATTTATGTGTATGTGTGTAAAGAGGTATTTCCTGAAAAACCTTCACAATTATTCCTTCACACCTTAAAGGCAACTGACAGAACATTTCTTCTGTCTTCTTTGTCCTAATGTGTTGGCAGTTGATTTTCTGTCATCTGCTTGCTTAAACCAATATTTAAACAAGGTGCCTACACAGCAATTGATTAACACATCTTCAAATCTTGTTTAATCCATTTTCAGTTACATTTTGTCATCTTTACTTTTCTTTTTCAATGTATTTGATAAGGAAACTGTGCTATTTAGCCCAGAGCTTTTCAAACCATTTTCACTCATGAATCCTCACTCAAAGAAAATTTACACAATGCAGGAGTTCAGACATACAAAATAGCTACATAAATCAAACATTTATTAATTACTGAATGTGAGGAAATTTATTTTAAAATAATTGCTTGATAAACACATAATTTTACCACTTAGTACAGATAAGAGCAAATTTGCATGCTGAAATGCATACCAATGTGTTGGGCATGCTTATTCATTCAACATAAAGAATAAAACCTTGGCTGAATGTATGGAACTGCAAAACATGGATCATCTTCAACATTTTTCAGAGCTGATTAATATTTTCATTCTTCAATTATGAATGCTTATAATGTCACTTCACACAAGTCATAGTACAAACGTATGTTTAAAGCCTTTTTAGCTTTTGTTGGAAATTATCCCAATCCCAAGCCAAAATTCATTACTTTTTTATGAAACACAAGTCAACAACTCCAATAGATGTTTCTAAAATCAATGATTATGACACAATAGAATCCCAAGATATACTCGTTTGAATCGGATACATGCTGAGAAATGATGGTTAGAGACACTCAAGGTTGTTTTCTGTAATTAAAATAGAATGTTTCTGTAAGAGAAGACAACTTTGTGTGTAAACACGGCAGTTCATCACACAACAGTCTCACTTCTGTGCCGAGGTGTCTGAGGCAACATGGCTGGTGTTGGGTGGGATAATAGCATATGCAAGGACAAGTGTGCATGCTGTGTGTTCAGATCCAAGGCTGCAGTAGACGTGCGATGCAACATGGCGAGCCCTGCCGGAAACACCTCAGGTCATTAGGGGACTGCTTCTGAATTATTCTTTGATCACTATGCATTCAGAAACCTGTTGCCAATTTTTTTTCAACCCTCATGTTTAGTCACAGAATCCCTTATGGATTGCAGCCCTCTGTTTAATAAGCTGTGATTGGGCCTGTAAAGTCCCACCCTTTGTGAATGTTGTTGACGGTCAATGTGCGGGTTGGCTTAATCTTTTTCTCTTGGAAATGAGAAGTTGCATCTAGTGTGTTGATTTTTGGAGGAGCTAAGAAACATAGACAGCAAGATGCTATAAGGTAACATTGTTCTCTTCCATCAAGAGATTCAGCATTTGGTTGTGATATGAGCGTGTCCTGAGATTCAAAGACTAGGTCCATCAGTCCATAGGAGCTGCAAAATGAAGACACTCTCCTATCATTCCTTATTAACTGGACTATGGATAGAAGTGTGTGTGTGTGTGTGTGTGTGTGTTTGTGTGTGTGTGTGTCTTAGTTCCTTTTTCTGTTGTGATAAACACCATGACTGTGGATAGAAGTGTGTGTGTGTGTGTGTGTGTCCTAGTTACTTTTTCTGTTGTGATAAACACCATGACTAGATAGACGTACGTGTGTGTGTGTGTGTGTGTGTGTGTGTGTGTGTGTGTGTGTGTATGTGTGTGTGTGTGGTCCCCTAGTTACTTTTTCTGTTGTTGTGATAAACACCATGACTACAGGAACAACTTGGGGAGGAAAGGTTGACTTCTCACACATCCAGGTCACAGTCCATCACGGAGGGAAGTGACACTCCCTGGCTTGCTCCCTGGCTCACGTTCAGCTGTCTTTCTTACACATCCCCTCTACCTGCCTCCATTTAGCAATCAAGAAAATGTATCCAAACATGTGACCAGAGGCTAATCTGATGGAGGCAGTTCATGACCTGATGTTCCTTCTTCCCAATATGTCAAGTTGAAAAGCAAGATCAGCCACCACAATGTATAAATATTTGTGAGCTTTCTTTTTGGTTTCAAAATGATGAGTTGATTCTTAAGCAGCCACCAACATTGATTAAATCGTTTTAGTATCATTATTAATGTAGTGATTTAAACACACTGTACATGCTTCAGCCCTTTGCAGGCTGTTTACTGTATTGATGCTCAAACTGTCTAACGGATGTTCCTAACTTCTTACAATTTGGCTCCTGAATCCTACTGAAGATTATCGAATCATTTATCAATTTCTTTGTTACTTGGTAATTACATGATAGTCCAGGTAAGCTTTGCATGCTTCCACTTCAAACCTGGACTAAGCTATTTTTGCAGAGTCCTGGTTCTTCCAAAGCAGGCAAGGGAAACGGTAGACAGAGATCAGGATCTATGCAGGAGGGTCCTCACTAGAATTCAGATGCCTTTTTACTCACATTTTAAGGCCTTTTCAGGAACAAGAAAATATGTCCTGTTGTGGTGATATTTTGTTTGTGCTCTAACAAATAAACCTTGCCTGGAGATCAGAATTCAGAGCTGGCCACTAGAGGCCAGGCAGTGGTGGCACACACCTTCAATGCCAGCCCTTGAGAGGAGGAAACAAGAAGTGATATGGATGGGCAGAGAGAGGAAGTGATAAGGCGGGAGAGACAGCTCGGCCCCTTTGGTCTGAGGATTCAGTAGAGGTAAGAAGTCTTTCTAGTGGCTGCTCTGCTTCTCTGATCTTCCAGCTTTCACTCTGATATCTGACTCTGGGTTTTTATTATTAAACCAATTAGAATTCACGCTACATCCTATTGTCTACTTAAGCCAGAACATTGCAGGGTGTTCACCAGTATTTACAATTCAACTTGAGCACCACCAAATTTTACTGAAATCCCACTGTTTTATGTAAGCATCACCTTTCTCATACACCAAGAACATGGGCCCTCTGAAACATCAGGAATTCAAAGAAGTAGCAAATCTCCTGTGCTGTCCATTCGTTTGTTTTATCAGACATTATGCACACACAAGTTTCAGAGCAGCCTGCCAGTGCCACCACTACTAAGGAGATTCCTGTAGGAAGTCTAGCCTTTTATTTGGTACTTTTTCCTTCAACATGACCATCTTCAATCAAATGAACATGCATTAAAGCCAGCTGGGCCCATGCTTCTCTAGTGCACAGTTAACGCCACCAGATTAAAACACAAACGGACCTCTCATTTCTGTTCTTTTGGTTTTCAAATCTAACCTTGTTTTACAAATATGTAACACTTTGCAGGACCCAAAAATTAAATGTATAGCACAAAAAAAGAAAGAAAAAACATGCATAAAATCCCAGCTTCTATTACTTGCTTCCACACCGCCTTTTTTTCTCGCTCCATTTACATCAGCCTTTCTTGTTGGCTTCCATTCCCTCCACATTGTATGCCACCCTCATACCAGGGCCATATTAATACCTGTTCATAATGATAATTCTAGTATTTGTGCTGCTATAATTATCCTTAACCCAAACAGGTAAATGGCAGTATAAGAATATATTCAACAATTTAAAGAGCAATAACCAGAACCGAGTGGTTCTACTACAGCAAGACCTGAACATTCCAACATAGAAGAAGCAGAACAAAATGACCTTAAAATGACTTTATGAAGATGATAGAGGCCTTTAAAGAAGAAATGAAAAATTCTCTTAAAGAAACTGAGAAGAATACAAACAAAAAATTGGAAGAAATCAATAAATCCCTTAAAGAAAGTCAAGGAAACCAAGAAAAAGTAATCAAATAGGTGAAGGAAACAGTCCAAGACTTGAAAACTGAAATAGAGGCAATAAAGAAAACACAAACTGAGAGAATGCAGAAAATGGAAAAATCTGAGTAAATGAAAAGGAACTGCAGATGCAAGCATAACCAACAGAATGCAAGAGATGGAAGAGAGAGTCTCTGGCATTGAAGATACAATAGAGGAAATAGATTTATCAGTCAAAGAAAACATTAAAGTCACCAAAATCATAACACAAAACATCTAGGAATCTGGGACACCATGAAAAAACCAAACCTAAGAATAATAGGGATAGAAGAAAGAAAAGAATACCAGCTCAAAGGCACAGAGAATATATTCAACAAAATTTAGAAGAAAACTTTCCCAACCAAAAAAGGAAATGCCTATGAAGATATAAGAAGCTTACAGAACACCAAATAGACTAGACAAAAAAAAGTCCTCTCACTACATAATAATCAAACCACTAAACATACAGAATAAAGAAAAACTATTAAGATATGCAAAGGAAAAAGGTCAAGTAACATATAAAAGCAGACCCATCAGAATAACACCCAACTTCTTAGTGGAGACTCTGAAAGCCAGAAGGTCCTGGACAGACATTTTGCAGACACTAAGAAATCACAGATGCCAGCTTAGACTATTATACCCAGCAAAATTCTCAATCACCATAGACAGGGTAAACAAGATATTCCACGATAAAATCAGATTTAAACAATACCTATCCACAAATCCAGTCCTACAGAAAGCACTAAAAGAAAAAATCCAACCTAAGGAAGTTAGATGCACCCATGAAACCACAGGCAATAGATAATCCCAAACAACAAATCCTAAAGAAGGGAAACACACAACACTACCACCAAAAATAAGAGGAATTAACAGTCACTGGTCATTAATATCCCTGGTGTAGCTATCCTAATATCTAACAAAATAGACTTCAAACTAAAATCAATCAAAAGAGATCAGGAAGAACAATACATATTCATCACAGAAAAAAATCCATCAAGATGAAGTCTCAATTCCGAACATTTATGCCCCCAAATACGAGGGCACCCACATATGTAAAAGAAACATTACTAAAGCTTAATTCACACATCAAACCCCACACACTAATATTGGGAAACTTCAACACCCCACTCTCACCAATGGACAGGTCTGCCAGACAGAAACTTAATAGAGAAATAAGGGAACTAACAGACATTATGACTCAAATGGACTTAGACAACTACAGAACATTCCACCCAAACACAAAAGAATATACCTTCTTCTCAACACTCCACGGAACCTTCTCTAAAACTGACCACATGCTCAGTCACAAAGTAAATCTCAACAGATACAAAAAAATTGGAATAACTTGTATTTTATCGGACCACCATGGCTTAAAGTTAGAATTCAACAACAACACAAATTACAGAAAGCCTACAAATCCATGGAAACTGAATAATGCTCAACTGAATCACCACTGAGTCAAGGAGGAAATAAAAAAAATTAAAGACTTCCTAGAATTCAATGAATATGAACGTACAATATACCAAAACTTATGAGACACCATGAAAGCAGTACTAAGAGGAAAGTTCATAGCTCCTAGTGCCTACATAAAGAAGTTAGAGAAATCTCACACTAGCAACTTACCAGCACACCTTAAATCTCTAGAACAAAAAGAAGCAAACTCACCCAGGAGGAACAGACAACAGGAAATAATCAAATTGAGGGCTGAAATCAATAAAATAGGAACAAAGATAACAATACAAAGAATCAATGAAACAAAGAGTTGGTTCTTTAAGAAAATCAACAAAATAGACAAACCCTTATCCAAACTAACTAAAAAGCAGAGAGAGAATTATCTAAATTAACAAAATCAGAAATGAAAAGAGAGACATAAAAACTGACAATGAGGAAATCCAGAGAATCACAGGTCATACTTCAAAAACCTGTACTCCACAAAATTGGAAAATCTAATAGAAATAGAAAATTTTCTGGATAGGTACCACACACCCAAATTAAATCAAGACCAGATAAACAATTTAAGCAGACCTATAACTTCTATGGAAATAGAAGCACTCATTGAAGTCTCCCAACCAAAAAAAGCCCAAGGCCAGATGGTTTCAGTGTAGAAATCTACCAGAATTTCAAAGAAGAGCTAATACCAATATTCCTCAAATTGTTCCACACAATAGAAACAGAAGGAATACCCAAACCACACCAAGATGCAACAAAGAAAGAGAATTACAGACCAATCTCCCTCATGAACATTGATGCGAAAATACTCAATAAATACTGGCAAACCGAATCTAAAAACACATTAAAAAAATCATTCACTATGATCAAGTAGGCTTCATCCCAGAGATGCAGGGATGGTTCAACATACAAAAATCTCTCAATGTAATCCATCATATAAACAAACTAAAAGAAAAAAAAACATGATTGTCTCATTAGATGCTGAAAAAGCCTTTGACAAAATCCAACACCCCTTCATGATAAAGGTCTTGGAGAGATCAGGAATACAAGGGACACACCTAAACATAATAAAGGCAATTACAGCAAGCCAACAGCCAACATCAAATTAAATGTTGAGAATCTCAAAGCCTACGGAATGGGAAAAGATCTTCACCAACCCCACATCTGACAGAAAGCTGATCTCCAAAATATATAAAGAACTCAAGAAACCAGACAGCAAAATACCAAACAATCCAATTTAAAAAATGGGCTACAGATCTAAACAGAGAATTCTCAACAGAAGAATTTCAAATGGCTGAAAGACATTTAAGGAATTGCTCAACATACTTAGTCATCAGGGAAATACAAATCAAAATGACTCTGAGATACCATCTCACACCTGTCAAAATGACTAAGATCAAAAACACTGATGACAGCTTATGTTGGAGAGGATGTGCAGCAAGGGGAACTCTCCTCCACTGCTGGTGGGAATGCAAACTTGTACAACCACTTTGGAAATCAGTATGGTGACTTCTCAGAAAATTAGGATTTAAACTATCTCAAGACCCAAGGATACCACTCTTGGGCATATACCCAATTGATATTCAATCATACCACAAGGACACTTGTTCAATTATGTTCATAGCAGCATTATTCATAATAACCAGAACCTGGAAACAACCTAGATGCCCCTCAACCAAAGAATGAATAAAGAAAATGTGGTACATATACACAATGGAGTATTATTCAGCTGTAAAAAAAATGACATCATGAAATTTGCAGACAAATGGATGAAATTAGAAAAAATCATCCTGAGTGAGGTAACCCAGACTCAGAAAGACAAACATGGTATGTACTCACTCATAAATGGATATTAGATGTAAAGCAAAGGATAATCAGACTACAGCCCACAGCTCTGGAGAACCTAGGAAACAAGGAGGACCCTAAGAGGGATGAGTGAATCACCTTGGGAAGGAGAAACAGAGGAGATCTCTATGAGTAAACTGGGGATGGGGGGAGGGTAGTAGAGGGGATGGGATGGGAATGAGAACATGGTCAAGCTGGAGGAGGGATGGAATGGGAGAGCAATGAAAGAGATATCCTCGTAGAGGGAGACATTATGGGGTTAGGGAGAAACCTGGTGCTAGGGAAATTCCCAAGAATCCACAAGGATGATCCCAGATTAGAATACTAGCAATAGTGGAGAGGGTTCCTGAATTGGCCTACCCTGGTAATCAGATTGGTGAATACCTTAACTGTCATCATAGAGTCTTCATCCAGTAACTGATGGAAACAGATGCAGAGATCCACAACCAAGCACCAGGCCAAGCTTCAGGAGCCCAGTGGAAGAGAGGGAGGAGGGATTATATGAGCAAGGCGGCAGGGGACGGCGGGGGGTGGGGGGAGTCAAGATCATTATGGGGAAATCTACAGAGACAACTGAACCAAGCTCGTAGAAATTCATGAACTTTAAACCGACAGCTGTGGAACCTGCATGGGACCAGACTAGACCCTCTGCATATGGGAGACAGTTGTGTAGCTGGGTCTGTGTGAGGGACCCCTGGCAGTGTGATCATGATCTATCCCTGGTGCATGAGCTGGCTTTCTGGATCCCATTACCTATGGTGGGACACCTTGCTCAGCCTTGATGCAGCGGGGAGGGCTTGGTCCTGCCTCAACTGAGTGTACCATACTCTGCTGTCCCCCCATGGGAGGACTTAACTTTTTGGAGGAGAGGATTTGGGGTGGGTCGGGGGGAACAGAAGGAGGGATGAGAGAGGGAATCTGTGGTTGGTATGTAAAATGAATTTTAAAAAATTTTAAATAAAAAAAAAAGCACTCTCTTCTAGAGAGCCGGAGTTCAATTCCCAGCACCTACATGGTAGCTCACAAGCGTCTATAGGTCCAATCTCAGGGAATCTGATGCTCTGTTCTGGCCTCCATAGGCACCAGGCACACACACATAGTGCATAGACATATCTGCATGCAAAACATAAAATAAATAGATAGATAGATAGATAGATAGATAGATAGATAGATAGATAGATAAAATGTTTAAAAAGGATTAATCAATACACATATATCTTTTTGCACCCTGGGCCTAATAAAAGACCAAAGTTAAGTTTAAAAAAAAAATCTTAGAATGTTCATAGGAGGGAAAATTCATATGGCAATTTTGGACTCTGTAGAATTAAAAGTGAGCTTACATAACTCCCAGCAGGAAGGGATCAAGGTACTTATCTAAGTGGAGGAGGGGTTTCTCCTCTCTCCTCCAGGTCTGTCACATGGAGAGAACTGAGACTTGGAGGCAGAGCAGTCAGAATGCAGAGACAAAGGCCAGCCCTTTCCTCCGGCCATGCCTCTATGCTGAGTGTTTGGAGGAAGTGATATCACCTCCTCACCTTTGCATACAGAGAATTAGAAACAAGACCAAATTATACACACATATGAAAGAAGTCAGGTAGCTTCTTTATTATGACAAAAGATGAATAAAAGTCTTGAAATTTTTATTTACTCCTTAAAGCATTAGTGTGTTTTCCCGTCTCATCACTAGCTATTCTGAGTCTCAGGAACAAGCAGAGTAGTCACATGGGCCAGCTTGAGACTTGTCCTTACCCCAGTAGTAGATTGCAAAACCAAGTTTCTGCTTTCCAAAGAGCAGACACCATCCCTGACAGTTCTTGGAGAGGAAGGAACCTCAGCCGAGCACTGTAGGAGATAGAGACTTTCAAAGGAGAACCTTGGAAGCCAATGGCCTGGCACGGGCCAAGGTGGGAAGGTGTAAGATGTGAAGCTCAGTTTGGACACAGCACTGGGCAGAGCAGATTTAAAAAGAGAGAGAGAGAGACATGAAGAAAGGCAACCCAATGCTAAGTCATGTGAGGCCTGGATGCAGTCCGTGAGAGGAAGAAACGGGATCCATCTAAGGATCCCATTTTTTTACCCTTTGACAGAGGGTATAATCATCAATAAACAAATATTCATGGAAAACGCAGTCCCTGTCCCTAAGAGGCTTGGAGCCAAATGACCAGTGTGCTGGAAACAGAGAAGGAAAGGCATGAGATCAACAGGGGCAGTGGAAAACTTGATGGAGAAAATGCTAGTCAACTAAATGCAGCTCAGGGAGAGAGGCGCTACTATGGATGCTCATTTCCACACATCTCAAATGTGATCATGCAAGCAGCTGCCTGTTATTAACTAGAAATGGAAACCTGAACTGAACAGCTGTGCATGTAAGTGTGCCTATGCAGAATGATGGACATGAACGAAGTGGCTTCTGGGAACAGGGAGTGTGAAGAGACATCAGTCACTGTCCTGGGCTGTCACTGCTGACCCTGGGATATGAAGCTCAACAGAAAGCCATCCAAACTCAAATCCTGGTTGTGTTTGCTAGGAACAGTTCACAATGTAGATCCCCACAGAGTGTACGGCTTGGGGGAAGAAGTCCCCAGACTCACTCCAGACCTGAAGAAGACCCTGCCTTCTGTCTTCCCACTCCCTGCATCTACTCTCCATGAAGGCTACGAGGCTAGGAGGTAGAATATGCTGTAAGGACAAGAAATCCCAGAACGAGGTGGGTAGATAGAAGAAGGAAAAGGGCAGTTAAGGAAAGGAAGGTAAAAGAAGGAAGGGGGCCAGGAGGGAGACAAAAGAGAAGGTGAGTCCCTTCTCACCTGGGAGTAGGAGTCCCAGCCAGAGGTAGGAAATGAAGGTGAGGATGGTATCAGAGAAGAGTTTCCTGGAGAAGAAATAACTGAGCAGACGGATCAGCAAGCATCAGCCTGTAACTCAAGGGAGGGGAGCAGGGGGAAAAGACCAGAGAAAGGTGTCTGAAGCAAGTTGTGCTGGGTCTGCAGTCGAGGAAGAGCCACATGACCTAGAAGGAATAATCATGACCTAGAAATGTACTGATTGACATTTCAGAGAATGTCCGACAGCAGAAGACATTGGAGTGTCTTCAACAGCCACATGCCTGTGCCTTATGTGTCCTTGGGATGTCCATCAAGCACCCTGGCCAGACCTCAGAACACTGATCTCACTAGAGGAGCCCAGCTCAGGAGTGGACCATGAAGTCCAGGCCAGAAAGTGGCATAGAAACTGGAACTGTCTTGGTCTAGGAAAACAGGGCATGGGGGCTTCTGTCTAGAAATTCAAATGAGACTGAGATTAGGAGCATTCCAAAAAGTAACTAAAGCAGAGAAGAGAGCAATTGACTGTCAGCATACTTCTTCACCTGACCTCAGCATCCTAAAGGCTGAGACAGCATCTCCACCGCCAGAAGAGCCCTCAGGATATTCCTGAGCTCCCTAAAACTTAGTTCCGAGGAAACACAATCCAGAGTGTTAAAAATCCAAGAATAAGCAGAGCGAAGCGCCCTCTGGATGCTCCACTCTCCAGAGCCTTAGCTACTAGGAGCCTCTTTGCAAACTCTGCTTGTATTTTTGTGATGCAGGCCAAAATTGGCCACAGCAAAGGAAATGTTTCTAAACTCCAAATGAGCCAATCAAAACAATTCTTCAAATCCCTTGCGATGGGGAAAATTCCATTATGGCTTCTACACGTAGTCCTTCCAAGTTCAGCTTAGAGAGAATCAAAGATGTCCTTTCTTGCCTGGCATGACTCCCTCTGGCCTGGGCAGCAAAGTCACTTATCTTCATCTTGTGTCTCTGCTGATCTCTAAAATCCACTCACTTGGCTATGCCTCAGAACAAAGCACGGCGGTCTATAAGTCTGGCACTGATTTGAGATACTAATAGACTCAGTAGCAGGAATGTTGCTTACTAGGAGATGATAAAAATGGCCAACATAAAGACCCAAAGACAATCAGAGGTCACAGTAAGGCATTCACCCCTCCTGGAGGCTGGCCTTTCTTCACAGTTTGCTGGCTTTCTACAGCAGAGCTCAGAAGGCTACCTGAATACAAGACAAGAAGATGTCTCACATGTGGATCTGTACAATAATGACCCACTCAGCTGACACCGCAGGAAATCTATGCATATAAGGGTATGGAGGGCACTGATGAGCATGAGACCCCTGATCATCTGAGAGAAATTGAGGGCAAAGAAAACTAGACCTCTCTTGATGTAAAAAACTGAAAAAAAAAAGAAGAAGAAGAAGGTAGGTGGGTGATAAGAGTGCCCACTGAAGGCTATTAAAGGCAGGCAACTGAGAATAGAGAGCGAGCAGTGTTGTCTGAAACATGACAAGGTCCAGGCTGGACACTTGGCAAGGGTGACTGCAGCAGAAGGTGAGTAAGGGTCACTGGAGCTAGAGAAGACCAGAAGTGATGGTTTTCAGGGGAACCTTGGGGTGCCTACAACCCCTGAACAGTCTTAGCAACATGGCAGGACTTCAGAGGAAAGAGATGAGTGTAGCTAGAGTTTTCCTGCCTGGCCCACGGTCAGGGTAAATCTCTCTCACCTGCCAGTCCCACAGTCGCTCAGACCCAACCAAGTAAACACAGAGACTTATATTGCTTACAAACTGTATGGCCGTACCAGGCTTCTTGCTAGCTGTTCTTATAGCTTAAATTAATCCATTTCTATTAATCTATACCTTGCCATGTGGCTCGTGGCTTACCGGCATCTTCACATGCTGTTTGTCATCATGGTGGCTGGCAGTGTCTCTGACTCAGCCTTCCACTTCCCAGCTTTATTCTCCTCCTTGTCCCACCTATAATTCCTGCCTGGTCACTGGCCAATCAGTGATTTATTTATTGACCAATCAGCAACACTTTTGCCATACAGACCATCCCACAGCAGATGAGGAATGATGCTTTGTAAACACTTTGGTGAGTACTCAGGCCAGCCATCTAGATGGATGACATTGGTCTCCAAGGGGGGGAAAAGCATTGAGTGGAGAGAAGTCTGACCAGGAAGCAGTGGCGGGGACTCAGGAAGGACAACCTCGCACCTCAGCTTCATGATGTCTGAGAACTGAGGCATGAGAAGTCACAGGAGGTGAGCTGCCTCAGAACCTGGAGAAGAAAGTAGGAAGTTGGGACATGGATTTATTGGTATGAAATGACAGTAGGAGGTATTGGGAGTGCAAGGTCATCATCCAAGGGCAAAACAGGAGAACAAGGCATGAAGAGGGCTGAGGAGAGGAGGTGGAGAAGAGGGAATGTGCTCATCAAGGACCATGGAAGATGGAGCTAAGTGGCTCAAAATGACCTCGTCTCAAAGTGCTTGAAAACTCTGAGACTATTCCAGTAAGGACTGGCCTGATCTCAGAAAGGAGGGATGATGGGGGACATTGCTCCCCAGAAAGGACATTTTCCCCAGCATCTGCGGCTGTATGGGGGATGGGGGGAGCGTGGCAAGCTACATTGGAATTTGCCTTGACTCTCCCTACCCTATATCTACCATTTAATCTGCATGGCAAAAGTATAAAACAAACAAACAAACAAAAAACAGCACAGTGCCCCCAAATGAGTCTAGGAAGAAGAGTATACAAAGAGAAGAATGTCTATGTCATTGACGAGTTGGCTCTTGAACTTCAAGGAACAGATGAACCCATTGATCCTTGAGAAATAACTAATTTGTGAAACATCTCAGAGATAATGAAATTTGAAGTTCCACATAAGCCAAAGTCAATCACGACAGCATGCTGCACACGCAAGGTTCATGTGTTTGCAGTGTGCTTGAGTTGGGACAGAATAGACAACATTCCAATTAGTACATCCTCCTTATCCCCTAGTAGAACATCAGCTTGCTTTCTCATTAGATGGCTAAATCTTTGGAATATTTAAGGAGCATGGATACATTCAACCAAGATTACTCACTAACAAAAGAATGAGCCGTTCAAACTCTAATGGCTTGTCACTTAAAAACATAACACACAGAGGCTAGGAAGGACATGGACGTCTCCTATGTGGAGAACATGTAGGTGGCTCACTCTGGTCAGTGAAAAAGATGACAGCACCCCACAAACCCAAGAGCTGGGTTCACCTTCCTTTACCAGAAATTTCAGAAGTTGCTATAAGATTTCCAAGCTAAAAACTATTACAGAAATAACTTGAAAATCCCAAGTGATAGTTCCAAGGACTGCCAGCAGCTTAACCACAATGCAGCTCCTGGCCAAGATGTCCATGAAATGTTGGGAAGGAGTTACTCTGAGAAAGATGTACTTGTAGCAAACAGACTTCTCCTTAGAAAGAATGCATAAATCAATAGTTAAATAAGGAAAAGGAAAATTAGGTCTGGCATAATAGCATCAGAAAGATGACATCTAAGAGAAGTTTGGGGTAAGACTACACAAAGACTTCATTATTAATATACTGTTGCTATTACTAGTTTTAAAAATTCATTCAAACATTTCTCTCATACTTTTCCTGCCCACAGATTAGATGTAAGAAAAAAAGTCCCAATTGTGCTTTAGGGCAGAGAACAGGCACTTGGCTTTGCTATGTCTGGCTGTGGGATCCTGGACAGGACATCATTTCTTCCTGAACCTCGGATTCTTCACCTGAAGAGCCAGGTCACTGGGCTCTCTTTCAGCTCTGATAAGCATTTTCCAGGGGCCTGTCAGAGCCACACATCCAACCCTCTGGGTCCCTAGGGACAGAAATGTAAGAAATACAAATTGTTCACACATCTTGAATGAAGACATCACATAAGTAGGCAGGCAGTGGCATGCAGGAAAGGAGAGAAGAATTAGCTAGGGTGATGTCTAAGATGCCATCATGGATGGGGGTGCTGTCCTGGTTTGTATTCTGTTACTGTGATAAACATCATTACCAAAAGCAACTTGGAGAGTAAGCCGTTTATTTCATCTTACATGTTGCTTGTACAGTCCACCATCTAAGGGAGTCAAGGCAAGAACACAAGGCAGGAGCTTGAAGCAGAAACCAGAGAACACTACACAGTGGCTCACTCACTCTGGTTTGCTCAGCCAACTCCTTTCTAGAGCCCAGGCCCACCATCTGTAGAGTGTTGTATGTCCCACCGTGACTGGGCCCTTCTATACCAATTATCAGTCAAGAAAATGTCCTCCAGACATGCCCACAAGCCAGTCTGATGGATTCCTCCATTGAGTGTCCCTCTCCCTAGGCATGTCAAGTTGCCAACCAAGATTAGCCATCGCAGATGTCACAAACACAGATTGTTTTTTCAGATGTAGAATCACGTGCAGTTGAACTGGGATGTGACTTCAGGGAAATCATTGAAACTTAAAACGTTAAAGATGGCTGTTCAAGGTGGTGCACAAGAAGGCTGGAGAAGATGCTACAAGGTACATCTCTGGTTTACACGTGAGTAGAAGAAAGAAGCAGAAGATGTGCCTAGTGGCACAGGTCTGTAATCTTAGAGACTCGGGGGGTTGAGGCAGTAGGATTGAAATTTCAAAGCCTACCTGGGCCACTCAGTGAGGCTCTCTCTGTCCCTCTGTCTCTCTGTCTCTGTCTCTGTCTCTCTGTCTCTCTCAACATTCAAATTACAAAAAGGGGCTAAGAAAACATAACTCAGCAATCGGACACTTGCTCAGCATGTGCAAGGCTCCAGGTTGAATCTCCAGTGCAGGGGAGAAGAGGAGAGATGGAAGAAAGGGGGAGGGGAAAGAGGGACATATGAACTTGGAAATCCAGTGGTCACAGAAAGCAAGGGTAGTGCAGAGTGTAATTAAGAGTAATTTCAAGTTGCTGGTGATGGTGACCGCTAGAGAGGTGGGAGATGAGGACATGGGAACGAAAGCAGCATGAGATTTAAATAGGGTCATTGAGGATGACCTCATGAGGATGGAGAAGTAAGAAGATGAGGAAGCAACTCATGAGGGTTTCTAGAGGAAGAACATGAACAGCAGCCAGTTCAAAGGCCCTGAGGTTAAAGAGAAGCTCCTGTGGAGTAAGTGGGAGTAGATGGCATGGCGGGTGGGGGGGGGGGATGACACGGCCTATGATGAAGAAAGGCCACAAGAGTCAAAGTAATGACTTGGGCTTCTGTGGTGGTTTGAAAGAAAATGACCCCTCTAGGCCCATAGGGAGTGGCACTATTAGGAGGTGTGGCCTTGTTGGAGTAGGTGTGGCCTTGTTGGAGGAAGTGTGTCACTGTGGGGATAGGCTTCCAGGTCTCCTATGCTCAAGTTAAATCCAGAAACATGGTTTACTTCCTGTTGCCTGTGGATCAAGATGTAGAACTCTTAGCTCCTTCTCCAGCACCATGCCTGCTTGCATGCCACCATGATGATAGGACAATAGGTTTACTCTGAAACTGTAAGTCAGCCCCAATTAAATGTTTTTCTTTACAAGCATTGCCGTGGTCATGGTGTCTCTAACTAAGACAGCTTTTATCAAGAGAAGAGGTTACCATGGGAGGTTTTGGAGCAGAGAAGTGACTGAGAAAGGGAGGCAAGTAATCTGAGGGCTGGTAGCCACAGCTGTGAACTGCCAGAGGACAAACTGTGCCTATGTATTGGGAGAGGTATGGCTTCGCTGAGAGTTGGTGAGTGAAGCCAGGGCCAAGGAGGACCTCAGTGAAGCCAGGGCTAAGGTGGGATGTCTTTCTGTACGCTGTGAGTTTATGTTGCTCCCATTGGTTCATAAATAAAGCTGCTTTGGCCTATGGCAAGTCAAGATAGAGCCAGATGGGAAATCCAAGCAGAGATATAGGAGAAGGGCAGAATCTGGGAGAAGCCAGCCAGCTGCCCAAGGAGCAAGATGCCAGCAGACTGGTAAGGCCACAGCCACGTGGCAATACTTCAATTAATAAAAATGGATTAATTTAAGTAAGAGCTATTTAGTAATAAGACTGAGCTGTTCAACCAAACAGTTTGTAATTAAAAAAAAAAGAGTAATTTTGAGGCTGATCTCCAAAGTAAATAAAGAATTCAAGAAACAAGACATTAAAAAAAAAACAAATAATCCAATTTAAAAATGGGGTACAGATCTAAACAGAGAATTCTCAACAGAAGAATCTCAAATGGCTGAGATACATTTAAAGAATTGTTCAACATCCTTAGTCATCAGGAAAATGGAAATCAAAAGGACTCTGAGATAGCATCTTACACCTGTCAGAACTGCTAAGATCAAAAACACTAATGACAACTTATACTGGAGAGGATGTGGAGCAAGGGGAACACTCCTCCACTGCTGGTGGGAGTGCAAACTTGTACAGTCACTTTGGATGGTAATATGGTGGTTTCTCAGAAAAATGGAAATCCATCTACCTTAAGATCCAGCTATAGCAATCTTGGGCATATCCTCAAAGGATGCTCAATCAAACCACAAGGACACTAGCTCAACTATGTTCATAGCTGTGTTATTCATAATACCCAGAACCTGGAAACAACCTAGATGCCCCTCAATGGAAGAATAGATAAAGAAAATGTGGTACATTTGCACAATGGAGTTTTAACCAGTGGTTAAAACAATGACATCATGAAATTTGAAGACAAATGGATGGATCTAGAAAAAAAATCATCCTGAGTGACGTAACCCAGACCCAGAAAGACAAACATGGTATGTACCTACTCATAAGTGGATATTAGCTGTAAAGTAAAGGATAACATGCTACGATCCAAAGCCCCAGAGAGACTAGGTAACAAGGAGGGCCCAAAGAGGGACATATGGATTTCCTTGGGAAGGGGAAATAGAAGAGATCTCCTGGGTCAACTGTGGATGGGTAGGAATGGGAACATGAGGTATTCACTTGGGGATGGTATAGAGGGGGAGAGTAAAGAAAGAGATGTCTTGATTGGGGGAACACTTGGGGGTCGGGTAGAAACCTGGTGCAAGGGAAACTCCCACGGGTCTACAAGGATGACCCCAACTAAGACTCCTAGCAATAGTGGATAGGTAGCCTGAACTGGCCATCTCCTGTAATCAGATTTGTGACTACCCTAATAGTTATCAGAGAGCCTTTATCCAGTAACTGATGGAAACAGATGCAGAGATCCACAGCCAAGCACTGGGCTGAACTCCAGGAATCCTGTTGAAGAGAGGGATTGTATGAGCCAGGGGGTCAAGGTCATCACAAGGGAATCCACAGAAACAACTAACCTGTGCTCATAGGAGCTCACAGACACTGGACCAATAGCTAAGTAACCTGCATGGGACTGACCTAGGCCTTCTACCTATGTGTGACAGCTGTATAGCTTGGTCTACTTGTCGGACTACTAGCAGTGGTAGCGGGGCCTGTCCCGTATGCTTTGGCAGGCTTTTGAAAACCTATTCCTCATACTGGGTTGCCTTGCCCACCTTAATATGAAGGAAAGACCTTAGTCCTACCTCAACTTGATATGCCATGCTTTGTTGACACTTACAAGAGGCCTGCCCCTCTCTAAACAGAAACAGAGGAGGAGATTTGGGGAGGAAGGGTGGGGGGAGGAAATGGGAGGAGAGAAGGGAGGAGAAACTGAGGGAGGGATGTAAAATAAGTGAATAAATTTAATTTAAAAATTTCATGAATAAAAGAGTAATTTAAAATATAAAAAAAAAGTTAATTCTTTCAGACATGCCCAGGAAGAGACAAAATAAATGCTCAGTTAGCCATGGGCTCCATTCCTGCATCTTCTGTACACTCATTTACAGGGTGAGAGGGGATGGCAGGTATGGAGAGATCTAAAAGGCTCATCAGTATGAAGCCAAGGCGGTTTCCTTACACATGGCTGCAAGCTTACTTTAGTGAGATCCGCCTCACCACTTACTGGATGCCCAGCTGCATCTCCATGCTCAAAAGCCGTGATATCAACCCTTCTCTGCCCTTTGCTTACTTAAAGCCTAAAATTGGCAGGGCCAGCAATTACATCAACATGAACTCCAACACAGCACAGAGAGGCAATTTACACCCCACAGAAGATCATCGGGGAGACAGAATTTCTAAGTCACCTTCGGCTGTTCTTTGCTTCCTCCTCTGTAACTATGGCTACCACCAAGAAGAAAGTGCTCTTCAAGAATCCACCAGGCCTGGGGGACATGCCTTCCTCATTTCTTCACCCCTAACAAGTGCTAAAATACCAAAGAAAGCAGAAATTATACATGCACAAAAATACTTCATAACCATTTAAATAAATAAACAGTCTTTCATGGAGAAGCACAAAGCCTGTTACAGACTTGTAAACCAGTGTCCACAATGATGCCCCACATTCCAGTCTTCAGTGAATCAAGGTGAAGTATGCATGGAACAAGACCTCGTCATCCTCTTTTTCCAGGAGACCTGGAGCTACTCCTTAAACAGCCACCACTGGGGAAAGGACCAAACAGCAATACACAGAACCCAAATGCAGCTGTTGCTGCCCAGCAGGTCTTCGGTGGATGAAACTCCAAAACCACCATGAGGAATGGCAAAAGCATCCCCCTAGAGACTGGCTGGTAAGTCTATTTTGGCCACAACCATCACAGCCAGTGTCCCAGACAAGCACTTTGTAATTGGACTACATCCAAGGATCCAACCGTTTTTGCTCCAAAGATGCCCACACAATGGGGAGGCAGGGTTGTTTGCATTTGGCTCTGAAAAAACTGTGGTTCCTATTAAAACCTGGGAGGGATGATAAAGTTTATAAGATGCTCCTGGCTAATCCCAAATTCCTGAAGTTGCTGAGTCTGAATCCATAAAGCAATCCATGAATATCAAAGCATTCTCTGTGATTTCCTATGGCCCCCAAAGCTCTCCTTGACCATCACGGTGGGATCAAGGTCTTTAGAAGGAAGCAAACTTTCCAGGCAATCTGAGAGAAGCAGCTGGAGATAGTCTGGGATGGCAGGGCCCACGGTGTGGAGGGCAGTGCTCTTCATTGTTCAAATAGCCATCTGGATGTCCTTGACTCAGTCATTTGCACACTCAGGGTCTCTGCTTCCCTGACTTATGGAATGAGGTGTTGGGACTGAAGTGTCCACCAGCTGTTCAACTCTCTAATTCTCAAAGTAACAGTCCATGGCTTTGCTGGCTAGACTGCCTCGGTAATCAGGATGAACCAATTAACAGGGCAGCTGGAATACTCTATTTGTGGTTTCAAAACTAGACTTCCTTACAGTGGAAGGAGGGAGGGTAGCGAGCCCCACTCACTCTGCTCTGGAAAATAGTTGAAGGATCTGAGGTCCGCAGATGTCAAATCACTGTTAAATTACAAGCTCATTAGATGGAAGCGACATGAAGGCCGCCTGGCTAATCCTGCTTGCAGCCCAGGGGGCAGCCGGCTAGCTTCAGGCTGTTCTCTCCCTAGAAGCTGCTTCCACTCCCGAATAAACCACGATGTGGCTTTTATGCGTCTCATTAAACACAGCCTACATCACAGCTGTGCTTTACGGGCCTAAGGGTTATTAGTTTTCCAGGCACCTAATCCAGAAGA
This sequence comes from Peromyscus californicus insignis, assembly GCF_007827085.1. Taxonomy (NCBI): domain Eukaryota; kingdom Metazoa; phylum Chordata; class Mammalia; order Rodentia; family Cricetidae; genus Peromyscus; species Peromyscus californicus. The sequence continues at coordinate 119,331,108 of NW_026294562.1, forward strand.
CATTTGGAAAGTGACCTGAAGGTCTTCATGAAAATGTGCCCAGGATAAAATACTTTCAAGAGTCCTGTGGGGGTTGTTCAAGAAAGCCAATGTCTACACACCTACCACCTGCTTCCTATTCTATCAAATGAGTATTTTGTAATGAGGAAGAGCCTAGCAAACCCATCTCTGCCCCGACCACTTTACAGTCCATGTCGCAGCCTCATTTGCACAAGCACTTTGTCAGTCTGGCTCGAGGAGGTGAGGGCAAACCACCTCTGGCACCAACACTCACACTTGGCAGGGAAGCACCTGGCAGTATGGAGCTGCCCTGGGTAACAGCCACTGACCCCACCCCTCCTTTGGACTGTTACATAACAAGCACTGCCCCACCCCTCCCCCAGGTACCAGAGCATTGCATCTACTGCCCTGCAAAACACTTAGGGACAATCTGGGGATTCCTGCGAAGGAACAATGATAGCGTGCCACCCAGAGCGCTGCAGACTGTCTCACCTGAGGGCTCCCATTGACGGCCAGACACTAAACCTTGGGTGAGACTGGATCCAAAGACATGATGTGTGGAAGGAGCCAGACGCCAACAAGTACAGGCCATACATTCTACCCATGTAAAAACAAACTGAACCGTAAGCAAAGCCAACCTACAGCAAGGACAGAAGTCAAAAGCATTTGATGATCTTGGATGATGGGTATTGATTAGAAAAGAAGGCAGGGACCCCTCATGGAGCTTAACATTCTGTTTCTTCATCTTGGTAGTTGTTTTACAGGTGAAAAAAAATGCTGAAAACTCCATCAAGTTCTAGAACTCAGATATGTCTTCATTTTACCATGTGAGGTTATGCCTTAAAAGAAAAAGTTAATTTAAGATTTAAGTTTTATCTTCTTTTTTTTTGGTGGGGGGAGGTTTTGAGACAGGTTTCTCTATGTAGCTTTGGTGCCTGCCCTGGATCTCACTCTGTAGACCAGACTGGCCTCAAACTCACAGAGATCCACCTGGCTCTGCCTCCCTAGTGCTGGGATTAAAGGTGTGCGCCACCACCGCCCGGCTTATCTTTATTTTTTACCATGTGTATGTGGGGGTGGGGGGGAGGGAAGCATAGGCACACTGCAGGCACAGGACCCTGTGGAGGCCAGAAGAGAGCACTGGACCTCCTAGAGCTGCAGTAGCAGGTGATCATGCACCATCCCCTGAGGATGCTGGGAACCGAACTCAGGTCCTCTGCAAGAGCAGCACATGCTCTTAACCAATGAGCTATCACTCCAGGCCAGTAAGATTAAATTTAAAATGTTACATGGGAATCCTCTGATGATGAGAACATATGCTTCTGTCTTTTCCATTAGCATGAGCTTATCAGAGAGTCTGTGAATTGCATGTTTGTCAATAATATGGCCAGCAGTAACCATTGCTCAAACCAAATGCTCACGTGTGCAAGGAGAAATGCATGCATGATCACCTTGAAGTACTTAGACAATCTCCAGAAAAATGCTATCACCAATGTTTCCACTCCAATGAAGACAGACCAATAGGCAGAGAAGCAACGTGCCCAAAGTCACGTAAACAAAATGGCCAAACTGACGTTCAACCTCCAACCTAAACCAGTCCAGCCCTGGGGCTTGCCTTCTTGACTGGTTTCAATGTTTGTTCTTACAGCCATAAGACAAAGGTTTGGGTCTGTTTACTGGGAGGTTGACATTGTTTGATGGCATCATCTTTCCCACAGCCCCAGAGAAGCTCTTGGACATCACAGTGCAACCTGAATATTGAGCAGGAAGAGGGGAGAGGAGTGCTGGGGATGGACTAAGAGGGCCCAGGATTAAACCTTGACATCCATTCGGAAGATACAACTAATTCTCAAGAGCCTGCTTTCCTCGCCTTTAGTGGAGGAGGGTGGGTGTGACCATTGCTTGTTTTTGATCTCGTCCTTTTCCCTTCAAAGAAGCATAATGTGGAGGTAACACAAAGTGGTTTTTACATGCCAGTCACCGGGCCTTTGGAACAATGTGTCTGCAGTAAAATCTCCACAGTGCACACACTTCTAGGAGCTGCTTTAGAACATTTGAAAAATGAACAGGGGCTAGTTTACTTCCTCCTCTTCTCTAGCTTTTATATTGTTGTTTTACTATGTATAATGTATCTGTGGAATCTGGAGAAGGCATTAGAGGCTCCTTAATTATAAAATACATAGCTACTTACTCCAGACATCTGCTTTATTCTTAGTGTTTCTCACTTGGTTTCTCTGAAGCTCTCATTTGAAAAGTGTTAGAGCATTGATTTCTGGCTTAGAGGGAGCTAGAAGCTACAGACCTTTTAAAGACCCATAGCATAGAAAGGCAGAATATAGGTTAATGCTATGTGAGTCTTACTGGGACCAGCCCCAAATGACTGGACTAGCGATATGAATCCACAATTAACCTGGCTCAGCCCGGCTCCCATGAACATATTGTTTTGGGGACCTTGGAGAAGTGATTGAATGTTGAACTTTTCAGTTAAAAACTTCGGTCTTGTCTCACCACACCCCAGTGAACTGGGCATCTCTATAGCAATAGGCAGTCTGCTGTGGCACAGTCCTGACCCTCATTCCCCACCCCAGAGGTAGAACTAAATTCACCAAGGGTAGGTAATTTGGTAACAGTCCCAAGGATTGAGGATATAGAGTCCTGGGCAAAAGGCTTCCCTACCTGCCCCCTCTGCTCCAGGCTCTCGTTTGTACCAGCCTGTCACACTAGGTGAGACTCCAGTCCCCAGTGTGTCACACTAGGTGAGACTCCAGTCCTCAGTGTGTCACACTAGGTGAGACTCCAGTCCTCAGTGTGTCACACTAGGTGAGACTCCAGTCCCCAGTGTGTCACACTAGGTGAGACTCCAGTCCCGAGTGTGTCACACTAGGTGAGACTCCAGTCCCCAGTGTATCACACTAGGTGAGACTCCAGTCCCCATTCTACCAACAGCCCAGTCCAGGCCCGGCCAGCCCGAGAGCTGATCCTGCCCCCTATAGTCCCATCTCATACGCATGTCAATAGATCAAGTCTCTCAAGAGTTTCTCCTCCTGAGGGATGTCATCCTAGGTCCACCTAAACCAACCACAGGGTGCTGGCCTTTGACCACACAGCTGAAGACAAGACGGCTGGTCCCAAAACATCAGCCATCCCCCTCCATGCCATCGTGTGCCATGACAAAGTGATCGTGACCAGCTCTTCATCTCTGCTTGGGTCTTTAGGTGCCAGAAGCTACCCAGGTGCCATGTGGGTTTAAATCTCCACCCCCTGTTTTCTGGCACTGCTCCTAGAATTCTGGTATTCATCTCTAAACCTCTGCCCTTTGGAGAGCTGGCATTCTAGGTCACAGTTTGGGGATGATCCCAAAGACCTGTCTAATCTGAACTGTTAACACTGTGAATTGAGTTTGAAAAGAATCACAGCTGAGTGTCCAGTTTCCACATCATAGCCAAGCATGGTTCAATTCTCTGGTTAGCCTTTGTGGAGTGATTTCTCACACACACACACACACACACACACACACACACACACACACACACTGCACATTGGCTTTTAAAGTCTAAGAAATGGGCTTAGAAAATTAAGGTGCTGGTGCTCCTGAAAGAAGTTGTGGGGAGCACAGAGGTCCATGAGCTCACAGATAAGTGCTAGGGAAACCAGGAATGTTAAACACACAGGATTGTTTCTTCAAGGGAGAGATGCATAACCTGTTTTCCATCCAGAAGGCTGGGAATGGAGGTGGTTAACAGCCTGGTGATCTGCACTATCTGTAGGGCCAGGCTATGCCATGCTTCCACAAGCAGAACTAAAGGTGGCTAATAGTCTAGGTGACATTTGTTATCAATATGGCCAGGAGCTCCCCAAACTCCCACAACCAGGATTGGAGGTGGCTAATAGACCAGATGATTTTTATGCTATCTGTATGACCTATATAACACCTAGGCCCTTAAGATAACAAATGCACCCTGTATCTATTTCTAGAACCCATCTTCATGGAAGAAGTAACATGTACTTTGAGAAGCATTTCAATGTATGCCTCCTTGTGCACACAGGATTGTGTTACACCAGGAAACTTCTTTCCAAATTGTACTATCTTAAATATGCCTAAAACAAACTGCCTGGTGTCAGACTCTGGGAGCTTGAACCAACACAGTCTTGCCTCACGTGGATCAGTACTCTGCTGGCTGCAGCATTGGCAGAGACACCCATGAGAAATGAAGTGAAAACTAAGAGGACCAAGGAGCAAGTCTATGCATTCAGAATCTCCAGATAGTTCTCTCTGGGAGAATAAATTTAATATAGCTAAAACACCTCTTCTGAGAGAAACACAAGTCATTCTTGAGCCAGTGTTCTGGGCAGAGCCAACATGCACACAGGGCAGGAAGTCCACTGTAGCCAGCAGCCTCAGGCCCCAACAGGGTGTCAAGGGTCTGTTATATTAGTACTGCCCAGAGGAACATAATGTAGTATTGTGCAGACACTGTGTGTGCAATGTGTATCTGTTTGGGCACCTGTGTTCCTGTGAAGGCCAGAGGAGACCGACTGTCCTCCTCCATCACTTTCTATCTTAGTCCCTTGAGACAGTCTCCCACTGAATTGGGAGCTCGGGTTGAACCTTCTCGGCTGACCTCCAACAAGCCTCATTGATTGGCCTGTCCTGCACTGGGCTTCCGGGCACACGCAACTACACAAAGCTTTCTGTGTGGACGCTGCTGGAGCCGAACTCAAGTTCTCATGCTCGCACAGCAAGCGAGCACTCTTCCACACTGAGCCTCTCCCAGGCCTTTGCCAGCATTTCTGGGACAGGAGAGGCAGAGCCCGCGATGGGTCTCTTTATAGTGTCCTTACCTGGTCATCATAGCGATACGTGAGGAACTGTTCCCCGGTGGTGTCTTCAAGGAAGCTTCCCTGAGGGGAGAGTGCAAACTCAGGAAGGAAGTAGGCTCCAGGAGACTTCTCTGCTGTGGCCTGAAAGGCAAGGTCATTTGGTCACAAAGGAGACACTGAGAAGGATTCTCTAAGTGTCCAAAAAGAGCCCACTATAAACACTCTCCTACCAAGAAGAGAGAAGTGGCCTCTGAGCAAGGAGCAAGGTGAGGCACATCAGACGTCAGTGCTGGGATGCTTCAGACTGGGATATTCCCAACTGGCACGCATGGCCCTTTCTCCTCCACCCCCCTCACCCACCCCCCCACCTCCCTCTGTGTTCTACCTTCCAGCAGTAGAGGCACACATAACCCTTAATTGCTCAAGTTTTATGATTGCAAATCCGTTGCTTTTAGGATTTTCTTTTCCTTTGAAAACAAATTTGTCTTATTCTTATGTGCATGCCTCCTGTCTGTATGTATGGATGTATGCCGCTCATATATAGGTGCCCGATGCCTATCTGTGTGAATGTGTGCTACACCTATGTAGGTACTCCAGAGCCTGTCTGTCTGTTATGTCATGTGTATGGAGGAACCTCAGGAGGCCAGAAAGGGGCATCAGATCCCCTGGGGAGGGCGTAACAGGCAGTTGTCAGCCCTGTTACTAACATGGAGATGGGAGCTGGACTCCGGCCCCTAGGAGAACAGCAAGCATTGGAAACTGCTGCTCCACCTCTCCAACACTCTGGATTGATTTTCTTTCATTCTTTCACTCCTTCCTTCTTCCTTGCCTTTCTTTATTCCATCTTTTTCTTTTTTATGTGAAAGATTGGGGAAGTTTTTTCCCACACTGCAAACAAGCTGTGTGCTCATCACAGGAACTTTAGAAAATACAGGCTGCTCTAAAAGACAAGGAAAAGTCACCCACAATCCCTGAAACCCATAATAACAACTTTTAAGGATGTTACCATATTTCCTTTGAGGCTTCTTTTTCATTCCTCACAGTACTTTGTATGTTTTCATAAGGATCCATGCTTAAATAAACCCATTCCACAGGTTTATTTGTTCACAGGTTTAAGGTTTGAGACACTGGCGAAGAGCAAAGTAAGCTAAATGCTCCTCAACCTCTCTGAGCTATCAGGTTTTCACCCCAGCCTCTGCCTCCCAAGTCTCATTGATAAATAAAACCTGAGAAGCAGCCCAGCAACTGTGAAGCTGAAATTATTGGCTGAAACAGCAGTAGATATATACCAATCAATAAAATTTCCCACAGACCCACCCAGGAACCAATCTGATGGAGGCAAATCCTCAGCTGAGGCTCCCTGTCCCAAATGACTCCAGCTTGTGTCAAGTTGGAAAACATGAACCAAAAGGTCAACTAACATAATAACTATATTTTATTAAATTTTAATTATTGTATGTGTGTATATGAATGAGCATACATATGCCACAACATGAATGTGGAATTCAGAGGACAGCATTTTGGAGTCAGTACTCTCTTGGGTCTTGGGGATCTAATTTAGGTTGTTAGCCTTGGCAATAAGCATTGTTGCCCACTGAGTCCTCCCTCCAATACCGTATTCTCATTTGTTTCTATTAGCTTCAGAATCCATAGAGGCAGGATTCTGAAAGTCACAAGAGCCCTTAGAAGTCATCTAGGCCCAAACTCTTACTTTACAAATGGATAAGAAAAGCCTTTGCATGTACATCACCATGAAGCCAGTCCTAAGTCAGAGCTGGAACATCTTCAGCCTTGAGCAAAGCATGGAGAGATCTGTAGTGGGTAGCCATTCCAGCTTTGGTCTGGAAGTTCCAACCCCCATTGAGGCTTCGGTAATGGTCACGCCTACAAGGCGGGGCCAGAGAGGGCCCTGAAGACCCGAGATCCAGATGCGCCACCCTCTCTTGGTTCCTGGACCCTGGACGCTAGAGGGAGACCCAACAGAGTTCTCCAGAGAACACCGCTGGACTGCACTACGTCTTCCCCAGACCCTGTAGCCTATCCCTTCATTTGTAAGTTACCCCACAAAATAAACGCCCCTTTTAACTACGTGTAGTGGCCTTAATAATTTCACCAACAGAGATCCATTCAGCTGACCATTCAGTCAGTATATTCAGGACCTCTCAATGCCTGGCACAGTTCTTAGTGATGTGAAAACCATGAGAAACATGGTGGTTAAGGTCTCTATTATCATGGAAGTTAGCTTTTTAGTGGAGAAGATACATTAAAAAATAAGTAAGCAAACAAAAAATTAAAGTTGTGTTATAAAATAAATACCCAGGGTGAGATGGCAATAGATAAAAGGATGTTGGATTTTAAAGATGAATTCAGGACAGCAAAACATGCCTGAAAAGATATTTGTCTACTTCCTAAAGCAGAGATAGAAGTAGCATGCAAAAAAAACCAAGATTATATATTTTGGCCAGATAAAGAGCAATACTCAAAACCCTCACTTGGAAAGGAAGTCAATGGACTTGAGGTACAGAGAGGATGGCAGTGTGGCTGGATGCAGTGTGGACCAGGAAGAGAGGGGCATGTGATGGAGATCAGGAGGAAGGAAGATACAGGCCATCAAAACCTTGCAGTCCACCAGCAAAAGGATGGAGAACCACAGGTGAGCATTTGAACACTGACTAGTCTGTGGAGAACGGGATAGAGGAGGCAAAATAGACTCATCAAGACTAGCTAGAAGCTGTGGAAACAAACCCAAGCAAGAAATTGTGTCTCCTCGGGCTGGAATCATCCTTTCAATGAGAAGGAGCCAACCACACATGCTGAAGAGGAAGGGATCAGAGCGTGAACATCCCAGGATCTCCACTCTTTTCCTCTCCCTCCCCCTCATCACTGCTCTGGGGTCTGGCTTGACCAGCTACCTGGAAAGGAACTCAGTGGTGGGTGGTCCTGAGACAAGACCATCTGTAGGAAAGAATGGCACCTAAATAGTGCTGTTTGGCTCATGGTAAGTTGGGAAGGTCCACGCATGTAGAAAGCCTGAGGCAGCTGCTGCACATGCAAGACTGGAACTCAGAAAAGAGATTTGGAAGTCATTGCTTAAATTTACACACACACACACACACACACACACACACACACACACACACACACAAACATACTTAAAAAATGTGTCAACCCAAAGAAAATAAAAGATAATCGTATTATTGTGGGCCAAGTTTGAATAACCATAGCCCAAGAAAACACAAATCAAGGCATGTTCCAAATTGTTGGTGATAATACCAGGTGGATGAAGTACCCTAAAGTGGTGAAATGTCTGCTCTATTATCTGATGCCGTCCATTCTCAGCTTTGGGGTTGGTGGAAGGTTTGCTTGATAGTTAAAGATATGTCAGGTCTGACACAAGTGGGCAACAGAAGGACTGTTAAGAGACTAACAACAGCACAAGGTAATTTGGCTCTAGATCTGCAACATTCTAACTCTCCACAATCAGGAAATGCTCATCAGTCAGTCAGTCTTGCAGAATCCTTAGCTTTTTTCTAGGAACTTTAGTTCACAGAAGGAAGCAGGGTGGGATCTGAATAGTATCAGAGTTTTGACTCTGGACCTCCACTAATACCTCAGATACCTGCTTGTGCATGAGAAGACGCCTGCCTCCAGGGTCATTCATCTGTCTCCATCACTCCCTGCCTCCTGTGCAACTTTCTTCCCACTGAGTACATGTCTCTCCTGGGCTCCTAGGCAGCCCGCCCATGTGATGAAAAGGACTGTCCTCGTCCGGCAGTGGTGGTGCACGCCTTTAATCCCAGCACTCGGGAGGCAGAGACAGGCGGATCTCTGTGAGTTCGAGACCAGCCTGGTCTACAAAGTGAGTTCCAGGAAAGGCACAAAGCTAAACAGAGAAACCTTGTCTCAAAAAACTCCTCCAGTCTCTATTAGCACATCCCTCTGCAGCCAGAGTATTTGTCTGCCCATTGTGTCCCTATAGTATCAGGAAACTAATCACAAACCCTTCCAAGCTCTAATGAGCTATTTTTGTGTCTTCTTTAACTCCAACTAGGGAAACTCCTGAGGCATCCTCTCCCTTGCAAGGCCCATCTTGGTGCTGTACACTAGAGCTCCTGCTTTAAAATCTGAGGACAGTAACTCCATAGAGTCTGCACTCTACACAGCCAGCTGTCTAGCCTAATTGGTGAGCTCAAGGTCAATGACAGACCATGTCTCAAAGGAGATGAACTGAATTCATGAGGATGACACTCAAGGCTGTTCTCCATACATATATGACACATGTATACATACATACAAACATGTGCATCATACATTCATATGTGCATGTATGCATAAATAAATGCATGCATACATACATGCATGTGTGCATACACACATTTTTTAATTACAAAGAATGAACTTTTAATATGCAGCAAGTAACGTTGCATAAATATCAGGCTAAATTGTCAGAGCTTTAGTATAGTTTCCAATCAGTGATGCTGGTCAACTCAGCAGCACCCTTTGTAGAGAACAATTTTTTTTAACTTTCGAATGCATTATTTTCTAGTTCATGGCAGAAAATGATCTCTATTGTGTCAAATTAATAGTAGTTAGTAGTCAGTTGTATGGTAGACACAGGAAAGTTCTGTACATCTGCTGTGGGATGTTCTGTATGACAAATGTGTTGCTCTGATTGGTTAATAAATAAAACACTGATTGGCCAGTAGACAGACAGGAAATATAGGCAGGACTAACAGAGAGGAGAATTGAAGGGACAGGAAGGCAGAGGGAGAGACGGCAGCTGCCACCAGGACAAGGAAGAGCCACGTGCAAAGTATAAATTAATAGAAATGGGCTAAATATAAGAGTAAGAGCTAGACAATCATAGGCCTAAACTAATAGCCAAGCAGTTTAAATAATATAAGCATCTGTATGTTTATTCTATAAGTGGGCTAAGGGACTGCCGGGGGTTGGCGGGACCTGGAAAGAAAACTCTCCAGCTACAAATGGCGCCCAACGTGGGGCAAGAGTTTCCACCTAAAACCTGAGAAAAAAAGATTCTAAAACGGAGCTAAAAACAGTTCCTAGTTGTTTCTCTCAAGTTAGTGGCAACCTGCATGTTTGAGCTACTATGGCAGGTTCCTGGCGTGCGTGCTTGGCCTGCAGTATGGCAGGAATGAGGCCTCTGCAAGTGGCACATTAAGCTGCGTGGTGGATTTAGCCTTTGCTAGTACAAAACAAAATAAGAGGTTTCTGGGCTACACGCTGCTTTGATAGAAACATAGACCCACTATTTCTGAGAGTTGATGGCTCCCAGAGCTGGCGGAAAATGTACCACCGCCATGTTGGGAAGCTGAAGTGGGAAGAGCCAGCAGCCACAGCGCCATTTCAGTCTTAGAATGCTGCAGTTTAAAGCAATAGGTTCAAGGTAATATAAAAAATAAGCCTGTAAAGATGGCTATCACACAGAAAATCTAGATTATGTTCTCTTTGATATTCGTAACTGAAGAAAAACATTTGATTATAAAAACTGTTGAGTTATGCCAAAATGTATATTTTAAAGGTGCCTTGACTTCAAAATTTGGATATAAGGATATGTTGCTTTGGAAAAGAGGCTCTGCTTTTGTTTCTACAGAAAGCCAGAGGCTATGGATTTGTTCCAAATTAAGATACATCAGGTTTGACCAGCCAAGACCCCCTGAAAGGTCTCCGATGACACCATGGCCCAGATGATCCAACATCCAGAACCATTTCAAGGCAACTGACTCAGACGATACACCCTCACGGACTACTCCATAATCCTAAAATTTTCTTTGTGTCCCCATAAAATACAGTGCCCCCCATCCAGCAGGAAGTAGTATGAGAAGTGACACCCAAATTCCCCCCAACCCCAAAAAAAAGTGAAGAGATTCTTGTGCCCCATATCAGAAGAGCCCTCTGGTGTGGGACAGAGAAATACCAATATTTTTATTTAAATCAGGTTGATTATAAATGTGATCTCTTTCTAAAGAAGAAAAGGGAATATGATATAGATATGATAGGATAAAAGGGTAAATTGCTAAACCTATTTTAAAGAGCAACAACTTGTTTAAAATGTTTTACATTGGTATAGACTTTAGTTTATTGATACAAACTTAAAGTTAATTTTGTTATACTGTGTGTATATTTCTACTCTTGTTTAAGGTGTTATGTTTGTACAGCTCATTTAAAATTGTAATGGATAATTAAAAAATAGATTAATAATTAGTCATCTATGATAATCATACTTGTAGCTATGTTAGTTAAGTCTTCTAGGTATACATAGATATATCTCAGATAGATAGGTAATCTTCAAATACTTCAAAGACCTACAGAATATGGCATTTAAAATATTTTTAAAAATTTAGACTTTCTGGACAGTGAGACATGTCTGTTCCTGGCAGCACTGATTTACTTCAGAGAGGAGGATGGGCATCGAAGACACTCTATATGGAGTTTATCTTCTTCTTGGCAAAAATAGCCATTTGGGCAATAAACTGTTCTTGCCTGGACTGCTTGATCAACTGGGCATACAGGACCCATAGAAAGGTGACCACTGAACTTTGCTTGACAAAATGGTCCTTCTGGTTCCTGCTTCGCAGAGGAAACTGTCAGACATTCTATAGGACACTGAGAAAAGTAACCGAGAGACTCTAGCCCTGTGGGCTGAAGACAGATGCCCCAACTTTACAAAGGAACATTAGGTGACTGTCCAGGCTGCTAGTTGTCTCTGTCTACCCTGCAAGACTCCCGAAAGTTGCTTGCATCCTTCTCCCATTTCTCAGGTAATATTATATCCTTCTGAGGTCTTTGATGTAGTTGAAGCTAGATATAATTTTCCTTAGTTATGATAAAAGATAAGTTAGATATAAAACCTTAGACTCACAAATATAAGATAGATAGGATATCTTCTTTAATTTTGCCAAATAGACTAGTTATTAAAAATAGACAAGATATTATAACTGTAATTCTTGCTTGATAATTGTTTTGTTATCTGTAATTTTACTATGTTAAAGTTAAAACCTTCCTTTTAAAAAAAGGGGGGGAAAGTGCTGTGGGATGTTCTGTATGACAAATGTGTTGCTCTGATTGGTTAATAAATAAAACACTGATTGGCCAGTAGACAGACAGGAAGTATAGGCAGGACTAACAGAGAGGAGAATTGAAGGGACAGGAAGGCAGAGGGGGAGATGGCAGCTGCCACCAGGACAAGGAAGAGCCACGTGGCAAAGTATAAATTAATAGAAATGGGCTAAATATAAGAATAAGAGCTAGACAATTATAGGCCTGAGCTAATGGCCGAGCAGTTTAAATAATATAAGCATCTGTATGTTTATTTTATAAGTGGGCTAAGGAACTGCCGGGGGTTGGCGGGACCTGGAAAGAAAACTCTCCAGCTACATACATCCATGTTAAATGTAACACTGCATTCCTTGCTTATTTCTCCCCAAGATGAACAGAGGATTAGAACAGTCAATGATGACACAGAATGATTCTGTTGTTTTGCAGGTGATTTGCCCCTCATTTGAAGAACTTAACTTACATACAAACATCACTACTTTATTATAAAGATAAATGCCTATCATTGAGTGTTCATGTATTTATTTATTTACTATTTTTAATTGAAGTAAAAATTTATACAATATATTCTCAAGAGGCTTTTTCCCTTTCCAACTCTTCCCAGATCCTCCACACCTCTCCACCTACCCAACTCCACACCCTTTCTTTCTCTCTCACTCTGTTTAAAAAAACAAAGTAAACACACACACACAAAGCACAAAGTCAAAAACCATAATATACAAGCAAAATACCAGTCACAATAACAAACAAAATTATCTCAAACAAAACAACATGAGACAAAAGTCCACACACATACCTTTGAGTTGGTTTTGTGTTGGCCACCTGCTGCTGGGCATGGGGCCTGCCCTGGGGTGTGTTAACACACCAGAGTGAGACTCGGTTGGAGAAAACTAGTTTTTTCCTTTGCAGGCAGGTGTCAATTGTGGGTAGGTTTTTGATTAGGGATAGGAGCTCGTGTCCACTACCCCTTCTCAGTGCTGGGACCCCTTCTGGTGTGAGACCAAAACAGGAAAAATCTACCTTGCAGGTTAAGAGTTTTGTTTGCAGTTACAAATAAGTTCCTGTTTGTCCTGTTTATTTGACCCATCTGCACCAGATATGCTTGATCACATGTGGGAGGGAGGTATGGGGGCAGAAATCTGTCAGGATGCACACTTGCCTCTGATTGGATGAAGGCAGGAAGTACATGGGCAGGAAATACATCAAGATGTATGTTTGCCCATGACTGGACTTGATAGGAAATGCTATGAATCATGGGGTTTGCCTCTTTAAGCCCTTGCAAAAATGACTCATGGCCATTTCTTGGGAAGTCAGAGATGGACCTGGCCAGAGAATCTATCAACTTGGCCAGTATTTAATTAAAGCTTGCTTCAAACTTGGCTTTAAACTGTGGTAGTGGTCTTATTCTCGCCCAGTGGGATTGACACTGGCTTGGACCTGTGCAGGCCTGTTCTTGCTGCCATAGTCTCTGTGAGGTCATTTGTGCATCAGTTCTGTTGTGTCTGAAGAACACTGTTTCCCTGGAGTCATCCATCTGCCCTGGCTCGTACAAACCCCTCCCCTCAGGGCTCAAGGAGCTAATCAGAAGAGGAGACACAAATATATCTTTTTAAAAAAGAGAAGGCAGAAAAGAGACACTCACATTTCTGAGAATCTACTATGAACTAGGATTTGGTTTGTTTATTTTGTTTTTTAAGCCTTACTAGGCATGGTGGTGCACACCTTTAATCCCAGCACTCAGGAGGCAGAGGTGGGAAGATCTGTGAGTTCGATGCCAGCCTGGGCTACAGAGTGAGCTCCGGCTGGCCAGAACTACATAGTGAAACCATCTCAAACTTTGAAAAAGAAAGTCTTGGTTTTGTCCTCACAGCTACCCTGTGAGTGGGTGTCATTAGCCTTGTGTCTCATAGGAAACAACGCCATTTAACAAAGGACAAAAGACCCCAGTACCCAAGGAAACATCACCTCTACTCTATCTTGCTTCCTCCCTGGCCATTGTTGCTTGAGCTTAGATTGATTTCATAGCCAAGAACTGAGCTACTGAAGTATCAGATAGACACAACATCTTGCTTTTTAAACTAAGAAAAGATTGCAACACATTCTCTAGGGTTGTTCCCAAAGAGATAAGGACATACTGTCATTCACATCCTGATGACATTTGTGCATTTAGGAAACAGCTCCGCTGTTTCTACCTCCGAGATCCAGGAGTGTACTGCTCAGCATCCTGCGCCCGATGAGCTGCATCTCTGCCTGTGTGCAACAAGGTTCTCGGGAAAGCTGGGCCATCTTTTAGGAAAGATGGTCTGATCTACTCATGGCTTCAGAAGGCTCATGCCTCTGACATTTCCACCCAGAAGGGAGGTGACCACTTAACTGTCAGAGAAACTCTAAGCATGTGGCTTCTTGTGGGATGAGGAGACCAAAGAGGTCAGGGCATCCAAGTAGCAAGAGTCGGAGGCAAGGCCAGGGAGAGAGGCCAGATAGGAAGTGTGAGAGCTTCCCAGGGCATAGAGCCAGGGCCAGAGAAAGGAGCTGCCAAAATGCATCATCCGCACCAGCCACTGTCCACAGCTGCTGAGTCACCAGGGACAGAGGCAGGAGGAATCCAGATGAGCTCTGGGGACTATGAATGTGAGACTTGGGGATACAGCTGGGTCCCCCACCCCCACCCCAGCTGAAGGCTGTAACTCTTAACAGGAAGAAATACATACAGCCCACCAAGAAGTAGATGCTGCTGTAAGCCTCCACCTGTACCCTGTAAAGGACCAAGAAAGGTTTTGAACATTGTAAAATTGTGAAAGGATATACATTTGGTCTTTGACTACAGTTTCTATACAAGACTCCTAAGACTGTTATAAATTCTGTGGTTATAGAAAACACATCTTCTGATGCCCCAACTCTAGACAGACTCTTGGAAAACCTCAAGTAGGAGCTTATACTAGCTTGTTTTGTGTGTCAACTTGACACAAGCTAGAGTCATCAGAGGACAGAGCCTCAGCTGAAGAAATGCCTCCTGAAATCCAGCTGTAAAGCATTTTCTCATTTAGTGATCAATGGGGGAGGGCCCAGCCCATGGTGAGTGTTGCCATCCTTGGGCTGCTGGTCCTGGGTTCTATAAGAAGGTGGACTGAGCAATCCATGGAAAAGCAAGCCAGTAAGCAGCACCCCTCCGTGGCCTGTGTATCAGCTCCTGCCTCTGAGATCCTGCCCTGTTTGAGTTCCTGCCCTGACTTCCTTCAGTGATGAACACCAATGCTGAAGTATAAGCCAAATAAACCCTTTCCTCCCCAACTTGCTTTTGGTCATCGTGTTTCGTCACAGCAATGAAAACCCTAACTAAGACAGAGCTGGTTGGGACCAGCCACGAGGTAGGATGATTGAACCTTCCATCTCATTCCAGCCACTTAGGAATGGGGAGAAACTGAAGGTACAGTTGACATCAGAGACACCATTAACTATGTCCACATAATGAAATCTCCGCAAAAACTCAGGACGGGGCTCAGGGAGGCTTCTGGGTTGGAGTCCATTTATCCTTGCCCTTAGGACCATCTCTGACTTCTCCTGTTTCGCCTCCTCTGACTGCTCACTTGTATCCTTCATTGTATTCTTTTTTGTGTATTTGTTTACTTGACTTGTTTGTTTAAGACAGGACCTCATGTTGTAGCTCCAGCTGGCCCAGAACTTGCTTTATAGATCAGGCTGGCCTCAAACTTGTGGTGATCCTCCTGCCTGTACCCCTAGATCCCAGCGTTAGGATTACATTCATGTGCCACCAAGTGTGGCTCTTAATTGAATTCTTGATTTAAAAAAAAGATTGGCAAACATGAGGGAAGTATTTCCCAAAGTTCCATGAGCCGCTCTATCCAATTAGCAATCCCAAGGAGGGTTCTGTTAGAGGAAGCCTGGCTCACTGCCCACGTGGACACGTGACACTTGTCACGCGTATCAGATCTGAAGTCGGAGAGCAGTTTTGTAGGACTGCACCCTTAACCTAGTGGGTCTGATGATATCTTCAGGGAGAAAGTTCCAGAATTAAATAGAGGACACCCAGCTGGTGCCTCCTGGAGAACTGGTGTGTAGGATTTATACCCCATGCCTTTTATGCCAGCAATATTGTGCTGACTGAAGAGCAGAGCAGGAAAAATCACTTTGGGTGGATTTTTGTTTTCTGTCTTTCAGGATGATATCCTCAGACGAGAGAGCTGTGGTAGAGAAGAGGGTAGTCCTACCACAGAAAACAGGACCTAGGGTACCTCCAAAATCAAGCAGTCAGCAGTTCAAGAGAACACGGTGTGATTGCCACTGAGATTCAGCAAGCCAATTTGAACATTGCTGGCTCGGCCTGGGCCCTGTAGGTGGGATACTCATCTCTCTCCAGAGTGTGAGCTCAGCCAAGCACCACATCACAAACTTACAGAACCATGGTCGGTGAAGGCCCCCAAGGCTTTTTCCCATGGGCTGCTGCTGAACCATGTGAAACCGCGTCCCTGCACTCTGGGCTGAGACTGGACTGTCCAACTTCCTGTTGTTCACATCCTCTTTCCATCTGGCTCATCACCCCGGCCTGTCAGGACTGTTTTGAATCCCAGCTCCATCTGTGTGTATGCATCGCTTCCTCCTTGTTTCACTTCCGCCCAAATGCGAGGCATGCTCTCCATCAGCGTCCTTGTCACCAACACACGCCCTGAGACGGCACAGGCTGAAGCCTGGACCTTAGCCCGTCTCCAGGCCCACAAAGGATCTACCCTGGTATAGTCTCCATGATGGGCACCAGTGAATCAAGAAATACATCATCCAGTGCTCACATCTGGAGATAAAGGTGGCAAGGGGGGTGGGGTATGATGCTAGATGGAAGAACTGAGATTCCATCATTCCCGAGTCTGACTGGAGCAAGGTTGAATGCCAAGAAGACAGAGCCTAAGCCACGACAGAGGAACTCTGCCTGTGATGCCAGGGATCTGAGGAGGTCTTTCAAAGTTGCTGTCGGGAGCAGTATGCGTACATGGGCCAGTTTCTAACCATGGCAACCACACTCTGCAGGGGAGACCTCTTCTTCTGGATGGAGGGGACATTCCTGCTGGTGGAGTCACCCTAAATGATGGCATGCCACAAATTCAGAAATGTGCAGGGACAGCAGAGAGAATCCCAGGCTCACAGCCAGCACCAAGTCAGCAAGAACCACTCTCTGGGGACCTCTGGCCATTGAGCCTCCTGGCCAGGATGGCACAAGGGACTTTACAGGTTTGTACCTTTTAAGGCCCAGAAAGAAAAATTAAAGTGACTAACAGTACTCAGACTCAGTATCGCCACATCTTTCTTCCAGAAACCACAATGTGCTTCTTGTTTCTTGAACCTGAAATGAAGGTTAAAAAAGAAACCTTCCAGATAAATTTGGTTTTTAAGCAGGATTTCATCATGCTGAGACATTTAAGTATTTGGTGTCTGAAACTTCCTGATGAAATATAAAACACATTTGCTTTGGCAAAGTTGGGAGGTAGAGGCTGACAAAGGGGAGTTTTCACATTTTTTTTCCTGATTTTTTTTACAAATTAACTCTAGGACCAGGCATGGTGACACATGCCTGTACCCAGCACCTGAGAAGCTGAGGCAGGAGGATCTGAGTTTGAGGCCATCCTGGGTTACATAGCAAAACCCTGTCTCAAATACAAAAATTAATTAGGAATTTAGTATTCCACATCTCTATTTACCATCAAGGAATCTTATCTTCTGATATAGAGGAAGCTGCACTATAAGGTCTAATATCTTAAACAACATCTAGGTACAACCTCAGCCTAAACCTAAATGCCATTCACCATACCCACACCTCCCTCCTCTCTCTCTCTCTCTCTCTTGCTCTCTCTCTCTCTCTCTCTCTCTCTCTCTCTCTCTCTCTTGCTCTCTCTCTCTCTCTCTCTCTCTCTCTGTCACACACACACACACACACACACACACACACACACACACACACACACACACACACATCCTTCATCAGCCCTGACAATCAGGACTCTGAGCAGTCAATAAAAAGATCTTGCTGAAACACGTGCCTTTCAGTTTCCTGAAAGGAGAAGGGTTGAAAATGGGGTCTCCTTACTCCTCAACCTCTTTGAGCCTCCAGTGCTCAGCACCAGGCTTCATACATGCTTCTCTGACAATGTAGTTCTTTCCCAGAAGCCAGCCCCAGCCACTGCCACCCCAGCACAGAGCCCCTGCGGCCACTGTCTGCACACGCTCCCTCTGCTACAGGAGGCCCCTGGCACAGCGTGAGGATTATTTTAACACTCACCTGTTATTCCAAAAGGAAAGCCTGCCTGCCAACACACAACCCGATCTTCTTGTCCTGGGGTCTGCCCTCCACAATGTTAATGAAGAGTCCATTTCTCAAGCCCTTGAAGTAAGCTGGCCCTTTTGGAAACAGCTGCCATTTGCAAAATGCCACAAAAAAGTGGGTCTCCCTTAAAATACCTCAGGAAATTGAACATGGCACCCGGTGAGCAGGGCTCCTTTACCGAAGAAATACGTCAGGTGGAGATCTAAACCCCTGGTTCCACTCTTCCTCTCTCTATTCTTACCCTTCCTGGCCCCGTCGCCCCAAGTGAGAGAGACAACAACCCGCCCAGGAAGTCAGTGGAGAAGGGACTATGGGTTGGGGGAGAAAACTACTCAGGGAGAGTGCTAGCAAAAGTGAGGGGACCAGGGGTTCCCTTCGTTCCAGCCCTAGAATCACTGCAACCCCCTGACAAGAGACAGGAGTTCTGTGCTGAGGTGAAACACTACAGGGGGCTGAGCAGGAATTCTGTGCCTGTGCTGAAGGACACCACTCTCCAGGCCCTGGCAGGACAGCTGTGTGAAGGACACCACTCTCCAGGCCCTGGCAGGACAGCTGTGTGAAGGACACCACTCTCCAGGCCCTGGCAGGACAGCTGTGTGAAGGACACCACTCTCCAGGCCCTGGAAGGAATGCTGTGTGAAGGAGACCACTCTCTAGGCCCTGGCAGGACAGCTGTGTGAAGGAGACCACTCTCCAGGCCCTGGCAGGACAGCTGTGTGAAGGAGACCACTCTCCAGGCCCTGGCAGGACAGCTGTGTGAAGGAGACCACTCTCCAGGCCCTGGCAGGACAGCTGTGTGAAGGAGACCACTCTCCAGGCCCTGGCAGGACAGCTGTGTGAAGGAGACCACTCTCCAGGCCCTGGCAGGAATGATGTGTGAAGGAGACCACTCTCCAGGCCCTGGCAGGACAGCTGTGTGAAGGAGACCACTCTCCAGGCCCTGGCAGGACAGCTGTGTGAAGGAGACCACTCTCCAGGCCCTGGCAGGACAGCTGTGTGAAGGAGACCACTCTCCAGGCCCTGGCAGGACAGCTGTGTGAAGGAGACCACTCTCCAGGCCCTGGCAGGAATGCAATACGAAGAGAGACCATGCTGCAGGCCCTGGAAGGAATGATGTGTGAAGGGGAACCATTCTACAGACGGAATGGCAAACTGAGGAGAAACCGTACATATGTCCCGACATGAATTCCATGCTGAAGGAAAACACTGGCTCTTGGTCCTGGAATCTGCACTTTGACCCTAAAGTGAAACTTGTATTTTCCCACAACCTCTTTACCACAGACACTCCTTACCATCTCTCTGGCAGAGGCAAGGCATCTCTGCCTTTTAAGTGAAGTACAAATACCTATTTTATTTTATTAAAGTGATGAGAGAGTGAGTCCCAAAAGGAAGGAGTATCCAAGTCTTGGGGTTTACAGGGCCTGGTACATCACTCAATCAACAGATACTCATTATAACCTCTTGTGGTGGCTCACACCTATGATGCCAGCACTTGGGACACTGAGGCAGGAGGATAAGTATGAGCCTGAGGCCAACATGAGCTACAGAATAAGACTCTGTCTCCCAAGGAGACATAGTAAATAAACGTTCATGGGGTGTCTTGCATGTGTCCAGTGCTGTTTCTAAAGCTGAGGTTTAGGCATTCAAACAATGAACGAAGCAGGTAAGAGTCACAGTCCTTCAGAGTTTAGAGTCAGAGGTCAAATGCCTGTCAAGTCACACAGGAAAGGAAGTGTTGGGGGACAGACATTGACACCCAATGGCAGCTGTGCCTAGGGTGGTCAAGGCCAAGGTAAGTTGGAAGTCCCTAGGGAATCACCTATTTGTCTGAGTCTCTAAACTGATAGGTGTATCTTGCCATTTTCCTTGGAGATCCCAGTGTGCCTAGGCTCTGTGGGAAGCTGGTTAGGTTCCCACAAGGCAATAAGCTTTGTAGTTGGCTCTATCTACAGCACCAGAGGCCCTTCGACCCATGGCCCATGTAGCTCCACAGCATCAGGACAGCCTAAGTTTGGCTTCCTGCTCCTCAAACCCTCAACAGTCTGCCACACCTGCTGTACCTCTGCCTGGTGAAGCACAGCCTGGCGCTGGTCACACCCTCATGACAGCACATGCGTGTAAGGCATGCCAAGCAGTTCCTTGAAAACTGAGTCATCACCCACACATGGTGCTCTTTCTTGCCAACATGGGTGACCATTACTGAGTGTCATGCAAACCTGCACATAACCCTCACATAACACTCATGCATGAATCTGTGTTAATTCAGTAGCAAAAAAAAAAAAAAAAGCATTGTAGCTATTCTCTTTGGCAATGAGACACCTCCCATCCCAACCTGACAACATCCAGAAACCCACTGGGGACATATTCATGTTTATTCTAGGCCTTCCTCAGTCCTACAGCTTTATTGCTTTCAGGAAACAACACGTCTGTGTGGCTGAAACCATGCAAGCTTTCAAAGTGAAGCAAGTCTCCCAAAAGAAGGAAGAGACAGAAACCGGCTGTTTGTACATACTCTAAAAATCACTTATATTCACTACAAGCTGGTTTGTTTTTCTAAGTTTTCAAGACAGGAAGTATGCAGAGGAACCGCCAAAACTGAATGCTCCAGCCTTCCAGAGCATTCTTTAGCAAGAACAGAAGGGAGACAAGGCTTAGACTCAGGGTGTCTGTGCTCCGGGTATGAACGGGAACACTCTAAGTCCCATGAACCCCAAAATCTTGAAGTTTAGCATAGAAAATAAAGGACTTCCTGAAGATAAAATGTGATGCTTTCATAATAAGATACAAACATCCACCTTTGTAGACCAATGGCCAGAAAGTCACTTGGGGCTCTAAATCAGCAATGTACTACTACATCCTTGGTTAAAAGGGTACTATGTTACATTATATATTCTGTTTAACCAAAATAAGGGGGGGGGAGAATACTAACTATAGTCCTTGATCAAATTATATGTCAGAGGTAATATACATTTCTGGATATCAATTGATACACTTTTAAAGTATAATTTTTAATTTCTTAATAATGTAATTAAATTTCTCTTGGGTCTTTGAAACAGAATCATACTATGCTGTATTCGTTTTGATGTGAAATTGTCACTTCATTTTAAAGCCCAAATAAACATTGCATTCATTTAAGTCTATGGTCCAGATACATGGAAAGCCACATTCGTAAACTAGACCCATGTGGAGATACTAGACATCTGTTGCAATTAGTGATGGAAAGACAGGTTCACAAAGGGCCAGGGTAGTCTGCAAGCCCAAGCCAGCTCCGCAAGAGAGTGGGCATATGGGTCGGGTCGCCACTCATCAGTTCATATCCCCAGGACTTTTTCCGACATCACCAAACAAGGAAAACAAAGCCAGGCTGACTCAGCAGCACCCCAGGCAGACAGGCAGGTAAGAAGATGGAGGTAGAGTAATGTTTCGACACTGTGCTTTTTAATTACTAAAGTAATATTGATGCCAATTTTTTTTTTAATCCACTGAAGAAAAACCAAGCAAAATAAAAAGAAAACTAATGGTACGTTTTGACATGAGTCACTGAATTTTCATCAACCAAAATCAGGCCCAGGAGAGAAATACATAGAGATCCTGCCTGTGTCAAAGGTCTCTGAGATGCAGCCACACTAGGGTCAATGACAAGTATGAAGTTAACTTCTAGCTAAGGAGGTGAGGTCGCAGAGCTCCTGGGTAGCTTGCCCTTGCTGCCTCCAGGATGGTTGTGTGTTCCTGAGGAGGCAGCTTGCATGTTTTGAAAAATCATATGTCCTCTTAAGCTCTCTAGCGTCTCATTGGTAAAATGGACTGACAGCCATTCCACTTCCCACAGTTGCTGCGCCTCTATAATTCCCAGGGGAGAGCTCCTTAAGCCAAGTGGGGCCACGCAGATGATCAATGCTATGCTTATTGAGATCCTAGAGTTCCAAAAGCAAGTTTTTAATTTGCGAGTTAATGCAAGCATGCACCAAGTACTTTCCACTGCAGATGCTGTGCTATCCGTGAGAGCAAACACCACACGCCATGCTCTCAGACTGCTCACCATCTGGGCCTGAGTGTGGACTGAGAGCCAAGCAAACAGTAGATTATGAAGTCACATGATACAAGTCATACCACAGAGGAAAGGGCAGGACAATTCAGTGGCATGTGAGGGTGTGACAGAGGCAGTGGCCACCAAGGAGAGATGTAGAAGACAAGTAGAAATCACCCAGAAAAGTAGAGAAACAGAACCTTCTCAAAGACATGAGCAAAGGTAGGAGGCTGGAGAGAAAAGGGTAAGCTGGATGAATGGAGCACAGTCCTGTACAGCTGGAGCACTGTCCTGCATAGCTGGAGCACTGTCCTGCATAGCTGGAGCACCGTCCTGAATAGCTGGAGCACAGCCCTGCGCAGCTGGAGCACCGTCCTGAATAGCTGGAGCACAGCCCTGAATAGCTGGAGCACAGTCCTGAATAGCTGGAGCACAGCCCCGAATAGCTGGAGCACAATCCTGAATAGCTGGAGCACAGTCCTGAATAGCTGGAGCACAGCCCCGAATAGCTGGAGCACAGCCCTGAATAGCTGGAGCACAGCCCTGAATAGCTGGAGCACAGTCCTGAATAGCTGGAGCACAGTCCTGCATAGCTGGAGCACAGTCCTGAATAGCTGGAGCACAGTCCTGCATAGCTGGAGCACAGCCCTGAATAGCTGGAGCACAGTCCTGCATAGCTAGAACACAGTCCCGCATAGCTGGAGCACAGGATATAAAAGGAGTGGAAAGACGAGGACATCTTGAACCATCAGGATCCTGAAGTGGAGTGGACAGCAGGCCATGAAATCCACATTCTCCTTCAGAAGTCTAAGGGGTAGGCATTAAGAAGTGAAATGATTATAGATGGAAGGTGGGATGAGTGACAGAGGCAGGGAAATCAGCTAAGGGACCAGTAATACTCAGAGGTGAATTCATGGCACCAACAACTAAGAGAGGAAAATGAGCCATAATAAAATAATATTTCAGAACATGGGGTATGAAAAAAATTATCCCACTCCATACGACATGTGGAGAAAACTGTAAATAAAAACTGACCAGGAAGGAAGGAAGAAAGGAATATTTAACATTCTTCCCACGAAGAAAACAACAGAGTCACATGGATTTTAGAGTAAGTACCACAAAGCCTTCAAAACAGAAATAATTCCCATTTTTAAAAAAAAAAAATCCTTTCAGAGTTGAGTAAAAGGAACACCCAGTTATTCATTTTGTGACATTATCAAAATTTTGCTATCAAAATCAGATACAAGTGACGTAAGAATGAAAATCACGTATCAATCATCCTCTTAGGAGGAAGAACTCTGGAATAAAAGAATCAAACACTATAGAAAGAAGCCACCGAGGGCAGGATGGATCAATGCGCTGCGGTGTATTCATAACCCAGAGGACAACAGAACAGTGAAGTGAATGAGCTCAGCTTCACACGTCACTAGAGATAAAACTTAACACCACAACACTGAGCAGGGCTGAAACAGTATGATTTCATGTGCACAGAATCCAAAACAGGATAACACCAAATAATATATTATTATAAACACACACAAGTGGCTAAACTCTAACGACAAGCAAAGGAATGACCACACAACCTTTACCTTTTGCTATGGTTACTTCAAAACAGAGAAGGACTCAGTAAGAAAAGGGCACCAACTCCAGCTGACAACACTCCTTCCTCTTAATGACCCGTGGTGGGTACATGAGCAAGCATTAGATCATGGCTCCCGGGCCGCCACATGTTTGGCTGTACAAGTTGAGCACTCCACAAATGTATATGGTCACGCTGTGGTTTGAAAATGCTCCTGGGTTTGAACACTTGGTCCCCAGATGATGGTGCTGTTTGGGAATTTGTGGAGTCTTTAGAGGTGGAGCCTTGCCGGAGGAAGTATGTCACTGGAGGGGGGATTTGAGGTTTGATAGCCTGGTCTCCTTTCCTGTTCACTGTTCACTTTCTACTTCCAGACTGTGGATGCAGTGTGACGGGCTGGCCTGGCCTCACTACCCTGCTGCCGAGCCTCCCCCACCATGTTTTATCTGCTCTGGACCTATGGGCCAAAACAACCCCTTTCCTCCCGTGTTACTTTTGCTAGTGTATTTTACCACAGCAACAGAAGAGCAATGACTGCTGCCTTCCTTTAAACATCATATCACATGAATTATTTTGTGAATAGACATATGTGTAGTAAAATCAATTTTCCCTAGGATTATATGTATGTGCATGCATATTTAATATTAGATAAACAAAGCCCTTTAGGGGGAATGGCAGATTAGTCAATAAATTCTTTAGCACAATAGGTAAAAATCGTGAGGAAATGGTGAACACAGATCTTTCCATGTAGAGAGAGAAAGACATGTAGTAATTTCACCATTTTCTAGAATCAAGAACTGTGAAAGAAGGGCCCACCATCAATCTAAATTGTTTTTCTACTGAAAGTTATTTCTCTTTCTGGAATTTTTAAATGTATTTCTAATCACCAATTTAAAGTTCTTACCTGATGCATCCGACACCAGACAACCTCATGAGAGGTCCTGTTGCGTGGCTTCTCTTCATATGTGTGGGCATGATGTTTGCTCGTGTGTCCCATAAGGCTTTGTTAAACCCAGAATTTTAAGTGATACGGTGAGACGTCTCTTCTTCATCTTCACAACTTCTTCCTCTTCCTCCAGTCTAAACGTACGTCTCAGTCCACATCTCCTCATTCCTGCCCGCCACCCAGTGGGACCTTTCGAGTCTTTCTCCACACTCCAGTCAACGTTCTGCCGACCCCTCTGTCTCCGTCAGTTGCCTCAGCTCCCTCCATTTCCCTTTCCCCTTCTGCGGTTCTGGAGTTGAACTCTTTGGTCTCCTGCTCTGTCCTCTAGGTCCCTCGGCTTTTCCCTCCCACTTCCTCCTCTGTGGTTTCCCAGGGCATGTCTTTCAGCTCCTTCCCTGAATTTGCATCGCAAAGCCTCACTTTACTTTTAGTGTCAGAGGGATGTTGGGGATGTAGTGGAATCTCCTTAAGTGCTGCTTATATGTGGTTGTTCTGTTTCCTCTGCCGGTACCGTACCTGTAAGAGACATCTGACCCGGATGTGCAACTTCCTAGCCCAGAGGCGCCGAGGCTGCCTGGAATATAAACACATCGGCTTCTTTGCTTATTGCTGTAACTACACACCTCACCAGGAGCAACCTAAGGAAGCAAGTGCTCACTGTGACTCACAGTTTAAAGGGCACGGCCCATCACAGTAGATGAGAATGCATGGTAGGGCAGTCCCATGGTGGGCAAAGGGCTCGGCTAAGATCTTTCAATGGCCAACAAAACCGGAAGCAGAGAGAACTGACAGGAAGCAGGACCTCAAAACCAAACCACTAAGACCCACTCGTCCTTGTGAGAATCCACTAAAGTTCTACAACCACCACCACCCCCAAACAGAAATTCCAACTGAGAAACAAGTATTCAAATGTACGAGACCGTGAGGGACTGCTGCACAATCAAAGCACTGTGGTAAAGATTAAACTCTATACAGAGATCATCTTCTACTGAGAGGAGACGTGGGGAATAGCTGGTTGTGGTCTAAGTGATGGGGAGAACAGGTTGGGAAATGAACATGCCCTCTCTTGCCAAGCAGCCCACACAGCATTCACTATGCACACTTGGCAATCAAGCATTCAGAATGTAACCAATCTTCATTAAGATGAACTCAGGGCATAAAATGAAGACTTGATTTCCAAACAATATGTCAAAAAAAGAGCAAAGAAATATAAATCATTTGGAGCTGTCATGTTGGTTAGATGTCAAAATAACATTTGGATGTAGTGGGGCCAATAAAAATCGAAACTGACATTGATGTCTGTCTGGATGTCTGTCTCCCTGGATTTGTTTAACACAGCTCCTGGAATATTGATGGTTATACGTGTGGGCTGTGGGCTATCTTGTATTGAATAGCACTGTTCAATGGGGCTCAGGAGTGGCTGCTACTTCTCTAAAAGTTATGGAAGAAAAGAATCTCACCGATCTAAGAGGGAGGGGGTCTGCAACACTCTACTTACCAAATTGAGGTTTAGGGTTCAAGACTGATCATTAATCTGAATTGTCAGTTTTATTGGATTGAGACACTCTAGTGTGAGGGTGGGAAGGCGACTTCGTCTATAAAGTACTTGCCACACAAACATGGAGACTCAAGTTGGATTCCCAGTACTCACGTAAAAGCTGGGCCTGGTGAGGGGTACCTATAATTCTAGCCTTGAGGAGGCAGAGGCCGGAGGATCCCTGGGGCTTGTGGACCAGCCAGTCAGGAAAATTAGTGAGCTCCAGGTTCACTGAGAGATGTTGTCTCTCAATAACATGTAATGAAAATGAAGTTCAGAGTGGATGAGGAAAGCACCTCTGGCCTCCACATATTTGAACATACATGATCACACACACACACACACACACACACACACACACACACACACACACACACCATTCAAAGGAACAGTAGAACACTAGTGGAGCACCTTTGAATGTGATAGTTAGTAAGGGTGTTTCCAAAGAGAATTCACTAAGAGAAGACCTGCCCTGAGTGTGAGAAGCATCCTGCTGTAGCTAGAGGTCCGGAACCGAACAACAGACTCACCTCCCTCGGCTTCTGGCTGCACCCAGATGTGAGCAGGCAGCATCAGCCTCCTGCCGCCCTGTCTCCCCACCATGATGGACTTTCTCCTCCAACCACAAGCCAAAATAAACCTCTTCTCCCTCAAGCTGTTTCGTGTCATGTATTTAATCGCAGTAATGGAAAAACTCGGTGGGTTTAAAAATAACTGGGAGGGAATCATGGTGAGGGGGTAGGGGAGGAATCAGAGGAGAGGAAGTGGTCAAAAACACATTGTATGCATGTATGAAATTTTCAAACAATAAAAACACTTTAACAGTAGCCAATGCAGAGACTGAACACGTGATAGGAAAGAGGCTTCAGGGAAATGAGTAGGCACACCTGGCTTAGACGCCCTGCCCAAGGGGCAATGCCACTACACCTCACCCAGGTCAGATTGAAAATGACAACCAGTCTCACACCAGTGTGAAGGACCGACTGCAGGACACCACACTGCAAAGTAACATCCCAAGTCCACAGTGGACCTGAACAGCTGTGTTACCCCCTTCTCGGAACAGGACTCCAGAAGGCAGCACACACAGCTGGACCCAGACGCTGAATATAGCCTCCAACATGCAACAGCTTTCCTTTTGGAAGCTGCTGGTGGCGTGTAATTCAGGGTGATTATAGTTACATCTTATACCTGGAGGATGTCTGGCAGTTCCTGCAAGCCTGCCCCGTGCCTAGCAAGCCGCTCATCACCGCTGAGAACCACCAGAACTCTTGGCTGTAGACTGGAGGCTCTACAGTGTGAGTGAGTCACAAACCTCCTTTGGAGAAAGCCAGTCCCTGGTCCTACTCTAAGGCAGATCTGGTCTACAGGAAAGTATCTAATTGTTCAGAAGGAGAAACACTGTCCCTGCTCAAAGGCTCGCCTGCATCCACTCAGAGGTCCGTGACAGATTGTAAAACAGAGGCATCCGCTGCCTGGCTTAGCCAGACCCCCAGACTGTGAGGAAAAGACCAAACTGGGAGGGGGAAGGGGAGAAGAGGCTGGAGGGAGCCCATCATGGGGTGTCCATGTGTACTTGGAGAAGTGGCAGAGAAAGGAGGTATCCTCCTCCTGAGGCTCACTGTAAGGAAAGTGGGGGAGGCAGTGCCCACATTATCAGAGCTCATCGCATTCTGGCTCATAACTAAACAAGCACCTCAGCTTATCTGAACAGCTCCAGCAGCCCTGAGAGGTACTGAAAATCATCTCTAGCACTTTTTTAAATGAAGGCAGAAAACCCGAGGCCCCAGAGGTAAAGCTGCCTGAGTGCTATCTAATGAGAAACAGAGGCTGCCGGGAAGCCCATTCATTTCCTTTCCACAGAGCCACACAGGGTGCAGGATGAGTTTGCTGGGAAAAAGAAAAGACTAAAATTTAGAATGACATACTGAGGAATCAGTGTGGCATCAGTGAAGAAGAGATTTTTAAATGATACACACAAAAAAAGGCAAACCATGGAAGATGAAATGGGTAATCGCTCATGCTCTCATTCAGCAAACATTTTTGAATATCTGCCACATACCACATGTTAGGTACTTGGATATACCAGTGAACAACAGGGTTTGGAAATCCCCGATAACACTGTAGAAAGAGACTACACTAAAATCCAAATGGATGTTTTTGTACACCATAAAATGTTCAAATATAGGCTATAAAATGAGAAAATATATAAAAATATATAAATAGATAAATCCAGGAAAATGTTAGTTTTTTAATGTTGACTACTGACAAGAGGACACAAAGAGCATTCCTAGAACAGAGAGGTCAAAAGCCACAAAGCAGCAATATGGAATGACAGAATCACTGGCCATGGGGAATACACATAATAACACAGGAAGGATGCCCCTGAGAACCCTGAAAGGGGAACACGAGACCCAACGGTACCAGAGCAGAGACCATGTGGCCACGACAAATGGGACCCTTTATTTAGTAGATAGACCACAAATTGGTATTTGTGATAACTAGTAAAGTTTAATAAAAATCAAGTTGCAGAATACTGTCATATAATTCCATGTATTCTATCTCTATAAGGTTTTGAAAGTACAAAACAGCTATACAGATTTTGTTTGGGCATATAGCAAATATTTTAAATTAAATAAATAAAAAATTAAAAACACAAAATTTAAAATAATCGTACCCTCTGGGAACTGAGGCAGAGGAAAAAGAGTTGATGCAGAGCTTTGTGTGGACAGTGTTTTATCTCTTTTTTTTTTTTGGTTTTTTTTTTTTTTTTTTGGTTTTTTTCGAGACAGGGTTTCTCTGTGTAGCTTTGCGCCTTTTCCTGGAACTCACTTGGTAGCCCAGGCTGGCCTCGAACTCACAGAGATCCGCCTGGCTCTGCCTCCCGAGTGCTGGGATTAAAGGCGTGCGCCACCACCGCCCGGCTTTATCTCTTAAGCTGAGAAGTGGAGCATGGGGGTGTAGTGTACTGTTATTTGATCTGCTTTAATTATTCTTATATGTATGAGCATTTTGCCTCTGTGTGTGTGTGTGTGTGTGTGTGTGTGTGTGTGTGTGTGTGTGTGTACCACATGTGTATAGTGCCCACAGAGGTCAGACAAGTGTGTCAGAATTCCTGGAACTGGGTGGTTGTGACTCATCGTGTAGGTACTGAGAACCTAGGGAATGGCTCAGACATCTCTCCAGTGCCTGCTCTAATTCTTAAAAGAAGTACATAATTATTCTGTTCACAATAAAAAGTTTACATCATTTTCATAGTAAGCTAAGTTAGCAGACTAAGGCAATATTTTAAAAACATAGAACAGCTCTAAGACATAAGCAAAGATGCTCAAAAAATAAAGTAATGACATCCTTGATCACTTGCGAATTAGCGATTATTGCAATTATTGCTTTGGATTTCAAATATACTATGAAGTTCTGAGATGGACGGCCAACATGAAGTTTATAGCCCGGAACTTATATTACCTGAGATACTACTGTATGGCAGAGGAATTTTATGTAGTGTTCCTTAAAGCAAACTAAGAAACCCACTGAAATCATAGTAAACTGTTCTGGCAGCCAAAAGGTATCCAGGCCTTTAAACTATCTTGCAGCAAAACCCAGACCTAGTTCCATAGTCTCCCATGGAGCTGCCCATTCAGGGAAAGTCTGGGTTTTGAACACATGGCATGGATGTGGAAGGGCCACGAGGTGGTCATCTGAGCAAGTGCTGATGGGCACAGAACAGACTGCCAACTCAACCTGAACTTCTTCCAGAAATCAGTGAGTCACAATTGACTCCTACTGGGTCTCAGGACCTGTGCTGAACTGAGGTCCAAGACCAAGGAGTGGAGAAGGAATATCAGATAAAGTCCAATGAGGAAGAAAAGGAATTTCTGTGCACAGAAAAAAACTCAGTTGCAAGGTAGACTATTGTGAGGTTAGTGCTGTCAACTTGACAGATCTGGAATCACCTGGGAGACAAACCTCCATGCATTCCTCCGAGGGATTATTTAGTCCCTGGGCACATCTGTGAGGCGTTGTCTTGACTAGGTTAATTGATGTGGACTATCTTAGTTAGGTTTTCTATTTCTGTGAAGAGACACTGTGACCACAACAACTCTTATAAAAGAAAACATTCAATAGAGGTGGCTCACTTAGAGTTCAGAGGTTCAGTCCGTTATCATCATGGCGGGGAGCATGGTGGCATGCAGGCAGACATGGTGCTGGCTTCATCTTGATCAGAAGACAATAGGAAATGGACTGTGACACTGAGTGAAGCTGGAGCAAGGGAGACCTCAAAGCCCGCCCCCACAGTGACACACTTCCTTCAACAAGGCCACACCTACTTCAACAAGGCCACATCTCCCAACAGCGCTACTCCCTATGAGTTTATGGGGGCCAATTACATTCAGATTACCACAGGACCTTCATCTTCGCCTTCACTGTGGGCAGGGATCCTGGACTGTAAGATGGGAGGGGTGCGCTGAGTGTCCATTGCTTTCTCCATCTTGACTGTGGATGCAGAGTGACCAGCTGTGTGAAGCTCCTGCCTCTTAACCTCTTCACCATGGTGGATGGCACCCTTGAACTGGGAGCCAGAATAAACCCTTTCCCCATCTGGGTGTTCAGTCACAGTAACAGGAAGAACTAAACTGAACACGAGGGGAAATTCCTGGTAGTGGGAAGATCGGGAAAGACGTTGTAGATGGCTTAAATCTTGAAAAATATCAAGGATCAAAAGAGGGGGACAGAAGGAACCATGGGGCAGCAGAAGCCCCATGTGACTCCAGTGTGGGCTCTCCATCCACCACACTGTTCACAGGAAACAGTAATTCCTGCTCAAGGGCAGACAGGAACTCGGGGACATGCCTTCAGACCTCCCGCTCATCCCACTAATGCCTGAAATTGAATGTGTGGTCCAATTCCAAACACTTCCCAGTCAGTACCCTGGTCCTCATCAACTTCCAGAAAAGATCAGGTATGTTTTGAAGGCATTTTTTCCTCCACCATGAGACAGCTGGCCCACCTGACTCCAGACTGTAGCGCAGCGGCTCTCAACCTTCCTGATGCCTCGACCCTTCACTACAGTTCCTCATGTTGTGGTGACTCGCCCCCAACCACAGAATTCATTGCTACTTCGTAACTGTAATTTTGCCACTGTTACGAATCGTAATGTAAATATCTGATGTGTGACCCCTGTGAAAGGGTCTTTCAAGCCCCAAAGGGGTCACAACCCACAGGTTGAGAACTGCTGCCGTAGAGACCTGGAGAGAAAGTGAATGAGAAGCAATTCGTGTCCCTTTACGAGTTAGAAACAATGTTTTTGTAAGCAAAGAAGTAAAAATAGCTCACTTCTAAGAAAGCCAACATTTGTACAGAAGTCATTAGATGACATCTGTTCACTTATGGAAAATTTGAGGTAAACAGCATGATCCGGGCCAAGCCAAGGGAAACACCAATTAGTATTATTTAGACTACCACACCGCCATACTCCCCTGTACAGTACACAAACACCAAATCCTTCTCCCGTTTAACACTGCTGCTCAATAAAAACACACCAAGCTCTTCTTTAATCCCAGGGTACGGGTCAGTTCAGGAGCCAGTGCCCTGGATCAGTGACTGAACGTCTGAGGCTTCAGTTTCAAATGGGTCAAATTCAGTCTGAAAACGTTAAAAGCAAAGTGCCAGAAGAAACTAACATCGAAGTTGAAATACTGTGTTATTCTGAGCAGTATGGTAGCCGCTCACACAGTCCTGAGCACTCTATCACCCACTTGCCCCTCTGCCCAGAGCACACACACTGTGTGCACTGCCTGCCCACGAGTCATTCAGCATCCCTCTCAGGTATCGCATGGGTGATGTGGATTCGTAGTGCTGTGTTCCAAGTGACCCTTCGGGAGGAGCACAGTGCTGTGTCCATGCCTACGTCATTAATCTCGCTTCATTTGTGTGGGCTTTGTATCAACTAGGTCATCCCAAGAACCGATATGTAGTTGAAGTTTTCCTGTGTCCACCCAGCTCCTGCATCCTTGCGTTTCCTCAGCGCTCACACCCAAATAAACACACACAGGCCAATATTATTTAAAACTGCTTGGCCATTAGCTCAGGCCTACCACTAACTAGCTCTTACACTTAAATTCAGCCCATTTTTGTTAATCTAGATGGTGCCATGTAGTCTGTGGCTTTACCTGTATGTCTGTTACATGCTGCTCCCTGGATGGTGTGGGCTGCTCACATCTCCTCACTCAGCCTTCCACCTCCCAGAATTCTCCTCTCTTTGTCCCATCTATACTTCCTACCTAGCCACTGGCCAATCAGCACTTTAGTTATTAACCAATCAAAGCAACACATTCAACATGCAGAGTGATATCCACAGCACCAATATTTTGAGAGACAAAGAGACGAAATTCATATAACTTTTATAAGCATATCTTGCTACATTTGGTCTACCTTATTGCTGATCATCATTATTTTCCAAGTGTACACTCAATGCATTGAACTTTATCATGGGCATACATACATGGTGTGGGGAGGTACTTAGTATGTATTGAGTTTGACATTGTCTTCAGCTTTAGAAATCCACCAGATGTTGAAATGCATTCTCCATGGGCGGGGAAGGGGGCTCTGTAATGTATTCAGTGCCAATATTGGTAGGTTCCTTTGACAGGGTTGACATTTTATCAGTGAAAGAAAGTAAAAAGGGAGAAGAAAGCAGGATGGGATGGCGAGTGAGAAAGACAAAAAGGAAGGAAGATGTGTGGAAGGAAGAAGCGGGGAGAGTAACTCAGCTGCTAAACACGGACCCTCATGTCACAGGCTGTCCAGAGCGAAGTCTGTGACATCCGTTCAAAACACCCTAAGTGTGCATGTCAAAACCAGAGTCTAGTCATGCTCTAGTGAAGGTACTGAACACCTCAGAGAGAAGAAGAATGTTGGATTATGGAACAAACATTCGTGTCCCTTCCCTTGAAGTCAGGTTCTCAACCTTCCTAATGTTGCAACCCTTTAATACAGTCCCTCATGGTATGGTGACCCCCCACCATACAATTATTTCATTGCTACTTCATAACTGTTATTTTGCTATTGTTATGAATCATAATTAAATACCTGATAAGCGGGATTCTGACATGCGACCCCCCCAAGGGGTCACGACCCACAGGTTGAGAACTACTGCTAAGTGCACCTCTGGGCATCGTCCAGCGCAGTGCAGCACAGCACAGCTATCAGTCACAGGAAGGCTTCCTGACAGGTACAGAGAAGAGGGAAGAGAATCCTCAAGACTTGACGGAAAATCTTTTGGTGGGTTCTCCGAGTTTCCCCTTTCTACCATTGTTTTTGGTTTTGTTCTTTGTTTGTTTTGTTTCTGGTTTTGTGTTGGGTTGGGTTGGGTTTTCTGTGAGACAGGGTCTCGTTACATAGTTCTGGTTGGCCTGGAACTCAGAGAGATCCACCTACTCTTGTGGATCTTGTAATGCCAACTCCCAAAGTCTGGCATTAAAGGCTTTTGCGCTCCATGTATTCTGAGCTAAGTGCTTTTCAGCCACTCAGAATCGTCACCAAACACAACAGAGGACAGGAGAGGAGGAATGGGTAAGGCTGCTTTCTCTAGATGAAGAGCCCATGGAGCTAGCCCAGCAAGCTAGAAATCTCTTACGCCGATAACTACCTGAGCTGAGTGAAACCATGGTCACCTCTCCATCAGCACCAGCCGCAGCAGGGCCAGCAGAGAACAGAAAGCCTGCATGTGGTTCGGGGCGGGGGGGGGAGTCCAGGACATAAGTCCCTGGCTGTTGGTATGGAAACGTATCTACTTGATATGCTGAAGTGGCTGGTACACTTCCCTCTCCAAGTAGACTTTAGAAAGAGCAGAGCTTGGAGGATGCTGAAGGAGAAAATCTCTGACCTCACCTGTAAAGTCCCACACAGATCCCCACCCAGCCCACAAACAGAACTGGAGAATGAACAGAGTTACAAGAGGTTTAGAGTGAACTGCAGTGTGGAACACCACCAAAAAAGGAGGAGGCAGACCAAAATGTACTGGGTG
Organism: Peromyscus californicus insignis; assembly: GCF_007827085.1. Taxonomy (NCBI): domain Eukaryota; kingdom Metazoa; phylum Chordata; class Mammalia; order Rodentia; family Cricetidae; genus Peromyscus; species Peromyscus californicus. The sequence goes on from NW_026294562.1 coordinate 119,365,449, forward strand.
GGAGCTACAAATTAAACTGTCTTTACAATCATGACCCACATACGCAGCAAAAGCCTGCCCATGAAGTCTAGATGGAGTCCCCGGCTGTCAAAATAGAGATTAGCAGGTACTAGATCCAAACAGAGCTGATGGCTATTAAAATAGAAGATAGCGTTAAATTAGATCAAGGAGGAGCTAGAGTCTCATAACATAATCCCTAAAATACATAGGGCATTATTAAATAATCACTTGCTATATGACGAACAAGCAAAGTCCTAAGGTAAATTAAAAAATCAACAGATGCCCATATCAGAATGACTGAGAGGTCAAATGTCTGGCAAAGATGTTAAAGCAACCACCACGACAGTTACAACCACTCTTAAAACAAATGGGGAAAATAAGAAATACCAGAAAGAAAAGAGAGGACATAATGAGCTAAATAGAAATTATAAAACCGAAAATACGGTACCTTATTTTTCTAAAGCCCCTCCTGGTCTTCCTTTTTGTCACACTGAGTTGGCAGGTGAGCAAAGGCTGAGGAAGAGAAACATCCCAATCTAAATCACAGAAAACAGACTGAAATTTCAGTTCATGGGACACGAGGGACCACCAGGGCGATAAAAAAGATGGAACTTGCTGGTCATCAAGGTTCAAAGAAGGAAGAGAAGCAGTACAGGGCTGTGAAGAATGTCTGAAGAATTGAATTCTGGAATGTTCCCAGTTTGGGGAAAATATCTAAAACTAAAGAAACATGAGAAGACACATGACAAGCACGTGAAATCCAAAGACAAAGAAAGATCCAAAGATGAGCCAGAGGGAAATCATGTTCCACCTACTTGGAAAACAACCTGGAAGACAGTGGCCAGTAGAGTTCTTCTCTGAAGCCACAGAGGATAGAGAAGGAAATGGGACAGGATGCTTCTAACGCTTGAAGAAAAGGGCCACTAACCCGACACACAGTCTTCTCTATTCAACACAGCACCCTTCCAAAATCAGGCCATTCTATGTAACGCAAGACAAAGAATTTGTCTAAAGAACCTACCATCAAGGGAAGACAAAAGAAGTATAATTTTAAAAGGAAGGGAAGGAGGGAGGGAGAGAGAGAGGAAAACAGAACACTGTAACCGAAGATGGCTTCAAACTCCAGAAGGGAAGGAAAAACAACACAGTGGCCAGATATAGGGGTGAGGGTACCAGAACAGCCTTCTAATGAAGTTCTTTATAAATGTTCTGTGGTTGAAATGAAAACTGCATCCTATGATATGCTGTTCGGCATATTTAAGATAGGCGAAAGGGTTGGAAAATCTAAATGGAGTTAAGGTTTGCACGTGTCACTACGAGGGGTAACACGCGAGTCTCAGTAGATGGCGATAAAATAACAATCAGGATAGGAAGGCAGAGACAGAAAGGGACAGAAATTAGAGACCTATAGATAAATCAGCATGGAAAGCTGGACAATATTCTGATGACTCACAGGAAGGAAGGAGGGACATGGAATGAGGAACAGCAGAAATGAAAATCACGTAAATAATAAAATGTCAAACTCCAGCCCTAAGATGCCAATAACCACTCTTAACATAAATAGTCAAAACTCCAACAAATGCACCAGGAAGCTGCTAAGAATCTGGCAGGATGGAGTTTTTTAATGACCCAACTCTATATTATCTATAAGAAACTCACTTTGTATATAATAATAATGGCAGAATGAAAGCAACATGATAAAAAAAATACATCTACTAAGCTAATAGTATATTTGACAGCTGTTTCTAAGGGTTTGACTTCATTAACATAAGACAAAGTGAACCTCAGATCAAAGAAAATTATGAGGGTTGTGGAGAATAATTCCACCAAGAACAGGAAGGAATTCTTGATGTGTATGGGCCAAAGAGCAGAACTCAAAACACTTGAAGCTAGAGTTGATTTGTTTTTCAATTGAAAGGAAATAGGGACTTATGCTGTGGTGTATGCTGAGGGAGTTCATAGGCTCTCTCAGAAACTGGCTGGCGATCTCTGAGGTGGTCAAGAAAGCAAGCGATTTTAAAGGACATGAATTGGAGACTGGAACTGGCAGGGCAGCGTCTACCGAGTCCTCCTGTGTGCTCAGCTTTAGAAGTCATGGGTTCTTCTCTGCATTCTCCTTGATCACAAGGTGGGGTTGCAAGAAGGAGTTTCAGCATTCTTGGTGTGCTAGAACTCCCTTTATAGAATGTGCTAAGCATGTGCTCATGGTCTGAGGCTTGGATTTTTATTTTCTCTTTAGCTCCTCTGAGAAGCACAAGTTTTAACTCAGAGATTGTCAATCAATGCATTTGCTAATTGAGCTTCAAAATTACGTGCTAATCCCAGTCATATACAGCAAAACAGAGTTCTGAGCACAGTGAGTACTTCCATATGATACTTAAAAAAAAAAAAGCCTAATCCCTGTGTGCCCTTCGTCTTTTGAAGGACAAACCTCGCTTGGTTATTCCTAGAGTGGAAAAACCCTGTTAAAGCTATCTAGGACATCGCTCTGGTGCTGGCAAGGGAAGTTTCTTGGGAGCCAAGGGTTACTCAATACACTTGCTGAGTCCTGGGATGGACATCACAGAGTATCATCTGACAACACAGAGAAAACCCAATAATGAGGCCAACAGGGCCACCTCCCTGTCCTGTTCCACTCAAGGGACTCACAGTGCTGGACTGAGGAAGAACCCACGGTTGGCTGAGTACATCATCAGTGTTCCTCGGCATGTGCACAGATGTGCCTGAGTGTCTATTCATTGTGTTTATCAGAAGAACAACGTAATAAATAGTGGGGAATTCATCCCACAGTGTAGCTTGGGTTGTCCTCTTTGTAAAAGTGTTCAGTAATATTTGAAGTGCCAGGCTCTACGTACATTAATGAGAACCCATCAGACATCAGCAATCTTAGGCCAGTTGCACAGTGGGAAACACTGAGGAAAATAGACCTCTCATAAATAGGACTTAACAGAGCTTGCTAGAACGTAGCCACCAGCCACTCCACGCTTCCCTTCCCTGCTCAGGGCATGGAAATGCTTTCCTGGCTCTGCTGCTAGAAGCTGTTAATGCATCCCAGAATGTGTTTATAGAACATTCAGCACAGTGCTCCACCTCCAGACTTGTGAACGGCGATGCTTGCCACATGCTGGGCCTCCCAAGAGTGGGAAGGAGGGTTGCAGGGTCAGGCCAAAGCCATCACGCTACCTTCAAAGGCAAAGGCCACAGAACCTAGCCTGAGAAGTGAGGCCACTGTGCAGACCCCCACATACACAATGGGGTCTGGGAGGGTCTGATTCCATGATGGAGCCATGGCTGGAGGGAGGGTGACTTACAATTGTGCCTTCAACCAGGGCCCTGTGGATGCTCTGCAATTCTCCATGTGAAGTGTTGGTTCTGGAAGGAATTTGGTTTGAGGGTCCACAGGGTCTTGAATTTACTTTGCTCTGCCCTCCCCATACACCCCAATCTCCCTCAATATGAGCAAACAGTAGCCAATAAATAGGCACTCTTTCCTGCAGGACAGCCCATGCCAATCCCACTCAGGCTGGCGTTTCCTACCTACCACCTTCTTCAGTTTTCAGGCCATCTGTTGACCTCACAAAGAAAAGCAAGCTTGCAGGAGGAGAGAAGGAATGTGCAGGCCATGCCTTCACACCAGCAAAAATCCCCGTGATGTTATTTTCCAGGTCTCCCAGAGTCCTGTCTTCCAACCCATCCCAAGTACCACCAGCGAGTTTTGCTTTTAACTACACCACCTCTCCCTTCACTGGTACAGTATTTTTGAACTCTAGCATGTACTGGTCTCTCTTTCATAAACTACAGATTCAGAAAATCCGTTTTATAACATGGTTTAAAATCTACTCCTCTGTGAGCCACACCAGTCCTGAGAGCTCCGTACCCTGGAAGCAGAGAAGGTGGCTAAGGGGATTGCCGCCCAAGAGTGACAGCCTGAGTCTGAATCCCTGGAACTCAGGCAAAGCCAGGTGCATCATCACATGTCCAGAGTTCCTACAGCAAGGTAGGAGGTGGAGAAAAGGAAACTTCCAGGAGCTCTCAGGCCAGCTAGCCTGAAGAAAACAGAGAACAACCAAGAGACCCTGCCTCAAACAAGGTAGAAGGTGAAAACTGCATGGGAAGTCCTCTAACATCCACACAGGCATTGTAACACATGACACCCACAGCTACATGCACAACACACACACACACACACACACACACACACACACACACACACACACACACACACACACCATACATACATAAACATCATATACACACAGAACAACAACAAAACCCTCCTCACTCTGATGATAGCAGTAGCCGATTCTATTTGGACTTGAGGGTGGCAGAGATGAAAATGTCCACACTAAAAGCTTTAAGAGCATGCTAACAGGGCTCTCCAGGGCTACTAGTGAACAGCCTGGTAGTGAAGAGGGTCTCAGGAACAAAGACGCCCCAGAGTCAATTACTAGAAATGCTGGAACAACTACCGAGCTATCTAGAGACAAGATGAGCGGCAAGGGGTCAGGAGCTCAGTCTTACCTAACATCTAGGCCTGCCATTCCTCTTGAACAGAGCATTGCCTTTGCTTACCAAAATAGCCAGGCCAGCAATGGTGGAGCTGAGCTCCTAAGAGCAGGACATACAGAAGTAGGAGACAGATTACTCCTCAGTATGAGACTATACAGAGGAAGGGAGGGAGGGAAGGAGCGAAGAGGGAGGGAAGGAGGGAGGGAGGAAAGGAAGAGGGAGGGAGGGAAGGAAGGAGGGAGGGAGGGAGGAAAGGAAGGAAGGAAGTGAGGGGGGAGGAAGGGAGGGAGGGAGGGAGGAAGGGAAGGAAGAGAGGGAGGAGGGAGGGAGGGAGGAAAGGAAGGGAGGGAGGGAGGAAGAAAGGAAGAGCACTATGAAGAAATGGGGAGAGAACCACCTGCTCCAATTCAGAGGAATGTAACTCAATGTCAAATACAGTAATTTATAAAAATGTTAAATTGCCAAGTACCTTCAGGGTACAAGTGACATTAAGCCTTTTCATACAAGTCCAAAAATTAAAACATCAAGACTATATCCTCAAAAGAGGAAATAAATCAGAAATCCATAGCAAGATAACTTTATTGTTTGAAAAATTAGAAAATATTCTCCTTTGCCCTACCCTGTCAGCTGTTTGATTTCTGGTCATATGAAAGTCTGTGGAACACAAAAATTGCCCAACATGATCTGTGAAGCACAAGAAATTAATTACTTGTGTAAACTAATAACTACAGAAAAAGTGGTTGTGAGGCTAGAGGGATGGCTCAGTGGTTAAGAGCGCTTGCTGCTCGTTCAGAAAATCAGTTCCCAGAACTCACAGTGAGAGTCTCACAACCTCCTGTCACTCCAGTTCCAGAGGATCTGACACTGTCATCTGGCCTCTGTGAGCACCTGCACACACACAGAGAGAGAGAGAGAGAGAGAGAGAGAGAGAGAGAGAGAGAGAGAGAGAGAGAGAGAGAGAGAGAGAGAGACAGAGAGAGAGAGAGAGAGAGAGAGAGAGAGAGAGAGACAGAGAGAGAGACAGAGAGAGAGACAGAGAGAGAGACAGAGACAGAGAGACAGAGAGACAGAGAGACAGAGAGAGACAGAGAAATTAAGTAATTGCCAAAGAAATACTTCCCCCAAAACATTCTGTGTCTCTTTTACGTCATTGGCAAGTTCTTTCAAACTTTCAAGGAATTAGTTGTTTCTCTGCTTCTTAAGCTGACTGAAAAAAAGGTAAAGTGATGAAAAGTGTGCCCCTGTTCATTGTATGAGGTTAGTAAATCCTTGATACAAAAACCTGGAAAACGCAGTGTGAACTAACATCTCTTATGGATTCAGATGCAGCAATTTTTCAATAAAAGATTTTCAAACCAAATCCAGCTGAACACTAAACCCACAATACCCCATGGCCAACCACAGCTTCTGCCAGGAACACAAGAAAGATTCAATATTAGAAAACCTATTCATATGATTCTGTATGCTACAGAAGAGTTTAAAAGAAAAGGTGTGATGATCTAAACAGCATTGAAGGACTCCGATGAGCGAGCATGCCGGGAATTCCAGGTTTACACACCCACCACTGGCAGCAGGTGGTTCCCTTACAACTAAACAGTGACCTGTCAAAATCAGGACTTGTCCTAGAATCCTCGAAACCAACTGTGGATTGCAACACACACGCGTAAACAGAGAACAGGGTCAATTAACAAGAACAGTGTGAATAGAGCCTACAGGTGGGCCTTGAGTTAACTGGTTACGTCTTAATCATCCACTTTTTCATGAAAGCATTTGGACTGGAGTAACATAGAATGGAAAAGAGGAGACAAAATATCAGGGTAAATTACTCATGCAAATGGTAGTATTTTCTGAACTCTTTTAAGTAATATGAAGAAGTATTTATTTAGTCATGAGGTCAAAGGCATTGCCTCCCATGGGTGATAGTGAAAAGTCTTAGGAAGCAGCACATTTGACCCAGAGGACTTAGGTAAATTGCTAAAATTTTTGCTAAATTAGGTAAAATCCACATTTTTATTGCTACAGAATTTGTTTAAGATCAACATCGGAGTCACATGTGAGACAGGAGGAAGACTCAAAGCTTCTACCTATCTTGTATGGAACTCTATCTCGTGAAGTAAAGCTCAGGTAGATCACAAAGTGAGTCCTGACTACAATCATTGTCTACTTTTCCCAAACCTGGCAGTATTAATTTATCAAAGTCTTGGAAGTGTAGCTATTAAATGATGTTCCCTGGAGCTCACTGAAAAATCCCAGCTCTGCCACAATAACGGTATTAGACTATTTTCAAAAATAGTCTAATATTTACTTCTTCCCTTTGCCCCCTACACACGGTCTCTCAGAGAGGAGCACACTGAATTGAGCTTGATCATATGACTAGTTTTGAGCTCAAGGAAGGTGTGGGTTCAATTGCAGCTTGATGCTTCTGGGAAGAGGGAACCTCCACTGAGGAATTGTCTATATCTGACTGGCCTGTGGTCATGTCTGTGAGCCAGTTTCTTGATTATAAATTGATGTAGAAGGACCCAACCTATTGCTGGGAGGTTACCATCCCTGGTCAGGTGGGCTGTGTAAGAAAGGTAACTGAGCCAGTCAGTAAACAGTGTCCTATGGTCCCTGCTTCAGTTCTGGCTTCCAGCTTCCTGCCCTGATCCTCCTCATTTATTACCTGCAAGTGTAAGTTGAAATAAATGCTTTCACACCCAAATTGCTTTTTGTCAATGTTTCATCCCAGCAACAGACAGCAAACCAGGACATTCAGTGAGGACCCTCCCTAGTCCCCCTTCCCCTCCAGTTATGTGACATCCACAGAAGCGGCACCTGCAGAAGAAGCCTGACAGACCAGTGTGCATTTCCGTCATCATCAAGAAATGAACATTCTCCAGTTAACCTTTTGGTCCAAAGAGAAGCGATTCATGAAGAAAAGCTCCACTGGAAAATGAAGAAGGGGCTGGAGAGAGATGGTTAAGAGCACTGGCTGCTCTTCCAAAAGACCCAGGTTCAACTCTCAGCACCCACATGGCAGCTCACACCTGTCTGTAACTCCAGTGCCAGGGGATCTGACACCTTCACACCAATGCACGTAAAATAAATTTAAATAAATCATTAAAAAAGAAGGACGTCCATCAGAACAGAACCCTGACAAAAGCAATATGCACAGATGTTTAAAATAGAAAGAAAAAAAACAAGACTGTGGCTAAAGAATAGTGTCATGATTTAGACAGGAAATACCCCCTAAGGCTCATGTGTTGCTCATCAGACAGCAACTCAGAGGTGGGGCTTCCTGAAAGTTATTGAATCCTGGGGTCTCTGAGTGCATCCGTGGGTTAATATATCAGTAGATTTGTACTTTGGCGCCATTAGAGGGAGTCAATGAATCTTTAGGAGGTGGGGCCTCACTGAAGAAAGTAGGTCATTGGGGACATGTCCCAGAAACATATATCTTGTTCATCCCACCCAACCCAGCTTCCTAGTCTCCATGAGGTGAGCAGCTTCTTCTGCCACATACTCCCACCACCACCATGGATATCCTGCTCTACCTCAGGTCCAAAACAATAGAGCATCTGACCTTGAGCTAAAAGCATCTAAAGCCCTAAGCCAATGCATGCCTCTCCTCTTTTAAGTTGATTTTCTTTTCTCTACATACACATTTTTCCTTCATTCTCAGCAATAAAGACATAAAAGGAGACCTTGAGACAGTTTTTTTTTTTTTTTTGACTAGGTGTATAATATGGCCTGCCACTGAGGGACACCGCTGGGGGCTGGAATGGGTGAAAGGAACAGGGTGGGGAGGGAGTGTTGTCTTTTCATAGTGTATTAGAATGAAGGAAAAATGCGTATGTAGAGGTGTACATGTGTTTCCTCTCAATATCATATTATTTCTAAATATGATGTGTCTCCACTCACCCTCCTCTGTGCTGGGATTACAAATGCACAACTCCATGTTCATCTTTCTTTGTGGGAGCTAGAAGCCTGAACTCAGTTCTTTTTTTTTTGTTTGTTTTTTTGTTTTGTTTTTTTTCGAGACAGGGTTTCTCTATGTTGTTTTGGTGCCTGTCCTGGATCTCACTCTGTAGAGCAGGCTGGCCTCGAACTCACAGAGATCCGCCTGGCTCTGCCTCCTGAGTGCTGGGATTAAAGGCGTGCACCACCACCGCCCGGCCTGAACTCAGTTCTTGCTTGCACAGCAAGCATCCTATCCATTGAGCCATGCCCCTGGTCCCAGATGTCTAATGTGTTAAGGATAAAATACAGAAAAGCAATAATACAAACGGTCCAAAAGTATTTTTAAGACTATCTCACTAAGTCAAACATGGTTACTCCTGCCTGTAGTCCCAGCACTTGGGAAGCCGAAGAGGATGGGCATGTGTTCGAGTCTGCACTATACAATAATAAATTCAAGGCCAGCCTGGACATTCTTAGGAAGATAATTTGATAATAGAAATCAAAAACCTTAAATTTTCATATCAATTTGACCCCAAAATAATGTCTACTCAAAAACTTTTTCTATAACTCTATTTCAACCAAATAATCACAGACATGCACCAAGATGGTGCACAGGCACAGCTACAGGAGACTTTGAAATGGGAAGAAAAACCTGGAGGGGCACCTAATGCTCAACATCGAAGACCTAGCTAATGAAGTCTGATATATTCGAATGATGCAATGTTATAAATGCAGGAAATATTATTAGAATAAAATACTCCTCACATTGTTCACATCTTTTAATTATCAAAGTGAGTATTATGTCTTCTTTTCCTGTGTTTGAGAGTATGTGTATGTGTGTGTGTGTGTGTGTGTGTGTGTGTGTGTGTGTGCACATATGTGTTCATGCATGTGGAAGCCAGAGGTTAGCCTAGAGTATTGTTACTCAGTCATTGTTCACACCTCCACTTTTTATTTTGAAAAAGGGTCTCTCACTGGTCTAGGACTGACCAAATAGTCTAAGCTGGCCAGTAAGCCCCAGAGATCTGTCTGTCTCCCCATCCCCGGGGCTGGGATTACAGACACACACCATTATACCTGACATTTTTATGTGGGTTCTGAGGGTGAAGCGCAGGCCCCTCATGCTTGATGTGTATTGCAAAACATTTGCCAACTAAGCTATCTCTCCAGTCCATTATCACTTCTTTAAATAAACATACATGCTAATATTCCATACTGAGTTGTGCTGCTGTTGCTTTTAACTCAGAAACACACACACACACACACACACACACACACACACACACACACACACACCACGCACACACTCACTCACTCACACACTCACACATTCACACACACTCACACACACACAGAGGTAAGTTCAAAAGAGAGGACTTCACTAAATTGTAAATTACTTTTATTAATACAATAGCTAGTCTTCCTGATTTTAAAAGTACTTTCAAAGGAAAATTCTATTAAGTGTCTAAATGAATACTTGGAGAACAGATGGGTTTCTGCGAATTTGGCCACAATAATTTATAGCATACATTGGCTGGAGCTGAACACGGCACTGACAAATTCCAGGAAGTAATTGCATAAAATACTTGGAGAGGAAATTGCTTTATGCTTCCATGCTATTTATGGAAATTAGCATCTTTGTAAAAATAAACCAAGAATGATCACGACCGTAAACCCTGAACTGAAGCCTCCATGCTGCTAGGCGTGCGCTTTCAGCCCGTTAGTGACAGTGGAGGAACACTGACTGCTTGACTTGCTCCTGTTATGAAACAATTACATGGGATTGTAGTTTTCTTCTTCTCCTTGTATCTGCACTGTCTTGCTTTCTTTCAGAGACATCCCACGTGGAGTTCAGATACACTGAAGTGCCATTTGTGGAGAAAACTTCCTTGTCATTCCATTTCCTGCCAAAGACTGCAATACCCTGTTTTCAGCAGCTCAGCCTTCTCCAGTCTCCATCAGCCCCTCAAACCTTGTCCTTCAAAGTAAACCAGACATTTCCCAGGGTCAAGGTGAACTTTCAAGTTTTTCCTCTAAGCCTAATTCCATTTTTCTATTTTTCTCAATTCCACTTACTCCTTTACCATGTTTGTCCCCATCTCAGCGAGTTCTTAAGGGTTCCTGCCTTCATCTCATCTTATTGAAAATTAGCTTCTCACCTCTGCAACCCAGGCCAGGACGCATCACTACCACAGTGCCAGGAACCTCCCAAGCATCATCTGCTCCAGTGAGTCCCAGCACCCCACAGAGTCCTGATAGTGCTTCCCAGCACCTGATCCATATTCCAAAGACTCTGTGCTGCCTAGTTCCTAGAGTGCTCTTCCGGCCCTTCTTCACAGCAGTCACAAACTGCCCCTGCTCATTTTTACCTCTTGGCCTTTCCTGCCATGTTTCTACTCTTCACATGCATGGTGTCCATGGAAACCCAGTGGAGGAGACAGATTTGAGAGGTATTTCATGACCAAGTGGGTACAGAGCAAGGACAACGGAAAAGGCATTTAGAGTACCCCTGGGGACAATGTCTGGTTGACAATGAACCAAGGAGAGAGAGAGAGAGAGAGAGAGAGAGAGAGAGAGAGAGAGAGAGAGAGAGAGAGAGAGAGAGAGGAGAGAATGAATATGAATAGATGGCTGGTGAATAAAGCACTTTCTTGCCAGCAATGAGGACCTGCCTTCAGAGCCTCAGCACCCATGAAGAAGGCTGGCCATGGCAGTACAGCAGTTAATAATCCCAATCCTGGGGACAGGAGGATCCCTGGCCAGCCAGGCTAGTCAACCAGCAAACTCCAGACACAGTGGGAAACCCTATCTCGGAAAATAAGATGTAGAGTAATTAAAGAAGACACCTGATGTCAACCTCTGGACACACACACACACACACACACACACACACACACACACACACACACAGCACCTACTGAGAGAGGGGAGAGAGAGAACAAAAACAAAACAAAACATATACATTCATGTGTTCATAGTTCTAGTATAACCTGAAATGAGTTTTTGTGAACTAAACTCCGGGTTTCCCCAGGGCCAGTTACACTTCCGAAAACTCCATGGGAGAAGCCATTCTCTGCCTCTCCCATCTTCTAGAGGTTTCCAGCCGCCCTCAGCTCCTGGCTGCATCACCCCTCCAGCTTCCTTGGTGGCCTCTTCCACTTCCTCTGCTTTGCTTCTTCCTGGGTCGCACTCACGAAAAGTGCTGGGACAACCTCCCAATCTCAACATCTTTCCCTGCATGGCAAAGTCTCTTTTGTCATATACGGAACATTGATGGGTTCTAGGAACTAGGCCATGGACATATTTGGGAGACATTGTTCAGCCTACCACACTTCTCAGGGGTGTCTATACTTTTGACCCAGTGTTTCCTTCAATAGTATAGTGATCAAAACAGTAGAAGCTTGGAGGGGTTCGAGAGCAACTGTTGTCTTCAGTAAGAAGATCAGGTCCTCAGGGAAGACCCAAAGCACAGCAGCTCCCAGGGCCTAATCGGCAGGAGCAGCGGCCTTTCTACTGCTTGAGTGGGAGGAGCCTTCAGCTTCCCCCAGTCAAGCCCTGTACCTATCACAGTAACTTGTAATTATAAGAGTTCACATTTTCCATGATTTAATAAGGAGAATCTCATTTTTATTAATTAGCTGAAATACACTAGATAGCTGAAACACCCTTACAGCTCAGCCTCACACATCTGTTAGTCTCCCACCAACCACCTTGTAGCCTACTCATGAGGCAAGGGGAGCGAGACATCCCAACATTAAAATCATAATACAGATGGGCAACTTCTTACCAAGCTCCAATGAGCCTGGGGGAAACACCAGAGAAAACCCTGTCCACTTCTACAAGAACCTCCTTTGAGAAGATCAGCCTCTGCCCAGAACAGTGTGCATCTGGGCTCCTCTGCTCATGTCTCTTGAGCGCCCCCTACAGCTCCATAGCAGAATATGCAGGCACAATGCTAATTTCAAGCCTTTAACCAGCAGCTACCACAGAGTTGACCTTCATTGCCGATATCCTTGCTTTATTCCACATTTTCCACTTCACGGTGCATTGCCTCCTGAAAACAACTCCGCGAGGTGGGCACGGTCGTGGGTCCCTCTCTTCAAGTGAGGAGACAGGTGTGATGCACAGATGAGTGACCCAGCCATACACACAGGGGTGGTGCTGGGATTCCAGCAGTGGGTGGCACGGATGACTGAAACCACTGCCCAGGCATTGGATGTTATGGCATTCCATGCGCACTACACTGATGCATGGGCACAGCACTGCCATGGGCACCCAGATACGGGAAAATCCAGAGGTCACTCGCGATTCAAGTTGGAACAGAAGGCAGCGGACAGACTCAAAGCGCACAGAGACGGTGGAGAGGGGGAAAGGCGAAAGGAAACACTCTGTCTTAGAGGCTCAGCCCCACCTGACCAGGAAGGAATATCTCCGAAGCTCTTGTATTCTATTTTGGTGAGATGGAAAAGTAAACCATCTTGCTTTTACAACAACACTGTACCATGCTGCCCAGAGGAAGCCTAAACCATGCCCCTCAAAACCATAACTTTTGTTTTTTTAAGATTTATTTCTTTTTAAATTATATGTATTCCTGTATCTGGTGTGCGTGTGTGTGTCTGTGTGTGCACGACTGCAGTTGCCCATGGACACCAGAAGAGGGCATCATATCCTCAGGAGCTGCAAGTTACCCCAGATTCTGGGAACTGAACTCAGTTCCCTGCAAGGGCAGCAGAAATCTTGACCACTGAGCTTCTCTCCATCCTCTTAGCCTTTGTTCTAACAAAATCTATCCATTTAAAATGTGGTTACAGAGGAGCGCTGTAAAACGGGACAAAGGGAATGATGTTCCTCACTAATCAGTTGTGTGTGAGCCACAGAATTGACGGGGCACTGAAAAGGGCTTAAAGACAGTAAATCCACGAGAACAGAGCAAGAGGCAGGGGCCTTTGCTTCAGTTATCCCGAGTATAGATTTTCATCCATGCCTGCATGCTTGTTTAACAGACTTAAGCCCTTAAGTACTAGGCTGTCTGCTAAGACCATGAGGGCGCACAGACCACAGCCAGAAATGAACTCCTCGGGGAAGTGTTGTCTTGTTCTAAGTCACATAAGACGCTGCACGGGATTAGCAGCCACCCTCAGGCCACGGTATTAACAGAAATGTTCCCTGCATTTTTAGGTCAGGGCCCACACACTTCTTGGCTGAATGCAGCGGCAAACATATTTGTCTGGATTTCGCTTTGTTATAAACCAAAGGGTTGTAGAGGAAATCTGGATGTTCCAGCTATCTTGAAACGTAAGAAGGCCCAGCAATCCTGGGCTTGCATTCCTACTTAACAATGACAAGCCGGAGTCAAGCAAGGACTGTTCTTAGTGAGGAGAAACTGGGTTCCGCCTCTCGCCATCTCTACCACTCCCGCTGTCTCTTCAGCAATGCCAGCAGCGCGCCTTTGAGTTTGCCCAGTAGACAGATCAGTCTACGAGCTCAGCTTCTCAGGCTGGGTGAAAAAGACAAGCGTCTAGACCCGTGTTTCTCAACCTGTGGGTCTCGACCCTTCGGGGTGGAATGACCTTTTCACAGGGGTCGACAAAGACCATCGGAAAACACAGATATTTTTAACATTACAATACATAACAGCAGCAAAATTACAGTTATGAAGTAGCATGGGTCACCACCACGCGAGGAACTGTATTAAAGGGTCGCAGCATTAGGAAGGTTGAGAACCGGTGGTCTAGAGAGGCCTGCTCAATAGTGGGGTGTGCTAACAGAGTAAATTCAGAACACTCACTCAGTGGCTAAGCTAGTGTAGAAATCAGGCTCCTCCTGACCTCTCACACGCAGCCTCTCCTGGGCTCGTGCAGACAGCCACTGTAGTCAGAAAAGACAGGGTCCACCCAAGCTCCAAGTCACAAGTGGCATACGGGTCCACAGTGGTACCAAGTTCCTGGCCTTTGAATCATCCTTACAGAGAAACCAACCACGACACCATCTGCATGAGATTCTCTGTGTTAGCATTAACACTGGTCCTATTAACTTCTTACATGGTCTAGAACAATATTGCTATGCAAAGACAGGCATGCCCCCAAGTTCTCAGTGTCCCCCATTCTATTACCTGCAGAAGACCAGGGAACATAAAGACCATCCATGTCAGCAGCCACCAGGGTCCTGTCCAGCAAGCCATGGGGTCCAATATCCTAGGAGCCTCCCTTACAGCCTACAAAAAAGAAAAAAGAAAAGGCCCAGTTTCCAACCAGCTCTGGCTCCAGAGACCGAGTCTGTGAGCTAAGAAACCAATCGGAGGGCAGGGACCCTGAAGCCAGGCAGTGTCTCAGAAAGGTTTGTGTTGGCCCAGGATGGGATTGCCTGCTGCAGAATGGAGGCGATATGGGGCTCCCTTTAAGATGAGTCCACCAAGACTGGGAAGGGGGCAGGGACTACCCCCCCCCCGTCAGCAACTCATACTTCCAGCTCTCCAGAAGTCGAGACACCCCTGCACCAGCCACCACCCAGCCTGGTTGTCAGCACCAGGGTGTGGATTTTGGCATTGTCTGGGGACGCCAGCCTACAGCCAAGGGTTAGGGCACCTGCCAGCTTAGTCTCCTCGAGGCAAAAATGAGTCTAAAACCAACTAAACTAGACCAGAGAGGGTAGGAATCCTCCTAAGGTCACACAGCAAAACAGTGACTCTAGGATTGGAAAGCAGATAGTTTGAGGCATTTCTCACTAGACACACCGAGTGCCCTCTGCTTCCAGACCTGCGGCTAAGAGAGCTCTGGGGGGCACAGTCTTTCAGAGTGTAGTCTCTTAAAGGTGAGGAAGAACGTCGCCCAAGAGGGCGACGGGGACCTTTTTTTTTTCTCTCCCAGTGTGTTTTCCTGTCAATTTACAGGGAACTGAGTTTGAGAGGAGACTGGAAAAGCCGAGGTCACACTCGACTCCCGCTTCGCCTCGCGGGCGCCTTGGCGGAGTCGGTGTCCGGGGGCGGGTCGGTGGCTTCTCTCCATCTGGAGAAAGCATTAAGGCCTGGCTTAATGCGATCCGCAAATGTGCTGCTGTTTCCGACCTGAGGCGGCAACTCTGGGACGAAGGGAGGCGGCCAGGGCCGGGGCCCGGGACCACGCGCCCCTCTCCGCTGGCTCGCACACTCCAACGCCCGCTGCCCTCACGCCTCCTTTCCCTGGCGTGCGTCTCGCCCGGGTCCTCTACACTCCAGGCGTGCGAGCCTCAGTAGCCAACCCTCCGGACCTTCGGACACTCCAGGCTGCGATCAACCGGCAGTCCGCTCACCCTGTAGGGTGTCCCCGTCATCGAAGGCGCCCTTTGCTCGCAGAGGACCCGGGAAGGTTCTGCCCAACGTTCCCGGCCCCGGTGGCGTGCGCCTACCCAGAGCTCTCTAAGTCCCATAGGGTAGTGCTCAGGTTGTGAAGCCCCCGCGACCAGCGTCGGACCCTCCTTGCCAGTGGCGTTCCCACCAACTTGCCCAGCCTTACCATCCTGGGAGAGACCTGTCCCCGGATCTCCCGCGGGTGTCCCCGCTCCCAACCCGGCGGCGCCGCAGCAGCGTCTGTGGGTGTCGCAGGGATGCGCTCTGCGGAGACGGAGACCAGCCGCGCCAACTCGGCGACACCTCGTGCGGAGCGCGGGATCCCGACGGTCCCCGACGCCGGCCTCCAGCCCGCGCCGCCGCCAAAGTTAAATGGGGCTGGGACGCGGCCGCCCCGCCTGTCCCGCCCCTCCGGGCGCGCGGAGCGCAGGGCTGGCCCCGGCCCAGAGGCGGAGGGCGCGCGCCGCCACCTGCGCCGTCTGTCCCGCAAGTGCGCGCCGCGCCCCGGGGCCGGTCCGTCCGTGCCGCCTCTTCGTCCTCCGCTGGAACCCCGGGCCGCGGGGAAGGCGAGGGCAAGCAGGAAAGCGGGCCGCAGCCGGGCGACTCGGAGCGCGCGGAGCCGCGGCGGCCACGGCGAGACTCGGCTGGAACGCTTCTCCACCCGCTTCCTGGAAGCCACTCCTCGCCCTGGGCCTGCAGCCAGGCCTGGTGCCAGGAGCCCCGGCTGCCGCCGCCGCCGCCGGCAGCGCGCTGGGGAGAGGCAGCGGCTGCGCCACGGGCCAGCCGGGCCAGCCCGGCCAGTGCAAGGATGCCATCCCCTCCCACCTCCATCGCCTGGCCCGGGCGCCGCGTCTGCTAAAACGCACCCCGTGAACAGGCTGCCCGGAGTCACTGGCTCGTGCTGGGAGCCTTAGGAACTTGACCAAGACCCATCAGCAGCCCCCGCGGTCCAGGGATTTTTGGCTGCAGGGGACCGTGGGTGACCCAGTAGAGACACCTAAACCTGATACCTGAAGTCCCGGGTATGAAACCGGTTTGGGTGATCCCGAACTCCAGACCTGTCAGAAAATAAATTCAGCACCAGAGCCTAGGGTTTGTGATGGAGGTGTCCCAGTCGAGAATAGAGGCAGGGGTGAGGGTGCCTTCATCACTTCTGCAGGGACAAAAAGTCAGGGAAAAGATACAAGGGTCTTGGCTTCATCCCAGCAAAGGGAGCCAAGGGCCAGGTGTTCCTTTTAAAGTCTGCAGCGCTGTGTGCCTCCCTTAGTTCCCTGGAGTGATGCTACTTTGCCAAGCGATGTGTGTGTAGCCAGCCATCCCAAGAGCAGTAGTTCCTAGCATTATCCCAAACCTCGGGGAATAACTTGCCCACGGTGATCAGAGAGGCCAGGTCTGGAACTGGTACCTACTTCTCTCAGGAGGAGTCTGAAACATTTGCAGCAAAAGGTGCTCTCTTGCCTGCCAGACTGCTGGTACTTGCAGACTGTTACAGCATTACCAAGAGTTCCCCCTACCTGCCTTCCTCACCTTTTCTTCCCTTCCCCAGTCAGTGCCCTCCTCTGACCAGAAGAGCCTCAGGACTCTCCCTCCACTCCGAGGGGGAAAATGGCTGGGGTCCTGGGGAAGATGAGCAGGTGGCGAGTGGGAAGAGATTCAGGGGGAACCAAGAAAGGAGGGCAGAGCTAAACCAGGACTAACTCACCTGCAGACAACGGAGTCTCTCCGATCACCCCAGTTTAGCTCTGGAAAGTGAGGCAAACAATCCATTTATGAATACTGGGCTATTACCGTGGTGGGTAATACAGGATTAGGTTCCCATGAGCCTCTGGTCACATTTTGTCAGCCAGTTGGAACACTGCCTTGTTTTGTATATATTTCCGTGTAAAGACACCTTGCGTAACACATGTTCATTCATTTACATTGACCTCAGGGTACCAGCACCTGTAACTCCCCTGTGATGTGGGTGTGAACAACCAGAGAGCAGCCCTTCAGGGGACACATAAACAGCACTGTGCTCAAGGGCAGCTTAAAACAATGAAACCACAAACAACAAAATGTCGCAAAGAGGACGTTCAGGGTAACTGTCTACACAGTAGGAGCTGACACACACAAGAAGAAAGAGCATTGGCTTGTAGGACCTTGGCAGTGAATATGCATACCAGTGGACTCAAAATTTTCACTGGTCTTCAGAAGACTTTGAAAGTGCTATGTGTGTTGATTATAGGGTGACAGGTGATAAATTTAAAAAAAAACAAAAGACATTGCAGATGAGAAGGCTCCATGGTGTGCACCTCTGTGTCAGTGGATCAACAGAGGACTCGCCCTGTTAACATTTCACAACATCTCTGACACACCATGTGGTAGTATGAATGAGAATGGCCACCATAGGATCATATATCTGAGCCCTTCGTCCCCAGTTGAGAAATGTTTTGGGAAGGGTGAGGAGGTGTGGCCATGTTGGAGGAAGTGTGTCACTGGGAGTGGGCTTTGAGGTTTCAAAATCCCCGCTTTGCCCAGTCTCTCTGCCTGCTGCTTGCAGATCAGGATGTAAAGCTCTCAGCTACTGCTCCAGTACCACCCCTGCCTGCCACTGCCACACTCACCACCATGATGGTAACACACTAACCATCTGAAACTGTAAGCCAGCCCCCAATTAAATGCTTTCTTTTCTAAGAGTTGCCTTGCTCCTGGTGTCTCTTCACAGCAATTAAACAAAACTGGGACACACCAGGATCTGTTCTAGGCATTCAACAGGCATTACCAATTCAGCCACCAGGACAGCTTATTGGGTGGCGTTTTGGTTTGACTTGACATAAAAAACTTAAGAGGAGATTTCTTTGGGCTCACAGTTTCAAAGGTGTCAGTTTATTGTGGCAGGGCAGACATGGTGGAACACAGAGCAGTTCACATCTTGGTGGCCAGAAAGCAGAGACAAGGAAAGGGACCTGAGACCTGCTAAAGGGTCTTCAAGGTTACAGCCTCAGTAACCTACCTCCTTCAGGTAGACTCTGCTTTCCAAAGTTTCTACCACCTACCAAAATAGCACCATGGGCTGGGCCACGAGCACCCGGTACACGAGCCCGTGGGGAGCATTTCACCATTCAAACCATAACAAGCCAATGTTTTTATTCCTGTTTTACAAATGAGACACCAGAGTAGAAAGATTTAACCACCATATGTTCTCAGCAACTGGACCGATTTCTCAGATCATTCACATTCTAAAACTGGCCTGAAAGTACCATGGAATCAATTGGAAAACGTGCATGAATATTCAAGGAGAAATGGAGAATTCAAAGAACTATTGTATTTATGCCTTGGCAGCTGCACCAAGCTCAACCCCCTGTGTGTGCAGCAGAGGAAGGCCTTGAGGATGCCTCTGGAGTTGGGGACATTGCTGGGAATGTTTAAGTGGCTCTGCTCCTAGGTATCAATGTCTCCACAGAACTTCCTGTCTCATTCTCCCTTAGGCGCTTTTGATTCCTGAGCCAGCCTCCAAGGAATGTCTGACACTGTAAACTGGGGCCAGAACAATCTTCATTTCTTCAGCTTCCATCTAGAGTCAGGCTGTCCCTACAAAGAGTCGGCTGAGGGACAAAATCGGAACAGGAAATGCCACCCGTACTCTTATGGAAGCTCTGCCACCCTGCTAATTCTGACACGTGGAGTCATCTCATAGGGGTGGCTGAGGTGCTGGGAATTAGGATGACAAAGTGTTATAGAGGACAGACAGACTCCGCCTATCTACACCTCAGAGATGTCCCAATGCGACAGTTAATCTTAATGGTCAACTTGACTGGATTCAAAAACCACTGAGGACATTATAAAGCACATGTCCGGTGTCATGTTTCGTGATGTTTAGATCCATCCTGATGGGTCTGACCTAGTGAATACATTAGTCCCTTGATGGATTCCTAATACAAATGCCTCACTGGGAGGTGTTGAAAGGTAGGCGGTGGGCCTGCTTAGAGGAAACAGGCTACTGGAGGGGCGGGCGGTCTTTGGAGGCTCTGGCTTCCCCTGGACCCTTCCTGTATTCCCTTTTCTTTGCTTCCTGGCTGCTGTGGTGTGGACTGCTCTGTTTTCTCATGCCCTTCCCACCGTGACAGAGTGACACCTCGGAGACTATGAGAATAAATCTCTTCTACTCTCGTCGGTAATATCTGGTCACAGCCCCATAAAAGGAGCCAGTGTGTCCGATTCCCGGCCTTGGCCTTTCACCAGCCTCTGCTCTACTCTGCCCAAGTGCTGATGGTGCTGGCTCTCAGTCCGCATTCTGCCCTCTCAGCCTTCACATCCTCCCTTGATGCCTGACCCAAGTGTTTGAGGAGGACATGTCAAAGGCATGGGACAGGGAGATCGGAGAGTGGGATGGACAGGGGTTTGGGAACCCCGAGAGCTTCCGGATGACCACTGAGTGTGCTTCTTACACGATCCATCACTGGAGTCCATGTCAGGCTTCTTCCTCTAGCTCTGGGCTTACCTTCCCCAATAAGCTACACTACCTGGGGACAAGGGGATACATGAGGACTTCCCCAGAGATCTGGGAAATCAAGTTCTGTTTCCTGCTAAGATGCGCCTTCTTTCCTTCCTGGTCTCTGGCACCTGTCCCAGGGTCTGTCTCTGCCTACAGGAGCTTCATACATTCCTACTCCTGTTTGGGGAGGTTATGAAATCCTTAGGTGCTGCAGATATGAGGTATGTCACTGGAGCTGGGTGGGTTTGCAGCATCAGCATCCTCCTCCATGTTGCTTTGCTTCCTGTCTGTTGATAAAAGGTGAGCAGGCAGCATCTTCTTCTGCCACCACGCCATGCCTTCCCGGACACCGTAGGGTCTCTTCCCCTGGAACTGTAAGCCAGTTGATTTGGGGGCATGGTGTTTTACCACAGCAACAGAAAGTTAACAGAGTCCCTATGAGGAGGTCATTAGGTCAAGCAACCATGGAACCTGGAGTGATGTGGAAATCCCAGGATGCTGGACACACCAGAATCTTAAGACATTTGCCAAGGAGAGCTACAAATGGGAAGTGAAACCAGATAGAAGGGGATGTGGATTACAAACAGCAAAGCTGGAGGGGTGGAGCCGTCTAAACCATTTAAAACGGAAGCCCCAGCTACTGGACATGGAGCTGTAGGATTTGATTATTTACCTGCTGGGTTTGGGGTTTGTTTAGAGTAGAAATTTAGATTCTGTGCCACTCAGTGTTGGAAGTATGTGATGGCTTTAATTTTACAGGGGGTCACAGTTAAGAGAGTTTGGACTTTGGAACTGTGTTGAAATTATTGAAGACTTTTGGTGTTATACTAAACTCATTTTGCATCATGAAATGGTCCTGGGCCTATGGGAGTCAAGGGGCTGGATGTGGTGGTTTAGATAATAAATGTCCCCCAGAGGCTCATATATTTGGACATGTGGTCCCCAGTTGGTGGCACTGTTTGGGGAGGTTATGGAACTTTTAGGAGGTACATCCTTGCTAGAGGAAGCACATCACTGGGGGCTGGCTGTGAGGATTTATAACCACCCACCCACCCACCCCCTCTCTCTCTGTCTCTCTCTTTCTGCATGTCTCTCTCTGTGTCTCTCTGTGTGTCTCTCTGTCTCTGTCTGTCTGTCTCTGTCTGTCTGTCTCTGTCTCTCTCTTTCTGCATGTCTCTCTGTCTCTGTCTGTCTCTCTCTTTTTCTGCATATCTCTCTCTGTGTCTCTCTGTCTCTGTGTGTGTGTGTGTGTGTGTGTGTGTGTGTGTGTGTGTGTGTATGTGTATACTTCCTGTGTGTATGCAAAAATGTGATCATCCAGATTCCTGTTCCTGCAGCCAGGCCAGGCCTTCCCCACCGTTATGGACTCTCCCTCTGGAACAGTAAGCTGAAATAAACCCTTTCTCCCGTCAGTTGCTTTTGGTAATGGTTCATCACAGCAGCAGAGCTCGACTTGATGGGAGGCTCTGCAGGCTTCAGCACATCCTTACTCTTGGTTTTACCCTCTACCTGCACTCCAACGCCATGGAATTCCCTGAAGGTCTTACAGGCACTGATTTCCACAATTTCAAGTCAAGAGTTTAGCACTCTGGACTGCTGCCACACAGGAAGCATAAGATCATCAGAACCTTTGTTAAGAAAGTGAGGGAGGTGATGGAGAGAGTTCCAAGTCTTCAAAGTAGGACAAGGAAGGCTAGAGCACCATAATGTCTTCTGTTTGGTAACCCTTCCAAGACCAGCAGGTTCTGCAAGCCACGCCCCCAAAGGCTGACTACTGCTGGCTTCTGGGGCTGGGAAAGTGCTGGCCTGGTTCAGGGGTGTTTGCACCTCACACCTATGCATGTATATACAACACAGGTCTTTAGAAACTCTGCTGTGGACTGTGGACAAGCACCGATGCCTTGCGGCACCTTAGAAGTCCCACCCTGCCTTGAGAGATCCTATCCCTTCCCCCCCACACACCCAGGGTACACAAGATTACCTACCGCATGAAGTACTGGTCAGGAGATCTAGTGCTGGTCCAACCTGGGCCACAAATTGGGAGATTCAAGGCAAGTCATTTCACTGTCTGCAGACGAACCTTCCAAGTCCATCCACAAGCTGGAAAGTTGCAGTGGCCCCTTCCTGTGCACCCTGTGGCTTGTTTCCTCACTTTTCTTGTGGACGACAGCAACACTCAATGGGATGATTTGGGTGTGGTTTGTTGCCCGAGTGTTCAGGCGTTGGTAGCTTGGTGCTCAGTATCGTAGTGTGAATGGAAGGGTCTTATGTCAGTGAGCACAACCCTCAGAAGGGGCTAAGGTATTTCTCATGGGACCTGATTTAGTTCTTAAAAGAAATTTGTTATACAAGCAAGTCTATCCATACCACCGTATCCTCCCTTCCCTTACTAGGTACCGAACCACTGTGGTTATTTGGGTTGTAGCTCACACATCAACAGCTTTTAAACTAACATCCACATATAAAAAAACTACAATATTTTTTTTTTAGGTATGGGTTACCTCACTCAGGATGATTTTTTTTTTCTAGCTCCATCCATTTACCAGAGAATTTCACAGTTTTGTTTTTCTTAGCAGCTGAGTAAGGGTACTACATTTTCATTGTATGTTTGTTGATAGATATCCAGGCTGTTTCCAGTTTCTGGATATTATGAAAGAGCATCTGTGAAGAGGGATGAACAAGAATCTCTGTGGTAGGATTACAGTCTTTCGGGCATATGCCGAAGAGTGTACAGCTGGACCTTAGGGACGATCTAGTCCCAGCTTTCTGAGGAACTGGCATACTAATTTCCATAGTGGCTGCACCAGTCTGTACTCCCACAAGCCATGAATAGTTGTTCCCCTTTCCCCACACCCTCACCAGCATAAGCTGTCATTCGTTCTATTAATCTTGGCCATTCTGACTGGTGTAAGATAAAATCTCAAAGCAGTTTTAATTTGCATTTCCCCAATGGCTAAGAACATTGAACACTTCCAAGTGTTTCTCGGCTATTTGTGTTTCATCTTTTGATGTTTAGTTCTGTGCCCCATTTCTAACTGGATTATTTGTTTGCTTGGTGTTGTTTTTTCTTAGTTCTTTATATACTCTAGATACTAACCCTCTATGAAATGTATAATTGGTAAGTATTTTCCCATTCTGTAGGCTGCTGCTTTGCCAGAATGAGCTATACCCATAGTTCAGTGCCTCACTCATCCTTCCTTCTTCTCACTGGAGATGGGAATGAACACAGAGATCCACAGTGGAACAATGTGTAGAGAGTGAGACTTTGGGGCACTCAGCCCTAGATGGGATGTCTTCATCAAAGTCCTCCCCTTAAATCTCAGCGATCTATGCAGCGGAGGAGGCACCAAGATCATAAGAGACAGAGATGATGGATGACTTCAAGGAAACAGTGTCCTCCAGACACAACAGGACTGATACATACAAGAACTCATGGAGACTGTGGCAGCACACACAGGACCTGCACAAGTTCAAGCCAGGCAGGGTCTCAGTGCTGAGAGGGTGAAGTGGACATGGGGTCCCACCCCTAACCAAGAAGCTATTTGTAATTGATACTCACTAGCAAAGGGAAAAATGAGTTTCCTCAAACGGAATTCCTCTGGGTATATCAACAACACTCCAGGGCAGGTCCCATGCCCAGAAATAGTTGGAAAAAACAACAACAAACAAAAAATAGAAACAAATGAACAAAAAACGTGTGGACCTTTTGTTTTGTTTTGACTTTTTTCCTTATTGACCTTTTATTTGTTTAAGTTGTTCTCTTTTTAAAAAAGAGAACAAAACAAAGAGCAACAACAAAAGCAGGCCAGGCAGTGGTGGTGCACGCCTTTAATCCCAGCACATGGCAGGCAGAGGCAAGCGGATCTGTTAGTTCAAGGCCAGCCTGATCTACAGAGTGAGTCCCAGGATAGCCAGGGCTTAACACAGAGAAACCCTGTCTCTAAAAGCCAAAAAAAAGAAAAAGAAGAAAAGGAAAAAAAAGGAGAAAGTAAAAGAAGAAAGAGAACATAAAGTTGGGTAAGTAGAGAGGTGGAGGGAATCTGGATCTGGGAGGAGTCAAAGAAGAGAAACATGATCAAAATATATTATATGAAAAAAGTTTCATTAAAAAAAGAGCAAGCCTAATCATTCTCTTTAGCTTCCTGTCTGGCAATAGAGATTTCTTGTTTCACACAAGCCCCTTTTGTAGTGGCAGGACTCACCATGAGACCTGGAGCTGAGCTGGGCTGATGTCAGGGGCAAGCCCGTGAGCCTCTAGAACTATGGTCTAAATAAATCACCTTTCTTTACAGAGCTACTGTCCTCAGTAGACTGACTTCTGCAGCTCTAATCTAGAGCTTAAGTCTAGATTTTCCAGAATTTTTTTTCTAATCTCTAATCTAGAGCTTAAGTCTAGATTTTTCAAGAATTGTTTTCCTAACTTCTAATCTAGAGGTTAAGTCTAGATTTTTCCAGAATAAATTTGAGGCTATGAATTAAGAAGGGACAGGATGTCCAAGAAGAGGTATATTGACCACATAAAGGTAAGGCTGAAAAGAAATTGAAAGCACTTGGTCACCTCACTGGATCCAGAAAGAAACACTAAGGTGTTGCATAATGCCGTGTCCATGTTCATGAATTCAGGTTACCCAGGTTCATGAGTTCAGGTTACCCAGGTTCATGAGTTCAGGTTACCCAGGTTCATGAGTTCAGGTTACCCAGGTTCATGAGTTCAGGTTACCCAGTTTCATGAATTCAGGTTACCCAGGAGCATATTTGAGTGTTCAGTTCTATCTACAAAGATGTGGAAGTAAATGCTACATTTTACAAAAGTATTTGCTCACAAAGGGTTAAATTTAAGGAAAAGACAACAAAATCCAAGTCATATATAGAAAGAGACACAACATAAGTGATGAGATCTGCCATGTTGCTTCAGCTCTCCAGGGGACACAGGCTCGCACCATCACACCTAGTTCATACTGTTCTAAAATGCTCATTGCTTTATGCTGGAGAATATACAGAGTCCAAAAAAAAATTTTCAGTAAGATGATGTACTTTGCTTAAACAGTCTCACTTAAAAGATTACTTTCCCTAAGAAAAGGACTTACTTATTAACCTTATTGTTTCATTCTTTATCCTTCACTTTCTTAAAAAAAAATTCTGTCTGGAAATCCATCCCTGACAACTCGGGAACACTTCCATTTTTACTCCATGCATGATTAATTTGAAGGAAAAAGAGCAGAGTATAAAACATTAACTTGCTCCAACACCCTACACTACTGAACACTTGCTGGTTATTTCCTTACACGTCATGAAGTGTCGTAAACAAAGACGTCTTCCCTCAGGCTGTGTCGCCTTGACTGGTGTGCTCCACGACACAGGGCCATATGCTTACCCTTACGTGCCCCACACTCACTCAGTGAGGCAATATTTGCATTGGAAACACTGCAAAGGAAGAGTTGAAAGGTCTTTTTTTTTTCCCAAAATAAGTTCAATAAAAACATTTCTATGTATTGAGTTTTGCCAAGCACATTAACTTTGGGAGGACTTTGTCAGCCAAGTAAGCATTTCCCTTTTTCACACAGAAATGTTGTGTGGATGAGAGCAAAGAGTCAGCTTCCTTCAGACCCCAGATTCTGCATCTGGTCAGCTTTGGAAGCGAGGGTCCAGTCAGTGCGATGCAGCACTAGGTAGTACACATTCCCTGACAATCCACCTCCTGTCAGACCTCCACAAGGACTTAGAAATACGGTGGTCACGAGTGTCATGCAGAAGCAAATGAGATAAATACACCCAGAGGTGAAAGAACAGGAAACTGTGAACACATAAGGCAGTAACTAATCAGTCTTGGAACTATTAGAAGGATGTTTTGTTTTGTTGTAGGGTAAGTAATAATTTGAGTTAAAAAGTGTAAGCATGGGTACCAGATCTTGCTTTAAAAAAAAAAAAAATCACTCAGCATTTTACTCTCCATGTATTCTCCAGCCCGGGCAACCTATAATCTCAAGTGTGTGTTTTAGGAGGGTATAAGGTGGGCATGCTAGCAGGGGACTGTGGTCCTGGCTACTAAAAACTGGGGATGGAGCATCAGAAGGTCAGAAGGTCGAAGGGAGCCCGAGCAACATAGCAAACTTCATCTCTTAGATTCTATCTCTTGGATACAATTTACAAAATAAATAATCCAAATGGCTGTGAGGTAGATCCATGAATAAAAAACTTCCTCACGTATTCTAGAACAAATCTTATTTTTGGCAGCGAAGAGGGAAACAATGTTGCAAGCTTGCATTTCTCTCTCTCTCTCTCTCTCTCTCTCTCTCTCTCTCTCTCTCTCTCTCTCTCTCTCTCTCTCTCTCTCTCTTCTCTTTGTCATTTCCAGAGTCTCTACTTACCTCTCCAGCAGAGTGGGAGGATGTGCCTACCCTACAACTCTCTTCCCTCATCATAAGGGCCAAATCAGACACCAAATCAGAGGCGGCTGCTGTGTCTCCTCGACCCGGAACCTCTGTTGTGTGCTGTTCCTGTTCCCTCTCTCCAGAGCTAACTCAGAATTTCCTGCTGTGCCCATTTAATATGGGAGAACGGACAGTATGAGTAAAACACCTGAGCTTAAACCATTTTCTGAGATCAGAAGTTTTAACCAGACCTGGAATTTCCTATGACTATCAGTTATCTTCTCCATTTTCTGTTTTTAAGTGTTACAGAGCACTGGACACTCTGTTCTCGATTTTCTTGGCCCATGTGTGACTCAGGGGATGCTCATTTTACGCAGTCTTTTTATCCCTCCCTTGGTTATTAAAACAACAACGGTAATACACTGTGCTGGTACACGCTTAATAGAATGGCACTTCGTGATTTTTGTGTGAATGGTAGAGTGAGTCTCAGAATTACTTTGATGACTAACCAGAGACCAGGCCTCCAGGGCTTCTGAGCGTATCTTTTAAGCTGGAGTTCATGATGAAAGAACAGAGCTAAGAAAGCATCTTCCCAACCACACCCAGTGGACCACATGATCCAATAGTGAAAACTTAAGTAGAGGTCTGAGGTGGATCACTACGATTGCTTCTTAGATTTTGTTTTCAAAAGATGGAGTGCACTAAAGGAAACCTCAGTTGGCCAAAATGCAGAGAATAACTGATAATAGGGCGTCCAGCTACAATATAACTCCTGTACCTAAGGCTCAGGGAACATGGTGGAAGAAGCTTCAGAAAAATTGGAACTGCCAAAGGACCAGGAAAGCTGCTGTGACACTGTGTCTCCCAGAAATGGCAGGGAAGCTTCCTGCACCATACCTCAACGACAGGGCTGCCGGAACAGGAAGTGACACCCACCACCACCAGGAAGTGACACATATCATCATCACCACCACCAGGAAGTGACACACATCATCACCACCACCACCAGGAAGTGACATACATCATCACCACCACCACCAGGAAGTGACACACATCATCATCACCACCACCAGGAAGTGACACACATCATCATCACCACCACCAGGAAGTGACACACATCATCATCATCACCACTAGGAAGTGACACACATCTTCATCACCACCAGGAAGTGACACACATCATCATCATCACCACTAGGAAGTGACACACATCTTCATCACCACCAGGAAGTGACACACATCATCATACCACCACTAGGAAGTGACACACATCATCATCACCACCACCAGGAAGTCACACACATCATCATCACCACCACCAGGAAGTCACACACATCACCACCACCACCACCACCAGGAAGTGACACCCACCACCACCAGGAAGTGACACACATCATCACTACCACCACCAGGAAGTGACACACATCATCACCACCACCACCAGGAAGTGACACACATCATCATCACCACCACCACCAGGAAGTGACACACATCATCATCACCACCACCAGGAAGTGACACACATCATCATCACCACCACCAGGAAGTGACGCACATCATCACCACCACCACCAGGAAGTGACACACATCATCATCACCACCACCAGGAAGTGACACACATCATTTTCACCCTTATATCACTGGCCAGAATAAGCATCATGACTTTGCCCAAGTGCAAAAACGCTGGAAACTACCACAATCTGGGGGGATCCAAGAAGGAGATCCATCAGGGCAACTAGGTGGACACCATATTATCTCTGCCATATACACACACGGCATAACTACCAAGATGCAAGACTCACTGGGGGCTCTGTCGGCATCTGTCAGCTTACATGCCCTACAGTAATCACTCGATTCTGCATCAAATTGATGGTGCATGCTCACTCTACTATATTCCTCTCTTGAGAAAAGACTGAATAAGAATTTCTTACTAAAAATTTGAAATTAAATGCATAACTAAAAATTGTATGGAGCCAAATGGAGAAGAAAGGATTTGGGGGGATAGAAAAGATAAAAGCAGCCTGGCAACTGGGAGCAGCTTATGAAGTTTGAAGGATCGAGAGATTCAGTGAACAGTTACTCTGGTGAGGTCTTGGGGAACGAAATGGGGGGTCTTCAAAGGACTTAGAGTGACGTCAGTGATATAGCAGGATATCATATTCCAGTTGTCACACACACACACACACACACACACACACACACACACACACACACACTTCACATGGGAACAATAGAAGAGATGATCTCAGGCAGGATTCATGGAGCCCCCACCCATTGCGGGACCAAGGATGTAAAAGAAAGCTCATTTAAAAGATTTTTACCTTGAGAAAAACATACCACTGAGGAATCCTGCTCTCACAAGGCCACAGACAAAGTTGTTTCTTCATGATTAATTTTGCCATGTGCAGTCACCCAGGTATTCAGAGGCCACTGCATCCATGGTCTAAGAGAGCTTGCTACCATTCACACTGTGACTGACTGACCATGGTATCATCCATGTTATTTTTGTTTTCCAGGCATGCAAAATGAAAGAATTATGGAGTCATTGAAACTTTTCCCCAGATTTTAAAGGAGAGCCTATAGCCAAGCAATGTATAGAAGGATTGGACTCCCTGGGATCAGCCCCTGAAAGGGTAAAGTGTGAGACTGAGAAAGTAAAGGCAGAGATGCAATAAAGACCCCAGGATGCAGGAGCTGCTAGAAACATGGGGTGTCTGCAGAGGAAAGCCATAGAAAGTAGACAGTCACCCCAAGAAAATGACATATGGACTGTCTCCAGCAAAGCCATCAAAGCATGGCTACTCAAACCCACTGTAGCTCACACCAGCACCACATGCCCTACAGAACTTAACGCTTCCTCTTCTGGATTTGGTCTTATGGTTCCATCCCTCCTTTTTCTGCCCCATTCTTCTTCCTTTTTAAAAAGTAACTTCATTAAGTTTGTTCTTTATTAATTTCAGAAATGTATATAGGGCACTCTAACCCACACAAACCCATCTCCCTGAACCCTCCCGAATCTTCACTTTTACTCACCTCCTCCCTACAAGTCCCTTTCTCCATTTCGTGTCTTTTTGTTTTGTTTTCTTACTGAGTTTAACCAAAGTCATCCATGTGATCATGAATTTGGAGCTAACCTTTGGCTCATCAGTGGGTACCTTACGGAAGACAATGGCTGCTCCTCTCCCACAGTCCATCAGTAGCTAATTTCAGTGCTGAGAACTAAACCTAGGGCTTCAAACATACTAGGCAAGCACTTTGCCACTGAGCTGTTCCCAGGGCCATGACTTCCTTTTGAAACAAGATAGTTTGCCATTGTTCACGGGAAGTGTACATGCTGTGAATTTTTAAGAGACTCATAACCAAGTCTTCGCCTTGAGACTTTGGACTTTCTTAGTTTAAATTTTCATACACTATACTTTAATTATATTCTTTCTTGGGACTGCTAAAATTGATGGCTCCTAGAGATGGACTAAATGCACACTGTGTTATGAGTTTGTTATGAGTTTTGGGGGACAATGGGCATAATGCATGGCTTGTTACTACACACACACACACACACACACACACACACACACACACACACACACGAGTGCTGAAGGCTTGGTCTCCAGGTGATGGTGCTATCTGGGGTGACAGTGGACACTTTAGGAGGTGAGACTAAACTAGAGGAAATAGTCTGATGGAGACATTCCTTTGAGGTCTTATCATGTCCCCAGATCCACTCTCTCCCTGTTTTCTAGAAGACATGAAGTGAATATGTTATCTACACATTCTTTCTCTTCTAAGATACTCTGCTCAACCACAGGCCCACAGCAGAGGGGACAAGCAACCACAGAAAGAAACCTCTAAGTTGTGACCCAAAATAAACATTTCCTTCTTTTGTTTTTCTTAAGTATTTGTCACAACAGTATAGGACACACACAAGCAACATGGCAGTCAGGATCGAAAGAAAGGGACAAAATACAGAACGCCACACAAAGGACTGTCCACTAAAAGTCACAGCTCTTTTTAAGCAGGGGATTGTCCACTAAAAGCCACGGCTCTTGTTAAACAGCATAAAGACTCCACCAGAAGTCTCTCCCAGGGACACACAGGACAAACGTGCAAGAACCTCCAACCATCCAACACATGCTGTCAGCTCCGTGTGTGTCCCCCTGTGCACAGCCCCACATGCATCCCCAGGCATGGCCTGGAATGCACTCCCGCACCGCACAGAGATCCCAGCAGACCCACGGACCTCAAGTGCTTCCCGAGAGGAGAAGGTGTGCAGTTTCAGCCCACTGTCTGGGGAAAACAAACAGGAGTCTCTCAGTACCAGGTCTGGCACTGAAGGATCAATAGAAAAAATGTAATTCTAGTCTTTATCACATATGAAGAAACAACTGAGAACTCTGTAGAAAAGGCCTGATCTCAAAATTTCAAACTGGGCTCATTGGTAAAGGCCCTTCTCTTTCCAAAGTTAGTCAGTAAAGAATAGTTGATCTCTTCTTTAAATGTCCAGGCAGCCACAGAAGCTAAAAATAACTCAAAGAAAATATAGATATAATATACATAAAATCCACAGAAGTGGGTCTATTATTTTCCTTACAAATTATTTAAAACAATCACTTTAACCAGCCAGGTACAAGAGTACACAGGTGGACAACTAAACAAAATCTGGAAACCAGCATGGGAACAAAATGGCAAGTCCAATAAAGAAGTGGAAAACAGAACAAAACTCTGCACCTGAAGGATAAAATGTTTAAAGTGAGCATTTCAACAGACAGCTTCAATAGGTGACCCTAGTCAATTGAAATACCCAGCAAAAGCAGAAACATGTTTGCAATTATCCCATCAGAAGTAAAAAGAATAAGGAGACTGTGGGATATGTGGAACACTGTATGACAAACCAATATATGCACTGTCAGAGTCCCAGAAGAAACAGAAAACAAGAATGAGACAAAACACTCAAGCTTAGGGAAATAATGCCAGGAAAACTCCTGAGAGGATTCATACGGAGGTCTTCTGTGTGTTGGTTGTGACAAAATCCATCATTCAAAAGTCATAAACAAGAATTTCAAAAGCCCCTCCTATACCAAGGATCTCTATAAGATTATTGGCAGAAACATGGCAAGCTGGGAGAGAATAGGATGATATTTTCAAAGTGATGAAAGATAAAACTACCCAGACTGCAAAAGCATTCCTTCAGAAACAGACACTTTCCCAAATGAAAGCTGAGGGGGCTTGCTGTTAATAGATGCGCCCTACAAGAAATGCTAAAGGTATTAACTTAAAACATATGAAAGCTAAAAATACCTGGGTAATGGCTACTATTTAGTCAAATTCAAAACACTGTGCAAACAAACCGTCTTGAATTCTAGTATAAAGGTTAAATAAAAAATAACTAAAAATAACTATTGAGAGAATTATTTGTTGGTGGCTATGGAATATGCACATTGTGGACCTAATAACAAAATAGGAAAGAAATGCGCAGACTCTGCATGTACTCAAAATTAACTCATCACTTGTAATGGGCTACAATAATATTTCATGTAAATGTAAGAAAAACTAAGATTTGGGGTTTTATGTTTTGTTTTAATGTTAAAAAATTGACAAACTTTAGCTAGATCAAAAAAGAAAAGGATACAAATAAATACGGTTGTCAACAGGGACATATACAATTGGTACCAATGAAATGCAAAAGGTCATGAGACTATCATGAACAATTACACACCAATTAACTTCATAGAAAATGGATTAGAGTTCTGGAAATACTCCTATATATGCCAACCAAGACTGAAACCACCAAGAGACAATCTAAACTGATTAGTAATGAATAATTAAATTCAATGGGGGGGGGGGAAGCTCCTGAAAAAGAAAAACCTAGAGCCGAATCACTCCATAGTCACAATACATTTAAAAGAATTACTGACAGTATTTCTCAATTCCTTCCCCCAAAATGAAGGCCAGGGTACACTTGGGAATTCACTTTAACAAGTCGTGTATCACCTTGATACAAAAGCCAGATGAGGGCACTGAATGAAAAGAAAATTACCAACCAATATTCTTTTTGGTTTTTCAAGACAGAGTTTCTCTGTGTAACAGCCCTGGCTGTCCTGGAACTTGCTTTGTAGACCAGGCTGGCCTCGAACTCACAGAGATCCTCTTGCCTCTGCCTCCCGAGTGCTGGGATTAAAGGCATGTGCCAGTATTCTTAATGTATGTTAATGTGGAAATTACCAATAAATTCCTGAACTGAATAGCACATTAAAAGGACTATACACCATGATCAAAGGATTTTATAACTGGACTGTAAGGACAGTTCAGTATATGCAAATAAATGTGATAAATCATGCATTGCTGCTGTTGTTCCAAACAAAAGATCTAGCCAATCAGCCTTAATAGAATACAACACACCCTGCCTCCCTACCTCCTCTCCAGGAAGTTTTTGTGGAATATTCTTTTACACTGTGTGAAGATATGTCACTGTGATTGGTTTAATAAAAAGCTAAATAGCCAATAGGTAGGCAGGAGGTATAGCAGGGACTTCTAGACAGAGAGAGCTCTGTGAAGGTGAGGTCACAAGCAGGACATAGAGGGAGCAAGATGAATAGAAATGGATTAATTTAAGTTATAAGAACTAGTGGGACAAGCCTAAGCTATAGGCTGAGCTTTCATAATAAGTCTCTGTGTCATTTTTTGTGAGCTTGTGGCCCAAAGGAAAATCTGACTACAAATAGCATCCAATGTAGGGCATATATTTCCACATAGGGCCTGAGAAAGCAGTCTCTTGGGTAGGCTCAGTGTACAGAATCACAGCTCTTAAGAGGCCCTCCTACTGAGCACTTATATGGGGTTTATGAGCAGTGGGAAGCACATTACTCAGTGGCAGGAGACTAGGTAGAAGTGCCTACCAGAGCTGGGGCAGATAGACTGGCTCCAGGCTGGGCCAGCAGGCATGAGGCTCCACTCTCAGACCCAATGGGGGCAGAGCCAACCGCCAGGCCATGTGCTAGTGGCCAAGGGCTTAGCTATCACTTAACAGTTTAAGATTTGGCTCATGTGCATCATTGTGACTGTGTGGCTGCAGACACTTAGTAAAGTGGTCCAGACCAAGAAAACCTCTGAACAGATATGTTTAAAAATGTGCTTAGGCTGGGCGGTGGTGGCACACGCCTTTAATCCCAGCACTCCGGAGGCAGAGCCGGGCAGATCATCTCTGTGAGTTCGAGGCCTGCCTGGGCTACAGAGAGAATTCCAGGAAAGGCACAAAGCTGCACAAAGAAACCCTGTCTCGAAAAACCAAAAAAAAAAAAAAAAAAGTGCTTAGATGCTAAAGAAAGAAAAGAAAATGGGTATAGACAGTCACGGAAAAAATAAGCAGTTTATAAATAATAAAATAAAGTCTTTAAGAGAAAATAAAATAATATAAATAACATAAGTCATATAAAGATGGGAAATAATACAGGGAGTCTGGATCCTATATGGTGTCTTGCTAACTTTGAGGATGAGGAATGACAGCTGCTGAGAGACATGGGATTGTAAAATGAACTGCTGAATTAAACCAGCCTAGATACTTTAGAGATTCCTTTACTTTAAAATGGAAGTCAGAAAATGTATTGCTTTAGGGAAGAGATTATACCTTTGTTTCCACAGAAAATAAAAGGCTGTGGATTCCTTCAAGGTTGATAGAGATCAGGTTTAATAGGAGAAGACTCCCTGAAAATCCTGGCTACAGATATAAAGAGATAAACCTAGAAAAACTACAAGACAGGTGATGTATATGTTTACCTGCACAAACATAAAACAAAAAAAAATCATCTTTGGCTGGCTTGTGTACAACACACAGTCCATACTTGTGTTAATGTAGACATGTATGTAACTTTTGAAAATTTGTATGTTTTTAGAGCAAGGGGACCAGACACCAATGAAAATAGGTAGCCCAGGTGATCCAGCCTATCAGAGTGCCTCTGTTGCAGTTTCCTCAGAGTTTTACATCCAGAAAATGTAAAGCTTTTCATTTCAAGGCTTTTGGCTTGATAATCAAGTCTCATCTACTCCAGTCAGGACTACAGATAAGCTTTGCACTTTCCCATTGCATAGAGACTGGAAAACAAATGTTATGGCTAGCTCTCCCAGGACTTGACCATTATCCTAATTTCCTCAGGGTCCCCCAAAGATGCCCCAGACAACAAGAAGCAATCTAGAGAACATGATGCCCACATTCCCAAGAGGTGAGATTGGGTGGGTTTTGGTCATTTGATGTGGTATGGATGTTTGTCATCATTTAGGGGGGTTGGTTACAAATTGTTATTGGTAATGGTCAGGAAAAAAAACCTGAAAAAAGGAGATTATATTCAGGGATCTCTTTCTGAAGGGGAAAAGGGGGATATATTATAGAAATGATGGGATAAGGGTAAATTGTTGAGTCTACTTTTGAACAACCACTAGTCTCAAATATTATACATTGGTGTGGATTTTTGTATACTTATACAAATTTAAGGTTATTTTAGTTCTACTGTATATGTTTCTACTCTTGTTTAAGGTATTATACCTATGCAGCTCATTTTTAAATATAATGTAAAATTTTAGTCCTTGAAAGCTATTTAGGATAATAAAAAATATAGGCTAATAGTCATTTATAACAATCAAACTTATAATCATGTTAGGTATGTTTTCAAAGTCATATAGACATATATTTTAAGTAGATAGATGTTCTTCAAACACTTCAAAGACCTACAGAATATGGTATTTAAAATGTTATCGTAACATAAGGCTTTTCATGGCAGTGAGACAGGTTTGCTCAATTTGACAGCACCAATTGGCAGCACCGATCTACTTCAAAAAAATGATAAGCATCAAAGAAACTCCATGAAGTTTGCTTTCTTTGTGGCAAAAGCTAACCATTTGAGCTGTCCTTGCCTCAACTGCTGACAGTATACTGTCCAAACTGGACAAGCAGTCCACACACAAAAAAAGCAACTACCACAATTTGCCAAGATAGGACAGTCCTTCAAAATTTTTGCATTACAGGAAAGTCTGTCAGATATTCTAGGCCTGGGGCATGCCCCAACATTGCAGAGGAACCTTGGAGTGACTGTCAAGGCAGCCAGATGTCTCTGCCATTTCTTTAGTTTTGGAAATTACTTTCTCTGTATTTCCTGTTTACTCAAGTAATATTTTATCCTTCTTGGGTCTCTGATGGGGATTGAAGACTAGATAGATATAGTTTTATAGTTTTCCTCGTTACCAAATTTACAAAAAAAAAAGCTTATATAAGAGATGTAAAGTTTATAAGGTTGAGAAACATAAAAGCTTAAGTTGTTTATCCAAAAAATGTTTTAATGTCTAAAAAGATAGTTTTAGAATACAAGTTATGCCAAAAAATGGTTTAGGTATAAAATTTTAGACTAAGATAGGATACATAATGGAGTATTTTCTCTAAATTTGACAAATGCAAATGGACTGAACATTGTAAATGTACTTCTTACCTGATAATTGTTCTTATTGTATATAGTTTTAGTGTGTTAAAATTAAAACCTTTCTTTTTTATTTAGACAAAAAAGGGGAAATGTTGTGAGATATTCTTTTACACTGTGTGAAGATGTGTCACTGTGATTGGTTCAACAAAAAGCTAAATGATCAGTAGCTAGGTAGGAAGATACAGCAGGGACTTCTGGACAGAGAGCTCTGGGAAGAAGGCAGGGTCCCAAGCTGGATGCAGAGGGAGCAGGACATGCAGAAGGTGGGGTAGAAGCCACAAGTCACATGGCAGCACACAGATAAATAAAAATTGATTAATTTAAGTTATAAGAGCTAGTAAGAAAGCTATAGGCCAAGCTTTCATAATTAATAAGTCTGTGTCATTTTTTTTGTGAGCTTGTGGCCCAAAGAAAAGTCCAACTACAGGAAGTGGCCAGAGCTGGTCTTGATACAGAGAGCCACAGACTGTTGCAGATAGCTGTGCCAATCTTGCAACACAGCACAACAGCCTTGAAAGTCTCTGAGTGTTGTCATTGGCCTTCTCTGCTCCCTCCCTAGAACTATCTAAGCTGATCCTGCCAGTCTTCCCAGCCCACAGTCACATCCTAGTAGCCTTGGCATTCTCGAGGTACTTAAACCACCATTCCCATTTACCTCCAGCCCCCTACAGCTATCTAGTTGCTGCCTCTACAATGTTTGACCCAGGAATCATGGCTTCTATACATGTGACCAAAGCAGACCCACCACCCTCATCCTCTTCCTGCACTCAAGGCTGATCCCTGCAGATGGGTGGGCTACAACATGTTTCAACTCTAGCTTTGCAGCTGTGTGCACACACATCTCTAGCTACACCCCATCTGCCTGCACACATTCAAGGCCTACCCACAGTAGCATCTTACTTTTACATAGACAAACATCAAAATATAAGATTAGAAATAATAAAACTCTTAAAAGAAGACACAATGCATTCTTGATGGGACACAAAAGCACGTGTTACAGAAGCTGAGTAAGTAGGATCATCTCTATAAGGTAAATATTGGTAAATTGTCACGTGCTGTTTAAGCTTATTGAAAGTGAGCTCTGGGAGTAAAGAGACCCTGTTTCTTCTAACACCCCCCCTAACACCCCCCCCCACTCTAGATCAGGCTGGTACCCCTGTTCTGTATCAGGGAGGAGGAAAAAATACCAGCAAGCACCTAAGAGTATCAGGAACACTGTGTCCTTGAGAACAGCTGAGTCAGCCATTTCCAACAGTCCTCACTACTGTTTATCTCCAGATGTAAACACACCAACAGTGGGAATGAGAACCTAGAGACTCATCCATGGAGAGAAAGCTCAGTTAGAAACTCCAGCTGACTGTGGCAACTTCTCCAGTCCACATCCCTCGGATGTTTGTAAGCCTCTGACCTGATGATGATGTCTGTCTTTGCTCTTTCAATCAGGCAACTCCAATCAACTCGATTGGGGGTCGTAGACTCCTGATTCAATGATATTTTGTAACCTGATGCTTCTACCTATATGCTACTTTCTGTTTGTCCTTTTACCTTTGCTTGCTGTAGATTTAATAAATGCACCCAATCAAAACTGAAAGTATAGCCATCATAGATCACTCTCTACTACACAGAACAGCATAAAATGAAAATCTGCATAGAAAAATAAACAATCAACCTTAAGATTGCAATAAATATATCTGCAAATCATATTTCTGGCAAGGAGTTAATCTCTAAAGTATATGGAATTTATACAAGTCAATGGCAAAAAGTAAAATAAAATAACCTAATTTTGAAACAAGCAAGGAGCCCAAATAATGTTCAGCAGATACAAAGAAAAGTACTCAGTGTCACCAATTAGAAAAAAGCAAATCAACGCCACAGTGGGGTATGGTGGGTTTGCTTATCTTTGGTTTTGGTCTCCACAATTTCTAGTGGGTAACTGCAATCTGGAAATATTAAATGGAAAAATTCCAGAAATGAGTAATTCCTTGTTATAACTTACAGACCACGCCGAGTAACGTGTTGAAATCTTCCACTGTCTTGCTCCATCATGCCCGGGACATGGGTCGTCTAGATGCCCAGTGTGTCCACACAGTATACACTACCTGCTCAGCAGTCACTTAGTAGGATGTCTGCTGTCACATCTACTGCTGTGGTATAACAGTGCTTGTGTTTAGGCAATACTTATTGTATTGAGCATGCCCTTATTAGTACATCAACAGTACAAAGGTGGAGATGGTAGCATCTTGGATATGCCAGGGAAAGGCTGTAAGGAGTTTTTCATTTAAGCAAAAATTATGAACTTCTTAAGAGGTAAAATAATTATGTGCTAAGGTTGACAAAATATCTGTGATAAAATCTGTGAAATTATGAAGTCAAAATGAAGAGAACTTGTGTTATTTTACCATCCCACCACAGATTATAGAAGTGAGGGCCACAGTACATAGGAGATGCTTAGTTAAGATGGAAGGGCACTAAGTCTGTGTAGATACACATAGGCAGAATCTGTGGTGTGTGTGTGTGTGTGTGTGTGTGTACATACATGCATGTATCTCTGTCTCTCTCTTGTGTGCTTGTATCTCTGTCTGTCTCTGTCTCTGTCTCTGTCTCTGTCTCTCTCTCTCTCGTGTGTGTGTGTGTGTGTGTGTGTGTGTGTGTGTGTGTGTGTGTGTGTGTGTGTGAATTACTGAGTACTTGGTTTCAAGCATCTACTCTAGGTTTAAGATATTTAGCATATCCCCAGCAGTAAGGGTAAATGACTGTGTCACCTCACCTCAGAGACAAATGATAACAAGTGGTGAGGGACTGGAGAATGGGGGCGCCACAACACTGTTGGTGGTAATATAAACTGATGCAGACATCGTAGAACACAACACTGTTGGTGGTAATATAAACTGAGGCAGACATCACAGAACACAGTATGGAAAAGCAGCAAACATACAACCTTTAGGAAATATAGGCACTTTAAGAAGGAGGTCAATGAATACACCAAATTAACATAAATCCGAGTTCAGTTTGCTTGTCCTTTTGACCCATTTCCATACAAAACAACTTTAAAATGCATAACATAATAATTGTCCAGGAAACTGGGAATGTGTAAGAGCAGAAACCTAGTTAAAATTCATGCACCCACACAATAAAATAGTATATAGCTCGTTCAAGGACTTAGGCCTGCAATTAACATGTAAAGTTGAAATCACAATACACGCTCCCATTCATGTACACATGTGACTCCAGAAGCATACAAGTGCAATATGGGAAGAACATAACGCACATCGTCACAACAACAATTCTTTTGAGGTTGTGGACTAAACGGTGATTTCCACTTTCCTTTATAACTTTGCAGACAGCCTGAATTTTCCTATAATACATTTGCATTGCCTTTTACAATTAGAAAAATAAAGCTACTTGAAGGTTCAAAATTGTTTTGGCATCTGAAAGGTCATGGACACTTTTTCCAGTAAAAAGAAATTTACATGACTTTCTTCATGATGAGACTAGAAAACACAATGCAAGCTGGGCGGTGTGCTCCTTAGTTATTTTATCAACTTGACACGAGCTAGGGTCATCCGGAAAGAGGGAGCCTCAGTTGACAAAATGCCCATCAGGGTATCCTGTACGCAATGCCACCCCTGGGCTGATGGTCCCAGGTTTATATAATAGAGAAGACAGAACAAGCCAGTAGGCAGCACTCCTCCGGGTCTTAGCTCCTGCCTAGCTTCCCTCCGTGATGGACGGCCACAGTCTGTAAGACAAAATAAACCTGTCCCCACATTGCTTTTGCTCAGTGTTCACTGCAGCAGCAGAAAGCAGAGAAGGCCGTTAAGTGCCCAGGAAGCCGTGAGTGCCTGGAGGCAGGAGCTCACGACGAAATGTTCTCCCCGACAGCTGGTGAGAAGAAGAAGTTGGTGTCAAGTGTGTGCCAGGAGCCAGGTGTTATCTGCCAGCCTTCTCCACCAGCATCACGTAGCAGTGGGACCCTGCCAAACAGCTGAGGCCACAAGACCATGAAGACACAGTGTGCACAGCACAGTCACTACCAGGGCCTGGCTACCATGCCCCTCCTCAGCAGCTGTCTGGCGGTTAACTGAGTCCTATTTTCAATTGCTTTAAAGTGATCTGATGTAAATTGCTGGAATTATTCAGTTACTATTAGAAATTAATCTGTAGCTCCCAACTAACTCCAGTTACTGCTTATTTCCCTTCACAAGTTATCAAAGCAAATACTAAGCCTCAAGAGTGCCCCTGGGTTTCTCATTGGTAAATTTCTAATATAGCAAATGAAGAGTAAAAGCCGGGGATAAAAACAGGCTTGTTTGTGACTTTACATCGTGAAAAGGTAAAATGCGAGCTATTCGAGAAGGGTGGAGACCGTGGGCATGGGAGATAACTGTGAATTAACATTTCCACTCCGACACTGAACTGTGCGACTGGAAAAGTCACTTGGCATTTCTGTGGCACAATCCTAGTATCTGAAGAATGGGCATCAGATGGACCTCACGGGATGGTGTCTGAGGATTTCTCAGAAGCTGCTTTGAGAAGCACCCGGCATATAATAAGTATCCAGTGAATGTTAAGAATTACCATTTCCCATAGACACTGAATGTATGAGGTGCAGGGCGCACACACACACACACACACACACACACACAGGAACCTGTCAAGCAAGCCACCTCAGGAGACTAGGAAACCCAACAAAGGTCACCTCTGGTGCCAGTGATCAACATTGCAGGTCGCGGCGACTGATGAGCACTTGTGTGTCAGCATCAATCACACAATCAGAGCTCAAACTCTGCTTCTGCCACTACTTGGTTGTCTGATCCTGGACGAACCATTCATGACTCCCCTTCTCTGCAAAGGGGAGCAATGACCGCCTCTTCGTTGTGTGGCAGGGTTGTTGTGGACTCTGCCAAGCCATAGCACATGACAAGGTCATACTCAGATTAAGGCCAGGGCTGTTCTGTAAACCTAAATTATTGGACACGCAGCCCAACAAACCATGCTACTCCCTCAGCATCCACAATGGGACTCCTTGAAAACCTACCTGCCCATATGTGACAGCAGACAGAGCCTGAGGTGGGCTGTTGTATAAACTTAGCACTATGCAAGAAGGTTTTCTAGTCTTCAGCTGAGAAGAGGATGAACCATGTTTAAATCAGTGGCTAAGGAAAGGTCCACACCCCCACCTGCTGGTCCTGCTCTATAGCCACCCTCTAAGGACCCTGCCTGTGACCCAGGTCAGCCAAGGTACAGGAGGAGTTTGTGCTGAAGTCCTTGCTTAAAAAACAATTTAACGCCGG
The DNA here is from genome assembly GCF_007827085.1 of Peromyscus californicus insignis. NCBI lineage: Eukaryota > Metazoa > Chordata > Mammalia > Rodentia > Cricetidae > Peromyscus > Peromyscus californicus. The sequence continues at coordinate 119,406,824 of NW_026294562.1, forward strand.
GCGGTGGTGGCGCACGCCTTTAATCCCAGCACTCGGGAGGCAGAGGCAGGCGGATCTCTGTGAGTTCGAGGCCAGCCTGGTCTACAGCGCGAGATCCAGGAAAGGCGCAAAGCTACACAGAGAAACCCTGTCTCGAAAACCAAAAAAAAAAACACAATTTAACATAAAAAAAATAATAACCACAGTCTTTTACGAACACAGTGTGTCATGTTTATTGGGCTGTTCACAGGTAGCTTAAAACAGGAAAAGACTGGATGCCGTCAAAATCTCAAGAAACAGAAGCTTTAGTTTTCTCAGCTGCAAAGGGTGCATTCCACTGCAGCCGAGGACTACACAGGCCATTTGCTCACATATCTGTAATGGGCACAATTCACTTTTTTTTTTTTTTTTAGCAACAAGAAGCAAATACATTGAACCAATGACTTTTTAGAACAAGAAGAAAACTATCTTTATGAGTTAGGACAAAGAAATCAGTTATACAAATTAAATCGATACAAAATACATTATAAAGAAGACACACATACAAAAGTGATTAAGTGGGCCAGAGAGTGAGGATGGCACAGAACACCACACCGAGAGAACACTGGAGCACATTCATTTCAGTTAGGAAAGTAGGTCCGAAAGACACGTTTATCGAGGTAAAGGCACAATGACTTCCACGTAATTAATGGGGAAGTAGCCGGATTCCCCATCTAACACTCCTTCATACCAGTTTTCATCTATCTGACTGGTTAATGTGATGATGTCCCCTTCTTTAAATCCTAATTCTCCTTCGTTTTCTGGCTCAAAGTCATAGAGACCACGACAGCAGGGTTGATCCTCGGGAATGTGAGTACCTGTCCATGTGATATGGAGACAAAAAAGAACAGGTTAACACGACAGTCACCCAGGGAAACAGGAAATGGGGGAGGAGCCTGTGCTTGCTCCCTGCCCACTCCAAAGCTGGCTGCCATTGCTCTTGCGTACTGTTTGTGGTCCCTGGCCTCCTCCGGCTTCCTCAGCTCTCCAGCTGCCTCAGGCAACCCCCTGTACCCGGTGCTGTCTTCCTGGCCCTCTGAGGATGAGGACACATGCCCAGCCCACCTCCACTCAGCTTGGCCCAGAGTCCAGAGGGGAAAAGTAAATCACCGGGTCCCAGCCCTGACTCCAGAAAGCTCAGACTTTCCCTGTGGTGACCGGATGGTTCTTGAAGAAGACAAAGGATAAGGAGTGCTGGGGTGATGATGTGGGGACCAGGAGACAGGAGCCAGAACAGGAATATAAATATTCACAGAGACGACTAATGGGGTTAAGAGTTCTCACAACAACTATTCCCCCCCACCCCAAAATAAAACATGGTCACTGTAAAAGAGAAAATGTGTATGCAGATTTGGGACAAGTCAACTCTCACTCGTTGACTCAGAGAAAAGCATCATGAAGCCTGTGAATGCCAGGTGCCTGTATGAATATATATATATATCTGTGAATATATCTCCATGTACTTGCTTTCATTAAACAATATTCTGTACTTAGTGCTGCAAACCCGGCCCCACACACGACCACTAGCTACTGGCCAGCTTCCACCCGCCCCAATTGTCCTTTACTGTTGGCCTCTGTCTCGGCCAGTCTCTTCTGAGCACACCTGATCTCACCGAGTCTGTAACCGGACATTTGTGGCCCGCCCGCCCTTCCTCCCGTCTCTCCTTGCCTCCTTCCATCTTTCTCATCTCTCTTCTGCCCTGCTCCCTCCCTCCTCCTTCCTCCCACCCTCTTTCCTCTTCCTGCCTCTTTTAGCTTTTCTCAGCTTTGATAGATAACTGTGCTGATATTTTATCTGTGCTCTAACAAATAAAGCTTGCCTGGGGATCAGAGGACAAAGTCAGCCCCTATATTAAACACAGAGGTCAGGCAGCCATAGCACATGCCTTTAATTCTAGCATTCTGAGGCAGAGATTCATCATGATCTCTGTGAGTTCAAGGCCACACTGGGCACAGAGCTAGACATGGTGGCACACGCCTTTAATCCCAACACTAGTTAACCATAGAGGTCTGGAGTCTGTACAGACAGACAGGAAGTGATGTAGCTGGGCGGAGAGAGGAAGTAAGATGGCAGAGCACAGAAAGGTATATAGGCGTAAATATACAGGAAGTAGCTCTCTCTTGGGCTGAGGATTTCCTAGTGGTAAGAACTTGTGGCTAGCTTGTTCTATCCCTCTGATCTTTCAGCTTTCACCCCAATATCTGGCTCCAGGTTTTTTTATTAATAAGATCTTTTAAGATTCATGTTACAGATAACTCTGAAGTAAGTAGCATGTACATCTATTGACACAGACACACACGAACATCTGCATTTTTTCCTGAGAGTAACTGCCTAGAACAGGATTTGATCATCATAGACCATGAAGATGCTTGACACGTGCTATCCATTTACTATCTACCTTTATTTTAACAAATTAGAAGCCCTCCAATACTCCAAACACTGGCCTCTTTCTGCCAAGTTTGGTACAAACTATTCCAGCGTCTCATCAGTTCGTATGTTTTATTTTTTGCAGTTTGTGCTGGCAACTGGGCAAGTAGTAGATTTTCTACTTTGCTTTGGAATATATACTTTCAGGACAGTAAAGGAGGGTAAATGAGGCTTTTCATTCATAGTTTATCCTCCACAGCCATGTATGGTTATTGAACAGAATTTTTTAAGTCATTTACTTTTATTTTATGTGCATTGGTGTTTTGCCTGCATGTATGTCTGTGTGAGCATGTCAGAAAACCCCTAGAGAAACAGACAGTCCTGAACTGCCATGTGAGTGCTGGGAGTTGAACCCGGGTCCTCTGGAAGAACAGCCAGTGCTCTTAACTGCTGAGCCATCTCTCCAGCACCCCCTTGAACAGAATTTTATGTGAGAATTTTAATTAAATTTTTTTCATGTTACAACTTTTGTTTTTAATCCATTTAGATTTTGGCAAAAGGGAGAAATTTTATTATGTTTTAATAGTGCTGAAGCAGTTACAATTTTAAAATGATCCTTTTTCTTCACTGATTTCAAATACTGCTTTTATATCTTATTGTTGAGAGTCTTCCTATGTAGCCCAGGCTGACCTTGAACTCAAAGGGATCCTCCTGCCTCCACTTCCCAAGTGTTGGGATTACAGATGTGTGCCATCACACCTGGCTTTATCATTCAATTATCATGAGCTCTGTAGTCTATTTTGAAATTTTCAATTTAGTTCAACTGATCTATTTGGTAACAGTACCATATCTCTTTTCACAGTATATCTTTAAAGCAAATGCTAATAACTAGTAAAGCAAGTTTCTGGCCACTATTCCATTATAGAATTTCCTGGCTATTCTTTTAATCATCCAGGTAAACTTCAGTGCCACTGTATAATTTCCATTTTGACTGGATTACACTTGGTGTTTTTTCCTCTGAGTAGTAATAAAATTAATTTTAAGAGACTTTTTAAATGACTGGCCATTTGAAAAGGCCATACTAACTCCAGTGCCACATTCTGACTCTGAGGCAGGCATACTCTTGCTCTTATTTTATGATTCCGTGCCTACACTTCAAAGTGAAATGACTTAGGCAGGCTTTGGAAACAGGGACGTTGATTTTTTTTTTCTTTTGGAGGTAAATATTTCTTCTTTGTTTTCTAGATTTTCTAAACATTTTCCACAAATTCCCTGAGCCTGAGTTAGAGAATATGGGGTACTTTCCAGGCCAGTTTAAGATAACAGACTTAGCTTGTCTAGGGTTAGACATGGCTTCCTGCTCCAGCTCTCAGCAGCCACTCCAGAACCTCAGGGGTTCCCACAGTGAGGAGCTGGAGTTGTAATGACAGGCGAGAGCTGAAGGCCTTGACCAAGTGAGGTGATGCATTAGTTGGAGAAAGGTTTAGAGCATGGACCGCTGGTGAGACCAAGACTGTCTCTAGGGACGGGATGGAAGGAAGCTAACCCCCAACGCAGACTGTGCACACACGAAGGCCAGAGGCATTAGTTGGAAATCAGTCACCCAGAAAGAGATTGGGAGACTCTCTCTGCCACCAACAGCTGCCTCCTGCTGTGAAAGGTTCCCCTAGGCCCCTTCCTAAACCCAGAGCCAGCAGAGGTCATTCTAGAAAGGGAGTGCGGGCTCCCAGAGCAAAACCAATGTCCAATATCCTGACTGAAATATCTGACATGCTTTTCCTTCTGCCATTCAATTTTATGGTTTTCATTTTTATTTCCTTTTTCCATTGCTATGAGGCCAGTGGTGGCTTGAACGAGGCTCACATATTTGAATGTCTGGTTCCCAGTTGGTAGACTGTTTGGGAAGGACTAGTGGCCTTGTTACAGGAGTGTGTTACTGGGGACGGCTCTCTCTTTCTCTCTGTCTGCAGATCAGCATGTAGCTCTCAGCTACTGCTCCAGCGCCACGTCTGCCTGCCTGCTGCCATGTTCCCCACAATGATGGCCATGCGCTAACTCTCTGAAATTGCAAGCAAGCCCCAAAGGCCTTCTTGTACAAGTTGCCTTGGGTCATGGTGTCTCTTCACAGCAATAGAGCATGACCTTCAGACTTCACATGAGAGTAGAACTTCTGTAAGAGATTGTATTCCTTCCTCACCAAATCTTTGGGGTTCACAAAGAGTAAACAAGAGGGAAAGCCAGAGAAAAAGAATGGGAATGGATTTGGGTATTCCTGTGGTTGGTCAAGGATGACTCCCAGACCTGTTAAAGCAGGCCTAGAAATGTAGGTTGTCTTTTTAACACTTCCAGATCTTGCCAACCTGGTGGAGGGGGACTGAGGAGCACCAGCATCACAGCCTTCCCTGAGTCCACAGTTGGGTTTGAAGTGTGCTGCTGGGGGAAGAGAAAGCCACAGTGATGAGGCCTCTCCATCTGCTGAGAGGCAGCCCCCTCCCTCTGGGTGACCTGTAGGCTGACCAGCCCCTCGAAATCTGGGTCTATCTTCACAGTGACATCCTGGCCCTTCTGGATGTTCACAGCACTTGGACGGCTCCTTCCAGGAGAGACCTCACCCCACCCTGAGTCAGTAAATTCTTTTTGTTATAATGATGGCAGCCAGGGAGACAGATGTAAATGCTGGGGCTTACTTTCATTGTTTTAAGTTGTAAAAACAAAAACAAAAAAAAAAAATTCAGTGATTTCAAAGCACTAGGGAACTGAGTGTCCCACAGAGAATTTTCCATCTTTTCCTTTGGTCACACAGTGCTTAAGGTGGGCAGGGTTACACACTGAGATCTTGGGGCTGTGAGTCAAAGTGAGCGTCGCTGCAGGACAGCTGCTTCAGTGTGGCTGGTAAAATCCATCAGGCTCTTTCCATGGTTCTGCCACTAGTGGATTCTCCTGAGGTGGGACAGTGGCTCAGAAAGCATCTCCTCACACACACCGTCCAGGCACAAGGCAGGTAGGAAGGCTTGCACAACCCCCCCACTCCCAACACACACCCCTTTCTAAAGATATCAAGCCAGAAAGAAACACCAATGTTCCAGAGCCCAAACCATGGCCTGTCTCACTCTAGGTCACCTTCCACACAACCTGTGATGCTGCTGAGACACTGTGTGGGTTATCACACCCACTGTGAGGCTCCCTATCTGGTTTTCTCCTCTACTTACTCTACCTGCAGTGACCAAAACACACTCTAAGTAGGAGACAGTTGTCCAAGCCAACTTGGAAGTGTATACATGCACACGCTCATACACATACACACACACACACACACACAAACATACATACATACATACATACATACACACATACACACACACACACACACACACACACACACACACACACACACACACGCATCTGAACTCATCAGGAGACAGACACATGACTCACTTCTCACTTCATTCATTATAGGCAAGGGCCACTGCCCTGTTGCCCACTTTGATATTCCCTGAGAGGCAGTGGCCAGGACTCACATCACACTGCACCAGCAAAGAGACACTAGATACGGTGCGTCTCATGAGAGCACCGGGAAGAAAGACTCCATGAAGGAGCTCCCTGCCCGATCCTGGGGACCTTTGCACTCTTTCTGCACTGCCTTGATACCAAGCACGCTCCTTGGATGGAGAGACATTTGTCGATGAACACCAATCAGAACTTGGGCTAGCCTGAACCACCCTCGTGGCAGTACAACATTCTGGAATAGTTACTAATACATTTTTCATTCTGGGTCACTTTTCTTACCGGGGGTCCTCAACCAGGTAAGCCTCCCTAGAGGGAGCGCAGAGCCTGCCCATGAACCAAGTGCGCCGTGCGTAGCTTGTAAGTTCTAAACGTTGCCATTTCAGTTGTGAAACACTGTGACAGTCAAAGCTTTCAGGCTTCTGTGCCGGAGACCAGGCACATTTTGTAAGATGTAAGAAACAGGCAGACTCTGGTTCGAAAGGACCAGGGCTTGAAGACCTTAGAGCCTAGAGATTTTACTCAATCCATGGAGATGGAGGGGTTGTTTCTTGCTACTTAAAAAAAAGATAGAAGAACTTCCCAGAGGGGGAAGGACCTGGAGAGAGAAGACAGTGGCCCACAGCATGGAAACATCTCCTTGATTACACCCAGAGGATGACGTCAGCCCTACTTCTCACTGGAACTCTGGGTCAAAGCAGGTTCCCAAAGTGCTCTGAGCCAGGGAAAATGTGGTGTAATGAAACCAAAGAGGGGCTTGAGGTAACCGCCACTGTTCCCCACAAAATGTGGACAGATCCCCCAAGTGCTGGTAGGAGTGAGGCAGGCCTGGGGGTCCACAGGCAAAACATCACAGATGCTCAGCACACACAGACCTCAGAGGTGGGACTGGAGCACGAGACATCAGCAGACCAGCCCTGGAGCCAGGCTAGCTGCGGAAGCAAGCATCCACACACGCAGCTCTCAGTCTCCATCAACTCCCACGTGCATTTGGACAACAGCTTGGGATGGACAAGGGGACGAGGACACAGCTAAGGAAAGCCACCAGCTCCAAGAAGGGATTCATCTCTCAATCAACTACAGTTATTTCCTGACCCCAGTGAGTAATAAATGGGCCGTCTATGCTTTTCATTGGAAGAGAATGAATTACCTTGAAATGGCAAGATTACATTTTTTTCCATTAAAAGAAATGGAAAAAAGATTAATCTTTTTTTTTTCTCTTTCCATTTTTGGCAAACAGTGGAAATGGAAAAAAGATCAAGCTGTTTCCGCTGCTGGTCTAAATGGAGACTCATAGCAAGCCTAGCTAGAGAAATAAAATTTCTGCCCACCTGAGAGAAAGTGGCTGGGCCTTCCAGGACACAAAATCCACGTCACGGAAGATGGAACTTGCAGCCAGCCAAGACAATCTCTGCTTCCTCAGTGTTTGAAATACCCATCTGAAAGATGCCTAAGTGCTTGGTTTCCCACTGCCAGACGTTAAGCACCTTCCCACAAAACTCCTGGCAGGAAAGCGGCTCTCCCAGCCAGCATCCCATCCCTGTCTCTGTGGTCTCAGAGCCCTGAGCCCCCCTCCACTCCTGCTTTTGAAGCAGTTGTTGGTATCTAGAACCATGGATAAGAGGGGCACATGGTTTGTTACGGGCTAGCACAAACCCGTGTGCTCTAGATCAGGGAGCAGACACCCAGGACCCCATGGGGTCCACTGGGGGAGGCCACAGCACCTCCCACCCACCCTCAGGAGGCCATGTTTATTTTTCTCTTACTTCTCAGACCTGGCCTTAATGTAACATGAGAGGAGAGGTAGGAAACACAGTCTGTCTTTGTGGACAGAGAGAAGAGAGCATTCCTCTTAAATATTTATTATTCAAGCTCTGCTCTACACCTTATGGAAGGGAGAGAGAGGGAGGGAGGGAGGGAGAGAGAGAGGGAGAGAGAGAGAGAGTTTTCTATCAGCCACACACAATAGAGACAGAAACCATATTCTTCCTAAACCAAACTCCGTTTCCCTCTTGGCTATGATGTGGTCCACTTTCTAACAATAGAGGGTCCCATCTTAACCTCAGGAAAATTCTTCCCAGTACACATCCTTCAACCTCATCCTCGTTTGCCCAAGTTCCTACTCAAAAGTGTCACTGGCATACACAAATTTTGACTTTTTTCCGTGTAGTAGCCATCCAATCCCATAATGCCTCATCTTACCCAGCTGCAATCCTCCTCGGTGTTAGTATTTACCTTGTGTGCGGCAACAGTCACACCTCAGCCTCAGAGACAAGGGATTTCATTCAATGACTAGTTACTACCGTTTCCCTCCCATGTTAGGGACAGAGAAGGCAGTGTTGAGTTGTGACCCCCGCCCGGGGCAGAGGCCACTTTGAGGACCACTCTAACTTGTACATCTCCAGGTAGCAGTGGGAAGCTTTATCCCCTCTCCACGCCTCAGCTGACCTCAACTCCTCTCTCTCTCTCTGAGCCTATCCCTGCCCTTCAGCTGAGCTTGGACGCTCAGTCGAACATGAACACGTCCCAGGGAGCTCCCAGGCCCAGGAAAGCTGAGAACATCCTCCTCTGCCTGAACCCTACCCACCCTCTAGGGATGTCCTTCCTCCTGTGCCTCGAGTCTGCCATCTGAAACACACCCACTCCCTAGACACCAGCATCCTGGGCACTGTACCAGAGCCCAGTGCCTGGTTTGTTCTCCCTCGCTCCCTCCCCCACTCCCCTTCCTTAGGCTGGGGAGCTGTTCTCAAATGCTGATTCCACACTTGACTTTGAGGGAGACTAAGGCTGAAGGGGTGGTGAGCAGGGGACGCTCTCTTCCCAAGCAGGAAAACTTGAAGCTCTTCCATCAGGCCTGATCTTGACTATCTTTCAGACCACCAAAGGGGTTTCCAAAACTCTCTCTCATTTGCTGGCCTTGACTCCGGGAATCTCAAGACTCGGGAAGCACTCTGTCCAAACACCATGAATGAAGGCACCCTTGATCTCCTTCACACACACCTACTTTCTGGGAGTCCGGCGGGGGTGGAGGGGGGGGATAGAGGCACCCCCTGTCAGCACAAGGCATGGGGTCTCCAGGAAGCTACTGACCTGTCTTTTAGTAAATGCCCCACACTGTTGTGTCTTTTGAGATTTTGTTCCCACGTTTTGTTTGTTTAAAAAAATATAGCTTTTTTCTTGCCTCCCTTGTAGCCGGGGTTGCGACCTGTCTGTCATTTTTTCCCGCTGCCAGTGGACCTTCCCGAAGCAGTCCCTCGGGCCCTTCTACTCTGCTGCCTTCAGTCTGTGGTAGGCTGGGAAATCAGACAACCGATTATGTAGTATCAACAGTGGCTGTGTTGTGGGCAGAGTACCGTGCCCAGCACCTCTAAGTTACAGGCTTTAACTTTATCCTTAGAACAGCTTTACCCCGGCTGCACAGAGGACAACATCGGGACCCAGAAGCACAAAGTGACAGAGATGGGACTATAGTTCCCTCCGCACCCAGAACCCCCTCCACCCTTCTTGGCTGCAGCTGGGGGAGGGGCAAGGGCACAACTTCTTCCCATTCTCTTCCTTTTCTCACATCCAAACACTCAACAGTGTTGCCTTACTTCTTAAGTGACACCTAAGGGCTACCAAGGCTCAGAGGAGGAGCCTGGCTAATAGAGAGGATCAGCGTTTCAATGGGGGTATGAAACCCAAGTGTCCTGGAAGTTGTTTCCACAAGACAGTCACCCTAAGATCTGACCATGCCTGAAGAATTTGACTCAGTAGTTTATCTCCTAACCATGTTGGGGCAAAACCACATCTCGACATTTCTTCCTCTTCTCTCCCCTTTTCTTCTCTGCCCGCCACCTCACTGTCTCCCCTCACTGGTCTTCCCCCTCCTCCACTTGTCTCCAGGCCAAGCTGGCCTCAAGCTTCCTAGGTAGCTGAGAACGACCTTAAACGTCTGATGCTCTGGACTCTACCTCCCAGATTCTGGGATTATAACAACACATCACTAGGCCCAGTTAACACAGTACTGGGGATCCAGCCCAGGGCTTCATGCTAGCCAGACATGCGCTCTGCCAACTGAGCTCCATAACCCAGCCCCAAAAGCTGATTTCTAACTCGGGCTCTTTCACAGCAGTCAAGCGTGTGCTCTAGGCCAGACACCATGCTCAACCTGTACCAAACTATTTCTTTTGAGTTAGAAGGTGCATATTCGGTTCAGGCTTTCTTGCTCCAAAACTTATAATCTCAAAGTTTAGTTCTAAATTCTTTTGAGGTGAATACTTTTCCCATAGCAGACTAAGATGTAACACTGGTGTATAAACTCAGACACACACACAATTTTGTTCTCACCATGTCGAAATTACAATTTGTATTCATCAGACTAGATAGAAACTAGCAGTTCCTAGGCCCCAGCTCTGGGCTAGATCATCAGAGTCTCAATTTCCTTGAAGCCCTGCCCCAACCTCTAGCCTGTCCCCCCCCACAGCTAGCCTTAAACGCTCTGTGCTGACCCTCTGAACCTCCCAAATACTGGGATTATACAACTTAAAATTTAAGTCTTAATCTATGATGGCTACATCGCAAACTGCTAAGTAAAGTCTATAATTTTTTTTTTTTTAGAAATAACAGCCCATTATTTGTTACAACAGGTGATTTATTGAAATTGTTAATGGGGGGGGATGCAAGTTTATTCGTTATCATCATAGAAATAAGCCATGCGATTTGTTTTAACCTTACACCAACCGTGCACCATCCACACAGGTCGTCACTTGTGGTTAATTAAAAAAAAAAAAAAAAAAAGCCTGTGCCCCATTGTGACAAAGGCCAGCACTGTCTACTGGGGTGACTGGTGCAGAGTCTATGGCAGTGCTGGCCCCTTTGGTTACCCCGCCTGGTGACCCCCTCAACTAGCACCATGCCAAGACATGGGGAATGGGAAAGATATGGCTGTCACCAGAGGTGGCTTTCTGGGGACTGCTATAGGGACCAGCTGACAGATGGCCCTGGGCGGAGCTACCTCTTGCTCTGTACAGCATGGCTTAGTCACTAATACTAGAAAATCAAAAGACTCTGCACAAATATAGGACTCCAGGTGTTCCTCTAAGAATCATCAGGACTGGCCCGGCCATCCTGGGCTCTCATTCTCCATGAAAGGGAAGTGCCAGAGGTCACCCCTTCAGGGGTGTCATTGTATGAATTCATAGAGTCCCCTGGAACTGTGCTATACAGCCGCCCTGCTCATAATCCCCAGAGACAATGGACTTCTACACTGTTTTTTTTTTTATTAACATCTATATTAATATTTGGATTATGATGTTTGAAATGTCAGCTTATAGCTTAGCCATGTTGTTATAAAATACATAGACAGCTATAAGATATTCTGCATTTGAGATAATATAACACAGCCATTTCCACCAAGTTCTATTGAAATCCCCAAAGCTGGGTGAGAGGCTATGTATTATGGCTCTCAGGAACTTCTGTGGCAGAGCATGTAGACGAATTCTGGGAAACTAGTGTGTACAGTGAGGAAGCCTTTCCCTTCCAGTGCCTCCTTCAGCTTGGAAAACAGGAAAGGGCTTCGGATCCTTCCTCATGGCAGCAGCTCCTGACTCCTGACTGACAAACATAATAGTTTACAATTTACTTACATTATAATAATGACTTCTCACTATCGGAAATATTAGATGCTCAACCTGACAACGTTTAAGATGTTAAGGATGCCGAGAGCTCAGAGACCACGTAACAGACACAGCCTTCAGAGCTCAGGGCACCGAGCACAGGAAGCCCAGTGCCTTTATTCCACACAAGCCCAGATCCGTCTGGAGACGCCAAGAAACCTACCCAGAGTTAGCCCTAATTGCTGGAATCTGAACCACACTGTGGGACCCCTGTGCCCTTGTTGATCTCACCCTTGCAATGACATGAGTCAGGGCCACTACCAGGAGCTGCAGAAATGGCTGTGGAGGAAATGGGTGACAAACCTGCTCCCTGAACGAACTCCATCCTCAGGACTCTGTGAAATTTTAATTTCCTCTTCGGAAATTTAGGTCAATAAACGTGCATGCTCCTACTGCAAAGTGCATGTCTCTTTTAACTTGGAGGCCCTGCCTTCCCCTGTTGAATACATGTTTATTTTGCAACGTAATCCCAGGAGATTGGCACCCATGAGAGGAATGACTGGGGCTCTCAAAGCTATTTCTGAGCAGCCTGTAAAGTGTCAAGAAATTTATAAAAGTCTCTTTTATACCTAACGAGAAGTAAAATGTCTTAACACAAGTCATCTGAGAGATTTATTTTGCCTGTTCTGACTGCCCATGGCACACATCTGTTAACGACCCTCAGCCTTCTCTACACGTGAAGCGGATCTCAGGGCGGGCAGGGCCTGTTAACCCTTAGCTGTCACAACAGAACCTTCAGGAATCTCCAGTGGAGAAGGAAAAAGAAAGCTTCGTGAATAGAAGCCACCGAAACCCCAAAGCGTAAGTGTATGAGGCTGAGACGGGGAAGCCTGAGCCTGTGTCTGGGGTGTGTACTGTTCTTTTCCCAAATGCCTCTCTCCTAATGTCTGCCCTTGAATTTGTACTCAAGCCTTCCTCTAACGCCTACAACACTGCTAAAACATATACCCAGTGAAGGTCAAATACAGCCTGCTCGATTTTAATGTAGAGTAAGTGACAACCCAGAGCCCCACACGAGGTCCCAGGGGTGGGGAAGGTTCTGGAACACAGGTCTCAAGTGTTTTCTAACCCATGATCTTCTGAGAACTGCCCAGGTACAGAGTTCTGTGGTGGTATTGTGTTCCCCGAAATATTGTGCACGCTAATAAACTTATCTGGGGTCAGAGAACAGAACAGCCACAATATTAAACAGAGGATAGGCAGTGGTAGCACACGCCTTTAATCCTAGCATTCCAGAGGCAGAGATCTACCTGGATCTCTGTGTGTTCAAGGCCACACTGGAAACAGCCAAGCATGGTGACACACACCTTTAATCCTAGCACTCCAGAGGCAGAGATCTACCTGGATCTCTGTGTGTGTTCAAGGATACAGCCAAGCATGGTGACTCACGCCTTTAATACCAGGAAGTGAGCCTTTAATCCCAGGAAGTGATGGCAGAAAGCAGAAAGGTATATAAGGCGTGAATACCAGGAACTAGTCTGGTTAAACTTTGGGCCTGGTTAAGCTTTCAGGCTTTCGAGAAGCAGTTCAGCTGAGATTCATTCTGGATGAGGACTCAGAGGCATCCAGTCTGAGGAAACAGGATCAGCTGAGGAACTGTCGAGGTGAGAAAGCTGTGGCTTGTTCTGCTTCTCTGATCTTCCAGCGTTCACCCCAATACCTGGCTCCAGGTTTGTTTTTATTAAGACTCTTTAAGATTCATGCTACAGAGTTCAGCTCAGGGACTTTCCTCAGCTTCCTTTTCTCCTTGGGGACAAAGGGACTACTTGAGCTGATGAAACACCATGACCATGTGCACGGGGGCTTGGACAGACATGCCTTTCTCCTGGCCAGGGTCTGCACTCCCTCATTCCACGGTACGAGTCCCCTCCTCCACCCTGGCTCACGTCCTTCGCTCTTCTAACTACCTAGCAATGCTATCAGTGATTCTATCTCGGGCCCACGACGTAGTCCGCCTAACTGACCTACATCCTTTCAACGCTCTCTGTCCTTTTTCCTCCTCTAGAAAGAAGAAAGGATGAAGAAAATGTTCTTGGAATCCGTTTCTGGCAGAGTCTTCAGAGCTTTGCTTAAAATTGTTAGTGAAATGCTTGACATTTTTCCTTTCCTTTATAAACATTATGGGCAAATCATTCAGAATCCTAATGGAAAGTAATTTCCCATTAATGCAGGCTGTAAAATGTTCTTTTCTTTTGAAACTCTGCCTGGGAAACAAACAGTGCAGGGCCCTTTTACACTCAAAAATTCCACCTACAAATCAGCAAAGCTCAGTGACAGACGTGCCACAAGGGGACCCCAAGGGAAACTTGAGGAAGTGGCCAGCACAGGCACATGGCCACGGTGGCACCAGGGTGACTCCACAGCCTCGGAGAACTGAGCTTCTGGATACAGCCATCCTAAAAGCCAGCTGGGCATCACCTGCCTTACAGTTTCCTCAGCCGAGGGACAGAGCTACTGGCCAAGGAGAAGGGACAGGAGCTCGGAAGTGCACAGGCTGGGTGAGGAAGCCAAGGGCTCCCTTGTCCTGGCCTGGCTCCCCTCCACCAAGCCAGACGCAGGCGGCATTTGTCCTTGACCAACACATACTGACTGCACACCCCATGATCATGAATCATTGAAACAAATCATTCCCAATGCTCTTAAACATTGTTACACTTGCTAGGATTTCCTCTGTGTGGGGGGGTGGGGGGAGTGGGGGGAAGTGTGTATGCATATACGTGTGCATATGTGTGTGCTTGTGTGTATGTGGTCTATGCATGTCTACATGTGTGTACATGTGTGTCTGTGTGTGTACTTGTGTGCATGTGGTCTGTGCATGTCTAAATGTATGTAGGTGTGTGTACATGGTCTATGCATGTGTATATGTATGTACGTGTGTGTACATGTGTGTTGTGTGTGTGTATATGTGTATGTATGTGTGTGTGTGTGTGTCTGTATGTGGAGATCAGAGATCATTGTCATGTATCTTCTGTCATTCTCTGTCTTAATTTTGGGGCATGGTCTCTCACTGAACCAATGGAGTTCACTGATTCTGCATGACAAGCTAGGCATTCCTCCTGTCTCTACCTTCCCATCCCTGGGCTAACGGGTGCACACTGCTACACCTGTGTTTTCATGTGGACACAGAAGATCTGAATCCGGGTCCTCGCACCAGCATGGCAAGCATTTTACCAAAACTGAGCCATCGCTCCATCCCCGAGTATCCCTTCTTAATGGTATAAACAAGGACATCTGCAAGGGAAGGTACCTATTACTGCTACGTACTGACTGTGTGACCTACAGAGAACTCCCACTTGATCCCCGAGTCCCCTTACTTATGTGTAAGATGGGGTCCATCAGTATCAGAGCTGCATGTATCTAGTAGACTATCTAACCCGGTGCCACACTGCAGTGTAGCGGCGAACATCATTACTAGTTACCATGGTTTTGTTCCCATCGTCACTCTCGGTGACATTAGCATGAGGAAGAAAGGAGGCCCATGCACAAAGCAACAGAGACGACACCGGCATACTGCAGACCTCCAATGCTGGGGACCCTGTACCTTTTCCTGACATTTCATTCAGATGCTTTATTCCTCACAGAACTCCTGTCTCCACACTGCCAGTCTGAGACTGGGACCAAAGGAAGCCAGGTCCATCTCACAGCCAGTAAGAGATGGTGTTCTGGGTGAACCTCATCCCAGGTCCTGGAATTCTGTCTCCAAGAACAAAGCCCTAGCCGGGTGCATGCTGTAAGGGAGGAAGGCAAGGCCAGAACTAGCTGGATGGCTGGGATTGGCTTTATCCAAAGATAATACCCTGGAGGTGAAAGGTGGGATTGTACTCATTTTTCAAAGTTTTAGTTCATTTGTTTATATCCACCACTTTTCTAAACAGAAAGCTTGAAATGGCTTCTAGAAAAATCTGTATTCAGAGTAAAGATTCATTTCAGGCCCAAACTAGGCAAATTATAAAATGTATAAAACTATACATTTCATCCAAATAACCAGAGTTCTGAGACAGGGAGGCAGGCACCACTAACAGATGACTGGGGTAAGAGACATACTCTGGGACTGGCCCAGCAAAGCAGGATGCAGGTTATCCCCAGCAGACAGCCAAGGGGCAGTGTGCTTCCCAGCAGCCAGAGAAAGTGGTGATGCTTAACAGTATGCACGACTTCCTTAAAGCGGCCATGACAATTCTTCAAAGCCACTGACTTTCCCAATGGGGGATTTGCATTTATGCAAATATGTGTTGTTGAAATACAATGTTAAAGATGTCTTCAAAACAGATGAATACTGCCCACAGCATAGCTCAGCCTACGTGCATCTGTGTTTATGACCATGCCGTCATGGGAACCACTTAACTTTTTCTTTTCTATTGCACTTCACACCTAACCGTGGTTCTGTATAATCCATACATCACGACATTTGAATAGACACACAGTATCTCACTTAATCTGCCAAAACCTACTTATCATTGTCCAACTATCAACAAAGTGTCTACAGATAAATAACCAGCCACCAGGTTGTTCCCATATACAATTTCTCAGAGATTATTTACCAGGTATACAAGAATACTCTGTGCTTAAATTATTCCTTTAGGATGTGTTTCTGGGAGTGAACCACTCAAGTGCACAGACACTTGAAAGGCAACTACACGATTTCCCAGTGAGTCATGTCAGGGGTTGGCAAACTGTTGGCCGGATAACGTAGGAATGAAACCCAGTTATCGCTCATTCACTCATCTATGGACATGTTCGACTATCTAACAATGAAGTGCAGTAGTTGTTACAGAGACCACACGGCCCTGTAGAGACCATAAGTCTAACATATTTACTGTCTGGCCCTCTACCAAAATGTCTGCCCACACCTAAGTGATTCTAACGTATGACTCCACAGCGCTTGTGAGATTGCGCCCAAGTGCCACATTTGAACAGAAATGGAGTCTGCAGCCCCCAACAGAAGGCCGTGAGTGACAGAACAGGCACTTTCTTCCACTAACTTTCTAGTATATGCAGGAGGGAGTTGTACTCTGTCTACCCAACTCTTCTTCCTCTTCCTCTTCCATGGTGATAAAATTAAAGGTAAGATCTGGATCTCCAGCTGCATGTGTCATGTGACTAAGCCCTGGCCAGTGGGATGGGAGGGAGGTGATGTGAGCGAGTCACTTACGCTCAATTCTTTAAAGGGAAACTCTATACCTAGACTTCCATCCTTCATTTCTTGAGTCTCTTGGAAAAGGTGGCTACTATTACCTCAGTGTAGAAACTGTTACCAGAGCTGGGCATTGGCACAATAAAACCTGCAGCCAGAGACAGTGACTCAGAGGGCAGCAATGGTGAGAATGTGTGTGTGACAGGTATGAGTGCCTGTGATGCCTGTGAGGTCACAGCAGAGCATCTGGTCCACGTTTTACGTGTGACAACCTTGAAAGCAGACCACAGACCAGGAGCTCTAAAAAAGGAGGTGGGTAAAACTAAGTGCTCATGCGTATTAGTTACTCCCTGTAGAAGGTGGAGAGCTAGCATAAGAAGGCTGAGAATGACCGGGTCTGTGAGAAAAGATACCAGGAAAGAGCGGAGGTTGAGAGCCGGGTGCTAGGAAAGCTATCTGCTTCAAGAGCCCTAAAGAACTGAAGGGAGCCGGGCGGTGGTGGTGCACGCCTTTAATCCCAGCACTCGGGAGGCAGAGGCAGGCGGATCTCTGTGAGTTCGAGGCCAGTCTGGTCTACAGAGCGAGATCCAGGAAAGGCACAAAGCTACACAGAGAAACCCTGTCTTGAAAAACCAAAAAAAAAAAAAAAAAAAAAAAAAAAAAAGAACTGAAGGGAAGCAAGCTGCTGTTTCGAATACTTCTCAGAGACCTAACTAACCCAGAGGAACCCAGACATGTGTCAAGGGCTTATGATTTGTCCTTCGTCACTGTTGCTTCAAGTGGCCTCAATCCAACCTCTACAAGCTGAGCAAGGGCAGCAGGGGCCTGACAAGCAGGAAAGATGTCAAGCTGCCTGAGGGGCTGTGTCTAAGAAGGGACCGAGGTTCTGGGCATCCAGGATTGCTGGGAACATACAGGGCAGAAGTTCACTGTGGTTTTGATGGAATCAAACTGTGACAGGCCAAGTGGTGATGACACACACCTTTAATCCCAGCACTTGGAAGGCAGAGGCAGGAGGATCTCTGTGAGTTCAAGGCCAGCCTGGTCTACAGAGTGAGTTCCAGGACAGCCAGAGTGGTTACACAGAGAAACCTTGTCTCGGAAAAAGAAAAGAAAGAAAGAAAAAAAAACCACAAAACTGTGACAAGTGCAAGCTAACCTGGAAATCTCTGTACTATGTAAGCCTCAAGGAGTCACACGGCACAGTATCAACCTAAAAGACAACAACTTCCACGGCCGGTGTCAGATGTGACATTTCTGAGGAAGCACTCCTGGGGCCATCAGGATGTAGGACAGAGAGGAATCGACCTCCCCACCACACACACTCTCACACTCACACACACACACATACACACTCTCTCAAACACACACACACATACACAGGAGAATTGAACAAGAGTTTAATCAAGATGAGTCCTTCACTGCCAGGGTGAGGGGTCCCTGCAATATCTGTTCAGTAAGACTCCATCAGTGTTAGGGAGTTGCACCTGCTGTATATTTCTGCTTGCTGTGGTTTCAGTCTTGCTATCAATATTGATCTGTACATGTGCCCAAAATTCATCGACTGCAACTTAATTCCCAGTGAGTCTAGGAGCCTTCCCAGCATGATGAGTTCATAAAGACAGCCCTCATTCATGAGGTTAGTGCCCTTACAATATTAAAAGGTCCAGGAGAGCTTATATGCCGTATCCACCATGCATGAATTAGCTAGAAGCTGCCATCTATGACACATGGCCACATACCAGTCACCAAATCAGGTGACGATCCAAAGAGTCTATTAAGCCAAACAATGCATAACCAACGTGGCTGCAGAGGGACTTGGGGAGGCACTATCTGGGGGTTCAGACTTGTATCCTCATGGTGGATGTGTGCCATTTTAGTCATTTAGTGACAGAGAACCGAGAGAAGCAATCTTTAAGGTGGACAGTTTGCTTCGGCTGGTAGTCTCAGAGGTTTCCTTTCCTGGCCCATTTGTCCCAGGGGTGACAGCGCTTCACAGTAGGTGACAAACCGAAAAAGACTGGGGGTCTTAATGTCCCCATCAAGGGTGTGCCCCAGCGTGAGCTCAGTCCACTAGGTCCCAACTGTTAACGGCTCCACCCGCTCAGCAGTGCTGCGGCCTGGAGGCCACGCCTCTAATACAGGTGCCTCCGGGCAAGATCCAGGATCCAAACTGCCACAGTAGAGAGAGGTACGACAGCTTTGGACCCCAGACCTGCCAATCACCAGAACATCTCCTTCCTACGTCTCCCACTCTCAGGCGTTTGGTGACAGCAGCATGGACAAGCTCAGACACCACTGTGAGGAGGTGCTTAGACACTCCATTTCCTAAGCTGCTTTGTCCTTCTTGGTGGCTGTGACCAGAATGTGCGTGTCACTGCTTGCTGGCTTAAGAGGACACGTGTGCTCTCTCTCCCTGTCCTCCTGGCTGGAGTCGTAACGAGCAAGGCAGCAACCTGGGGGAAAATGGCCAGGACGGCAGAGCGTCCCTCAGCTAAAGCCTCTGAGTGAGTCGGTGGGTGGGAAACACCCTCCTTTGGAATTGTTCTCCCCAGTCATTGTACAACATGCAAGCCTTGTGATGTTGCATGTGGTAGTCTTTTGTTTGTTTGTTTGTTTAATGGAATCTAGTGTGAGCCTGATAACATCATCTCCACAGAACTTGTCTGAGAATGATACTCTCAATGTTTCTTAATGAGGTAAATGCCACTTAGATCATGAAAGGTGACACTGCTAGGAACACTGCATTTTCCTTTTTCTCGTGTGTGTGTGTGTGTGTGTGTGTGTGTGTGTGTGTGTGTGTGTGTGTGTGTGTGTATGATGTAAATGCATGTGTGTACGTGTGTGTATGCATGTTCTCATGGGTGTGAATACCCCTGGGGGTGCATGTACACACCTGTATGTATGCCAGTGGAGGCCAGAGCTGTCCACCTTGTATTTGGAGGCAGGGTCTCTCATGTGAACCCAGATCTCACCGATTCAGCTAGTTAGTCTAGCCAGCCAGCTAGCTCCGAAGACCCTGTCTCTGTCACCCAAGGCCTGGGACATTAGGTGGAGATGCCTACCTGGCATTTACATGGATGGCATGGACACTGGAAATTCATACTCCAGCCCTCAGGCTTGCCCAACAAGTGAGCCATCTCCCAGCTCTGGGAACATTATTTTTCTACTAATGACAAATCATTGTTATAGATTATGGAGTAGATGTCTGCACTGAGACTGCAGAACTGTGTCTTTGGTTTTTCATGACACACAGGGGTTGGAGAGATGGTTCAGTGGTTAAGAGCCGTGGCTGTTCTTGCAGAAGACCCAGGTTCAGTTTCCAGTACCTACACAGCAGCACACAACTCTAACTCCAGCCTCTGGGGATTTGATGCCCTCTTTTGGACTTTACAGGCACTGCCTACACATGGAGTACATACACACATTCAGGCAAAACACTCACACGCATAAAATAAAAACAAGTTTTCAAAATTTGATGTGTAGAAGACCACCTGACAGAACTTGCAGACAAACAGCACAGAAGTGCCATGGAGAATCCTGTTGTCATGTTAGTCCAGACCAACCTAGTGTGTGGCACGGACTGACCTGGAGGTGTGAGAGTTTTAAAGAAGTTTGTGGAAACAGCACAAAAGTGTGTGCATCCCTGTGTGTGTGTGTGTGTGTGTGTGTGTGTGAGAGAGAGAGAGAGAGAGAGAGAGAGAGAGAGAGAGCGCCACATCCACTCACTTCCCTGATACTCAGCTTCTACCCACAACAGTTCAGTGGAGATTGTAGCGTCAATGGAAAACAGAGGCAGGCGCATACACAGCACAGGAGCAGCAGGAAAAGCAAGAGGGGGCATTTTAAGACTCCCGGTTGAAGGGAGCCATATTTATAATGTGAATATTTATTTTAAATGGTGATAAGTCAAGTGGATGGGCAGAGAGTGTTTGGGAGGCAGAAGGAGTTAAGGCCTCAGCTTCCATATCAGGAAAACATGAGGGGCTCAAAACAAAGTAAGAATGATCCAAACATTTATTCTCAACCATAGAGTTCAACGGCAAACAAGTGGCAAACACAATTGGAAGCGGTTTCTTCTGGGAGCAGGAAATTAGCCTGGGGACTAAAAGGGGGCTGCTGTTTGTCATGGCTGTAACCCTTAAACGCCATTTTCTTTTAAAGCTATATGCAGATTACCCTGATAGTTTTGATTTTTCACTGAAAGAAAAAAACCTATGACAATGTTGGGGGAAACTCAGACCTCAGCTTCTCTGGCCATGTGTGTTCCAAAAAGGCCACCTGGACATCTGGGAGCAAAGCAAATGAATGCCAACCCAAGTCTCACACCTGTGCAAACAGAAGCTCTATGTGGATTGTGGACTTAAGAAGGAGGATGGGAGGAATATCTTCAGCATTGAAGGCAGAGAATGCTCAACATTCCACACCAAATGCATAGTTTATATGAGAAAAAACCTGAAACATAGGACTCTACAATGAAAAGTTCTGATCTGTGAAGAGCTCATAAAAAAATACAAAGAAAAGACACAGAGAGAATACATTGAAAACCATATGCACATCTCAAAGGACTTCTGTTTAGCCTATGGAAAGAACTGACAAAGATCAACAGTAGAAATAGAAATAATTTAATTATAAAATGGGTGAAGATGTGAAGAGATGTTTCATCTGGAAGAACACATGTATCAGGCTTTCTTTTGGGCCACCAACCAGCTCCAAATCATGACACAGAGACTTATTATTAATTATGAATGATCAGCCTTATCTTATACTTGTTCCACTAGCTCTTATAACTTAATTTAACCTGTTTCTCTTCATCTACATTTTGCCTCAGGGCTTTTTACCTTTCTTTCATTCTGTATGTCCTACTCCACGTCTGGCTGGCTGGCAGCTGCCTGGCTGGCTGGCCCCAGGCATCTCTCTCTTTTTCTCCCTCATTCTCTCTTCTCACTCTCTAGCCTAGACTTCTCCTCCTACTTATTCTCTCTGCCCACCAGCCCCACCTATCCCTCTACTGCCTAGCTATTGGCAGTTCAGCTTTTTATTAGACCAATCAGGTGCCTTAGGCAGGCAAGGTAAAACATCAACACATCTTTACATCATTAAACAAATGCAGCATACACAAATGTAACACACATTTACATAGTTAAAGTAATATTCTGAAACAAACAAATGTAACACACATTTACATAGTTAAAGTAATATTCTGAAACAAACAAATGTAACACACCTTTACATAGTTAAAGTAATATTCCATAACAAACACACGCCGTAGACATGCGCATCGTTCTCCACATCGTTATTAATGTGGCTAAAATACAAAGCAGCAGCAAACGCTGGCACAGATGTGGAGAGACAGAGTCGCACACGTTGTTGGTGGGGACATGAGATGGCTCCGCCACTTCGGTGGCTTGACAGTTTCATTGAATTTACAAAAAGAAACCCCAGATGACAAAGACCTAACCTAAATAATAAAGAACAGGTTTTTAAAGTAGTAGAAAAGCAGAGCAGAATAATCCGAGGGACAGGAAAACTTCTCAGCAGGCCACAAAATGTACGAATCATAAACAAAAATATTGATAAAGTTGGCTATACCAAAACAAGAGTGTCTATGTCCCCAAAACAAAATTAAACAAGGCAAATAAAACAAAGCCAAAAGCCCCTCCCAAGGTTTGGGGGTGAGTGGCAAACAGAGGAAGAAAGCTATTACCAACCCATATGTACGATCTCCCACAGATCACAAAGGCAAGGCAAATTTTCTAAGATAAAGCAAATGATGTAACTCAGATAAATAAATGCTAGTGATCAATTAAAACAGAAACGTTCTAATCTAGGGGTTTCAGAATGGTTAAAATGGAGACCAAACACCATTTTTTTACGTAGAAATGCTTGACGAAAATTGAGGTCTGGCACACACCGATATAGCATAGCTATTTTGGAGTGGGCACCATCACTTCAATACCTCCAACCCTTGCTTTCTTGCTGACTCAGCAATTTCATTTCTAGACTGTCTTGCTCAGCTGTATACAGAGGCAGAAAAAGGAGGAAGGGTGGTCACTGTTGCAGTTAATAGGGGCCATGCAAAAGCATGAAGTTGCTAAGCACAGTAAGAGAGACCTATGGACAAAACAGAAACAACTACAGGAAAGAGCAGTGCATTTTGGAAAGAAAACTGTAGAACTATACAGTTGCTTTTGTTTTGTATTTACAAAACAAAAAAAAAAATTAAGACTATGCTACATGTGAAAGACATGTGCCAGCCACAGATAGGACAATATCCATTCTCAGTCATTAGGAGAGGCTTTGTCTAGGGAGGAGACCAGATGCAGCTGGAGATCATAGAGAGACGCCAGGAAAATATACATCATTCGAATTTGCCCTTGGTTTGTTTTACTCCAGATCCTATTTAAAATCTAACCGGACAGTTCTTGAGATGGTGTCAGCCGCATCTCAGGTGCTCAGAGAGCGCTAATTAAGACTTTCTAACAGTTGGGAAGCTATTGTGAAGGTGTTAGCCCTTTAACTATAGACGATAGCAGAGCAGCTATGGTTCTTTAGCCAAGGGACTGTCTGGTGACCAATACTAGAAGACATTAATTAGTACAGGATGGACTTCTTCCCAGTACTGCTTTTCAAAACCTCAACCCCTGACCATTGGAATTGAGAAAGGAGGAAACTCGTCAATCAACCAAAGAAAGTCCATCCGTTTCTGGTGTATTCCCACCAGCAGCCTCACCGAGGATGAGAGCACCTAACTGGAGACCCCACGGGCACACTTCAGATGGCTAACTTACCTGATATCTTTGAGGAAGTGCTGGAGACTCCATTGAGGTCACTAGAACTTGCCGCGTTCACAGGCTTTGACTGGTATTCTCGCTTGGGGATTGCGGAGGAATACGCTATTCTGTAAGACACATGGGAGGCCAAGTCAGACCTCTGTCCCAGACCACAGAGCCTCCACAGGCCTTTGCTTTTCTTGAGGAGGACCCAATGGGAGTGTGGGAGCAAGGATTGTGCACATGGGCTTCTGAGTGCCCGCCCACAGTGTCAGGGACACGACCCAGGAGCAGTTCGTCCATTAAGTTCTAATTGAAATTCATGTGGAAGAATGTCCTTATAATGTCCCTGAGGCTTTAGCAAGCAGACACTGCCCTAGGCTAGCTGCTTTCTTTCTTCTCTGCTGGACAGGGAACCATCCAAATATGCTCACACAACACCTAGAAGGTCATCTGAATGGCCCTCCCCCCACCACCCATAACTACAGCACGGATTGAAGCAAAAATCTCTCCAAATCTATTCATTACTATAATCCTATGTAAAACAATCTTCTGTTATAAAGCCGAGTCAAACACAGGGTAGGTTTAGCCCAATAATTGTATTAATAGGGTTGCTGTGCACACTATAAATGATATTACTGATTTTCAGCAAGTAGGGATTGCATTGATCATGAAAGTCCCGAGGCAGAGAATAGTATTTCTCTGTCATTCCGAAGGTACTATGGACTATTTCAGTGTCTAGAATCAGTCATAGGAACACAGCCTAATAACACTTTTCATGGGCTTCACATAGTTCTGAGCATCACCTGGCTCTCTCTGCACCCCTAGATGTTGGGAATGGAGCCCACACTCCACCTCTCAACAGGAAACAGAGAGTGAACCTTTTGGCAAGTCAAGGAAACCACAGGAGCTATTTCTCAGGCAGGTAAGCCATAATGCTTGTACGCTGTACACAAAAAAAGTTGGGGGGTGGATATTAATAAAAAGAAAAGGGAGAAAAACCACTCCAGCCCTTTACCCAGGTCTGCTCTCTTGTCCCAAGCTACATATGTGTTATCTTAGCCTCATCTCATACCCAACCTGAAAGCCAGCTAGAGAGAATTCCAAACAGAATGGGCAGGAGGGGCTGGGAGACAGATGCCGGCCGCACTCTGCAGCCCCTGCCTAAGCAAGGTGAAGGTGCTTACCGTATCGCTAGCTTTTTCTGCAGCTCCTGGAGGATCTCTGTGGACTGCCTGTGATAGTCTAATGCTGCCTCTACAAACACGGCCAGCTGGCTGACTTGCTCTATCTGTGGCAGAAGCGCAAAGTTAGTCCATGATGGCCAAGAGGCCTTGGGATGGCCAGAGCAAACAGGAAGCCTGGTGACAGCAGCCTAGCTCTGCAGGGCAGCTTGGCAACTGCCTCAGCCCTGGCCCATTCCATCTCATGCCATCTTGGAGCCCCACAATCATGATGAAGGTCACATGCAGGGCTGGAGAGGCTGGGAAAACACTGTTAAATTGATTTGTGGTTATGAATCTGCTGTAACTCTACCAAACACCCTTTTAGATCTTAGATTTTGTTTTTAATGCTCTAAAACTCACGGATCTGAAGATGGCAGGGGTCTTAGTTAGGGTTTCTACTGCTGTGAAGAGACACCCTGACCACAGCAACTCTGTCAAAGGAGAACAGTTCATCGAGGTGGCTCACTTACAGTTCAGAGGTTTAGTCCATTATCCTCATGGCTGGAAGCAAGGCAGCATGCAGGCAGACATGGTGCTAGAGGAGGAGCTGAGAGTTCTAACGCCTTGACTCACAGGCAACAGGAAGTAGCCTGAGGCCACACCTACTCCAACGAAGCCCCACCTCCTAATAGTGTCACTCCCTTTGGGGGGCTATTTTCTTTCCAACCATCACAGTGGGAGAGAGCTCTCCCAACTGTAAGTGAAACCAATGCTTGATAGATAGAGCTTCCTTAGAGAAATGTCTCTGTGAGTGCTTTCTAGTCAAGCCAGACCAAGAAACCAAGTCAATGAAGCCGTGATCAGAGAAAACTGGGGCAACAAGCCAGTCACACCTGCTCCAGGGCAAAGAATTGTCTGTCCCATGTGTTTCTGTTACCACCCAACAAAGCATTTTCCCTGAAACATACAGCACAAAGGGATGAGCTGGGGAGACTCCATTATTCCTCTTTTCCACAAACTGACATGCCCAGAAGATCTGCAGAGCTTGAAGGGGGGCCTGAGAGCTTCCCTGTTTAATCAGTGGGGTTGAAGAACCACTACAGCAAATAAGGATTGTTTATGTCTAGAACCTTCTATAGCAAGGCCCAGAGGACTGCGGTAACTCCCCAACTCATCCACCCCACTCCCAGCCCAAATCTCTGGAACTCCAGATCTGGACAGACATACAAATCAAAACCATGCATGCCAGGCTTCGCCAAAATAGCATTTTCTTCAGTAGCATTCTAACCAGCTTTGGGGTAAAATCTGGCCATTTCCTCATTCTGTTCTGTTTTCTCCCTGCACAGCCAACGGAGGACTTGCCTGCTCCACAGACTCACAGTGCTTTCATGTATTGTCAAGAACTCTTTCAGCTGCCTGCCCTTTACTTTCATCACCCACTTATTTTAAACATGGGTTTAATGTGCGTTTACAACATACATGGATCCCACTCATGCCAGGAATGCACTAGGCACATGACTAAGGAAAGCCCTGGCATTGCACTTACTTTACCATGCTCTGTGGCCAGCAAAGCAGCACTGGCCTTCCATTTCCCAAAACCCAATAAACAAAACAAAGACAGCCTGGCCCCTGCAAAATCCTAAGGATTTCTTAAATTTCACCTCCTTGGCTTCTAAGAACATGGCAGAATCTGCTAAGGAAATAACGCTGCTTCCTGGAAACGCTGGAGCTGCATGCTGGGTGAAAAGCGCTAAGACCTCTCTGTCTTTAGTAATAGTAGTCTGTTTTGGACCCACTCTGAACTAAGCTTGCCATTTGCAAGACTTAAAAGGACACCGAAAGGCAACTAAATGAATAACCCTTATGTACACGGGAGTGGGAGTCACAAACTGCTTCTCTGGAACTGCACCTGGAATCCTACACTTGCTAGCTGACTCTGGGGAGACTTGGATCCCAGAGCCCCTAAATGCTTGGGAGACGGCAGCAGCACTGTGATGATGCCCGCACGCCGTGGGTACCCAGGGAGAGCCCGGAGAAGAGCTGCTAGACTCAATTCCTCCGATTGAATGCAAAGGCAAGTCAGACCCAAACTGGATTGTCTATCACTGTGGGGGACCAGAAGCTTCCAGCCCCTCATCCCCACCCCAGGATGTGAGCTGTGTGCTGGAAACCAGCAGAGACGGCCTCTGATTCCAAGGCTACAACTCAAATTAAATGCCTAGAGAGACAGAGCCATGTGAAAGCAACAAACGCGGGCCCTGCAGAATCCAAAGGCCGTCCAGGTGAAACACATCCTCCAATGGCCACATCAAGGAATTTGAAAAGCTGCCTGTTGATCGCATGTGTGGGCAAAAGCTGGGCTATGCTATGCTATACAGCGAGGACACTTGGCAGACAGTTTAAATCAGGGATCTTGAAATGAGGTGGCATTCTGGGTTTCCAGGGCGGTCCAACACATCTATAGATTGCTTTTGGGCTGAGGATGCAGCACGGCTGGTAGAATGCTGGCCTTGCATGCACTGAGCCCTGGGTTCAAATCCCAGGGTGGCCTAAACAGGAGGTTGTGACAGTAATTCCAGCACCTAAGAGGTGGACCCAGGAGGACAAGGAGTTCAAGGACATCTTCACTGCAGAGCAAGTTCTGAGGCCAGCCTGAACTACGTCAGACTCCATCTCTCTCTCTCTCTCTCTCTCTCTCACACACACACACACACACACACACACACACACACATGCATGTGGCAAATTTTTAAGAGGGAGACAAGAAGCACAGAATCAGAGTGGAAGACAAGACCATCAGAATGGGAGGCTTGAAGACACTCTGCCGCTGATTTTGCAGATGGAGGAAGCCGAGCTAGGGGCTGTGGAGCTAAGGAGGCTGGAAAGGGTGACGACTCAGGCTGCTGCCAACCTGCCCCTCCCCCATGGCCGATTTCCACTCTCCAGACTGGAAGACAACGGACTGATGTTCTTTACGTCACAGTGCTTATGGACCCTCGTTACAGGAGCTATAGAAAATGAACACCACTGCTTTCTTCTCTTCTCCAGCCAAGAGAAATCTAAGGGTGGGCAGCACCGCTAGAGTCTCCATTTCCTGGGGATGGAAGCTGTGGCCTTGAGACTCATGGAGGCAAACTGCCAACTTAGCTCTCCGCTATGCATCCTTGGTCTTCTCTGAGCTGGGCCTGGGAGGCAACAGGCAGTAGGAACTCGACCCCTCCCGTGCGGACAATGAATGCTGCATAAGAACCGTGCACCTATGCGCACATCTAATTCCCCAACCTCTCTCTGGCTGCAAACCAATGCCTAAGTACCAGAATATGAGGCTTCTGGCCCTGGGGGTGGAGGCAGATCAGAAGTGCCAGGGAACTAGAGTCACCATGATCTGTGGAAACCTCAGGGACACTCGCGTGGGAGCTGAACATGAGTCAGGCCATTTGAGCCAACTGCAACGGACCTGGGATTATCCAAAGGAAGAGGGCTCAAGGACTATAGCTTACAAAGGCCTTCCAGCTCAACTGTCTGCAGGAAAGTCACAGAAATGGGCAGCTGAGAAGAAACAGGCTGTGGTACCCCAACCCCAGATGCCTGGGAGCCACAGTATGATTTGCATGAATGGATAAAGAAACGCAAATCTTTGGAAGCGGGCAAGCAGGCCTCTTTCCCAGCTGAAGCCCATGTTTGCTAGGAGGGTCACCTTCTATTTCAAATGGGATAACTCAAGTGACTTCTCACTGTCGTGCTTAAGATCGCTGCTCTTTTGGAGTCCTCGGAGGAACTAGAGGGAATGTCTGGTCATAAACAGAGGTGCTTCTTCCAGTGAATCTGAGTTCGGATCCATGGAGTCCACATTAAAACAACAACAACAACAACAAACCCTGGTTGTAGTGGTGTGTACCTGTAACCCCAGCCCTGGGGAGGTAGAGACAGGAGGACCCCTGGGGCTTGCAGGCAGTCAGTCTAGCTAAATCGGTGATGCAGGAAGACACCCAAAGTCAACCTGTGGCCTCCACCTGTGTACATGTACACACACACACACACAAACACACACAGACACACACACACACAGACACACACACACACACACACACACACACACACACACACACACATGCACAGAGACAGAGAGACAGACAGACATAGAGAGATAGACACACACACACACACACACACACACACACACAAACACGCACAGAGATAGACAGAGACACATGCACACACACACATACACACACACACAGAGATCTAAAAAAAAAATACTTCTCTGGACTCATGGAAAAAAACAAGGAATCTGGAATCTAGTAATTCCATTGGTTCTGTGGATGAAAGGAGGCCTCTGGCTGGGGGATCTGTCAGCTCATGAATGTCACAAGAGCCTGGCCTCTCTGGGCTAGACTAGATATTTTTAAAATGTAATGTGTCTGGTTTCTTCTCAGATCAAAGGCCGGCATTTAATCATGCCAAGTTGTAAGGAATAAACTTCTCAGAGGAGGGTTAAACCTGTGGGTGAGGTGGCATTCCCAAGAAATGGCAATGATTGCTCAGAACCACCCTCCTGCCTGTGCAGCCCTATCTGAGTGTGAACTGTAGTGGGCACATGGCCTTCTCCAAAAGGCAGTCCTCTCTGGGTGCCAGTCACAATCTGGCACAGAAGGAGTCAGTCATGGGCCTGGCCCTCCAAGATCCCTGGGAATCAAGAGAGCCAAAACCACTCCTGGGCTGAAATGGCTGCCTGAGGAGTAATGGAGTCACTTGGCCTCAACTAAGAAGTGAGATCCTCCTGGCCTTGAATCCAGCTCTTTCCAACAATATCAGCAAAGACTGCAATGTGGGGTGAAAGGCCACTCTCCCCTCTTTTACCATTCCCAAATCTTCCTGAAATAGATGAGTAAATCAATGTGACATTTGTCTAGGAATGGTGGAATGAACTACTCAAGTTCCCATGCCATCCCTCCCCTTGTTCCACACCAAAGGTAGATGAGGAATCTAATTTGTGAGATCGGGGGAGCACCCCAAACTACCAGGATACCTGAACTACTCCAGGTTCTGAACTGTTTTCTTCAAGAAAGCAGGCTGTGAAAGTGGCCAAGAGATCCCAGGTGCAGCTGGGTTTCTGAATGGAGGTTTAGATTTCAGATCTAGCTAGACATGTATGTGGGTGTCAGGCTGGTCTGGGAGTCCAGCTGGGCTCACCTGCTGGTTTCTCCATTACAAGAATGTAGACTGGAGGAGGTTTCTATGGTTTGAAGAGAAAGCATTGTATATACACTGTAAGTTTGAAGACAGAGTGAACCTACTTCTACAAATAGTTTTTACTACAAATAAAAATGTAGTAAAAACTTCTACAAATAAATAGTTATATAATCTACACTTGGGAGACCCAGGAAAGACAAAGTCTAAAGTCTGTTCATTCCATTCAAAGCTCCTCCAGGCAGAGCTTTGGCAAACACTTTTTTCTATGCATGTGCTGGTAAATGGTGGCTGTCTTAGGACTGGAGAGATGGCTCAACGCCTAAGAACAATAAACTGCTCTTCCAGAGGACCCTGGTTTGATTCCCAGCACCCACATGATGCTCACAACCCTTTGTAACTCTAGGATGGGGATTTGTTGCCCTCTGTTGGCTTCCATAGGTACTGCTCTCACATGGTGAACATTCATATGCATAATTGTCTTTTAGAGCTCTTACTGTATCTTATCCAGGACAGCGGGAGATGAGGGCTAGGGATGGTGGGTCCAATTGCCCTCTGGAGGGTGAGGTTTGAGCCCTGGAATTCCTGGTGCCACAGAAGCATAGGCAGGAGGTAACCAAGAAGGAGCACATCATCTCAAATGCGTCCTCTCACCCACGTTCCTCACTGTTCATTCTTTAGAGTAGGTGCTTACAAATCCTGATTCCATTCTCTCCTACAGCTGGGCCCTTAGCACTGCCCCTTACTCTGCCCCTGTAACCGTTCTCATGGTCAGAAGCCTGGTGAGGGTTCCTCAGCCAGTGTCAGCACTGTATATGGTGTTTGGGTGGAGGAGCCAGGCCAGCATCCATCAACTGAGGTTGTAGAGAGAGAAGGTGAAATTTTGAGACTTTGGCCCTGAGCTATATACCCTCCAACATGGCTGATCAGAAGGACTATAATTACATCAAATACTTGACTTCTTTGTCAACTTCTCCACTAGACAGAACCCAAACCAGTGTCCGCTGTGCCTGAGATCCCCAGCTCCTCCTAACAATGGCATAAACATCTCCCACTTGTGCTTGGAGGAAGCCAGGGATCTTCTGCCGTCTGCTACCATGCTCTTCCTGAAACCATATTCTAATAGTCTGGCCCCCAATTTCCAACAGGCACAATGCTAATTGTGTCATAGTTTGAATATGAAATGTCCTTCCAGGACCATGCACTGAAGTTTTGATCCAAAGATGGCTATATTTTCGATAACTTATGGAACTTTAAAAAAGAGTAAGCCTAGAGTTTGGAGGAAATAAGACATGGGAGAGGGCAATACTATATCGTATTCTGTATCTTGTCCTGGGGCTGACTCAGCCTCTCCTCCCTCCCCCTCTCTGCCTCCCACCCTGAATTTGATCACTGCAACAGTAGTATCTCTGTCCCACCGTGATGCTCCATGTCACTATAACACAGACATAATGGAGCCAGCTGACCCTGGCTGAGACCTCTAACCCCTGAGGCTAAGCTCATCGTCCCTCCTTTTAAGTTGTTCTCTCAAGTAATAAGTACAAATGAAAATCTGGCCAATTCAGGGTCTAAGCACCGCCAAATCCATCAGGCAGAGCCAGGGGTTGCAGACATACTATGTTTGACAAGCATTAGAGGGGTCCAGTCGTGTTTACTTGGCACCATGATGATATCCTGGGGGAAAATCCAGCCATCACCAACTACCCTGAAGCCCAGCTTCCCAATCATGGCTGGAAAGGCTGAGTGACAAAGGGCGGACATGAAGTTGGTGACCAAGAAGTATCAGAACTCTGTGGACAACATGACGATGGCCTTGGCTTCGTCAGGGAGATGAACCAAAGCCAAGGTGAGAGTAAAAAAAAAGACAGACACCCAACCTCACCTCAGCATGTATTATTAGCACTCCCCTCCCAATCAGATCACACCTACACCTTACCCCCCAGCAGGGGGCAGCACTGGCATTAGCGTGTGGGATAGAGGGTTCAACCGGAGGTTTTTTTACACTTTATCTGGTCAACAGGAGAGAGACTGCCAGGCCACACGGACCTGGAAAAGACAAGGAGGACCCCTTCCTTCCATGTCTGAACGCTGTCATCTCATGAAGAGAAGGAAGACAGTCTGCTGGACGACACCATGACCAGTGGTTCTCCTTAGCTAGAACCTGACTGTGGGAAGGGGTGAAAGCAAGTGTCCTGTGATGTCATCAACAGCACAGCTGAGCCCCGGTCACAACACGCTGGGGAAATGATGGCCCTGGCTATTGCCCTCATCATCATCACTAAAGTCCTCATCACCATGGCCGCCATGACTACAGGGTCCTGGATGAGACAGTGAAGGAAGAACCAGGAGCCTGGTGCCGAGGCGGCCTGGATGACCCCTCGATGTCTCACTGTGTGGTCTCTTCTGATCTCAGGGTTCAGTGGTCAGAGGCTTATGACAAAGGATCGGGCAGAGAATAGAGGGGTACCTCCGCTACCAGCCAAGTTGTGGATCCTAGGAGGGGGAGGGGAGGAAGGGGAGCCCCACTTACAGGAGTGGTACCTTCTCACCTGGGGGTCAACTCCTTAGAGGCACCCTGCAGTCATGTCTGAACTAGGCCCATTCCAGGACCCCTCTGGAGCCCTGGGATAAAACTAGGTCCTACTTTTCCTAGAGGGGACTGACCTGTCGCTGTCAAAGAATGGACCAATGGCTGCATTTGTATGACCAAGTGGGGGGGTCTCTGAATTCTGTTAAAGTAGAGAAAGCACAGATCTCTTGGGCCAATTGTCAAAGCCAGCACTGCTGATTCGGCCTTTCTGCACAGAGAACTGGGGGAGGGGGGGGCGGACATTGTGGAAGCTCGTGTGGGAAGGTCATGAGTAGGGTAGGGTGGTGGGCAATTGATCTGACTAAAAGCTGTGGCCTCAGCATCTGAAGGCCCTGTAATAGGCCCAGGGCCAGCATGGCAGTACTTGTTGGGTCTTTAACAAGTTAGAGGACCTCAAAAATGGTTCCTAAATACTTCACATGTGAATTAAGTATGGCACTCTGAAACAAAACAGAACAAATCTGCCCAAAGCTTGGGGCAATTTCAAGAGGGAGAAAAAAAAAAACCGAACAAATAGAGACAGTGAACGCTTACATGTCCCCCACATACACACCCCCAAAAGGCATAAAGGATGAACAGATTCAAAGGCAAAACACAACAGAGCACACCTCTCAGTCTTCAGCAGTTTGATGGACAAGAGAAATTTCAAGCGGGTTTCTAGACCTGAGAGACTCCGTTCCCTGGATTTAATGAGAGGTCAGGTTTGTGCATCACCCTCCCATGTCTTAGCACGAAGCGAAAGGCATTCCCTACATTCTCTGTTGGACCTGACACAAGGTCTTGGTGTACCTTTAATAAACCATTGTAAATACAACACGAGAATAAATAAAATCCTGCCTTCCTGTGCAGGTGTGCAGTTTTAGCAAATGTGTCTAAAGCTAATGCCTGGGCTCGTGACTGTGGTCCCAATGGCTAACTGCGGTGCCTATGAGCAGACAAAGTGCAAGCCAGCCTCAGGCTCCATCAGCATTGAAAGCACATGTTACAGAGTCATGCTGCTGGGATCCTGGCTCCTCTCTGTTCTTCTCACCCTCACCCCGTAAACCTCTCCAGCCCAGGGCATCCCTTCCCCCAGCTTCTCTTCTCTACATAGCCCAGCCATTTTGACCACAAGCTCTCTTGGTTCTCTCCTCTCTCTCTCTCCTCTCCTCTCTCTCTCTCCTCTCCTCTTCTCTCTCCTCTCTCTCTCTCTCTCTCTCTCTCTCTCTCTCTCTCTCTCTCTCTCGCTCACTGCCCCCTCCCCCAGTCTGATTCAATCTGGACTCTTCCAGATGCTTCTGGCTGTACTTCTCATATCTATAATAAAACCCTTCTCTTCACCCAAACCTTGGAGCGGTCACATCCTCCATGTCATTCAATGTCACCCCTGGACCAGTCTGAGGATGAGGATTTAGGAGAGAGGCCAGGGGTGGAACCACCCAGCAACGCCTGGCGGCTAGGAATCCCTGTCCCCTTTAGTTCAGCCTCCCTCTACTACTGGGACACATTAAAAAGAGTGACAAGAAACAGTCCATCACAACGCTGTTGCTTCTGGAGGGCGTGGCCCTAGACCTTCACAGCCCCTAGTTCACAAGCACCCGTGTGAGCCAGCCAACACGTAGGCTAGGCTTATGTCCCTGGTGTTCATTCTGATAGGAAAAAGCCTCAGGGGGCTGGAGGGTGAGACAGATCTTCGCCTTCACACATCTGCCCCAGAGGGTGCAAGACTACAGCTCCAAACCACAAATGCTATGGCTTTAAACACCAAGGCTGGTCTCCTGGGCCATCTTCTGTGACAAGGCCACCTCCAGAGATAAGCAAGCCTCCCCAAGGGCCTAAGGTTTCAGTCAGGGATTGTTGAATACGTATCACTACTTCTAAGGCAGGAAGTGACCATTACAGAACATTCTAGAAACGTCCATAACAATTATGGTTCTAGAGCTTCTCCACATGCCAGTCATGCTCATATACAACAATGTTTTACTCATGTACATTAAAGTCTTCTGTTCGGTTTAAATACTTACATCATTTTCTAAAAAATTAAACATGCTTCTTTCAGCCAGTTCCTTTGACTCTTCAAACTTTTCTATTGCTTGTCGGATTTCTTCCTCGGGTATCTTACCTACTCGTCTCTTTTTATAATCATAATCCAGGCGGCGGCCTTCCAGCTTTCTCAGGTGGTGCTAAAAAGAGAAAGGAAATCCCCACACAGTATGGACACTCACGCCACGGTGTGTGATCGTGTGTACACATTGTCTTCCCTCCACCTATGGAAATACTCATTACTTGTTCTCAGTCCGAATGCCACCTTTTGCTGTTGGAGAATTTCATGCCCGTCTACACGTTTAGCAAAGCCACGCCCCACTCTCTTCCCCTGTTTCCCACCACCACCACGTTCCCTGGCCAACTTCATGGGCTCTATTTTTGAAACCCACGGAGACCATTAGGCACTGTTGGTTGTGCCGGGGCATAGAGCCAAAGCATTCCTGAAGAAAACTGACTCCCCCTCCCTGGAAGCCATTGATTGCAGTCCTCAGCTAGGGGGCGGGACTTCGTAAGCCTCTGCCCCACCCATTCTCCAGATGAGAAACCATTGCCCCCTTCTGCTTGCTCTGCATCCCTCGGCTCCTGCTGAAGGCTTCCTAGGCTGCCAAGCACTCAGGAACATTTACAGAATGGACACCTGGTGGGCGGATGGGTGGGTGGGCGGGTGTGAGAAGGAGAATTTGGGTGGAGCCCGAGGAAGGAGACAGTATCCTCGCCCAACTAACCATTTCTAACAGGCTCCACAGTCCACAGGGGCCCCCTCACCCAGTTCTGTTAATGCACAGGCAGCTTCTAACCACGCTAACTCTACAAAAAATAAGGGCATTTCCATTGTCAATTCCTCGCTAAGAGGCTGACTATAAAAACATGCATGTCTAGTGTCCATTAGGATGCCCATGAATCTCCCTAAAGTTCTGAAATGTTACAGAATACGATGTATAAAACACTATCAGTGAATGCTGAGGGGCGATTGTCCTAGGCCGCCTCAGGAATGGAGGAGACTTAGGAATTCTTCCGTTGCACTGGGAATGGTAACAGTTAAGAGTAAGTGTGTTTTGCACTATTTCTCACAACTCAACAACTCACGATGTACCCTGCTGAACCAGCCACACAGCAGGGCAGCAGCAGCCATGGGTTTGCCATACACTCAAGGTCACAGCATGAAAAGAAATGAAATGCGGACAGTTCCGCGGAGGCAGGATCTCTGTGCAAGGCTCTGTGTTCGGGAAAGATATTTGCTATTCTCACAACTCAGATGCCGCTTCTCAGGGTCAGTGCTGAGCAAAACATAGGTCCTCACCCCAAGGGACTTACTGCCCAATGAGGAAAGCCATGCTCATGACCCAGAGGCCCAGGAGGAGTGCCTCAGAGCCTTGAGAGGGAACAGAGAACTTCCCAGAGGAAATAACATCTGAGCTGAGACCAGAGCAGCTAGGCTGGGAAAAAGACAACAGTAAAAGCAAAAATGGCCACCTGGGGACAGGGGTGACTCCTGGAGGTTGGGCAGAGATCAGAGAAGGGAAAGGGGGCGCAATAAGGCCACAGAGACCCGGAGACAAATGAAGGTGAAGGCGCTACATCTTCACACAAGGCCAAGGTCAGCTCCTGAGGGCCTGGATCTTAGGAAGATCCCTCTAGCTGAGAGCTGGAGACAGGCAGGGCCAGAGTCCAGGGATGCTGTGATGATGTGTTTGAACATCACCAGGAAGAAGCCAACAGAAACAGGAAGAAGGAAGACGTGGCAAGGCAGGGTAACAGGTCTTGACGGGATGAGATGGATAGGCCTGGGGCCCAGTGGGGACTAGGCTGTCACAGAAATGGGGACCTGCTTTTCTTGGGATGGAAGGAAGGGGTGACAACAGATGAGTGGATTCAGGGGTGTCCACATAAGGAGGGGTACAAAAGGCAGCTCCTGTGTCTCATTCAGTCTTCCTGGATCCGTCCCTCATACTTCTTGCTTTTAGAATAAACTCTAAATGCAGATAAAGGCATCTGGGTTCCTCCAGGACTCCCCGCCCTCCCTCCCTCCATAGTCCCCTGGTTTTCGCCCTGTGTCCTGGACTCCTGGCCGTCATAACCCTGGCCCTTCAGCAAGATGTGCTGCGTATTTACCCCGTCCAGTCTGCTCGGACAGCTCCTCAGAGACCTCCCCTTGTCCAGCTGTGCTGAGGCCGTGCCTCTCCTCAGGCTGACCTGCTCTTGCCTCTCCACCATCTGCAACAGCTGCCTGTTTCTCCCCCAGGTATTTATTTATGTGCCTCAGAAGGGCACACACTTCATCTGTCTGTTACAGGGACTCACTATATCACCTAAGCTCTCCTTGAACTCACGATCTTGGTGGCTACACTGTTAAGACTCTCTGGGCCTGAAGAGATAAAGACAAGCCCAAGGTTCAAATGATATTGCCACCCAAGAGAAGCGACGGCAATCAATTTTAAAGGCAGGTTGTTAGCCTCTACAAGGCCACAAGAGGGCGCTAGCCCTTCAGAGCAGACGTCTGGCAGCTGAGATTGCTTGGAGCCCTTGCGCACATTTGCAAAAGCAGCTGGCCTCAACATGACCTGGAAGCTCCCAGGGACACTCTGGACAACCATTTCTTGCAGGCTTCCAGATGAAAGCTTTTAGTTCCTAGATTTCCTAGGTTTCCTTGAGAAAGAATGAAAATCAATGACCATGAGGGCAGTGGATCCAAGCATAGAGCTGATCCGGCGTGATACTAGCAATCAAAACTACACCCCAGAGTATGGAGTCATCGTGTGATGTGAGACGTGGCTGCAGAAATGTGATGTGCAGTCTGGTTTGTAGATGACTCCGCAGAGATGATGAACTGAAAGCGACAGCTGGGCTTTGTGCCTCCCCTCGACAGAGAAAACAGGTCACAGTGCTCTTTCTCAGGGAGCCATGTAATACAGTAACCGAGTTCAGTTCTCACCCCTCCAATAAGACCGGACGCCTGCTGAAACCCTGCAGAAACCCTGTCATGGTTTTAAGTCACGGTGTCCTTATGAGAAGCACCGGGCGAGGACGGCCAGGAAGACTCACCCCAATCTCTTTTAAGTCTTTGTCTTGCAGTAGCTGCAGTGGGTCAATAAAAGTTTGCTTCACATTAATATCCAGAGAATCTTTCACCTCGGCCATGCGTTTCATGGATTCACCAACTTCCATCAATGCGTTGCCTTGAACGGAAGAACACAGAGCTCCGTTTCAGAATCATACTCTAGGTTATGATGACGCGAATTCTTTCTCCAAAACCTGAGGATTGTGGTACAGGGAAGCTTCGCCCTGAGGCCTCCGCTTCCCGACTCAGAAAGACTAGGAAAGGGAGACATCTACCTGTTCTCCTAAAGCACGTTTTCCGCCCTCCTGTGCGCACCTCCCCTTCAAAGAGAGCTGGTAGACCAAAGCACTTCCCACTTCGGCCACTAGATGGAGACAATGGTCTTCTGTGGAAAATCGGGGCTGTAAACTGGCACCAGGGGTTCCTTAGAGTTCAGGGATAAACTCCCTTTGTAAACAATGAAGGGATTCATTCATGGGGGATACATGCTTAACCAATACAGACCACAAAGGAATAAGGCCTCCCTGCTGCAGGAGCAGTATGACACCCTCCCTGTAGGTGGTTCTGGAACCTCCCTGAGGTCTGAGGCATCAGGGAGGCCCTATGGCCGGGAGGTCCAGGAAGGATAGGGAATACTGCCTGGATGTGGGCAGCACATCTTTAGTGAAAGATCCTCTGGCATTTTGGCTGTACCTTTCAAGGTCTTTGCCACCAGTGTCTGGTTGCTATGCACAGTGAGGGTTAGAGGGTCTCTGGAGGACACCCGTGGGACACTGCATGAGATTAAAAAAAAACAAAGCAAAACTATGTTTCCTTTATCTGGATCCTCCACATCGATTTTGTAAAAAGATGTGGACAAGAAGAGTGCTCTCAGTTCCTTAGGTTGGAAACCTGAAGGACCCTGCTCAACCCTGACCTTTGAGTCAGTAGAGAACATGGACAATTCACTCACGCAAAAAACCAGACAGCAACGGCTACCTCACCCCACTCTTAAAGGAAGCAAATTCACAGCTGAGTCCTTGCCAGTTAGAAGTGGGAAGCATCTCTGGAAATTAAGGTTGGCCAGGATGCCAGTCCAACCCACTGAGTGTCGCAGTAACTAGGAGGAGGGGGTTCTGAACTGAGCTGTCTAGAATTTGGTTCCAAGTCGTTCCTACCCGGAGGAAGGAGGTCTCTCCCTAGCTTGGACACTCCTTCCTCCCCACTTGTCTGACCCTGACATTCGTCGTCACCAGGGCCCGGGTATCCCAATATCAGCCTGTTGAGCTGTGACAGAGACATTTGAAATATGCCTCTTTGGGGGACTGGAGGGATGTCCATCAGTAACGTACGTGCTGTGCACACGTGAGGACCCAAGTCTGACCCCGAGAACATATGCAGTAATATAATATAAAAAGCCAGGCTGGCAAGGCACGCCTGCAGTCCCAGTGCTGGGAGGTGGACAGGAGGCCCTGAGCGCTGGCTGGCCAGCTGCTGTAGCTCTCAACAAGCTCTAAGTTCAGGGAGAGACCATGCCCAAATAT
Source organism: Peromyscus californicus insignis (assembly GCF_007827085.1). Classification (NCBI taxonomy): domain Eukaryota; kingdom Metazoa; phylum Chordata; class Mammalia; order Rodentia; family Cricetidae; genus Peromyscus; species Peromyscus californicus. The sequence continues at coordinate 119,445,830 of NW_026294562.1, forward strand.
ACAGTGGAAGGAGACTGGTGAAAGCCGTTAGCCTCCACTCGTGAACAGGCACACCTACACACATGCACACAAACACCCCCTCTTCAAGAAGCCAGTGACTATGTCCTGAGCATTGGCCGTCACCTCCCCACACTCTGCACTCCGCCTCCACACCAAGAGTAGCGCTGTTGAATAGCACGGCATGGCCTACTCTCTGCACTTTAGAAGAGCCAGGCATGGAGCACCAAGCAAAGTCACAAAGCAAAGAGCCTCTGCAGACCAGACTTTCCTGGAAACAGCAACCGTCCATCTCTCCCACAGCCCTGATGAAATCAGTTCTCTCCCACCAGGGGAGTTCCTTCCAACAGTTAGCTCAACTGTTTGCTGCCACATGCAAACAGTCGTCATGGCCATGTGCACAGCAACAGTGTCCTTCTATCCCAGGGTCTCCTCTGTTTTCTCAATGGATGTACCTTCAGGGTAAGAAAAATTGGCTGCTGTGTTCCCACTGGACCTTGGAATAAAATAAAATCCACATTTGCACTGCCATATGGGCACTATGTCCCTCTCTTAGGAGTGAAATAACACGGCCTTTGTTTGGTGCCAAGACAAATCCTCCCAGGTTCAGGCTGGCTTCAAACTCACAATCCTCCGGCCTCTTTCTCCCAAGTCCTGGGATTCTATGTATACGTCACCATGCCAGGGGTGATGGTGTGTGTTTGGAGCCCAGCACTGGGGATGTGGAGACTGGATGGCCCCCAGGACTCCCTGGCCTAACTGTTGGCAAGCCCAGTTCCAGTGTGAGACCTTATCTCAAAACACGGTGGCGGGATGACACCAGAGGTTTATCTCTGGCCTACAGTGCACACGTATGCACACACACACACACACACACACACACACACACACACACACACACAACACACACACACAGATCCTCTCCTATCTACAGAATTTTCAGAGCTTGGGAATATGAAGGCAAGCAAAGACATGTGTACTAAAAGAAGGTACAGAGTTCGAGGTCAGCCAGCTGGGGGTGATGCAAGCCAGCCAGGGATGCATGATGAGATCTTGTCCCCAAACGAAATAAAACACAACCAGTCTATCCAGATGGATGGAGAAAATGTAGTACACACACACACAATGGAATTTTATTAAGCTGGAAAGGGAAATGAAATTTGTGAAAAAAAAGTGGTGGTGTTGGGAAATATTACATTCAGGGAAATAAGTCAGATTCAAAAGGACAATATGCAGATCCTAGCTTTTTATTTATGTGTGTGGGGGGGGGGGGAGAAGGAGATGGGTTTAGGTCATAAAACTGTAAAGGGACCATAGAGGAGAAAAAGAGATCTCAAATGGGAAGGGTGAAGACAGTAACAGAATGCATGCTTGAATGCATGTTTGAATGCATGCTTGAATGTATGCTAGAATGCAGAAAAGTGCAAGGACCAGAGGATAGGGGCAGGGTGGGGAAAGTGTGGGGGAGGGAGGGTCAAAAAGACTTAGACATATCATGCCATAGTTGGAGGGGGGTCACGAAAGTCAATAAATAGTAAATAGAGGGGGAGATCTAGGATATATGCATACATATATGTGTGTGTAGTGTGTTTTAATCTTTAAAATATAGGAGAATGAACAAGAGATACAAAGGCTATCTAACAGTTTAACTGAGCCAACCCATGGAGATGGGATTACCGATACTAGCATTATCCTTACCTATGTTTTCTAGCCCCCCCCTGTAATGAATATACTACTCTGGTAATATGTAAAACTATTACATTGCAAAGACACAGGTTTTGTGGACAACCGAAGGCCACCCCGGTGTTCCCACGGTGCCGGCTGGGCCGGGGGTACCCACCAAAAGCAGATTCTTCTCCAAGCTCCTTGCCATACTTCAGCATGCAGTCCCCCAGCAAGCCTTCTGTCTGCGGGTAGCCAGTGGCCTTCACCTGCCCTCGGATCTTCGACATAGTGTTCAGCATTCCCAGCTTAGCTCTGTATGCTTAAAAACATTGTTATTTGTAATTCCTTAAAGTTACAAGGCGCAGTGACCATCACACGGCCTTTAACAAACACAGCCACCCGAACCAAGGCCCTCACAGACAAAACACCAGAGACCCGCCATCATTTTCTGACAGGATTTTCCAAAGCCTTTGCAGGGAGGCGTGGGGTGCGAGGCACTCTGGCACAGTCACAGCATCCAGGGACATTACAGACCAGGCGGTCTCTGAACCACAGTATGCTGTGTTTAACAAGCGCCTGCCGTAAGGCGGCCTCCAACGTGTGACATTTTCATCACTCGGAGCTGAACACTGACACCTGTGCAGGCATTTGTGCTGGGGACAAATGCAAGTGAAGACTGGAACCACTGAGGTGGGGGCTGTCAAGCTGCCAGCCAGTCATCAACCCCCTCACTCTGCTCCCAAGAAATGACTCACACGGAGGATTCGCAAGGTCATAAAACAGGTCTGGGGCACGAAGGTAGGAGGCAGATGCCACCACAGTGAACAGTCACCTGTACTGCTGCCCTGTCTCCCCAGGTGCGTCTCAGCAACTTTCCTTGGGGAGGTAGTGGGCAGCTGTGGCTTCCCACCTTCTTTTCTGTCTCTGACTTAAGCACTGAACAGTTATCAGTTCTAGCACTTGGTTTTGAATGAGAACACCCCCCACAGGCTCAGATGTTTGAGTATTTCCCCAGGTGGTGGAACTATTTGGGGAGGATTAGGAGGTGTGGCCTTGTTGGAAGAAGTATGTTCCTGGGGTGGGCTTTGAGGCTTCCAAAGCCATTTCCAGTGTGGTCTCTGCCTCCTGCTTGTAGTTGTTGAGACGTGAGCTCTCTGCTGTTCCTGCCACCATGACCTTGCCCCACCAGCATGAAACTGTAACACTCTGAAACTGTAAGTTCAAATTAAAAGACTTTCTTTTATAAGTAGCCTTGCTTACGGTGTTTGTCACAGCAATGGGAAAGTGACTAACACATCTGGGCCACATGCTGTGTTGACATGGGCACTTGAGAGACCCCCAGAAAACATCTGCCCTTCCTGCACCTCACCGTGTGCTGTCACACCTACACAGTGGGACTCTGATAAACTCTGGGGTGGTGCCAGGAAAGAGAGGTGCTGCAGGAAGACTTCAGGGTACCTCTAAAAAGCCCAAGAATGTCTGTCAAGTAAAATACAGCAGGAGTCCCACTGTGTAATCAATGGACTGTGGCGGGCCGATTTGACAAAATGGCAAGCATCTATGGGAAATGGAGACTATGAACTAAATACCAAGCTAAAAGGATCCAAGGCACCAGCTGTGGTCTCTATGACATTTATATTTAATGTAGTCTAGACAAGTATTCCTCAAGCTTGACCATATAAGAAGGTAACTCAGGATTCAGTTGGTCTGGGGTGAGCTCAGGATTCTGTGTGTCCAGCTATCTCGAAGCTGGTCCTGCTGGGCTGCGGGCTACACCCTAGAGTAGCAATCATGGTGTCAGCCTTTTGAGCCTTGCCCATCTCGGCCCTAATCCCTTATCCTCCAGGTCTCCAAACCCCCAAGCATCACCCGCCACACAAATTCACACAAACAACACATACACACACACACACACACACACACACACACACACTGGTTTCCCTCCCCGACCCCGTCAGAGTGGGTGTGCTGGAACATCAGTCCTCATCTTCATGATAACCAGTGGTCTCTGGCCAGGGGATACTTTTTCCTGCTAGCCAGCTGCTCCCTATTCCATTCCAATGTCAGTTCTTGGAGGGTGGAGTCTGCCCAACTGTGTGTTCTAGAGCCTAGAAAGACTCTCACATAGAGACAACGCTTACATAATTTTGTAGGCTAATACATCAGGAAAGGAACTCGTCACTCCAGTCACTGATGAGGCTGGACAAAGTACACGTCACTGGGAATTTTAGGGCTATTTCCATCTCGAGACTTTAAAGCCCTTTTTACACACACCATTCTCCCTGGACGATCTGACTGAATGTGTGCTCTTAGATGGTCAGTGTGTGTGTGCGTCTTCTGATTCCTATGGCTAAGGGACTCACAGTGACTCCCAGAGCAAATCCTACAAGGAAAAGCACAAGGCTTGCGCAGCCTCTGCTGATTCTCAACAGCCTGTAGCAACCACTGTCTGGGACCCAGGGATGAAGGCCTGTGTAGAAGCTGATGTTTGAATTTTCCACACTGCTCCTGCCACTGGTTGTGACTCACCCTCAGCATCGAGGTCACAGTGAGACCCGTTCAGATTAATACACAGACCTTTTAGAACAGGATAGAGGACTCTTGTTAATTAAGAAAAGATAACTAAGAAAACATTTTTTTGTTTTGTTTTGTTTTTTTGAGACAGGGTTTCTCTACATAGCTTTGAAGCCATTCCTGGAACTCACTCTGCAGCCCACGCTGGCCTTGAACTCACAGAGATCCACCCGCCTCTGCCTCCTGAGTGCTGGGGTTAAAGGTGTGCGCCACCACTACCCAGCAAGGAAACATTTCTAAAATGTGCAGTGGGTTTCTGAAGAATACAGAATAGCAGAGAAGAAGATGTGTACTGAGGGATGCCTGTACTGAGACCAACACTCCATCCTAACCGAGTGCCTGTTGTCCCCATCAGCTAGGACTCACGACAGCCACACTGTGTCCCCGGACAGTCCACAACTGAATTTCATTATTTGCACACACATGCAAAGGGGCTCGGGGTCAACAGAGTCCAAGGACACAAACGGGCAAGGGAGTGTTTCAAGACGCGCTCTGACATTACCTGGATTGGGCTGGAGATACTCTGTGGCTTTGGAAAGGATTTCTGCAACAGCCTTACTGGTAATATCTACTTTCTTTAGAACAAGACAAAATAGAAATGTTAGCGAATTTTAAACTCCTCAAGTCCCAGAAACAACAACAAACATTTTCAATTCATTTAGCTTCTAACACCACTGTGGTGATTTTTTAAAATTTTTATTTCATGTGCATTGGTGTTTTGCCTGCATGTATGTCTGGGTGAGGGTGTCAGATCCATTAGAACTGGAGTTACAGACAGCTGTGAGCTGCCATGTGGGTACTGGGAATTGAACCTGGGTCCTCTCAAAGAACAGCCAGTGCTCTTAACCGCTGAGCCATCTCTCCAGCCTACTGTGGTGATTTTAAAACGGATATTTTCAACATCTTGGGGAGAGTTGATCTCTTCTCTGTTGTGACTGAGAAATCAACTCTTCTCAGTGACATTGGAGATCACTGATTTGCTTTTCTTTATCATGTTAAAATGAATGTGAATAAGTTAGAAATATTCGATACATTATGACTATACTTGATGAATAGAGACACTTGGAGAACTCTCAATACTAAGACTAGACATGAGCCTACAGTGTGACCTTGAATAACCATGCTTAGATAAAGTATCATAATATAACGATACATATTGATACTAATATAATATAATACGTTAGAAGCTATCCTGGTAAGACAACCACCATGCTCTGTCAGATGTTAACACCAGCGTTTTCTCTACACATTAAGACTAACACTGTCCTGCTATTCCTGCATTGCTGGTTATTAATTAACATAAAATTGAAAGCCACAATATAGAGTTCATTCATTTTATTCTAGACCATCAATAACCCACAAAAATAGGAAAAGGAGATGCCATTCACAAAAGCAATACAAAAACTATGTCCTAAAATGGGATAAACCTTATGAGAACACAGATTATTTAAAACTCCACATTCCTACATAGGAAAATCCAGTGTTAGACAGACATAAACTGTCCGACAAATTAGCACATCAACTCTCATCACGTTATCAGTTTTTGGTTTAAACATGGTAAGTTGATGTGGTGGGCTTAAATAAAAATGGCCCCCATAGGCTCATAGATTTGAATGCTTGGTCCTTAGGGAGTGGCGCTGCTTGACAGAGATCAGGAGGTGTGGCCTTGTTGGAGGAGGTGCGTCACTGGGGGTGGGCTGTTGGGTTTCAAAGGCTCAAGCCAGGCCCGGTGTTTGTCTCTCTTCCTGCTGCCCGCAGATTTGGATGTAGAACTCTCAGCTACCTCTCCAGCACCATGTCTGCTTGTGTGCCGCCATGCTTCCCACCACGACAATAGTGGACTAAACCTCTGATCTGTAAGCCACCCCAATTCAATGTTTTCCTTTGTAAGAGTTGCTGTGGTCATGATGTCTCTTCACAGCAGTAAAACACTGACTAAGACAGAAGTTGGTACCAGGGACTGGGGTATTGCTGTGTTTCATATTCCTCCAAACCTGACCATGCTTTTGTTTGGAGGAATACGAAACACTTTTGGACTTTGGATTAAAAAGCAATTGAGAATTTTTGCTTGTTTTGTTGTTTGAGATAGGGTTTCTCTGTGTAACCTGGCTGTCCTGAAACTCACTTTGTAGACCAGGCTGGCCTGGAACTCTGAGATCCACCTGCCTCTGCCTCCCAAGTGCTGGAATTAAAGGCATGTGCCAGCATCACCCAGCCCTATTAGACATTTTAAGCAGGGCTTCAGTAGGAGCATGGAGGACAGTGGTGCTGAGGGTGATTTGAACTGTGGGGGCCTGGCTCAAGAACTTTCAGAGGGGAAGAGGATTAGCAAATGGCCTAGCGATCATTCTTGTGATATACTGGTAAAGGATGGGGCTGTTTCTCAGACTCAGAAAAGTCTGCCTGAGGCTGAATTGAAGAATTCTGGATTAATGGCAAGGGCAGAGGAAATCTCAAAACAGCCTAATATTGACTGTGCTGTGTAGTTAATAATGGCCAATCTTATGCAGATCTATTATGAAAAGGAGCAAGCCAGTAAGCAACCCTCCTCCATGGCCTCTGCATAGGCTCCTGCCTCCAGGTTCCCACCCTGTTTGAGTAGGTGCTGGGAGCCACATCCTGGTTCTCCACAAGAGGGGCAAGGGCTCTTACATACTGAGCCATCTCTCCAGCCAGTTCTGAGGATCCAAGCATGCAAAATCTGGGAGCTATCCTCCCTGTGATTACCGTGTTCTAGGATTTCACTTTGAGAAACTTTCCCCTGTAGCCCGGTCCATGATTCCTTTTTTAACTGCACCCAAAGAACCTGAAAAGAACGAGCAGCACTGCCCAGTATCACTACTGAAATCAGAACCTCATTTCACACAGAACTTTTCATGTATTTCTCTTCTCGATGCTGACGTGGCTACACTAATAAACTGATTTCCCCTGCTTTTCACTCTTACTCATCTCTTTAACTGGCTTCTTGAGGACAGGTGTCTGGGCCTAGCTTGTCGGGACTGCTAGAGCGCAGCCCATGACTCTAAAAGCCCTGATACGTACCTCCTGACATTTGTTTTTAAATTGAGCATCTGAATTGAAGAATCTTGATGGTAAAGAAACATATGTCCTATCTTTATATATTAAGAAATTTTAAAAATCAATGTCAGATGTGTCAATGATGTTAAAATGTTGGTGTGGTTTTCAATTTGCAGAGATTCTTTTTTTCAAAATCAAACACAAAATAAGCTTTTCTTCTTAGGGTCTTAACATTTCTAGAAATTGTAGTCCTCTTGAGTAGAAAGCTGGGCCTTCCTGGAGGAAGGCTGGCCAGGTCCAATATACATCAAAGAGGGCACCCTCCCAGGCCACAGCCCGGAGCCGGGCTTCCCCGCACCTGCACTGCTGGCCATGCTCAGGCCTCTCTCTCTGGTCTGGGGAGTTATCAGAACAAGACTCTGCTCAAAGGGCCCAAGACAAAGGGGAGGAAGCTGAGCAGTGGACCCAGCTCTGCCTGCGTTGAAGCTATCTCCAGGTAGGCGACCAGGGGACGTGACAAGGGACGGATTCTACAGTCCTCTGTAGGCATGTTACAGTCCATCATTGACACATCGAGCCAATGATGCTCTTCTAAATTATCCCATCTGCATATATGATCCTGAAAGCCTCACCGTTACAATAAGATAAAATAGCTTATCCGGGTTCACCCTGCTGGTTCTAATGGCAGAAAAGTATTTGCCGTGCAGCTGCTGAAACAGATGGGAACCGCATCCTAGATTCCCAAGTGATCAATCAGTTGCTATCTGTCAGAAAATCTTGTCCAAAAAATAGTTGACTCTCCAAGACATAGGCGCACAATTAGTTACTTTGGCCCTGGAGTTGCAGCCTAGGCCCGCCTTCTGTGCATTCTGACTTCTGGCCACTAGAGGGCACTAGTTAGTCACATCCCATTTCCTTTCTCAGCATGCCCAGAGTGGATGTGGTTCAAGCCAGGGCCGGACTTGAGCTGGGAAGCATGGAGGGCCTGCCTTCCGGATTGTGCATTTCATGCTTGCATTTGAGCATTCTGTATTTCCACTCTAGGAAATCTTCCTCACAGGAGGAGGTTTTCTCATACGGCAAGGACAGCCCCTTCCTAACATGTGCGAGCAGCCTTACCTTTTCCATGTCCATAAATACTTCATCTAGCTTCGTTCCTTCGGCACCACTTATTTTTTCACTAAACAGCTGCAAAAACAAACACAAGCGCTTTATACAGAGATTCTTTATACTCCTTTCTCCGAAGTTAGTAAAACAAAAACCGTGGAACTATCGTGGTTCTGCTGTTTGAATTTTAAACCAGGTCCTTTACGGAAACTATCAGGGGCCAACAAGACAGTAAAGGTGCTTGCCAGGCAGAACAGATGACAAGTTCTAGCCTGACCTCATGTGAAGGGGGAAGGAGAAAATCAGCTCCACTAAGTTGTTCCACGCACGCAGGCACGCACCCACGCATGCAGGCACAGGTACCGCCCCATCACAGCCGGCCACTCCAGAACCACAGCCACCTAGCTGATCCACAGCTGAGGGAACACACAGGAGAGTCTCATCTGCTGACCACGCCCCCAGCCCCGAGAGCCTGAGCCCCAAAACAGTGCTGTTTTAAACAGCTGAGCTTGGGGTGTTCCTCAAGAGAATCCACTTGACAGAAGTCCTCTCTTTTCAGGCTGAGGACAGGATCAGACAACCCCATCCCAACCCTTAATATGAGGTGTGACTCTCAAAGGAATACATGAGACTATGCTCTACACCAAACAGTGAGGAGCAAAATCACCTCAAGTGTTGGTTCTTAACTGTGGAGGTAATATTCTGAGTCTCTAATGGAAGCTACACAATCTCTGGCCTTCTATCTTGTTGCCATGGGAGACTGCAAAAATGGCTGCCATGCTTTGTAGCTCTGCCCACTGAGAAACAGGGATGCCCATTCCACCTCCATTTGCTTTGGTCAACAAAACGGAGTGTAAGCTGAGCTTCATGTCATATACTTTAGCAGCGGTTCTCAACCTATGGATCAAATATCAGATACCTGTCCTGCATATCAGATATTTACATTACAATTCATGACTAGCAAAATTACAATTATGAAGTAGCAATAATTATAATTTTATGGTTGGGGGTCACCACAACATGAGGAACTGTATTAAATGGTCACAGTGTTAGGAAGGTCAAGAACCACTGCTTTATAGCTATAAACCTGTTTTATAGACACTTCTGGTCATCCTCTGAATCCACAGTGGTCAAGGCCTAGGCCAGCCTGTGGGAGAATAAAAGACCACATGAGGGAGCGGAGCCATCGTAGACCTTCACACCTTGGTTGGGGCAAGTGTGTAATGCAGTAAAAGATGACTGGTACGGCTGTCTACAGTTCCCTTCACTGTTGGAACTACAGAGTCCCATGCACAGATCCTGATCTGATAATATCCACTTAGTATTGAGAGTTAGACCCGAAACCTCCTCAATGAGCTCTCTTGGTTGGGTTACAACAGCTCTGTTTTCAGAGAGCATGGTGGGGCAAGAGAAAAGGAGTTTTTCTACTTTTGAGACCAGAAATAAATGTGATTTCCATTCCTTTCTTTCTTTTTTTTTTTTTTTTCGTTTTTCGAGACAGGGTTTCTCTGTGTAGCTTTGCGCCTTTCCTGGGACTCGCTTGGTAGCCCAGGCTGGCCTCGAACTCACAGAGATCCACCTGGCTCTGCCTCCCGAGTGCTGGGATTAAAGGCGTGCACCACCACCGCCCGGCCTCCTTTCTTATTTGGAAAGAGATAATGCCTGGCTTTGTTTTCAGTACGAGTCACGGGTTAGAGTTGTGACAATCCATTTGCTTTACCTGAATTCTCCCAGGATATTTAGCTATTTTGAGATAGTAAGTAGGAATACATACATGACGTTAGATATTTAAGTCACTTGACCATTGAATGAGAAATTCCCCCACAGGCTTGGGGAAGTGAAGACTTGGTTCCCAGTTGGTGGTGCTGTGTGAGGAGGTGGTACAGTGTTGCTGGAGTGGTATGTCACTGGGGTGGGCTTTGAGAGTTCACAGCTTCAACCTAGCTTGCTCTCTCTGCTCCACATTTGCACGTGAAGATGGGGTCTCTCTTGCTCCAGCTACCTGCTGCCCTTCCTCCCCTGCTGTTATGGACTCTGCAGAACCATAAGCCAAACCCTTCCTTCTATAAGTAACCTTATAGAGCTCATGGTGCTCTACCCCAGGAACAGAAAAGTAACTAATACGGCCATACACAATGCTTCATCACTAAAAAGCCCTGTGCATCCAGCACCTGCCGTGTGCTGAGCACCGTGACTAATACACCGTGATATACACATTCTGAAGATGTTTAGGACCCCTAGAGGTCACCTGGCCTCACTGTAGGGAAACCCAACTGAACTCTAAATACTGATATTCAAGCAAGCTTTACTTGTCGTCAAGGCGACTATATAAATTCAGTTTAATTCATTCCCTATTTTCTGAATAAACACAAATGACAACTTAAATATCAAAAACAAGATCAGAAAGAAAAAGCAATATTAGAATCAGAATAAATCTTTTCCTAGTCCTGAAAAAGAACTCAAACACAGCATGACAAGCACAGGTAAAGGCTCAGACCTGCTGGGCATCTTGTCCCCACAAGGGGGGAAGAGGTCATCTTGTCCCCACACAGGGGAAGATGTGGCAGCTGGGACTCTGGCTCCTGTTGGATGAAAAGGGACCTGAGAGTGTGCCACAGAATGAGAGTGTGGACTCCAGCTCTGCCTACGGTCTGGGAATAGGAAAGCAAAGGAGGGTGGAAAAGGGATTCAGATGTAAGCCAGTCTCTGCTGCTGTCCTGTCTGGCTGTCTGCACCCCACCCCTATGGGTTAGAGCAGATCCCCACAGCATCGCCACAGGAAAGAGACTGAAGCTGTGCGAGGGTCCTGGGAATCCAGAGGGAAGAAAGTACAGCCACCAGCTCCCCGCAGCACAGAGGGGTGTGAAGGGCAAAGGACATTTTCCCAACATTATTTATCCTAGATCTACATCCTAAATAAATATAACGCCAAGAAAGAGAGGCAGAAAGATTATACAATATAGCATGAATCCATTGTTAACAAGAGCTTTATGAAGCAAGGTGATAAAAACCTCTTATGAATGTTTAGGCCATGGTCAAAATCATTATGTGAGGGAAATTTTCAATTAACAAAAAACAATCATCCAAATAACAAAACTTTAAAGACCTATTTTTAAAACTTAGAAGTCTTAAAAACAACAAAAAAAAGTCTGGTCATGAAAATCTCAGTGAATGGGATTGTCCCAGTGGGGCTTCCATCGCTGCCACAGCATGACCAAAAGCAACTTGGGGAGAGTAAGGCTGATTTCAGCCTCTCACTTAGAGTCAGTTCATGCAGGAAGCCAGGGCAGGAGCTCAAGGTGGAAACCTAGAGGAAGGCCCTGAAGCAGAACTCAGGACCAGGGGCGGCACCACCCTCAGTGGGCTGGACTCTCCCATGTCGATCATTAATCAAGAAAATGCCCACAGCCTTACCTCCAGGCCAACCTAATGGAGGTGTTTTCTCAATAGAGGTTCCCTCTTCCCAGATGATGGAACTTGTACTAATTTGACAAAATAACTAACTAGGCACAGGGGTAAACACCAGACTAACCAGGACAAGGGTGAACACCAGACTGGGTAGAGTCAGAGCAAGAACTAGTCAACTGGACAGTATTTAAGAGAATTATGGAAAAAAAAAAAAAAAGACAAAGCACTTTATTTTCTAATGAAATATGAACTAGTCGAGACAGAGCAGAGAATAAGTGAAAAGCTCCAAGACGAAAGGCACCCCAGAAAAGAAAAGAAAAAAGAAAAAAATCAATTATTTAAGAATAGGTTTTTTTAGCCGGGCGGTGGTGGCGCACGCCTTTAATCCCAGCACTCGGGAGGCAGAGTCAGGAGGATCTCTGTGAGTTCGAGGCCATCCTGGGCTACCAAGTGAGTTCCAGGAAAGGCGCAAAGCTACACAGAGAAACCCTGTCTCGAAAAACAAACAAAACAAACAACAAAAAAAAGAATAGGTTTTTTTCCTATTACACAAAGATGCAAATCTTTAGTTTTGAAGATATACTCAGGCTACTTAGAAAGATGATTATTAATCAATATCAAGATCTCAAAAATATAATTTCCAAGACTACATGGGCTGGGGCCCGTGAGGGCACAAGCAAACAATGCGAGCAGTGTGTGGACACAGATTTCTCCTCAGCTATGGAAGCCGCAGGACAGCATGGAGGATGGGTGTCAAGGAGCTCGGGCATGTGCATTGTACAAGTAGAGTAGGAATCAACAGTAAATTGAATACATAGGGACAAAAGTTTAGAATTCTGGGGACTAGGGAGATGGCTCCATTAGTAAAAACCATGTTGTAAAGACAGGAGGACCTGAATCTGAATCCCCAGCAGCCATACAAAAGCCAGTGAAGTGGTGTGCACCTGCAGAAAGCCATGCAAAGCAGTGAGAGCCTGTGACTCCAGCACCAGGGAGGCAGAAGGAGCCTCTGGGGCTTGCCGGCCAGCCAGTCAGCACAACTGGAAAGCTCCAGGCTCAGTGAGACTTCCTCAGTGATGGAGGGTGAATAAGGGAGACACATGATATGAACCTTTGGCCTTTACACATGTACACACACACACATACACACACACACACACACACACACACACACACACACACACACACACACAAAAACCCCAACTGAATTTTAAACATTAAGTCTGGGGATGCCTTTAATTCTGGCATTCAGGAGGCAGAGGCAGGGTATTTTCTGTGAGTTCCAGACCAGCCAGGACTACATAGTGAGCCATAGATAGATAGATAGATAGATAGATAGATAGATAGATAGATAGATAGATAGATAGATACACACACACACACACACACACACACACACACACACACACACACACACACAGATGAAAACCCGGGAATGCATCAAAAGCCATGTTTAAAGGTCGCCAGACAACTTTTAAAACAGAAAAGGTCCTTTAGCTTATGCTTTGTACCAATACAGCATCATTCAGCCTAAATCAACAAAACTACAGTACTGCAACCCAATGTTTCAAACTGACACAATATGCTTTATCTAACTGCCCAATTAGGTAGTCTGCCAAAGATGCCAATATAGTATGTTAGAAACACCATGATGGAGGCATAGCCAGCCACGTAACCACTGAAATAAGCACACTTCCATGGCAGAGAGATGCAGAACCTGCCACTAGAAACCACATGGAATGGAGCAAATGATATAGAGAAGTTGCCAGAACATCCCAGAAGAGAGCCTAGAAGGCTGATGACTTCACCAGGGAGGAAGTAGCGTTTCTGGAAGAAGGGAGTATAGACAAAGCCATGAATTTAACGTATCTAGTAAGGAGGCAGCACTATTAAAGAGTGACTGTACTAAAGACTAACCCCAAATGAAAAGGGTCAGATGGCCAGGTCACACAGGTAGGCAGTCACACAGGTGGACAGTCACACGGGTGGGCAGGTCACACAGGCAGGCAGTCACACAGGTGGGCAGTCACACAGGTGGGCGAGTACAGCTTCTGAGTCCAGAAGAGGGCATTGGATCCCCTAAAGCTGGAGTGCTGATGAGGGAGCTGGGAACTGAACTCAGGTCCTCTGCAAGAGCAGTATGCACTTCTAACTACTGAACCATCTCTCCAGCCCCCACTTCTTCATTTTTTATAAAACAATCTAAACAACAATAAAACCAAAATCTCAGAAAAATGTAAGGAAAAAAAATCCAAACTTCTACATAGGGATATTTGAAATTGTTCCTACATAGTGTGTTTTCCAATGTGTGTCTGAAACCATAGCTCTGTGGAGAGGAGGGCTGGAGAAAAGCTCTGGGCCACATAAACTTAGAAAGACAGGAAAAACCAAAAGTGAAATGACTTCTTTACAAAAACACATTCAGGGCCTTTTAAATGGGCACTTCCAGATGGTCAAGGGACATGTTGGATGGACTTGATGGTGTCTGCCGTCTAACATCAAGATAAATCTCCGAGAGCAGTGCTCCCCAAGGATATTCACCCTCTCTTCCGGCTCCCCGGTCTTTTCTTTCTGCCATTCCGCTGCTGCGCATACTTCCATCAGCTCAGAAAATAGGGCAAGATTCAACTCATCAGCAGCGGGGAAGGATGAGCAAGAAGGGTCTATGAGAGCTCTTCAAACTGCAAATCTTAAAGCTAGCTGTGGAGGCTCCAGCACGGCGGAGGCTGAGGGGCAGGGACGGAAGGAAAGAAGTGGAGGGGGGTGCAGGTGCCTCTTTGTTTGCGGGGGCTGGGGGGGGATTTCCTGTCTTGTAACACAGGATAGAAGGTGAGAGCAGAAAGCTCCAGCCTGGAGTGAGCCGCCATCTCTCTCCCCCGTCAGGTTACAGAGCACACTGTAACCAAGGAAACCAGGATGTAAGAGGCCAAATTTCTGGGAAAAAAAGGAAAGGCACGCAGAAGTGACCCTGACAGGCTGTTTGTTCCCTTTTCTCTGGGTGCTTGTAGCGTGTCCTTGCTGGCGCAGGTGCAAGGCTTAGAGAAAACAGCACAAGAACACTGATAAGGCTAATGACCTAGTCAGAGATTGTCACCCCACCACAGCCAGCAGGAGACAAAAACTGGAGCTTAGGATTGTCCAATGAGAGACCACAGTAAAGGGGATGGGAAAAGAGGTGTGCCTCCTCAAAATGCACACACCGAATCACTAATGTCCAATGTGGTCATGTTAGGAGGTGGGGTCTTGGGAGAGAGTGGGTCAGAATGACGTTCTACTCAGATAAAAGCTCCCGGACTGTGATTCGCATCTCTTTACCAGGGAAACCCCAGAAAACCCTCTTCTGTCCAACCACAGGAGGACACAGAGACCTGACCGTCTGTGAACCATGAGGCAGCTCCTGGCCAGATACTTCACCTGCCTTTGCTATGGACTCCACAGTCCGCAGAACTCAAAAACCGATGTCTGTTTAATCACCCACTGTGTGGTATTTTTGTTGCGACAGCCCAGGTACACTAAAACAATACCCAAATGGCCAATAAGCATATGGAAATATTCCACCTTGGTTATTATCACTGAAATACAACTCACACCATAATGAGATGCCACTACATTGCTATCAGAATGGCTAACGTCATTTTAAAGCATGAATGTCAGGACAAGTGTCCCCTGAGATTAATGGAGCAACAGAATACTCATGGGTCGCTGGTAAGAGTCCACATTGCCTGAACAGCTCTGGGAAACAGTTTGGCAGCATCTACCAAAGATGAATACACCAGTCTACAAATCACTACACCCTGTGACTCAGCGATTACCCTCTTAGGAATTCACCAGCAGAAATTCATATAGAAGCAGCATTGTTCAAAAGAGCTAAAGCCCAGAAACAGTGCAAATGTCCTTTGCAACAGGATGAACAAGTGAGAGGACCGTTGCTGTGTCTGCACTACAACTCGGAACAGGAGCTAGAAGGCAGAGGGCCTCAGGCGACAAGAGTCATTGCAGGCAAATGTCTCATCAAGGGAGCTCATTGTGTGGCCTAGTTTTTGTGTCGACTTGACACAAGCTGGGTCATGTGGGAAGAAGGAATCTTAATGGAGAAAATGTCTCCATAGGACTGGCCTGCAGGCAAGTCTGCCATTCATTTTCTGAGTGGATGATATCAGAAGGCCCGGCTCACTGTGGGTGGTGCCACCTCTGGACGGCTGGTCCTGGATTCTATAAGAAATCGGGCTGAGGAAGCCATGAGGAGCAAGCCAGTAAGCAGCACCTACTCACTCCATGGCCTCGACATCAGCTCCTGCCTCCAAGTTCCTCCCCTGTTTGAGTTCCTGTCCTGACTTCCCTCGGGGTTAGAAACTGTGATGTGTGGAACTGTAAGCTGAAATAAACCCTTTCTCCAAGTTGTTTTTGGTTATTTGTGGTTGTTTTTGGTGTTTTATCATGGCAGCAGAAGCCCAAACTAAGAAAGTTGTGCCAAGTCATGCGGTATCACTAACAGATATGATTGTGTGTTTTTGGAAGGACTGCAGTAGCCTTTGAACTTGGGGCTGGAAAGCTGTTGAGTGCTCAGAGCCCAGTGTGGTGTTCTGTGTGGGAGGCTGAAGAGAAAAGAAATGCAGATGGCGGAGGCCTGGATTGTGAAGTTTCAGAAAGAAGTTTGAGAGTCCCTTAAAGACTCTACCAGGGACATTCGATATTTTGAATTAAAAATCTGTGGTGTCTGGTCACCTGTGATTAACAAGAGACCTAAACCACTGGGGGAAAACTTCTGCTTTGCTGGGACAACTGGTAATGGTCAGCTGGGGCTGAAGAATCAGCTTTGATTGAGTCTCTGAGATGTGTTACCTTAGGGTTGGCACACAGAAGCCAGAGTCTAGAGGGGGGCTGAGGCTGCGTCTCATGCTGGCAGGTGACCTGGTAGTGTACTGATTTTGAAAGTAAGAAGGGGTTCTGGAGAGAATTTGTGCTTGGCACTGTGTGACATACCCGGAGTCCTTGAAGAGAGGCATGGGAAGGGGCAGCCTCAGGTGCAGCAGGAGACCCTAGAATTCTGGAGATGGCAATAGCGTGAGACAACCCCCAAGGACAGCAGAAACTATGGAAGGTAGTCAGCCTGAGCCTTGACACGGGGCTTTGGAGGGAAGGCCTGATAAGGGCAGCTAGCTCCCCGGGCCCTCTAGAGCCTCTTAGTTGGTCCTAGACATCAAGCACTCAACTTGTAACAACTGTTTTGTTTGTTTCCAAGACAGGGTTTCTCTGTGTAGTTTTGGTGCCTGTCCTGGCTCTCAATCCGTAGAACAGGCTGGCCTTGAATTCACAGAGATCCACCTGGCTCTGCCTCCAGAGTGCTGGAAAGGCATGCGTCACCACCGCCAGGTCCAACTTGTAACACTGTTAAAAGTTCGGTTTTGCTTTGATTTGATGTGACTGTGGCCTTGTTCTCCCCTTTGGGAGTAAGAGAGTGTTTAACTTATATTTTCTTTTACAGGAGCCCACAGTTAAGAGACTTTAGAATTTTACAGAGATTTTTGATATTTTAGAGAAATGAAAGAGACCCTGATGTTTCAAAGAGACTGGACCTTTACAAAGTTGGAATTTTTAAAGACTGCAGAAGCTTTAAAACTTGGAACGTTTTATACTGTGATATTGATAATAAAAGATTTGGGGGATAAGAAGGAAAAGGGAGGTTAAGGCTTAATAAGTGATAAGTTTGTGTGCTGAGTTGACGAGTGGTCAGTTTTGCTAGTTTTATGTCAACTTGACTCAAGCAAGGGCTGTGTGGGAAGAAGGAATCTCAGTCAAGAGAAGGCCTCCACAGGACTGGGCTTGGAGGCAAGTCGGTAAGGCTTTCTCTCGATTGAAGGTTGCTATTGGAGGGTCCACAGGTTGCTTTGGGTTATGCTGTTTCATCATAGCAGTAGAAACTCCTGCTCTGTGCGTCTAATGATAGAAGGTCCAAATATAAAGGAGAACAATCTATGTTATACTAGTTACGTAAGTCAAAAGTAGAATCTACTGAATGTCTAGGACTGGAGGGATAGCTCGAGGTTAAGAGCTCCTGTTGCTCTTGCAGAGGACCCAGGTTTGGTTCCCAGCACCTACATGGTGGCTCACAACCATCTGTTACTCTAGTTCCAGGGGATCTGACACCCACGTCTAGCCTCTGAGGGCACCGAGCTTGCACGTGGCACACATACATACATGCCGCCGGCAAAACATTCAAAACACAAACATCTTTTTTAACAGAATATACTAGAAGTTAGGGGTGGAAATCAGTATTATTAAGTTATGGCATTAAGGGAGCCATCTTGGTGCTGGTAGAACTGGCATCTTTGTGTGGATGTGGGTGTGGTGTATGCATATGTGTGTATAGAACCGGCATCTTTGTGTGGATGTGGGTGTGGTGTATGCATATGTGTGCATAGAACCGGCATCTTTGTGTGGATGTGAGTGTGGTGTATGTGTATGTGTATAGAACCAACATTTTTGTGTGGATGTGGTGTGGTGTATGTGTATGTGTATAGAACTGACATCTTTGTGTGGATGTGGTGTGGCGTATGCGCATGTGTATAGGTGCACATGCATGTGGCAGTCAGAGGCCAATGAGGAGAGTCTTAATCACTTTCCTCATTATTGTTTAGACAAGGCCTCCCCTTGATCCGGAGTCCACTGATTTAGCTACCCTAGCTGCTAGCAAGCCCACATGTGTGTTTTCACTTTCCCAGCACTGAGATTATAGGCAGGTGCCACCATGTGAGCTTTAGTGGGAGCCAGGGATCTGAACTCAGGTCTTCCAGCCTGCATGGCAAGTACTTTACCAACTGCATTGTGTCCCCAGCCCCTAATACCTGTGCCTTGAACTGGTTACATGAACACATTATTCACTAAAATATATCAAGATATATATTATGGACGTCACTCACGCCCTGTGTGCATGTACTGTCTCAATAAATAGGCTTAGCTATCTCTCCCCATCAATCCTGAACTCAATGTTACATTTACATACATTGTATTCATTCTGATTTACTTGTCTAGAACAGCAGCTCTCAACCTCTCCCCATGGGAGTCACATATCAGATATCCTGCATATCAGATATTTACATTACAATTCATAACAGTAGCAAAATTACAGTTCCGAAGCAGCAATGAAAGAACTGTATGGTTGGGGTCAGCACAACATGAGGACCTATATTAAAGGGTCTCTGCATTAGGAAGGTTGAGAAGCACTAGCCTGGAAGAAAACAGAGCAAGTGATGCTGGTCTGCGTCTTCTTCCTGTGTCAACAGTAGAAATGAGACTCTTGACAATTCCGATCAGTTTTCCCTGATCAGTGGACTCGCACCAGCACAGTAAGGAGTTCCATCATCTTTCCCGCAGGAGCTGTTACGCTGTGCTGTGTACACTGAGCCACAAGAGAAAATAAGCAACCTGCCATGAATAAAGGGAAACACCGCAAAACTGGGCCAAGATGGCAGACAGCTTGCATACTTCTCAGCTGCACCAGGTGTCTTTAAATAAATGTACAAATACATAGAGAGGCAGAGGACACACCCATAACAGGGCTGAAAAGCCAGGAGAGGAGCCAGCAGCAATCCGTGAACGGTGCGAAGTTCCTAGAAGATGGAGAGCAGATGGGATCAGAGAGGGGAGAAAACTATCACCAATACATGGGGGTGGGGTGGGGGTGGGGAACAGCTCCCAAGATCAAAGTGAACCCAGGGAAATTCCAGGCCGACATTCTGTAAACATCAAAAGAGCAGGAGCGATCCCTGAAGCACAATATGGGGATCATTTTAAAAATTGCATGGTGGCGGAGAAGACAGCTCAGTGTCTAACACACCCACAGCAGGAGCCTGACAGCCCAGGCACAGATCCCCGGAACCCACTAGAGGCCAGCCACAGTAGAGCAAGAGTCTGTAATCCCAGCACACCCCCACCAGGAGACGGGAGGCAGAGATAAGAGAAGAGCAAAGAGCCGGAAGTTCTCAGGGCAGCAGGCTGCAGACAGAACAAGAGAGGCCCTGTCTCAAAGTGGAAGGTGAAGATCAACACTGAGCTTGTCCCCTGACCTCCTCATGCAGGCCAGCACTCATAAACACGCACGCACACACCCATAAATAAATAACAAATAAATGAAAGGCAAGCGGGCCGATGCCACGCCTCTCCTACATCCAAAGGCAAACTCTGTAGTCACAGCATCTCGGTTCTAATCCCTGCTTCACTGGTAAACAGACGCTGGGGAGACTGCTGAAGCCAAAGCACTCTGCATCTTCAGTTCCTGATGTGCACACTGGGTGATCACCGTTGCTGCTCCATGAGGCTTAACATATGGGTAGCACTTAGAACAACATCTCATACTAAACCTGACTACACAACAGACATTAACGGACCCGCTAAGCAACAGACATCCGGAGCGCTTGCACAGGCCAGGAGCCTGCTCTCATGCTTGGGTGGACTCCCCTTACGATGAGTGGGCTCCAGAACAATGTCAGGATCAGAGAGAAGCTAAAGGTCTTTCCACACATCCCTACAGACAGGAGTTAAAATAAGAGGGCAGCCTGCCCAAGAGTCAGGCCCTGCATTCCCAGAGTAAAACCCTTCTTTGCGGTCTTCTGCTGGTCCCCACTGATCCACTGCAAACTCCTCTGATCACCACACCCACCCGAGTTCAAGAGAGAATACAATTAGGCAAAAAGACAAAACCTACCCCAGCCACCCACACGTCTCGGTCTCAGCCTAACCCTCCAATCTAATGACAACCTGGAATGACAGAGAACTGTGGAAACCCAGACATGAGAAAAACATGTCTACAAGGAAGCTAAGGATGAATCAGAGGAAACAGCTGGGCAGGGCATGTGGACTGAGGCCTTCTCATTAATATTCACAGACAAATTTAGGTAGTATATACATGAAACAAGAAAAGGCTACTATGAAAAAGGAACCATCAGAAGAATGAACTAAAAGCAGATGATGCTGAAATCAGAATTGCTCCTTAGGAAGACAGATGAAAGGAAACAGCCTAGCAGAAGAACAAGAGAGAAGAAGTAGAAAGAGGTCTGGCTTCTGCACCCTTAGCTGAGGCAGCTTAGGACCACCAGTCCCTGAAGGGCTTGCCTAAGATACAGACAAGGGCTGTTCTCGGGCCTCGTGTGGGCTTGTTGCAGGAACGGATTCTGAGTTCCTGTGGAAGTCATATGACAATTTTGAGAGTTGGTTCCCTCCTTCCAGTGGGTTCCAGAGATGGCACCAGAGTTGCCACAATTGTGCAGCAAGGACTTTTACCTGCTGAGTCAACTTCATGGCCCCAAGAACCTTCATTTTATATAAAAATACATATAACCAGTCCTCAACCTAGGATCGCTCTTTCAACACAGATGGTATTTTATAGACTTGAGATAATGCTGAAAACTACAAAATGTAAAGTACTAATATTGACTTAGCCACAGGCTTAGGCGAAGTCCCTCTCTTCACTCCCTGATGTAATATAATCTGTCATGGACAATTCTATCTTCTATCTTTCTACTTCTCTTTTGGTTTGGGGGTGTTGTTTGTTTTGCTTTGTTTTCTAAAACAGAATCTTGCTATGAGACCTGGCCAGCCTGCAACTCAATACATACACCAGGCTGATCTCTAACTCATGACTCTCCTGCCTCTGTTTCCGAAGTGCTGGGATGACAAAAAGAGCCACCACGTCTTTATTTATCTTATACTAAATCTGCAGAGAGAAATTCAGTCCTTTTAGACTATGACAGCAAGTTAGACATACTGATCTGCAAAGCTTTCAAGAGAAAGGTTGTTACATGGCAGCAGTACCTGTTCCATAAAAATAAAACCAAAACAACATAACAAAAATGAAAACTATTGCTAAGATATCATCTGAGTATCCCTGTGTTCTCTGTGTTCTGGAGACCATGGGAGTTCTACCGTTTCCGGCATTTAATGAGAATAAGTATGAGGGCCCCTCAGAGTCTTTTGTTTTCATTTCTTGGAGCTAATGTTTAATTTATTTTTCTTAGGAAAAATTAATTTCTTCTTTATAAAGTCCAGTGGATTTTATAGCCCCATTCATTGGGCTTGGCCTGCCCAAAGGTGGATCCAGAGGCTCAAACCAGCTGGAGGAAGAGAGGGAGGGAGGAAGTCTTCATGTCCCCAACACCAAGTGAGATACAAGTACACCCTGGGGCCAGAAGTGGGTCTCCAAAGTGTTAAGAAAGGCCGTCCATCCAAAAAAGCCTTAAAAAGATTAGCTCCTCCCAAAAGCATCCCAAACACTAGCCAGAGGGAAAAATCAATGGCTCAGCGAGGAAATGCAGAGGGAGTGGGCTCTGCACACCCGCCAGACCACCAGACCACCAGACCACCAGACCACGACACCACCAGACCACGCAGCTCAAAGGCATCTGGCACTAAACAAGGGGAAACTTCCCTGTCCACTTCCCTTTCTCCATCCCTCCCCACACACCCAGATGGCAGGAAGCTCTTGGCTAGGAGATCCTCAGGAGGACTACCTTTCCCCATGGCCACAGCCTGCCTAAGGTCAGCCCCAGCTGAGGAAGGAGGTGGACTCCAAGCAGATGCTCACACTGTAATATCATATGAAACTGTGATAATTGTCCCGGTTAGGGTTTCTGCTGCTGTAATAAACACCATGACCAAAAGAAACTTGGAGAGGAAAGGGTTTGTTTTGTCTTACAGCTTACAGTCCACCATGGAGGGAAGTCGGGGTGGGAACTGAAGCGGAGAGCGAGCAGGAATGCTGCTCACTGGCTTCCTCCATATGGCTTGCTCAGCTTGCCTTCCTGTAGAACCCAGAACCTCCTGACCAGAAGCGGCACCACCCACAGTGGACTGGGCTCCCTGACGTCAATTATTAATCAAGAAAATGCCCTACAGACTTGCCTACAGGCCAGCCTGATGAAGGCCTTTCTCAACCGACGTTCCGTCTTCCAGGTGACTCTGGTTACTGCCAAGTTGACATAAAAGCAACCAGCATGCAAGTGAAACCACTTCTGAGAGAATGGTCTGTGCAGTGTGTCACACTAGTCCTCAGAGTGGAAAACACAACCCTGACCAGGGGTTGTCTCAAGGTAATATTTCCCAGGTTATCACCCTATGTGCATCCTCTAACCTGTTTCCCTAGAAGGCTCCAGAATCCATGTCCTTCAGCCCTCACTCACCCCAGGTCTCTTGTGCACCACCCAAGGGCAGGCTCACAGACATCCCACTCCACCTGATATGACCCAAGCCTTTCACATTTTGAAAGGCCACCTCCCCGTGATTTCCCACATTCCAATGGCTGCCGGCTTGTCCACCCCATACCTATCAGAACTGCCTCCCAAGGAGACCAGACACAGACTCCTCATTCTCTTACTTCCCACCCCCTTCTCAACCCAACTAAAGCCAACTGTCTGCTGCCCACTCACTGATGAGACTCTCCTCTTCCTTGGGAGAGATTTTTGTTCCAGCCCAGGCAAGCAGTTCACGTTTCCCCAATGCCCCTTCCAACTAGAAGCAGTCACATGTCTGATAGCTAATCGTACCTAAATAGAAGTCAGCTGGGGTGGGAGTTTCTGGAAAGCTTTTCATTTCTTAGCATCAAGTATGTCCCTTTGTTCTTTTTCCCCACATTGTGCGTGAGATGTCTTCAGGCTGCAGCAGCCAGCTAAGATGGAGGCCTGACATTACTAAATGGAGAACAGACACTGTAGCCGCCCACTCCCGGGTGTCGTGAGAAAAGCACAGTCAGGTCAATCAGCTCTGTAGTGAACACTTTCTAACACGTGTAGCCACACCCATTCCTGATGGCACACTGTTCGCCTGGCTCCCCGTGATCAGCTCTACCAATCACCTAACTTCTAGGGCCCCAGGATAAAGTGTGGTTCCTAGTTAATACTCCCCTCTGGGTACTCTAACTCTACAGACCATCCCTCTTAAAACTCTTCTTGGCCTCCTGCCCTCAGTCACCTCTGGAATTGCTCCTTGTTCAGCCAGGGTTACGCCATTTGCCTCCTACATCTCCTATGCTCTGAACAGCCTTCTTGTTGCCTTCATTCTATGATCATATGTAAGTTAGCCACTTATATGTGCTACGGACTTAAAAATCCTCACTGAGTGGTGGTGGTGGTGCATACTTTTAATCCCAGCACTCAGGAGGCAGAGGCAGGTGGATCTTTATGAGTTCGAGCCCAGCCTGGTCTACAGAGTGAATTCCAGGACAGCTAGAGTTACACAGAGAAAACTTGTCTTGAAAAACTAAAAAAAAAAAAATCCTGAAGTCTCTTGAATGTCATTATTTCTCACACCTAGTGGTCTACTGGAAATGTTCTTGGATATTCAAAAGATCTCAAAACCAAAATTTATCAAACTTCTTCCCCTCGCCTGCCTCTTACTGAGTTCTCAATTACTGAAATCCACTACCCAGACAGCTGAGAAAACTGCTGTCCTAGTTAGGTTCAATGGCTGTGATTAAACAATATGACCAAAGCAACATGGGAAGGAAAGAGCTGATTTCAGCTAACATTTTAGAGTCCATCATGAAGGGGAGACAGAGCAAGAGCTGACACGGAGGCTGTGGGAGGAATGCTCTTTACTGGTTTCCTTCTCCTGGCTTGCTTGGTTTATTTTCTTACATATACACCCCAGGAGCACCTGACTATGCAGAGCATCACCTACAGTGGGCTGGGCCCTTTAACACCAATCATCAGTAAAGAAAATACCCCACAGACCTGCCCACAGGCCAATCTGAGGCATTTTCTCAAATAAAGTACCCTCTTCCCAACTGGCCCCAGCTTGTCTCAAGTCGAAAAACAAAAAACAAACAAACAAACAAAAAATACCAAACACAACTGGAGTCCAGATTTCACAAAAGTGTTAAGGGTGTGAGTGTGCAGATGGATGGATAGACGGGCAACAGGTAAATAGGTAGGTAAGCAGGTAAGTGGGTAAAAGGTAGATGACAGGTAATCTTCCTGTTTAAAAAACATCAGCCCACAGAGAGTCCTAAGTGAAAGACATGGATATATTTGACTTGTCTTTGAAAATAGTAAGATGTATCCTTCATGACAAAACATTGAATCAAGACGTTTGTTCAAAAATAAGCAGTCCATAAGCGAGTGCTATGTGGGTTCTCAGAAAGAAAAGCTGTTGGCCCAACACAATCAAAGTAACGGGGTCACAAAGACTCCACAGAGCTCCCTCTTTCTGTGTTATAGCCCTCAACACACACACACACACACACACACACACACACACACACACACACACACACACACACACACACCTCTATCCAGTCTACATGCCAAACAACTCTGGCATCCATTTTCCATTTCCTGTCTCCATTCCCATGAATAGATGCTCAGGTTCGCTCAGGAGCTTAGCTCATCTCATCCTGAGCTTCTCTGCCAGTCTCCCACCTGAGGTCCTCAACTTCCTACCTGGAGCTTCTGAAACACCTCCTGAGAGCTGCCGTTCCCAAAAATGGTTCCATGACTCTCCATGATGCCTTAGGCAGCCTAGGGACTCAGCGGAGTTATCACCAGCAAAAAGGACCTCACCAGATGTGACCTTTTGAACGTAGTCTCAAGAACCACCAGCTGAATAATTTTTCATTCTTGATAAATTACCCAGAATTTATAAAGCTTATACGCTGCTGTATTCTTCACAGCCACAGAAAGCAGACTAGGATGCATGGGCTAGGTGTGCAGGACTGGCCGCTAGGGGCCAGGTGCTTCCGACCTGTATGGCATTAGCTGTACTGTCTCTAAACAAGTGGTCTCCTGGCCTGGGAGCCATAAGTGAAGTGGAGAAAGTGAAAACGAATTCCCCATCATTCAATAAGAAATGACAAAAGAAAAAAGAGAAAGCATGATGATTCATTGTTCGTAGTTCAAAATAATGAAAAGAAGGATTTTCTTCTGGATTACTTCGTAAGAAATATGCTGGAACATGATACCATAAAACTTTAAAACGATCCTGGGGGGAAAAAAAACCTAAACAGGAAGTCACAAGAGAAACATCTGGTCCTCTCTGACTTCTCTTCAACCATAAGAAGTGTCCCTTCATACTAAACAAAGCAACAAAGACTATAGATTTAGGTTTAAAAGGAATAGCCAAAGTCAGGAGCTTGTAGATAGTGAAGCCTGTTGGGAAGGGCTGATTCAGCCAAGCTCTTGCAGATTATAACCTGCACAGGCAGCCTGGGTACCCAGAGCTCCCTAAGCCCAGCCTCTCCCTCACTCACTCCAGGAAAGCCAGAGTTCAGTGAACCTTCTGGCAGGAGCGAGGGGCAGGAGCGGTAGAAATGCCCACAAAGCATGAACAGTTCCTCTTTCTCTTGGGCTGCAGCTTCATGGTCGGCTCTAAAGCTGAGAACCCCATGAAGACTGACCCTCTCCACCACAGGGGCTTGTGCCCTGCGAGACCCTTGAGGCTTCCACCACACAATGGCCTCGTGGGAGGGAAGAACTGCTCATTTCACATTCGCCATTTTTGGAGATTTGAAGCAACTAGGAAAAGAGAAAATGAATAAAAGAGGAAGACAGGGGGAGAGGAAAGGAAAAGGGAGCTTTTCAGGCTACCCTCAATCAAACTCAACCTCCATCTAGCCATAAGGGCATTTTCAGGGTCTCACAAAAGTCGCCCAAACTCAGCCTTGGGGAGCCCAAACCTGCTTACCTTAGGAGCTACTTCATATCCCTGATACATGCAAATGTGCTTATGAAGCCCAGTACTGTGTAAATGAATACACACCGATTTAAGTAAAGACAATGCAAAACCAAACGTTGTTCAGCTTAAGAACCATTAGGAAGCCTGTGACCCAAAGGAATGCAGCATCAGAAACCGTAGATACCGGGGGTGGGGAGGTAAGTTTTGGAGACCTTACTGCTGTGTGAAGGATGGGGAGCTTGCTCCCCTCAACATGAGACCCCATAAAAGAAGTCAGACTCAGTGCCCTCTACCCCCTTTCCTGCCTCTTCTCCATGCTCTCCTCCTCTCAGCAACCAAGGCTCCCCAAGTTCCCAAACAGTCTCTCCCAGAAGGCTGCCCTTCCAAACTCCCCCAGGGCCTGGCAGCCACCAGGTCCTTACTGTTCATTTGTTTGGGCCAGGTCATTTTATCTCAAGGCTAAAGGATTAAAAACAAATGAGATGTCCCGGACATTGTAGCAAAAAAGCAGCAACAAAAAAACTTACTGTTGGTCTATTTTGAGACACTGATAAGGGGAAAAGGTAGAAACAAACACTATATTCTTTACTTCCTGGGAAAACAGCCATGACCTCACCTACCACTTACAGCAGTGGAAAGTTCCATGCCCAGCCACTTTCCACCATTCGAAAGGTATTTTAAACTTATTTTAGAAACCGGCTTAATTTAAATTATCATCAAGGAATTCTTTGGTAAAAATAATAGTGTTGGATGCAGAACTCACCCTTCATAAGTGGCTACATAAATTCAGATTTGGGAGTATCTCCATTTCTTGAAGAGTTGAAGACTTAGCGAGATAACTAAGTGTTTTCAACTACTGGTTGTCCCTCTCGTTGTGTGTGTGAGGTCACAGAGGTAAAAACAGACTGTCTCATCGGACAATCACACACTGCGGAGGACGAGGATGGAAGGGAAACCGTGGCTCCCAGTCACACTCTGGGAGAGGCACCGGGGAGCAGGGAAGAAGGGGCCCTTCAAGCCCCTCCCCGGAGCTCTAGGCTTTGAGTGGTCACCTCTTCCCTTCTGTCCCTTGCATCTGAAGGCAGGAGGAGCTTCTGGGAGTTTCTAATCTGGGGGGCGTTCAACATCACCATAGACAAATCCTAGCATGAAGCTTCTTTTCTATGAAATGCTGAGCGTGGCTGCTCTGCCCCATGGAGTCGGACTTAGGAGGGAGATCCACCTCGGCTCTGTGGGTTGTTCCATTTGTTATACACAGTAGCTGTGTTCCTAAAATATCACACATTACTCTGCCAAGGACGCTGCTCAGACGGTAACAGAGGGATAAGTGACAGCAGAAGGAAACAGCTGTAAACAGCTGGACAGGCAGGAATGGCAATACTGGGTCAGTGACACATGTAACCAAGTTCTCGTCCCAAATTCGTTCATGGAGTGAATATTTAACAGACTAAAAAAATACAGCCTGGCCAGTGAGACGGCTCAGTGGGAAAACGTGCTCATGGCTCACTCATGTCTAAGGGGGAAAAACACTGGACTGGAGAGATGGTTCAGTGGGGAAAGGCACCTGAGTTTGACCCACTAAACCCACAGAGTGGAAAGAAGTAACTCCTCACAGCTGTCCTCTGACCTCTACACACATGCACTGGTACATATGTGCACACCCATGCCCCCGCCCCCAAAACAACTACATGAAATATTTTGAAATTTTAAATACAGGCCAGGTGTGGTGACACTCACCTTTGATTCCAGCACCCACGAGGCAGAGGCAGACAGAGCTCTGTGAGTTTGAGTCCAGCCTAGTCTACATACCAAGTTCCAGGCCAGACAGGGCTATCCAGTGAAAGCCTGTCTCAAAAGCAAATTTTTTAAAAAAATAGAAGCCCACATTTTGGAGGTTTTCTGCTTAGATTTGTATTGTATCTATTTGGGTGTTCAATGTATTGTTTAGACAGACAGGCAGAAAATTTCTACAGTCAGACTAGCATCTGTGACTTCAGTGCACAGTTAAAATACACTTTCTTTGCAAATTTCCATTATATAGTATATGGGTACAAAAGATTGAGTGTGTGTGTGAGAGAGAGGTACGTGTGTGCATAAACAACATATGGGTGCTCTTGACCACATGTACAGATGGGCAGTGCTGGCTGTCTTCCTCTACCATTCTCTGTCTTATTTTTTGGGACGTGGTCTCTCACCAGTTCAGCTAGACTGGCTGAGATCCACTTTTCTCTCCCTGTCCCCAGCACTGAAGTTAGATAGCACACTGCCACACTCAGCTTGTATGTGGGTTCTGGGGATCTGAACTCGGGTCCTCACGCCTGTGCAGCAGCATTTAACCCACTGAGCCATCTCGGGCCCAACAAAATGTATTCTAAGATCCAAAGACTCACTCCAGACCTGTTTTCCTCCATCCTTTTCCTCTCTACCATCCGAGGGAGCCCTGACAGTTCTCTCTGCAGCCTGTGATTCAGCCTCTTCACACTTCTCACCTCTGCTACAAGGACCCTGTAGCTCACCTCCCCGCTGTTCCTCAGCAGACAGCCTTCCCCACCCCTCCAATACCAGAAGCTGGGATAACTAGGTATTGGCATGCAAACGCAATTAATGAACTGTCCCAGCCACACACAAATTCATAACAAGTAGATTACACCTCTAGAGATCACTGTCCCTGGGTCTCGGGCTTCTGGTCCTTTTATTCTATACCATTTAAGGGCATTTATATAACAAACAGGCTTATGATGTCAGTGTTTCTCCCCAAGAAATGCACACACAGATTTGCTGACGACCCAATAGAGCAGACCATGTTTCCCTTGGGGGCAAAGGTCAGGTAAACTTACAGCCCATTATAAACATCCCAGATCCCTGGGCTCAGCCTCCCTCACCTTCCCTGCAGT
The DNA here is from genome assembly GCF_007827085.1 of Peromyscus californicus insignis. Lineage (NCBI taxonomy): Eukaryota > Metazoa > Chordata > Mammalia > Rodentia > Cricetidae > Peromyscus > Peromyscus californicus. The sequence continues at coordinate 119,475,154 of NW_026294562.1, forward strand.
CCACCTGGGGCTCAGCTCCCTGGGCCTCTGAGCACTGAGGCGCAGGAGATTCACAGGTGGTGCCGCTCAAGTGAGTGACAAATCCACTTGCCTCCCACCCAGAAGTCTCGGGCCTCTTGTCAGCATTTGTGACACTTGCAAGGAGGGCAAAATTTCAGAGCCTGCCTGCACACATGGTTCTTGACTACCTGTGCAAAATAAACCATAAACCCTAGAAGATTAAATAAATAACCATCGCATAACCTGGAATCAGGAAAGAACTGTTGAGCCGAATCGGTAAAAAAACAGCACAAAACAGTTTCCCCTAAGTTCCACTGATCAACTGCTTCCATTAAAATGGGAATTGAATCAGACTAGAGATGGGTCAAATGGCAAAGTGTCTTCACACAGCGTGAGGGTCTGAGTTTGATCCCAGCACCCACAGAAAAGCCAGGTTATGGTGGCACACACCTGAAATCACAAAAGCCATGGAGGCAGAGACAGGAGGACCCCTGGGGCTTGCTGCCCAGCCTGTCTAGCCTAATCAGCAAGCTGCAGGTTCAGTGAGGGACCTTGTCTCAAAAAACAAGATTGAGAATCTTTGAGGAAGACAGCCAACATCAACCTTCATCCCGACACGTGCACACGCTACACAAACATGTACACATACGCACACACAAGAAGGTATTTGCAATAAGTAACATGTTGCAAGACATAATGAGAAATGCATGTCCATAATAACTATGTATCTTTTAAGCCAATAAAGAGATAATTCTATAGAAAAATTAGCAGAGGAGCTGAGTGGGCCCTTCACAATAACAAATCAAAGTTCACACGGAAGTGCAAAAGCAGCACGTGACACGGCTCTCAATGCCAGTCAAAATCAAGACATACAAACTGAAGCGGAAATTTTTGTGGAAAGCCATTTTTACACAACTGTCCCACTCCCAGGTCCACGTCCCTAGGGGACAGCAGGAGACTGTCCACACTGGCAGTATTTGTAATGGTTAAACACCTAAAAGCAGCCTAGAAGTCTAACCTCAGGAGAATGGATGGATAAAGCATGGTATAGTCGCGATGGGGTGGGGTGGGGGTGGGGACAGCAGCCCTCCCCACGGGTGGCAGCAGCCGGGCTCTAAAACCCCAGAGCACAAGGTGTTTCACATGCCTTTTGAAGGCCAGTGCTAGTCCCAGGGGAGCAAGGGGAAAGGAGCCACCTGATAGGGAACCTTGGTGATGTGTGCATCCCTTCTGGGCTGACAGGCCAGACCCCCTTCTCAGAAGCTCTCCCCGCTTTCACCTCACTTGCCTACGGTCCCCAGACATCCAGGCCACCTGAATCTATATAAAGCCCATGCTGCAGCCTGTTTGTCAGTACAGGCCAACACACATGATGGACAAGAGCCCAGCTCTTCCGAAGCAGAACTGCACCCTTCATTAGAAGAAGGTCTGCCCCTGCCTCAGCGCCAGGACCAAAGCTCCTGACACTCACTCTGGTGACCTGCTCTCCCTAGACTCCTTCAGAGCATGCTCTTGGTAACACCACCACCACCACCAAGAGCTTAGAATGGTAACACCAACAGACGACCTCTCTCAGCGGACATCCCAAGGGCTGCACAGAGCTTATCACTTGCCCATCTCTCTCACTGGGTACCTCAAGCTTGAGAGCTTGAGAGCTTGAGAGCTAACACCTGCTGGTGACCCCACTCAGCCGGCATCCCAAAGGGTTTAGAGATGTAACACTTCCCAGGACAACCCCCTCCCACTTGGTTGGCATCCCGCCAGTCACCAAGAGTTTAGATGTCCACTTTCCACTCAATCTGTCACTCCAGTGTAAAGAAAAGTCCTCGGTTTTCTCTGTCTGTCCACTTCATTCTCTGGTGGCAGGACAAGAAGCCACTAGGCAACTCGGCTGTGTCAGTCACACGGTGAGTCTACACTGTGATGAAGAACAAACTACAGCTCCAGGAGCAACACATGGACCTTAAACTTAAGTGTTAAATGGAAACGTCTAAGACACAAATGATACGACATGGCCCTGGCTTTGGTTAAGTTTCAAAGGAAACAAAGTAACCCCTGGTATTCAGGACTGCTGTGATGGTTAGAATGAGACTGACCCCCATGGGCTCGTATATTTGAATGCATGGTTCCTGGTTATTGGAACTGTTTGGGAAGGATTAGGTGTGGCACTGGTAGAAGTTTTAAGGTTTCAAAAGTCCATGCCATTCCCAATTACTTCTGTCTCTGCCTCATGCTTATTGGATAAAGTGTAAGCTCTCTGCTACTGCCTGAGCGCCATGCCTGCCTGCCTGCCTGCCTACTACCATGCACCCCGCCATGATGGTCATGGACTCTAACCCTCTAGAACCATGAGCCCCCAATGAAATACTTTCTCTTTTTTTCTTTATTATTATTATTATTAAGAAATTTTCTATTCATTTTACATACCAACCACAGATCCCCCTCCCCTCCCTCCTCCCACCCCCAGCTTTTCTCCCTCAACCCACCCCCTACTCCCACCTCCTCCAAGGCAAGGCCTCCCATGGGGAGCCAGCAGAGCCTGGTACATTCAGCTGAGGCAGGTCCAAGCTGCTCCCCTCTGCACCAAGGCTACACAAGGTGTCCCACCCTAGGCACTGGGCTCCAAAAAGCCAGCTCATGCACCAGGGACAGATCCCGATCCCACTGCCAGGGGGCCCTCTAAACAGTTCAAACTAAACAACTGTCTCACCTATCCAGAGGGCCTAGTCCAGTCCCATGGAGGCTCCACAGCTATTGGTCCACAGTTCATGACTTTCCAGTAGTTTGGCCTGGCCGTCTCTGTATGTTTCCCCATCATGCTCTCGAAATACTTTCTTTTATAAGTTGTATTGGTTATGAAATTTTGTCATGGCAATAGAGAAGTTAACTAAAACAAATGTGTTGTGGAATATTGTTTTAACTATGTAAAGATGTGTTACATTTGTTTGTGCTGAATATTTAACTATGGAACTATTTCTTTTGTGCTGCATTTGTTTAATAACGTAAGGATGTGTGTTTAATTACGTAAAGATGTGTTGCTCTTTTACAACTCCCTAAGGCACCTGATTGGTCTAATAAAGAGCTGAACGGCCAATAGCTAGGCAGGAGGGGGCAGGTGGGGCTGGCAGGCAGAGAGAATAAGTAGGAAGAGGAATGTAGGCAAAGGAAAGAGACAAGGAAGGAAAGAGGAGACAAGGAGAAAGAGAGGGGCACACCTGGGCAAGAAGCCAGGCAGCCGCCAGACAGACACAAAGCCGTGAAAGCAAGACATACAGAAGAAGATAAAAAATAAAGGTAAAAAGCCCCAAGGCAGAAGGCAGATAAAGAGAAACAGGTTAGTTTAAGTTAGAAGAGCTAGCCAGAAATGAGCCTAAGCTAGACCAAGCATTCATAACTAATAAGTCTCCACATCAGGATGTGGGAGCTGGTTGGTAGTCCAAAAGAAAAAACCTGGCACATAAATGTTTAAGTTCTAAAATACAAATAAATTAATAAGTCACTGTCACAAAAGGTTAGGGTTATTTGAAAGGAGGGAAAGGAGCAAAACCACAAAGAGCACTATGGGGGTTGAGGGGGCTGGTGATGTCTGTTTCACGTTCTTAATGGGAATACACATAATAATCTACAGCTATGCTGCATGCCCCTAAACACTGGTACAAGAGAAAAAAAATCAGACTGAAGAAATGCCATGTTGCACTCATGAGGCTGAGGCAGGAGGATCACTCCAAGTTCAAGGCCAGAAAAGAAACAAATACTTAGGTCACAAAACACTACCAGTAAGGCAGAGTCCCTCACCAGCTGCCACCATCCTGACCTGGACCCCCACACCGTGTCACCAACCACTCATCTACCTAATTTTCTCATCTGTATATAAATGGACTGATTGAAGAGTTATATTAGGACCTGAAAACTGTCCTTAAGAGAGCAATTCACTGCTGAGACGGACATGCTTCCTTCAAGAATACTACCTTTTCTGCATAAAGTAGACACAGTTCAACTGAAACAGAGAAAATGTGGCAGGGCTTTGCCAGTGTGCGAAACCACACTAAGAACACCAATTTAGCTGAGCAAAAACATTGTCCATGGCATGAACTCCTTGGAGTTATTTGGAATTTTGCTGGATCTGTGATTTCATCTGTATTTAATTTTATGTAAATTGAGAGTTTATAATTGTTTTAAAGCTGTGAGCACAGTTAGCACTTTGTATTTCTACATATTTGACTACTCTAACAAAACTAAATTCAAATTATCACAAGCAGTCTTTGAGAAAATGACTGAGAAGTCTCAGTAGGAATCAGCCCCCCCACACTCACCCCTCTCCCTTCCCCTTCTCTTTACCCGAGGATGAGCCCACAGCTTGCCTCTCAAGCAGGTACCTTCAAGCAAAATTTATGCCACTTCATACAGGTGACCAAAGCTGGGGACCACATAAGAGAAATCGATGATGGATTTGAGCCTGGGGACAATCCTTTGAAATGTAAATAACCATGGCCCAGCGCTCACACTGAGGCAGCACTGGGGCACAGAACCACCCTGGTCCTTGTCTCCAGTGGCTACTATAATGAGCAGCTGTGAAGACTCACAGCTGGAAACAACATGAAATAGATTTCCTATAGTCCTGGAGCTCAGAACTATAAAATCAATCCTTTGGAGATGAATCTAGACATTATCAAGGTTGTTCCTTCTGAAGGCTCCACTGAAGACTGTCATGAGTGTGCTGCTCCAGAAACATGGGTGAACACGTTTGTCTTTCCAAAATGCTGGGATTTCTTGGTTAATGATACATTTATAAGGTATGGCAGACTTTAATGGCAGCAATTTACCATATATCTCATTGTCCCTGATGATGCTGGCCAAGGAAAACACAGGTCCTTTTGATCCAACCTTAATTACTACTATCACATCTTACACATCACACAGTACATCTATCTCTCTGTATTATCTACGAATGTGCTGAGTTAAGAGGTCACAGAGGAGTTCACGAGGTGCTGTGGATGATTGATTGATAAATAAAACTCTGACTGGCCAGTAGCCAGGCAGGAAGAATAGGGTAGGTGGGACAAGGAGGGGAATAATTCTGGGAGGTGGAAGGCTGAGACAGGGAGACGCTGCCAGCTGCCGCCATGACAAGCAACATGTAAAGATACCAGTAAGCCACAAGCCATGTGGCAACTTAAAGATTAATAGAAATGGAATAATTTAAGATAGAAGAACTAGATAGCAAGAAGCCTGCCATGGCCATACAGTTTGTAAGCAATACAAGTCTCTGTGTGTTTACTCAGTTGGGTCTGAGCGGCTGCAGGACTGGCGGGTGAGAGAGATTTGTTCTGACCGTGGGCCAGGCAGGACCAGGAAAACTCTAGCTACAATGAGGTTTTCACAGGTTTGAGAGCAAAGCAGTATGAGTCTTAATGGTGAAAAGACAAGCCTAGGTCCAGATGGACGAATAGGCAGACAGACAGACAGACAGCAGGTCCAGGTGGGCAAAGTAAACAAGCAGCCAATTTGAAGAAATTGTATTAACAGCAGTGATGGAATCAGGCCGAAGCCCCTGAGACAACAGGAGTTCTCTACCTGTTGGTCTCACACACACACACACACACACACACACACACACACACACACACACACACCAGAGGTCAGGTGGCAGGTTGGAAAGGGCCTTCTCAGTGCTAGAAGTCCACATCTTATGGGATCCAGATAAGAGAGGGAGTTGCACCCTTTTTGTTTCATGTTTCTGTTAAGTTCTCAGGCCTGTTTTTCCTGATATGATTTTAATACAACCTGTGCCCTGTAGTTCCCATTTCCCTTCAGTTAGTCTCAAGTGCCCTAATGGGGGCGAACAGACACCTGCTCATGATGCCCCAGCCACACATTCCATCTTCACCTTGGTTCTATTCTTCCATCCTGTGCCTGTCTTAGAAAGACCCAGCACACAATCCCAGATAAACTATCTCGAGAGCCTTGATCTAACCCCACCTGCAAACTCCCACACAAAGAACTCTCAAGGGTTCCAGCCAACTGGACATGGACACCTTGTGGGGTGGGGTGTTATAATTCCTAGCCACTTCCTAGCCACAAGACTGTGCATGTGCTGTCCAGTAGTCAGGCGAAATGCTTGGTCACTCCAGGGCCTTATGTCCTACGTAATCCGTGCGCTGCGTGAACACGTGCTCTATGGGCATGCGTGGCATAGCTATGTAAACCCATATACACATGCGAGAGGTGACCTATAGAAGCAGGCTCCACCCGCTCCCCAACCTCTCTTCCGCACCTCTCTTTCCGGTAGGCCTATTTGCACATTCCCCCTTGCCCTTCCCTAATAAAACTCTTGTAGTAGGTCCTGTTGTACCTCGTGTTTTCTCGCGCCTGGTAAACAGCACCACAAATAAATAACGGGGTGGGGGAGGAGGGATGGGGAGTATTACTCAGGCTACTGTACCCAGGCCAGAGAAGTCTGGCTTCTGAGAGCTGTGATTCGAGACGATCCCAAGACTTTGCTTAAATATCAAGAAGTCCAAAGCACACTCCAGCCAAAATGCAGCTTATGTCCCCAAGTGCATCTCTACATGAATTGATCAAAGCTGTATGGTGCACTGTGATTGATGTCTACACGTTGAGTACACTGTTTAAAAACATCTTATATTTTTTTATGAAGGACAATAATTCAATTAATCTGCTTTATTAAAAAAGCTTTGTAGTTTAAAAGACTGGTTTACAGAGATGCTGATGGATGCTACTAAGAATCCCCAGCAGCACAAAGCCCCCTGTAAAGCCTTCAGTCATGTTGACCGGAGCTCCTAAACTGACTTGGTGTCTACCAACCAATCCCTCTCCCTATGGAACCACCTGTGGCCAGATTACACCTGTGTCCCACTCACCTTAAACATCTCACTACCCGCTCCTAACAAGTTTAGGAGGAAGTTTTCTAAGACAGACATCCTTCAGAGTTCAAACTTCAAAGGAGACAAGTCTTTGTTTTGGGGTGGGGGGGGAGAGCCACTTCTCATCATAGTGCAAAAAAGGTTCACACATTATTACCCCAAACTCCAGAAACTGAGATTTTGACCCCGGCCCACAGGAGGAGGCCGAGGGGAGGGTAGTCTCCAGGCAGGAGAGAAGAGTTGCCAAAGGGAAGGGGTGGAAATGACATTTAGATTGAGCAGCACATGGAGACCCTGAAGCCCGGAAGGAGCCCTCAGAGGCAGGAAAGGCCTGAGCTGCTTCCTGGTATTCCATGGTCAGCATCTCAAAGACCTGGTTAGTTTTGTGAAAACAAGTTTCCTTTTTATTGACAAATCATTAACACTCCATAAGTTTAACATTAAAAACCTTGACATGGTTCTACCTCGATTAAACAGTTTCCCAAAGACCCCCTGAGCCCCATGCCTCTCCCCACCCCACCCCACCCCGGGCTGGCTCCAAGCTATGATGACCTCAGGGCTGTGGGAGACTGGAGGGGAAGACCTGCAGATAGGCTCAGCAGCAGAAATCCAGGTTCCCAGCAAGCAAGGGAAACATGGTCCAGCTGTGACTACCTCATTATGCAGTCAGTGAGACCTGTCTGAAAAGGGGCATCTGGATTGGTTGCATGTCTGTGATTATGTAAATGCATTTCAAAGGATTCTTTTCAAATTGTTCTGAAAGTTGAGGAGGAAAAAGATACAGCCTCTTTAACATGGGCGAGGCAGGAAAGTGATGCTGGCAGCTCCCTCCATCTCTGTGGCCGTGCCCTCCCCAGAGCTGTCTGCAGAATACCACCTCCCACTTGGAGGCAGCTGCTGGGGAAGTGGGGGGGAGGGAGGTGGCAGCCAGTAGTGAGAAGACAGAGCGCAGGCTGCATTGAGATTGAGGCTGAGAGAGGGAAGGAGAGACTGAGGTGGCATCAGAGGAGAGCTCAGCTCAGCAGCTTCCTGGACCGGCTTTGGCTTTAACAACTGACAGGCTTTAAGGCTAGGGCTGTTGCCAAAAACAATCACTTAGGAGCATAAGGGGTGTGTGTGTGTGTGTGTGTGTGTGTGTGTGTGTGTGTGTGTGTGTGTGTATGAGTGTGGAGACCAAATGTCACTGCTACAGAACCATCCACATTCCCCTGAGATGTGACATGGTCTCTCCCTATCCTAAATCCATCCAAGCAGCTAGGCTGGCCAGCCAGTGAGCCCAGGGACCCACCTGTTTCCACAGGTTTAGGGTTTCTGAGATGGCAGCAGGTTTGTGCAGCCACGCATCCTGGCCAAGGTGTGGTTCCGCCCATCATCCCTGTCTCAGCTCCTCTCTCCAGCAAGGTGGTCTGACAAGTTGTCAGAGTGTGTGAAATCCTTTTGGAGGAGACAAGCGCCCTCTCTGGCCTGCGACAGCTTTGAAGCCTTCTCCAAACATGAGATTCCTGGGGAACTTTCAGTTTCTGGGAGCCCAGTTTCAATGGCGTGACAACCAAAGAAAGTGGGTAGAGTACAAACATCTCTTTAGAATATCTTCATTCATGCCGGGACACTTACAGAGGAGGAGAGAGGAAAAAAAAAAATGGAGACACTGTGGTCCTGAAACTAAGACACTGGTGGAGGGCTTCGGGACCAAGGAAATAATGTCCATGGGGATTTATAGACAGTAAACACCAATGGCAGAGACAGCACTGTGTAAGACAAAAATATTCCACTTTTTCATTTTCCCAGGAAATTCTAGACCAGCAAGATGGCTCAGTAGGTAAGGGCACTTGCTGCCAAGCTGACAACCCAAATTCAATCCCCAAGACTCACTCAATGGAAGAAGAGAGGACTGACTCCAATTGTCTTTGAATCTACACACATGCACACTCCCACACACGCACACACGTGTACGCGCACACATAAATGGATAAGTGCTAAACACCCTATTGTTTCCTTAAAAAAAATTTTTTTTTTGGTTTTTCGAGACAGGGTTTCTCTGTGTAGCTTTGCGCCTTTCCTGGGACTCGCTTTGGAGACCAGGCTGGCCTCGAACTCACAGAGATCCGCCTGGCTCTGCCTCCCGAGTGCTGGGATTAAAGGCGTGCGCCACCACCGCCCGGCGCTTAAAAATAAATTTTAATGCTTGAACTACAGGCGCAGCGTAGTTCAGAGCTGAAAGCCTCTGACCTTCCTCTCCTTTGACCTTATTTTCTCTCACTGCTAAAAGCTAGTGAGACTTGAGGAAGGCGCCAGGCACCTCTGGAGACGCCCGACGATGCAAGCAGATGACAGGGGCTTTGCCTACGTCTGCTTCTTATCCAAAAGTAGATTGACAAAACAGGCACCTTGTATGTTTAGCCCACGGTGCAGACTCAGGGGTGCTAGGATCCATGGTAGTCCTTAATCCACTCTTCTGAATGGCCAGTACCATTTGAAGAGCCAGGAAATAGGTTAACTAATCCCTTCTCTCTTTTCCCTTTGCCTGCCAGGAAGCTCAGCATCCAATGTGATGATCAACAATGTCACTCAATGGATCTTTTTATTTTCACGCGTCTACTTGTGCACTTACTCCCAAGTACCTCCCAAAGACTTGACTTTTTCCTAAGCTTATTTATTTATAGCTAAAGAAAATTTCTACCAAGCAACTTCAAATCCTGTATGAAATATGAGATTACAAATACAAATATAAAAATGTTTACAGTGCATATTAAATGTTGTCAGAAGCAACTCGTGGGCAGACAATGGCTACAGCAAACACAGCATCTCTGAAACAGCAATAATCAGGGCTGGACAGATGCTTCAGAGTTCAACAGCACTGGCTGCTCTTCCACAGGAACTGGGTTCAATTCCCACGCCCACATGGCAGCTCACAAATGGCTGTTAACTCCAGTCCCAGGGGAGCCGATGCTATGTTCTGGCCTCCACAGGGACCAGGCGTGCACGTGGTACACAGACATATATGCAAGCAAAACATCCATACACATAAAATAAATAAATAATAATAATGAATAAAATTTGAAAGCAAGACTCATTTATGCCACCAGATGAGGCATTCAGTTCCGAGCTTGCAGAAGCAGAACTAATTTTCCCTGTAAAAAATATAATACAGCGGGCCCTGAGCTGCATCTAAAATTCATAGAGCTTCTAAACAATCAAGGGTGCTTTTCCATGAACAAAGACATTGCATTCATATGTGCATAAAGCAGAGATTCTTTGTGTTCCTCTCCATGCTGGCTACACAGATGAGGTATTCCGAGCCAGGCAGAGCCACACCACACAACTGATATGCGTTCTGCATGACGTCTGATCGTGGCCCGTGCACAAAGCGACAAAAAACACTTTGTGTGGCCAAAAGGGAAAGAAAAACCCTGTAACTCTCCTCTGACACCCTCTTCTGTTTCCCCAGAATACCAGGCATTGATGGCAGGCGCATACATTAATATATTCATTTTGAACCTAGCCTGTGCATGCCCCCACACAGATGCTCAGTGTCGGGGGTGTGGGGGCCGTGGAGAAGGGGCCAAGAAAGGAGAGGCAAAACCCCACACCAAGTGGATCTCAGCAGAGGTTTCGGGTTGAAGTTTTTCCAAAACAATGTAACTTTAATTAGGTCTTGTGAAGTTAGTGGAGTCAGGGGATCTCTTGGAAGTAACTGAAACCCCATCAAGGCCCCAAATGGTAATGGAACTAGTCTGAGGCCGGCTTCCTGAATTACTCCTGTTTGTGGCTAGTTACAGAAACACAGCATCTTCGCTGAACTTCGCTTTCTTGCCCTTCTTGTTTTTGCTTTGATGTTTGAAACAGGGTCTCATTTTGTAGCCTAGGCTAGCCTGGGCCTTACTATATAACCTAGGCTGGCCCAAACTCAAAGCAATCCTCCCACCTGAAGACTTCTGAGGAGCTGGTGGTGGTGCATGCATTTAATCCCAGCACTCAAGAGGCAGAGGCAGGTGGATCTCTGAGTTGGAGGTCTACAAAGTGAGTTCCAGGAGAGCCAGGGCTACACAGAGGAAACCCTGTCTCAAAAACAAAACAAACAAACAAAAAACACAAAACAACAACATCCAAAGGCAAACAAACAAAAAGACTTCTGAGGATTACAGAAGGAACCCCCACACCTGGCTCCCTCTTCCCTTTAAATAGCAAGCGTTCCTATCTTCACATTTATCATACCAACAACACCGGACTGAAAATATGACATCTTAAATTCAAGGGTTTTCATTCCACTCTGTTGAGTGGCACCTTCCTGAGAAGTCCTGGCCCCTGAACGGAGAGCTAGTCAGGAGAATCACCGAAAATGTAGGTCAGACTTTACACTGGAAACCCACACTGATAGCAAAAGTGGAGTTCCTCCTCGTCAGATCTCAACACCCCAGGCCCTCTCCGGTGTTGGTGGAGGACCTTCACCCCAAAATACACCTCCTGATTCTCAGCCTACGGCCTGAAAGGAGGCAGAACTCCCCAACTCTCATCTTAAGGACTGCTCTTCACTCTCCTGTGTCTCCTCACTCAGGACCCGGCCTGAGGAACTGACCTGCTCCCCAGGCCTGTCTGCCCCCTTGATTTCTCTAGAGAAAGCACACATTTTAAATGTGGGAGCTGAGGACACAGCTCAGTGGGCAACGGGCAAAGTGCCAGCCACGCAGGCACAGGGACTGAACTGTAAAAGTCACGTGCAGTGGTGCGTTATCTGTAACCCCAGCACTGTGGGCAAGGGACCCTGAAGCTCATTGGCCAGCAACGCTGTGGAACTGTGAGTTCCAGGTGACTGTCCCTGTCTCAAAAAGTAAAGTAAGAGTTGTTGTGGGATATTAGTTGAAGATGTGTTACATTTGTTAATGCTGTGGAACATTTGTTTGATGATGCAAAGATGTGTTGCATTCTTTTACGTTGCATTTGTTTAACTCTGTGAAGCTGTGTTACTTTGCCTGTCTAAAACATCTGGTGGTCTAATAAAGAGCTGAACGGCCAATAGCTAGACAGGGGAAAGGACAGGCGGGGCTGGCAGGCAGAGAGAATAAATAGGAGGAGAAATCTGGAGAGAGAAGATCAAGAAGCAAGAAAAGGAGAAGGAGATGAACATCAGGGGCCAGCCACCCAGCTACACAGCCAGACGGAGTAAGAAGTAAAGAAAGGCATATAGAATAGAGAAAGATAAAAGTCCAGAGCCAAAAGGTAGATGAGATAACTAAGTTAAGAAAAGCTGGCTAAGGCTGAGTGCTGGTGGTGTCGCACGCCTTTAATCCCAGCACTTGGGAGGCAGAAGCAGGCGGATCTCTGTGAGTTTGAGGCCAGTCTGGTCTACAGAGCTTGTTCCAGGACAGCTGAGGCTGTTGTTACACAGAGAAACCCTGTGTGTGGCGGGGGTGTGGGGGGTGTTGCTGAGGGAGCTGGCTAGAAATAAGCCAAGCTAAGACTGGGCATTCATAAGTAAGAATAAGCCTCCTCCACGTGATTTATTTGGGAGCTAGGTGGTGGGCCCCCCAAAGAGTAAAGAGTAAAAAACAACCAACTCCAGAGAGTAACTAGGAAGATATCCAAACTCTGGCCTCTGCATGCACATGTGCGCACATGTCTTCTCACCTACATTTAAATCATACTCAAGTTTTCAATGAGGCTCAGTGGTAGAGTGTTTTCCTAGCATAGACAAAGCTCCAGGTTCAATCCCCAGTACAGAAAATAGCAGAGTCAACATTTTAAAGCATTCCTTCTCAGGCCTCAATATTCGTTCAATCCACAGTGAGCCCTGGAGAGATGCTTTGGTGCCAGCCTCCTAACTAATCCCTGCTTCTGCCTCTGTGCATCCCACATTCTTCCTCAGTAGAGCAACTAGAAGGATCTTTTCAAAATGTAAGCCCATCTTGCTCCTCCAATACCCCAGAACCCTGCAATGGCCCCTCTTACTCACTCTCAAAGTCCCCATGGGAGCAGTTCACACCCTTCTTGGATACCAACCTTCACCCCCTGGTCCATCACACTGCAGCGACTCTCACAGGCCACAAGCTGCTCCCTCTCTCCAACAGGTACTTCCAGCTGATGTCCTTGCAAGTCTTAGCTCAATGATGCCTCTATCTCGGCCTACACAGTTGTCCGCACCCAGCATCCTTGAACCAGCTCCCCTTAGCTCTATCCTTTCTTACACCAACAGTGCTTATCATTTCCAACTGCCATATCATACATACATCAGTGTTTTTGATACATCCATTCCAGGAGCCCATTGACATGTGAAAACCAGAGCAGGCAAATCACTGAGGCTACTATGAAGCCAGCTGCCAAATTCTTAGCTTCACCTATGGTTGGGAGGCCCAGACATCAGGAAGGAACCCACAGACACTGTGGGAAGGTCTGTGGCTTGAACCTGTGATCACACCATTAACATCCTAACATTTGGTGAAGTGTACATCGTAAGAACAGTCTTGAACATTCGTCACATCTACATCAGCAATGCAAAAAGAAAAACTACATTTGAATGATCATCTGGGGATAATCATTTGCAACAATTTGACACCTATCTCGAAAGACACAAACAGTTCCTGAAAAGCAGAGAGACCAGCGTCATAGCAGGAATCAACAAACGATACAGAAAGTAACTAAAACTGCAGTTGTGTCAGAAAATTTCCACAGTATTTTTTCCTGTTGTCAAGAAAGATGAGGAAATGGATTTTCTCTCTTTCTGAGAAAAATATTCCACATTTATGTTCATGGGAGAAATGTTCTAGAACCCTCTAAATGAAGCCGTTTACCATGGCCAGCTTCTCAGGGCCCCAGAGATGTCCTCCTCCTCTTCTTGTCCATCTACAGTGTTCCATTTCTGGTCTACAACACACAGTGCTGACTCAGCAACCACACTTCCAGTTCATTCTCTCCCCTAGAAATTAATCAAAGACTTGCTCACTGCTACTCAGGATTCTAGGAATGTATACTGTGAATCCCAGTTCCTGCCACCACTTTTCACTTGAAGAACATCATTTTGTACCTTGGTCCCTCACTGGTGAAATTTTGATTGTTATCATTGAAAGGATGATACTTGTGGCGCACGGCACTGGTTACTGCATGGAAAGGACAAGGTCACGGTCACAACAGGACCCAGTGTTAGTTTTCAGAGCTTTATTAGGAGGGAAAGGGAGGGAGAGGGGACCAGGCCTGGGGAGGAGAGAGAGAAAGATGGTGGGGGGGGGGAGTGGAGCAGAGAGAGAGGGTGGGGTCTGCGTCCGGCTTTTAAGGCACGTACGTAGTCGTCAGCGCGCAATGATGATGTAAGATGCAAGACCCTGAACTGCGCATAGCTGGAGTGAGGGCAGAATCCTAACATTCATTATTCGCAAAACAATTGGAAACAGCTTTAAAATCAAAAAATAAATTATTTAAATAAATTACAGCTTGCCCATATGATATATTCAACAAAAATTATGTTGTGGATCTGTATATACTGGTGAGGAAGCATGGTCACAGTGTATTGTTAGGGGGTGAGAAGGCAGTGCAGCAGTTTTCAACCTGTGGGTCACGACCCCTTCTGTGATCAAACGACCCTTTCACAGGCGTCACATATCAGATATCCTGCATATAAGATATTTACATTATGATTCATAACAGTAGCAAAATTACAGTTATGGGGTACCAATGAAAATAATTTTATGGTTAAGGGGTCACCACAACATAAGGAACTGTATTAAAGGGTCACAGCACTAGGAAGTTGAGAACTACTAAGCTAGCATGCATTATTTTTATACTTTGTAAAAATATGTAACATAATAATGAATATACACCCAACGTTCAGAGTAATGAATATGATAATAAGATGTGGGTGACTTTTTTCTTTGAATCTTTTAATAATGTTTCTTCTGTGAACATAGTTAATACCTGAAATACGTGATTCATTTTCAAAAGAAGCAATTCAAACCATCAAGTAAAATTCAGTGCCCTGTCACGATTTATAAAGGTTGTATCTGTGTGTGTGCACCTGTGTATGTGTAGGTGTGTATACACATGTGTGCATATGCACATGGAAGCCAGAAGGTAGTATCAAGTATCTTCCTCCATTTGCTCTCCACCTTTTTTTTTTTTTTTTTTTTTTTTTACTTGAATCACCCATTCCTCTCGACTTTCTGGCTAGCGGGCCCAGGGATCTTCCTGTCTCTGTCTCCCAAGCGCTGGGATTACAGGCATGAGTACTGAAGTGTAAAAAGGGCCAGTGAAAGAAAACCCTGAACCTGAGACAAGAGCCAAAGAAACACACCCTGTCCCTAACCAATGAAGGAATTGAAATCCAACCAATCCCTGAGCATGAAAACCAACCAATCCCAGAGCATGAAATTACCAATCCCTGAGCAAAAAATCCAACCAATCTCTGAGCTTGTCTCAAGCTCAGGAATTGAGATCCTACCAATTCCCATCCTGAAAATCTCCCTCCTCAGAAAGCTCTGCCCCTAAGAAAGCCTATATAAGCTCTGTACCTCTTCAATTTGGGGCTACTCTTTTTCCACCCTGGCAGAGGTAGCCACTCTCCTGGATTTGTGGTACCCACTTTCTTTCGCTGGAGCAGAGAGGAGCAGAGATGTCTCTAACAACTTTCACCAGAGCTGAGCAGAACTGCTACATTTCTGCAGAGCAGAGCTGTAATGGCTCTCAGCTAAGCAGCTGAGTAACACTGGCTAGGGAAACTTCCCCTTGCTGGAGCAGAATTGTTACACTCCAGGGAAGCTGAGCAGAGCTGTAACAACCTCACTAAGAAAACCCTCCCCTGCTGGAGCAGGGTTATTACACTTGCTGTAACTCTTTGCTAGGGAAACTGTCCCCCACCTGAACAGAGCTGCAGGTAACCTTGGCTTCCAACTGCCAGGATACCTTTCCCTTCAGAGGTGTAACACTTACAGGCACTATGCCACACGTTTCTACATGAGTCCTGAGGGTTGAACTGGGACCTTCGTGCTGGGGCAGCAGGAACCTTACTGACTGAGCCATCTCTCCAGCCCTGGGGTTGCATATTTTAAAAGAACACATTTATTGAGCTCCATATATGCAGCAATTGTGTCTCATACAGTCTTGGCTCCCTTACACTGTCATAGAGACCTAAATACAGCGGACCCTTACTAGTCACAGCTAGTCACAGCAGTCATGTTCTATAGAGTTACCACGATCTAAATTAGCACATAGCAAATAGTCACCCTTGGAAAAAAACATACCCTGAAAGTCTCTGATCTCATAAACGTGTGTGTCTGTGTCTGTGTCTGTGTCTGTCTATCTGTGTGTCTGTGTGTCTGTGCATATCTTGGAAGATTATCCAACTTCTTAAGAAAAAGACTGATGATTCCCCAGTAGTCAGGCAGAGGGTGTGCACAGATCTTACGTAGAGACAAGCAGCAAGCAAAGCCTCCTCCAATCTCTCACACCCAGCTGCCATTCATTCACTCACACGCGGGAAGGAATGAGTCACCAATGTGCAGAAGCCGAGTTCTGCAAGGCATGGACCTAAGCTTTAGGCCCCTCAACTGGGTGATGTGGGAGACAGACAACTGCAAAGCAAGGCCAATCCAAATGAATTGGATGTGGAGGTGGTGGCCTTGCTGGGCCTACACTCAGCACTCCACCCAGGGCAGCCACAGTTACAGACCCTTACCTCAGGGTACCTCAAACACCACAGGCTCTGAGTTCAGAGGTAAGCCCAAGGCAGATGGTGCTGGTTGCGATGATCTTGCTCAGGAGGTCATCTCTGAACAGGTCATTACAGATAGCCTCTGTATCTGCGAGAAGGCTATGATGTAGGTACACAATGGTCCCCGGGTCTTAAAGCACAACCACACCTTCCAAGGACTTGAAATCATTTTCCAGACGAAAAGCTTGCATCATTCCTAGAGAGAAGCCAAGTCTCTCCCTGTGCATCTGCATGGGAACTAACACAATTAACTATTTATTCTAACAAAGCATTAGGTTTGAAATGAAGTACATGACCACATCAGCCACCTTCGAAGCTACTAGACAGGTATGGTCGTCAGCCCACAGGATGCTCAGAAAGAGCTGCAAGAACAAACTTCACATCTGAGAAGACCATGGAAGTGATCGAGGAAGGGAGGCAGATATGCCCAGAAGCAGCCAGGTCATTTATATACCCTTGACATTTCCTGCAAGGCCAGAAATGGAGGGAGACTCAACACTGGAGAGTGCTTAGCCTGTGGGTCAAGGCCTCCTTTATCCGAGGCTTGATCTAGGAACTCCAGCCTCCAGAGAGCCAAGCAGGGGCAGCAAGCGTAGCCAGGGATGAGAGGCCCAAACGGGCGTGGCAGAGAAGAGAATCTCTGGAAATGCCCAAAGTTTTCATCAATACAAGATCTTAAAGAAATAATCCATTCACCTGTTTTGACACACTTGGCCTTCACCACTAGCAATTTTCACCTTTCTCACATTCATTCATAAATATACACAGTTGGCCGCTGCAGTGACCTAGGACAATCCTGTCCAACAATACAATTCTAGTCCTCTCAGAGATCCAGCTCTACTCCAGGAAAACAGGAAAAGCACTAAACAGATGCTCCTGGGTGCTGCATGAATGCCGGGCTCTGCTCAGGACCTGGAGACTCTATCATTAATGGTCAATATCATGGGCACAGAATATCAAACCATGAGGATACTAGCAGTTATAAACCTGAGGCAATGAAAATTATGTGTCAACTAGGGAAAGCATGTGATAGTCCATCAGTAAGTACACAGAGTGTTAGAAAAAGATAGACATACATATTACATAGGAAGACAGGACATGGAATGAGAAAAACTAGACTCCGAGAGGCCAGCAGTTCCTGATACTTAAGAGATCTCTTCCTGACCCCAGTGGCATATGTTTCAATCCTAGAGTTCAGAAGGCAGAAACAGGAGGGTCATGAGTTCCAGACTAGCCTGAGCTACATATGAAGTTCCAGGCCAGTCTGGAGACACAATCTCAAAACAACACACGCACACACAATCTTATTTTAGCCACAAAACTTTCTTCAACAGAAGGTTTTCTAGAGAAAGTCAAACACCAGGCAAGATAGTAGAAGACCCTGCTGAAAGGAGTGGGCTCCAGAAGTCCTGTCAATCACTGATGTGGTCACCACTTGATAAGAATCCCAGCAAAAACAGCTCAGAATCTTCTGGAAGAAGCATGGACCTCCTGAGTCCAGGTCTAACCCCTAACCAGTAGCATGGAACTTAGCTGTATTTTGCTTCCCAACATTCTGTAGCATAACCATGACTGGCGGGAGATGGCAACGGTGTCCCCGTGGTTAGCCGAGCTGTCTGGGGCTGGGGGCTAAGGTCATTCGTTAATGCTGGTGCTGATGCTGCTGACTGGGTATAATGACCACCGCGAAGAGTGGTGCTAGAGTAAGCGCTCCAGTCATGTTCATGTGTGCATCTTCTGGACGCTTTTTACAAAATCTAAAATCTTTTTTTTTTTAAGATTTATTTATTTATTATGTATATAGTGTTCTATCTACATATATCCCTGCAGGCCAGAAGAGGGCACCAGGTCTCGTTACAGATGGTTGTGAGCCACCATGTGGTTGCTGGGAATTGAACTCAGGACCTTTGGAAGAGCAGCCAGTGCTCTTAACCTCTGAGCCATCTTTCCAGCCCAAAAAGCTAAAATCTTACAAGGGTCACACACGCTGGCCTTCTGAGACTTGAAAGTGTTGAACAAATTATAAATGACACTGATGGAAGGAAGGGTTTAAACTCGTGGGCATAAACAAGTGAAATGAGTGCTTTCTAGTTTGTTAAAACAAAAAAAACACACACACTCGTCTGCCGGCTCATTCACACCTTGCCAGTCAGTCCTTCCCTTCTCCTTTGAGACAAGGTCTCTCATTGGCTCCTGCATACGCCAGGCTGGTGGGACTTTTCATTTTAACATTACTAGATTTATAAGTGAACTTACATGATTCATAGGCTGTTTTTATAGGTTTAAGGTAGAATCTGTTCTTCTATTTATGGCTTCAATGAATTAAATATTGAATAAAAAGCTAGTAGTCATCAATCTCCCTTCTGAGCCATCAAACCTTTAAAACCAAGGGACAAAGAATGAGTTGGAGAGATGCTCAGAGGTTAAAAATCCTTGCTGGTCTTACAGGAGAACCACATTCACAACTGCCTCTAAGTCCAGATCCCGTGGATCAGACACCCTTTACTGGCCTTCGAGAGCATCCATGTACATATATGTTCACAAATACGGACACACACAAAAAACATAAATAATAAAACAGCAATGCACGAGAAAAATCAGGGCCCTTGGCCACTAATGGGGAAATATGCAATACACAAGGAACTGGGCCAACTAACCTCACCATCTATATGAGGGCGGTAAGGAAACAGAAGCAGTCCAAGTGTCTAAGACAGCAGGCGACATTTCAACAGGTGGCAGAGCAGTGCGTTTCACAAGACCACTGTGCACAGTGTGGACTGTGCAAGTGATTATAGAGGGCCAGAGCAGCCAGCAGACACAGGTGAGCCTGGCGGCCTGGGTGAGGTCAGCAGACACAGGTGAGCCTGGTGGCCTGGGTGAGGTCAGCAGACACAGGTGAGCCTGGCAGGCTGGGTGAGGTCAGCAGACACAGGTGATCCTGGCGGCCTGGGTGAGGTCAGCAGACACAGGTGAGCCTGGCGGCCATGGAAAGCAGTCTGGGTTTATCCTGCAGGACACTGCCGAGATTTTTAGTGGTGACATGAGGAGATTTGTGTTCTAGGAAGACTCCTCTAGCAGCAGTAGGAGAGAGCCCGAGGGAGGGGACGGGCAGCACAGGTAAAGAGGTGGCCAGGGAGGAGGCAGGCACTGGGACCGTGCAGAACACAGTAGGCTTAGCTGGAGTAGAGCAGTCAGGAGGCAAGGTCTCAGAGTGTGGCCCTAGTGTCTAGCACAACGTCAAGGTAGTAACTAGGACACAGAGTGACCTGAGGAATGACGCCCGGGACCGTGGCATCCATATCAAAGCTCTGTGTTTGGCAGAAGCTACAACGCGTGAGCCCTGTGCCAAGAGCTTGGCTGTTTGTTTGTTTGTTTGTTTGTTTGTTTGTTTGTTTGTTTTTTATCCGCTCTCATCTCCACCTTAATCCTTCCAGGCAGGTATGTTTATTTCTGGAAACCGAGACACAGAGAAGTTAGACAGTTTGCCTAAGCTCACCCGGATTCAATCAAACCTGGGGAATCAGCCTGAGCCTTTACCCAACAACAATGGTTGTTCTGGTTTTAATCACGGGAGTGAGGAAAGGATTTGGATTAATGAAAATTAAGTGCAATGTTGGCGTTGGGGTGACAGCACTCAGGAAAGGTGTGCCTTGTGGGCCTGAGCACCAGAGTCAAACACCCCAGAACCCATCACTGTGAAGGTGGAGATAAGTCGCTGGGACTCACTGGCCAGACAACCTAGGCTACTCGGTGAGTCCCAGGCCAGAAAAAAAACAAAACAAAACAAAAAAAACTGTCCTTAAAAAAAGAAGAAAAAAAACAAAAGGTGGACAGCACCTGAGCAACAAGAGGCAGATGGTCCCCTGTATTGACACACACACACACACACACACACACACACACACACACACACACACAGAGTGAAACATTGGTCACCCAATCTGAAGCAGAGGGAAGGCTGTCAAGAGCTGGAAAGACATGCTGTGGAACAGAAATGCAGCTTTGGGGATTGTGACAGAGGACATGCATCTCCGTGACAGATGACATGCATCCCTGTGACAGAGGACATGCATCTCAGAGCATGATTAGTGTGAAAGGACAAGGACTGGAAGCCGACTCCAGGTGGTCCTGATTTGAAAGAGGTAGAGAGAGAGGACAGACAGGCAGACAGCAGACAGAGAGGACAGACAGGCAGACAGCAGACAGAGAGGACAGACAGGCAGACAGTAGACACAGAGAGGACAGACAGGCAGACAGCAGACAGAGAGGACAGACAGGCAGACAGTAGATGGAGAAGACATTCAGGCAGACAGTAGACAGAGAAGACAGACAGGCAGACAGCAGACAGAGAGGACAGACAGGCAGACAGCAGACAGAGAGGACAGTCAGGCAGACAGCAGACAGAGAGGACAGACAGGCAGACAGCAGACAGAGAGGACAGACAGGCAGACAGTAGATGGAGAAGACATTCAGGCAGACAGTAGACACAGAGAGGACAGACAGGCAGACAGTAGACACAGAGAGGACAGACAGGCAGACAGCAGACAGAGAGGACAGACAGGCAGACAGTAGATGGAGAAGACATTCAGGCAGACAGTAGACAGAGAGGACAGACAGGCAGACAGCAGACAGAGAGGACAGTCAGGCAGACAGCAGACAGAGAGGACAGACAGGCAGACAGCAGACACAGAGAGGACAGACAGGCAGACAGCAGACACAGAGAGGACAGACAGGCAGACAGTAGACACAGAGAGGACAGACAGGCAGACAGCAGACAGAGAGGACAGACAGGCAGACAGCAGACAGAGAGGACAGACAGGCAGACAGCAGACACAGAGAGGACAGACAGGCAGACAGTAGACAGAGAGGACAGACAGGCAGACAGTAGACAGGACAGACAGGCAGACAGTAGACAGAGAGGACAGACAGGCAGACAGTAGACAGAGAGGACAGACAGGCAGACAGCAGACAGAGAGGACAGACAGGCAGACAGTAGGCACAGAGAGGACAGACAGGCAGACAGCAGACAGAGAGGACAGACAGGCAGACAGTAGACATAGCTCAGAGCTTCCGCAGCAGAGTGGAAGGGTGGGAACCATATCAGATGTTTCAGAGATGATCACATGAGATAAAGCTACAGATGCCTATGATTCATCTTCTAGGGAGCTATTGGTGGCCCTGACTGAACAAGTTCCTCAAGGGACAGAGGAGACAAGTGGCAGTGGGCTGGGGAGGCTTGAGGTCTTGAGTTATTCCCCAGAATCCACATTTCAACAGCCAGGCATAGTGTTGTGTGCATAATGTCAGTGCTGAGGAGGCAGAGGCGGGAGGATCTGGAAGGATCTAGAGGCAGCCTTGCCTACTTGGGGAGCCCCAGGTCCCAGTAAGAGACCCTGACTCAAACAAACAAACAAACAATAAACAAATAAATAAATAAGGAAAATGACTCCTGAGAAAGGACACCCAAAGTAGACCTCTGGCCTCTCAAAGCATGTGCACCTGCTCATGCACGTGCAGGAAAGTAAAGCAATATGAGATATGCTTTGTAAACTCTGACAATCAAGTCAAGGAAAAGGTGAGACATGGAAGGCTGAGGGAAGCGTCAGGAACGGGAGAAGCCAGGGCTGACACTCTGCAGATGGGGAGGAACCCCCCTGAAGAGTGGAAGCAGACACCATTCTGAGACACAGATGACCTAGCCTCCAGCCAAAGCCATGCTGCCAGGTCAGCATGCCATGAGGTTTTCTCCAGCAGCAGGTTTTCCCTGGGTTGGAAAAAAAAATAAGGTGTCAGACTGCTCCAGAGTATAACACGTGCAAGAGAAACCAAAAAGACGAGGAGGTTGGGTGGAGAGATGGCTAAGTGGTCAGGAACATGTGATGCTCTTCCCAGGGACCCAAGTTCAGTTCCCAGAACAGGCAGCTCACAACTACCTGTCACTCCAGCTCCAGGGAATTCAACACCCTCTTCTGGCTTCTTCATGCACTCACACATGTGCATACTCAGATACACAGACAGGCAGGCAGGCAGACAGACACAGATATACACAGACACACACACACACACACACACACACACACACACACACACACACACACTTTAAAAACAAAATAGAAAGATAAGGAGTGGGGTTTGTGTAGGAGGGGCTGCTCTTTGTGGGATCTGAGCAGGCAGGGAAGGGGAGCCCTAAAAAGCCCTAAGATATCCAGCTTTGGGAAGCAGAAGCAGGGAGGGGAGGTCTTCAGGAAGTGAGCTGGGTCTCTCAACAGAGCTGAGCTAATAAACAAGTTGAATGGAACTTTACTGCTCACCAGGAAGCCCTGCAAATGTCCCAGTGAGGACCAAAGCTTGCAATACCCATCTCCCTCTGCCCCAGAGTCACTAAACTTCCCACCATGACACCAGCTGCTGCCATAACCACAGCACCTCATTTAGCAAGAAACACCAAAACTGCTCTTGTCCCAATCAACTGCACTGCCTCCCATGTCAAGGCCTTGAAGGGTGGGAGGAGCAACGTGTAAGACCCAAAGCCAGAGGGCAGAGTTCAAACCCTAGATCTACCAGCTTGCAAGCTATGCGACCTAAGACAATACATACTGGGCTTTGGTTGCCAGCCCAGGCTTTACGGGCTGAGTTCATCTCTCCAGCCCCATACTGCTCTCTGGATTCTCCACAGCCACCCTCACGCTACCTGAGCAGAACCCAGTTCCCCTGGAGGCTGCAGTCTGCCTGTTGTCCTGCTAACAGAAGCCTGAGCGGCTGCCGCACCCAGAGCCAGGTGTTCAGCTGTGAGCCGGACTGGCTTCCTCTCTGTTTCCTGACTGCACTCGGTACCCTCTGGGAAAGGGCAGACCTTTTGGCCAGTACTCTGATGATTCCATCTCCCAAATCTCCCCCTAGGACTAAAGACCCGTCCTGCATCCTCCTCCCCACATAAGTATTTCCACGCTTCCTCTTGGAGCCACGGCAACCTATCCACAACTTTGATAAGGCCCTCCTTTTACATCCCGGGCATGTTTGTCCAAGGCCAAGGTCACACTGGAGTGACTGACCTCCTGCTAAAGGAAAAACCCCACAACCTTACCCTGCCCCCATTCTGCTACAGCCCCCCCCATAAGACAGTCAAGGTGAGTAGGGTGGGGGCGGGGTGGTGCAGGGGCAGGGCTACAGACGGAAGGCAGATGCAGCAAGACCAGAGGTCAAGACAATTTCAGAGCAGAGACCCATGAGATGGGGTGATGCCAAAGGCTTTGGGGGGATAAATTATGGGGAAGGAAGATGCCAATGTGGAGCCGGGCCAAGAGTGGAGATCCTGAGACCATGCCCACCAAGCTGCTGACCCACTGGAGAAAGGCACACACCCTGGTACCTGGCCTGGGAAGACCATCATTTAATCCTGCCTCAGGGCAGGAGCATCAGAAGGATATTCAGACGGGAATTTATTTTGTTTTGGGTGTTTTACTATGAAAATTGTGAATAGATCACAAAAGTAAACCAAACTGTAATAAACCACCATGCACACACCACCCCAGCTTCAACCCCTGCTGAGATTTTGTTCATCTTTACTTCACCAGTAACCCCATCCCTGCCACCCCCCACACCACACCACACTGGATTATTTTGAAGCAATCCTACACAGAACAGCTTTTCATTTGTAAGTAATTCCAAACTTATCTCCAAAAGCTATGTGTTGTTTTGAGGATAACTTAGCAGTAATCCCTCGACATCCAACATCAGTGGTCCCACTTCCCCATCACGCTCAAATGTCTTGACAGGTGGGTTGTGTGGCTCAGGATGCAGAGGCTCTAGGACCACAGCGGACTGAAAATTCCCTGCCTTGGTTCCCGCAGAAACAGACTGGGAAAGCAATGGTCAGAGTAGAAACAGTTTGGGGCGGGGCGGGGGGCGGGCAGGGGGCGGGCTGGGGGCGGGGCGGGGGGGGCGGGCCAGCAAAAGCAGGAGGGGACCCCACAGTGCACTAGCCTGGGAGTGGGCGGGCCCTGGGAGATGCTGGAGGCACCGCCCAGTTTTTTTTAACCCAGGGGAACTTTCTTACTAGTTCCCTGTCCATCAAACCTGGGGATCGACGTAAGGCCAGGAATTCCCTGACAGTCTCCTCTGCTGGCCAAGAATGGTGAAGAGAACAGAACAAATGTCCTCAAGCAACAGGCGGGGGTCACAGGTGTCCCCAGCACACAGCCTTCCTCCAGCAAGCCAGAGAACTGGAAGCGGTAGAAGAAAAAATAATTTTTTTTCAAATAGAACCGCCACATGATTCAGCCATTCTATTCTCGGGTATCTGGCGCAGAGACAGGAAATCGATGACATGTCAGAGGCAGCCACACCGCAGTCATCATTTCAGCCCACTTCACAATGGCCGAGAAATGGAAACAACCCAGGTGTGCATCTGCTGATAAATGAATGAATGAAAACGTGGCACAATGGAATACTACTTATCCATAAAAAAGAATGAACATCCGGTCACATGAGACAACATGGATGGAGTAGAGGGCACTGTGTTAAATGAGACAAGCCACACAGAAAGACAGCTGTCCCATGACCTCATTCCTGTGGAATCCAGCAGAGCTGAGCTCACGGGAACCAAGCAGAATGGTGGTTATGAGAGGCTGGGAGAGCGGGGACATGGTGGAGAAGAGCTGGCTGCTGGGCTGTCTCACTGCGCAGTGACCAAGGACAACAATGCGCTGTGTGTGGGTTTTCAGCTGGAGCAGAGGATTCTGAAAGTTTCCATCATAAAGAAGATAAATGGTGGGTAGCTATGTTCACCCTGGAGGGAGCCACACAGCATGCACACTGGCCCGAAACATCACTGGGAGTCTTATAAACAGACGACGTTGTGTTCCAGTGGGAAATAATAATAAAAAAGTGTGTGTGTGGTGGGGGTCTCCAGTGATGAATAAGGGACAAGAAAAACGTGGAGTGGGCAGGAAGACAATGCCACCGGCAGACTTCTTAAAGTCCCTTTCCTCCAACTTCTCTTTTTCTTGGTGATTTATTAAGAAACTTATCTGTGCTTGCTTTGGCAGCACAAATACTAAGATTGGAAGAAATTCATCATATCAGAATTTCCATATCAATCCTAGTAGAATACATTAGCATGGTGTTAATGCGTTCCACTAGCATCTGTGTGTGTTTGTATGTGCGTGTGTGTTCATGTGTGAACACACATGTGCACATGTACGTGCTGTGTGTGGAGGCCAAAGGTCAATGCTGAGTGTTTTCTGCTGTGGGATGGTCTGTATGTCAAAAGTGTTGCTGGTTGGTCAATAAATAAATCACTGATTGGCCAGTGGCCAGGCAGGAAATATAGGCGGGACAAGGAGGAGAATAAAGCTGGGAAGTGGAAGGCTGAGTCAGAGACACTGCCAGCCGCCACGATGAGAAACAGCATGTGAAGATGCCGGTAAGCCATGAGCCACATGGCAGGGTATAGATTAATAGAAATGGATTAATTTAAGCTGTAAGAACAGTTAGCAAGAAGCCTGCCATGGCCATACAGTTTGTAAGCAATATAAGTCTCTGTGTTTACTTGGTCAGGTCTGAGTGGCTGTGGGACTGGCAGGTGAGAGAGATTTGTCCTGACTGTGGACCAGGCAGGAAAACTCTAGCTACAGTTTTCTACCCCTCCACTATATCTTTTGAGACAGAGTCTCCCACTGAATCTAGAGCTCACAGTTTGGCTAGACTGGGTGGCCAATGAATGCCAGGGATCCTCCTGTCTCCTCACTGGGGCTTTTTACATGGGTATAGGAATCTGAACTCAGATCCTCATGCTTGTGTGGCAGGCATCTTACCCACTGAGCCATCTCCTCAGACCCTACCCTCTGGACTTCATATAAACTAAATAGAAGACTGACTAGGCCGAGATTCTACCGTGAAGTAACACCACACCCTTCCTCCCTACACCTCATCAGGAAGATGGACTTAAAAGCCTTGAAGTAAGCTTGCCTCCCCTCCCCCTGTTGTTCATGGTAGTTCAGCATATCCCCACAGACCAAGTGCCTTAGAAGCCAGACTCCTTGTCCCTCCTTGCTGACACATTTCCAGCAGGGTTTGTTTGCATCCTAGAACACATACCTGAAGATGCCATACATCACCTCCACCCACACATACTCTCCTTAGACCTCACTGTAAACTTGACGCTTTGGGAACCAACTTTAAGAGCGCAAGTACCACACAGATGTCTGACTCTGAGTTTGGCCTGTGTGAACATATTCACACTTAGCTCCAACAGAGCCCACAGCAGACGGCTCAGCTTTCTCAATCCATCCAGAGCACCTCCCTGGAGAAGGCAGCCTTGCTCCACTGCAATGCACAGACAGTGCTCACCCAACCAACAGGTAAGGGCTCTTGACGGAATGATAAAAGTAACCCCCAAATGACACCATCTAAACATTGTTTCCTGTGGGGCTCATGATGTGATGTCCTTAATGTTGGTTGGGCTTGCTGCCCTTTCCAAGATCCTTCTTTATTGTAGAATATTATTTTCAGGTGTATTACTTTTGTTTATGGTGCATTTGTTTAACTGTGCATTTGTGAAGCTGTGATACTGTGCCCATCTAAAACACCTGATGAGCTAATAAAGAACTGAATGGCCAATAGCGAGTCAGGAGAAGGATAGGTGGGGCTGGCACGCAGAGAGAATAGATAGGAGAAACCTGGGAGGAGGAAGAAGGAGCCAGCCACCCAGCTACACAGCAAGCCATGGAGTAAGAGTAAGATTTACAGAAGAGAATGGGAAACGTCAGAGGCAAAAGGTAGATGGGGATAATGCAAGTAAAGGAAAGCTGGCAAGAAACAAGCCAAGCTAAGGCTGGGTGATTATAATTAAGACCAAGCCTCCGTGTGTGATTTATTTGGGAGCTGGGTGGCAGACCCCCCAAAAGACCAAAGAGCAGAAACAATAACACTTCTCGCTTGCTTCCATTAAGAGCCCACACAATGCCCACAATGTCCAACCCCACCATGTCCAACCCCTCATTCAGTAAATTCTTGCTGACCTTCTGGGCCCATGTGAGGCCTGTGCTGGCCATGGTGGGTAGGGCTCCCTCTTCATCTCCATGATGCCCATTTCCAAACATCACCCCAGCATCACAGCCTTCAAGAGTTCAGCACCACGGTGACCGGCAGTTGCCTCCTAATAGTGACCAGCTGAACTAAGTCACAAAGTAGCCATGAGATGCAACCCACCTCAGCTAGTCTAAACGTGAACAAGTTCCCAAGGACACTGCTCTTGCTAGGTTTCTAGGGGCTGTCCCACCTAGACAAAAAGCCAAGAGTGGCTTTTGTCCTTGGCTATGTGAGGCTGGACCAGGTTACAGGTGAGGCAGATTGTGACATCATAGGAAGTGAGCATGCGTTCCTTGCTTGCCTTCAGACTGCCCCACCCCCTACATCCTTGTTTATGCCCAGAGTAGATATTTCCACAAATAGCAGTTTCTACCCACTACGTTGATCTGAGAAAAACAAATTGTTATCCCTCACACTTACTGAGCAACACAGAAGCCACCTGGAAAAGTTAGTGTGAAAAGCCTTCCATGAAGGGGCATCACTGCCATAAAAACAAGACAGCAGAGCAAAGGCATCTAAACCTATGAGGAGAGCATCCACATGACCAGGCATGACGCTCCTCCCTCCAGGGCTTCCACCTCATTGGCCATCCCTAAGGTTGGTTTCCACATGAGGTATTAGCCTTTCTCCAAGGTCTTATTAGACCTCAGTCACCCATGTGATTTGGTCCTCAATGACCCCCCCTTCTCCCTGCCTGGTTAAATACATTTTTAAAAAAATGGTACAGAGGCAGGGTGTGGTTCCCTGCTGTCTGTCCATCTGTCTACCTCTGAGCACACCCACACACTGACCTAGGCGTCTGCTTCCTAGGCAGGTCTAACTCCCTTGCCTGTGTTCAGCTGGAAAGGACAGACCGATTTAGCCGCAATGCTTTAAATGTCACTGGATCCTGACGGGGAGGTGGTTGACTTTCTCAAGATCACACAACAGTGGGAAACTAAAGATTGCCTAAGATTGCCATGCCCACCGCCGCCACCGCCCCCACTGTCTGAGGATGGGTGGTATTCACTAGTGGGGAGGAGTTCGCCCCATCAGAGGAATCGGTAAACACCCTGGAGAAGGAACTGACTGACATGTGGGGGTGAAGGGAGTGACGGCTGTCACAAGGACAACGGGAATTCGAGACGGCTCTTCCCTCTTCCCTTGACTTTCCCGTGCACCTTCACTAGTGGGTAGATACTGAAGTAATTAGGAAACAGACGATTGAGTCTGAACATGAGTCGCATGTGAGGAACAGGCTCACTCTCTAGAAGCCACACAAGAAGCAACATTTACCCATTAGATAATGCAAACCAGGCTTGGTGGCTCATACCTATTATCCCAGCATCCCGGAGGTTGAGGCAGGTGGATAGCCTCAAGTTCTAGGCCAGACTGAGTGAATACAAAAAAAAAAAAAAAAAAAAAAAGGAGGAAAGAAGAAAGGAAGAGAAAGGGGTTGGCTGGTAAAGTACTCAGGTTGGCTGACCTGAGTTCCATCCCCAGAACCATGTAAACAGGCAGGGGTAGAGGGGCACTTGTCGTCCAGTGCTGGGGAGACACATCCTGGGATGTCTGTCTGGCCATTCTAGCCAATTTGGGTCAGCTCCAGGCCAATAAAAGACCTTGTCTCAAAGGGAGTAGACAATCTTCCTAAGGATCACAGGTGCGTGTACACACACACAACACACACACACACACACACACACACACACATTTCACATTTTGTTTTCGTTTTTCAATGCAGGCAAAACGGAAGCACTCCTTAAGCCATGGGACAGCTGGCCACACACTCACCAGGCCCTTCATTTTGCTCTCCAGGCTGGGTCAGCACATGTTCAGCACAGCAGGACTCTGAGGTCCCCAGAGCCACCCTGGTAAGCAGCATGGTGACTTCCAAAGTAGCCAGGATCTTTGTTAAAAACTAGCATGAGTCTCCCGGCAGTGGGAGATAGATGACGAGCCCTTAAAACTGAATACAGTTAAACAACGGGATTAGGAGAGGGCAGTGGTTCTGGAAACAGAGTTGACCTTTGACCCCACAAAACTCCAGAGTCCTAGGAGTGCACCAGGAAATGTGTGCCAGCTGGGCCATGTGGAAGAGAACACACTCAATCCTGCTGTGGATTTGTGTGGTTATCCAGGTCTCTAGAAGGCAGCAGGCAGCTGCCTGGCTCTAACTGAGGTAGTGGTACAGTTTTCCTACACATGGAAGTAAGTGTGTCCGGCACTGCCATGCAATGCCTAAGAGGTTCAACTCACAATGGGGAAAGGTTTGCCTTGACCACAGCTGCGGCGGTTTCAGTCCATACTGTTGCTGCTCCTTTTAGGGCTGTGGCAAGGCCTTCCGGCTCACACAGCACATAGAGGAGGAAGCTCATTAGGAGAAAGCACCCATGGTGGTAGGAAAAAGGCACTGGGGTTTCCACAAGGACCTACCTTCCCCCAAGTAGGCCACTTCCCAGTGTCATCATAGGATTTGATACACAGGCCTTTTGAGGGTACTTCAGATCCCATCTACTCAGAAAGAGCTAACACACACCTGCTCCCTTTTCAGAAATGAATGAGGACAGAAGGAAAAGCTATCAACCACAAACAGCCCCTGAGATATGCCACAGAGCAGAGCTGTCCTGTGGGAGTGCCACCACTCAGCTTCCAGCTCCAGACTTGAGGGCTGGGGCCAGGGTCAATGATAACACTGTGAGCACTCGGGGTACCACATCTACACCAGCCCTGTCCATGAGTAAGTGGAACCATCAGAGGCCTGAGACAGTGAAGGGAAGAACAAAACCAGTTTCTTGAAGAGTAAGACACCCCCCCCCAAGTCCTTCCGGCACATGGATTTGCTGCAGGGAAGAGTGAAAATGCCCACACACCCATGTGCTGGGGCCACAGCAAGAAACAAGAGGGAGGCCCCCCAAAATAGGCCAAGTGTGAGAAACAGAAGCAAACACATCAGACCACTAATGGGGAACAAAGGAGACTGCAGAGAAAATCAAAACACTGTCAATTTTAAAATATGCAAGGCATGGAAGGACATGCTAAAAAAAAACATGAAGACAGCATTAGCCCAAACCAAAAGGACAGACAACCGAATCAACCAAGGAATAGATAATGGAGTGGCATAGACAGAAGAACAAAAAGAAAAAGGAAGTAAAGGATGTTGGGGAACATATAATCACACTGTGAACCCCAAGTTTGCATTGTGTTAATTAAATAAAATTAACCC
Source organism: Peromyscus californicus insignis (assembly GCF_007827085.1). NCBI lineage: Eukaryota > Metazoa > Chordata > Mammalia > Rodentia > Cricetidae > Peromyscus > Peromyscus californicus. The sequence continues at coordinate 119,506,028 of NW_026294562.1, forward strand.
TGGTCATGAGACTGCATTAGCAACTAGTTGACAGAAAGTAATCATAGAGCCTTAGAGGACATCCGGGAGAGATAGAGAGACACAGGAAGTAGTAGGGTGGGTGTGGAATGGTGCAGGTTTTTCCAGTTTGGCAAAGTGGAAGGAAGTACAGGTCTTCCGTGGACACCAGCAAGGAGAGGGTGTTAGCTAGCTGCCATTCAGCCTCTCTGAGCTCTCAGGTTTTCACTCCAGCCTTTGAATCTCGAGTCTTATTCATAATTACAACAATAGAGATTGAGTTAAAGCTACCTTGAGTGGCATTGACAGGGCTGGTGCCTGCCCGCAGGAGCAGAATTCTCACCAGGCTTTGGCCTGAGCGGCCTGACCACTGCTAGAGAAGCATGCCAGTAACTGAGGAGTTCCAATTGCTGGCTGAGATAACAATAGATTAAGGCATAACCAACTGTGCCAAAGTCAAAACAACATTTGGTGCTGTGTGACCACAGAGACAGAGGAGTCACGCCAGACGGCTCTGCTACAGTTGCCTTGGGCCTTTTTGCAAGAGCACTCACAGCAGACAGACTCCAGAAAACAGGCTCACACCTGAGGGGCTTGAGTTCACTGCCAACACCACCGACAAACTACTGAGAAGTCAGTGGGTTTGGTGAGATACCTGGGAAGTCTTTTAGTAGAGAGTTAAATAATATTAAAAAGAAAAATCTTTCCCAAGTTAAGAATGGGAAACATCATAATGCAGAAAGCTAGGACCCTGTATAGTGCTTTTTTGGATGGTTTGAAGATGGAAAATTCAAACAAGGGGATAAATTACTTACCTGGGATTGATATAATGTCAATTGTAATTACTATCAGTTTGGTAATTAATATTTTATTCTTTAAAAAGTGGTTTGACTATGCCAAATATGATAATTTGATTAATAAGATACAAGCTTTAGAAAGACTTACTACTGATAAGATACAGGCCTTAGAAAGACTAACTAATGAAAATAAGAAAATTTTGGCTGATAAGATACAAGTCTAAGAAGGACTTACTATTGATAAGATACAAGCTTTAGAAAGACAGACTAATGAAAATAAGAAAAATACTCAGACATGAACGGAGGAGTTTAGAGCAGAACCTGCCACACCATTGCATTATGAAACTGAAGTGAAGTGCCCTAAGTTGATTAGAAAACCAACCTTAATTTATCCAGTTACCATACAAGATCAACCACCAGATGATAGGTACCCCCAAAGCTATACAGAAGTTAATTGGAATCCTGTAAAAATGTTAGATTTGAAGAGATTTAAGGAAGCAGTCTTCATATGTTATGCATTCATCCTTTGTGAAACAGGTGTTAAGTTCATGGACCACTAAGAACAGAATTATTCCACAAGACTGGAATAGTTACAACAGTATTGGAAGCTTGTCCCAGTTACAGTGGAAAACATGGTGGAGAGAGGAAGTGAAGGTCATAGAACAATAAGGTAGGGCTAGAGGTCATGAGATTTTCCAAGACCAGCTTCTCCAAAGACAGTCTACGTTTGATGATAACATCTTGATTCTATTCCACAAAGCTTCTTTGAATGCTTGGAACAGGGTTGAAGAATCAGGAAAGAGGACTGAATCATTTACTAAAATTATACAAGGCCCAAAAGAAGATTGACTTCAGCTGTAAATAGAATGATATCAGATCCAGATGTTAGACAAATAGTTTAAACTTTGGCTTTTGAAAATGCTAATTCAGAATGCAAAAGAGTGATCAAGGGCTTTAAAGGCAAGATCAGCACCATCAGATGACTGGATCTGAAATACAGCTGACTTCGGATCTCACACTTATGATAACACTTGATAGGAGAAGTAATTTCTAAAAATTATAAGAAAAATCAAAAGGTTAGATGTATTAATTGTGGTAAACCAGGTCATCTAAAAAGGTATTTTAGGCAAGGCATTCCTAGAAATAATGGGTTTTCTAAGGATAATCCAAACAGAAGTCCCCAAACTTCTGAGTATGTAGAAGGTGTGGCAAAGGCCGGCACTGGACTAATGAATGAAGATCAACAAGGGACAAAGTAACTCCTTGCCATTGGTAAATACTTTAGGAGGCCTCTCATAGGCTCCAATGTTAAATTTGGTTCAATCATTCTCTGTCAGCATTGGGGAAACTCCTCCACGGAGCAATTAAAAGATTTAATGCCTGTTGTTAAAAACCACACTGCTCTGGATGACTGAACAGCTTCAGTAGATAAAATTTTCAGGAGATACCATAAAACAAGTGTTTTGGCAAACTTCTATAAATTGTCAAAGACCAAAGCTAAAAATACAAATAAGTGGCATTATGATTGAGAGTTTGGTAGACATAGGTACAGATATAACAATAATTTCACCAAAATCTTGGCATTCAGATTGGCCTCTTCAGAAGGCAAATGTTTAGCTTCTAGGGATAGGAGCTTTATCTCAGGTAAAACAAAGTGCAAGATGGGTCAAATGTATAGAGCCAGAAAGACAGACAGGAAAATTAAAGCCATATGTGGTTAACATAGCAATGAATTTATGGGGACGTGATTTGTTGCAGTAATGAAAAATGGATTAACATTCCTCCAATCTCAGAAACAAACCACAAATTAACATGTGCTTCTGAGAAAAATATTAAAAGGTATTATTAAGGACAGCCACCAAATGTTCAGATTGTACATAAGTAAGGCATGACAGCTATTGATCTTTCAAAAGTACCAACAGCTCTACCTTTAAAATGATTAAAATCTGCCTGGGTGTAACAATGGTCTTTGACATCAGAAAAATTACAGGCACTAGAAGAGCTGATACAGGAGCAATTAGATGCTCAACATATTGAAGAATCAACCAGTCCTTGGAATTCTCCTATATTTGCTATTAAAAAGAAATCTGGAAAATGAAGAATGTTAACAGATTTAAGAGCCATAAATGAGGTGATTTAGCCAATGAACTCTTTACAGTCTGGAATTCTATTGCCTTCTTTATTACCTAAGAGATGGTTTCTTATAATGATTGTTTTAAAAGATTGCTTTTTTACTATACCTTTATAAGAACAGGATAGAGAAAAAATTGCCTTCACAATGCCTACTTATAATAATTCCCAGACTGTTAAAAGGTACCATTGGAAAATTCTTCCACAAGGGATGTTAAACAGCTGCACCTTATGTCAATATTTTGTACAACAGCCGTTAGAACTAATTTGTAAACAACTTCCTCAATCTATAATTTACCATTATATGGATGATATTTTATTGGTTGATTCAGACACAGATACTTTAGAAAAAAATGTTTGATGAGGTAAAGAGAATTTTGCCTTGTTGTGGATTACAAATTGCTCCCAAAAAACACAAAGAAGAGATTCTATTAATTATTTAGGATATAAGATAGGTTTACAAAAAAATGCTACCACAAAAATACAAATCAGAAAAGCAATTATAAACTCTTAATAGTTTTCAAAAATTTTTGGGAGATAGTAATCAGCTCACAACTGGATTAACAACTCAAGAACAAAGTAATTTGTTTCAAAACTTACAAGGCGATAAAGACTTATAGTACAAGGAAACTATCAGCTGAGGCTGAAAGAGAATTGGCTCTTCTATAAAAGAAATTACAGGATGCAACATGTGGATTGTTTAGATACAGAACGTGATTGAATTCTTGTTATTTTACCTTCTACTCATTCTCCTACAGGAATTCTTATGCAGAGAGAAGATAATATTATAGAATGGATATTTTTTACCACATAAACAGAGTAAATAATTAAAGACCTATGTAGAAAAGGTTTCTGAATTGATTCTGAAAGAAAATTGAGACTCTGTCAATTAGCAGAAATAAACCCAGCAGAAACTGTAGTGCCTCTTACTAATGGAGAAATTTCTTCATTATAGGCAGAAAATGAACACTGGCAAAGAGCTTGCAGTAATTTCTTGGAAGAGTTTAGCAACAAATATCCCCAAAGCAAGAAACTTCAGTTTATAAAACAAACTAATTGGATTCTCCCTCATATAATAAAGGGAATACCAATTTCTGGAGCCCCTACATTCTATACTGATACAAATAAATCAGGAAAGGTATATTATAAGTCAGGAAAATTAAATAGAGTGGCTCAAAGCCTTTATGATTCAGTCCAGAAATCAGAATTATATGCAATTCTCATGGTATTATTAGATTTTTCCAGAACTTCTTAATATAGTTACTGACTCTCAATATGCAGAAAGAGTTGTTTTACATTGAATCTGCTGAACTTATTCCAGATGATTCAGAATTAACTTTGTTATTTATTCAACTATAATAAGTAATCAGAAATAGAAATCATCCTTTGTATATAATACATATCAGATCCCATACAGGTCTACTAGGTCCTCTAGTACAAAGTAAGGATGAAATTGATTAACTATTAGTAGGAAATGTGCTAGAAGCCTCAGAACTTCATAGCAAGCACCATGTTAAACAGCAAAGGTTTGAAGAAAGATTTTGCTATCACTCGGCAACAAGTCAAAGAAATTATAAGGAAATATCTTACTTGTTTTTTGTATAATCAAATCCATTACCCAAAGGAAGTAACCCAAAAAGTACTCAAAGAAGTGAAATTTGGCAAATGGCTGTGCTTCATTTTGCAGTGTTTGAAAATTAAAATATGTACACCATACCATAGAGACATATTCAGGATTTCAATGGGCAATTTCTTTAAGTTCTAAAAAGGCTGATTCTGTAATTACACATTTATTAGAAGTTATAGCCATGGAATATATGTACAAATTAAAACCGACAATGCTCCAGCATATGTCTCTAGCAAAAATGAAACAGTTTTTTGCATATTAAAACATAAAGCATATTACAGGTATACCACACAATCCTACAGGACAAGCAGTTATAGACAGATCTAATCACACTTTTAAAAATATGCTTAATAAACAGAAAGGGGTAATAGACACCCCCAGAGATAGACTGCACAATGCTTTATTATCTTTAAACTTTTTTTTTTTTGGTTTTTTGAGACAGGGTTTCTTTGTGTAGTTTTGGTGCCTATCCTGGATCTCACTCTGTAGACCAGGCTGGCCTCGAACTCACAGAGATCCACCCGCCTCTGCCTCCTGAGTGCTGGGGTTAAAGGCGTGTGCCACCACCACCCAGCTATCTTTAAACTTTTAAATGCTAATGAGAAAGGAACAACAGCTGCAGAGAGACATTTGGATAATAGAAAACAACTGATGAATCAAATCATCCTATATATTTTAAAGATGTGTTGACATCAGAATGGAAATCAGAATATGTATTACATTGGGGAAGAGGTTTTGCTTTTGTTTCCATAGGAGAAGAAAAGCTATCGATACCATCAAGATTGATCAAGATTAGTTAGATTTGAACAAAAAAGACCTCTTGATTAGGAGAGGTGATAGTTCATCAAAAAGCTTGCTCATTCAAAGAGACATGGGGAGGATAGTGGAAATTTGAAAACAGCTAGCTACTGAAGGACACGGAGTCACTGTTAGATGTGGCATTAGAAGCACCATTAAACAGTGCAAAAGCTATGATTTCTCAGAGGGACATGTTGAAATACTTGGGGGATGGCATGAATGAAGTCTCTCTTAATGTCAGGAGCACCAGGCGTGGTAGCCCACATCTTTAATTCCAGTACTCCAGAAGCAGAGGCAGGAGAATCTTTATGAGTCCAAGGCCAGCCTAGTCTACAGAGCAAGTTCCAGGACAGCCAGGGCTGTGAAGAGAAACCCTGTCTCGAGGCCTCCCGCCTTGCTCCAAAAACGTCTGGCGCAAAGACGGCAGAATGCTAACACCTGCTTCTCCTTTTCTATACATTTGAATTTTTCATTTAAAAAGATGAAGAAAAAATAATTTATAAAATACTAGGACTGTAGCTCAGTGGTAGAGCTCTTATCTCTGGTACAGGAAGTTCTAGGTTTCAAGCTCCAGTGCTGGAAAAAAAAATCCACTGGGTAGGCAGTAAAAAGTAAATTCCAGACTGCACACCACTAAAACTAGAATCAATGGAAAGAAAGAAATATACCTCTAAAATGAGTAAAAAAAAATGACTTAAAAACAAAAGAATAATGAAGGTGATTTTTTTTCCTATGACCTATACTCTTTCCCAAAGCTTTTGTGGCAACTAAGTTAACAGATGAAGATGTGAAGGACAAATGTCACTTCTGGACCCTCAAGAAAGATACACGGGACAGACAATAAACAGCTCTTGGTGCAAAAACTTCCTCAGATGAAAACAGAGCAGTTTGGCATGGCTCAGCATATATTAGCAAAATGAATGAGAGAAATTCAATTAGATATATTCTGGTGACATATTTTATGCCAAGAATAAATAAGGAAGGCATCACATGAGAAGTCAAAGGAGGAAGACACCAGGTACGGTGGCCCACCACAACAATACCAACCTTGGGAGACTGAGGCAGGAGGATGAAGAACTCAAGGCCAGCTTTGGTTGCAAAGTGAGACCTAAAAACAAAACAAAAAAATCAGAGGGAGGTTTTGAAACAGAGAGAGATACAGAGGGAGAGGGGGATACAGGGGAGGGGAGACAGGAAGATACAGAGAGAGGGGATATTTGAAAGAAGAAGAAAGCAAGAATGACCTCAGTATTTCAATATTTTGTCACAAAAAAAGAGACGTCAGAAGAGGACAGTGGTAGAGCATTTGCCTAGCACGCATGTGGCCCTGGGTTCAAGTCCTGCATCACACCATAAAGTTCTCAGAAGGCAGCATGGCAGGAGCTACTATAATCAGATACATTTGTCATTCATGAATAAGGCAACTGAAGGGACGTTTCAAATGTGTGGAGTCTCAGAAAACGCGGCAGAGCCTTCAAGAAACCCACACTTGAAAGAGGGCTTTGTGTCAGAGAAGAAAAATCAACTCGAAAAGCAAAGCTTTTTAATGGAAAGGTAAGGATGATTTACAGGAGGGTTATACAGAGAGAGGAGGGGAAATCATCAGCACTGCTTACTAAAGCATAAGTTGAGTGACACCAGGTTAAACTGCCATGTTGGAGGAAAGGGTTACCAGGAACACAAGTAAACCAACCACAAACCCTAAAAGCAAAAAAGGAAATTCAAGATTGTGTATCCGAGAGACTGAAAAAGTTATTTTTTTCTTGATTTCAGCAAATTTCATAAATATTTATTAAAGATTTGAAAAACTAATAAGGGTCCATTACTCAAATTAGAAACAGAGTTAACTGTGATCCAATAAAAGCAGCTGATAATGGAGAGATGGGGAGAAAAGTCAGGGTGGGGGACAGGGGAGGGGAGAGGGAGGGGGGGAGGGGAGGGGAGGGCAGGGGGGCAGGGCAGGGGAGGGCAGGAAGACAGTTACACTGACAATATCCATGGTTAAGTTTCTTCAATAGAAAATAGACAAGGATCATCCAAACCGGCCCGAGATAAAGGACCATCTCCACCATAGCTCCGCACTGAGAATAAGGCCAACTACGGGGGAATCATTACGCCACCAGCCTGCGTAGACGGAGATTAGGCAGAAAGGGGATGAGAGGTGAGTTCACAGTGCTGAAAGGAGGGGTCAGGAGCAAAGACTTGGGGGGACATGGAGTTTTTGATTTCAGATCTCCCTAAACCTTTTAAAGGGATGCAGTGTGACAGTGGGTTCTTTTCAAAACCCCACTGTCTGAGTCCTGTTCCCTGCCCAGTGCCAACACTCCCCTCGTGTTGACCAGGTGGCTATAAATTAGAATATCTAGATCAGCTTTTGAAAATGGGGCAGCTCACAACTGCTTGGCAGCAGCTCTGAAGAAGTTCTAGAAGAGACAGGGCAGGCAAGAATTCCTAAGGGACAGATAGATGTCACTGGTCAGAATGGTGCAGAGTCAGGTAATGCATAAGAAAGCTGAGAGAGAGGGTGTGTGCGTCCCACAGACACCCTGACAAATTCCACTGAGGTAGGTCCAGAGGGAAACCAGATGCCTGCTCAAACTCAGAGCAGACACCAAGAAAATGAACCAGAGGCCCAGCAGTGTGGGAAGTCCTTGCCAGACACTTCCCTGCTCTGGCCCCCTCTGCCTCCCTCTGCCTCCCTCTGCCCCTCTTCTGCCCCCCTCTGCCCCTCTCTGCCTCCCTCTGCCCCCTCTCTGCCCCCCTCTGCATCCCTCTGCCCCCTCTGTCCCCCTCTGCATCCCTCTGCCCCCCTTTGCCCCCCTCTGCCTCCCTCTGCCTCTCTCTGCCCCCCTCTGCATCCCTCTGTGCCCCCTCCTCCCCTCTTCCACCCTGCTCCCCTCTGCCCCCTCTGCCCCCTTTGCATCCCTCTGCCCCCCTCTGCATCCCTCTGCCCCCCTCTGCATCCCTCTGCCCCCCTCTGCTCCTCTCTGACTCCCTCTGCATCCCTCTGCTTTCCTCTGCCTCCCTCTGCATCCCTCTGCCCCCCTCTGCCCCCCTCTGCCCCCCCTCTGCCTTCCTCTGCATCCCTCTGCCCCCCCTCTACCACCCCCTCTGCCCCCCTCTGCTCCCCTCTGCCTCCCTCTCCCTCTGCCCCCCTCTGCTCCCCTCTGCTCCCCTCTGCCTCCCTCTGCTTCCACAGATATTAATGCCTACAAGATGTCAGGCACTGGGGATGGGAGCACAGTAGTAAATAAAGTGCATATGACCCCTGAACTCTCAGTGACTGTGACCTGGTACAGCCAGTGGCCCACAAGTGGTCATTTTACCTTTTTTGTTTGTTTTTACATCCCAACCAGAAGTTTCCTCTCTCTCCTCTCCTCCCAGTTCCTCCCCAAAAAGACTTTTAAAATTTTTTAATTTATTTTTTGTTTTCAATACAGCCCAACCTCAGTTTCTCCTCCCTCCACTCCTCCTAGCCACCCCCTCCATCTTCCCTCTCCCCTAGATCCACCACTCCTCTGTTTCCCTTCAGAAAAGGGCAGGCCTCCCAGGGATATCAACAGAACACTGCATAACAAATTACAATAAGACTGGGCACATTCCCCCACCCCCATATCAAGGCTGGATAAAACAACCCAGTAGGAGGAAAAAGGGTCCCAAGAGCAGACGAAAGAGTCAGAGGACACCTTCTGCTGCAAGTACCAAAAACACCAAACTCACAACCATAACATATATCCTAAGGACCTAGCACAGACCTATGCAGGCTCCATGATCTCAGCTGCACTAGCCACATTTTCAAAGACCCAGAATAGCTATGAATGGTGAGTGGACATGTGGGGGGGTTGAATAAGAATGGGTCATATATTTGAATGCTTAGTCGTCAGGGAGTGGCACTACTTGAGAAGGATTAGGAAGTGTGGCCTTGTTGGAGGAAGGGTTCAAAAGCTCACACCAGGTCCTGTCCTCCCCCTGGGCCTACAGAACAGGATACAGCTCTTAGCTACTGCTCCAGCACTTGCCTACGTGCTACCATGCTCTCTACCATGATGATAATGGACTAAACCTCTGAAACAGCATGCAAGTCCCCAATCAAACACTTTGTCTTCTAAGAGTTGCCTTGGTCACAGTGTCTCTTCTCAGCAACAGAAACTGACTCAGACAGGATACACACGAGGAAGCCCAGCCCCCAGAGTGTGCCCATCTTCACAGAAGCAGCCTTGGGCAACACTAGTCAAGAGCAATGCCCTCCCCGCTCCCCCCAGGGCACCGGGAGCCCTCCTTTGAGAAAGTTAACCCATCAGTTCAAGCCTCTGCCTTCCCTGGTATCCAGGTTGACGGGGGCAGAGAGGAAAAGTCGCAAAGATCGTTTTCCTCAGAGCGAAGGCCAGAAAACCAGCTGGCACTGAAATAAAGTTAGTGTATTCAAGTAAGAGAGGCACTCCACCAGGCCAAAGAATGTGTGCCAGGGAAGCGGACACACAGAAAGCAAGAAAGGAGTAAGAAAGACCTCCAGTTACCCTCTGAGTTGCAGGGTGGCTTCACCATAACACTGCACTTCTGGACAGGGCCCAAACTGAGGTCAAGAACTCTATCCAGAGAAGAGCATAATTGTTTAGATTAAAAACAGGACAACACTAAGGAGGAAAAACAATAAGCTTGGGCCACTTATGGTGGCACATACACTAAATCCTAGCACTCAAAAGACAGAGGCGGAGGGATCTCTGTGAGTTCAAGGCAGGCCTGGTCAGGGAGACAGGTGGATCTCTGGGAGTTCAGGCAAGTCAGAGCTATACGGTTATACAGTTATTTCAAACAAACAAATGGCCAGAGAGACAGGTCAGTAGCCAAGAGCACTGTTGTATTAACATCTACCAACAGGAATCCACACAATACAGAAATAGGCTACGGACCACAGAGCATCAACCAATGAATCAATTTGAGGGATGAAGGGTTGATAAATTTATAAAGGTGAGTCATTAAATGTCAACTGGAGGCTGGAGAGATGACTCAGCAGTTGAGAGCACTGGCTGCTCTTTCAAAGGACCCAGGTTTGACTCCCAGCACCCATATGGCAGCTCACAACCATCTGTAACTCCAGATCCAGGGGATTCAACACCCTCTTCTGACCTCTAAGGGCATGAGGCATGTACATGGTGCACAGTCATACATGCAGTCAAAACACCCATAAACATAAAATAAAAGAATAGTCATTTAAAATATTTTAATGACAATCAAATTCAAGAAATGGAAAATATCCAAAGACAGGCACAAAAATAAACGTATTTGGTCTGCACCAGGAAAGCTGCATGACCAAAGCAGATCTGTGGCATCAAACCTTAGCAAACAACAGAGACTCCAAAGGAGGGGGTCTCGGGCACATGTGCATTACAGGGAGGGCTATCACAGGGCAGCCTGCCAGAGCCACAGCCCTGACACCAACGCCACTGCAGCTGGGCACACAGGGTGCTTCAAGAACATCCATCTGTTGAGCAACAGCCTGGCCAACCTCAGCTGACGTCACGTTTATGCCGATCCTTGTAACCTCAGCTGACGTCACGTTTATTGCCGATCCTTGTAACCAATGAGAGTTGTTTCCAAACAGCTTCTTGACTCACTTGCCTCCTCAAGTGCACAGTTCACTAGCACGTTTTTACACTGCAGTGTCTACTGCCCAACAGATGCATTCTCTGTGTACAACCTCACTTCACTTGTTGTTTGGGCTGGCGGTGCCTAGGTGATGTCAACGTACACAAATCAGATGTGTTTTTCAACCTTCAACCACAGCATAGACTTAAAAAGAGTGATAATACCCAGGGTTGCCAAGGAAATGGGAACAAGTGAGGACATAATATGAATAATCTTTGGGGCGGGTGGAGGGTGGGTAAAAAGTTGGGAACTTAGTAAATAGACTACTCCCCCAACAGGAAGGAACACCACTCTGCTGGCTTTTCACAGTATTTTTACTCTCAAGAATACTGTCTCGGGAAGGAGGACAGGAAACCCAAGATTGTTCAGTGAGAGGAAATGTCAAAACCAGATTCCAGATTCCTTTAAATGCAACCAAAATCACAAAACCAGAGGGTTTTTTTGTTTTTGTTTGTTTGTTTGTTAGTTTGTTTAAGCCTTTAAGCACTCAGGAGGCAGAGGCAGGCAGATCTCTGTGAGTTCCACAAAGTGAGTTCCAGGATAGCCAGGGCTATACAGAGAAACCCTGTCTCAAAACAACAACAACAATAACAACAAAACAAACCAACAGATCAGCCCTTTTGTCTCTAGAGGCCATCACACAATGCTGGGACAGCCATCTAAAGGTGAAGGGTCCAGGAATAGAAATATAAAAATGAAATTATAAACCTGAAGAAATGAGAACTGACAGTCTTCAGCTCTGTCAACAACTAAAGGTTAACTGCTAACAATGGCTGTCTGCTTTCCAGCCAGCTCCTCTGTCAACAGCCAAGGGTTAATTTTTAACGATAACCCTCTGCCCCTTATAGCCAACAACTGCCATGGACCAAAGTTAACTTTTAGTAGTTGTTTCTATGTGACTCCGAGCATGTATTCCATGTCTGATGCTTACTTTTTACTATAAAAAGGGGCTTGAAACCCACCCCCATTGCCATAGTCTCAGAAGCCCAAACTCTGGCTGGGTCAGTTAACTGGTAAGCTTAAAATAAAGTTTGCTTCTGGTTTTAAGACTTCAGTGGTCTGCACCCCATTGTTTGGGTATCCCCACCAGACCCAACAAAGGGACAGGCATGTTCTCTGAGAACCAGGACTAGAAACACTGCGTTACTCCCCTGCCAACCTGAAATCTCAGTTCTTGAGAGCTTCTTCTGCCTTAATGTAACTCAAGCCAAATACAAAAGAACGAAGCCATTTATGAAGCAACCTGTATTAAACACCCAGCTCTCAAAGTCACCTGCTGCAATCAACTTATTTCTAAAGCTAAAGCCATCTCAGCCACAGTGAGAGACACCAGCAGAGAGGTCTGAGCTCAGCCACCACCCCTGTCCATGTGGAGCCCTCAGTGTGCCAACTGTGGCATTTTTAAGAAGTTACACAAAGTCGAGGTTTCCCCATCTTCAAAGTGGAGAGAGTAGTATCTTTGGTGTTCGAGTTGGGAGCCATAAAGCCCGCACAGCAGTCAGATGCAGGGTCTCCACCTTCTTTGCAATAAAAATGAAATTTACCACTACTTGTCAATGCAGAAACATGAATTTATATCAACATACTTCAAAGGGACAAAAAGATAAAATAATAGCTTAAGGGTAAAAGGATTAAAGGGGATTTTCAAAAAGATAAAAAGTAAATGCTGGCAGGCAGAGATGTGGAGAGAGACACTCTTACAGGCCTTTGATGGGAATGGAATAGTTCAGCCACTGTGGAGAACAGTGTGAGGTTCCTGCAGGGCACGTCCAGCAGCCCACTGCTGGTACATACCCAAAGGAAATGAAATCAGCATGTCTATGAGCCAACAGAATGCCCATATTTACTAAACTCTATTCACAAGGGCCAGAATAGGGAATCAGGCTGTGTCCAGCCAGAGAAGAATGGAGAAAGAAATTGTGGTACCGACACCCCATGGAATACTATGCCACCCTAAAAGGCAAGAAATGCTGTCATTTGTGACAACATGCGTGGCTTTCAAGGACATTATGTTAAGAGAAAGAAGCCAGGCACAGAAGACAAACACTGTATTACGTCACTTGTGAGATGGATCATTTATCTCATGCTTGGAGAATAGAATAATAGTTACCAGACACTTGGCAGAGAGGGGCTGGGCAGCAGCGGATCAATGGATGCAAAGTTAATAGAAAGAATATGGTTTGGTGTTCTGTGGCCCACGGGGTGAATATAATTAGTACCAATGCTTTATCTCGAAAACTTAGAAGACAGAAATTTGAATGAGTTCACCTCGAAGAAATGATGAAAGAATAAGATGATGGATGTATATGTTCATTACCTGAGCTGATCCCTACCCAGTGGGTACATAAAGAAAGCATCAAAGAACCTCATTATGTGCACAAATGTGTCAATTAAAAATTAAAAACTTATTTTCTGTTATAGTAGTTTAATGATATACATGACAGTTTTGAATACATAAATAAAAATAACTTGGAAAATAATTTCCTGCCCAAAGAAATAACTAAAAAATTAATTTTCATCTTTTAAACTCAAACACATCCCTCCTGCTATTTTGATACAGTTTGCAACACTTAACTTTGGTGATTACATTGGCAATTATATAATATAAATTCAGATTTAGTGATAGTACAGAGCAGGCACTCCATCAAGTACCTCATTTACACACTAACACAGTGAACCCATACTAGGCACATACAGAGGAGGTACTTACTATCTCCATTTTGAAAATGAGGATAAGCATGTACACCAGTGTGCCCGAGGTTACAGAGCAGAGAGGTGACCATGGAGCATCCCTTAGCTGAGGGAAGCTGATGGTACCAACATCCCCGGCACCTGCCCCTTCCCACGGTGTGAATCTCTACAAGCTTGGGACCATTTATTGCCAACACCGGCCACTTTCAGCCTTCAGGCCTTTTCCTCCCAAACCAAAGCAACAGCTTTAGCCCACATGCCATGGCTGTCAGTGTCATGACTCGGCAACGACAGTTAGGGCAGTTGGAAGATCCATGACCAGTTTCTACCTGCCTGTCACCCTCTCGGGGTCTCAGCTGTCTAGCCCTGTTCCCTCTAGGGAATGGTGCCAGTCACCATGAGAGGTAACTAAACAGGGCATACGTGTGCTCCTCCTCTCCCCTGACTCTCTTCCCTACTTGCCTTCTGGTCTGAGGTCACCTCTGAAAATAATAAAAACAAACAAACAAACAAACAAAACCCTACTCCACACAACTCCCTGGTTCAAAGTCTGTTTACTGTGAAACTCAGACCAATAATACCACAGACACAGCTCAGCTCTATACCACAGGAGACTCACCACACCTCCAGGGAAGAGCAGGGAGGAAACAGCAGGATGTCCTCCTTGATGTCACACCTGCATCCCTCTCAACCCTTCGAAGGGGTCTGAAAAAAATGCACCTAGCCTTTAAACCATAATTTAAGCAAAGATTCTCATGTGTGCAATATAAAATGCTATCCAGTCAGAGGGTGGATAAGAGCTGAGAAACTAAACCCATTCCACCAGTGTGCTTACTCTGCGCTCACTCTTGACACTCAATCACCTACCTCACGGCCTCCTACCCAGCTGCCCTCACCACCTACAATGTCCCCAAAGAGTCCTAAGTCAGCAAATCAGGAGTCTTATCAAAGAAAACCTCTGTATCACAAACTAGGCTTTATGTGACCAAGACCATGAGATCTTTTTTTCTGGGAGAGATATTAAATAAATCCAATAACAGCTGATTCTTAAACATCTATGCTCTGGGCTGGAGAGGTAACTCAGTCAGTAAAGTGACTGTCACACAAGCGTGAGGAGCTGAGTGAAGATGCTAACAGCTGGGCACACATCTGTAACCCAGTGCTCTGGGCACGATGAGACCCTCTCTCAAAAACCAAAGTCAATGTGGTAGTTTGAATGAAAATATCCCCATAGCCTCCTGTTTTTGAATAAGTGGTCCTCGGTTGGTGGTTTTGTCTTGGGGAGGTTTAGGAGGTCCAACCTTGCAAGCTTTGAGAGTTTAAAGAGTCTCCCCATTTCCGTTTACTCACTCTACTTCCTGCTTGAGGTTTAAAGATGTGAACTCAGCTGCCACATCTCTGCTCTGCCATCATGGACTCACCTCCTGAAGTTGTAAGTTGAAATAAACTCATCCTTGGGGTGCCTTCATCATGGGATTTCATGACAGCAACAGAAAGGTAGCGATACGGTGGAGGATGGGTAGAGGGGGAGACCCAGCTCAGTGGTTAGGAGCACTTACCTGTCCTATTGGTCCACAGCATCTGCTTGGGAGCTCACAACCAACTCTAACTCCAGCTCCAAGGATTCCTGTGCCCTCCTCTGGCCTCCACAGGACAGCACACAAGTGATGCACATGCAGACATGCAAGCAAAACCCTCTTACACAAAATAAAAATCGTTTTACAGCAATTGAGAAAGATGCCAACATCAACCCCTGACTTCCATACGTGTGCTCGTACATGAGCATGTAGATATACTACACACACACACACACACACACACACACACACACATACACACACACTCACACACACACACACACAGAGTCTATACTGGTCTTTCAGTATTAAACACACTTTATTTTTGATGACAAGCACTAAGGAATTTCTCACTTAAACTAATATTAGTTGATTCCACTCCCAAATACACCCTCCATTTGACTTCTTTGAGAAGATAAATGTACCTCATTTCTTTGAGTATGTATGCCTGAAAACTGGCAAGGGTGCAAACTGATTCACACAGTTTCAGTGTGGGATTTCTGGAAAGCCTATGGAACCCACATGGTCTACACCTGTACCGACAGAAACCAGAACCTTCCATTGCTCTTGTACAAACTGATTCAGGTCAACTGAGACTAAAACTGGTCGTTTTCTTTTCTAGGGACTATGATGAGCCTTGGAACACAGCACATAAGTTAAAATACACAGTCATGGCGGAGAGAAAAGACACACACAGATGCCACCCCTGAGAATCACTTTTGAGCACAGGGAAAAAGTAAAAAGAAAACAGACAGGAAAAACAGACTCCTGCAAAATGAGGCAGAGGAGACGGCATGATTCATGAGGAACGCAAGAAGTACCAGCAAAGCCCCAAACAGCCTGTAAGCTTCACACAAGCAGGCATACGCTGTGGGAATCTTTCTTCATGGTAACATTGGCATTGGAACAATGTAGGTGTGAGGTCAGGTGCAGCACTAGCTGAAGTGACTTTGGGAGCTCCAAGCTGCCTAAACTACAAGGGGAAACAAACATGTTCCAGACCTAAGCCCTTCCTGGGTCACCAGAGGAATCAGATTAGGCAAATCAGATCTTTCAGAAAAGCACACACGTGACCAGTGTGGCTCATATCCATAATCCTACCATTTAGGAGGCTAAGGCAGAAGGTTTGTCCTGAGTTCAAGACCAGTCTAAGCCTCTGCATGAGACTCTGCCTCAAAAAGTCAAAAAACAGGTAGAGATGCTTCTGGGCAAACATGCTCCTCAAACTTAAGCTCTATCCCTGCATCCACAAGGCATCAAGAGAAAGACTCTCAAAAAAACCAAAAAAAAAAAAAAAAAAAAAAAAAAAGAGAAAGACAGTCCCAGAGAATTGTCCCCTGAACTCATATGGAAGATATTTGTGCATGCTCACACACAAATTAAATTAAATTTAAAATAAAAAACCTACAACTGAGCATCTAAACAAAACATGTCATGTTTTGTCCAGACCTCCAGAAGTGTGCATACCAAAATACACTGGCACTGACCCCAAATGCAAAACAGGGGCTGGCCAACCTTTTCTGTGAAGGGCCTGGCAGTAACAGAGCTCAACCCCACTAAGTGCACATCTGTCACAGTATTCAGCTACCCACGTAGTACAAAACGTAAGTGAACATCATGTATCCCAATAAAACTTTATCGATGGACACAACAAATTGAACTCATGGAATTGTCATGGGTCATACAATTTTGTTACCCATTCTGAGTTGAAGGGCTGTACAAATGAACAGGTAATAGTATTATTTTAATCTGCTCAGTAGCACACAGACAATGGGCAGGTGGCCTCTGGCACAGATGACCTTACATTATGCAAGGACTCAGCATTGCAGGGTAGAGGACAGAGGAGAGCCATCGGACAAGCGCTCTTGTATACTGGGCTGTCCCCAAGTCCTGGGATGATGTTTCCCAGCTGTGTGACCTTGAGTGGGTTCTATTTAACCCTACCATGATGTCATTCTCTCTTCTGCAGGGGAAAGGCCACCACAGCGCCTTTCTGATACAGTTACTGTGAGGACTCAGGAGACCTGCAGCCTCCGGCACATTCTGCACAGCATTTCTATGAAATAAGACTAATTAGTATAATCATTAAGACCTATGCAATGGTTAAGACTCGTGCAATGATTGATTTAATGCAAAAAAAATTTTCCTGGATAAGAAGTTTTTTTGTTTTGTTTTTTGTTTTTGTTTTTTTAGTTTTAGAAATCTTGACTTCTAATTCTTCACTTATAAAAAGCCAATCTCGAAAGAAAGTAAATGTCTGCATTATATACAAAACTAAAAAAATAGTGAAAATGTTCATTCTGATGAAACATCCCAGGGTTCAGCTATCAGGAATCTGGAAACCCCGGGTTTCTCTAAGAGATGTAAGCTCAGCTGTGAAGGAAGAGCACACACAGAAACAGTCACTCACAAGTCACATAGCAAGCGTGTCTACAGGCCCCTGTATGAGTGGCAGCTGACAAGGTCTATAAGGAAAGCCCAAGACAAATTCTGTATAACAAACCCTGACATTACCCATGTGTGTACCCGGCTGGGGTAGGAGGGACAGAGGTGAGCCACAGATTTGGGAAGGAAAAGAGAACAAATATACAAAATGACCCTTAAGCTAAGCAAGTAGTCCTCGCCCTGGCTTTGAAACTGGAAGGGTTTCCGAGCAGAAGTAACTGAACAGGCCAAGGCATGAATGGGCAGAGACTTCTAAAGGATGGAGTGGGGGTGGGGTTGGGGGAGGGGTGGGAAGGGTGGGTATTAGCCAGGGTGTGTGTGGCTATAAGCACCTCTCCGTTAGAAATGTCCCCATATGTAAAATTATAATATCTACCCAGGCCACTGAGGTGAGCCTGGGCATTGGGGGTTGGGAGTTGGGGTTTGGGAAGAGTAACAGGTCAAATGTATTCTGACGGCAAGAGAGCGCTGTATTCTGTTAAGATAGGAGCCACCTCAGCTGTGAAGCTGGGGCATTCAGTGGGGATGGACAGGATGGGGATGTGTGGGAGGCCACAAAGATTCCAACTTGTGGTTTGACTCAAGGTCAGAGAGTCAGAGATTATGTTGCTCTCCAAGGCTGCATAGTAAGTACAAAGGCATGGTTACCAGTGTCTTATACTTGAAGGCCTAATCACAAGATGCTTTGCCGTGGGGCGTGGTTACCAGGTGTTTTGAAGGGTCTACACTTGGTGAACGTTGTGCTTTGATCTTGAAAGGGGCAAGTCTTTTGCCTCTCCCCTTGCTAGTGTATAAAAAGTTCATTAGAAATAAACTCAAGGCTGCTGGGTATTGACTCGGGGCCCTTCTGAAGTTATCTTTTTCTTCATCTATGTCTATATTTCTTCCTATTATTTCCCAATTCCTCACTCCCCCCTTCAAGGGACCCTTCAATAGGTCAGGGCTGAACCCCAACACTGAGTCCCCACAGAGATGGGAGGACTATTTAGTGAGGTAGCCTCCACATGGGACTTAGCAAATGGAGAGTGAGGCATGAGGAGCCACTGAAATGGGAAGCTACAAAAACAGCCAAGAAGGACGGAATCCTGTAGATTCTAGACAAGATCAATAGTGTGGTCTGCAGGTCTTTAACGACTGCTCAGGGAAAGGCTGCCAGTTTCGAGCTGAGAGCAGTCAAGGCGCAGGGAGGAAAGAAGACAAAGCAAGCCTGTACTAGCACGCACTGTCTCCCAAGGGTTCGATGAGCAGGAGAGAATGGCGACGTCCACTGTGGTGTCAGAAACTCCCGGAGTATTTGCCTATGCCCCGTGGATCACCTGCGAACTTGGGACAAGCGTGATACACAAAGAAGTGCATGGGTTCAAGGGTTCTGACCCAGTTATTTTTAAAAGCAACTATAAATGCAAACCAGTGAAAGTTGTCTTCTCTGTCCTGAAGAAGAATTAACTCCCCAGACTGTGTTCACTGGTCCTTAGAAATCACGTGTTCACGATACAAGGAATATGAGCAGAAGTGGAGCCCTTTGCGGAGAGATGAGAAGGTGTTGTGAACTCGAGAATGACCTTTGGCCTCGCTCACTGGATACATTTAAGGGTAATAGGAAGGAATTACACTGGTCCTGACACTCCTTGGAGGTTATTCAAGTTTCTCATCTGGTATCATTTATTAAAATTATGAGAATACTTTTAACAGATTACTGTGAAGATTGAGTTTGTCGGTACCTACTACAGTCAGTCAAACAAAAAGCACTCAATAAACAAACTCTGGGAATGATTCCAGATATCCCCCCAGTTATAGATAAGGAAGTCAAACCCCAAAGCAGGTTAAAGTCACTCTCCCAAAGTCACACTTAGAGGCAAAGATGGGACACCAGTTTGCCTCACTCTGAGTCCTGCTACCTTCCTGGTACTCCATGCTCCTCCCCTCGCAATGAACTCCAAAGCTTTTAGCCCGTTCTGTAATGTGGTCCTCACAGTCAGCTGGTAGGTCTATTAGTAACCCCTTTCCAGAGGAGCCGATCAACTCCCATAGTTCTATAAGCCCAAGACACAGTCAAATACAAGTTGGCAGCCTGTGTGGCCAAGTTCTCTCCACCATCAACAGGGGTTCACCTCCTGTTGAGTTGGCATCACAGGACACTGTAGAAGAGAACTGAGTGATGGGCACATTTGGTTCAACAATGCCTAGAGAGAGGCAAAAGGAAAAGACAAGAAAAGAGATCCCTCTGTTTCTCCAGTGGTCCTATCTCCTTTCCTTCAGAATGTGCCGGGCCTCCATCCCTACAGAAAAGTAAGAGAAGTGAAACCGTGAACCCTCGTGTTGGAGACTTAGGTCCTTGCTTCTCGTGGCCACATGATGGAATTTTATTTCCACTCCATGACATTTCTGTGTTACATGCTAGCCTTGCAGTATCACTCCTAGGGTGTTCGTCCATCAGATCAAGCAACAAATCTTAAAGAGCCAGAGCTATGAGTTCTATGAGCTATGGCAATGATGCCTTTTCATGGAAAAAGCCTGAGTCAAAACACCAATTTGAGTGGTAGGGATCCAGCAGGGATAAAGTTCAAGAATGTTGGTTAACTTCCTTTAACCAAATTTTATGAGTCACCTGAAACTAAGTTCTGTTGTACGCATGTCACTTTCACTTCTGAGATGCTAATGTTCAAAGAACCAGCCAGGGTAGCATTACTGCCTCAAGAGAAATAACTACTCATCCTTGCGCCCTATCTCCAAATACTGCTAAGTAGTTCACTATAAGCAAAGTCTTAGTTCTACTTCATCTCTCGTTAGCTTTTGCACAGCCGTGTGAGGCTGCCCACTCCTGTCAAAGCCTTTCTTCCACTGGTCCACACACTCAGGACTGTCAGGCCCACAGCTCTCTGCCCTTGCCCTGATCATGCCATAGAATGCCACATGCTGCCAGCTCTTGACATGGGCAGAAGCTCGGGTCAGCTCAGTCCACTCTACCTCCCCATAATTTTTCTGGGAACTTCCACAGAGAAGACCAAGAGCGATCTCTGCAAGGACCCATTTTAACTTCTAAGCAAAGATATTGGCAATGCCATGTGCATCATCTACCCAAACCTGATAAAAAGACAATCTGTGGATAAGTGATTTGAAACCACTCTTGTCTACAAGATATTGAAGCCCAGCACACGGCAATGAACCACGTTTGTTCATCGTACTTTTTTATTTTTTAGTACCCACAGCTTTCAGAAGTTTAATTACCAATACTTCAAAACTATGAAGTATCATCTAAAAATCAAGACTTTGAACACCTCCTCCCAAAAAAAGGAAAAGTTCAGCAAACTGTAGGCTAGAAGAATCAGAAGCAGGCTACCCATCGAGGCCCCAGATCATCATCATCACTGTCTGCTGGATGTTCATGAACACTAGCAGACAGCTTCCCGAGTACCCACTGTGTGTCAGTCAAGGGAGGCTTGAGACACCGTAATGAGTAAACAGGACAAAAAATGATCAAACATGAACATCAGATAAAAAGGGGCTTAAAATTGGATGACCTGAAGGACTTCTGCTTCAGAAAGATGGAGTAGGTGTACTTTCCAAATTCTTCCCAGTGACTGTAGCTAAAGCTCCGGGCATTGTCTCCAGCACAAACACAGGAAGACTCAAGAGGAGACAAGAGGCATACTGGTCAAAGTCACTGGGCACAGCCCCAAAACGGCATGTTAGCAAGTTCTGTAATTACTAGAGCCGAAGAAACTGGCAACCTAAAAATGCCAGCGAACTCAAAGAAACAGTGTTCCAAGAAAGGCTTGCTCTCTCTCAACCATAGAGCAAGCAAGTGGCCAGCTAGAGAGGCAGAACATTCTTAAACAGTAACTGCTTCACTCAGGTCATACTGCACAGAAAGAAAAAAATGTAATGATAGGTGGATGATAGATTGAAAGATAGATAGATACATAGATACATAGATACATGATAGATGATAGATGATGGATAGACAGATAAATAGACAGATAGATAGATAGATAGATAGATAGATAGATAGATAGATAGATAGATAGATAGATAGACAGACTAACCAATCCTGTGGTCCCATAGTTCACATCAACAAAGGGTGAGATGGAGACTAGACTTTTGCCTTTGGCCAGACTGTGACAAGCTGACTTACCCCTGTCCCCTCCTTGTCCACAGTGTTGAATAGACACGTGATACTGTCATCCTCACAGCACAGTAAAAACCCACCTTCTCAACCTTGAGTGTCAGTGGAGGCCATGTGGGGAGACCAACTTCCATTTCCACTGGAGGTTCCTGCCCTCTTGCCAAGAGGAATATGTCAGATAGGCTGAGTGGAGAGTCAGTTCATCCATCATGACTAGTGGTAAGGAGACCACCCCTTCCATGGTGTAGGGTGAGACCAAGTGGGGAGCAGTAGCAAGGTATTTCCACCCCTCCCAGATAGCGAGACATCAATGGAGGCCTGGTGGGCATCAGATGTCCCAGTCCCTCCGCAACAAGGAGGTATTCCTACTTCTAAAGTCAGCTGTGTCTTAGGAACCAGAACCTGGACCCTTCCTCCACCTGGAAGGAATATGATAGTGACATTCCCCTCCTGAACAGAGCAGTGTCAAATAAAACCAACAAATCACAACCATTTAACTAAGATCCAGAGCCTCATAATAGCTAAATGCCCAGATTTCAATGAAAAATCATTCATTCCAAGAGTCCAGGAGATTTCAGGTTGAAAAGGCAACTGGTGGGTGGGAACACCAGGCTGACAGACAGATTACAAGTGCAGCATCAGTCTTTAAAGGGAGCAACAGGTAATTGTCAACATGCTTTAAATCAATGAACCAAGAAGAAATCTCAACCAAGACATATAGACGATGCAAATGAGATGCTAGAACTGAAAATTCTGAAGTCAGAATTTAAAACTCTGTGTGTAGCTCACCCAGAGTGCAGGAAACAGAGAAATGTGGACTAGGAGACAGGGCCATACAAAGTACTCAACCTGAACAACAGAGGAAAAAATAAGCTGGGAGAGAAGACAGCCCCAGGGACATGGGAGATGATAATAAAACATTCAACATTCATGTCACTGGAGCCCCAAAAGGAAAGAAGAAAGAGAAACAGGGCTGTTAAGCACGCAAAGAAATAGCGAGTGAAAATTCCAAATTTGGCAGAAGATGGAGCCTACTGACTCAGGAAGCCAAGTGAACAACCAACAGGACAGAGATGAACCCCCACCCCTACCCCGAGACACAGCACAGTCAAACATCTAAAAACTAACGGCACTGGAAACATCTTGAGACCAGAAACAGAAATGACATCTAACCTCCAGAAGGTTATCTATTATACCAGATCACAGCCAAAAGATGAACTTGACACAAATAGCCAATGAACAGATCAGGGAAATGCAAATCAAGCTGACAGTGAGCTTCCACCCACTTCAGTCCACACGGCTATTATCAAGAAACCTTTTTGCAAATGCTAAAAAGGGTGTGAAGGAGTAGGGGAAGCCCTCCCACATCATGGTGAGGAGCACTTACACATCATGGGGGAGCACTTACACATCATGGGGGGAGCCCTCACACATCTTGGCAGACATGTAAATTAGTCCAGGTACTATATAAATCATTATGGAGGTTCCTCAACAAAACTTAAAACAGAGTTTCTATACGATCCAGCTATACCACTGCCAGATTATATACACAATGGACTCTGAGTCCATGTGCCACAAAGATACCTGCACTATTCACAAAATGGAGCTATCCAGAACAGCCTGGGTGTCCAATGACAAACTAATGGATACAGGACATGTGGTGTGCACACCCAATGGAGTTTTATTCAGCCATGAAGTAGAATGAAATTATATCAGCTGCAGGAAAGTAAGTGGAGCTAGAAACCATCGTGGTCAACCAGACAGTAAAAAGCAAATCCCTCCTACTTTATTGTACAAGCAGAAGCTAGATTAAAGAGACATAAAAGTAGAAGAGACCACTGAGGTGAAGGAAGGACATTGGCAGAAGGAAAGATGGGGATATGATCAAAGCACATTATGTATGTATCTGAGAAATCTCACAAGGAAACACATCATTTTTGTACAATAAACATATAAAAATGTCAATAAAAGAAAAAAAAAAAGCTTTGAACCAGAAACAACGGGACAGCACCCAGAACCCGGAGAAGCTGGTGCAGAGCACGGAGCAGCACAAGCTGCCGCTGTCACAGGCAAACATGGGAGCGACCTGGAGGAGTAAGACGACTGGCAGCTTCCTTGTTTGGTGGTGGGAAGTGTGGCTGGCTGGCTGCCTGTGACTGGCTGAAGCCTGCCTGCTGTGTGTAATACTCTGGGGTAGATTTGGTGTAAGTTGTAATGTTAGGGTTCATGGGGGAATGCGAAGGGCAGCCTCAGCAGATGGCCGCCTGCTTATTCAATTTAACATCACGGAGGCCGGAAGAAAGAGCCACAATGGGTTCCAAGAGCAGAGAGAAGAATCGCCACTACAGGCCATCAGTCCACAGCAGAAATCCTTCAGCAGTAAAGGAAAAGCAAAAGCATCCTCAGATGAAAGAAAATTAGAGATTGCCACCAGCCCTTATACTGACAGAATGGCTATAAAAACAAGTTCTCAAACAAAAAAAAAGGTAATAATAAGAGAGACTTGGACCATCAGAAAGAAGACAGAACACAGCAAAACTACAGAAGTAATAAACTGCTTCCCCTCTTGAGCTTTCTAAATAATTTTTGATGGCTAAAGCACAAATTATAACAGTGCTTCATGTGCATCTAGGTGAATAGAGGATACAATGCATGTAATTACACTGTAAATGGGGAGGAGATGAGAAATAAAGGAAAGTAAGTCCTCTACATTCATTTTAACTGTTACAATGACAATACTGGTAAACTGTGATGAGATGCTTACATTTATCCTAATAATTAGAATAGTCACTACCAATCTATACAAAAATATTCATATGAAAACACCACACAGAATTCAAATAAACTTCAACTAACATACAGAAAGAAGGAGCAAAAAGGAAAAGAAATTGAAAACAGAGTCAGCAAAAATAAATTAAAATGGCAGCCTTTAACCCTAACATGTAAATAAGTACATTAAATGTAAATGGCCTAAATATAACACGTAAAGCCATGACAGTTGGGGTTTGAATTTGAATGTTCCCCTCAGGCTCACATTTTGAATAGTTTACCCCCAAATTACAGTACTGTATGGAAGACTACAGCAACTCCAGAAGGTCAGGCCTGGCTGTTAGAAATGGGTCACTGGGGGCAGGCCTTTGAGAATGGGTTCTGGACCTGCTCCTGGTCAGTACCATGTGAGTGGCTGCCTTCCACTGCTTCTGCCACCACAGAAGGAGCCACTCCCACCACCATGCCTGTCCTCTATAACAGAAACTGCTCTGAAACTGTGAGCCCAAGATTAACCTTTCCTTCCTTGAGTTCTCTCAGCCAGGTATTTTGTCAGAGCCAACAACCAATACAAAATCTGACTGTACTTTGTCCAAGCAATGCACTTCAAATATTGCAATAACAGGAAGGCTGAAATCAAAGCAGAACTGATTAGCTATATTAATGTCAGATAGACATTAGACCAAAAACCTACCACAGTGGAAACTGACCTTAAGCTTGGGTTTAATTTTATATGCAACTGGAAGCCAGGGAAGGCCTATCACCAGACTAGCATGGCCTTAGATACATTTTTGTTTTATTTTAATACGTATTAATTGTACATATTAATGGAGTTTATATGGTGTTTCAATAGATACACATAGCATTCACTTGTTTTCTTATCTCTGGCTTACTTCACTTAACAAAATATACTATAGTTATGTATTTTTAAACTACAATGACAGGATCGCCTTTCTTCTTTGTGGCTGTATAAGAATCCACTGTGTCACATTTTCTTTACCCATCCATCCACTGAGAGGCACCTCGGTTGACTGTGTAACTCTTGTGACAATAAACGACAAACAGGGATGTGCAGGTGGCTCTTAGGCACACTGCTTCCCTTCCTTTGGTTAGACACCCAGAAGGGGGATAGCTGGCTAACACAGAGTTCCACACTGCTCTCCACAGGGGCTTTTTAAATTCATGTTTCCAACAACAATTGATGACTGATGACTTCCTTTCCTCTCCAGCATTTTCAATCTTCTGTTTTCTCGAGTTGTATCTTTTGAAAAGCAACCGGCCATGGTGAGCGAACAGACTGTATGTAGGAGGGCAGGCACAGAGGCCTATGATGGAATGGGAAGCTACTGCAGCCATGGGGGCAGGGGAGCTGACCAGAGCAGACCAGCCACGGCAGAGTTGGAGCGCACCCGCTGAATTAAGGATACACTTTCAAAGCAGAGCCAGAAGGACCACACCAATGAACTGATGATGTGACAGAGGAATCAAGGCCCAGTCCTAGGCTTTGTTTTGTTTTGTTGTATTTTGTTTTACTTAAGGGTCTGAACAGATGTTTGAGATCACCAGTAGAAAGATGCAGGAGGAAACAGACCAAAGTTCCTGTCTACGACTCTCAACCGTACTGTCTGAAAGGTAGAACTGATTTATGTCTACATTTAGAAGGAGCAGCTGAGCCATAAATACAGTTTTGAGATTCATCGGTGCATATGCTGTATTTAAATGTGGGTAAGTCTCCTCGAAAGAGAGAAAGTCTGGAAAACAGGAGGCAGAGGGCCAGCTGACTGAACATAAAGGAACGCAGGCAAGTGCTGTGCTCAGACCACAGCTGACTGGTCAAATGTTTTTGTTTGTTTGTTTTTTGTTTTTTCGAGACAGGGTTTCTCTGTGTAGCTTTGTGCCTTTCCTGGAACTCATTTGGTAGCCCAGGCTGGCCTTGAACTCACAGAGATCTGCCTGGCTCTGCCTCCCGAGTGCTGGGATTAAAGGCGTGCGCCACCACCGCCGGGTTGACTGGTCAAATGTTGCTGAGAGTTCAGATGGGGAAGTGACCATTGGACTGAAGGACACTGAAGACCCAAACACATGTGGCCTCAAAGTACAGGAGAAAACTCAATTGGAATGGGTTGAAAATCAGACGGTTGGCAGAAATCCAAGA
This sequence comes from Peromyscus californicus insignis, assembly GCF_007827085.1. NCBI lineage: Eukaryota > Metazoa > Chordata > Mammalia > Rodentia > Cricetidae > Peromyscus > Peromyscus californicus. The sequence continues at coordinate 119,532,786 of NW_026294562.1, forward strand.
GAGGGTGTGAGCTTCCTCAGTGTACCCGCTGATAAAGGATAGGGTGTGTGGGGGTGCACAGCCAAGAGGGGGTTCTCTTTTTGAGAAATAGAGAACTCACAGCTACATACTGATGGGAATGACTCAGGAGAAAAGAACTGTGCTTAGGAGAGCTGCAGCCATAAGGGCAAAGCCCCCAGACAGTGAAAATGAGAGGGGCTGGACTTGGAGGCACCATGGAGTAACTAGACCCTGTACTGTGTTCCTTGTTACACCCAGAGAAGCAGAAAACCACCCCCACATGAGCAAACAGGGGACCTCTGGACTACTGAAGTGCAGCCCAGAGTAGAGGCATGAACGAAGAGCTACGACTCAAATATCAGATTCACCAGGGAGGACCCACACCCAGAGCCTGAAACAGTCACAGCTCTGCTCCTGGCAGGGAAAGCAACAGGAGTCATCAGTACTGGAGAGGGCGGGAGGTCTCCCTGAACCATACAAGATGGTGCCTGCTGATAATCCCAGCACTGTGGAGGTGGAGGGTCAGGAGTTCAAGGTCATCCTCACCTACATAAAGAATTAGGGACCAGCTTGGGCCACATGAGACTGTCTGAGAAAGAAAGAACTAGAAAGAAAAAATGAGAGACAGACTCGTGTGTGTGTGTGTGTGTGTGTGTGTGTGTGTGTGTGTGTGTGTGTGTGTAAGAGGGGGGGGGGGAGAATCAGGAACTGAGTGAGAGACACCACCAGGAATGATGGAGGGCATCGGGTATAGCAGTATGCATGTGATGACCTTGGGAACCACAGAGGAAGAGGCCAATGGGAGGCCACTGCTTCAGAGAATTGGAACAGCTAGAGTCTAACATTACCTCCTCAATGAATCCCTCCCTCCCAGCCCAATGCAACTCTTCCCAGACTTAACTCAGAATCCAACTGCCCACTCTCTGCTGAGTTCCACCATCCACATAATGCTCACCTGTTGCTTAGCTAAATAAAGTACCATATCCATTCTGTTTACTAACCACTTTATTTTCTGGGTAAAACCTGCCAGTCATCATGTCCCGATGCACATGACACACACACCTCCACATACTTAGTGTTGGGAAATACAATTTGCACTCGATGTACTTAATAAAGCTAAAAGCTGATCTTAACAGGAAGAAACACTGCTTCCCAATGTGCTTTAAAAGCAAATCCCAAGAGATCCCTGAGTTTTACTTTATAGAACAAGAAGAACTGTTTGGGTTATATTGTATCTTTCAGTTATTAAAAACTCCAATTTGGTTTGAACATCTACTCTAGGACCCTGGCTTTTAAACCAAAGTGCACAGATTTATGGATTAATTTGTCAAACAGTCTGTGTGAAAGACAGCAAGAATGTTTTATCTTTAATATATTTTCCGATGCAACTAAAAGGAAAAAAATAAATCATTATGGATTTTACAAAGTGCATTTTTATCTTTTTCTCTAATGAGAAAGTGAAACAAAAGACATTCATTGTCTCCCTAGAGAATCTCATCATTTATTAGGGTCATCTTTCCCTGAAGCATTTGTCCATAAATGGCCAGCCTGCAGTCAATGTCTGCAGGAGCATCTGTTAGGGCCCCTATGGCCACTCAGCCTTTTTCAACTTCATGTACTAGCAGAGAAAGAACAAGTTACCAAAAGGCTACATTAAGGGCTTTCCCATTCCCTATTGTGGTCATGTGACAGAGGCTATGAACGTTGTCACATAAAAGCACAAAGAGGTAAATTTAACATGAAGCCTATGACATTATGAACACTGGGTGGTTAGACTTAGGAGAGGAAAAGAGAAGGAGTGATACTGGTCCCTGGACTTTCATGGGAATATGGCACAGGCCCTAGGAGGCTAGAAGGTTCTGGAATAAAAAAAAAAAAGATGTCTACTAGTACAGCATCCAGGACAGAGCATCCATCCACAGTAGGGTCTGGGCCTCCCTCATCAACAGTGACTACTGTCAAGAGAAACTACTGTGAAACAAAGAACAGCCAACCTGATCAGTGAATGACCGCACAGACGCACTGCCAGAGTGTACCTTTCTTGCTCCCGTGCTGTGCTTAGCAAGAAGCCACGGTGGCAGCTCTGAGCTATTTGGATTTACTTCTAGCGGCTCCACCTGCAAGAATAACTGGTTCTATTTAAAACGCCGCGAAAGAGTTTGAAAAGTGTTCAGTGACAAACTCAAGAAACCTGGTACAGTGCGACGTCATCTCCAGGCTGACAGTTCATCTTCGGGGAAGCACAGGGCCCTGTTCTCAACGGCAGGGAAGGGGTTAGGAAAGAAGACGCAGTTAGCCAGGGTGTTGAGTCATTTTACCCTGCCATGGACCTGATTCCCTTGCTTATAAAGGGTTCATATCATCTTTGTCTTTCTCCAAAACATTTTAAGTAAATTACTTAAGAATTTCAGCCAGGTGGTGGTGGTGCACACCTTTAAATCCCAACACTCAGGAGGCAGAGGCAGGTGGGTCTCGAGTTCCAGGCCCCTCTGATCTATAGGGGGAGTTCCAGGACAGCCAGGGCTACACAGATAAACCCTGCCTCAAAAGACAAAAAGAGGGGGCGGGGGAGATCCAGAACTGAGACACACACACACACACACACACACACACACACACACACACACACACACAATCTAGATCGAGGAATGGATGCACAGACAGACACTCCCCCCGCCACACTCTGTGTGTGTGCATGTATTTACAATTCATTTACAATTTAAAGTATACAATGCAGGGACTGGAGAGATGGTTCAATGATTAAAAGCACTTACTGCTCTTCCAGAGGACCTGAGTTCAGTTCTCAGCACTCACATTAGGTAGCTGACAAGCACCTCTAACTCTTTCTCCAAGGAATCCAATGCCCTCTTCTGGCTTCCTCGGGCACCCACACAGTACACAACACACAGAGAGAAATAATAATAGTGATAATAACAAATCTTTAAAGTACACAAACAATGGTTTTTAGTATACTCAGGGTTTTGCAAACCCAGCACCATCAAGTTCAGCACAGGGACCCAACTTCTGAATCCTCTCGGCATTCATCATGCAGGGAGAAAAGCCAAGGAGGCCCAGATGGGTTAAGTCCAAGGTCACAGAGCTGATCATGGCAAGGAGCCAGCCCTGAATCCCTGGGAATTATTAGCCATTGACATCATCTGGGACTCCCTTTCCCTGCCCTTGGGAAGGCTCGGAGTGAATTAAAGCCCGCTGTGAAAATGTTTGAGAACATCTGGCATTCCTTATTACTCTGCTCCCTCGTATTAAATTAAACACAAACCAATTTCTCCAAGCCTGTTGCACTGCATAATTTCTAAGAAAGATGTCTAGACCTGAGCTGGGGATGTAGCTCAGTCGGAAGAGTCCTTGCCTAGCATGCAGGAAGCCCTGGGTTCAGTCCTCAGCATTGCAAAAATTGTGCATGGTGCTGCCGTCCTGTAACCCCAGCACTGTCGAGAGAGAGAAGCAGGCCTTAGATGCTTACAATCCTTCTGGGCTATGGAGCCAAGGTAGCGCTAGATCGGGCTATGTAAGACCTGGGGGAGGAGGAGGGAAGAAGGGGAGGATGGAAATATCTAGAACAGGTTTGAAACTTACCGTACTTTAACCCCCAAATGCAGGTAAGTTCAGGGAGAATCTATGATGTCTCACTTTCCAAATGAAGCACAAATAATTTCAGGGAAAGGAAGGAAAGATTTAGACCAGTGTTTCCTAACCTCCCTAGTGCTGCAGTCCTAACAGTTCCTCATGCTGTGATAATGACCCCCACACACACCATAAAATTACTTTGTTGCTACTTCCTGTCATTTTGCTACTGTTGTGAATCGTAATGTAAATATCTGCTCTGCAGGATGTCTGATATGCGACCCGTAGGTTGAGAAGTACTGATTTCAACCCGAGGTAGGAACACACCCACCCCAAAGACAATGATGACTGAATGTACTCCCGATCCCTCGAAGGTCTCCTCAAAAGGGCTCATTTCCTGCCAGGGCTAAGGAAGACAATGTCACAAGTGTGGCCAACCATTACTCAAGCATGGCCTTGTGGGCAGAGGCTCTGGGACTCCTGGCTGCTCCAGTCAGCTGCTCCAGTGTTATGGCAGAAGTAGATGCTAACTGCCACAGCCTTTACATGCCTACCTGCCCTCTCAATATGACTCCCCTCTCTCTCTCTCTCTCTCTCTCTCTCTCTCTCTCTCTCTCTCTCTCTCTCTCTCTCTCTCTCTCTCTCTCTCTCTCTCTCTCACACACACACACACACACACACACACACACACACACACACACACACACACAGAGTTATTCCTTCAGAACCTCACTCATTCCTCATTTGTTACATACACATTTATGGAGCACTCATGCTCAGCAAGCACCGGGCTAAGCACTGGTCAAGTGTAGCGCCCCCTAGAGTTTTTATTTAGACGGCCTCAGCTCTCCCATTTTAAAATGTCCATTTTAACTGGAATTTCCCCCAAATCAGTACTTCCAGTTCCAGACCCCCAGGGCAGGATTCGCCAATGGCCCAAAGGCCAATGACAACTGAATATGCCACAGACTTCTGGAAGTATTAGAGATCCAACAGTGGATGGATCCACCATCTCTGCCCTCACCCCACCAGCCCCTCCTCCAGGATTTTATCACCCTGAATAGCACCACTGTCCGCCCTAGGTCCCCTGCTGGGAACAGCCATCACTCAGTTTCCTTGTGGACCAGCTGTGACTGAGGGGCTAGCGGTGTCTTTCCGCCTGGGATAGAGAAGAAGAATTTTTCTAATGCCAGCTGCAATCTCAGGATTGGTTTGTGGGAGAAGCAGGGATGGAGCATCGCCACCGAGATGGACTCCAAAGGCAATCTGTCCACCCGGGTTCTAGCAAAATCGAGGCTGGGGAGGGGGTGGGGGCAGGGCAACAATTCCGCAGGTGCTGGTGAACAGGTTTTACACCGTGGGCTCTACCACTGCTAGAAAAGTGTTGTGTTGGGATGCAAATTTGCTTGTGGTGTACACACACACACACACACACACACACACACACACACACACACACACACTCACACCTCTTTTCTGTGTCCCTGTTTCCAGCTTCCTCTGCTCAAAATGCCCTCCCTCCCACAGCCACAGCCACAATTACTTCTCATACTTAATCCCCAAATGCCTTGTCTTCACCTCCTGGAAGCTTCTCATGAAGCCCCTCACTGAGTCAGTCACCTGCCATCCTCTAGCGCGGAGGTGTGTCTAGCGCGGTTTGTTTACGTTGTGTTTTGGGTCTCCCCAACACACTATGATCTCCTTGAGAGCAGGAGCCTGGTGCCAACCTCGAGCCAACCAAGGGAAGAGGGCCAGCAAGGGAAGGACCACAGCGACGAGCCCCAAGCCCAGGGAAGCCAAGGCAGGGACTGACCCCAGCCAGGGGCCAAGTACAACGCCCTGGGGAGCCCCCCAACGGACAGGCTGGAGATACCGGGGCAGGAGGGAGGCCTACCCGGGTGGCGGTCCCGGGGGGTTTCCTCCCTGCGCTCATCCTGGAGCCCACCACCTCCGATGTCTCCACCACCAAACCGCTCGTATTTACAACCGCCAGGGCGCAGCCGAAGACCCCCGAGACTCAGGGGAGGAGGCACCACCGCGCGCAGCGCGGAGCGCGCGACCGCTACCCGCCCCCGCGCCCTCGTAGGCGGCCAGAAACCCAGCCTGAGGGAGGCCGATGGGAACCCCGAGTCCATGGCCCGCGACCCGGTGGGGACACCGCCTCCAGGTCCGCCTTCCTCGCGCCTCCTTACCTGGCTGGCTTTGTGGAACTGCTTTTTGAGCCCGGCCACCGACATCGCGGCGGCGCCCTGCCCGGGGGTGGTCTCGGGGCTCCGCCGGGCCACGCGGCCGCGACGCTGAGCGGAGCGGGCACCCCGGGCGGTCCCCGCGCGCCCCACGGCCACGGCCACCGCCACGGCGCTGTCACACTGGCACACGCGCGCGCGCAGATAGCAACACTGCGTTTCGAGGTTCGGGCGCGGCCTATTGGTCGAGCCTCGGCGGCATGCAAATGAAGCCACTGGGACCGCCCACGCTTCATTGTTGCGTGGCGACCGGGAGCGCTTGAGCCAGGAAAGGCACTAGTGGAAGGGCTGGCGGTGGGATGTCCACGGGATGCGGAGAGCCTGTCCGGACTTCTTTAGGCCAGCCTGGGATGCAGCTGGCTCTGAGACTGTTCTGGCCCCGAGGTCTTCTCTCTACTCTTCTGAGACTTGATGTGAAACCTGCTTTCACTCACTGGCAGCGACATCATCCCACCTCCACACATACACTCTGACCTGCAAATTTTGGATAGCCCTGTGATATAAGGATCGCTGGGATGTGCATCTCAGGAAGAGAAACACTACCGGAACCAGGATCTGTGGTTAGGTGGGAGGGAGCCGGTTGTGGGAATCTAGGTGTGTGCTTTAGGCTGAGTCTGCTGGGGGCCCTGGGAGGGAGTTACTTGGTGGTTTGCTAATAAACTCAGACTAGTTTCACAGATGAACTGAGTCTCTTGTCAGCTACACACTGCAAGATGCTGGAAACAGGGTCTTCCATTCCTCTCTTTACCAGAGATTTTGCCAGATGGGTATCCAGGTGTGTCCATTACACCAGGCCTTTTCACAGGGTCTAGAGGTCGTTGTTGAACAGTGGATGCCCAGCCATAGAAACTGAACTTTACATCAATTCATGTACCACCACCAAGTCTACTATTTTCCTTGAACTTGACCTTTCAAAGTCCCTACCATTCCTAATGGCTATATCTGCTTTAGCAATGCTTCGCACTGGAACAAACAATCCAACTTTAAGTCTCTACCTAAAAGAAATGTCACTCTATGAACCCTCCCCAAATCTGGTCTAGGGTCACCAGCACTCCATTTGTCCTGAACACTTGTGGTCCACACCTGTGCCCAGGCTTCTATTTGTCTCTAGCATTTCTCCAGGCTTCCAGCCCCCTGCCTGAGTCTTCATAGCTTCACACTACTTTGGCAGAGTGAGTACCCAAAGTGCCTAGGTTTGCTCACAATGGCTGGGAAACTGTAGAGTCAATAGTGTTCTTCCCCTGATATGGGAGGTGTGGGCATCTTCTTAATGGGCATCTTGGGACAAGGTTAATGAGTGTGACTCAACACTCTGCACCTAGATGGCCAAGGGCTAGCTGACACCAGACAGTGGTTGTCCCAACCTCACAAGACAGGTTCTGGGAAAGATGCATCTCCCTTGTCCTGAACTAGTCTATGGCTGGGTAGATGCTCAACTGTTGACCTCTTCTGTACCCAAGAGGAGCTATAACAGCACAGGCTCAACCCGAACCCTCTGAGGAGGAGTCAGATTCTTTTTGAGGCTGGTGATTGGCATTTTACCATGGCTGATAGTTTTATTAGGTTTGTGAGGGGTTCGTTCTATTTTGTTCTGTTTTGAGGGGGAAATCAGTTTGAAGGGAACGTTCCATGGGGGAGAGGTGCAGTTGGCAGTGGGAGCCATGAGAGTATGAGGTCATGCTGCATCTACAGTCGGGTAGCAGAGATGAACACTGGTGCTCAACTCATAGCTCCTTTATCTTTTTGTGGAGCCTTGGACCCCAGGCACGAGACAGTAGCAGCCTATGCAGGGGGGCTTTCCCTCCTCAGTTAAAGTTCTCTGAGAACTCTCTCACGGGCACATCCAGAAGTGTGTTTCCTAGGTGATTCCAAATCCTGCCAAGTTGACAATGAGAATTCACCATTGCAATAAGTATATTCAAGTTCCTTCTGTGGTCAAGTTTAGTAAGCTATCTCCTTGGTTTATTCAAGTGCAGACTTGTAGATAGTTTCTCATAATCAACTTTGAGATCTTTCACATATAGTTCTTTGTTCTAAAAAGTATTTACATGGTTTATTCATTTTATTCTTTCTTGTTTTATTATCAGAACATATAAAACTGACAACGGCTTGGATTTCATGCCTCGTTTTAATAAACAACATAGCTTTTCTACTTGTTTTATAAGCACAATTTTTTGGTCATTCTTTTGATTTTTTTCTTTGTAGTAGTGTACACCTTTAACCCCAATACTCCGGGGGAGGGTGGAGGCAGATCTCTGTGAGTTTGAGGCTAGCCTGGACTACATAGTGAGTCCAGGACAGCTAGAGCTACATAGTGAGACCCTGTTTTGAAAAAAGAAACGATGGTGTATTTCCCAGTTATTAGAGTACAGCTTTTCAGTTGACCTGTAACAGGTGCATGTGTCTACCGAAGCTCCTAGCTCAGAAGAGATTCCAAACTCAGGCTAGCTTAAGCTGCTTTGACCAGTTCGAGACCTTCCCTTCATGCTATCATCACCCATCAGCGACCCACAGACCTGTAGTTTGTCTATTCAGAGAAGAGGCACATGAGTGAGTCTACATGAGATGAACTACCTTTCTGATGGAGACTTGGAGAGTCTTGGACTATAGACAAGCACTCCTATGAACTGAAGGATCTTTGGCACTTGCTAGGCTTGCCTCTGGCGCTTTATGGCAATGGCAATATTGTGATGTGGGCTTCAGTGTTTCCTTAGGTGTCTTTCCTGTGGTCCTCAGCTCTTCCCTGGTACGTGGAGTGCTATGCTAGTTGCATCCACATTTCTGCATGTTGTCTGTAGACTGTCTTTGGAATCTGTGGGTATCGGCAGACCTGAGGTTTGTCTGGGGTCAGGATGATGACAGCTAAGGATACTGAGTAGATGAGATGCAGAGGAAGAAAGCATCCTGACTAGTGTTGTGAAATATTAACCTGTTGTTGGTTGTTTTTCTCTTTGGTCCTTGGTCTTTTGGGGGCCCACCACCCAGCTCCCAAATAAACCACACAAAGGCTTATTCTTAATTATAAATGCTTGGCCTTAGCTTGACTTGTTTCTAGCCAGCTTTTCTTAAATTATCCCTGTTTATCTTTTGCCTTTGGACTTTTACCTTTCTCTATTTCTGTATGCCTTTTCTTTCCTTCTTACTCCATGTCTGGCTCTATGGCAGGGTGGCTGGCCCCTAAAGTCCTCCTCTCCTTCTTCTCTTGCTCTTTCTTTCTTCTTTCCTCCTAGATTTCTCCTCCTATTTATTCTCCCTGCCCGCCAGCCCCTCCTATCCTTTCTTCTGCCTTGCTATTGGCCATTCAGCTCTTTATTAGACCAATCAGGTGTTTTAGACAGGCAAAGTAACACAGCTTCACAGAGTTAAACAAACGCAACATAAAAGACTGCAACACATCTTGCATCATTAAACAAATGTTCCACAGCATTTAAAAAAATGTAACACATCTTAAAATATTCTACAACACTTTCCCCTTTTGTCTAAATAAAAAGAAAAGGATTTAAGTTTAACATAGTAAAACTATATAGAACAAAAAGCTATAATTCAAGTAAGAATTATGTTTACAATATTCTGTCCATTTGTATTTAGCAAATGCAGAGAAAACACTCCATTTTCTAGCCTATCTTAATGAATCCAATGTTTTTTTTTTTGTTTTTTTGTTTTTTTGTTTTTTCGAGACAGGGTTTCTCTGTGTAGCTTTGCGCCTCTCCTGGAACTCACTTGGTAGCCCAGGCTGGCCTCGAACTCACAGAGATCCGCCTGGCTCTGCCTCCCGAGTGCTGGGATTAAAGGCGTGCGCCACCACCGCCCGGCGAATCCAATGTTTTACACCTAATTTACTATCATAACTAAGGAAAACTGCAACTATAACTATCTAGTCTTTAACTCTATCAAAGACCTAGAAGGATGTAATAGTATCTATCAACGGAGACATTTGGCTGCATGGACAGTTACCCAAAGTTCCTCTGAAACACTGGGGCATCCATTCTTAGCCTACAGGCCCAGAATATCTGGCAAACTTATCAGTGAAGCAGGAAATGTGAAGGACTGTCCTGCCTTGTATTGGCAAAGCTCATCAGTCATTTTCCTCTGTGTCCTGCAGAATATCTGGCGCACTCTTCTTTTATTTAGATAAAAGGGACAAACATTGAAGACATTGACAATCGAAAACCCATAGATAGAATGCCACAGCACTGAAATGCTTAAAGCAAAACTCTCAGATATAAGAAGCAACAGACAGTGTTACATCTGTTGCAAAAGACTAGAAGACAGAATATCTTCTAGGCATTGATGAGTAGAAAAATATTGAGGTACAGAACATTTCAATATGCTCTGTTCAATAGTATTTGACTGGTCTCTAAACAGAAGCTATGCATCTGTGGGTAGCTGAGAAGTATGAGACTGTGAAGGGCAAACCTTGAAATTGCCAAGGTGTTTTAGGCTAACTTGAAAGGCAGGTCTAGCAAGGTACTCTAAGACTTGGTTTATAAGCTGACAGATTAATGTTGTAGAACATTATTTTAAGATGTGTTACATTTATTTATGCTGTGGAACATTTGCTTAATGATGCAAAGATGTGTTGCATTCTTTTATGTTGCATTTGTTTAACTCTGTGAAACTGTGATACTTTGCCTGTCTAAAACACCTGATGAGCTAATAAAGAGCTGAATGGCCAATAGTGAAGCAGGAGAAAGGATAGGCGGGGCTGGCAGGCAGAGAGAATAAATAGAAAGAGAAATCTGGGAGGAGAAGAAGGAGCAAGAGAAGGAGGAGGATGCTAGGGGCCAGCCACCCAGCCACACAACCAGCAAGGGGGTAAGAAAGAAAGATATACAGAAGTAAGAAAAAGGTAAAAGCCTAGAGGAAAAAGGTAGACAGGCTAATTTAGGTTAAGAAACCTGACAAGAAACAGACCAAGCTAAAGCCAGGCATTTATAATTAAGAGTAAGCCTCCATGTGTGATTTTTTGGGGGAGCTGGGTAGCAGCCTCCCACCCCACAAAAGAAAAAAAGCCAAAAGAGTAAGAGTAAAAAACCAACAACATTTTGGTGTTCCAACATGGGCCTAAATTTCCATGTAAGGCTTAAGAAAACTGAGGGGAAAAAAAGAGGATACAGCTCCTTTATGAGTTTCTGCCTGCTAGTGAGCCCTTGAACAGCCAGTGTATTAAGTAGGAACAAAAGACGAAGTAAAAATGCCCACCACAGTGCGAGCATCAGCATTCTAGAGCTCTAGGAAGGTTGAATGAAGTTCCTGGTCATGCACCTCATACAGGGACAAGAGTTTTAGGCTTGGCTTTCATGACCCAAGAAGTGGGTGGAACCAGCCACCAAAACCACAGCTGGAGTCTAAAGCCACCAAAGCCTCAGCAGTCTAAAGTTTGCTCATATGGTCAAAAAAGTCTAAAAGATACACAGTAAAAGAGGTCCAGATGGGGGGGAAAAAAACCTCTTAACAGGTTCCAGTGTGTTTTACCATATTCACAGCTCTTTTGACTTCAATATTCATATCCTGACTTTTTATATATGCTTCATATATCTTAATTGATGCTTTATTTTTATTGGTGGCTATTAATTTTATGAACTAATAGGTCTCAATGTGACATTTTCATACATGTGTATAGCTGGAGCCTTTTCATTGTCTGACTTGGTCCCACAGCAGCTTATAAAATAATCACTCAGAGGCTCAATATTAATTGCAAACTGTTTGGCCTATGGCTCAGGCTTATTATTAGCTAGTTCTTACATCTTAAATTAACCCATTTCTATTAATTTATGTATCACCACATGGCCAGTGGCTTACCAGTACTTTCTCATCTTGCTTCTTGGGCAACTTACTGGTGTCTCCTCCCCTCTGCCCTCTTCTCCTTGTATCTCTGCTTGGATTTCCCACCTGGCTTTATCCTGCCTTGCTTGAGGTCAAAGCAGCTTCTTTATTAACCAATGATAATAAAGCATATGTATAGCATAGAGAAAGACATCCCCCCACAGCACATGTGTACAATGTACTTTGACCATATCCAGTCCCCATTACCCTCTCATCCCCCTCTTCCCTATCAGTCTCCTTTCTCCTTTAAAGTCTGCATTTTCTTCTAGATGCTCTATGTGAATGCAAACATGTGACACCGTCTGATTCTGGCATCTTTTGATTAACATAACAATTCCTAGTTCCATTCATATTCCTGAAAATAATACCACTTGTAGTTTTTTTTGTTGTTATTGTTTTTTACTCTTTACTCTTGCGGGGGGGGGGGGGGGGGGAGCCTGCCACCCAGCTCCCAAATAATCACATGGAGGCTTATTATTACTTAAAAATGTCTGGCCTTACCTTTGTTTGTTTCTAGCCAGATTTTCTTAACTTGAATTATCCCATTTACCTTTTGGCTCTGGGCTTTTATCTTTCTCTATTCTGTATACCTTTCTTTACTTCTTACTCCATGGCTGCCTCTGTAGCTGGGTGGCTGGCCCCTGGCATCATCCTCTCCTTTTCTCATTCCCCAATTCTTTCTTCCTGGATTTCTCCTCCTATTTATTCTCTCTGCCTGCCAGCCCCGCCTATCCTTTCTCCTGCCTAGCTATTGGCCATTCAACTCTTTATTAGACCAATCAGATGTTTTAAACAGGCAAAGTAACACAGCTTCACAGAGTTAAACAAAAGCAACATAAAAGAATGCAATACATTTTGCATCATTAAACAAATGTTCCACAGCATTAACAAATGTAACATGTCTTTAACTAATATTCTACAACAACCACTTTGCTCTTTACATCATGCATTCCACATTTTATCTGTATGATTAGTGTATGATTCTGCTAGGAGTTTGGAGTACCCACATGATGATGGAAATGTGGACAGTAAACACTGTGCTCACATGTTCTAGACAGAACAGGGACATTACTGGGAACGGGGCTAACGGGTATTCACGTTGCACTGTGGCAAAGACTCTAGATTTTACCACATCCTGAAAATATGAATGAGGCTGAATTCAAAAGTAATGAGCTAAACTATTTGGTGGAGTAAGTGTCAAAGCCAGATGACCTTCAGGCTGCAGCAGAGTTATTTCTAGTTACCTTTGGTCAGCTTGACAGTGAGACTTGGTAGCAAAATAAAATTACTCTCTAAGACAGGGAAAAAAATGTTCAATTTGGGGCAGAAAAAAATAGCTCATTGAAATTTCATGCAAAGAATTTATAATTGTTAAAGAGATTGGTGGCATTAAAAAAGAAGGGGTTGGAGAGATGCCTCAGAGGTTAAGAACACTTACTGCACTTGCTGAGGATCTGGGTTCAGTTCCCAGCACCCACATCAGCCAGCTCACAACCACCTATAACTCCAGTTCCAGGGCACCTGATGCCCTCCTCTGGCTTGTAAGGATTCCTCCATGCACATGGTATTCATAAATTCACACAAGTAAACACATGAAATAATAGTTTTTAAATAAGAAGACAAATGTGTTGCCCCACAACAGTGGTTCTCAACCTTCCTAATGCTGTTAACACAGTTCTCATCCCCAACCATAAAATTGTTTCATTGCTACTTCATAACTGTAATTTTGCCTGTTATGAATTATAATGTAAATATCTAATACGCAAGACATCTGTTATACAACCCCCAAGGGGGTTGAGACCCACAGATTGAGAACCACTGCCCTAGAACAAGAAGAAGAGTTCCTTGAGGGCATTTAGGAATTGTTGAGATCTCATACATCAGAGAAGCTAGAGTTGAAAACTGCAAACTTACTTGAAAGGTAAGAAAAAAAGAAAGGAAGGAAGAAGGGTCCACCCCAGAGCATTACATTCATATATAGTATACCTTCAAGTTCAACAGAGATGACTGCACCAGCAACCACGGTCCAAGAGCCTCAGTACTGCTCAAGTCAGTGGCAAAGCTTGGCATCATTTACAGGGTGGTAGTTCGTGGTTGTGCAGAATTCAACATATACAGGTTCATAGAGATGTCCACAAAAACCTATGAGAAAAGCTTGTAATGTCAGAAAATATACAGCAGACTCATATTGCCTGAAAGAAGTCCCAGACAAAGCTTGCATGAAGCTATGTGGTTGAAACCTAAGTTGGAATAGAGACCCCAGGATGCTGGAGATGCCAAGGATGTGGGGGCATCTATTGAAGAAAGAGGCAGGCACCAACTGGATCTAGAAGAGAGAGAATATCCATGCTGTAGATGCCAAGGTCATAGCGATGGCAGTGCCCCAAGCCCTTTGGAGTCCACAATACAATACCATGTGCTCCAGGTGCTGGACAAGGCACCATGGGATTTAATATTTGCCCTGCTGAAATTCAGCCTTGCTTTACTCCAGTCTTCCAGGCTATCCTTCTGGTCCTCCCCTTTGGAATGGGAATATTTACACCACTGTGTATTGGTGCTGTGTAGCTTTTCTGTTTTATAGGGGTTTATGGGTAAGTGATTACCTTGATTCTGAGTAGAGACCTTGAACTTTTAAATACCATTGGACCTTCTAAGTCTATGGAAACTCTAAATGTTTGACTAGATGCATTTTTTGCATTAAATATCGCCCTTAAGACTTTGGGGCCCAAGGATGCAATGTTATGGTTTGAATCTGAAAAGCCATGGAACTGTTAGGAGGTGAAGCTTAGCTGGAAGAGGTAGGTGGCTGGGTGTGGTTATAGCCTGGCCTTGTCCCAGTCACAGTCCCTGCTTCTACCATGACCCAGCTGTGTGCCACACTTTTCCCACCACGATGGACCAACCCTATGGAAACTAAAGCCAATATGACTTTTCCTCCTCTGGATAGTTTCTAGCAGGCATTGTGATCACAGAAATTTGAAAGCGGCTAAAACGGTACATTCTGTTTTAGTTTCTTGGGTAACTTCTGAACTGATCCCTACAGTTGCTGGATCTGTTGTTGTGTGTACGGTTCTTTTCTCTCACATCCTTCCCAAGATTTGCTGTTTGTTTCTCTGATCGTGTATGTAGGTGCTGATCAGTGTAGTTCTGATCTGCATTTCCCTGATGCCCAAAGGTGCTGGATACATTTCCGTGCATTTATTGGTCATTTGTGCTTCCTTTGGAAAGTGTCATTTAGTTCATTTGCCCACTTTTCGGTTCAGGTCATTCGTTCTTTTCATGTTGAACTTTTTGAGCTCTTCACGTATTTTAGATTGCAACCCCTTGTCAGCTAAAGGATTTTCTCCCAATGTTGTATGCCATCCTTTTATTTTTCAGATCGTTTGCTGTGCAGAAACTCTTTTCATTTGGAATCATATTTATTAATTCTTGTTATTATGAACTGGGCAATTGGAGCCTTGATCAGAAAGTCATTGCCAACGCTCAGATGCCAAAGTGTTTCTCTATGTTTTCCTCTAGTAGTTTCAAAGTTTCAGACCTTATACTTAGGTCTTTGATCTGTTTTGAGAGCTTTTCTTCATTTGTTAAAAATTTTTTGCATATGTATGTGGTATGCATGTGTGTGTGTATGTGTGTATGTGCACTCCTGTTTGCATGTGTGAGAACGCACATTTACATACGTACACATGCATGTGTGTAGAAGCCTGAAACTAATGACTGCTTTTGCTCCCCACCTTATTAATTGGGGCAGGTCTCACACTGTACCAGAGCTTGCCAATTCTGGTTCGTCTAGCTAGCTAGTGTGTCCTGGTATCCTGTCTCCACCTCCTGAGACCAGGTGGCTGCCATGCTTGCCCAACATTTACGTGGATGTTGGAGATCTGAACTCCAGTTCTCTCGTTTAGAGAGAAAGTAAGTTCCCTGTTGAACTGTCTCACTAGCTCTCAGGTTAAGTTTGATACAAGGATGTGTTGGGTTTTTTGCCACTGAGACAAATTCCTGACAGCAATAACTTGAGGAAAGGGTTATTTCGGCTCACATTTTCTGTGCGTTCAGTCTGTGGTTGGCTGGCTTCATTACCTTGAAGTCTGAAGCCAGGATGAGCAGAATGGTGGCAGGGGGAAAAGGAGGAAGATATTGTTCATCTTCACAGCAGACAGCAGCAAAGAGTGAGGGAGAGGCCTGGAAAGCACCCCTCTGCTCTCCTCTGTCCTCCTGTCTCCCAAGGTTTCTGCTGCCTCCCCAAATTGCATGACCTGCTTGGGCACCATAAGTTCAAGTGTAAGGATCGCTCATAGTTAAACCATAACAGGGTACAAGGAAATACCTAGTTTCAGTTGCATGCATGCAGGCATCCAGCTTTAACAGCACCAAATTTTAAAGATACTGTCTTTTCTCCAGCATATATATTTTTTGTTACCTTTGTGGAGAATTAAATAGATGAGTCTCTGGGTTTATTTGCATCATCTGTTCTACTCCATTAGTCTCTGTCTGTTCAATGCCATGTGTTTTATGTATTATGACTTGAAACCAGATATCATGATACCTTTAGCGCTGCTCCTTACTCAAGGTTGCTTTAGCTACTCGGGGTCTTCTGGGCTTCCACATGAATCTGAGGGTTTCTTTTCCTAGTTCTGGGAATAATATTGAAATTTTGCTGAGAGTGGCCTTGAACTTACAGATGGACATTTTAACTATTCTGCTGATCCATGAACAAGAGAGATCTTTCCAATCACGTAATTGCTCTTCAATGTATTTTGGTGTTTTATAATTGTCCTTATAAAGGGCCTTTGCCTTCTTGGCTATTTTTATTTGGGGGTTATGGTGATGGAATTGTTTCCCAGTTTCCACTCTGAGTTCATTAATGGTGTAGAGAGAAGCCGTTGCTTTGCTATTAGTCTTTATTCTGCTACTTTGCTGAAAGTTTGGTTAAGACTGAGAGTCTGGGGGTCTCAGGTCTTTCAGGTGTAGGATTATGCCTTCCACAAACAAGAAGAGTTTGATTTCTTCCTTCATTAGTGAAGATTTTTCTTGCCGTCTTGCTCTGACTAAGAAGTCAGGTGTTACACTGAACAAGAGTAAACAGAGAAGACACCATTTTCATATTTCTGAACTTTTCATTTTTTCCTACAGTATAACATTGGCTATAGTTCTGTCACAGAGAACCCTTATGTTAGTGGTTCCTTCTATTCCTGGTTTCTTGGTGGTTTTTATTATGAAGGGATGTTGACATTTTTCAAAGGATTGTTGTGAATCTATTGACATAATAATGTGATTTTGTGTTTGGTTATATTTATATGATGTATATTATCTATTTGTGTATGTGAAATCAACTTTACATCCTTAGGACAAACCCAATTTAATCATAGAGTAGAATCTTTTTAATGTGCCGCTGAATTCATTTTACAGTTTGTGTGCATGTGTGTGTAGAGGATATATGTGCATATGTACATGTTCATGAATGTGCCTATGGAGACCAGAAGTGAAATTCAGGTATCTATTGATCTCTGTATTACTTTTTATATATTTTGTTATTGCACGTATTTGAAACTTTTGCCTACATGTACTTATGTGCACCATGTGCATTCCTGGTACCCATGAAATCAGAAAAGAGTTTTGGATCCCCCAGGGACTGGAGTTACAGATGACTGTGAGCCACCATATAGGTGCTAGGAATCAAACCCAGGTCCTCTGCAAGAGCAACAAGTACTCTTAACCTCTGAGCCATCTCTCCAGCTCCTCTTGTACTTTGGATGAGAGTTGTCTTAGTGAGCAGCCTTTTCGTGAGCGCTCAAACCCCATAAGACTCAGGAGAATGAAAACACCATAGTAACTCCATCAGCACCAAAACAACGCAGATGAGTTTAAACAATTACAAACATCCGCTATACCCCTAATGACAACTGAAAAGAAAAAGGCAAGAGTAATATAGATTAAAATAAGACATTTAAAAATTAATAAATGTAAGAGTAATATTAGTAAGGAAATGTTTAAGTGGGGGGAGACAGCAAGATAGAAACAAGATGGGATGAGAGGACAGAGAATATGAGGTAGTACAAGAGAACACAGTAGTTCAGATCCAAAGCTAAAGCACTAGAGGGAAGGAAAGAGCCCCAATTAAAGAGACAGATACCCATGGGGCCTCTGGTCCCAGGTTCTGGGGCTCTTCGTGTTTAGGGTGCAGTGTGTGTGCCTTCTTTCTCCTCCGATCCAGTTAAACAGATGTTTATATATATTAATGGATCAAATATATATATTCAAGTATATATATATATATATGAAATGGATCAAATGGATGTTATATATAACACATATCAAATGAATGTTATATATAACATATCAAATGGATGTTTTATATATATTTATAACATATATATCAAAAGGATCAAATGGATGTTTTATATATATATAACATATATATCAAATGGATCAAATGAATGTTTTGCATATATATATATATATCATCCCCCTCCTTCTTTCTGCAGCCACTGCCTAGGTGGGTGCGCACTACAGAGCTGTATGCCCATCACCAAGCTCTGCTGCCAGGCCCAAGAGAGTAGAGGCAGGATCAGCTGCCTGTGGCGTTCTCTCCAGCCCACCCACCCTGTAGGTGGTTACCTGAGGCATTCTGTCACTGTGGCCTTGGGCAGGGGATTTGCTGAAGTGATGTTGTGGCCTTTAAATGTCCCTGAGCCTCTGAGCACAGACATAGTGTCCAAATCTAAGCAACTGTACTGGAGAAGATGGGAGTGGGGGGTGGAGGGGGGTAGGGGGTGGAGGGGACAGAGGGGGTGGAGAGGGCGGGGAGTGGAGGGGGTGGAGGGAGTGATTCCTTGGCCCTACCATACTCATCTCTGCCCCAGCTCCTGCAAGAATCCACACAGCTGCTCACCCTGCTCCCTGGGTCACACCTCTGATTTGAAAGACCATCCACTTCTCTGCAAAATACACACTGTGTTCCAACCATGTAGATTTGTGTCCATGAATCTGGGTCGAAGCTACAATCAGGTCTGCTGTCCCATTGGCTCCTAGGGTGCCTACCTACTAAGCCAGTAAGCCAGTGAAGATGGGTGACTGTTTTCTAATCTGTAGGCGTTACTGATGATCTCACCACACCAGCATGGTCAGATTGCCCCCCATCCCTGTGTGTGTGTGTGTGTGTGTGTGTGTGTGTGTGTGTGTGTGTGTGTGCAAGTGTGCAGATACAAAGGCCAGAGGTCAATCTCAGATGTTTCTCTTCAGATGCCATCCTTATTTTGAGAGAGTGTCTCTCATTGACATAGAACCCACTGACTAGTAGATAAGGCTGGCCAGCCAGTAATTTCCAGGATTCTTTAGTCCCTTCCTCCCAATACTCAGATAATAGGTGTGCCCCCCAAAACAACTTTTTTTAAAACAAGGTGCTAAGAATCAAATTCAAGGTCCCTGGGCAGCACGCACTCTGCTGGCTGAGCCATGTCCCAGCCTCACGTAGGACTGCAGGACCTCTCAAGATAGCTGCCTGTTCCTACACCCACGACTGAGCAGAGGTGAGCAGCAGACCCCCTACCCAGCCCCCAGATGACACATGCCTCCTGCTGCAGTTTTAAGGTTCTGAATTCTGCCTTTGCAGCGCCCTACCCTTCACCTCCAGCCCCACTGACGGGCTTCCCGCTGCTCGAGTACAATCCCGAGGTCCCAGATTTCTGAGTCTCACCTACTCGCTGTTTGTAACCCTGTGCCTCTCCAGGAGGCCGTGCCTCTTCCTGCAGCCACGCACATTTTACGTCAGTGGCTCAGGACCAGTGAAATGTCCAGCCTCTCTCTTCTACCACCTTTCTCACCTGTGGCTTTTGGTTTTGTGCTTTTATTTTGTCTTAGATGTGTGCAGTTTTTTTTTTCAAAGATTTGTTTATTTATTATGCATACAGTGCTCTGCCTGCATGTATCCCTGCAGGCCACAAGTGGGCACCAGATCTCATTGCAGATGATTGTGAGCCACCATGTGGTTACTGGGAATTGAACTCAGGACCTTTGAAGAGCAGCCAGAGCTCTTAACCTCTGAACCATCTCTCCATCCCCAGATATGTGCAGTTTTAAGTCAAAATAAAATGTAAATGTGGACCAATGGAATCGAATTGAAGACCCTGACATTAATCCGCACACCTATGAACATATAATTTTTGACAAAGAAGCCAAAAGTGCACAATGGAAAAAAGAAAGCATCTTCAACAAATGGTGCTGGCAAAACTGGATATCAACATGTAGAAGGCTGCAAATAGATCCATATCTATCACCGTGCACAAAACTTAAGTCCAAGTGGATCAAGGACCTCAACATAAATCCAGCTACTCTGAACCTGCTAGAAGAGAAAGTAGGAAGTAGTCTTGAACGCATTGGCATAGGAGACTACTTCCTAAATAGAACACCAGTAGCACAGACTCTGAGAGAAACAATCAATCAATGGGACCTCTTGAAACTGAGAAGCTTTTGTAGAGCAAAGGATACGGTCAACAAGGCAAAGCGACAGCCTACAGAATGGGAAAAGATCTTCACCAACCCCACATCTGACAGAGGACTGATATCCAGAATATATAAGGAATTCAAGAAATTAGATATCAAAATGCCCAACAGTCCAATTAAGAAATGGGCTATAGAACTAAACAGAGAATTCTCAACAGAGGAAACTCAAATGGCCGAAAGACATTTAAGGAATTGCTCAACATCCCTAATCATCAGGGAAATGCAAATCAAAACAACTCTGAGATACCACCTTACGCCTGTCAGAATGGCTAAGATCAAAAACACTGAAGACACCTTATGCTGGAGAGGATGTGGAGCTAGGGGAACTCTCCTCCACTGCTGGTGGGAATGCAAGCTTGTACAACCACTTTGGAAATCAATATGGCGCTTTCTTAGAAAATTGGGAATCAATCTCCCCCAAGATCCAGCTATACCACTCTTGGGCATATACCCAAGAAATGCTCAACCACACCATAAGAGCACTTGTTCAGCTATGTTCATATCAGCATTGTTTGTAATAGCCAGAACATGGAAACAACCCAGATGCCCTTCAACTGAAGAATGGATAAACAAAATGTGGTACATATACACAATGGAATACTACTCAGCAGAGAAAAACAATGGCATCATGAGGTTTGCAGACAAATGGATGGATCTAGAAAAAATCATCCTGAGTGAGGTAACCCAGACTCAGAAAGACAAACATGGTATGTACTCACTCATAGCAGGATACTAGACATGAAACAAGGATGACTTGTCTGCTACTCACATCACCAGGGAGGCTACCTGGAAAACAGGACCCCAAGAAAGACACAGGGATCGCCCAATGACAGAGAAATGGAAGGAGATCTACATGAACAGCCTGGACATGAGTGGGGGTAATGAAAGGCGAGGGTTGAGGGAAAGAGAGCTTGGGGGAGCGGGAGATCCCAGCTGGATCAACAACAGAGAGGGAGAGCAAGGAATAGGAGACCATGGTAAATGAAGACCACATGAGAATAGGAAGAAGCAAAGTGCTAGAGAGGCCCACAGAAATCCACAAAGATACCCACACAACAGACTGCTGGCAATGGTCGAGAGACAGCCCGAACTGACCTACTCTGGTGATGGGATGGCCAAACACCCTAATTGTTGTGCTAGAAACCTCATCCAACTACTGAGGGATCTGGATGCAGAGATCCATGACTAGGCCCCGGGTGGATCTCTGGGAGTCCAATTAGCGAGAATGAGGAGGGTTTATATGAGCGAGAATTGTTGAGACCAAGGTTGGATAAAGCACAGGGACAAATAGCCAAATGAATGGAAACACATGAACTGTGAACCAATGGCTGAGGGGTCCCCACTGGATCAGGCCCTCCGAATGGGTGAGACAGTTGATTGGCTTGATCTGTTTGGGAGGCATCCAGGCAGTGGGACCAGATCTTGTGCTCATTGCATGAGTTGGCTGTTTGAAACCTGGGGCCTATGCAGGATTGTTTGGCTCGGCCTGGGAGGAGGGGACTAGACCTACCTGGACTGAGTCTACCAGGTTGACCTCAGTCTGTGGGGAAGGCTTTGCCCTGGAGGAGATGGAAATGGGGGGGGGGGGTTGGGGGGAAGGTGAGGGGGACGGGAGGGGGGGAGAACAAGGGAATCCGTGGCTGATATGTAGAACTGAATTGTATTGCAAAATAAATTAAAATAAATTAAAAAAAATAAATAAAATAAAATGTAATGCTCTTCTGGGCCAAAATATTTTAGTCTTTTCCTGGCCTTAGCCGTGTCGCTCTGTGGATCCACTTTCCTGTTCTCCTTCACTAGTTCATTCTTCTGTCACTTAGATGTCCCTTGCTTTTTCTTCCCCCTTTACTTTTGGAAATGACGTGCCCAACTGTTATCCAGAGAATGGTGAGCACTGACTGATAAAATATCTGAGTTCTCCCCTCTATCATAGTCAGTAACTAAACATTTTAGGGACTGGAGGGATGGCTCCATGGATAAAGAGCATTTGCTGCTCTCACAGAGGACCCGAGTTTGGTTCCCAGCACCCACAGTGAGCTGCTCACACTACCTGTATCTTCAGTTGCAGGGAATCGGATGCCCTCTTCTGGCTTCCTTGAGTACCTGCATGCACGTGAGCATACATACAAATATACACACATAAATAAAAAAAATAAGTTTGTCTTCAAGTTTCTATTGCCGTGATGAAACGCCATGACCAAAACAACTTGGGGAGGAAAGGGTTTATTTGGCTCACACATCCACATCACTGTTCATCACTGAAGGAAGTCAAGACAAGGGAGGAACCTGGAGGCAGCAGCTGATGCAGAGGCCATGGAGGGGTGCTGCTCATCGGCTTGCTCAGCCTCCTTCCTTATATAACCCAGGACCACCAGCCCAGGGATAGCATCACCCACAATGGGCTGGTCCCTCCCCCATCAATCACTAATTAAGAAAATGACCTACAGCCTGATCTTAAGGAGGCATTTTTCTCAATTAAGGTTCCCTCCTTTCAGATGATGCTAGCTTGTGTCAAGTTGATATAAAATAGCCAGCATAATCTTAAAAAAAAAAGTGAAACATTTTATAGGGGTATTGGTGAAATTATTAAGGCCACTCCACGTAGTTAAAAGGAGATTTATTTAATGGCGTAACTTACACATGAAGGGATAGGTAGGTCGCGGGGTCTGGGGAAGGTGTATCGCAGTCCAGCGGTGTTCTTTGGAGCTCTGCTCGGTCCACCTCCACCGTTCAGGGTCCCGGAACAGAGAGAGCACTGGCTCATCCAGATCTCGGGTCTCCAGGAGCCTCCCTTGGCCCCACCTTGTAGGCGTGACAGTTGCCAAAGTCTCAATGGGGGTTGAAACTTCTAGCTCAAAGCTGGAATGGCTACCCACTACATGTTTGCGACGGCGTGATTAAACTGCACCAGGCTCCAGGCATCTGGGCCAGGACCACCCCACAATCTCCTCCTGCTCATACAACCTCCTGTTCTGGACCCCAGCCTAGAGAGAGCCCAGAAGTGGCCCCCAGACCAGGAAGAGTCCAGAAGCACCCCGCTTCTTGGGTCTGAAACAGCAAACAAACAGCATAGAGACCGGAATTAGTCTCAAGGGAATGAGTTTTAAGACTGAGAGACAGAGAGGAAATTTAAAAGGAATTTTGAGATAAAGGAATTGTTAAGTTCTTTTAAATCTAAAATAAATGTTTCAATACGTATATATTTTCCATTCTAAACTACTTAAAGAAAATGTAGATGGACTGGCCCGATAGACAGCGTGGTGGGTGAGGTATTGCTGCCAAAGATGAGGACCTGAGTTCTACTCCAGGATCCTGTAGGGTGGAAGGAGAACTGACCCACAAGTTGTCCTCTGTCCTCCAGACGCGTGCTATGGTACACACGCATGCGCGCGCACACACGCACACACACACACACAAATACATGTATGTAAATTTGTTTAAAAGAAAAAGTTTAGAAACCATCAAAAATGGAAAATTACCTTTGGAATCAGAGTTAAACAATCACTCCAGACTTTGTAATTTTTTCTCTTAAAGTCTCTGCTATGAAAAATTGAAACCTAACTACCATCACCAAAAAGTAGCATACTTTTTCTTTCTTCTAATTACTGCCCATTTTCTATAGCTGGGTGGTCCCCACCCATATTATTTTCATGACAACCTAACGAAACAATTATATGTACATAATAAATTACACTCAATCATTTTCTATTCATACACGGCTAAAGAGCCCACCCCCAATGCTCATGATTGAAGTAATACTGTCTTTTAAGCATGCTTTTTATATATTTGTTCTATGCCAGGTACAGTTCCTTAGGCTGGACTCTGAAGTGTAAATTAGTACAACAAAGTATTGGAACAATTCCAAGTTTAATTCATGTTCTGTATATATGTTATGCCATTTTAATAGCTCCCATATTACATGCTCATTCAGAGAAGGAAAAGGGATAAATAAGGGGTAGGGATAAAGAAACATGGATCTCAGCACTCGGGAGGCAGAGGCAGGAGGATCTCAGTGAGTTTGAGGCCAGCCTGGTCTATATAGTGAATTGAATTCAGGACAGCCTCAACTACACAGAGAGAACCTACAGAGAAAGAGAGAGAGAGAGAGAGAGAGAGAGAGAGAGAGAGAGAGAGAGAGAGAGAGAGAGAGAGAGAGAGAGAGAAACAGAGACAGAGACAGACAGAGAGACAGAGAGAGAACAGGAAAGAAAGAAAAAAAATGCTTTGAGCTAAATTCCAAGTCACTAAAAGGCTGGTCAACCTCTGGCCTGATACAAGTGTTCTGGATTTCTGCTCTTGGCCACAGTTG
Source organism: Peromyscus californicus insignis (assembly GCF_007827085.1). Taxonomy (NCBI): domain Eukaryota; kingdom Metazoa; phylum Chordata; class Mammalia; order Rodentia; family Cricetidae; genus Peromyscus; species Peromyscus californicus. Next base: position 119,557,254 of record NW_026294562.1, read on the forward strand.
GAAAGTTGAGTTCCAATACTGACGTCTTAAGTTAGTTCTACCATGTTAGTTTAACCATGACCTCTCGATTCCTAGCTTTGTCTCCTTCTCTTACAAACAAAAATCTCTCACCCAGTCTCCATTCTCAGGAGACATCCCAGGTCTTTGAACCACCACCTGCCGAACGTTTAGCTAAATCAGGCCTGAGAAGCATTCTCCTCCTGGGCCTGATGTCTTCTCATGCCTGACTGCACACTAGCTCTGAGAGCACAGAGAATTCGCATTCCTTGAACTCTCCTACAGCACGTACCCCTTTTTACACAGCTGGGAGCGATGTGTACCTATCAGTGAGGTAGCAGAACAGACATGATGAATCCCAGATGTTAAGCTCAACTCGCCCTGAACTTCCAGGATCACAGCTAGGAACAAATGTATAGATTTTCTCCGCTTATTGTTCTACATGAAGCTGAGGGGAAAACCAAGTGATCAGTCAGTGAAAGACCAGAAAGAGTTCTCATTTTAAAAGGGAGAGAAGACACCTGAAGGATTTTAATTGATCTCAACAGTAATGGTAAATACATGGACCAGTAAGTGTAGCCATCTATAACACAGGACTTCCGTCTCCTGAACTCTGTCAGAATTCAGCGCCAAGTCTGGGTCCTACTGTAATTATAATTGCCCTCTGTACGTAAAAGGTGATATTTTACATTTCCACATTGCCCTGGCAATATTATTTTCCATGTCTAACAAACAAATGCATACAGTTTGTGAGCCATGCTGATCTGGTTCATAAACTACTGCCGCCATCTGGTGGTAGTCTTGGGAATTGACAGACACAAGTGGGAAGGAACCCCAAGCATTTGGGTACTGGGTAGTTTCAGGTCCTTTGTGGTTCACAGGTATTTGAGGGACTGTTTGAGATAGGGCCCTATGTAGCCCCGGTTTGCCTTTGTACATACTGTGTGGCAGAGGATGACCTTGAACTCCTGACATCCCAAGTGTAGTGTGGGGTATTAGTTGAGTCTTTAAGACCACACTAGCCCCTTAGTTTGACACAGTAACTCACGTGAATGGTGCTGTCTGCAAACATGTTGCTCCTGAAATACTCAGTCCTTACAGTAAGAACCTGGAGGACTTACGGGTCAGTCACTAGTCAAATGAGAAGGGATGTGGTACCAGAGAAGCCACTCCTGCACCCCAGTTCCAGCACCTCCTACCCCTTCCTCATTTTAGTCCCTTCCACAGCACTTCATTTGTGTTTTAATACTCATGATATGCATTTTTTTTAAATCTCAAGCAAGGTAACTGTGTTTGAAATATATTTTAATTCCTTCTTAATTTCATACATGTATACAATACATTTTAACCAAACTCACTCTCATTCCCCTCCCTCAATTTTCTCATGTCATACACACACACACACACACACACACACACACACACATATATATATATATATATCTCCAAGTCAAATTAGTGCTGCCCATATGTACACGAGTGTGGGATCATTCGTTGGAGAATAGAAAATCAACCCGCAGCCACACTCCTAAAGAAAAATGGCTCTTCCTCCCCCTGTCCCATCGATGGCCTACAGCTCCTCAGCTGGAGATGCGGGAGCTCTTGAGCAATAGCCTTGTCGTGTGCAGAGGCACACACAGCACTCCTTCCCAGCCTCTGGCTCTCACATTCTTCCCACGCCTTTCCCGTGATGTTCCCTAAGCCTTAGGAGATGGGGTGCTATGGATGTCCCATTCATGTCCAGGCTCTCACAGTCACTTCTTCTCAGCACGTTGACCAGTTATGAGTCTCTGCATTAACCACTGTCCCCTGCAAAAAGAAGCTTCTCTGACCAAGGCTGAGAGCAGCACAGATCTATGGGTATAGACATAAATGTTTAGAAGGCAGTTTGATAGCATGACCATTTAGCAAAATAACAATAGTATATTGCCCCCTAAAGTCTATGAGTTCCCAAGCCAGGGACTTCTCACTAGCTTACAGTACCAGCCATGAATTCCCTAATTCTCTTCTATGTAGCTGGCCGCAAGTCCAAGAAGGAAATGGTTGGTTATCCCCATAACAGCCATGCCACTGTTGTGTTGATGGCCATATTTTACCTGGCAGGTTGGTATTGTAGCATGGAGGACTTACGGGTGGGGTTGTAGCATGTAGGATCCAACGCTGGATGATACCATTGATCTTATGTATTCCCAGCACCTCCCAGCACTACAAAGCTAACCAGCAGGGAGGAGTTGATTTCCTCTATGTCCTACAACTAAAATGTGTAGTCTTACTGTGTAGGGATGACAGCCCACCAAGAACCATGGAAATAACCCGTGCTGTTTGGGGAGCTTCTGGGACCTCCTTGACTGATAACTCACTGGCAGTATCCTATGTATGGCACTGAGATTTTCATCTAATAGCCCATGTCTTACAGCCCATGTCTTCTAAGAACAGCACTAGCCAGCCATGCATGGTGCCTCTGTTCCAACTCCTTTTTTGAATCTTTTTTTCTTACAAACTAGTAGGTTTCCATAAGCCTGTGTGTGTATGTGTGTGTGTGTGTGTGTGTGTGTGTGTGTGTGTGTGTGTGTGCTTTTTCGAGACAGGGTTTCTCTGTGTAGCTCTGGAGCCTGTCCTGGATCTCGCTCTGTAGACCAGGCTGACCTTGAACTCACAGAGATCCGCCTGTATCTGCCTCCCGAGTGCTGGGATTAAAGGCATGAGCCACCGCCACCCAGCCAACCCTTCAGCTTTCGTTAGCCCGCCCTTTATCTCCTTTGCCCCATCTCCCTGCCCACTTCTCAGCATCCCCCCTCTTTCACATCACACATATTCTACGATCCTCTTCAGTTATAAGAGGGTTGAAAGACAGCAGGTTTCCATACAGCTTTTCATACACCCATTATTTTGGTTCGCTCCTCCCCTGCCCTCTTCCTGTCTCCCACCCCTCCCTGCTTAAACTTCTCTGCCCTCAGTATCCCCCTTCTACCGTCGTTTTACCTATATTATACCACCTGCCCTCCCTCGATTCACTCCCATAGCCCTTTTACAGCTTCCTGACATTGTACTCCAAGTATAAAAACAAGGTGCAAATCTAGGCTCCACACATGAGGGCCATGATGTGTTTGTCTTCTGGGTCTGGGTTACCTCACTCGGTATTTTTCCAGTCTCATCCATTAATCTTCAGATTTCACTTTTTTTTTTTTAAATTTATTTATTTATTATGTACACAGTGTTCTGCCTGCATGTATCCCTGCAGGTCAGAAGAAGGCGCCAGATCTCATTACAGATGGTTGTGAGCCTCCATGTGGTTGCTGAGAGTTGAACTCAGGACCTTTGGAAGAGCAAGCAGTGCTCTGAACCTCTGAGCCATCTCTCCAGGCCCAGATTTCACTTTTCTTTGCAACCGAATGAAATTCCATTGTGTACCATACTCCATTTTCCTTATCTGCTCATCTAACAGGTAAAGAGGTTGATTGCGCACCGATTCCATGGAATAGGTTGGTTCCATTTCCGAGTTATTGTGAAGAGAGCAGCAGAAAGCGTGGATGCTCAGGCGTCTTTGGAGTAGAATGCAGGAGTCTTTGGGTCCATGCCCAGCAATGGTCCAAGCTGGGGCATATGGTAGTTCTAGTTCTAGGTTTCTCAGAAACATCTAGACTGATTTCCATAGTTACACCAGTTTACATTCCCACCACAACGCTTCCCCTTCCCCACGCCCATGCCAGCACCTGTCATTTGTATTGCTGCTGATGGCCACTCTCTCTAGGGTGGGGGCTGAGATGTGAGCTCGAAACTTTAAGGAGTTTTAATCTGCGTTTCCCTGCTGACTAAGGAGGTTGAACATTTTTTCAAAGCATTTAACTGCCATTTCTGACTGGTCCCATGGTCCATATTTTTTTAATTGAGTTGTTTTCTTGATGTTTAGTTTTGATGCTTCTTGTCATAATATACAACCTCCTCATCTATCTCCCACCCACCAGAATGAACAAATGTTCCTGGTTGGTACTGTCCGGTGGATCCGGTGGAGGTTCCTACAAAGCTGGCAGTGTTCTCTGTATGTCTGGTCCTGCTAGCCACTAACTGACCATGACTGTGAGTCACAGAGAAGGTAGGGGAACTGAGAATAAATTTTTAACTTTACATCATTTCAGTCAATTAAGTTTAATTAGCTACACGTGGCCAGTGGCGGCTGCTGACAAGTTCAGCTCCAGAAGGTCAAGGGATCAGCGTGCTTTATTTACTGCAAAAGTTGTGTGTGTGTGTGTGTGTGTGTGTGTGTGTGTGTGTGTGTGTGTGTGTGTGTGTGAGAGAGAGAGAGAGAGAGAGAGAGAGAGAGAGAGAGAGAGAGAGAGAGAGAGAGGTTTCCCTATGTAGCACTGGCTGTCCTGGAATTCGCTCTGTAGACCAGGCTGGCCTCAAACTCAGAGATCCACCTGCCTCTGCCTCCTGAGTGCTGGGATTAAAGGCGTGTGCCACCGCCACCACCCAGCTTGTAGCATTCATGATACTAACGAGTACTGAAGTCCCCAAGCTGCTCAATAATCGTAGGTGTTCCATTAACGGATCAATAAACACAGAGCGAGGAGGACCAGAAGGAATAGATAAGAATGAATAAGAAGTCAGGGGGTGGTGCCGAAGGAGAAATGGAGATAAAATTAGATGGAGTAGAAGGTCCAGCAGCGTGAAGTGTCCCCATCATGTTGTGTATTCAAGTGACCCCACGAGTGCTGACCCCCAGGGATGATGGGAGTTGGCTTTGCAGCCAGCGGTTGGTCTAGTCCTGCCCTGTGGTCAGCTGAACGAGGAGTTCCCATAGACACTGTGGCTAGGAGTTCCCAGCAAGGATTATGGAGCTAGGAAGCTCCCACTCCGATGTGTGCCTGATCCAATGGGAGCCTGAACTACAGAGTGGGTAGTTACAAAGATAGATACAAAGCCCCCACAGCTGCTGCGGGACCCAGGAAAGCACTGCTGAATGCATGAGACATGCTACTGTCCTTACTATTCACGGCTCAACTGTGCCTCTTGTCCCCAGTCTGCGCCGTCCTTGACTGAGTAGGTTCTGTCCTCGGAGCCCATCAAGGCTACGCTTGTCCTTCCTCTTCCTCCTTTCTCTACTCCAGCCTCAAACTGGAACTGTGCTCTGGGAGTACCTGCCAGATTCCATGGACAAAACAGGCTAGCTGAACACTAATGTATAGCGGTTCTCTGAGTTTAAAGGCCGTCCTTCCAGAACTGTAGTTCTGGATCATTCCCAAATCAATCAAAAAGGATGACACAGACATTCTACGTTAAGACAAAAACACACACCAGGCACGGAAAAGTATGCTTTCTCTACTCGCTTCTCTTCGAACCATAGCAAAATAAATCCTCCAACTGACATATGTCTTCAGACCCATTGTGAGAAATAAAAAAAGTCCTTTAATTACAGGACTTGGCCATACTTACAGATGAAGCAGAAAGGTTGGCACCTGAGGTTTAAAAAACCCTCCAACTGCATGTGCACATGTCACAAGGAAAGAAGAAGCTGTATAGGGTATCATTCCCTCGATGGTTTGTCCATTGCTGTAGGAGTCGGCCCATAGGGGGCAGTAGGGGACCTTTAAGTGAAACAGCAATGCTGAGTCCGCAGTGGCCTAATGCTTCTCCAGCTTAACTGCACCATGAATCTCCTGGGGACTGGTGAGGGTGCTGGGTCTGATTCCCTAGCTCCTCCGCAGGTCCCGAGGCCTGAGGTGCTGCAGTCTCCAACAAGCTCCCAGGTGCTGCTGCTGCAGCCAGATGCCGTCCACACGTCCCGTAACAGAATGGCGGTAAAAGACAATTTCTTTTAATTTAAAAGACAAGTTCAATGCACATTCACTGGAAGGCTGGTAAACATGTATGTCCAAGAGCCCCTGCGTTCTGGTGAGGAGGCAGGCTGGGACACAGCTAAGCTCTGGGTCTATCTGTCCCTTGGTCATGGGGTGCAACTCTCTGTGATCCAGCTTCTCTGCTGGTAAACTTTAAAGGCTAATATTGTTTGCTATCATCTTAAATCCAAGTGGGCATAGGCTTCTGAACACGAATTTAGCAGATTTTGCACAGAGTAGAATGATGGCAAATGTCATCAACTTGAGAGACTCTAGAATAAGCTGGAAGGTGGGCGTCTTAGGGTTTTCATTGCTGTGAAGAGACACCATGAACACGACAACTCCTATAAAGAAAACATTTGATTGGGGTGACCTGCTTACGGTTTCAGAGGTTCAGTCTATTATCATCATGGCGGGGAGCATGGCAGCATGCAGGCAGGAATGGTGCTGGAGCTGAGAGTCCTTACATCTTGACTCAGAGGTAACTGACTGTCACACTGAGGGAAGCTTGAGCAAAAGGGACCTCAAAGTCTGCCCCCACAGTGACCCACTTCCTCCAACAAGGCCACACTTCCTAATAGTGCCACTCCCTTTGGGGGCTGTTTTCTTTCAAACCACCACAGTGGGCCTCCTTGAATACCCATGGGGCATCGTCTTGATTACTTTAGGTGATGTGTGAAGATCCATCTTCCTTGAGGGAGGGGACCATCACCTGGGTGAGGACTATATAAAATGAAGAAAGGAAGCTGAGTGCTAGTATTTCTTCAGGGCTCTGTTTTCTGGCTGTAGATGTGACCAGCTGCCTTGACTCCCCTCATGATGGACTGTACTTGAACTGTGAGCTCAAATCAACTTTTTTTCCTGTAAGTTCTTCTTTCAGAATTTATTCCCTCTTCTGACCTGCATGGACAAGAATGGAAAAAACAAAACAAAAAACCTAAGACAGGCCTCTACCCATATTAAACTGATGTTTTACAGTCACCTTCCATGACCTTAGTCACATTGGTCCCCTGGATTATAAGGGAAAACATTCACAGAGTGCACAGTGTGTGAGACCCACTGTGCATGCTCATGGCATCTCTTTGGGATATATGTGACCAAGTCAGGAATAAATCTTCAGAGATATGAAGTATGCGTGATTTGGATGTAAAATGTCCCAGTAAACTCATGTGTTTGAATGCTTGACTTCTGTCTTAGGGTTTTCGCTGCTGTGAAAGAGACATCATGACCATGGCAACTCTTACAAATGAAAACACTTAACTGGAATGGCTTATAGTTTCAGAGGTTTAGTTCATTGTCATCATGATGGGGAGCATGGCGGTGTGCAGGCAGACATGGTGCTGGAGAAGTAGCTGAGAGACCTATATCTTACAGGCAACAGGAAGTCAGTTTATATACTGGGCGGTATCCTGAGCATAGGAAACTTCAAAGCCTAACCCCACAGTGACACACTTCCACTGATGAGGTCACACCCACTCCAACAAAGCCACACCTCCTAATAGTACCACTCCCTATGAGATTACATCCAAACTACCCCAGTTCCCCAGCTGGTGGACTGCTGTGGAAAGCTGTAGAAGCTTCAGACGGTGACACCTCAAAGAAGTGGGTCACTTGAGAGAATTTTACAGCTGGGCCCCCTTCCGGTCCACTCTCTGCAACCTGACTGTGCTGGTAATGTGACCTGCTGCATCATGCTCCCACCACCGCGCCTTTCTCACCAGAATGGACGGTGTCCCTTCTTACCTGTGAGCCACAGAAAACCTTCCTTGAGAGCTTTTGACGGGCATTTTGTCTCTCAAACAGGAAAGCAACTATCGCAGGAAGCTGGAGCTGAGGAGTGGGGCTGTCGCTTTGGTGAACTTGACTGTGGAACTTGCTTGTGAGAGGGATGTGAAAGAGTTCCAAACTCCGGGCTAGAAAAGCCCTCCAACGCTGTAAGCAGAGCTTGGTGGACCATGCTGTCTGGAACCTCAAAACATGAGACTGCTAAGAGAGGAGCAGACAGCAGAGGCCCAGCTCAGGAAGTTTTAGATGGGAACAAGAACTCTTTGGGGGACTAGACCCGAGACTGTCTGTGTTTCATCGTGACAAAGAATCTGGATGACTTCTGCTATGTCCCATGGACTCCAGTGAAGCTAATTAAAATCAGTAATGGACTCGAAGCTGAAGAGGTGGCTCAGCAGTTAAGAGCACTGGCTGCTCTTCCAGAGGACCCGAGTTCAATTCCCAGCACCCACATGGCAGCTCACAACTGTCTGTAACTCCAGTTCCTGGAACCTAGCATAGTAGGCAAAATAAATGCACATAAAATAGTTAAATTAAGAAAAAAAAAGAGCACTTGCTGCTTGCTAGTTCAGTTCCCATGTTAGGCAGCTCACAAATGCCTTGTAACTCCAGCTGCAGGGAATCTGATGCCCTCTTCTGTCTGATTTCCATGGATATGCACACACGGCATACATACATACACACACACACACACACACACACACACACGCCAATAAACACAAATCATTTTTTAAAGCAATGGACCAATTTGTTTGGTGGAGGAAATTTAAAGACTTGATAGCATTCAAGTGTTGGCATGGTTACCACTCACTTCTCTTATCCAGGTCTACAGAGAGGAAAGAAGAGATGGGGCTGGGGTGGAGAGATGAAGCAGAAAAGCATGAAAGAGAGCTGTTTGGAGAGGAACATAGCAAGTTTAATGTTGTGGGCAGGGTGGGTGCTATGAAAGCAGCTGGAGTTGTTAAGGAAATTAGACCTATCAAAGAGGAACCTGGTGCTCTGCACTGGGACAAAACTGGCTTACAGTTCCCTTAGGAGCTTACTTATGAAAGCACAGGTTCATTTGGAAGGAGAGAGCTGAGCTGACAATGACTTTGAAGGAGTCGCCTGCCTAGGAAAGTGTCTTCCCAGACCAGCTGACAAAACCCACCAAGGCCTCTACAGCTGCTGTACAGAGGGCTGACTACATCTGGGGCCGGCAATAGAGCTTGGCGACATTGTCCACATGGTACTGGGTTTTTCAGACTTGAAAGATGCAAGAGGGGTTCATGGAGGTTTGCACCAAAGTTTCAGAAAGTCACTGTACCCAGGCAAGGTGTAACCAGGCTGCATTTCCCACAAAGAGTCCCTGAAAAGCATAAAGCTTGGAAAGTGGAGACCCCAGGATGTTGGAGACACCAGGGCTCTGGGAAATCCAGTGAAGAAAGCTACAGGTACAAGGTGGAGATGGCCCAAGACAAAGACTCTGTGTGTTATAGGTATCAGAGCTGGAGGGCCTAGGATACCCAGGACCTTTGGAGCCCAGACGATTCCACAATAGCTCCAGATGCTGGGCATGGGACTGTGGGATTTGGTGGGTGTTGGTCTTGCTTTGGCTCACTTTTTCCTTGCTATAGCGTGCCCATTCTCTCCTTTTGAAATGGAAATGTTTACTCTGTGCCCTTATTGTATAGAGGAAAGAGATTACTTCTAGTCTCAGAAGACCATGGAGTCTTTTGGAATGGTTGAATTTTGCACTACGAGATGGCCATGAGCCCATGGGGCCCAGGGACAGAATGTCATATTTTGATGTGAAATGCCCCCCCATAGGCATTCATGTATTTGAACATATGGTCCCCAGCTGGTAATGCTGTTTTGGAAGGTTGTAACACATTTAGGAGGGAGAGCTTGGCTGTAGGGAGTTACTCACTAGGGAGCAGGCATTGGGGTTTGGTAGTCCAGACCTACTTCCTATCTGCTCTCTGCTTCCCGACTACATAGGTATTATGACCAGCTTCTCCCACCATGATGGATCATGTCTCTTCTTAAATGGTGGGCCCAAACAAGCCTTTCTTCTTTGTTTTTGACAGGCATTTTTGTCACAGCAATTAAAAAAAATAATAATACAAGTACCACTACATGAAAGGTGATTAACCCACTTTTCAAGACTCAGATAGCTTGAGAATCCTTTGCTATAAAATAAGCCAGGGTCCATTGATCCACATACTAAAAACACATCTATTGATTACCCACTATGTTCCTGGGGCTAGACTAGCAGGCTAAGTCTTATGGTGCATTAACCTGTGGAAGCCTTCCATGAATTAACACCAACAGACTAAAAAGCCAAAGCCTACGGAGTCCAGCCACAGAGGCCACTGGACTGTTCCCTAAGTAGAAGTATGGAGAACTATTCCTCTGGTATTATCGGATCTACATCTGGAGACTGGCTTATTGTGGGCTGTGCTGCGGCCCTTCTTTCGTGGTCATTAGTTGAAGCTCTATTCTTCTCCTTAGCACATTCGAGCTGGAGAAAAATGGCTTAGCAAGAATCTATTGGCTCAATCAACACTGTCTCCACCCTTTCCCTAACTTCCACACTCGCTCTGCTTGTCCATTCAGAAGACCAAGGACCAAAATAGCTGAAGTAATGGGGGAGGGGCAACAGAAAAGCTTGCTGTCCTGTCCAGCCTGTGAGCTCCTTCTGACTGGTCTCCTGGAAAGTGAAATTCTCCTTGCTCACCTCTGTACACACACCTCTACTGGAACAGAACCCGGTGAATTCCATCACCCTACATTTGAGGAGTAGATGAATGACTCAAGGTCTTATCCAAGGGTTTTCTAGTGGGAACAGATTAACTTTAAAGTTCATTTAATTTGAGGCAAAACTGTTGGAAGTTGTTAGCAATCAGGACACAGGCTTCCCCCAGGAGGGCCTGTCAAGATTAAAGGGGTCACAGTGAGCTCTGGATTCAGCTGAGAATCTACCTCTCCATCTGGGTTCAGGGGACACACAAGGGGACATCTCTGAAAGTCTACTGAGCACTTGTCAGGATGCAAAGAGGAATTCCACACCATCCCTAACTCTGAAAGATTATTTGACTACGCATAGCAGCAATCAATTAAAAAAAAAAAAAACAAAAAAAAACGACATTAGATCACAATGCTTAAATTCATGACAATTAACAAATACCTTGAATTTCCCCCTTTGTGGGTCTTTCTGCTCAAAACAAAACAAATCCTGGCCACCCCTGTGCAGAACACTGAAGGGGAAAAACTTCAAAAACAGCCGTTCTCTCCTGTTTCTCCATTCCGTTCTTGCCCCCAACCCCTCCCACACACACTCATGGGATGACCTCACCTGATTTTTATATAGAAAATTGAGTCCATCTGGTGTTGGCTCCCTCCAGCCCCCTCATCTCGATTTGAATGCAATCTGGGAGTCCTTTGTCTCCCCCGTTCCTTCCCTCCTCTTCTCCATTTGGTCTCTGTCCCCAAGGAGGAGTGAGTGCCCTCTTCACCCATAGACTGCTGAGGGAAAGAGCCAGAGCCTCTTCCTGCACCTTGAGGACACCTTGGAGAGAATGTTGTCCCCTGGGGTCTGAGTTCTCACTCTGTGCAATTTGACCCTGGATTTTTGGGTTATTTTCCCTTGATTTACATACATGGGTCTGACTTTCTGTAATTTTCAAAGTTAAATGTTTTGTCTTTTGCAAACAATGGAAGGGACTGAAATCCTCAACTATTTCTGACTACCTAGAACTTTCCGACCTCTAAAGATTCTCAGAGCTCTAGTCCAAGCATGGCTTTCTGTCCTTTACAAGACCCCAAAAAAGTATCTAACAGGGAAGTGCCAGGTGCCATCTGGCTGGGATCCCACCATGCTGGAGGCCCAAGACCAGCCTGTAAAGACAAAAGGTCAATTTACTTAAAGATACATTTCTCTAAAATTCATAGTTGTATACTGTGCTCTGTCCGCATGCTGAATGAGCCTCCGACCTTTAAACTGCCCCCAGGCCTTCCAGCATCTGTGGCATTTTCATGAGCCCTTACCTGAGGAGTGGAACATAATCTTCCTTCCTTTGTGGGGCACAGCCTACACCACTGGTCCCCATCCACTCTTCTGGAGATATTTTGGATTATTTTAGATACCTATCTACGCGTGTACTTTTTATAGCTTCATTTAGCTGTTTTCCAAAGGTACCTCAACTTCATTTTCATGTTTTCAGTCCAAATTTGTCGAATTCTTAGAATTTACCCAAGGTATCAAATTTATGTCTTTGAAGTGTCCCCCCCCCATTTTACTGTTTAAAATTTGATTTATAGAACATGATACACTGTAGCAAATTATAGCACACAAAGGGTTTGTCGAATTAAGGAGACCTGCCCAGACAGTTAGAAGAGACAAAAGGAACCATATGGTAGGAGGCGAGAACCAATTCATGCAAGTGGCCCTGTGACCTCTGCATGCCCACGATGGCTCCCCCATAAATAAATGTAAAAAAAAAAAAAAAAAAAAAAAAGTTTAAATTAAGGTCTTAATGGAGACGTGGGCACAAAATACTTATCAACATAGCCAACTTTATTTGCTTGCGGTTTTTTTTTTTTAACTTTATGATCCCCCCGCCCTCCGTTGTCTTCCTGGGACCCACACTCGACAAGGCTGGGATAATTGAAAAGGCTGCTGGTAATATAAGTCTCTTCTCAGAAGAAGACAGGCACTCTTCAGGATAATAAGATGCGGGAGCTGTGCCAGCAGCGCAGGCTAGCTGGTGTGTCTCGGATAACCCACCTGGAAGCCAGATGACCGCAGTGGCCTGTTCCTTCTCTATCTTGTGGGTCTGAAGCTCCCTGCATCTCTCCAGCAGCCAAGTTGGGTGAAGAGGGAAGTCCACTCCCAAGGTCTACACCACAGGCTGGCCATGCACGCCAGGCCACGGCAAAGGGCTACTGTTTCGGGGAGATGAAGGGTAAAGCGAGGATGGCTTGGGGAATTCTTTCTGTTTGTGGACAGCAGACAGACATGGAAGAGCCAAGAGCCGCTGAGGAGACCAAGAAGTGTGTGTGTACGGAGCTGAAGGAAAGGCTCGCACGTCACCTCCTCTGGGCTGAGGGCGAACAGCATAGAAGCCGCCCTGCTACCCGCTACTTCAGACGGGTCAACCTCATCACTCACACGGTTAAGGACTGAGAGGAAGAAGCCTTCACTTAACCAAGGAAACAAGATAGACTGGCTTGCGACCACGACCACACAAACGGCGCTAAAGATCAAGCGAAGAGATGACAAACTGGACATGTCAGAAATAATCCGGGGACCCGAGAGGCAGGCAGTTGACTGTATGGTGCCGACGCAGCTGAGCTGCTGAGGCGGGAATCGGACGGCAGGAAACTGCTCAAAGGAAGCCGAGGGCTTGTCCGGAGCCCCGGACACTTCTGTATTTGGAGCATAGGCACTGCAGAGGAAGGAAAAGGGCGGATTAGGCCGGGCACATGCGAGCAGGACCGGTTTAAAGCCTGGGCATGACAGAGATGAGCACCAGGTTCTTCGTTCAGCCCACACAGCCCGGGGAATGACCCTCCCTCGCTTTGCAGGAGACAGGAGGAATTCTGGCTGGGAGTGGGAGGGTGAAAGCCAGCCTGATGCTCGGGAAGAGGGTCCTCTTCCATTCTCCACATTTCAGTCTGAGACTGTGGATAGCCCTTCTCAAGAAAAACCACGTCGTAGTTCCGGGTGACTTGGGGTGTGTGGCAGCAAAAGAGGGGTGACAGAGTTGTTTTCAGAATGCTTGGAGCTAGAGGCGTGGCAGTTCCTATAAAAGGAAGAAAATAAGAGTTAGGTGATTAGTTAAAGGGTATGATAGGAGTGTAGCACAAAATCTAATTAGTATTATAATTTTAAAAAACCTGGAACCAGATATCAGGGTGAGAGCTGAAAGATCAGAGAAGCAGAACAGCCAGCCACTCATTCTCACCTCTACAAAATCCTCAGTCTAAACAGAGTGAGTTCCTGTCTCCTCACACCTTCTATACCTTTCTCTGCCCAGACATCACTTCTTGGAATTAAAGGCGTGTGTGCTTCCCCGTACTGGGATTAAAGGCATGTGTCACCACTGCCTGGCTCTGTTTCCAGTGTGGCCTTGAACTCACAGAGATCCAGGTGGATCTCTGCCTCCCGAGAGATAGGATTAAGGGTGCGTGCCACCACTGCCTGACCTCTGTGTCTAATCTAGTGGCTGGCTCTGTCCTCTGACCCTCAGACAAGTTTATTAGGGTACACAATATATCACTACATAGGAGAAATAAAATAATAATACATGTTTTAGCTGTGGACAGTATCTGCATTGATAATAATGACAATATAAATATTAATGGGGGGAAAAGCCCAGGCTGTAACTCAGTTGAAAACACAGGGAGGAGTGTTTATAATATGTAATAGACAGTCGAGGGTGACGTCTAAATTTTACTTTTTTAATTTTAATGTTATAAATAGTAGTGGCATTGGTCACTTTTCTCACTGCTGTGACAAAATGGCAGACCAAAGCAACAGAGGGCAGGAAGGGCTCACTTCGTCCCACAGTGTGAGAAAGGACAGAGTCCAGCATGGTGGGAAGACGTGGCAACAAGATTTGAGGCATCTGGTCACAGTGCACCCCAAGTCAGGAAGCGGAGAGTGGGGTGGGGTGCTACTGTGGCAGTGTGAATGAGAAATGTTCCCCATAGGCTCATGTATTTGAACGCTTGTTCCCCGGTTGGTGGCACTGTTTGGGGGGGATATATAGAACAGTGGTTCTCAACTTTCCTAATGCTGTGACCCTTTAATACCATTCCTCATGTTATGATGGCCCCCAACTGTAAAATTGTCTTCGTCACTACTTCATAACTGTAATTTTGCTACTGTTATGAATCATAATGTAAATATCTGATGTGTGGCCCTCAAAGGGATTGAGACCCACAGGTGGAGAACTACTGTTCTAGAAGCTTCAGAAACTGTAGCCTTGTGGAGGAAGTACGTCACTGCGGGGCAAGATTTAAAAGTTGATATCCTTGGCCTACTTCTGGTTCACTCTGCTTTCTATACGCGATTGAAAATGTCATCTCTCGCCGGGCGGTGGTGGCGCACGCCTTTTATCCCAGCACTCGGGAGGCAGAGTCAGGCGGATCTCTGTGAGTCCGAGGCCAGCCTGGGCTACCAAGTGAGTTCCAGGAAAAGGCGCAAAGCTACACAGAGAAACCCTGTCTCGAAAAACCAAAAAAAAAAAAAAAAAAAAAAGAAAATGTCATCTCTCAACTCCCTGCTGCAGTCACCTGTCTCCTTACCTGTGTGCTCTCTCTGTCTCTCTCTCTGTCTGTCTCTGTCTGTCTCTCTCTCTGTCTGTCTCTGTCTCTCTGTCTCTCTGTCTCTCTCTGTCTCTCTCTCTGTCTCTCTGTCTCTGTCTCTGTCTCTCTCTGTCTCTCTGGAACCAAAAGCCAAAATGGACTCTTTCTCCACCAAATCACTTTTGGTCACAGTGTTCATTACAGCAACCAAAAAAAGTAATAAATACAGCTCTAAAACCCCAAGCCTAAAGCCCCTGTGACCTACTTCCTCTAATGAGATGCCTGCTTCTAAAATGTTCCACGTCCAGCCAAAGCAAGGCCACCAGCTTAAGGACCAAGTGTTCAGCCACATGAGCCAGCGGGGAGCCTTCTCCATGCAAACTACAGGAGCAGTGTGAGCATGCTGTGTAGAAATGTCAAATACTGAAAAGCTGAGAGAAGAGTTTAGGTGGCCTGCCTCCTGATCAGTGGGGATGGAGAGTAGAAATTGGCTCAGGAAAACTAGGCAAGGGGACCACTTACTTCCCTGGAAGCCACAGAGCATCATTTGACTTTGAAAATTATATACATAGATTGCTTGAGGAAGAGTAAATTACATTTTGAGAAGGAATTTGTCCAACATTCCTGAGAATGAAGTGTTTCCTGCATGTGTGTGCTCTAGACGGAGAGGGACGAGACCACGGCTTTGCTCCTGCTAATTGCCTGCAGATGTGTGCATTTCTTCAGGGTATAAGAGAAGGATGGCAGAAACCACAGCATGTGACTGGCTGGGAAGTTGCCCCGTCCTGCCTTCCAAGAGAAAGGGGCACAGCTGCCAGGGACCGTGGAACTGAAGTGCAAGATCTGGCTATACCTATTTGTATCATAACCCTGAGCCAAGAGGCACCTGCCTTGGCAGCTGAACACCGTGATCGTCACGGGGAGAAGGCGTCCCACCACAGCAAGTGCTAACCTCAGCTGGAAGGAGAGCGGATTCCACAGGCAGCCGTGACATCTGGACTGGAGCTGCTGGGAAGCAACCTGCTTTGGCAATGGCCTGTCACCTGAGGATGTGGCTGGCTCCTTGTTCTGTATCACAGACGACTTCCTACCTGAGCCTCTCAGGGGATACTCGGGGAGAAGAGGCCATGAACCTAGTGGATACAACTTGGTTGTACCACATATTTCTTTTTTTTAAGTCACTTCTAGAGGAACCGCAAATTCATTCACAAAACAGAGTTGTCCTACATTTGGCGGTGTGGCAACTAGGTAAACTTCTGGGTTATCAGTTAGTGCATTTACTCATTGCTTTTTTCACCTTTTAGTTTTAACCATAGATGTCTTTATTTTAAAGTGGTTTCTTGCCAAGCATGATGGTACATTTGTGTTCCCACAACTCAGGAGGCTGAGGCAGTGGGAGATAGAGTCCTAAGCCAATCTGGACTCCATAATGAGACCTCATCTCCAAAAGGAAGTCTGGGTGTGGTGGCACGTGCATTATTATCCCAGCACTTGGGGTGTGGAAACAGCAACTGGAGGAATGGAAGTTCAAGGTCTTCCTCGGCTACCTCGAAAGTTCTAGTCTCACTTGGGCTACATGAGGCCCTGTCTTAAAATAAAACACCAAGACAAATAAATAAATATAGTTTTCTTATCGATAATACAGCTGAGTCTTTCTTCAACTGAATTTAACAATCTCTGGCTTTTGTTTTTTAAGATTGTGTGTGTGTGTGTATGTGTGTGTGTGTGTGTGTGTGTGTGTGTGTGTGTGTGTGTGTACATGAGAGCAGATGTCTGCGGAGGTCAGAAGAGAATGTCAGTACCCTTGGAACAGGAATTGCAGTTATTTGTGGGGTGTCCAGAGTGGGTGCTGGGGTCTGAAGTCTGCTCCCCATGTGTGATCACACGGGCTCTTAACCTCTGGGTGATCTCTTCAGCCACAGTCTTTGAATTTGTAATTGGAGTTCTTACACCAGTTACTGGTCGCTACTTCTTTTCTATTTCTCCATCTGTTCTTTTTCCTTTTCTTCGTTTCCTATGTCCTTTTGTGTAACTTAGTGTCTGTATAGCAAGCTTACAGGACTCTCTCATTTCCCACGACTCTGCTTTGTGTTACTGTTATGATACTTTGTTATCGCCCCTTTCTTCTTTTGAGACCAGGTCTCACTATAAAGCCCAGGCTGATCTCAAACTCACGATTTTCCTGCCTCAGTCTCCAAGACACCGAGAGCACGGGTGTGTCTTCCTGTGCCCAGCTCCTGGGTTTTATATGTATGCTGTAAACCCCACCACACATCTATATTATATTTCTCTTAATTATATTTAAAATAAAAAATGAAATTAAAAGATGTATTTATATTTACCCAGTATTTGTCATTTCTAATACTTTGTGTGTATGCATGTGTGTATGTGTGTATATGTGTGTGTGATATGTATATGAGTTTGTATGTGTGTATATGTGTGTACATATGTGAGTGTGTAGTGTGTACATGAGTGTGTATGTCTGTAAATGTGTGTGTGAGTGTGTATGTGTGAGTGTGGTATGTGTATGGGTGGTGTGTACATAAGAGTGTATGTGTGAGTGTGTTTATATGTGTGAGTGTATATATATATATATATGTGTTTACATATGAATGTGTATGTGAGAGTAAGCGTGTATGTGTGAGTGTGGTGGGTGTATATGTGGTGTGTACATGAGTGTGTATGTGTGTGTAAGTGTTTATATGTGTGAATGTGTGTATGTGTCTTTATATGTGAATGTGTATATGAGTATGTATGTGTGAGTGTGGTGTGTGTGTGTGTATGTGTGGTGTGTACTGAGTGTGCACTTGCACCTGCCGCTGCTCCCACACGCATTGGTTGACCAGAGCACCATCCAGCACCATCCCCCACAGTTCTGCATCTTATAGCCTTGATACAGCCTTTCACTGCCCTGAAAGCTCATCCCTCTGACCAGGCTGCCTGGCCACCGGTCTGCCTGACCCCTCCTTTCAATGCTGGAGTTACCGACATGCACAGCCACACACAGAGCTGGAGATTAGGACTCGAGTTCGATGATACAATATGAGATTCTCACCAGAAGTCAATCAGCACAGTTGCCGTAATCTTGAGCCTCCAGAACTGTAAGATAAATAAACCTCTTGTTTGAAATCGACCAGCCTCGACTATTTTATATCAGCAGAACACAGCCACCCCCACCTTTCTGCGGCTCCAACTGCTCAGTAGTTACCGGCTGCTTTTTGGTCCCATCATCCCTGCTTCTCACCAGTGCCATCTTTTGTCGGCACATTTACTGGATTTTCTGCACTTTTTTCCTCAAAGTATGGTGGTGAGGTTTTTTTCTTCATTTTTGTCTTTCAGAAAATTTTAATGAGAACACAGGAGAGGCTGCATTGGGAACTTCCAGACAGATAGTTTTGAAACAAAAAGGTAGAAATTTCCACTTCTGCTCATTAAAAAAAAAAGTATGTATTCTATTCGACTATTATTTGAGGTTATTCTAAATTTTTTCTGATATAATTTCCCCATTATTTCATTAATATTTTAATACTCTATCATCCTTAAGCTGACTCCTGTGAATAGCACCAATGTATTTTATATATTGAGGGGACACTTTCAACCAGGGGGGTTGGCGTTTACATGTAACACAGCTGAGCTCCTCGGCTCTCACTTGATCACCGTGGTCCGAGCAGTCTGTCTGCTGGGCTTCCTCATTGTTTCCTAAATGTTCAGCTCCCCCTACTTCAACTTTGCCTTCTTTTTCTCTGGTTCTCCTGTGGGCTCCTCTTGCTCCAGCCACTCCTAAAATGATAAATAAAGACTTCTCAGGTTGTGTTCTGTGTTTTTGTTCTTTGAGACCATCTCTTCTATTCCCTGGGCCTCAATTATTCTGTATTCACTGTGCACTGTCAAATCTATATGCCTACTCATGACCATACGTGTTCTATTTAACATGTCTCCTTTTTAGATTTATTTATTTAATTTTATGTATGTGAATGTTTTGTCTACATACGTGTCTATCCTCTGTGTGTGTGTTCGTTGCCCTCAGATGCCAGAAAAGGGCATCAGATCCCCCTGGAACTGGCATTATGGGTGGTTGTGAGTCACCCTGGGTGCTGGGAATCGAACCTGGGTCCTCTGCAAGAGCAGCAGTGCTCTTGACCACTGAGCCATTGCTTCAGTCCCTGTTTAACATTTCTTATTCTTGTTCTTCAACTAGAAAAATGGAGACACTATCTTACAATGGAGATACTATCTTTACAATAGAGACATTATAAGGATTGAGAGAATTTGTAAAATATTACTTAAGAATTAAACTTTTGAAACATAAAGAAAAACTCATGTTTACTTTTAATAAGTCCTGCATAATATTATCAGTGTCCTAAATGAGTTCCAGACTATACTTATGTGAAGAGTAGCACATTGCACTGTCTACTAATGTCACCCATTCTGGTGAATCTGGCCACACAGGCTTTTGGTAGGAAAGGCTTAGAGAAGAATTTATTCCATGGAGAAGGAATCAGTAAAGATGAAAAAGTGGGATCGAATTAGTGAACCATTAAAACACTGTTTGAAGAAGTTCTTTGATTAAGATCTGTACATAGACCAGCCACCTGTGTGGCTGTGAACATCACAAAGTACTGAATCCTCACTCTGCTGTGGGACAGCGGCCGTGAAGGGCCTGGCTCCAGACTGTGTCCCAAATGAGGACTGAGGGGAAATCAACCCTGATTTAATGCTCCTACTCAAGTGGGAAAGAGTTGGCAGAAGAAATTTTAGGTGGGAATGGAAAATCTAATACCTAAAATCTACTGTGAGCCGTCTCAGGTCTGGTACGGTTCTTCTCCTCTTTGCCAATAGTCAGTCAGTCTTCCTCCTGTCTCAGAACATCCCCAAGCCCTGCTTTGACTGTTTCCAGGGTTTCTGACTGTCTTTTAGTCAGATCGAACTGCATCCTGTTGGGAAAGGGGCAGAGCCTGTTGCTTTTCTCTTAAAGATGTTCATTGCATGGAAAACACCAGAACCCATTAAGCCCAACCACCACATTGCCAAGAAACGCCGTTACCTTGCTGGTCTGAGCAGGTCAGCCATCTCCTCCTTCCTATGCGCTCCCCAGTAGCCATGGCCCCTTTGTTTCTCTGGTAACTTAGGGAAAAACTAATTGGCTCTTATCCTAGAGACTTTATTGACCCTGTGTGACCCTCACACTGCAGAGATATCCCAGCGCAGGCTCAAGTTCTCAAAGGGAGGAACGCTCGCGACGATTTTTATTAACTAAAACTGTGCCCGGTGTGAGGTCTGCTCTCAATTTTCTACGTGTCCTAAATCTTTTCACAGCGATCCAGATCCCCTGAGCAGAACAAAGGGTGAGGGATACTTGATTTACCCATTGCCTTCTTCTTTCGCTTTTCATAGCCGGTGTACCCACCAGTCTTCCTGTAACATGTTGGCAGCCTACACTCCACAACCCAGGAGAAATTCAGAGGGGCTGATCAGCCATCCAGCCTGATTAGCCAGGTGGGGGGAAAAAAAGCACTCTGCCAACAGCAAGTGTTAGCTTCCAGAGAAATCCCCAGACATCACACACCTATGATGATTGCGGTACTCAGTCCAGTTACTCCAATGCTGAGAGTTCCTCCCCTCATAGGCCACTCAGGATGCCCTGCATCAGGTGAATGGTAGTATCTGAGCGTTCTCTGTACACTTCACACGTCCATGAATGGCTGCTTAGAAGAAAGACAACTGTTTTCCTCTTAGAGGATGCTCCCACCTCCAGTGGAACTAGGGAATGAGCCCAGGACTGAGGACAGGTGAGAGCACTCTGGACACGAGCCAGGCTCTTGCAAAAATGTCCTGTGAGAACAGAGCATGGCAAGAGTTGGACCAAGGAGTCGGAGAAGGCATGGTGTGAAATGAGACGGGAGGAACAGCTAGAACCAGACGGGCCAGGCCCTGCCGTTATTGTCAAAAAGCTGGGTCTGAATCCTAAATATAGTGGAAAAATCTGATCAGCAGGCATGTGCCTCAGCCTGACTCCTGGTCATATTAGCTACTTCTTCTGAGGAACTTTGGCACAGAGAGCAAGTTGGAGGGATCCCACTTGGAAGGCAGCAATTCAGAAGTGAGTGGAGTGGTTCTGGGAGGTAGGGGAAGCAAAGAGATTTCGGAGAGATCCTCAGGTAAAGATAACAGGATTTATCAGTGGGTTGAATGACAGAAAGCATCAGTCATGATCCTTCACCCCTGAGATGCCCAGAGCTTAGCTTTCCTTCTTAAATTATTTTTCTGGAACAGTCAGATGGATGAATGAGGAAAAGTAACCCAAGTGATGCTCATAGTCTGGGTTTTCCTGCAGTGGTTCCCTGACTTGCTGGGAAGCTGGCCTGGAATGTTGATAGGACTCACTAGAATCCATGCACTAGGGTGGCCCTGGAACTTGCTGGGATGAGCACTGTGGAACGTGGCCAAAAGCACAAAAGAGGAAGAGCAGAAAGCACACCTTGAAATGAGTCTCCCCAGACTGCCCCCCCCCATATGACAAAGCCTAGCATTACACCAGCTGATAGAGGGGAAATGCTCACACATCCATGCTCTAGTGTCAGAACAGAGCATCAAGGGTAGGAGCTGAGAGGAAAGAAATGGAAAACTGGTATAAATGGAAATCAAAACCAGAATGGAATGTTGCCTCACGTCTGTCAGGGTGGTACTGTGGAAAGGCGAAAGGGTAAATGTTGGCAAGGTTGCAGACAAAAGGAGCCTATGAACACTGTCGGTGGAATAAAAATTGGTAGAGCCACTATGGAAACCAAAAGGGAATTCCTCACAAAAATAAAAAGTAAGTCATCACGAGACCAGGCCATCTTTCTTCTTGTCAAATGTCTGGAGGACATAAAATCTTCATGAGTACTACTCAGCCTCTGCGGCCCTCTCACACAATACCTGACACACACAGGAGAATGGAGTGAGATGATTTGCTCGGCTCACAGTTTCGAGGATTTTCAGTCCTTAGTCCTTAGCATCACTGATTCTGGACTCACGATGACAGAGAACATCAGAGCAGCAGAAGGGTACAACAGAGGCTGCTGGCCCTGTGGCAAACAGGATTACCAAGCAAGAAAGGGTTCTAGGACAAGACATAGCCCCCAGAGAAAGTTCCCCAACTTTCTTACTAGATTCTGTGTCACTGTGCTGGATAGTTTTATGTCAACAGGACACACGCTAAAGTCCTCTGAAAGGAGGGAACCTCAGTTTTTAAAATGCCTCCATAAGATCAGGCTGTAGCAGCTGATGGAAGCAGATGCAGAGGCCACAGCCAGACATTAGGGGGAAAGAGAGCCCAAATTAGAGATATCCATCAGGTCCCTCCCCTTGGAGCTCGGGAAAACCCTGAGGAAGGGGGAGCAGGATTGTAGGAGCGAGGCAGGGTTGAGGGCACCGGGAGAATGTGGCCCACAGAATCAACTAAACAGGGCTCATAGTGGCTCACAGAGACTGAAATGACAATCACAGAGCCTGTAGGGGTCTGAGCTAGGTCCTCTGCATGTATGTTATGGTTGTGTAGCTTGGTGTTTTTGTGGGACTCCTAACAGTGGGAGTGGGGGTGTTTCTGACTCTTTTGCCTGTGCTTGGAACCCTTTTCCTCCTACTGGGTTGCCTCACCCAGCCTTGGCATAAGGGTTTGCGCCTAGTCTTGCTGTATCTTGTTATGCCATGTTCAATTGATATCCTTGGAAGGCCTGCTCTTTCCTGAAGGGAAATAGAGGAGGAGTGGATCTGGGGGAGGTGGGGGGATACCAAGAAGAGTGGAGGGAGGGGAAACTGCAGTTGGGATATATTATATGAGAAAAAAATTAAAAATCATTATATACCTGCAATATATAGAACTGTAGAATAATTTTTAAATATAAATAGGCAAAAAAAATCAGTTTATAGGCAAGTTTGTAGGGCATTTTCTTAATTAGTGATTGATGGGGGAGGGACCAACCCATGGTGGGTAGTGCCATTTCCTAGGTTCTATAAGAAAGCAGGCTGAGCAAGGCATAAGGAGCAAGCCAGTAAGCAGCATCCCTCCATGGTCTCTGCACCAGCTCCTGCCTCCAGATTCCTGCCCTGCTTGAGTTCCTGTCCTGACTTCCTTTGATGATGAACAATGATGTGGATGTGTAAGACCAATCAATCCTTTTCTTGTCAAGTTGCTTTGGTCGTGTGTTTCATCCCAGCAATAGTAACTCTAACTAGGACAGTCACTACTTCCTCTATGTGAGCCCCACCTCCTAGGCATGTGGCAATCAAACTGAGCTGATAATCACTACTAACCAACACTCTCTCTTCAAAACTTATTTATCATTATAGAAAAACCTAGAATCGTTGCCAGGTAAATGAATAAAGAAAATGTGGTTCAGATGATGACTATTCAGCCTTAAAAGAAGGCAGTCCTGACATTCGCCACGATGTGGGTGAACCCAAAGAGCATCGAGGTAAGTGAAAAAAGCTGGGCACAGAAAGACAAACGTGGAACTGTTCTGCTTACACGTCGAATCTTAAGTAACATAAAACTCAGAAACAGAGGGAAACCGTGGTGGTTTGAATGAAAATGGTTCCTACATGCTCATCGGGAGTGGCATTGTTGGAAGAAGTGTGTCACTGAGGATGGGCTTTCGGGTTTCAAATGCCCAGGCCAGACCCAGCATCCTGCCCATCTGGATGCAGAACTCTCAGTTCCTTCTCCATGTCTGCCTGTGTGCCGCCATGCTTCCTGCCATGTCAATAATGGACTAAACCTCTGAACCTGTCAGCCAGCCCCAATTAAATGGTGTCTTTATAAGAGTTCCATGATCATGGTGTCTCTTCACAGCCGTAGAACACTGACTAAGGCAGGCATGATGGTTAGTAGAGGCTGGAAATGGGGTGAATCGAGGATGTTACTCAGATGATACAAACTTTCAGCAGTCCTAAATTCTAGGGCTAAATGTACATGTTGATTACAGTTAGCAACACTGTATTCCATACTTAAAATTTGCTGAGTAAATCTCAAAGGCTTTCACCACACCAAAAAAGGTGGGGCAACTGGTAAAATCTTGGCATGGTGGCACATGCTTGTAATTGTAACACTCAGGAGGTGGAGACAGAAGGATCAGAAGTTCAAGGTCGTCCTCTGCCACATACTGAGTTCAAGGGCAGCCTCTACTAAGCAGGACCCTCTCTCAAAAACAAAAAAACCAAGCAACCAAACAAAAAACATAAAAAGCAAAACAACACTTTTTTTTTTTAAATTCCCTAAACCGGGACTGTTTGAGAGGCAGCAGTAGCCACCAAGTCCAGTGGGTTACTTTTGAAGGACACAGTTTTAGAAACACTGTCACAGCATGCAGAGATTTTTTTTTCTTTTTACTCTTTCATCAACCATGTCCCGTCTCTCTAATGGGAAATAGTAGTTGAACCAGGGATGGCTGTGGTCAGGATCAATATTCCCCACCGAGCTGAGCCTATCTCAGAGAATAGTGCACCACAGCCAGTTTTACTCACAGATGACAATCCCAACAGACACTGGAGGGGAACTAATGGTTTTCTGTGTGGATTCTCCCTTCCCTCCCCAGTGCCCCTGTCATGAGGTCTGTGTCTCAGGCCCCCAAACTCAGAGAAGTCTGGAGGATTGTTAACTGCCTTCTCTTTCCTCCCCCACTCCCGACTTGCTATGTGATGTTGAGTAGAAAACAGCACAGACTGGCTACACAAAACTGATACCTATTTTTTTTTTAAAGAAAACTCTTATAGGGGCCTCAGAATGCAGAGGGAACCTGGGAGGATGCCTGCCAATCCCTGAGGAAGGGAAACAATGACTCCACAGGTGTCTACTTCTTCAGGCGTCCTCAGATTCCAGTTAGCTCAATCTCCCTACATCTCAGCCACTATATTTACTTATTTATTCCAAAAGAGGATTCCTCAATTACTCTAAATCCATAAATATTTTAATACAAATTTACAATTAAAAATTTGTGTTAGATTATATGGTTGTAAGAAAAAGACAGACTAGGAAATTATTTGCAACATATGTCAGAGGCAATGGGTTTCTATCTCAGCAGAGTAAGACCCTATCAGCCAAAAGACTGCAGAAGCTGCCTGGAAATATACTAAAAGGAGAAGACAGCCCACTAACAGCCACAGACTCTCTACAGTGCCAGGAAAAGGTGGGGGGTGGTAGACATGGGGAGAACCTACTATACTTTATCACTAATCTCTAATCGTGAATTGTGTGCCTCCTAAATTCATATACAGAAGTCCTGACTACAAAGGAAACTGATTTAAATGTCAGTAGCAGAAGCCCTAACCCAACATGGCCTATGTCCTTGTGAGAAAAAACAATGGACACAAATATGTGTAGGACAGCCACGAGGAAACATGGGGAGAAGGCAAACAGCCAGCTACATGCCACAAAGAAAGACCCCAGGGGACACCAATCCTGTCTACACTGTCAGCTTCTAGCCTAGAAGGCTGTGAGAAAATGCATCTCTGTTATTCATGCTGTGGTACTTGCCACGGAAGCCCTAGCCAATGAATATAGCCCGAGGCAGATCTGTTTGGCCTACAGAATACAGAATACTGTTCTGGAACCTTCTACCTGAGTGGTTCTCCCAATTATTGGCTTCCTTCTCTCTGTTCCTGGAAACAGGACCCCCAGCCAATTTTGTGTTGCAGGGAAGGATGAACCACTCTCATTAGACTAACATGAACAGTTGTGCAACTTTGGATCACTGGCCTGAGAACCTGAGACACCCCCCCAGATGTGGGGTATTCTTTGCATGGCCTACAGAGCCTATATCCGATAATGAATCAGCTGCCTTTCTAATTTACTTTTATATTTGAAACATAATCTTATTTGATGAATTGTTGAATTGCCAGATCTGAGTTTTAAATCCAGGAATATGGGAGCAGGTGAGTCCAAGTTACAAATGTTCTGTACTTGAAGGGGACCAACTACATACTTATTCAATAGAGGCAGGGCTCAGCTTCCCCACCGTAACACTAGGCCCAGTCCCCAAATCCCTCAGGATGAGCCAGGAGCTCCCAATGCCAGGAAAGTGCTTCCACAACATCAGGTGAGCTGTACAAATGAGAGGTAATTTGACAAGTCAGCCAGTGCAAAGCAACCAGTCAAGTCAATGCAGAGTGCTTTAATGCACTTAAAAGCCCAGAAGCAAGCCCGGGCTGGGTAATAATGGCCTAAACACCACCAGGGACTTCGAAAGTCTAATTTCCAGCCCTGATGGCCACGGTGTTCCATCTCCATTGGGCTAATTAAGGCACAGTGGAGACAGAATCTGACAGAGAAGCTCACCCTGGCCTTGCTCTAGATTTATAGGGAAGAGAAGTTGCCAAGAAGGTAAATTAGACATCAACAGGGCTTCCCCCAGGATGATGAAGTCTCAGCGGCATTAAGACCGTGAGATTTAAAGTGAGTATAGATCAATGTTAGGCAGAGAGACTGGGAGACACGGTTAGAGCTAACCATGGGGTCCTGATTACTTTATCATTCAAATGATTGATTCCATTTGTAAGGTTACCTATCTCAAAACGTCGTTGTGAGAAATGAAATACATTCAATGCGTCCTACACCAACAAATGGTAGGAACTTCCAGATCTTGTCATTGTTCCCAGTCTCTGCTGTAGTGAAATAACCCCAAAGAGATCAGCCTCGAGAAGTGAAGGTACAGTATCTTTCGGACTCGGAGTCTGTGCCCAGTCCTGACATATGCACTTCAGTGCAGAGTTTTATGTGGGCTGTGAATCAAAGATAGTCATTTTCCTACTAACTTTCAGGATAACCAGACTTCACAATTTATGCAATTTATCTATCCCTCCTGCATTCTATAAATCGAGCTCTAGCTGCTTCTCCCTATTTTGAACAGCCCCTTGACCTCCACTCTTATCTACCATGTTGGATCAACATCCCAGAGAACCATGTACTATACTGCCTACAGATACAGACAAACACTCGCCCCTCTCCTAATCAGCCTAATGGCCATCTCTTCCCAGAATCATCCAATGCACATAATACCCTACTCACAATCCCCTCTGATTTCCAGTGGCTGAAGCTCTGATTAGCAAAGAAAAGAACATTCATCTGATTAGATCAATCCAACATTTAGTGCACACACATCATCATCATCATCATCATCATCATGACAGAGAAAGGTGAAGGATCATACCCCAAGTTCATACCCTGGGAACCTTATTATGGTTGAGATCTAATTCATCGGTTGATCAATAAATTAACCAATTTATACATTGATACCAATCAAAATCTCTTCTGGTACAGAATCAGATGAATTATTATGAAATGTATGTAGAAATGCAAAGGACTTCGAAGAGTGAGCTCAATCTTAAAAAGCAGAACAATGTTGAAACACACACACACTACCCAGTTCCAGGTTGTCCTGTAGAGCTGAAATTGTACGGCAATAAAAAGAATGTGGTCATGGTGTAAAAACAGAAAAATAGGTTAAGGAAAGATGAAAGAGTTCAGAAATGAGCTAAGTAGAGGACTGATTCTTCAACTGAGGTACCCACATGAGCCACTGGGAGGAAAGAAAACCTTCCAATCAATGGATCTGAGACAACTGGATGAACACACAGGACTAAACAAGCCTCAACCCCTATTGTGCACACACAAAGTTAACCTGAGATGGATTATATATCCAAACATAAAAGCTAAGGCTATAACATTTCTAACGTACGAGAAGAAGAAGAAGCAAGATGTGGAAAGCACTAAATATAAAAGGACATTTTGATAAATCAGATGACATCAAATGAAAACTATTGTTCTTCGAAGAACACACCTTGAGAAAATGAAAAAGAGGGTGCGTAGACTGGGAAACTCGTTACAGTTTCCTGTCGGACTTGTGTTCAGAATAGATAAGGAACTCCTCTGTAAGTCTACAGTAAAAAGATAAATAGCCCGATTCAAAACATGAAAACAATTTGACACAAACCCTCAAGACTCAGAGAACATCACAGGAGAGGAGGAAGACTGTGCGAGCCAGAGAATGGGGAGGAGAACTCGGAAATGCTGGTTCCTGGCACTACTGTCACACTTGTGAACTCACAATAGTAGTGTCTATCTGCACAAGACCTTCACAAGAGCAATGCAGTCACAATGCCAGCATGGATGGCAGAGGGGCTCATGAGGCACACCCACTCCCAGCTGAGGAACCACTGGCAGTTGATGGAGTCTGGAGAAGGGTAGTCATTTTCCTTTGGGGTTGTAGCCACTGGTAGGTTGTCCACATCCCAGTGCATGACCTCACATCCGTGCATGCACATATGGGTATCACTAGATGGATACAGGGGATGGCCTCACATCCACACATGCACATATGGGTATCACTAGCTGGATACAGGGGATGGCCTCACATCCACGCATGCACATATGGGTATCCCTAGCTGGATATGGTGGGATATTTTAAAACTTGAGGGAGAAGACATAAAATTGGAAGGAAGATCTATTAAAAGGGTCTGGTGGGGGGAGCTGAAGAGGGAAGTGGGGGGTGAATGTGAATACACGGTATGCATATATCAAATTCTCAAAAAATAAATTTGTTTTAAAATTTTGTAAAGATCTGAACAAACACGAAAAAGATCTATAATGACTACTAACCATGTGGAAAAAAACACTCATTGTCATTGTCATTTCTAAGCGAGGTGTGCAAACCAAAGCCACAATGTGATGCTGTCTATCACTGGGGTAGCGACAAATAAAATTCATAGTATCAAATGCTGACAAGACTATGGAGCAGCTGGAACTCTTCTCCGTTGCTGGTAGGAGTATATGATGAAACAACTTGTTCGAAGATAGTGTGGCAATCCTTTGTAAGTTAAGCACACAACCATCCTACTATGTGCTAGATATTTACCCAAGAAAAATGAAAATATTTGTCCTTGAAGGGACCTGAATACCAATGTTTATAGCAACTTTATTCATAATAAATCCCAAACAATCAAATGTCTTTGCATAGTAGATTACATCCTAGCAACAGAAATTAATGTTGCAACCAATACATGCCACAACGTGAGTAAACCTCAGAATCTTACATTGCATAGAAGCCAGACACAAAGGAGTATGTATTGTATTTTCCACTTACATGAAATTCAAGAACAGGCAAACTTAATCTGTGGTATTAGTAGTCAGAACAGTAGTTGCTCCCATGTCACAGACATATACTGGAAGGAAGAAAGAGAGTATGTGGGCTGATGGAACTATCTCTTATCTCAATTATAAAGGTGGTTACATGTGTATTTACACTGATCAAATATCAATATATACTTAAGATCTATGTATCTTACTGCATGTAAACATTACCTAGAAAAATAACAAGATCTAGTAGTGAGATGGTTCTGTGGGTAAAAATGCCTTGCCATAGGAGCTGGCCACCAATCTGAGCCCAACATGTTAGAGGAAAGAACTGACTCCTGTGACTTCCACATGCATGTCATGGCACATGAATGCCACAGTACACACACACACACACACACACACACACACACACACACACACACCACCCACATACATGTACATACTAATAAGAATTTAGTAATTTAAAAATAATAAAGAGACCTTTAAATTCAAACAATTCTGGTTAGTGGGTTTGTGTTTTCATCCTGGGATATCTTAGCAATTCAAATGGTATTTTCTGTGTTCTAGGCTCCAGAAAATAAGGAAGTCCAAAATACCACTAATACAACTGAATAAATACATACAGACACACAATAAGACAACTAGTAAATGTAGAAGAAACCATAGCATTTTCAAAATGTTAGTGGACATGACTAATGCATAAGAGTTCAGTAAGAAAGAGGATGTAAGACATATCCTTATATGAAACATAATGTGAAAGTATTCCTTATATTACTTATTAATTACAAAGAGAAACAGTGATGTTAGAAGAGACTTGGGAGATGCCATTTTATCCCAATGATCAAAATTAGCATCATCACAATGGACAAAATGTTGTCATGCCCTTCTTACAGCAACATACAAAGAACACGAGGCCTCTGCTATGGCATGTCTGCCCCAAATGAGAATGTGGAATCCAACCGTGAGGAAACAAACGCCGATGAACGTCCTGTGAAATAACTGCCTTAGGCCCCTGAAAAGCGCCAAGGTCAGACAAGACAAAGCAAGACTGAAGAACTGTTGTAGACGAAGGAGATCCAGATTCCTGAAGACTAAAGGCAAACAGTGACCTGGGTTGTGTTTGGGGACAGAAGAGCGACAACGGACCTGATGTGGCACATGTCAGGACTGAGTATAGACCTTGGGCTGACAAATGGCACTCTATCGATGTGAATCTTTCCATCCTGAGTCTTACACAGAAAACAGCTTGGTTCTTGGAAAATACACATCAAAGTACTTAGAGATCAGGAAGTACTGTCTGTAATGTCCTGACAATGGCCTTACTGCTTCTTATTGGGGACACTAGAGCTGGAATGGCCCTTTGGAGATGTCCCAGGAGATGGCAAAGGGCTGGCCCTCCATAGCCAGACACCCTGTGTGAGCTTCTCTAGGAAGGGAGCATAACATTGTCAACATGGCTTTCTCCAGGTGAGGCAATCAGTGAGCGAACACATATTCCTTTAGTCCTGGATAGCAGATTCGCCATAACTATCTGTTCGGAACAAGCAGGCTCCAAATTCCCCCCCCCCAAGTCAGTGTTGTTGCTATGGAAACTCCATTGGGGAAGAGTTAAATGTCATGGATCATTCCTACTCCTTAATTTGATGGCCTAGCCAGCTGGGAGGAGATTCCAGAGGAAAGTAGGGCAAAAGGAGGGATGGCAATGATGGTCAGGTCACTAAGAGGGATGGTGGGACTTGGAGAACCATCTGTGAGTGGCTGTAAGACCTGAGTGAGGAGAGGAGAATGGGCTCCAGAGCAAGAGGGACATAGCCAAACAAGCAAGTAAATAAGTAAATAAGAACAGTAGAGAATCTGGAGGCAGAGGTAGGTGGATCTCTGTGAGTAGTTTAAGGTCAGCCTGGTCCATAAATCAAGTTCTACACAGAGAAACCCTGCCTCAAAAAAAGAAAAAGGAAAAGAACACTGGAAACTCCAAATGCTCTGCTGTGCTTTAGTGGACAACCACAGTCAACAAAGATGAAACACAAACTGTGCCTTTGCATTGGAAGATGAAGAAGAGCCAGCAAGATGGCTCATTGGTAAAGGCACTTGCTGCCAAGCCTGCAGCCTGAGACCCGCATGGTAGGACAGAAGCAAATTCTACAAGTTGTCCCCTCATCTCCACATGGGTGCCATGGCAGGTGAACCCCTCACATACATACATAAATAAATGGTATTCTAAAAGTCTGAATTATATGAATTTGAGGCCAACCTGAACTACAGAGTATGCTCTAGGCCAGGTTAGAACATGATATGAGACAAAGTAAATTACAAGAGATCCAAACAGAAATTCAAGGATTTACAAAAGCATTTATGTAAATAGTCCTCCAGTATCTCAATAAAATTACCCAATGTTCTGGATCGTTTCATGTCAACTTGACACAAGCTAAAGTCATCTGAGAGGAGGGAATGCCAATTAAGAAAATGCTTCCAAGGAAGGATGGAAGGAAAGAAGGGAGGGAGGGAGGGAAAGAGAGAGAGAGAGAGAGAGAGAGAGAGAGAGAGAGAGAGAGAGAGAGAGAGAGAGAACAGACAGGCTGTAGTCAGAAGTTTTCCTGTCCTAACCACCTGTTCCCTGTCCAGGCAGCCGCTTCCAAATTACCACACAGAGACTTAATATTAATTATAAATGCTCGACCAATAGCTCAGGCTTGTTACTAGCTAACTCTTACATTTAAATTAACCCATATTTTTATTTATGCTTTGCCACATGGCTCATGGCTTGTTACCTCATTTTCTACACGTCCTGCTTGCTCAGCAGCTGGCTGGCGTCTCTTGAGACTCTCCTGACTCTGCCTTCCTCCTCTCATCGTTCTCAATTTGACTTTCCCGCCTAACTTTATCCTGTTCAGCTATTGACCAGTCAGCCTCTTCATTAAATCAATCACAGCAACAAATCTTCCCAGTGTACCTAAGGATTATTCCACAGAGACAGACAGACAGAAAGAAAGAAAGAAAGAAAGAAAGAAAGAAAGAAAGAAAGAAAGGAAGGAAGGAAGGAAGGAAGAAAAGAAGGAAGGAAGGAAAAAAGAAAGAAAGAAAGAAAGAAAGAAAGAAAGAAAGAAAGAAAGAAAGAAAGAAAGAAAGAAAGAAAGAAAGAAAGGAGAAAATGCCTCCATAAGATTAAACTATAGGCAAGCCTGTAGGTCATTTTTTGTTGTTGCCGTTGTTTTTGTTTTTGTTTTGTTTTTCAAGACAGGATTTCTCTGTGTAGCTTTGCACCTTTCCTGGATCTCACTCTGTAGACCAGACTGGCCTCGAACTCACAAAGACCCGCCTGCCTCTGTCTCCCAAGTGCTGGGATTAAAGTCATGCACCACCACCGCCCGCTCATTTTCTTAATTAGTGATCAATTACGTGTGGTGCCATCCTGGGCTGGCCGTCCTAGGTTCTATAAGAAAGCAGGATGAACAAGCCAGTAAGCAGCACCCCTCTATGGCCTCTGCATCAGCTCCTGCCTCCAGGTTCCTGCTCTGCTAGAATTCCTGTCCTGACTTCCTTTGGTGATGAACAGCAATGCTGAACTGTAAGCCAAATAAACCCTTTCCTCCCCAACTTGCTTTTGGTTGTGGTGTTTTCTCACAACATCAGGAACCCTAACTATGTCACCAACAAGATGATTTGTCTCAAAGGAAAGACACTCAAAAAGATGCAAGAGACAGAGAGGCTTGAGCTGGTGATGTGACAACAATGACAGACAAAAGCTCACGTTGACCTTAAAAAAATAGATGAAAGGAAAGACAGAAACAGCCCCGAACCACATAAGACACAGCTGAAAACATTCCTGGGTTCCTAAGGATGACCGTAAAGAAGTCATTCCAAATTAAGCAGGAAAAAAAATAGGACTGAGATTATCAAAGAGATAATACAGATATAGGAGGTAAAAACAAAAACTCATTTGGTATTCCTGAAGAAGAGGAAAAATCAAGACATTAAGGAAAATGTCTTTAAAATTACTCAAAAAGAAAAAAAAATGACACAGAGTGACCTACAGCATGACACTTCCTGGTGAAGAGAATAAATTTAGATTATACAGGGAGGTTCTTGTGGGATCCATAAGGCACAATCTGATTACGTATGGAGATGAGGGCAAGGGATCAGAAGGACCCCGGGTTTCTCCACAGCAGCACTTTGACAGAAATGTCCATAAAAGTGCAAAGAAAATCAAAGGTTGCTGGAGGGTTTTGTAACCAGCTAAGATGTCCCCTGAATAGAAAAGCAATAGGGAATAGTCTCAAGCAAAGTCTTTGGGGTTGTACCCCCAGTCCAAAAATGTGACTCAGGAATAGAAAATACAAGTGTATCAAAGTCATTTAAATAATAACAACTGGTTATATATATATTGGCAATTCATGTGCTAAGCGCATTATTTTAAGCTTTATGGGTATTACATCATTTAATCTTTATTAATTAAAAAAGATTATTTAAAAGGATTTATTTTTATTATTTTTAATTATGTAAAAATTAATAAAACATTAATGGGGTTGGGGTATGTGTATTTGAGTACAGGTCAGGGACATCAGGTCTCCAGGATCTGGAGTTACAAGCAGTTGTGAGCGGCCTAAGGTGGACGCTGGCAAAGGAGCTCAGGCCCTCTATGAAAATAATAGGTGCTCGTAACAACTGAGCCATCTCTCCTGGCTCCCCAAATGGTCATTTAATCTTTTCACTAACCCCATCAGACGGGTGCAATACCATTATGCTGGGCAACTTCAGGAAATACCACCGATTTGTGCAGAAGGGCTGTATTTCTTGCATTTGCCCTTTAAGGCTACAGTTTTAGGTTTGCTGATAAACAGAAAAGAGCCAAGGAAGGAGAAGGAGCAGAAGTTGCAGGAAAGCTGCGATCTCAAGAGAGACTCAATCCGGACCGAGGTGTGAGGTTTGACTTCCAAGGACAGGTGCACCTGAGCAGGAAAGGGAGGGCAAGCCCCTTAAATGGAGCACAAGGGCATCAAGCAAACTATGCATAAACAGCTAAAAACCCAAACCTGCGTTGGAACTGAAACAAGACTCTCTGTGCTTCCCAAGCCCAGTTTAGCTTTGAATCCTGCCCCCAGCTGGGTTTCCTTCCCAGGGTTCGGAAGATACAGTAAAAAGCTAGAAGTGACGGAGATGGCATCGGTTGGTGAGAGAGTGAGTTTGTCACAAGTCTAGCCTGGGCTCCTGAACCTGACACAGCATCTCGGGCCTCCGAGCGTCTCATCTTGAGATGTGGACGAGCCCTGATGTCTGCCTGTGAACCTGGGTCCGGGAGGTTTGCAGCCGCCCCCAGGACTGACAGCCTTGTTCCGTGTGTTTTATTAATACATTTTCCCTCTCCCTTGCTGTGCAGTCAAGACGCTCAAAACAAATTGATTTCATCAGAGCCAGCTAGCAAGGAAAAGTGTGATTGAAATGAGCTGCATAACTCAGCTGTAAAGGCTGCTGCGGGCCTGCGTGGGTCTGGCCAGTCTCCTCTTCTCCCTCTGTCTTGAAGGCAAGTTTTCCAGCAGGAGAGCGGCTTCCCTCTCTCCTCCTCAGCAGGTCCAGCCTCATGCTGCAGGCTACACATCCTATTTCAAAGAGTTGTGGATTTTTGTCCTTAAAAGAAAAAAAAAAATCTTTCATGCAGTTTTTTCTTTCATGCCAGCAATCCTGGCGCTATTGACATTTTGGGCTGAATAATCCTTTGTGGTCATGGGGAGTGGAAAGAGTCTGTGGGTTGAAGGAGGTTTCCCAGCCTCCCTAGCCTCTACCTGCTGGTTACCAGCATCTCTCTACCCCCTGCCAGTTTTAACAATCAAACTTGTCTGCAGCATCAGATGCCCCATGGGCCAAAACTGTGTCTGGTTAAGAACCATTGTTTAAGATGGAATTATAGGAAAGATTTCAAGTATTTTATAACTGCTATGCTTCATAGACCAACTGTTTGCTCTCCATTCAAAGCTTTTACAAAAACCAGCTCGAGGTGTGATCCATGTCCAGCTGCCTCTTGGAGCATCTGCCTACCTCTATGTTTGCGCATTACAATGCCTCATTGATCCTTCCTTTCATAAATTCCATTATCCATTCATATTTTGACTCTAAGAGATGTTTGCTCAGGTCACGTCTGCTGTGTCTAATGGTCCGGGGAACTTAAAAGCTTCCTGCCAGCAGGCACTTCCCACTATCGACTGTGGTCTTCTGGAAAAAGTATGTGGCTTTTGCACAAGCGTGGTTGGGTCCCCCACCCCATTCCCAAGCTTCAGGTGTCATCTTGTCTGCAAACAAGATAATTGAGCTCGGAGTGTTTGTTTTCAGTTATTTGCAGCTTGAATCTGAAGGCGCCAACATGATAACTGTCACTGCTGTCGCAGCCTCCATAGGGCAGAAAGAACATTGGGAGACTGTTCCAGAAGGAGGGATGGACCACGTCCTTCTCTGCATCCCCCTTCCATTCTGAACAGTTTCTGTTGTTTGATTTTGAGACAGGATCTTGCTATACAGTCCAGACCAGCCTTGTACTCGTGAGCCTCCTGCCCCAGCCTTCCTAGAGCTGGGATTTCAAGCATGCACCAGCACATGCAGCTTGGGTTTCCTTTCTTAAATCATGAGGATATTTCCCATGCTGATAGTGCTTGGAGGTCCACACTGTATTTCACTCTTCCCAGCAAATGGTCATTTTGTAAACTGGAAATATTTGTGTGGCTAGCATTGGGCCACTCAACTATGCCTAGAAATTAAAAATAAAAAAAACTAAAGTCAGGCCTAGTGTTGCAAGCCTATATCACAGCTACTGGAAAGAATGAGGCAAGAGGATCACAAGTTCAAGACCAGCCTGGGCTACAGACCCAATTCAAGGTTGGCTTAGTCATCTCAGCCAGACCCCATCTCAAAATCAAAACATTTACAAGGGCTTGGGAGTCGAGTTCAGTCATAGAGCACTTGCCTACATGTGTATAAGGTCCTAGGTTCAACCCCAGTGCCAAAGAGAGAGAGGAAAACAGACAGACAGACAGACTGCATGCCTAGTAGCTAATTTACCTGTAATAAAGGCCTCCCTCTGAGTTGACTGACTCTCTTTCTATTTCTACCATAACTCCATGGCATATGCTGTGTGCCCCAATCTTACCTGCTAGGCCACAGCTCAAATAATTCTGTTCTCTGTTTCTGGTAACTTTAACTCATGCATCATTTACCATCAGTCCTTGAAGAAGATTAGTCCCCACACAGAGGCAACACACACCTGTCGAAACACAAACGCATCTCCACCATACCACATGCTTTAACACACTTTTGGGTCTCTTGCTGTTCCTTCAAGTTAACCCACGGAACCAGACCACCTCCCCTCTCTCCTCCTCCCCAGCTCACCCCTGCCTCAGGAAGCCCTTGGCATTCCTCCACTGGACCTCCACTCCTCTGGGCTCCTCATGCCCCACCCACTCTTCACGTCTAATGTCTCCTGCCCAGATGGATACCAGGTCCCCATTAAGCAACGTCATCTGTCATTCATTCTTAGGGTTCAGCTCTAGCCTCACCTGGGGCCTTCATTAGGATCTCTCTTCCTGGCCTCTGGCCATAGTAGGTACTGCACACCACAACAAGACCCTCATAGCTCCTGTTACAGATTCAGACTTACTGGTTCATTTTCTTCCCGCCAGAAGATGATGTTTCTCTGAGAGTAGGGACAATGTGTTCACTCAGCTCTGAGTCTGAAGTGCTCAGCTCTGTGTGGGAAGATTCTGTCTCCTTGGTACTCAGATGGATCCATTTTCTCTCTACCCACGGTCAAACAAACCAGGGTTTGGCTTGTTTGGATTCCAACTGAGGAGGATGGCAGGAGATTTGGGAAAGAGAAAGACTTCCAGATATGACTTGGAAATGAAGCAACAAGACTCACTAAGGAGGTGGATGAGACAGGAAGCGGGTATGGTCAAGACCGCTCATTTCCTTTAGAATCTTTAGGTCTTAAATTCCTTGTGTCAGAGCTTATCCTGGTCTGGCTCCTATTGGCCCCCCTCCAAAGTTCACTTCACCCCCATCCCTTACTCATCTTCTACATTCTTTCCTTAATTCCAAGCTGTAGCCACAAACATCAATGTGCAGGTGCCTAGATTCCCCATGGTCTCTGTCAGCTGCACCCCACCCTTCATCCAGCTAATACTTCCTGGTCCCTCGTTCTCACAAATATCATCTCTTTCAAGAAGATGGGGCTGACGGCTCTCCTCCTGTGTGCTTCCTTTTATTATTTACTGACCCCTACACTTGCCTTCAATTCACACTGTTATTTCTACCTCCCCTCCTAGAGTATAATTCCCCCAACAGAGGAGATGGTGTCTATTCACTGCAACAACCTCCCAGGATACCGTAGCATATGGCCCACAGTGTAAGCTTAACATATGTTATATAGCGAGGCTACCCTTGAGGTCCAGAAAGACAGACTGGCTTTCTCAAGTCGCTGGACAGAAAGAGGCAGAGCTAGGGTTCAAGTCTATAGAAATAGGATATAGCATTTCTGTCTTCTCGCCTCATCTTCTAAAGAAAAAAAAATTAAGATGAGGATTCAGTTTTGTGGGCAAGGAAGAGAAATTCTAGAAGAGGTTAATTGATCTCTTCCTTCCTGGAATTGGCAGGCCAGGGAAAGGCTGGGAGGAGTCAGGTGTCATCTGCCAGGGAGGGTGGGGCAGGAAAAGCCTGGATAGCAGAGGGGAGATCTGGAATGGACAGAAGGCAGCACTGGAGTCCCAGAGCAAGCAGACAGCCACCTCACTGGCCTTCCTGAGCCACTAGATTTGGGAGGAAGAAATGGGTGGGTGTGTCAGACATCTCAGGTAGCTGGGCCTTACAAGGGCCCTTCCCAGATCTTCAGCATATGTGCTCTTCCCAGAATTTCCTGAGCACATCCATCATGCCAGACCCTGTCTGAGGCCTCTCCCCTCTTGAAAGAAAACAGTCCTGCAGAGTTGTTAGAAAAGAAGGTGGGCTGATTTCCATTCCACTGTGGCTGTGCAGTCAGCAATCCAACTTTAAAATGATTATATGTAAGCCAGTTGTATATCTATCTTTATCTACAAAGATGATGTGTATGTATAGATAGATTAGATAGATAGATAGATAGATAGATAGATAGATAGATAGATAGATAGATAGATAGATGGATGGAGTGTGTGTGTGTGTGTGTGTGTGTGTGTGTGTGTGTGTGTGTGTGTAGAGAGAGGGGAGGGAGAGAGAGTGCACACATGTCCCATAGTGCATACGGAGTCAGATGACAACTTGCAGGAGACGGTTCTCTCCTTTTACCATGTGGGCCCCAGGAGTTGAACTCAGACCACCAGACTTGACAACAAGTACTTTTACCCTCTGAGCCCTCTTGCTAGCCCTTGTTCCTTTAGGCAGCTGGAAGGATGAGACTCTCTAGCTCAAGAATTTCTGAACATGAAGATGGTACTCCTAGGTGGATTTGCAAAAAATTATTTCAGGACTTTCGTTTTCTTTTCTTTCCTTCTTTTCTAAAAGCTACTGGCTACGAAGTCTCAGCCATGTGAAAACTATGAGGTTTTTATTTTAAAATTAGATCCTAGGGTTTGATTTTCAAGATTATGCCAAGTGTGTGCTCCCAATCCACTCCCTCCACCTGACCTGCAGAAACGCATCTGCTCCAGGCCCGCCCCACCCGACTTCTGACGGTGGCAGATGTCTGACTCCTCTGATTAAAGAGAAAGGTTTGTTAGCATGTCATGTACAGTATATCAAAGGAGATCAGGCACCCGTCTGCAAGTCAGATGACAAAGGAGTGATCCGGCTGGGTACAGCTAAGCAGAGGCTGTGAGGAGTCAGCTCGGAGGATGAGTCATAATTTGGAAGTGTTCATTAGCAGCGGTTTGGGTAATCATCATGCAGGAGTGAGTCCCAGGGTCTTCGGTGTTCAGTGAAGCAAAGCGATTTCCCAAATACCCGTCCGTCCCAAGCACGGAGGAATTCCGGCTAAATTGGAGACCCCACCGTGGCCAAGGAGGCCCCTGCAACATTTGTCAGCCATTCCCTAAACTGGGATTTCTCCAGCTGTTCGGTTCAGATGGATCTAGGTTAAGACCATGGCTTACCTTTAATCAATTCATGATGAAAAGCTTTTGTTTCTAACTAGCAAGCCAGCCCCTAGACACCATGTCCTTTGTATTTAAATCAAAATATACGTGTTACACACACACACACACACACACACACACACACACACACACACACACGTAGTTACACATACTCATAGAGAGACCAGTGGGGCCAGTAGGAAAGCCAATCACTTTCAGTGTTAATGTATGAAATACTTAACTTCCTCCCTGGTCCACCCCTTACACTTTCTGTATGCATCTCGTGGGATGTCAGCTGTCCATCTTGGTGCTAAGAGACAGGAACAGAAACGCCATTTCCTTCATGGAGTTCTTGCTAAGCCTACTAAGTCCTGGCTACCCACAGTGTGAGTTTCAAAGTGTCCTGTGCAAAGCAGCTGGAATGTAACCTCTAAGACCCCATTCACTCATCAAGACCCCCATCATCAACCACAGTTGAGGGAGTCAGCTCTAAAGGTCCAAAGACTGAACTTTCTCAAGGATAGCTTTCTTTACCTATTTCATGGCGCTCCCCCATCCCTCCACCCCCGAGAAAATGGCGGCTTTCCCTTTAATAATAGCTCAATGAAGACCCTTTGAAACTGTTTATGCTGGCTGCTCTCATCAGATTACCTGTTGAGTGACAGCAGGTGTCTGATCCTGTAGGAGAAACTGAAATAAAACCGTGAGTGGAAAAGGTTCTGCCTGACCCCGGGGTACTTAGGGTCTACAGTAGATGTATTTCAGAGGAAGCCTTTTGCCCTCCGTCTCCAGTCACGTGTCCAGTCTGTTTCCTGGTGTGGCCTCCTTTAGTAAACAGTCTAGCAGGTGGGGTGGCAGGTTCACAGGAGGGTCTCCCTTGGGCCCTGTGAGTGCGGAGCTGCCGCACAGGAGGTGGAGGGGTGTTTCCTATGCTGGGTCCTAGACAGCCCTATCCCCTTCCCCCAGCTGTCCAGAGGCTCCATCCAGCATGGCTGGGGATAAGCTACCCCCACAAATGCAATATTGTTTAAAACCTCGAATGTAGAAAAGCGGACAGCTTCTGGGGTTAAATCCAGCCTGTTCACGGAGCCTCGGGGAAGCTGCAAGGGGAGACTGTTGGGAGCTGTCTCCTGTATCTCGGCCCTGGCAAGGCCAGCAGCACAGGGCTGCCTTCCCACCGCCTCCGTGATCCCTGGCAGGGATGGCTGGGAAGCGCTGAGACGCTGAGGCCGGGCACTGCCAAGAAAGTTTGGTCAGTCAGTCCTGCTGCAAAGCCTAGGGTGGGGGCCAGCAGGGACGCCAAGCCTGCTTCTCCCTTAGTCAGTGTTGTTTTTACACCAAGAGGCCCAGAGGAATTAGCTGCTAATCCAGCCCATCAGAGCTGTGCTTAAAACCAGTGCTCCCACCCCAGGCTCCGACACGCTCCCTTCCCATCCTGTGCCTGGAGCTGGCACCAATTATTTTTCTATTTGCAATTCTTCGTGGATATTTAATAGATGAGCAGGAGAGGGGGCCCCGGTGCTCTTCCCTTACCCTGCCAATCTCCACTAAATCAACTGACTGCACTTAAAGAAACACACGAAATAAATACTAATTAAAGGCACTTTTTTTTTTTTTTTTTTTTTTTTTTTTTTTTTTTTTTTTTTTTTTTTTTTTTTTTTTGGTTTTTTCGAGACAGGGTTTCTCTGTGTAGCTTTGCGCCTCTCCTGGAACTCACTTGGTAGCCCAGGCTGGCCTCGAACTCACAGAGATCCGCCTGGCTCTGCCTCCCGAGTGCTGGGATTAAAGGCGTGCGCCACCACCGCCCGGCGTTAAAGGCACTTTTTAACAATGTAAAGTTTCCAACTTTTGTGGGTGTTTATGGGGTTGGGGGGCATTTGGTCAGTGTGGAGGCCAAAGGTCGATCCTGTATGTCTATCCACTTCTTTTTTGAAGCAGTGTGTTTACGGGCTGGAGGCTCTCAGACTGGGCTAGACAGGCTGGCTAGCAAGTCCCAGGAATCTGCTTTGTCTCCTCTCATCCGGTGCCGGGATTGTACGGGAGAGCCACCTACCTGGCATTTCTGGTGAGCATTAAGGGCAGAATACAGGTCCTCCTGTTTGCTGTTTGTGTGGTGAGCACATTAAAGATTGCGCGGCCTCCCCAGCCCTTGATTGTTTTGGGAGAAGAATCTGGATAAATAGCCCAGGCTAACCCCAGCCTCAAAATCCTCCTGTCTCAGCTTCACCAGAGCTAGGATATGTGTGTGCCATCACAGCCTGCACTAAGGGCACCCACCTTAGAAGCCAAAATCATGTTAAATGACAAATCTAGAAGTAACCCCTCTAAGCAAAGAAACAGAATTAGAGACCCCCTACGTTCTCTTCTCCTCCAGTTCTCCGTCCCCTCCACAATCCCTGAGCCTCTACTGTGGGTGGGATTCGAAGTCATAACCAATGAGGCCCCCTCTAGAGGGGTAACTGCTTAGCAGTTACCATGGTTACCAAACTAGGATGCTTCTTCTAATGCAATCAGCATGAAGAGAACAGAAGGCATGGAGACTAGCATACCACTCTGCGTCTATCCTTATTTTGTTTCATCTTTTTTTTTTTTCCTCCTCGGTGGTGCCTTGGATTAAACCTAGAGTTTCAAATACTCTAGGCAAAGGCTTTTCCGTGGAACCACTTCCCCCAACCCAATGTTCATGTTTTCAGGTGGCTGAATTGCACTCTCTGATTGGCCAGTGGGGTAAGGCACAAACCATGGCAGGCAATCCTGTAAAGAACTTATGACGACTCACAAGACATATGACAAGCCAGGTAAGACCAGACCCTCAGCAGGTGATTTATAATCTCTAAATTGTTCTCAGCCCCATAGGCGCTCAGCTAGCTGTGGGAGGGAAGCTTCCTCCCAAACCCAGTGCCCTGGATTCATTCCGCTGCTGTGATAAAGCATCACGACAAAAAGCAACCTAAGGGAGAGGGGGTGACTTCAGTTTACAGTTCCAGATTATTGTCCATCACTGCGATTGCAGGAGCCTGAAGCAGCCTGTCACGTCACAGCCACAGTCGCAGCAGGCAGAGTGAACGTCTGCACGCTTAGTGCTCAACTAGCTTTCTCTGCTCTTACATCCTCTAGGGCTCTGAATTGGGGAATGGTGCTGCCTGCTTTTAGACTGGATCTTCCCACATCAATTAAAGCAGTCGTGACAATTCCCCAGAGACACGCCCACCTGGCCTTGACAATCCCTCACTGGGATTCTC
Organism: Peromyscus californicus insignis; assembly: GCF_007827085.1. Taxonomy (NCBI): domain Eukaryota; kingdom Metazoa; phylum Chordata; class Mammalia; order Rodentia; family Cricetidae; genus Peromyscus; species Peromyscus californicus. Next base: position 119,599,606 of record NW_026294562.1, read on the forward strand.
TTCCCAGGTGACTCTAGGTTGCATCAAGTTGGCAATCAAATTAACCATCACACATGACTGTTGGTGGTGGTTTTTTACTCTTTTGGGGGGCCCGCCACCCAGCTCCCAAATAAATCACACACGGAGGCTTAGTCTTAATTATAAATGCTCGGCCTTAGCTTGGCTTGTTTCTTACCAGCTTTTCTTAAATTATCCTGTCTGCCTTTTGCCTCTGGGCTTTTACCTTTCTTACTTCTGTATATCTTACTTTCATTCTTCCTCTGTGACTGGCTGTGTGGCTGTGTGGCTGGCCCCTAGCGTCCTCCTTTTCTTGTTCTCTTGCTCTTTCTTCTTCCCACCCAGATTTCTCTATTTGTTCTTTCTGCCTGCCAGCCCTGCCTATCCTTTTTCCTGCCTCGCTATTGGCTGTTCAGCTCTTTATTAGATCAATCAGGTGTTTTAGACTGGCATAGTAACACAGCTTCACATAGTTAAACAAACGCAACATAGAAGAATGCAGCACATCATTAAACAAATGTTCCACAGCATAAACAAATGTAACACATCTTAATATTCTACAACACACAACCATGCACAAGACATGTCATGTGCAAAAAGGACAACCAGGCTGGAACCACAATGTCCTAAGCCAAATATCTTAAAGATTTCTCCTTCCTCTCTGGGGATTTTATCCACCTCCTTGTTGCAGCCACTGACCTTAGACACTACCCAACCGTGGTCTTTTTAATGTGAGCGCTGAGGAAGGCATAGAGGGAAGAACAGCCAACTCCTCCATGGTCTCTGAAAACTCATTCTCTCGCTCTCCTTTGCTCAGTAGGAATAGCTTTTCCTTGCTACATGATACACTAGAGACAGGAACAGATTCTACACAGGCAGCTTCTCTGCCACAGACACAGCCACCCCAGCACTGGGCCTTTACCTGATGCCCTTCCCACCCATCCAAAGACTGAAAGCTGAGTGACCACCTGCAGTGTGTGCTAGGGAGGGTATGATAAGCCCCCCCACTCCATTCCCACTCTCATCTGTATAGCGGCCTTGTGATCTGGAATTCTAAGTGTGGATTCTTTGGTCTGAGACAACAAGGACAGCCACACTGGCTAACTGAGTCACGTGCAACATTTCCCGTGGGCATGTAACTCAATGCATTATCTGGGATGCAAAGTGAGAAGCTTCGGGAAAATGCAAATGTGTTTCTGCCCTAGTGACAGCACTCTTGAAAGAGATCTCACCCCTCCTTCAGAGGCCTGGTACGCGTATGTGAAGGCAGCCATTTTGCTACCATGAGAGAGAGAGAGGTTTGCTTGGGGTGGAGTATCCAGAAAGAACGGAGTCAGGGCTGAGAGACTGAGAGCCCTGTTCATCACTTGCTCACTAAGCCACCAAAGCAAAGCAGCTGGGAAGCCCTCCCTGCTACTTCTGCTCTTCGAGTCCTAAGAGTCCATAAATCTCTTTATTATCTGAGGTATTCTGAGTTGGGCTTTCTATTTCTTGACCCCTAGCAGAGATTAAACAGAAAGGGAAAGAGGAGCCAGCTGCTCTCTGGGGCACCACACACCTCCAAACACTTTTTTTTTCCAAAATAAACACACTGGATAAAGATGACCCTTTAGCAAACACATTATGAATTTAACTCTAATTTAAGAAGTTGAAATAGATAGTCAGACCCCATGGGCGCTAGGAATCTCTCCCCCAAATACTTATCACTTAAAGGACTGAACGGGGTCTGGGAAACAGATAAAAGGAAGCAGAGGCATGATTATGTTAGCCCGGGCTACCTGATCTTTGAACAACAAGCTTATTTTCCCAGCGTTTGACACTCTTGAAGCAATGCCCCATTTGCTTTTAGGTTCAGCCTTTTTAGCAACAGCCCTCCTGTCACACAGCATCCCAGTCACAAACAATGAAGGTCTCAGGAGGCCCACAGTCGCCTTTCCCTCACATCGCATAAGATGACTTCCCACCCCGGTACCACAGCCTACCCACCCCGTGTATTTTGCACACCAGAGTCCATGCCAGAGCCTCACAGCAGACTTAAAACATTGAAGCTCCAGGATCCAAGATAAGTCTTTTTAAAATAAATAAAGATAAGCCAAGACATGACTGCCCACTTGGATGTTTCTCCTGCCTTGGTTCTTTTATCTCCTTTGGCTGCAAGAATGAGCTGAATCTTGAACCTGAATTTGAACCTGAGTGTGCTTGGTACCATTCCAGAAACCTCAGGCCCATAGGTCCTCCAGAGCATGGAGGGGTGTGTTTTCCTGACAAGAAAGAATTCCAGGGGTCCTTGGGAATCCTGGGGTTATCAGAGGCCTCGCAGTCACAGCAGGGGAGGCATCCAGATAACTCCAGTCAGCTTGTGCTTCCCTAGTCCACACTTGCAAACTGGAACTAGCAAGGGGCTCCCAGGGCTCCTCCAGAAAGTTCTGAGATGCAAATGCTCTGCTGCAAGACAGAGACACGGAAAAACCTCCATTATACGGCTGCTTCAGGAGAAGCTCTCAACCACCCTGTGTGACACAGTCACACAGCCCTGTCTATAGTTCCCAGAGTCCTTTCCTTCTTGCAGCCTTAAGTTGGTGGGCGTAGCAACATCTATGCAGGGGACAGATACCTTTGCACTAATCCCCAAATGTCTTCCATGTTTGGACAACTGGTCTCTTTGGAAACTTGTGATACCTTTAGGAGGTGGGGTCCACTTGGAGGAGGTGGGGCCCACTTGGAGGAGGATGGGTGACTCGGAGGTGGGCCTTGGGGTTTATAATCTGGCCCTGTTTCCTTTCCCCTCTCTGTTTCCTGCTTTCGTAGAGATGTGAGTGAGCAGTCTCATGGTCCTACTTTCTCAGCTATTCTCCCACCATGGCAGCCCGCCGTGATGAACTGCAACTTCAGACCAGGAGCCAAAGTCAACCTTCCGTCCTTGAACTGCTTGTCAGGTATTTTATCAGCGACAACAAGGAAGTAAGGACAGCACAGGATTGTTCCTTCTCAGAGTGCATGCCGGCTATACCCCAGCCTCAGCTCCTTCTTCAGGTTCTGTCCTGCAACTGAAGTCATCCAGAACAGAACAGCATAGTATGGTGCTCTGGCATAGTATGGTGCTCTGTGCACAGTAAGATGCTCTGTGCACAGTAAGATGCTCTGTGCACAGTAAGATGCTCTGTGCACAGTATGGTGCTCTGTGCACAGTAAGATGCTCTGTGCACAATATGGTGCTCTGTGCACAGTAAGAGGCTCTGTGCACAGTGAGATGCTCTGTGCACAGTAAGATGCTCTGTGCACAGTATGGTGCTCTGTGCACAGTGAGATGCTCTGTGCACAGTGAGATGCTCTGTGCACAGTGAGATGCTCTGTGCACAGTGAGATGCTCTGTGCACAGTGAGATCTCCTGCTGCCTGCTATTCTTGCCGCCGCATTTGTGTCCTTCCCTGGTGTGCCAGCACAAAGCACTGGAAATCACCAAGACTCTAGTTCTGCACACTAGTTATTCCCAAGTAGGTGGCCCTTGACACCAAGCAGTCATCTTCAGGAGCCTTCTTCTTCCCTCCCATCAACATGCAGAGGTATGAAGAGGCTCAAAGACAGTGATGTGAAGCAGTCCCCGGTCAGGTTTCTGCGTGATTCCTAACCATGACTAATACCACCCATGCCTCTGACAAGGGTCTCTTCTCTTGCTGTCACACTGTTCCGGCACCATGTGGGAGACTGGTTGTTGGAGTAGAACTGGCAGCTGCTGTGCCAGGAGAATGGCTGCATCCGGAGGTACCTCCCCACTCTCTGCAGCTGGGCCAGGCGAACTGAAAGAACTCTGGGGCCCCCAGACAAACCCCGGGCAGGAACAGGTGTGCATCTGCCCATCGCAGGCTGTCGTATGGCCATTTTCTCTGAATTGAAACATCCCTGTGTTCATCTCTTTCCTGCTGCTGTGATAAAATACTTTCACAAAAGCGACTTGGGGGCAGGGGGCATTTGTTTTAGGTCACAGTTTCAAGTTACAGTCCATGACAGACAGGGAAGTCAAGGCAATAGGGAGTGGAAGCAACTGGTCACACTGTGGTCGCAGGGCAATGAATGGGTGCTTGCAGTGCTCAGCTCACAGGTCTCCTTAAAACAGCTGAGGATCTTCTGTGAGGGTGGGTCTTCCCATGTCAATTAAAGCAATCAAGATAATCCCTCAAGACACAAGACACCACCAGGGCCCTTCTCCCTGGTGACCCTAGGTTTTGTCAAGTTAACAATCAGGCACCAAACATCACAATTACCTCCTGGAGAGAGGGATGCTCCTAAGATTGGGGGAGGAGGGATGTTTACAAAGTTTAGGAAGCTAATGAAAGAGACTAAAAGTCATAAGTTTCCTTCCACAGCCACTGAGCAGTCCAGAACTGCTGACAGAGGAGACTCTCCAGCGGAGCCACTTGTGAGTTGTGCAGGGCTCCAGGGACACAGATTTTGTGATCTGTCACTCACACTGGGGCAGGCTTTTGGATCACTCATGTTCCTGCTAGTGACTCATTAAACTCCTCAGGTCCGCACTAGAGTTGTGTCGAACCATGTCTCTGGTCTGTCATTAGTGCCCGATCTGGAGTGAATGGATAGACATCTGTCCACATTTTTCAAGGAAAAGTCACATGAAAGCCCTTGAGTCCCCTTGCTCAATGCATCATGGCCAACGTGACTTTGGATGCTCTGGGACCAATGTGACTTCTAGGATCTTACCAGAGCTCCCACGCACATACCCTCTCCTCCCACCTTCACACCCAGTCTGGAGCCTCTATGGCCCACTCACATGGAGTTATGATCCTCTCCTTTGGCATGGCATGTGTTTATGCGTGATTCTTTGGTTAAATTCTGTTGGCACCAAGAGACTTTTCGTTTCAGGAAGTTGGGGATCATGCCTGATTTTGCTTTCTACTATGTCCTAAAATAGTTCTAACATCTAGAAGAGGTCCTAGTATTTGCAGAACAGTTAACTCAGTGAAGAAATTATTTCACTACCACATTAGAAAAAATTAAAACAAGGCATTCTTCACAGACTAACACAGAGGCATGCTCAGCAACTTGAGATCTGAAGGAACCATCAGGAGTCAGAGTTCAGCATTCAGGCTTTAGGACTCTGGGCCTTCTGGGACTTCAGGAAGATTGCCTGTTATCTGAGGATAAAATCAGAATTCGCCATGTGGGGTACTGAGAGGATGAACCGTATGCAAAGTGATTTAAGCAGTGCCTGGCCCCGGCAAGCACTCAGCCTCGGTGATTACTGCTGATAGGTGGGTAGAAGTTGAGAAAGTTCCAATAGAATTTCTATTTTTGCTTCAAGTAGACAGTGAGTTATCTGCAGGTGACAGGAGAGAAGATTGAAATCACTCTTACAGAACTAGGAGCTGCAGGGCCAAGTGGAAGGTCCAGCTGAAGCTGACCGTGGACTTGGAAGAACACCAACCGGCAGAATGGAATTTCACCAGCAACTGTCATCAGCAAATGAAGAGAAGGGGTGGGAGTGGGGACTCGAGTTCATCCAGGACTGGGGTTTGCAAGAAAACACTCTCAGAATAAAAACCAAGGATACCAGCAGGAAACTAAGACCTGGCCCCTACTACGAATTTAGACTATCATGAAGGTAACGTTTCAAAAAACATAAATAGGGCTGGAGAGATGGCTCAGAGGTTAAGAGCACCGACTGCTCTTCCAGAGGTCCTGAGTTCAATTCCCAGCAACCACATGGTGGCTCACAACCATCTGTAATGAGATCTGGCGCCCTCTTCTGTATACATAATAAATAAATAAATCTTTAAAAAAAAAAAAACATAAATATTCTTCAATACACAATAGTGAGGTTATTGCATAACTCTTTGAGGGAGAGATAAAATTGACTTTTGCTAGTTTAAACACACCAACATAAATTATATATTAATTAGAGTTGAAGGTGGATGAAAATGAAGCAAACAGTAGGTTGGCAACGTCCATGACCTTAGCATGGGGGAGGTCGTTCTGGGCACAACAACCCATTCAGAAACTGTAAAGAAAAGTGACTAGAGAAAGTTTAAAGCTTCAGAATGTCAGGGGAAAAATACTATGAAAATCAGTCCTGAGAGAGGGAATTGGGAGAAGATATGTACAGCAAAATTAACAAGAAAGGATTTCTAGCTTCAACACATGAAGTGTGCTTTCCAGTCAATAAGAGATGGGTGCCCCAGACAAAGGATACACATAAGCATTTATTAATAAATAAATGCAAATGGTTTAGAAAATGAACAAAATATTAAAACAATCAAATTTAAATCTGTGAAGAAAGGATAAAGTATTCAATGATGTTGAAAAGCCCAATGTGGTAGTGCACACTTTTAATCCCAGAGCTCTGGTGACAGAGGCAGGTGGGTCTCTGTGAGTTCCAACCTGATCTACCTAGAGAGTTTCAGGCTAGCCAGGGATACATATTGAAACCCTGTCTCAAAATGATGATGATGGTGATGATGGTGATATTGGTGCTGGTGGTGCTGGTGATGATGGTAGTGATGAAACTAACCAGACTGTTGAAAATTTGAAATTTTTAATTGGACACTTAATGTTGCAAGAGAAATGCAAGAATTAAAGATTTATGTTTAAATGAGGAAATTATAGAAGAAGCCAGAGGATATGTACTTTTAAAAAAAGACGCTACATGAAAGGAGACGGTCACAAAACTGTACTAATGTAAGAATCCACTTTCCTGACTGTAGTGGGTAGCCATTCCAGCTTTGATCTGGAAGTTCCAACCCCCATTGAGGCTTCGGTAACTGTCACGCCTACAAGGCGGGGCCAAGAGAGGGCCCTGAAGACCCAAGATCAGGATGCGCTGGAGCTCTTGGTTCCCGGGCCCTGGACGCTGGAGGTAGACTGAACAGAATTCTCCAGAGAACACCGCCGGACTGTGGGCCACGCCTTTCCCAAACTCTGTAAACTATCCATTCACTTGTAAGTTACCCCACAAAATAAACCTCCCTTTTAACTATGTGGAGTGGCCTTAATAATTTCACCAATACCTGACATGCTTTAAGGACAGCTGAAACCGTAGAGCCAGGGGAGTGGAGAACAGAAGTCACTGTTTAAAGTCACAGTGTTCCAGTCCTACGGAAAGAAGACACGTCAGGATGAATGATGCTTATGGCTGTTTGACATTATAAATGTGTTTAAATATCACCAAGGAGCTAGGACTGGTGACACACAGTGTACTCCCAGCACCTGAGAGACTGAAGCAGCAGGATCATGAATTGGAGGCCAAATTCCTGAGCTGCAAAGTGAGACCCCGTCTGAAAAAAAAAATCAAAGCCAACAGAAGTGCACACACTAAAACACACACACATTTACACAAGTTAGAAATAACTATGCACTATGTACAATCACCAAGTGCACCCATAAATGGTTAGGATGGTAAATTTTTGTTCTGTATATTTTGCCACAAAAATATTGGGGAACAGATTGAGGTGAAATAGAAAATTATGTTCTTCTGCTCAGTGTGGGGAAAATCTTTCATGATGTAACTCACACAACTTCGACTACAGGAAAACTCTAAAACTTCAAAAGACAAATATATGTTTAAAGTCAGAAGACAATGTTAAAAATCTTCACAACATAGGAAGCAGGGACTCCTAACCATGCATGAAGAACTACAGCTTCCACGACAAGATTCTTTTATTATTTTTGTTTTGTTTTTATTTTTGTTTTGTTTCTTTGTTTTGTTTGGTTGTTGGTTTTTCTTTTAAATTTAGTTTTGTTTTGGGGGGAGGTTCCAACGGCAGAGGGTGGACGCAAGAGGACAGGGAGGTAAGTAAGATCAGAATGCATGATGTGAAATCCACAAAGAATCAATAAAAGTTTAAAAAAAAAGAATTTCAGAAAAGTAATGAGAAAGCAGACCTCATTAGGAGCAAGCATTCAGTAAAGTACCCAAAGGCTGTGCAGAAGAAATTTACAGAAGGTGAAAAGATGCTTAGCTTAGCCTTGCTAATAATCAAGGAATGGGAATTTAGCTCTTACTAAAAAAAAATAATTAAACACTCTGAGAATAACAAACTTGGGCAAGGGTGTGCAGAGATGAAACTTGTCACATCTCATGGGTGGAATGTGATTTGTATAATTTATCTATGTACAAAAGCTTTTAAAAAAAATGCCATCATTTGATCGGCCATTTTCTTCCTAGAAATTCACCCTGAGGAAGTCATTATGTCTCTGTGTACAGAGCTGCTATTGGCTGCTGGAGGACTTTAGAGCTAACAGTCCTAAGCAACCTTCACGTCTAATACACTGATTGGTTAAATGATCGTTGGCAGACCTACAGAAAGGAATGCTCGACTACCATTAAAAAGTAATGTCCAAGAATGTTTATTGGCATGGGAAAAGATTCACGACACACTTTTAAGTGGATAATGTAAATTACAAAATAGTAGGAGTAATACATCACGTGGAGAGTGGTCACCC